>NC_140580.1:1190610788-1191836622 GCF_964204655.1 Triturus cristatus
AATAATTATTATATTACAGACGCCGCCCATAGATGTTCTTTACATGGGTAAACACAGTCGCTTGTAGGCGTGGCTTGGAGAGGGTGCCTTTGACCTTGTGAAGATCCTGTGACCTTTGGATGTTCCATGGCCTGTGTTCAGAGTTTGACTGTTGAAGGAGTTCATCTCCAGCCCATAATCTTCCTGTGCTGTAGTCATTCAGGGGCCCGTGCACTGCACATGTTCTGATTGGTTAGAAATCATTATTCATCGTGTGACCGAAAGTCAGTTGTACAAAGCATGTTTAGGGCCGCAAAGGCTGCGATTCAGTGTTTGCAACCGTAAAAATGTGTTTGCTCAGATGCACCAATTACATTTTAGGAGTTGGACATGTTTTCTGACGGTTATAATGAGATTCTGAATTGAAAGCTATTTGGTGTCTGGAAGGGGAGGGTTGTCGGCGTCGCTTGCAAATACTGCATGGGGGTCGTATGTATCAATCTTTTGCAGCTGAAATCCAGTTGAAAAATATTGACATTTTGCTAACCTCCACGTTGGGTTTGTAGCTCACTCGCAAAAGGGAAGCGGCCACTGACTACTACCTAACAAGCAAGAAAAAGAATACTTTTATTTTTAAAAGCAGTCCTGTTTCCTTTAAGGAAAATGGGTTCATTACTAACAAAAAAAAGGTTTACTGAATTGAAAAGCAATCACAGAAGTGACGGTCGCTGCTGCCGCTGGCCACCATCGTGCGATGGCCTCCAACTGGAGTGAGTCGCAAATTACGACCTACTTCATGAATATTAATGACATAGGCTGGATTGCGACTCACTCCAAAGCTGAATTATTCAAATCAACCTATTTGTACAAAGCTCAGTTTGGAAAAACTGTTTACTGGTCACATAAATACTGGTTGCAAACGGCAACAAGTATTTAGCTAGCAGTAAACGGTGGACATGGCTACCAGATCTTATGGTGGTACCCATTAATATTCCAGCTGACCTCAAGGGAGGCTGTCTAATTGGTTACTGGGGTTTACCTCTCTTGACTGTGAGTGGAGCTTTGTCCAATCAGAGTTGAGCTTTCGTTCAAACCCTGGCTCAAGTCTCAGGGCACAGAGTGGCAGGACATGCCTCTACCGCCGGTCAGTATTGCCTAAATGGTGTCATTCAGTGACTCTTTCTGCGTTGGGTTATCATTAACGCGAGTCCTGGGCTGATTTCTGAATAAAAAAGATGGCACACATGAACAGCAGTGAAGTGTGAGTGGCAGCCCATCCGAGGATGACACACAGGTGAGAAGAGGAGAATTCACCAGCAGGGGCAGCAGTGAGCAATGTTCTCTTGGCTCCGCCTTGTTCAGTCTTCTCAGGGGGCGGAGTCTTTGTTTCCACGGCTTGGCCAACGTTGACAACAGAGGCACCATTATCCATGCCCACTACCTCATAGCAGTGGGACCGCCTCACCTCCTTATGTTGCAGAACAAGGTGCCAATCTGGGCACTGTTAGTCTTTTTGATACCAAACCTGTCTCCCAATTGAAATCACCTGATAAATAAATAGAATGAGTCTTCGTCTCCCCGAGGTGAGCCAGGCAGTGTGTGGACCAGCGTGTAGGCCGCGAGTCTGTGAGCATGTTGTGCGCCAGCGACTCCCAGGTATGAGCTGCTCTAGTCCAGGTGGAACCCATCTGTCTCTGAGAGGGTCATGTGCCAATGCAAGATCCTTTCTGGTCAGGCACATGAGCGGGCAAAGCTGGGCATCCACAGAGCAGCCACTGTGCAAGGGGAGTGTTGGTCCTCAGCTGCTTCCTCCCTGGCTATGCCATGCTGCTGGTGGAGCAGGGTGTGCTCTGGGTACTGCCAATGCTCTGGTTGGCACTACTGCTCTCCGAGGCGGCCACTTTGGTGGGCACCGGCTGCTTCCTGGCGGAGGAACCTGTGGTTGGGGAAACAAAGAACCAGTCAGTGTGAGGCGTCTGTTGCAGAGGGCAACCTTACTCCCTCAGGAGTCGACCATGGTAGGATGAGCCAAGGCGATTACATCTTAGTTACACTGCTGCCAGCCAATCACAGAGACCAGACAGCGCAATCAAAGGTCAACAGTCTTCAAACAATCAAAATGTGGACAGTGCATCTGCTTACACTACTTTACAGCATCTGAGTGAAGATTACTGAATGACGTATTTGTTTACACTGTTCACTCCATCCAGGTGGCTCTTACTCAAGGTTTACTGGTTTACCCATCCAAGTGAAGTACTGATTAGAGCGGTTTACCCTACCAGAGTGGAGATTAGCCTACGCCCCTTCCTAATAGCGAGTCGCAAAACACTATTTTGCAAGTCAAATTTTTTTGTGACTCGCAAAATAGTGTTATATGGCCATGTGGGTTTTTGCGTGCACATTCAGGTCGCTAACCCGTTTGCGCATGCAGAATCTGGTCGTGCATCTGGTTCTTAGTTACTCATAAGTTTGCTCATGATTCATTCAAATCATACACATCAGCCCACTAGCGCAAGCCATTAAAATCTTATGAAAACCACTGTCCCCAGAGAGAATGAACAACCAGCCAAAACGATTCACATTACACATGAAATTTCCCTTCACAAGCACAAAGTAAACAACTGTTTATGCCCTGAATAAGCAGCCATAAGAAACTTGTCCTGCATAGATTAATGTTAAACCTCAATACTACACACTAAGGTTTTGACATCAATGTCCATCAAGGTGGCCATTCTGCACTAGCCTCTCAGCTTATCAACTGCTGTGCTGCAAAGAACGCCGCCTTCAGGGGGCGCTGCTGGGGGAAAGCCCTAAAGAGGGATAAAATATGGGGTAAAAAGTTAACAGGGCGAGTTATAAATTGGAGGGAAGCGAGAAGTACGTCAGGGCAACAGAGTAAAGTTCGCTGTTGCCCTTACAGAATTCCCATTCGTCAAATTAAAAGAATGGCTGCCAAGCGGCGGTCATTTCTAAAGCACTGGCGCAAACCGCCGCACGGCAGCTCCTATCAACACAATGTCTCTGAAGCTGGATTTTATTTAAAAAAATACAAAATCTATGCCCTTGTCGCCATGGGAGTAGTCTCTCTCCAGACCAACAAGGAGGATGTATTTCTGGACCGTTTCTTTGTGTGAAGCCTGCAAGAGACAGGGCCTTTATCTGAAAATCACAAGGCAAAGAGGAGACAACCCTCACTGGCAGAGCAGTTCAAGGGTATCAAGGGCGCAGTAGAACATAAAAAAAGAGTTTTTACGATACTCAGGGGGATATTCTCAACAACATGTGTTAATCATCGCAAAATTAGCTTAACGTAACTCCCCACATCTCAGTCCATCGCGGGAAAATAACACCGTGTTAACTTAGTTATCTCAACAAGGCGGCACCATGCGATAGTTCCACGATAACGCATCAAAAGACCGCGATGAATAGTTGCGATGAGGCCAATCACGATACAAAAATCTGCGATAACCAGCGAAAGGCCTGCAATTCCCACGCGTCATGCAAGAAAATGCACTTTAAATGCAGAACGAGAAAAACACACCCAAAGAATAATAAACTGCGTAGCAACACGGATGCACCCGGAGAGAGTGCCCAGGTCAATGCGACACTCCACAAACCCCACAGACCACCCGCAAGGAACCTCGGGGTCAGGCAAGGCCAAGGAGAAGAGGAAGACGCAGTTCAGTCCGCATGACAACGGGATCGCCGTCACAGAGGTGACAGAACACCAACAACAACTGTCCGTCACCTCCACCCTGTCATTGGCAACATCAGACGGAAAAATGGCATTCCATAGTGAATGCAGTCGGAGTTTCGAGGAGTCCAAGAAGTGCTGGCATGATGTGAAAAGCCAAACCAAGCAGAAACCCCGATGCCAACAGGAAGCCAGCAACGGCGAATGGAGGTGGGAGTCCTGCGCCACAGGAGGAACTGGAGCAAATGGAGGCCACAGTCATCAGTGTGGAGACGGTGCAAGGAGTCGGGAGTCCGGACACTGCTCGACATGACCTGACACAGCATCAACAGGGTGAGTCACAAACAGGGACTGGGGGATGGAGGGTGACGGGCACCCTGGCACACATGCACAATGACATGTAGTACACCACACACCCACAATGACCCTGGGTCATGTCCCTGATCCCGGTGGCACACTGCAGCACACATACAAACATCAAGTAGGCCCCCGTCCACCATGTGCCAAAAGGGGTTCCAACTCACACATCACCAATTCCACAACACACACATGCACCCGTGCGAAACACAGCAAAGATGCGTACCTGTGATCCACACTGACAATGCAAGTGACACTACATGACGAACAGCATGGCTGGAGTACAATCACCATGACATTGTACACGCCACAAGACCGAGGTGGCTGAGTATCGACCACATCTGGAAAGGAGCAGGTCACACTGACACATCCACGTGCACAAACAACCACTGACGTCAACAATACATCTGCAGACAAACAATGCACAGGAGGAGAAAAACCGTCCAAGAGCCCAAATGACCCAAGTCACCAACATCCCAGCACCTTAAAAGCACAAAAGTCAAAGGCACACCACCTCCAAGGGATAGGGGGCAGCAAAATCACAGCTGCAGGGGCGACTCTACCACAATGCAGCACACAAACATAGCAATGACAGCACATCCACATGGACGACAATGTGGTACACAGTGCAACACTTACACTGCAG
Source organism: Triturus cristatus (assembly GCF_964204655.1). Taxonomy (NCBI): domain Eukaryota; kingdom Metazoa; phylum Chordata; class Amphibia; order Caudata; family Salamandridae; genus Triturus; species Triturus cristatus. The sequence goes on from NC_140580.1 coordinate 1,190,615,465, forward strand.
AACAGAGGACACAACTGGGTCCGTTCATGCATAGAAAAGGGCCAATCACATCTGACATAACAGGAAACTGAGCTGAAAATGTACGTGTACAACCTCACCTACGTCATGTAGTCCAAATGTCACTGTCCCACATTAAATAGTACGCTCCTCCCAAACAATCACAATGTACATTGTCATGCAGTCTGTATGTAAACTTGAATAATGCGTCAACATACATGCCAACACAATGTCAACAAGCATCTCCCCTTCACATTGCAGAGGGACAAACAACACCTCCGGTAGAGCAGACCAGACAACTCTACAGTGATGCTGAAGAGGACCTCCACACTTCGACACAGACGCCCTACAACAGTTCATGGACATCTTAGGCAATCGACCTCCAGAAGCAGGGCAGCCCAGCTGCATCGAGGATACCCCACCCCCAGCACAGACCACACAGCTGGACACACCCACCACCACGGCTGGCTCCCAGCAGCCCACCGAAGCACACATCGCATTCCAAGGCCAGGTGTCAGACTGCCAGAAGGGGGTGGCCGAACAAGTGCGGGTGGGGTTCGACCTCATGGAAGCTGAACTAGATCACATACGTGGGTGTCTAAGTCCCATCAGGGACCACCTACACTCCCCAAGGGAGACCCACACTGCGACAGAGACACATGTCTTTGCACATCCCAGAGCCACGGTATAATCATCCGCACCCCGCGTTAGACTTGCCTACGCTGGCCCAGGTCACTCCTCTTACGTATTGAGTGGGGGACGACAAAGATACATGTGCAAGGTCCCACCCGCTTTCTGTGGTGACATGGCTGCGTCCGCTGTACACGGCACAATGTAATGTTGTAGGGCCCGGGGTCCTAATGCATACATCATGAGCACACGGACACACTCAGATAGTTCGTTGAACTGGCTACGGGCACGTGCGCTCTATACCTTGATTGCCTGGCTCACACGTACAGTGACGCCTGTGCTGGATGTGTGTGGGGTGAGTGTAAGCCAGCCCTCATGAAGTCGTTGGTGCTGGCAAAACTTGAACACTGATCACAATTAAAGCGGAAACAGAAAACACCAGCATTACATAAACAACTGTGAAGCATCATGGTGGTAGCCGGAGAAAGTACAGTGTGCACCCAATATGCAACCAGAATGGTCCATGAGTTGTGGTGCACTGAGTCAGTGGCACCTGAAGAGCCGAGCAGGGTATCAAGCTGATAGCCTGGCAGTAAGACACCACCGACTCTGGCACCTGTTGTGTGGAGTTGGTCCTGGCGGTGGTGGCGTGTGCATCCTGCTGTGATGCGACGTCCGGGCAGGTTAGGATTCGATTTGATGTGTAAGCCCTGGTAGACGGCAGTTGAGGCCAGAGGCAGCGGTTGGCGCAGGGCCACAGACACATGGTGTTGATGACCCCCAGTCCATCGCTTCAGAGGCCATCCAATAGTAGTCAGTCCATGACTTCAGCTGCACAGAGTTAGTGGCCCGGATGCACCGCGGCAGGCACAGGCACGCCGCCACGGGACGGTGACTTGCGGTGCAGTGAGATAGGGCCACGAGAGCTGAGCGGGGCCTCGATGTCGAAGGTGAATGTCGCGGAGTGTTATGGGGGACAGTGGAAGGTGTCCTCCAGGGCATGATGCAGAGGGCAGAAGCCGGCCGGAAGTGGCAAATGGAGGAGTGGAACGCTACAGCCTCGTGCCTGCCACAAAGTCAGTATCACCAACATGATGATGAAGACAACCCCCAGTCCATAGACTCAGTCGCCACCAAAGTTCAACCAGAAAGAGTCAATGGATGTCGGGGAACAGACTTAGTGGCACCGGAGCTGAAAGGGGATGCAGTCTGCAATGAGGCCAGTACACTGAGATCAAAGCAGCCATAAATAAATCAAGACTGAGTCCCCATTGTGTGACCTACTCGACTGCAGTGTAGGCCCGAGGCAGCCGTCAGCAGGGTCCCACAGCCACGTTTTGTTGGCTCGCGAAGCACAGAGTTAGTGACACCAGAGCAGTTGTTGGCAGTATTCGATCACCTCCGTAACGATGATCCATTTGTTTCATCCAGACCCAAACGCGTCTTTCTCTTACACCTCTCCTTGCGTGCAATGATATGAACTCTGCCATACAGGAATCAAGAGTCAGTTCCAAATGTGTGACCTACTCGACCGCAGTGTCGGCCCAGGGCAGTAGTCAGCTAGGGACCACAGACAGGTGTCGTTTGGATGCTAGGCACGGAGTTGCTGGCACCACATCGAAGGGAGTAGAGTGTTATAAACTCTGCATTAATATGTGTACTCGGCCATTGTATAATCAAGACTCAGTTCCAAATGTGTGACCTACTTGACCGTAGTGTAGCCCGGAGGCAGCGGTAGAGTATGTCAACGAGAAAGGAGTACAGCGGGCCTGTGTCAAGGAGGCTGTGATGGTCTGAGGAGGCTGCCAAGGTCGCGGGCCTCGGGCTTGGTGCTTGCTCCGGCACGTGGTGGGCCCTCTTTGATGCACGCCGTTGACAGCAGGTGAGCAGTGAGGCCTGGCTGCGCAGGGGCATCCAAGACAGGTTCGGGGACCAGCGGCACGGGTGCAGCAGGCAGACAGGATCGCAGGCAGCACCGCTCACGGTGATGGCGTCGGCCTCGTGGCGGGGTGGGAGGCGCCACCCTGGCAGACACGTTGGGCACGTGCTTTTTATTCACACCCCTATGCTGGCTTAGCATACGCCGGGCCAGCCCACTCTGCACACGCTTACAGGGGGACGTCACAAGCTACATTTCCGAGATCTTCACCACTGGCTGGGGTGACATGGTTGCGTCTACTGTCCACTACACTCCAAACACCAGCAGTGCATGTAGATTTGTATATGTCTGTGGTCTGCATATTGCAGTCTGTCCTGCACATCTCCGCCACACTTGGCATTGTGTACATTCTCATTCATGGGTCACTTGCCTCCTTCGCACAAGCCTGGTTCCCACCTCTCCCCACATTCTGCTATTGTGTGGCTGAGGTGCCATGCCGTTGAAGGCTCATGCACATGGCTAGCCCATGTTGACACAGTAAGTTGTGCTGTCGTGTCTGGTGGGTGGGCATGTTGTATGTGATTTTGTAACGTGAGCATTGCCAGAGTTGTGAGTTGCATGATTGTGGAGTTGAGGTGTGTGGTGTGTTCCTTTGGTAGTTACCAACGAGCAGTGCATTCCCATAGGTGCCATCCTGGAAGCGCTGGTTGATGATGGACTGTCGGAAGATGTAGGAATCATGCACACTGCCTGGGTAGCTGCCGGCGACATTGGTGAGGAGTCCCCTATGGTCCACTATTGCCTGCACATTGATGGAATGCGTGTGCTTTCTGTTGCGGTAATTGTGTGCAGTGTCAGCAGGGGACACAAATAGGACATGTGTGCTGTCGATTGCCCCCAACACGTGCGGGAATTCAGCTATGGCGTGTAGTCCTTGCTTGGTCTCCAGCTGTTCCTGCGTATTGTGAGGGACGTATGGGTACTGGGGTACCAAGCTGATGATGGCATCCAGGACAGGTGTGAGGGACTTGGATGGGGCTGGCTGTGAGACTCCTCCGACTCTGGCGGTTGTTGTTTGGGAGGTACCAGGGGCCAACAGGTGCAGTACAGCCAGCAGCTTTGTCTGAGGTGGGATGTTGGTTGTCTGCTGTGTTGGTACCCTCAGCCTGTGGGCAATAATGGTCAGGATGCGGAGGATGGTTCTCCTGTTGAGCCTGTAGTGGGCAATGACGTCCTCTGGTGTTAGGTCTGTGAGGCTGGTGCGTTTCCTGAGGGTCCGCTGTCTTTGTCTGCGCTGCCTCTGTGGTGGTCCGGGGGAAGGGGGTGGCGCACCTAGGGGTGGTGGCGGGGGGTATTGTGACCCTCTTGGGGCTCTGAGCTGAAAGATCGTTGGCTCCATAGCATCTGTTGTTCTTCAGGTGTGGCTGTGGGCTGGGCTCCCTTTTCTGGTGCAGATTGTCATCCAACTTTGCACCAGGTCAGAGCAGGTGTTAATTTCCTGCTGCTAACGCACCTTATCACCTGTTCTGTGGTCTTTTCGCAAATCTGGCTGGTCGTTGAGAATGTTGTGGAGTGGTGTTTTCGCTGCTTTTTGCACAGGAACGCCTTTTCTGCATCTCATTAGCGTTAGTTGCCAGTGTCATCGTGGTAATGTTTTTTGCGTCTGCTTTCGTGGGGAAAGTGGTGATATTGGCTGTTAGCACCAGCTTGTGAATGGTGCGATATATTTATCACCACTTTGGCTGCGATAACATGCCGATAACTCGGCGATAAATCCTAGAGAATATGCCCAACAGTGTGCCCTGACCATATGTGGCAAAAGAATGCTTTAAAGGTCTCATACTCCGACCCTGCGAGTAAAATCACATATTCGGCTTCACCCGCCAAATCCTGCCCAAGGGGAGTATTCACTCTGTATACACTGACTTAGGCCAGTGTGGAGATTAGCGTACAGAGCATCAGATTACACGGCTTTGAGCCAATCAGAGTGCAGATTAGTCAGAGGTATATCAGTTTACACAGTTCACCAATCGGATTGAGCATCAATCTAGATAAGACTAAGACCATGGTCCTGAACACAAAAAAGGCAAAAGAGGCACCCGGTTGGTACTTGTATAATCAATAGGTACTTGGGGTGACAATAGACAGCAAAGGATCATTCACATATCAGGAGGAGAGGTTTTGCATTGGATCAACAAAATCTAAAGAACAAAACAGCCAGCTCTAGCTGTGATGCACGACTAAGTGATACACGCGAAACTCGTCCCAACAACACCCTCCGGGAGTGAGTAACGAGGGGCAGAGATGCAGCCAGGCAAAGCTCGTCCCAACAACACCCTCCGAGAGTGAGGAACGAGGGGCAGAGATGCAGCCAGCAAAGCTCGTCCCAACAACACCCTCCGGGAGTGAGTAACGAGGGGCAGAGATGCAGCCAGGCAAAGCTCGTCCCAACAACACCCTCCGAGAGTGAGGAACGAGGGGCAGAGATGCAGCCAGGCAAAGCTCGTCCCAACAACACCCTCCGAGAGTGAGGAACGAGGGGCAGTGATGCAGCCACTAAGTGATCCAGGTAAAGCTCGTCCCAACAACACCGTCTGAGAGTGAGTAACGAGGGGCAGAGATGCAGCCAGGCAAAGCTAGTCCCAACAACACCCTCCGAGAGTGAGTAACGCGGGGCAGAGATGCAGCCAGCAAAGCTCGTCCCAACAACACCGTCTGAGAGTGAGTAACGAGGGGCAGAGATGCAGCCAGGTAAAGCTCGTCCCAACAACACTCTCCAAGAGTGCGTAACAAGGGGCTGAGCTGCAGCCAGGCAAAGCGCGGCCCAACAACACCCTCCAAGAGTGAGTAACGAGGGGCAGAGATGCAGCCAGGCAAAGCTCGTCCCAACAACACCCTCCAAGAGTGAGTAACGAGGGGCAGAGACAGCCAGGTAAAGCTCATCCCAAAACACCATCCGGGAGTGAGTCACTGAGAGGCAGAGATGCAGCCAGGCAAAGCTCGTCCCAACAACACCCTCCGAGAGTGAGTAACGAGGGACAGAGATGCAGCCAGGCAAAGCTCGTCCCAACAACACTCTCCAAGAGTGCGTAACAAGGGGCAGAGCTGCAGCCAGGCAAAGCTCGTCCCAACAACACTCTCCAAGAGTGCGTAACAAGGGGCAGAGCTGCAGCCAGGCAAAGCTCGTCCCAACAACACTCTCCAAGAGTGCGTAACAAGGGGCAGAGCTGCAGCCAGGCAAAGCTCGTCCCAACAACACTCTCCAAGAGTGCGTAACAAGGGGCAGAGCTGCAGCCAGGCAAAGCTCGTCCCAACAACACCCTCCGAGAGTGAGTAACGAGGGGCAGAGATGCAGCCAGGCAAAGCTCGTCCCAACAACACCCTCCGAGAGTGAGTAACGAGGGACAGAGATGCAGCCAGGCAAAGCTTCTCCCAAAAACACCCTCCGAGAGTGAGTAACGAGGGGCAGAGATGCAGCCAGGCAAAGCTCGTCCCAACAACACCCTCCGAGAGTGAGTAACGAGGGACAGAGATGCAGCCAGGCAAAGCTTCTCCCAAAAACACCCTCCGAGAGTGAGTAACGAGGGGCAGAGATGCAGCCATTGAGGTCTTTGTACTTGCAGGCAGGCGGTCAAGGCATGCTTCACCACAGATTTACACCTAAACTGCCGCCTTGTGAGTTATCTTAACTTAGTTGAACGGAAACTAACAAACAGCGACACATCCGGAGGACGAGCAGGAAGCCCCGTAGGGGTCGGGGCAGAGAGCTCCACGCCTATCTGTGTGGCACGGTTGTGCCCATGGTTTGATGCCGCTCTTACCCCGGGCGGTATGTACAACTTTACCCAAACTCGCCGCGGGCTGAGGCCAGGCAAGTTTTTTAAGACTCACTTGAAGAATGCGCCTCATCTCTTTCACCTCTTTTGTGCAGGTGCAGCGCATATTTCCTTTTTTCAGCCTGCATTCTCATCGACATTGGCCTGGGAAAGGCTTGGGGTCCTGTTGATGTTGGTGTCACCTCTGCTACCTTTGTAGAGACCGGTCCCATTGATGTGCGACGCGCATGCGTGCACTGAAGGCGGCTTGGCCTGTGCCCTAAAGTTATCCTTGATGGTTTTGGGAGGCAGCTGGGCCTGGAAACCTGCACTTCAAAAATGCCTCCACTCTCTTCGATGATATATTAAAGGCGCGTCTTGCTCTCTTCGCTGGCGGCGGCGCCTGAAACGAAGCTTCTCAAGGAGTGTCTTTATCTGTATAAACACAACTATGTGTATTCGGATTCTACGCACAGCAGAACGGTTTTTTAGACTAACTGCTTTTTTATAATATGATTTACTGTTGCAACGGTTTTAATTAGCCGAGCAAATTCATAAATGTACTTACTATCTTACAGTTAGCCAATCAGAGTGGACTTCAGCCCAAGGAGAACCGGATTACACGGCTCTTAGAAGAGTGAGGTCAGGGTGAGGCTGCTTATTCTTTATCCAGCAGTGTATCCTGACAATAGCATTTACATTTGTTTTAACCAATCAGAGTGGAGATTAATCAAACGTGTATCGGTTTACACTGTTAACCAATCAGAGAAGAGATGACTAGCAGGCAATGTATATGAGTTTACACTGTTAGCCAATCAGAGTGGAGATGACTCACAAGCAAAGGTGTGTCAGTTTAGACTGTTAGCCAATCAGAGAAGAGATGACTCACAAGCAAAGGTGTGTAAGTTTAGACTGTTAGCCAATCAGAGTGCAGATTAGCCAGTGGTTTACAAAAGTTTAGTCATTACAGTAGAGCGTTCGCCTGCTGTGTACTGACTTGTTTAGGACAATTGCAGTGGAAATTTGCCAGTTTATTATTTTAAACAGCCAATCAGCCAGGACCTATGACAACATTACTCTTGACCAATCCTAGTGCAAGTAAAACAATGACCTTTTGGTCTTAACAAACTAAGGGGCTTATTTATAAGCCGTGTGCACCACCCATGCGTCACTTTTTCCCATATTAAAAGTGAGACACCAGCGGCGCAAGGGGCTTGTAAATAAGCCCCTAAGAATGCTAATTAGCAGAAAGTGCACTGGCCACACTGGGACAAGCCAGTAAAACGGACAGCAGACACTGGCTTTAGCCACAAACACAACTTCCACCAATAAGGTTGGACATTAGACAATAGTTACACTGGCTTTAGCCAATCAAACCGAACATAAGACAATAGTCTCTTCCCTCAGACTGAAGGTTACACAATGATCATCGCTGGGTTCAACCAATCAGTGATGAAACAGACAATGCTCTTTTGATTTCTCCTGGCTCTGGTCAATCTGTGCTGCGATTGGACAATGGATTCGGGCTCAACATTGGTTTTGTCCAATCAGAGTGAAGACCTTAGTGTCGCAGATACTTACGGGTGTGGCTGTAGATGAACCACAGGGCAGCGGTCAGCAGGGCACCAATCAGGAACGCTCCAAAGGTGATCCCCAGCACGGAGCCAGTGCCCAGCCCTTGATCTGCAGCCCACAAAAAAGAGGGTTAGCACAAAGATAGTGAATACATGTGCTACAACAATAAAGGTTATTACACATGTGTGACCACAATGCAGGCGACCACACATGCGACCACAGTACAGGTAATCACGTGCAACCACAATACAGGTCATCACGTGCGACCACAATACAGGTGATCACACGTGTAACCACAGTACAGGTGATCACACGTGCAACCACAATACAGGTGATCACATGTGCAACCACAATACACGTGATCACACGTGCAACCACAGTACAGGTGATCACGTGCGACCACAATACAGGTGATCACGTGCAACCACAGTACTGGGTGATCAAACGTGCAACCACAATACACGTGATCACACGTGCAACCACAGTGCAGGTAATCACGTGCAACCACAGTACAGGTGATCACGTGCGACCACAATACAGGTGATCACACAAATAACCAAAATAAAGGTGATCACACAAATAACTACAATACAGGTGATCACGTGCGACCACAGTACAGGTGATCACACGTTCGACCACAGTACAGGTGATCACATGCGCGACCACAGTACAGGTGATCAAACGTGCGACCACAGTACAGGTGATCACACTTGCGACCACAGTACAGGTGATCACACGTGTGACCACAGTACAGGTGATCACATGTGCGACCACAGTACAGGTGATCACATGTGCGACCACAGTACAGGTGATCACACGTGCGACCACAGTACAGGTGATCACACGTGCGACCACAGTACAGGTGATCACACGTGCGACCACAGTACAGGTGATCACATGTGCGACCACAGTACAGGTGATCACATGTACGACCACAGTACAGGTGATCACACGTGCGACCACAGTACAGGTGATCACACATGCGACCACAGTACAGGTGATCACACATGCGACCACAGTACAAGTGATCACATGCGACCACAGTACAGGTGATCACATGCGACCACAGTACAGGTGATCACACGTGCGACCACAGTACGGGTGATCACGTGCAACCACAGTACAGGTGATCACGTGCAACCACAGTACAGGTGATCACATGCGACCACAATAAAGGCATTCACAGGTGCACCCACAATACAGGAGCCCACAAGCGCAACCACAATACAAGCAATTACTAGTGCCATCACAATAGAGGTGAAACCATGCAGATGCAATTCATGTCACTACAAGTGCAACACACTCTACAGTTTCTTTATGAGCAACAACAACACACGTAGCGCGCTCCTGTCTCTGCTAAGGGGCACTCCTGATGATTGCCCTAAACTGCTGTCTCATAAACTGAGCTGCAGTCTTTTCTGAGCGCGCGCTTTCACTGAGCTGCAGTCTCTTCTTTACGCACTCTTACACTGAGCTGCTGTCTCTTCTTTACGCACTCTTACACTGAGCTGCTGTCTCTTCTCAGCGCGCGCTTACACTGAGCTGCTGTTTCTTCTCCGCGCACTGTTACACTGAGCAATTGTCTCTTCTCAGCGCGCTCTAACACTGAACTGCTGTCTCTTCTCAGCACGCTCTTATAATGAGCTGCTGTCTCTTCTCAGCGCACTCTTACACTGAACTGCTGTCTCTTCTCAGCGCACTCTTACACTGAGCTGCTGTCTCTTCTTTACGCACTCTTACACTGAGCTGCTGTCTCTTCTTTACGCACTCTTACACTGAGCTGCTGTCTCTTCTTTACGCACTCTTACACTGAGCTGCTGTCTCTTCTTTACGCACTCTTATACTGAGCTGCTGTCTCTTCTCAGCACGCTCTTATAATGAGCTCCTGACTTCCTTTAGACACGTCCCTGGAGGGCCCCTGAGATGCTCCCCAGGCCTTGCTCACAGATGCGGTCTCCCCTCAGACACATCCCTGGAGGGCCCCTGAGATGCTTTCCTCAGTCACATTCTTGGAGGGCCCCCGAGATGCTCCCCAGGCCTTGATCAAAGATGCTGTCTCCCCTCAGACACATCCCTTGAGGGGCCCTAGGATGCTCCCCAGGCCTTGCTCACAGATGCTGTCTCCCCACAGACACATCCCTGGAGGTCCCCTGAGATGCTCTCCTCAGTCACATTCTTGGAGGGCCCCTGAGATGCTCCCCAGGCCGTGCTCACAGATGCGGTCTCCCCACAGACACATCCCTGGAGGTCCCCTGAGATGCTCTCCTCAGTCACATTCTTGGAGGGCCCCTGAGATGCTCCCCAGGCCGTGCTCACAGATGCTGTATCTCCTCAGACACATTCCTGGAGGGCCCCCAAGATGCTCCCCAAGCCTTGCTCACAGATGCTGTCTTCCTCAGACACCTCCCTGGAGGGCCCCTGAGATGCTCTCCTCAGTCACATTCTTGGAGGGCCCCTGAGATGCTCCCCAGGCCTTGATCACAGATGCGGTCTCCCCTCAGACACATCCCAGGAGGGCCCCTGAGATGCTCCCCAGACCTTGATCGCAGATGCGGTCTCCCCTCAGACACATCCCTGGAGGTCCCCTGAGATGCTCTCCTCAGTCACATTCTTGGAGGGCCCCTGAGATGCTCCCCAGGCTTTGCTCACAGATGCGGTCTCCCCTCAGACACATCCCAGGAGGGCCCCTGAGATGCTCTCCTCAGTCACATTCTTGGAGGGCCCCTGAGATGCTCCCCAGGCCTTGCTCACAGATGCGGTCTCCCCACTGACACATCCCTGGAGGGCCCCTGAGATGCTCTCCTCAGTCACATTCTTGGAGGGCCCCTGAGATGCTCCCCAGGCCTTGCTCACAGATGCGGTCTCCCCTCAGACACATCCCTGGAGGGCCCCTGAGATGCTCTCCTCAGACACATCCCTGGAGGGGCCCTGGGATGCTCTCCTCGGACACATTCCTGGAGGGCCCCTGAGATGCTCTCCTCAGTCACATTCTTGGAGGGCCCCCGAGATGCTCCCCAGGCCTTGCTCACAGATGCGGTATCCCCTCAGACACATCCCTGGAGGGCCCCTGAGATGCTTTCCTCAGTCACATTCTTGGAGGGCCCCTGAGATGCTCCCCAGGCCTTGATCGCAGATGCGGTCTCTCCTCAGACACATTCTTGTAGGGCCCCTTAGATGCCCTCCCAGACACATTACTAGAGGGCCCCCGAGATCTCCCCAGGCCTTGATCAAAGATGCTGTCTCCCCTCAGACACATCCCTGGAGGGCCCCTGAGATGCTCTCCTCAGACACATTCCTGGAGGGCCCCTGAGATACTCTCCTCAGACACATCCCTGAAGGGCCCCTGAGATGCTCCCCAGGCCTTGCTCACAGATGCTGTCTCTCCTCAGACACATTCTTGGGGGGGGCCCTTAGATGCCCTCCCATACACATTCCTAGAGGGCCCCCGAGATGCACCCCAGGCCTTGATCAAAGATGCTGTCTCCCCTCAGACACCTCCCTGGAGGGCCCCTGGGATGCTCCCCTCAGACACATCCCTGGAGGGCCCCTGAGATGCTCCCCAGACCTTGATTGCAGATGCGGTCTCCCCTCAGACACATCCCAGGAGGGCCCCTGAGATGCTCTCCTCAGTCACATTCTTGGAGGGCCCCTGAGATGCTCCCCAGGCCTTGCTCACAGATGCGGTCTCCCCACTGACACATCCCTGGAGGGCCCCTGAGATGCTCTCCTCAGTCACATTCTTGGAGGGCCCCTGAGATGCTCCCCAGGCCTTGCTCACAGATGCGGTCTCCCCACTGACACATCCCTGGAGGGGCCCTGGGATGCTTTCCTCAGACACATCCCTGGAGGGCCCCTGAGATGCTCCCCAGGCCTTGCTCACAGATGCGGTCTCCCCTCAGACACATCCCAGGAGGGCCCCCGAGATGCTCCCCAGACCTTGATCGCAGATGCTATCTCCCCTCAGACACATCCCTGGAGGTCCCCTGAGATGCTCTCCTCAGTCACATTCTTGGAGGGCCCCTGAGATGCTCCCCAGGTCGTGCTCACAGATGCTGTATCTCAGGGCTCGAGTCGGGGTACCACGCGGGTGGACGGCGTCCCCCCACTTATTTTACCAGGTTTTTCCGGGTGGACGCCGTCCCCCCTGCCCAAAAGCTGGACAGCATTGTGTGAGCAGAGAGCCCGGGTGGGAGGGAAGTTTCCCGTAAATTACCAAAGATATGCTATTATTTGTAATTGGAGACTTTAAGCGGCACCGGTGGTGTGTGCAGGCTGGAGTGATTGGGAGGCGGAGCGAGCAGGCGTTGGCGGTTAACGCTTGGAATGTGTGTCCTTCTGTATCTTGTGCACTTTTGAGCACTTCGTTGTGCAACTGGGGCACCCCCTCGGGGGAGTGGGGGGGAGGGGGGGTTGCAAAGGACATCGAGGAACAGACCAGGGGTAGCAGTGCTGTGAAATGCCCCGTCATCTAAAGGCATATGAATACTCATGAGATTCCTGTTGTGACGTCACTTCCGGTGACAGCGTCCCCCCACTTCTTTTTTAGGTCTCGGCTGCGAAAGGCTGCGCTTGCGCAGTCTCGCTCCGAGATTTAATGAGTTTGAGTGACTTTGAGAAGAGGGGCTTGCACCCGCCCCTCTTCTCTCCTGTTCTCCATTGGCTGGCCTCTTAAATGCTGGCCAGCCACTGGAGAAGAGGTCCAGTCACTCCGTTGAAGCCCCGTCCTTTTCGGATCGGGGGGCGTGTTTTTTCGTTGCTTTTCGCAGGGCGTGTTTTTCTCTCCTCCAGCCAATGGCAAGAGGAGAGAAAAAGAAACACGCCCCCGAATCCGAAACCGAGGCTGCGTTTCTCCGAGGCATTTCTGCTTGGCCTCGGAGAAAGGCGGTGGTGTGCTTCGGTGTGCTTCTTTGTTTACTTTTCTGTGAGGTGGGCCTGTTAATAAATCAGTCGGAATACGCGCTCCTCTTGCTATCATCCCACCGGGTTCATTAAAGCAAGAGAAATAATATGTTTTTCAGGAAAGCTCCGGTTGAAATTGTAATTCCGTCCAAGGGGTTCCTGTGCGCCGGCTTGCATGCTCCTGGCCCCGAAGGACGCGTCCGCCTCACTACGTAATGCACTGTTTCTTTTAAGATGTAAAGTTATGTAAGTGCGCGAAGTTGTCCAGCAGATGCTTTGTGTGCCGGGGCTTAGCTACATTTATTTTTTAAATCTGCGCCGGCTTGCATGCTCCTGGCCCGAGGGACGCGTCCGCCTCACTCTGATGATTTCTGCATTGTCCGCCTTACGTCAGTGGACGAGAGTTACCCGCTGTAAGGAATCCCGCGAGAGTTCATAATTGTGCACTACGTAATGCACTGTTTCTTTTAAGATGTAAAGTTGTCGGCGAACGGCATATTCCAGTGTCAGTACTTGTTATCGGTGTCCCTCGTGTGCTGCCTCCACTGCCGTGTTCGTGCTTCTCCTTCCCTGTTGCTTGTGTGCTTCTCTGACTCCTTCTGATGCGCTCACCCTCCTGTGCTTTTGCCCCTGTTTTTCCACCCTCCCGTGGTTATATTCCCTAGCACCACATTGCACTCTACTCCTTGTTCTTGCTCCTCTCCGTTTGCTTTCCTCCCCATGCCCTCCGTGTTGTTCCCCGCCAACTCTTCGTTTTTTCTTCTCTCCGCCCTCCTTGTTACTCCCTCCCATTCCCTTACTTAAGCTCCCCACCTGAATTGCGATCCGTACAAAGCTGTTTATCACCCTGTGGCTCTGTATCGGTATCGGCTGAAATTAGTAGTGTATTGTAGTGGCGTCTGCCTCGGTGCTAGAGAAAACGGGTCACATTTCTGAACACATGAGATTTTCACCCACAACACGGGGTGTCTCAAGGGAGGATGTGGCTTAACGGCCAGAGCTGACTACTTTGGGGCTGGGAAACAAGGTTCTAGTCTCGGCGTCGGCTCAACATCGTGTGATTCTAGGCAAATCACGTAATCACCCTGTGCCTACCAAAAATGAATGTGTCCTTATGTAACGTAACTAACTGGTGCTCATATAAAGCTCTTGTTTTTATGGTATAGTCTGACAGGCCCCTTCTATATCCCGTGATCTATATCCCGTGATTTTCTGTCAGCCCCTGTCCCCCCACCCCCTGCTTTTCCGTCTGCCCGGGAGAATTTGTATTTGGCTGCAGTAAGATGTTACGTCAGTGATCTCACTGAAGTTTGGAAAATCGCAACAAGGCGTATGCAGACAGTTTCTAAGGACATCTACAGCATAATTGTGCAGTGGCTCCTCGTCATTAGGGGGGCTTCCAGCCTTTGTTGCTTTTTCAGTCTGCAACGTTACGCACATCTGCGTTTACAGCTTCAGCAAGCATTGCGATTGTGGCTCAAAAGCTGGGATGGGCTAAAGTGATCCACTCTGTGACACGAGGGCAAGTCAGCGCTGCTGAAGCTACAACTCGAGTACATCACTGTGGCCAGTGCAGCTGGTACAGTCGTACTAGGGTCCTGTTGTGAGGAGATATCTACAGCCCAGTTATTTCCTTTAAATAAAGGTGGAGAAGGCTCCGTTGCATCCGGTGGAGACGTTTAACTAAGATGTGGTTGGTAACAACTTTTACAGAAAGGCTTAGGGACGGCGAGATATATTGGCTTTGCTAATGCTTACTTTATACATGTCTTCACTGGATTATATGGTGAATTTTGGTGTGTTTTCTGCTGCTTTCTCCAGATGTATATCAGAACACGTTCTCCTAACTCGTGTCATGAGACCGCATCCGTTTCCACTTACTTGAAAAACAGCTGAAAGCCCCTCTGCTGGCTTCCAACAAAGTTAGAACCCAATTTTCGTATGATCCCAATCGCTGAAAATAGTCCCAGCCCGGGATGTCGTTTAACAATATGACAAGGCTCTCTTGCCTTCCCTTTATCGAGCGTCATGGGTGATTGACTGGACCACTTGGATTAGCACGACACAGATCTCGGAAGCTGTATAAATGCACTGTGATTCAGCTTTGTAAACCTGTTGTAAGTGGAACGACTGTTTAGAACGTCCGAAGGGATTTTATTTAGGTCAGAACTAAGACACAACTTTTGATTTTTTTTTTTAATTTTTTTTTTTTTACAAAACATGGATATACAAGTTAATTTGCGTTTGATTTTAAACAACGATCGATTTTTAATATTGAATTAAAGAAATAGCTTTAAGTGTCGTTGTAAAGCCAGCTAAACTTGTGTTCACGGTTTCTGCAGGACAAGCTTGTAACTTCCTCTTTGCCTGTCCCGATTAATTCTCGTAAAAAATCCAGCATTAAAACGTCATAAATGAGCTGATGTCATCAGCATTGTTTTCAGTGCCAGGTAATGTAGCAAACACTAGTCTGGCTAGAGCGAGGAAGCAATCTCAACATCTGCCATGTAGCATCTGCCATATAGAATCAACCGGTTTGTAATCGACCTTGTTCCCTTATTTTTCCAAAGGTATTTTGCTATATTTTGTTATTCATTGAAAATAATTGAACATATCGATTTTTTTGCGAAAGTATGTTAAGTATTTAACATTTTTTAAAGCGTAGCTGCACCTTAAAGGCATCACCTCGAAGTATTAATATTTTAGTAGGCATTCTAAAGAAAACAGTAAAAAAGTTAGTGGAAATATATTATTTACCACGAAATGGCCAAAAATGAAACTGATAAAGCAGATAGGCTTTAAGAGATGGTAAATATTTCAGATGAAGACCGCACTGTTCTTTGGCAGTTCCCGAAAGAAAGGTAGAGTTCTTTATAGGAGAAGACCATTCCAAAGATTTGGTTGCAGCTCCTGTGTTATATTTATTCAGTGCCAGAGAGGTTTGAATTTTGGGTTTCCATTCAGCTGCAGCTTCTTTATTCCACAACCCTTTTGTCTGCTGAAGACATTTTAGCCAGATAAGGTGGATTTCCCTGGTGAATCACCCCGTTTGCCTGTCTGTAGATCTTCTATTTAATTCTGCTTTGGAGTGGAAGCCAGTGTAGCTCATTTAGAACCTGTGAGATGGGGTCACATGTTCTCTCGTTGGCCAGTGACTTCAAATCTGCCTTTAGCAGAGTAGGAGAGGATTGCCAAAACCCAGCTAACTTGACAATTCCTTCATTGACTTAGGACTTCAGTATATCACTATTCTTTATACTCTGAGATTTTTTGTAATGCTAAGTATCCTGTGAAAGTAACTACTCTAATCCAAATTAAGTTCGGATTGTATTTTTTTAGTGCATCTTTTCCTCGTCTTCTTTATCCCAACCGTTGCATAATATATGTAGAAAAAGCTAGTAACGTTTGAAAATAATGCATATATGTAGCTCTCTGATTAATTTACCTTTTGAATATTTGGAGCTCAGAATACATTTAGCGGTTCATAGTCAAATGCCTTCCTTTATTGTAAAGATGGAAGCACTAAATATCTCCACGTCTAATTTTGCAAGACCATTTTTTTTTTTATTGAGATAAAAATTACAAAGACCATAACGAATGCCATGGTGCTTTGAACGCAGCAAAGCTGCAATATTTCAGTACACTAGGTTAACCAAAGCCGCCACTTCTGATGAAAGCAGTTGCATACTATACGTATAAGAATAGGGCAGCCATAGAGTATAGGCATAGCATGGAAGTACCACTGCATCACTGTTGGAAAACCACCCATTCCAACAACGTAACAGAAAGAACAAGCATTTACAATGCAACGGTCTTGGCATTGTTAAAGTTAGAGCTATTGGCAGTGCTCATGACAATGCCGTTTCTTTAAATGTTTTAAAAACAAAAACAGAAACAAAAATAATGTCATGAGCAATGCCAATAGCTCTAACTTTACCAATGCCGAGACCATTGCATTGTAAATGCTTGTTTAGGACTTGTGCCCTGCTGTATCTCCTCAGACACATTCCTGGAGGGCCCCCAAGATGCTCCCCAGACCTTGATCGCAGATGCTGTCTCCCCACAGACACATCCCTGGAGGGCCCCTGAGATGCTCTCCTCAGTCACATTCTTGGAGGGCCCCTGAGATGCTCCCCAGGCCGTGCTCACAGATGCTGTATCTCCTCAGACACATTCCTGGAGGGCCCCCAAGATGTTCCCCAGTCCGTGCTCACAGATGCTGTCCTCCTGGGGCACATTCTTGTAGGGCCCCTTAGATGCCCTCCCAGACACATTACTAGAGGGCCCCCGAGATCACCCCAGGCCTTGATCAAAGATGCTGTCTCCCCTCAGACACATTCCTGGAGGGCCCCTGAGATGCTCTCCTCAGTCACATTCTTGGAGGGCCCCTGAGATGCTCCCCAGGCCGTGCTCACAGATGCTGTATCTCCTCAGACACATTCCTGGAGGGCCCCCAAGATGTTCCCCAGGCCTTGCTCACAGATGCTGTCCTCCTGGGGCACATTCCTCGCGCTCTCCTCGTTTCCGGCTCAGAGATGACGTCTCTTCCTGTTTTCGCCTCACTCAGGCCCCGGCTCTGCGGCAGCCTGTCCCAGCTCTTCCTCTGGCCTCTCTCATCCTGCTCTCTTATCCTTCACTGTCGAGGGTCACAGCACACTCCTTCCTGAGGAGAGCCGGGACAGTCTCCATGGAGACACGCCGTGGCGTCACACACACCCAGCCCTCCAGGCTTCTCAGGGCCCTGACTTCCCTGGGGGGAGGGGGGGGGGGGCAATGTCGCTTCAAAGACCCCCTGCCCTCCATCACTTTTTAGAGAGGAAGCCGCTTGGATGGAATTTGTTTGCGCAATTTAGGAAATCTGTGTATTCTCTTGTGTCCTATTTATTCTGTAACTTTAATTTCCTCTGGTGAGTTGAACAATTCAGGAAATTCAATGGCAGAGCGCCATCTTGTCTGTTGCTATTCAAGTGTTACTTGGGAAGCCGGGGTCCCGTCTGTGTGCTCCCCCATCCAGTGCTTGGGTAGCCAGGGTTGCCCTCTGTGAGATCCCCCATCCAGTGCTTGGAAAGCCCAGGTCGGCTCTGTGCACCCCCATCCAGCGCTTGGGTAGCTGGGGTCCCTTCTGTGCGCTCCCCCATCCAGTGCTTGGGTAGCCAGAGTCACCTCTGTGTACCCCCCCTTCCTTTGCTTGAGAAGCCGGGGTCGCCTCTGTGTGCTCCCTCATCCAGTGCTTTGGAAGCCAGAGTCCCCTCTGTGCACCCCCCACCCAGTGCCTGGGAAGCCGAGGTCCCCTCTGTGTGCTCCCCCATGCAGTGCTTAGGAAGTCAGGGTTGCCCTCTGTGAGATCCCCCATCCAGTGATTGGAAAGCCCAGGTCGGCTCTGTGCACCCCCATCCAGCACTTGGGGTCCCTTCTGTGCACTCCCCCATCCAGCGCTTGGGTAGCTGGGGTCCCTTCTGTGCGCTCCCCCATCCAGCGCTTGGGTAGCTGGGTAGCTGGGGTCCCTTCTGTGCGCTCCCCCATCCAGCGCTTGGGTAGCTGGGGTCCCTTCTGTGCGCTCTCCCACCCAGCGCGTGGGTAGCTGGGGTCCCTTTTGTGCGCTCCCCCATCCAGCGCTTGGGTAGCTGGGGTCCCTTCTGTGCGCTCCCCCCATCCAGCGCTTGGGTAGCTGGGGTCCCTTCTGTGCGCTCCCCCCATCCAGCGCTTGGGTAGCTGGGGTCCCTTCTGTGCGCTCCCCCATCCAGCGCTTGGGTAGCTGGGGTTCCTTCTGTGCGCTCCCCCCATCCAGCGCTTGGGTAGCTGGGGTCCCTTCTGTGCGCTCCCCCCATCCAGCGCTTGGGTAGCTGGGGTCCCTTCTGTGCGCTCGCCCATCCAGCGCTTGGGTAGCTGGGGTCCCTTTTGTGCGCTCTCCCCATCCAGCGCTTGGGTAGCTGGGGTCCCTTCTGTGCGCTCCCCCCATCCAGCGCTTGGGTAGCTGGGGTCCCTTCTGTGCGCTCCCCCCATCCAGCGCTTGGGTAGCTGGGGTCCCTTCTGTGCGCTCTCCCATCCAGCGCTTGGGTAGCTGGGGTCCCTTCTGTGCGCTCCACCCATCCAGCTCTTGGGTAGCTGGGGTACCTTCTGTGCGCTCCCCCATCCAGCGCTTGGGTAGCTGGGGTCCCTTCTGTGCGCTCCCCCCATCCAGCGCTTGGGTAGCTGGGGTCCCTTCTGTGCGCTCCCCCATCCAGCGCTTGGATAGCTGGGGTCCCTTCTGTGCGCTCCCCCATCCAGCGCTTGGGTAGCTGGGGTCCCTTCTGTGCGCTCCCTCATCCAATGTTTGGGAAGCGGGAGTACCCTGCGTGACTTGGCATGACCTCCTAGGTATGGTGCCGCATGGCCACCCTGCATGGTATTGCATGGCCTCATAGACATGGTGTGAGGCAATGCAGCGCCTTACTCTGCGTCAAGGAGGTGTTCTTTGGGCGTTGTAGTGGGTATTCCCACTCAGAACCCAACACATTTTACATTGTTCACAGATTATGAGATGTGGTAGGCCTCCCCAGCGGTGACTCGTTTTTTTAGGTCTCGCCTGAGCCGGCGCATGCGCTCCTCTGGCGAGACATTTAGTGAGTGGGCTTTCAAAAGTCTGACGGGGTGGCATAGAGCATGCGGGTATGCGCACAATGACGAGTAGAGGCGCCATCTGGCTTTCCTCTCGCGTCATGGTGCACGCACATCGCACACCATTCGCCAGCCTGCTTTCACTTTTGCCGTCACGCGCGCACCACTTGCGTTTTCGCGTGCTTGTTTTCTTTCATTTTCACAGCCTCGCGGCCACATCACTTTCGGCCGAGGAAACAGATCTTGTTTTTTTATGTATCCCGATTCCATTTAATTTAATTTAATTTCTTCCACCCTTGCTTTCCCCGTCCTCCCTTCTACACTTCCCCCTTTCCCCCCATTCCTGTGTTCCCGGACTCCTTCGACTGTATGTTTTATGTATATCAGCCTTTTTTTTACTGCTTCGTGATGGAGGAAAAGTCCACAAACCAGTCCGCCCCCCCCTCTCCCCATCACACAGTGACTGTGGCTTCGACCCTGCATAGCGATCCGCTGCCGTTCGCCTGGATTCGTGCTATATAAATATAGCATACTTCCCTACAGTCCTGACTGTCGAGCTCACTCTCTTTCTTCTATGCCTGTTCTTTATTCTTTCCTACTTATTTTCCTATCTTTGTTCGTTTTTACATCATTTCCCCATCAATTTACTCAAACCTAAAATTACTTGACTCGCTTCCCTCTCTCTCTCTCACTCCCCTCTTTCCTTGCTTCCGTCCACCCTTCATAAATTCTCTTCTCCCTTCTTTCCTCCAAGCCAATTCACTCCGCCCTTACTTCTTCCCACCCTTCTGGCTCTCACCCCCTACTTCCATCTCTCCCTCCATTTTCTTCCCCTATTTTCATCTCTCCATGCCACGTCCCTCATCCTTTTAGTGCCTTTCCCTTCACCCCCTTCCAGGACACGCACACACATCATGCTATATGGGCCTATATGTGATTCTTGGGGGTGGGGTGGGGGTGCATTGCCAGTAGAGGAACGTAGGTATGCATACACACACGTTCCTTGTTTCATTGTGCCATGGTGTCTGTGACGCCACCTCCGATATACGTACTAGTAGCTTCTCTTTCAGTGCATTCATGTCTCCCTTATTTTAACACACTCGTGCTCCTCCCCCTTTCCCCGAATACACAATGTCTCCTCCAGCGGGTAGGCACAAACAGGTGTGAAATGGCCGTGTGGACATGCTGTTCCTGTCCCTGGGTGCCTTTACCCCATTACAGGCGCACGCGCTCACAGTAAAGCCGCACCTCGTGGCGCGATAAATCCGCCCGTAAAGTGTCGAGCTCCGCAGAAAAGGCCATATTTATTGGGTTCTTGTATTTTGAGGGCTCGCGGTGGGGCTGGCCTCCTAGGGGGGCTGTCTCTTGATGTCCGGAGGGAAATAAATACATTTGAAGACAAAAAGCAATTGGAACAAAAACCCTCGCCTTTATTTATTTTTTTCCCTTCAAAATAAAGCGTGTTCTACACAGCAGCCCCACAGTGTCGGCTTCTTTGTTTTTCAGGGTTTTGTTTGTGCAATATTTATGGGCTCCCGGTGATTTCTGGGACACTTTTGTACTCACTCAAGTTCGAGCTTGTTACATAACTAAGCTGACGGCAGCGCTTACTGGTCGGGCGGCAAGCCGTACCAAGCACTGGCATAGCCAATAGGTCTCGCCTTTGGGACCTTATAAGTGCTTATCCATGCAACAGTTGATGTTGTTGCACCAAGGATATTGTGCTGCATAACTAAATACTTATGAGGTCCCAAAAGCGAGACCTATTGGCTATGCCAATGCGTGTTCCTCTTTCTGTGTGTGCTGCAGAAGGCTGCATTCTGCGGCACACACAGAAGGAGCAAATTGCCCTCATTGATTGTTTTTGTGCCGTAGGTGTCTCTTCCTGCATAAAACACCCACTCCTAAAACGCAGATAGCCTTGCACCATGGCGCGAGGGTGCCTGCGCCGGCACATGGCAGCCATTTGTGCACCAGTGCAGGGGGAAAGGACAGGATTGAGCCGTGTCTGAAACAGCGCTTTACTGCCCTTTTCTTTTGCCGCAGAGCAGCGCAGAGGAAAGGAATGCGGCGCTGTGCTTCATCAAACAATTGTACACGAGGCCCTGCATCTTAGGAAGGGCTCTGTAGTGATCAGGTATCTGGAGCATGTGTGTGGAGGATGCGAGGTGCCCCAGTGGGCCAAGATCACTGGGTAGCCCAGCTGGCCAGGACCAGAAAAGATGAACCTCCATTCATGCACCATCTTGTAACTGTAGGGGGCTGGAGGGGTTGGGGTGGATAGTAACGGAGCCACACACACAACAGACCTGTGATTTGTTTCTGCAAAACCCTAATAAACATGACTCGAAGTCACTTAATGACCCCAAGGCACAGTGGGGAATGACTTGAATAGGGACCTCGCGGTCAGAGAACGGGACACAGATGAGGCTGCACACACCAAGTATCAAGAAATGCTGGTTTGAAATGTGCACAGTTCAATGTCCCTACCTTGCACTTGTTTAACCTCCATACACTACATATCCATCCGTGACAACCCCCTTGACTTGCTCCAGATGCTGCATGCACTGGGTGTTATCCTATGGGGTGGTGCTTCCCCCGCTTACACAACATCCAGAAGCTTAGCGGAACAGCTGGAGGGCTCAGCGGGGAGTGTGAGCCTGGGCACCCCTCCTTAGGCACCTGCCCCCTCCCAGAGGCACCTACTCCCCCCCAAGAGGCATTTGAACCCTCCCCTGAGGCACATGGGTACCCTCGAGCCGCCACCTGGGCACCCCCAGAGGCACCTGAGCACCTGCATACCCCCAGAGGCACCTGTGGGCCCCCAGAGGCACCTGGGCATCCCCAAGGCACCTGCTCCCCCGCCCCCCCCCGGAGGCACCAGGCCACCCGAGGCACATGGGCACCCCCCGAGGCACCTGCCCACTCCCAGAGGCACCTACTCCCCCCCCCAAGAGGCATTTGCACCCTCCCCTGAAGCACGTGGGTACCCTCGAGCCACCTGGGCACCCCCAGAGGCACCTGGTCACCTGCATACCCCCAGAGGCACCTGTGGGCCCCCAGAGGCACCTGGTCACCCCCAAGGCACCTGCTCCCCCCCCCCCTCCGAGGCACCTGGCCACTCCGAGTCACCTGGCTACCCCTAGGCACCTGGGCACCACCAGAGGCACCTGGTCACCCCCGAGGCACCTACTCCCCCCAAGGCACATGTACACCCCCAAGGCACCTGAACACCTGCATACCCCCAGAGGCACCTGTGGGCCCCCAGAGGCACCTGGGCATCCCCAAGGCACCTGCTCCCCCTCCCCCCCCCCTCTGAGGCACCTGGCCACCCGAGGCACCTGGGCACCTCCAGAGGCACATGGGCACCCCCAGAGGCACCTGGTCACCCCAGAGGCACCTACTCCCCCCCCCCCTCCCCAAAGCACATGTACACCCCCAGAGGCACCTAGGCATCCCCAAGGCACCTGGCCACCCACAAGGCATCTGGGTACCACCAGAGGCACATGGGCACCCACGGAGGCACCTGGTCACCCCCGAGGCACCTGCTCCCCCTCCCCCCCCCCTCTGAGGCACCTGGCCACCCGAGGCACCTGGGCACCTCCAGAGGCACATGGGCACCCCCAGAGGCACCTGGTCACCCCAGAGGCACCTACTCCCCCCCCCCTCCCCAAAGCACATGTACACCCCCAGAGGCACCTAGGCATCCCCAAGGCACCTGGCCACCCACAAGGCATCTGGGTACCACCAGAGGCACATGGGCACCCACGGAGGCACCTGGTCACCCCCGAGGCACCTGTTCCCCCCCAAGGCACATGTACACCCCCAAGGCACCTGCACACCCCCAGAGGCACCTGGGCATCCCCAAGGCACCTGCACCCCCTCCCAAGGCACCTGGCCACCCCCAAGCCACCTGGGTGTCCCAAGAGGCACATGGGCATCCCAAGAGGCACCTGGGCACTCCCAGAGGCTCCTGTAGGCCCCCGGAAGCACACAAGCCCCCCAAAGGCACCTAGCAGCACCTTTCCTGAGAAAAACGGATAAAGGAGGGTTCCAGATGAGTAAACCAGCCCTTCTACGGGCCAAAGATTGTTGACCAAGGCCTGGAAACCTCCCACAGCCGCCTCTGAACAGACCCATGCGCCGGGTAGAACAAGCCTTTGCAATGCAATAGGTCTCGCATTTATGAGAGTTTAAGCTTTTGGCAATGTAATAGCTTAAACTCTTGTAAATGCGAGACCTATTGCATTGAAAATTTGTTTTTTTACTAGCGCCCATGCGGTGCTTTCACATTCATGAAGGCCGCGCCCCTTTCTTTAGACAAGCCACATCTAAAGAAAGGTGCACGGCCAATATTAAAGTGAAAGCACAACATGGGCTCTTTTACCCAAATAAACCCCATCCGTTTGTTAACTTGACTAACAGGTGCTTTTTTTTGTCCATGCCGTGGTTTCACTTTAATGTCGGACAGGCCCTTTTCTTTCTTTAAAAAAACAAATATATATTTATTGCTCATTTTCTTCAAATACAACTGTAACATTCCCCCCTCCCTCCCCAATCCACACTCTCAGATTATAAGAAACAATATAACCAATAGGTCATGACCGTCAGGATAAAGTTAAACAGAAAATGATTTATAAATTCCATTTATAGCGTGAAGAGATGCTGGAGAGCCGGTGGAGCCTTGATTTCACCTGGAAAATGCACTGAGCGCTATGATGGCTCGAGCTTAAAGTTTAGCGCTGGCTTTAGTGTTTTTGTGTCGCTGATAGTCGCGGCGCTCCTGAGGTCGAGTCGGTAGCTGCTGCGGATTCTTTTAGAAGCCCTAGCCGGGCGAACAGGCATGTCGGATCCGTGGGAAGGAAGAGGGAGGAAAGCACCCAAGCTAAAGCCGTCAGCGACCGCGACCACACATTCATCCGGCATCTCCAGGACGGCTGCACAGTCGGAGCACTCCTGAGAGTTGAGCGACGAAGGGAGAGGCAAAAGGAAAGGTGATGACTCGACCGGCATGGGGGAGAAAACAGCACAATGACCTGCCCGCGGGATTAACACTACAGCTCCGCAGAAGCGATACCAAAGATGGATTTAGGCCCAGATCTCTGTACTGGGGTGAATGTATGACATTGTTCTGCAGTCTGTCCATCAAAGTTTTTTTTACATCTCCGCAGAAGGGCAACCTTCAATCTCAGAACTTTTCTCGCATGTCGGAAACAAAGGTGTAAAGAATCAGGATTTTGTAGCAGCGGCCCCCTTGTCAGTGTTTCCAGAGGCTGTGGTAGCAGGACTGTACTCCGCTAAGCAGAAAGTAGTAAGAGTGGACACTGATCCCCTCGGGTTGCCCAACAGTAGAGCGAGTATTGATCAATTCTGCTGGCACAAAATATCCTGAACATGGGGAGGTGGTGGATCCCCCCCCCTGCTACCGTTGAAGTTGCCAACCTCACTCTGCTGGAGCATAGCCCTCTGAGGGGCCTGAAAGCGACAGTGTCCCCAGAGCCCACAGGAGGGGGGGGGGGGAACAATTTTTCCTAACCGATGAATCCGACTCTTCAATACCGGATATTGAATCTACGAGCCTGCAAGCCAGAGAAAGACACATACTGTGAGTGGTAAGAGCATGCGCCCAGGGCAAGATGGTTCAGCCCGGAAGGATATGCCCACGCTTAGATGGGATTGCTCAACAATGCAACTGTTTGATCAGCAAGGAGGGAGAACGGCGGGGCTGATCACTGGAGATCAGGCTGAAGCGACAGGCGCCACAGCAGGACTGGAGTCTATTAGTCTTGCGGAACCCTCACCGTCCGTTATTCTGGCTTCTATCAAACAAATGCGGGAGGAGGTCAGGAATGATAATCGTTGGGCACGACAAGCCTCAAAAAAACTACAGGGAGCAGTCAGAAAGATAAATAGAACCTGCTCTGAGATTTCAGAAAGAATGACTATGGTGGAAGCTCGCACAGAAGCTCTTGAGATGGAGGTCGCTGAATTGAAGCCTCAGAGGGTTTCCTAAGATCCCGAGTTAATGGACGTTATGTGGAAACGAGGGGATCAGGAAATCAGACAGAGGAGAAACAATTTGAGACTGCTGGGTATTCCAGAGGGCAGTGAAGGGGGAAACCCCAGAGGATATATAGAAAAACTGCTAAAGGGCGCCTTTTCAGAGCTCATAGACTGGGACTGGGAAAAAGAAGTACAAAGAGCGCCTCAAGTCCCCTTAATGCTCAAGAAACAACAAGCAGCAGGACTGAATACCCCCGGGCGGTGCTGGCTTGCTTAGGCAATCTCCTCCTGAGGCAGAGCACTTATGATTTGGCACGCCCTAACACTAAAAGAGCATTTTAGGGAGTGTCTTTTTTTGCTCGGCCAGACTTTGCCCACACCACAGTAGAGTGCAGATAGAGTTTAAAACAAATGGTTTCGCCATTTCAGAAGTTCGGGGCTGAAGTATACCTACAAAATCCAGCTAAATTGAAAATGTTGTTTAAGGGGGCATACGCAAAGTTTTTTCTCAGAAGTGCAGGCCCAGGAGTTTCTGGATGAGTTACGGGGAGAGTCTTGATATAGGAGTTAACGCTAATAGCTGTAAACTCCGAAAAAGTGGTAGGGAGTGAAACTTGAAGGTGATTCATAATACGGAGAGAATGTTTAAAAGAGGAAAGGAGAG
This sequence comes from Triturus cristatus, assembly GCF_964204655.1. NCBI lineage: Eukaryota > Metazoa > Chordata > Amphibia > Caudata > Salamandridae > Triturus > Triturus cristatus. Next base: position 1,190,641,524 of record NC_140580.1, read on the forward strand.
GGGAAGAAGGAAGGGGGTGAAATAAAAGGAAACAAAACCCACTAACCCACGTATTATCGCCAATAAGCTGTCATAAAGGTATTAATAGAGGTGACTGGGAGGTAGGGGAGGATGGGAAGGCGAGTTTGGTTCTACAGATGTCCTCACACAGGCCAGGCCTGTTTGCTCACTTTTTGGGAAAGGGTGGTGCGTTGGGGGGCAGGGGGTCGAAATTTTAGCCATAAGTAATTGGTTAAAATCTGCACAAGTACGGGCTGATATGCAGGGCAGATGGGTAATCGCAGTTTGTCAGTCTATCAGTGGAGATAAATTCACGCTGTGCACGATTTATGGCAGTATACTTGACGACCCCTATGTTTATAACCAGATATCTAACAAACTGACCTATCCACCCAAACCAATTTTGCTCTGTGGGAATTTTAACATTCATCTCCCTGGTAAGTGGGATATGGGAGACCAACAAAAATACAGTGGCCGAAAACCTAAAGTACTTCAGGCCCTAGAAGGGATTTGCAAGAACCTTGGAACCTTGGGCCGGGAACAGATGGATGGAGAAGGGATGCACTTTTTTCTCCGCTCCGCATCTCACTCACGCTCGATTGGATTGTTTTTTTGCATCAAACACATTTATAGCAACATGTAAAATTGGGCGGTGCCCGTGGTTCCTCTTGGACCATAATCCATTGGTTTTAGAAATACAGGGAATAGGGGGAAAATGCTAAATATATGGAGTTTTGAGCATGCCCTGTTAGTGAATGAAGATTACAGCAGATATATTAGCGAGTAGATTCCAATATTCTTTAATAAGAATAGCAGCAGGGCTTCTTTCAGGATGGTTTGGGATACATTTAAGGAATGCCTATGGGGAGACTCTGCGGTTCTCACTGAACCGTGGCAAGGAAGAGAAGCAACTCATACAAGCTCAACGAAACAGTTTCGTGGTAGCTGAAGAAACTCTGATTTGAGTATTGCAACAAGGAGGGTAAATGAAGGAAGCCCAACTAGGGGTCATAGCAGCCAGGGCAGCAATCGGCGTGATTGGTGCTAATAAGGCAGCAGAAAAGTATACGGTCTGGAAGGACAAAACATATGAGTGTAGTGAGCAAGTGAGGCACCGTCTGGCGGTCAGAGCAAGGCAGAGGAGAGCGACCAGGGAAACGTACGAAATTCGAAACCCTAATCTCGGGTTAGTCTCGGACTCAAGTGAAATGAGAGATTCATTTAAAACATACCATCAAACTCTTTATTCCGAAGAGACTAGGTATAATCCATTACAGATCGAACAATTTTTTTAAACAACATGTGTAAATAAATTGACTATCGATGAGGGAGAGTCCTTGGAATGGGGTATACTGTGGGAAGAGATCTTTTTAGCAATTTCTAATCTTCCTTCTGGTAAAGCGGCAGGAGCGGATTCAATCCCTTAGGGATTTTATAGAGTCTTTGCTCCCCAATTGAGAGGCCACATGACCGCATTATTCAGGCAAAAAAATAGCGCAGCCTCTCCTACGGGTACATGGTCCATCGCCAAAATTGTTGTATTTTAGAAAAAAACAAGCCCTCGGTAGAACTAAGCTCATATCGTCCAATAACGTTAATAAACGGAGATTCCAAAATCTACTCCAGAGTTTTAGCCACAAGATTAGCGCAGGTGATAACAAAACTAGCGTCTAATCCACAGCACGGGTTCGTCGCGGGGAGGGATACCACAGACCACGTTAGGAGAGTAATCTTGCTTTTTGATGCAGTGCAGGTGTCAGGAGAGCGTGTGCTCTTGATTCTATTAGATGCGGAAAAAGCATTCAACAGAGTCTCCTGGCATTTTCATTGGCCGACACTGCCGGCAATGGGCATCGGACCGAGGTTCATACAGGGAATCAAAGCCTTATATTATAAACCTGTAGCCAATATCTGTCTTTCAGGGGAAATGGCTGGGCCTGTGGTGGTTGCCCGGGGAACTCGACAGGGATGCCCTGGCTCTCCACTTCTGTGAGCACGGTTTATATGAAAAATAGAGCAAAACACAGCAATTCCCCCAATAAGATCGCAAGGATTTCAAAGCAGAACGTTAGCATATGCGGATCATATAGCGGGTGTGACCCCCAAACCAGCAGTCGCTCTCAAATTAATTGAAGAAAAATCTTGTCTTTTTGGGAAGATTTCTGGCAACTCTTTGAATGAAGATGAACCTCAAATTGTTAGTAACGACAAGATCTTGATGGCAGACAAACAAGCAGTCGATAAAGCTGTATATTTGGGTGTCTGCATATCATCCGATGTTGAGAAAATCGCAAAAGAAAATGTGCAGCCTCTTATAGGGAAGACTGGAAAGAGCTTCTTAGATTGAACACCTTTGACCGACAATGATTGGAAGATGCAATGTGAGAAAGACGATTTTCTTCCCTAAAATCTTATATTTTTTTAAATCTATTCCTCTGGAATTATCGAACGAGTGGTTAAAAGTTTTTGACGATACCTTTACAAGGTTTTTATGGGCTTCTTCTAAACCTAGAAGGGCGCTGAAATATCTCTCACAGCGAGAGAAAGAGGAGGTTGGGCTCTGCCAAATCTTAAATTGTATTAGTGGGCCACCATGCTGCACTGGAGAGAACCCTAATCAAACGAGCCTACAGGACGCGTCCCTTCTACATTTGAGTTGTTAATTGGCAGGGAGGCATGGGGACGCCTTTGGAGACAATTAGAAATGAGCTACTATAAAAAAAAGTATGTTTTAAGTGTCTCTTTGGATTCTGTAAGGTACGGTTATCCGTTCGGAAACTGGCGGGTTTAGGAAGATGGAATGATTGTACTCCGAGTCAGAATATACCAAACTTGCCAGACATTTTTAGGAGTGTTCTATTCAAAACTGGACGCGGGCAGGTATAGGTAAATGAGGTACTTTTCCCCTCCTTCTGGATTGGTAACTTTGAACCACTAAAGGTAGAGTTTGGTTTTGACAATAGGGAGTTTTTTGAATATCTGCAAATAAAGGGATTACCTCTAGCGTAAAGGGGGCGGTCCTAACGGCTTTGATACAATGGAACAGGTGGGGAGCATCGGGGCAATGTACCATTTATTAAATATTGAAATGAAAGAGGACCTTGACAAACTCTCTCTTAAATGGCAGAGAAGACGGCGAGTGCAGAAGCCGAGTCCTCTAAACATCTTATTCCGTCTCAAACTGTTCGAATGTCGGCGAACTTACAAGTGCAGTTTTTTAAGACCTATTTTATGTTATACTACACGCCAGCTAGAGTTGTGACATGGGGAACGGGTAGGGGAGCGAACTGCCCCCAGAGTGCAACACCGTCCGCACATATAGTTCACATGTTTGCCACATGCCCGTCTTTAATCCCCTTAGAGAACGGAATTCAAGATGTTCTCCATTGTGAATTGAATCTAGAAGTCTCAGTGGCTCCGAAGTTCATTTTACTGGGAGGGCCAGAAGAGGAAGCGACTCCGGAAACAGAATATGTTCTCGCCGTTGCAGTGGCTATATTAAGACTGGCCGCTGCCTCAGCATGGCTGGACCCGCACCCCATCGCTTGAGCAGCGGTGGCCCGCTTATTAGCAGCCTCCAATATGGAGTAAGCAGTCTATGCTAGAAAAGGCCATCAGGCGAGGAGGAGAGGGCTGTCGATGTGGCCCCTTTATCTGGATGGGAGAATGAATGTGGCATGTGTGCCCAGGGGAGCATGGTGGGTCCCCGGGAGCTCCCTCGCTTTAGCACAATCCACCCCAAATGCCTGATCCAACTTTGTGTTTGTAGTGAATGTTTCAATTGTCAGCTTAATTAACACATTCTAAGTATTTTCTGTTTATCTTTATCCTGACGGTCATGAAGTATTGGTTTTATTGTACCTTATAATCAGCGTGTGTGGGGTGGGGATGGAGGGGAAATGTTAGGGTTGTATTTGAAGAAAATGTGCAATAAATATTTATTTATTTTTTAAAGAAAGAAAGGGCCCTGTCTGACATGAAAGTGAAACCGCAGCATGGACACAAACAAGCATCTGTTTGTCAGGTAGACAAACAGATTTTGTTTTTCTGATAAAGGCGCCCGATCCGCGCTTTCACTTTAATGTCGACCTTGCACCTTTCTTTAGTCGCGGTTTGTGTAATGATGGGGACGCGGCCTCTATGAATTTAAAAGCTCCGCATGGGCGCCAGTAAACAAAACAAAAATAAGCGTGGCTGCTTTACTTAAAGCGGACCGCGCTGCTAAAATAAATAAAGAAATAAAAAACTGCGGCCGCTACAGTTAAAGTGGACCGCTATTGGTAAATAAAATAAAAGCGGGCAGCGTGCTGCAACATAGTGGGTGGAATAGGGGCAAATCATTAAACGAAATAGTGCTCACCGACTCACAATGCAGAGCCTGTAACAAGCCAAGTAAAAGGTCCAGTTGTTAGGAGAGGTAACAAATGCAGACAAGGCGGTTTCAAGGAGGGACTAACAAGCGTATTAACAAATCAGAACCTAGCATTTACGAGGGACAATGACACAAGCCAATTAAAAATATGGGTGTAGAGTGGCGGGGCTTCATGTCCATACTCCGCAATTGCATGCCTCACGGCTCGACCTAAAAAGTGCCCGAAACTGAAAGCGCGACACTGCACAGGGACGAAGTAGGTAGCTGAGTAACGCAGTACTGCGCTTCCTCTCATGGCAGCAACGCTTCTCGGCACAAGCCAATGCCGACTAAGATTTGTCTGGCATAGGTCTTCTCGATACTCCTGGCCCCGCTGGACGAGGGCTGCCCTAGGTAGGATGGGCGAGAGCCCATCTAACTGCTCTAGAAGTCCGTCCAATGACTGGCACTGCGAGGAAAGGGGCCGTCAACACCAAAATACTGGCCCGTTGCTTCTGGACCAGTGGCTGCCTGGCCGCCACCCTGCTTGCCCAAGGCTGGGGGCAGGAATTCATCCTATTGTTCTTAATGCAAACCAGTGCTTTAAATGGGGGCAAAATAGTGCAGGTACTCATTTAAATGTGGCGAGTGGGCGGGGCTTGGGGGCGGGGCTTAGGGCAAGACATGCCGATACTTATTGACTTCGATACTGCTTGCAGCACGTACCACAACACACGAGAAGTAAAGCAGGCTTGTTTACTCATTACACACAACGAAAGCCAAACGCGGACATATTTTAACATTTCCTTGTTTTGTAATATGCGCAACATCAATACTGTTAATTGCTGTTGCTTGGCACGATTCTATATATTCTCGAGTGACGCAGAAAGAAAGAAGCAGACGCACACACAAAGCCTTCCACGCATTTCCATTAATATAACTTCCAAGAGTGTCTCTATTCTCTCCCCCTTTCTCCAGTTTTTGTCTCACAAAAAAACAATCGCAGGCAAGCACACAGGCAAGCAGACAACATAAACATACAGTTAACAAAAGAATCAGGTGGGATTAAAGCCATTTGAACCTGGTTACCTCCCATGCCTTTCTCAATTACGCTCTCATGGGGCTGCCTCGCTTTCTGTGTTTGCAACCCAGCCTGATGGTGATCACCTGGACGGTATGCAAATGAGCCCACGCTGAATTGTTCAGCTGGGCTCCGCTCAGGTCTACGGAAGTGCCTTGGCTATCAAAGAAAGGCCGCCAGCACCAGCGTTTTATGAGTCCCGGTACGCTCCTCAGCAGGAGAGAAGTGCCGGTACTCAGAATGATAAATCTAAGAGGTGCCTGTACTCAGTACCGGTGAGTACCGGCCCATTTAAAGCACTGATGCAAACTATATCTCCTGAATGCTCCCCTGGTGCCGCAGGCTGCTAAAGCCCGGCGCCAGACGAGGAGTGGAGGAAAGTACAGCACCGGACGAGGAGTCGAGGAAAGTACGGCACCGGACGGGGAGTCGAGGAAAGTACGGCACCGGACGGGGAGCCGAGGAAAGTACGGCACCGGACGGGGAGCCGAGGAAAGTACTGTGCCTGACGGGGAGTCGAGGAAAGTGTGGTGCTTGACGGGGAGCCGAGGAAAGTACGGTGCCTGACGGGGAGTCGAGAAAAGTACGGTGCTGGACGAGGAGTCGAGGAAAGTACGGCACCTGACGGGGAGCCGAGGAAAGTGTGGTGCCGGACGGGGAGTCGAGGAAAGTGTGGTGCCTGACGGGGAGCCGAGGAAAGTACGGTGCCTGATGGGGAGTCGAGGAAAGTACGGTGCCTGACGGGGAGTCGAGGAAAGTACGGTGCCTGACGGGGAGTCGAGGAAAGTATGGTGCCTGACGAGGAGTCGAGGAAAGTACGGCACCGGACGGGGAGCCGAGGAAAGTACGGTGCCTGACGGGGAGCCGAGGAAAGTACGGCGCCTGACGGGGAGCCGAGGAAAGTACGGCGCCTGACGGGGAGCCGAGGAAAGTACGGCGCCTGACGAGGAGTCGAGGAAAGTACGGCGCCGGACGAGGAGTCGAGGAAAGTACGGCGCTGGACGAGGAGTCGAGGAAAGTACGGCGCCGGACGAGGAGTCGAGGAAAGTACGGCGCCGGACGAGGAGTCGAGGAAAGTACGGCGCCGGACGAGGAGCCGAGGAAAGTACGGTGCCTGACGGGGAGTCGAGGAAAGTACGGCGCCTGACGAGGAGTCGAGGAAAGTACGGCGCCGGACGAGGAGTCGAGGAAAGTACGGCACTGGACGAGGAGTCGAGGAAAGTACGGCGCTGGACGAGGAGTCGAGGAAAGTACGGCGCTGGACGAGGAGTCGAGGAAAGTACGGCGCCGGACGAGGAGTCGAGGAAAGTACGGCGCCGGACGAGGAGCCGAGGAAAGTACGGTGCCGGACGGGGAGTCGAGGAAAGTACGGTGCTGGACGAGGAGTCGAGGAAAGTACGGCACCGGACGGGGAGCCGAGGAAAGTACGGTGCCTGACGGGGAGTCTAGGAAAGTACGGTGCTGGACGAGGAGTCGAGGAAAGTACGGCACCGGACGGGGAGCCGAGGAAAGTACGGTGCCTGACGGGGAGAAGTCACATTTTGGAGTGCAAAAAGAACAACGAAAACAGGGGGTGAGCCTACAGTTGCCCCCTACTTTCAACCCCCCACCCCGTGGCTCGATTGCGCTGATGTGCCGTCTCCCCCTCCACCCATCCCCCCTTCCTCAGGAGTACACGACGCCAGATGCAGGACTGATGAGGAGTCCTCCAGTCCTTCCTGCCTGCGGCCTCTTGACTCAAGGGAGGCCACCTCAAGATTCCCTCTGTCTCGTGACTCGTCAGATACAGGAATGGCGAGGAGGTCTCCACCCAAGCGGTGGCGGAAAGACTCTGCTTTGTACATTTGATTTTTTATTAGTCCAACGCTCACCGCCTCGAGCGGATCCGCATCTTGTATACGTCACTCTAACCTCCAGCATCCGTAGTAGACCTTTGTACTTACTGCCATTCTTATGTGAATTTAGAGTTCTTCTGTTGTATCTTTTGTGTAACTCATGTACTCTGAAGTATTGTATTGTAATGGGGGGGGGGCAATCAAAGCAACCCTCCGAGATGCACCCCGTAAGATCCCAAGGCATGGAGCGTGAAGGTAGAAGCTAAAGCCAGGGCCCCCCGATTCCGCACAATGAGGACCCCGCACATGGTGTACGAATCAAGCTCCCACTGGAGCCTTCGACCATGCAGGAGCTATAGGGGACAGTGCACTTAATCTCCTAATCGCTCTGCGCGCCACAGGAGACTTCAAGCAAAGGCGGGAAGGCCCGAGAGATCTTCAAACTGCAAAGCTGCAACAGTTGAAGGACTCTTAGCGCCACACCTGGCAGGGAGGGGGTCCCCAGTTCAAAGAAAGGCAAGATGAGGCGGTAACCGGGGGCGCAGTGGGTCACATTGATCGACACTTTGCGCTGGTTTGCATCACTTTTGATAGAATAGGCTTGGGGTCTCCGCTATGGGACAAAGTTCCCGCCTGGATGGGCCTGGGGTCTCCACTATGGGACAAAGTTCCCGCCTGGATGGGCTTGGGGTCTCCGCTATGGGACAGAGTTCCCGCCTGGATGGGCCTGGGGTCTCCGCTATGGGACAGAGTTCCCGCCTGGATGGGCCTGGGGTCTCCGCTATGGGACAGAGTTCCCGCCTGGATGGGCTTGGGGTCTCCGCTATGGGACAGAGTTACCGCCTGGATGGGCCTGGGGTCTCCGCTATGGGACAGAGTTCCCGCCTGGATGGGCCTGGGGTCTCCGCTATGGGACAGAGTTCCCGCCTGGATGGGCCTGGGGTCTCCGCTATGGGACAGAGTTCCCGCCTGGATGGGCCTGGGGTCTCCGCTATGGGACAGAGTTCCCGCCTGGATGGGCCTGGGGTCTCCGCTATGGGACAGAGTTCCCGCCTGGATGGGCCTGGGGTCTCCGCTATGGGTCAGAGTTCCCACCTGGATGGGCCTGGGGTCTCCGCTATGGGACAGAGTTCCCGCTTGGATGGGCCTGGGGGCTCCGCTATGGGGCAGAGTTCCCGCTTGGATGGGCCTGGGTCTCCGCTATGGGACAGAGTACCCGCCTGGATGGGCCTGGGGTCTCCGCTATGGGACAGGGTTCCCGCCTGGATGGGCCTGGGTCTCCGCTATGGGACAGGGTTCCCGCCTGGATGGGCCTGGGGTCTCCGCTATGGGACAGGATTCCCGCCTGGAAGGGCCTGGGGTCTCCGCTATGGGACAGGGTTCCCGCCTGGATGGGCTTGGGGGCTCCGCTATGGGACAGAGTTCCCGCTTGGATGTGCCTGAGGTCTCCGTTATGGGACAGAGTTCCCGCTTGGATGGGCCTGGGGGCTCCGCTATGGGACAGAGTTCCCGCCTGGATGGGCCTGGGGGCTCCGCTATGGGACAGAGTTCCCGCTTGGATGTGCCTGAGGTCTCCGTTATGGGACAGAGTTCCCGCTTGGATGGGCCTGGGGTCTCCGCTATGGGACAGGGTTCCCGCCTGGATGGGCCTGGGTCTCCGCTATGGGACAGGGTTCCCGCCTGGATGGGCCTGGGGTCTCCGCTATGGGACAAAGTTCCCGCTTGGATGGGCCTGGGGTCTCCGCTATGGGACAGAGTTACCGCCTGGATGGGCCTGGGGTCTCCGCTATGGGACAGAGTTACCGCCTGGATGGGCCTGGGGTCTCCGCTATGGGACAGAGTTCCCGCCTGGATGGGCCTGGGGTCTCCGCTATGGGACAGAGTTCCCGCCTGGATGGGCCTGGGGGCTCCGCTATGGGACAGAGTTCCCGCTTGGATGGGCCTGGGGGCTCCGCTATGGGACAGAGTTCCCGCTTGGATGGACCTGGGTCTCCGCTATGGGACAGAGTTACCGCCTGGATGGGCCTGGGGTCTCCGCTATGGGACAGAGTTCCCGCCTGGATGGGCCTCGGGTCTCCGCTATGGGACAGAGTTCCCGCCCGGATGGGCCTGGGGTCTCCGCTATGGGACAGAGTTCCCGCCTGGATGGGCCTGGGGTCTCCGCTATGGGACAGAGTTCCCGCCTGGATGGGCCTGGGGTCTCCGCTATGGGTCAGAGTTCCCACCTGGATGGGCCTGGGGGCTCCGCTATGGGACAGAGTTCCCGCTTGGATGGGCCTGGGTCTCCGCTATGGGACAGAGTTCCCGCCTGGATGGGCCTGGGTCTCCGCTATGGGACAGAGTTCCCGCCTGGATGGGCCTGGGGTCTCCGCTATGGGTCAGAGTTCCCACCTGGATGGGCCTGGGGGCTCCGCTATGGGACAGAGTTCCCGCTTGGATGGGCCTGGGGGCTCCGCTATGGGACAGAGTTCCCGCTTGGATGGACCTGGGTCTCCGCTATGGGACAGAGTTACCGCCTGGATGGGCCTGGGGTCTCCGCTATGGGACAGAGTTCCCGCCTGGATGGGCCTCGGGTCTCCGCTATGGGACAGAGTTCCCGCCCGGATGGGCCTGGGGTCTCCGCTATGGGACAGAGTTCCCGCCTGGATGGGCCTGGGGTCTCCGCTATGGGACAGAGTTCCCGCCTGGATGGGCCTGGGGTCTCCGCTATGGGTCAGAGTTCCCACCTGGATGGGCCTGGGGGCTCCGCTATGGGACAGAGTTCCCGCTTGGATGGGCCTGGGTCTCCGCTATGGGACAGAGTTCCCGCCTGGATGGGCCTGGGTCTCCGCTATGGGACAGAGTTCCCGCCTGGATGGGCCTGGGGTCTCCGCTATGGGAGAGGGTTCCCGCCTGGATGGGCCTGGGTCTCCGCTATGGGACAGGGTTCCCGCCTGGATGGGCCTGGGGTCTCCGCTATGGGACAGGATTCCCGCCTGGATGGGCCTGGGGTCTCCGCTATGGGACATGGTTCCCGCCTGGATGGGCTTGGGGGCTCCGCTATGGGACAGAGTTCCCTCTTGGATGTGCCTGAGGTCTCCGTTATGGGACAGAGTTCCCGCTTGGATGGGCCTGGGGGCTCCGCTATGGGACAGAGTTCCCGCCTGGATGGGCCTGGGGGCTCCGCTATGGGACAGAGTTCCCGCTTGGATGTGCCTGAGGTCTCCGTTATGGGACAGAGTTCCCGCTTGGATGGGCCTGGGGTCTCCGCTATGGGACAGGGTTCCCGCCTGGATGGGCCTGGGTCTTCGCTATGGGACAGAGTTACCGCCTGGATGGGCCTGGGGTCTCATCTATGGGACAGAGTTCCCGCCTGGATGGGCCTGGGGTCTCCGCTATGGGACAGAGTTCCCGCCTGGATGGGCCTGGGGTCTCCGCTATGGGTCAGAGTTCCCACCTGGATGGGCCTGGGGGCTCCGCTATGGGACCGAGTTCCCGCTTGGATGGGCCTGGGGGCTCCGCTATGGGACAGAGTTCCCGCTTGGATGGGCCTGGGTCTCCGCTATGGGACAGAGTTCCCACCTGGATGGGCCTGGGGTCTCCGCTATGGGACAGGGTTCCCGCCTGGATGGGCCTGGGTCTCCGCTATGGGACAGGGTTCCCGCCTGGATGGGCCTGGGGTCTCCGCTATGGGACAGGATTCCCGCCTGGATGGGCCTGGGGTCTCCGCTATGGGACATGGTTCCCGCCTGGATGGGCTTGGGGGCTCCGCTATGGGACAGAGTTCCCGCTTGGATGTGCCTGAGGTCTCCGTTATGGGACAGAGTTCCCGCTTGGATGGGCCTGGGGGCTCCGCTATGGGACAGAGTTCCCGCCTGGATGGGCCTGGGGGCTCCGCTATGGGACAGAGTTCCCGCTTGGATGTGCCTGAGGTCTCCGTTATGGGACAGAGTTCCCGCTTGGATGGGCCTGGGGTCTCCGCTATGGGACAGGGTTCCCGCCTGGATGGGCCTGGGTCTCCGCTATGGGACAGGGTTCCCGCCTGGATGGGCCTGGGGTCTCCGCTATGGGACAAAGTTCCCGCTTGGATGGGCCTGGGGTCTCCGTTATGGGACAGAGTTCCCGCTTTGATGGGCCTGGGTCTCCGCTATGGGACAGAGTTCCTGCCTGGATGGGCCTGGGGTCTCCGCTATGGGACAAAGTTCCCGTTTGGATGGGCCTGGGGTCTCCGCTATGGGACAGAGTTCCCGCCTGGATGGGCCTGGGGTCTCCACTATGGGACAGAGTTCCCTCTTGAATGGGCCTGGGGTCTCCGCTATGGGAAAAAGTTCCCGCTTGGATGGGCCTGGGGTCTCCGCTATGGGACAGGGATCACGCCTGGATGGGCCTGGGGTCTCTGCTATGGGACAGAATTCCCGCTTTGATGGGCCTGGGTCTCCGCTATGGGACAGAGTTCCTGCCTGGATGGGCCTGGGGTCTCCGCTATGGGACAGAGTTCCCGCCTGGATGGGCCTGGGGTCTCCGCTATGGGACAGAGTTCCCTCTTGAATGGGCCTGGGGTCTCCGCTATGGGACAAAGTTCCCGCTTGGATGGGCCTGGGGTCTCCGCTATGGGTCAGGGTTCCTGCCTGGATGGGCCTGGGGTCTCCGCTATGGGACCGAGTTCCCGCTTGGATGGGCCTGGGGTCTCCGCTATGGGACAGAGTGCCCGCCTGGATGGGCCTGGGGGCTCCGCTATGGGACAGAGTTCCCGCCTGGATGGGCATGGGGGCTCCGCTATGGGACAGAGTTCCCGCTTGGATGGGCCTGGGGTCTCCGCTATGGGGCAGGGTTCCCGCCTGGATGGGCCTGGGTCTCCGCTATGGGACAGAGTTCCCGCCTGGATGGGCCTGGGGTCTCCGCTATGGGGCAGGGTTCCCGCCTGGATGGGCCTGGGGTCTCCGCTATGGGGCAGGGTTCCCGCCTGGATGGGCCTGGGGTCTCCGCTATGGGGCAGGGTTCCCGCCTGGATGGGCCTGGGGTCTCCGCTATGGGACAGGGTTCCCGCCTGGATGGGCCTGGGGGCTCCGCTATGGGACAGAGTTCCCGCTTGGATGGGCCTGGGTCTCCGCTATGGGACAGAGTTCCCGCCTGGATGGGCATGGGGGCTCCGCTATGGGACAGAGTTCCCGCTTGGATGGGCCTGGGGTCTCCGCTATGGGGCAGGGTCTCCGCTATGGGGCAGGGTTCCCGCCTGGATGGGCCTGGGGTCTCCGCTATGGGGCAGGGTTCCCGCCTGGATGGGCCTGGGGTCTCCGCTATGGGGCAGGGTTCCCGCCTGGATGGGCCTGGGGTCTCCGCTATGGGGCAGGGTTCCCGCCTGGATGGGCCTGGGGTCTCCGCTATGGGGCAGGGTTCCCGCCTAGATGGGCCTGGGGTCTTAGTTATGGGAGAGAGTTCCTTCCTGCATAGGCCCGAGGTCCAGCGTGGGGTCTGGGAGTCTCAGAGTGGTGCTGTTTGTCTAACTTAGAAAGGAGCCCAGCCACAGCCACAGCCACAGCCACAGTTGTTTGTTAATTCAATATCCACTGGAAGGACTGACACCTCCGCAGGCCCTTCTCGCAGTGTGGGCGGGGCCAGGAGTGGGATGGTTAGCAGTGGTGCTGTTACTGTCCCTGGCAGGGCTGTCGGGGGCAGTGGTGGTCCAGGCTGCAGTGCTCCCTCCGGACCAGGGCCCGGCACTTCTGTGTTTACGAATTAAGCTCTGGGGCCGTGCCGGGAAGTTTCCACCGCATCTGCTTCTGAGCAGCTCTGAAACATGTGAGAGTCACGGGACCCACACGTGCTTACATTGTAGAGGCAAACACAATTTCCACGAATTTGTTTTAAAAATAGGTTTTGAGAGAAGGGGGTGGGTGGGGTCAGCTCACAGCCACGTCTGTGCAGACAGATAGCGCCTTGAAGGGGGTCCTGCCCGACCGCCAAGGGCCACACCCAGGCATGGCCAGAAAACACGACGTGTTGTGCTTGCAGCCCCAGGGGACGCTTCTATGACAACATCTTGCTTTTTACTTGTTTTTCTGCCGCTCTTAGAGGCCCCTGAGCGCGTCCCCGTACAGAGAGATCTGCCCATTCTTTCCTTGGACACGCCACCTTCACCTCACGGGACCTCGCGGGCTGCCAGCACCGGCTCCCGCCACCTCACCTGCTATACAGGACTCAGCGCCAACAAACCACCTGGGTACTTTCGAGGCGCTGGACCCGAGGAGAACAGCGCAGTATCGGGGACTCTGAGAAACCAGGGAGCCTCTTGATAAAAGGAGGAGCCACCAGGGCTCGACGGAAGTAAGAAGAACTCTTCAGAACACAGGTGACCCCTTGTTGAGATCGGCAGCCCCCCCGGCCATGCCAGTGAACATGAAACTTTCCAAACCACCCGGAGTTACGGCAACAGAAGGAGCCAACGAGGCCCTGTCAGAACCAATCCATCCTTCACAACATACCTGGGCAATGATAAAATCAGGAGCCAACGAGGACATGTTAGAACCAATCCATACTTCACAACATACCTGAGCAATGATAAAATCAGGAGCCAACGAGGACATGTCAGAACCAATCCATCCTTCACAACATACCTGGGCAATGATAAAATCAGGAGCCAACGAGGACATGTTAGAACCAATCCATACTTCACAACATACCTGAGCAATGATAAAATCAGGAGCCAACGAGGACATGTCAGAACCAATCCACCCTTCACAACATGCCTGGGCAATGATAAAATCGGGAGCCAACGAGGCCATGTCAGAACCAATCCACCCTTCACAACATGCCTGGGCAATGATAAAATCGGGAGCCAACGAGGACATGTCAGAACCAATCCACCCTTCACAACATGCCTGGGCAATGATAAAATGGGGAGCCAACGAGGCCATGTCAGAACCAATCCACCCTTCACAACATACCTGGGCAATGATAAAACCGGGAGCCAACGAGGCCATGTCAGAACCAATCCACCCTTCACAACATACCTGGGCAATGATAAAATCGGGAGCCAACGAGGCCATGTCAGAACCAATCCACCCTTCACAACATACCTGGGCAATGATAAAATCGGGAGCCAACGAGGACATGTCAGAACCAATCCACCCTTCACAACATACCTGGGCAATGATAAAATCGGGAGCCAACGAGGACATGTCAGAACCAATCCATACTTCACAACATACCTGGGCAATGATAAAATCGGGAGCCAACGAGGACATGTCAGAACCAATCCATACTTCACAACATACCTGAGCAATGAATGATAAAATCGGGAGCCAACGAGGACATGTCAGAACCAATCCATCCTTCACAACATACCTGGGCAATGATAAAATCAGGACCCATCCAAGCCTTGTCTGAAACCAGGGAGCTGCTGAAGAACACACGCAGTCTAATGATAAAATCAGGAGCCAACCAGGCTGTGCCAGGAAAGAGGAGCGCTCTGCAGTGTAGGGTCTCTGTGAATGTAAAGTAGGCGCCAGCCAGGCTGTGCCATGCACGGGGACTCCTGGGCAGGGAGTCCTGGGGTTGTGCCTGTGACAAGCCGGAAGTCGTGAGCTCACGTGGGTAGGTCTGTGCTTACACTCTGGCTCCATGACCTGGGGCCCACGGTGGCCTCCCTGGGGCCCCCTCACTACCCTGGCCATCCTCACTCAACAGAGCTCGCTGCACCATAAAGCAGAATGAACTACCGAAAAACTTCAGGCCTGAGCTTTCTGAGGGCCGGGAGAGCTGGAAAGAGTCAGTCACATGGCAGGAGTGTGCACCTGACAGGCCAGGACGGCTGGGCAGAGTCAGTCAAATGGCAGGAGTGTGCACCTGACAGGCCAGGAGGGCTGGGCAGAGTCAGTCACACGGCAGAAGTGTGCACCTGAGAGGCCAGGAGAGCTGGGCAGAGTCAGTCACACGGCAGGAGTGTGCACCTGACAGGTCAGGAGAGCTGTGCAGAGTCAGTCACATGGCAAGAGTGTGCACCTGACATGCCAGGAGAGCTGGACAGTCATTCAGAAGGCAGGAGTGAGCGCTTATAAATGACAGGAGAGCTGGGCCGTGTCAGTCACACGGCAGGAGTGTGTACCTGTGATAGGTCAGGAAAGCTGGACAGAGTCAGTCACATGGCAGGAGTGAGCGTCTGTGAAAAGCCAGGAGAGCTGGGCAGAGTCAGTCACATGGCACAAGTGAGCGCCTGTGAAAAGCCAGGAGAACTGGGCACAGTCAGTCACATGGCAGATGTGGGCACCTGACAGGCCAGGAGAGCTGGCCAGAGTCAGTCACATGGTGAAGTGAGCGTCTGTGAAAAACCAGGAGAGCTGGGCAGAGTCAGTCACATGGCAGGAGTGTGCACCTGACAGGCCAGGAGAGCTGGGTAGAGTCAGTCACACGGCAGGAGTGTGCACCTGACAAGCCAGTAGAGCTGGGCAGAGTCAGTCACACAGCAGGAGTGTGCACCTGACAGGCCAGGAGAGCTGGAAAGAGTCAGTCACACGACTGGAGTGTGCGCCTGACAGGCCAGGAGAGCTAGGCAGAGTCAGTCACATGGCAGGAGTGTGCCCCTGAAAGGCCAGGAGAGCTGGGCAGAGTCAGTCACACGGCAGGAGTGTGCACCTGACAGGCCAGGAGAGCTGGGCAGAGTCAGTCACACGGCAGGAGTGTGCACCTGAAAGGCCAGGAGAGCTGGGCTGAGTCAGTCACATGGCAGGAGTGTGCACCTGACAGGCCAGGAGAGCTGGGCAGAGTCAGTTACACAGCAAGAGTGTGCACCTGACAGGCCAGGAGAGCTGGACAATCATTCACAAGGCAGGAGTGTGCACCTGTAAATGACAGGAGAGCTGGGCCGTGTCAGTCATATGGCAGGAGTGAGCCTCCGTGAAAGGCCAGGAGGGCTGGGTCATGTCCGTCACATGGCAAAAGTGAGCGCCTGTGAAAGGCCAGGAAGGCTGAGCCGTGTCAGTCACATGGCAGGAGTGTGCACCTGTGATAGGTCAAAAGAGCTGGATAGTCATTCAGAAGGCAGCAGTGAGCGCCGATAAATGACAGGAGAGCTGGGCCGAGTCAGTCACATGGCAGGCGTGGGCCCCTGAAAGGCAAGGGGAGTGAGGTGGGGCAGAACTTTGGGGTGGGGGCGATAGAGAGACGGGAGGAGGGGGGAGCTTTAAGAGGGAGATGTGGGGCAGAGCTTTGGGGGGGCAGAGAGACAGGAGGAGGTGGAAGCTCTAAGGGGAGATGTGGGGCAGAGCTTTGGGGGGGGGGGCAGAGAGACAGGAGGAGGGGGAAGCTCTAAGGGGGAGATGTGGGGCAGAGATTTGGGGGGGGACAGAGGGGCAGGAGGAGGGGAAAGCTCTAAGGGGGAGATGTGGGGCAGAGGGACAGGAGGAGGGGGAAGCTCTAAGGGGAAGATGTGGGGCAGAGAGACAGGAGGAGGGTGCAAGATCTGCCTCTTATGTTGCCCCCACTTTTTTTCTGATGTTTACACTGGTTTCTGGCTATAGTCTGGCTGAGACCCTGCTAATCAGGGCCCCAGCCTCTCTGTTCTCTCTAAACATGGAGTGCATATTAGGTGCACTAGTGATTGGATACTGTGGTGCCTAATGAGTCCCTAGTATATGGTACCTTAGGTACCAAGGGCATAGGTACTCCACAGGCCTACCAGGGGCTGAAGCATGTATTATGCCACCCCTGGGAAGCAAAAAATCTGACATCACAGGCCTACTACTGCAGCCTGGGTGAGGTAGTGCTAGCACTCCTCACTGAGATATAGGTTCATTATATCTCTCCTGCACACACATTTAAACCTATCAGTCACCCCTAAGGCAGGCCCTATCAATCCTGAGGGCAGGGTGCTTGGTTTCCATGTGAGGCGGGGCCTCTTCCTGAGCAGGGCCCCTCTGCAGCTCTCAGAGTCCATTCTCTGGGGCTGTTTGTGAATGCGGTCAAACCATATACTCTTAAGTGCATTATAACCTCGCGGTAAATGCTAACATTGGAATGGCTGCATCAAAACATGTTGTGTTTGGTGTCAAACGCTTTGGAATCATACCCCCACACCAGTAACTGGTGTGGGAGTATGATCCCACCCTTCTAGAGGGATAGACATGTTCCCACTGTGGAAACACGGTAGAATCCTGAAGAGCCCTGGCATCACAAAATGGATGCCACCAGCACAGACACTGGTCTGCCCTCCTGCTGATGACCGAAACTGGCAGTGGAGGAGGCCCAACAATAAGTATCCTGTCACAGGGAGGTGTGACCACCTCCCAGACAGGGTTTAGTGTATTGGGGCTGGGTGGGTGCACTCCTAGAGTGCTTTGAAGTCCTACACTGGGGGAGCAGTAGGCTCCTCTGTGCATGCACCAGTTCAAACCGGCTCAGGGGCTACCTGCCCCTGCTCTGGCGTGAAACTGGACAAAGGGAAGTGGGTGTAGCCACCCACTCCCCTGACCCTCCCATAGGTGGGGTCATAGAGCTAGTCCCTCCCTTCCTTCCAGTATAAGTTAGGGAACCCTTGCCATTGCAAACTAGATACGCCTGGACGACGCTCTGAAGATGAATCCCGGACCTTCGACGTTCCGCTACCTCTGGAAGACCGAAGAATCTCCCTTAGAGTCAAGGAGTGACTCCCCTGCTTGGCAGGCACCAAAAATTACAAACTACGGTCGCAAACTCCACCGCTCCCACTGGAGCCCGAAGTCCCTGCAGCCCAGGAAGAGGATTTCCTGACTTCTCCAAGGCCATCGTGAGTCCCCAGCGACGCTGAGGCAAGTGGGCCTCACGAGTGATGAGGAACCACAATCCCTGGGTACCGTGCACTATTTTCGAGTGCAACCCCTTCACGACGTTCTACGAACCTATGCTTTGGGCCACGTGTGGTCCAAGCCTCTAGCAGGGATCCCTCCAAAGATCAGAGGCCTACCCCGTCCCGAGTGACCGTGGGCCCCTGTTGAGTGGATCCTCCTGAGGCGTCTTCGTGATCCCTTGCCGGTTGGCTTGTGGGTCCCCTGAAGACTTTCCTACAATTTCAAAGGGCTCCCCTGGTTGCTCCAGGCCTGCCCTGACTTACCCTTGCTGGGTGAGTCCCCCAGACCTTGCTGGTCTGCACCGCTGACTTTTTGTCCTTCCCACGAGACTTGCTGTTACCAAGGCTTGTTGGCTCCAATCTGGTCACCGACACCGCAGTAAGCTGCAGACTTCGTGGGACACACCGAATCCAGCTCCTGGTTGTCGTTGATGCCTCCTGGACCTCGTGGCTGAAGAGTCAAGACACCCGTGATCCCCTGAAATCATCCGACGACTGTGGGCATCCATCTTCCTTGCCCCGGTTCACTGCCAAGTGACTTTGAACACTGTCCCCTCTGCTTTCAGGTCTTCCTTCTTCTGAATCCAGCCTTGGATTCCACCGGACACTTCTCCTGTCTTCACAAGCAGCAAGTCTTCTTTGGCTCCCATTGAAAACGACGCCGCAACCAGAAACCGAAAGACACCTATGCACCCGGCTTCCCTGGGTGAGGTAACTCCAGCACTCCGGTGCTCCTGTGGGTGTTGGCTCTAGAACTACTTACCCTGTAAGTGACTTGCTTGTAGACTCTCCCGAAGTATCCTTAAACTCCTAATTTCCAATTGCGGCTTGCTCCATAGAAGTCAATAGGGATTCACGGCTGTGTTCTCACACTGCATGCGTCTCCCGTGGGTCCTTTACTTACCTGCCTTGAGTGGTTTCGTGAGATCCCAGCGCTGCTGAAGGCCCTAGGCCTTGTCCCCTTGCAAGTCGTTATCTCTAAGTCTCTCTTTTAGTATATGGTCTGGTACGCCCCGAGGGCCCCAGCCATATCTGCACTTAATTTATTGTGAAACGTTGATTTGTGCATATGTTCCTGACTTCTAATCTCATGAAGAGATTAGTAGAGTGTCTAGTAATAAATACATATATATTTGATATACATACCTGTGTGGTGTCCTTTCATTTAGTGATTCAAGAGATTATGAGGTAAAACAAGCTGCTTTACATTCCTCAGAGACTTAGCCTGAAGGCTGCTCTCCACAGCTACCACTAGGATAGCTTTCTTTAAAGGTTGTTGTAGGAGAGTAGGGTCTGCTATCCTATGGTCACCCCAAATTTTTGCTTTTTGCTTCACTGGTTTTTGACATATTGAGGCTGTGGGCCTGCCAATCAGACCCCCAGCCTGCTGTTCTCTCTACTAAATTTACACTATGCACCCTAGGTGCATAACCAATTGGAAGTGGATCACCCTGTGAGCCCCTGTACCAGTGTACACTAGGAACCCAGGGCATTGGTGTATCTAAGGCCTGCCAGGGGCTGCAGCATGTATTATGCCACCCCAGGCCTGGCCTAACAAATTTGACACAACTGGCTGATCACTCAGCTGGGGTAAGTTGGTGTAACCACCTCTTACTTAGGTGTAGTATACCTATACCTAACCTTAAATGGGACACATGTTAACCTATCAGTCACTCCTATGGCAGGCCTTGACAATCCTGAAGGCAGAGTGCTTGGTTCCATGTGAGATGGTGCTCTGGCATGAGCTGAGCCTGTCTGCAGTGGTCGGAACAACTTCCTTCTACTGTTTCCAGATATCGTCATACCATATACTCTTAAGTGCATTATGAACCTCGCGGTTAAATGCTATCTTTGGTTTGGCTTTATCAAAACATGTCGAGTAAGGTGTCATACGAATTGGAATACTAACCCCTCGCCAATTCTGGCGACGGGGTTAGCATTCCACCCTTCTAGAGGGACACGACATGTACAGTACCTGAAACCCGGGTAAAATCAGACATAGCCTCAGCTCCACAAAATGGATGCTGCCACCACAGACACAAGTCTGCCCTCCTGCTGCTGGGAGTCCTTCCAGCTTGGGAGGTGTGGACAAAGGGTTTCCTGCCAGGGGAGGTGCGTGCACCACCCCAGACAGGATTTTGTGTATTGGTCAGGTAGGGCTTGAAAGGAATCAGACATGCCTGAGGCTCACAAGGAGCCTCGGTGCATATGCCAGTTCAATCCGGTCCTGGGGCACACCAGCCCTGGACCTGGGGCGAGCTGGACAAAGGATTGGGGGTGTAACCACCCCCCTTCCTGGTCCCACCCTTAGGGAGGGACCTAGCAGGTAGTCCGGCCCCTAGAATCCGCTTAAAGGTAGGAGCTGTGTCCTAAGACTTCAGACATCCTGGAATCAACTTAACCACAAGAAGAAGACGGGAACTTCGACGCTCTGCTGCACAGAGGACTGAAGGAAATCTCCCCTATGGTCAGGGAGTGACCATCTTGCTAACGCAAGCACCAACCAGCTATTGAACGTCTGCTTTGCCGCCGCCTCCTGCCGGAGCCCGAGCCCAGAGCCTGACAAGACCTGGATCTCCAGACCTCTCACAGCCCGATCCACAGTCCCTGCAAAGAAGGAACCCGTGGAGGCACCGAGACACGTGGAGCCAGCCATCTTGGAAGACCGATGACAAGCTGCAAGCGCAACGACAGAGGCTCCCTCCAAGTTGTGCTTTGGGTCCTGAGAAGCCCAACCATCGAGCAGCATCTGCACCAAAGGTGAGCCCTCCAGCATCTCCACGATCTGCGTGGGGCCCCTCTGCACTTTGCATCTCGGTGCGCCTGCCCGGTCCCTGGCCCGTTGGCTAGTGGCCATTTTGGCGACGAAACTTGAAACTAACGATGCTGGTCTGGTTGCTCCAGACTGGCCCTAGCTGCTCTCCAAAAGAGCAGCCCCTCTGACCTTGCTGGTCAGAACAATCAGCTTTCCTCTCTTTCCACGACTCCTGCCTTTGCCAAGGCTTGTTTGCTTCTTTTGAGTCGCCGACACCGCCGACAGCGAGAGCCTGCGTGGGACAGCTCGTGAACCGACTCCTGGACGTCGTCGACCTTCAGGGACCACGTGGCTGCGGAGACAAGCTACCCTTCATCACCTGTTTGCACCCGACATCGCCTGGTACCTACCTGGTGCCACGCCGGTCACTGGCTAGTGACTGTGAACACTGTCCCCTCTGCTTTCAGGTCTTCTACAACTCCGATCCACTCTTGGATCCACCGCATCTCTTCTGGACCGACCGCCTGCAGCATCTTTGTCATCAGGCTCCATTGAATCGATAGAAGAAACCCGACGCACTTCGAGACCTATGCACCCGCTTCCTGTGGGTGAGGTAAAACTGGCACTCCGGTGCCCAAGTGTAGAGAATCATCTCTAGTGTCTGTGTTTCAAATCTTAAGATCGTAGTCCATTCAGAAGACCCTTTCTGCAGTAACTTTGTAACTTTTACGCACCCATTGAAAACCTATGGGAGCACGCGTGTGACTTTCCTCACTGCACACGCGACCCGTGGACCTCCTGGTCACTAACTGAAGTTAGCTCCTTGTAGGCCCAGCGATTCTAGAGGCCCTAGGCCTTTTCACTTTCCTGTTCGTGGTACTTATACCACTATTTTAGTATATGGTTTGAGTGGCCACCAGGGCCCATCCATATAAAGTGCAACTTCTGTGTATTATAACATTGTCTTGTTTAACGATTTGTGCTCCCGTGCTCATAAAGAGTTTAGGGGATACTTTGAGAAATAAATACATATATATTTTGAATATATATCTGTGTGGTGTCCTTTCATTGGTATAAAAGGGGGTTGCATTTGGTAAAACAGCCTGCTTAACACGCTTTAACGAGTTTAGCCTCAAAGACTGCTTAGCCTACGCTACCACTAGGGCAGCTAGTCCGAAAAGGTTGATTTACAACCACACCATAAGGGTTGCTTGGCATGGTACAAGGTGGTCACTTTAACTAGTGAACATCATATACCAGGCCAACTTCTCACATTGGTGGCAGCGGTGGGATTTGAGCTTGCTGTGTTTTACCATTGTAATCTCTTGGTTACCAATTGAAAGATCACATAGGTACCTGTAGGTACATATAAAACAAGATAGATATACTTAAGTTCTACTGAACTTAGTTGTTGTAGAGCAAAGGGAGTAGCACACCCTGACTACAACTACTAGATAGGTTTAGTAGGCAAACCCAAGTGTAGGTAGATTGCAACACAT
The DNA here is from genome assembly GCF_964204655.1 of Triturus cristatus. Lineage (NCBI taxonomy): Eukaryota > Metazoa > Chordata > Amphibia > Caudata > Salamandridae > Triturus > Triturus cristatus. The sequence goes on from NC_140580.1 coordinate 1,190,663,843, forward strand.
CCACCCACACTTAAGAGCAATGGAGGGGGCAGAGGGGTCCAAGGTACCCATCTCTGTCGAGAGTGACCCCCAGAGGGCACCAACTCTCTTTGCTACCCTAAATCAAAATGAGCTCAGGCAGTTGGCAAATATCAGGGGCCTTAAACAGCCCAAGAATCCTACTTCTGCTGAACTCAGAGAGCTTTTACAAGCTGATGAAGATCAGAAAGCTCTCAAGAAAGCCTCCCAGTTAGGCCCCTTAGGGACTGGAACAGGAGGCCCCCCTTCTGAGGTACCCCTTTCCAATAGTCACCCCTTAGATGAGATTCATACTACAGAGGATGAAAGTGAGAAGGGTACTGATACAGAAGGTAGTGAGGATGAAGGGAGAAATAGCCCAGTGCCAAGTGTTATACGTGGCCCAGCTAACCTAAGGCTATTGGGGACTGACAATGGGATCATCCCATTGGATCTCCCCAGTGGACTTAACCAGGGGCTTGGGAGGCAAAGGAATCACTCAGGTGACTCTAATGCTTCTCATGCCTCTAGAGGCTCTCAAGGTCACTCCAGGAGAAGGATGACCACCCCTCAGAGGAGGGAACATGAGGCCAGAATGCAGGAAGCTCAGCTGAGAATCAGGAAACAGGAGCTAGAAGTAGCTCTCATGGAAGAGAAACTGAGTAAGGCTAGGCAACCTAAAGAGAGTGGGTCTATACCCACTGGTGGCAGCATTGTCCCTAAGGACAAGGATAGGGTCTTTGATAATAGGAACCTGTCCAAGGTTGTGCCCCCCTACAAAAGTGGGGATGACATCCACAAATGGATGACTGCTCTTGAGAGAGCCTGCAAAGTGCAGCAGGTTTCTGAAGACCAGTGGGCAGCAATCCTCTGGCTCTCCTTTGAAGGAAGAGGCAGAGACAGACTCCTCACTGTTAGGGAGGAGGATGTCAGAAACTACAGAGTCCTGAAGAGTGTCCTAGTTGATGGGTTAGGCTTAACCACTGAACAGTACAGGTTAATGTTCAGAGACACCCAGAAGACACAGACTCAGGACTGGTCTGAATACATTGAATGTGCCACTAAGGCTTTGGAGGGTTGGTTGCTGGGAAGTAAGGTATCTGATTATACAGGATTGTACAATTTGATGATGAGAGAACAGATTTTAAATAACTGTCAGAACCAGCAACTGCATCAACACTTGGTTGACTCAGATCTGACCTCTCCCCAAGAATTGGGAAAGAAGGCAGACAAATGGGTCAGAACCAGGGTTAAGCAAAAGAACCAGAACCAGGGCCAAGGGGGTGATCAGAAGAAAACAGACCAAAAGGGTGGAGATCAGAAATATAAAGACCAGAAGTCTTCAACAGGGCCCCAAACTAGTACTAACGAGGGTGGGTCCCAGCCAAAAGGGAAGAAGAAAGAAGGTCCAAAGAAACCCTGGTGCAAACATTGCAAGAATACAACTCACTGGACTAGTGATTGTAGGAAGGGTGGAGCCCCCAACACTGTGGCCCCTAAGGCACCTGCTCCCAGTACTACTGTTAGCAGTGTTGGTCCCCAAACAAAGGGTGTAGTGGGAATCACTATGGGAACTGAAGGAGATTCTGACTTAGACAGAACCCTGACACAGGCAGTCCTGATCTGTGATGGGGACATAGATTTGTCCCTGACTGTGAGCCCCAGTAACCTGGGCAAGTACAGACAGACTCCTTTAATTAATGAAAAAGTGGCTCAAGCCTACAGGGACACATGTGCCAGTGTCACTATGGTGACACCAGGCTTTGTGGACCCTGGACAGTACATACCAGGTGAGAATTACCTGGTGACCAATGCCAGCAATGCCACTACTTCACATAGTGTGGCAGTTGTTAACTTCTCATGGGGAGGGGTAACTGGCCTCAAAAGGGTTGTGGTTAGTGCAGACCTCCCAGTAGAATGTTTGTTGGGCAATGACCTAGAGAGTTCTCTATGGTCAGAAGTGGAGTACAGGACACATGCAGAGATGTTAGGTATATCACCACATGTCCTTGCTGTGACCAGGTCACAGGCCAAAAAGTGCCTTACTGAACCACAGGTCTTGGATCCTGGAACAATGGACCAAGCACCTACCAAGAAGAACAACAGGAGGGTTAAGGCAGTGCCTTCCCCCCTGCCTCAAGGTGATGATCAGCCTTCCCAGGAAGATGATCTAGAGGACCCTAAAGGAACTGTCCCTGAAGAGCTTGAACCTGATCAGGTTGAGTTTCTGGGGACAGGGGGACCTTCCAGGGCTGACTTGGGGCAGGCTCAGTTAACCTGTCCATCTCTTAACCCCTCAGACAGCTGGCTGCTGCTGAGGCTGCTGGGAATGCTCAAGGTACCCATAAAGTGTATTGGGATGAAGGGCTCCTTTATTCAGAGGCTAGAGACCCCAAGCCTGGTGCAACCAGGAGGTTGGTTATACCTCTGCAATTTAGGGGCTTCCTTCTTACCTTGGCCCATGATATTCCTTTAGCAGGACACTTAGGCCAGAACAAGACTTGGGACAGGCTTGTCCCTCACTTTCACTGGCCTCACATGAATGAAGATACCAAGGAGTTTTGTCGCTCCTGTGTGACCTGCCAAGCCAGTGGCAAATCAGGTGGCACAACAAAGGCCCCCCTAATACCACTACCTGTGGTGGGGGTCCCCTTTGAAAGAGTGGGAATAGATATAGTGGGTCCCATGGATCCTCCCACTGCATCTGGGCACAGATTTATACTGGTGGTAGTGGATCATGCCACCAGGTATCCAGAGGCAATTCCCCTTAGGACCACTACAGCACCTGTTGTGGCCAGGGCCCTGCTGGGAGTATTCTCCAGAGTGGGGTTTCCTAAGGAGGTGGTTTCTGACAGAGGTACCAACTTCATGTCAGGATACTTGACAGCTATGTGGAAGGAATGTGGTGTCAACTACAAGTTCACTACCCCTTATCACCCACAATGCAATGGGCTTGTTGAGAGATTCAACAAGACCCTAAAGGGTATGATCAAAGGATTACCTGAAAAGCTTAGGCGAAGATGGGACATCCTTCTACCCTGCCTTCTGTTTGCTTACAGAGAGGTCCCACAAAAGGGGGTTGGCTACAGCCCCTTTGAATTGCTGTTTGGGCACCCTGTAAGAGGCCCACTGTGTTTAGTGAAGGAAGGATGGGAGTTACCTCTCAAAAAGCCTAAACAAGACATAGTGGACTATGTACTTGGTCTCCGCTCCAGGATGGCTGAGTATATGGAGAAGGCATCCAAAAACCTTGAGGCAAGCCAGGCCTTACAGAAAGCTTGGCATGACCAAAAGGCTGTCTTGGTTGAGTTTCAGCCAGGACAGAAGGTATGGGTGTTGGAGCCAGTGGCCCCAGCAGCACTCCAAGACAAATGGTCTGGACCCCATACAATCCTGGAAAAGAAGGGAGAGGTTACCTACTTGGTGGACCTAGGAACTCCCAGGAGTCCCCACAGGGTACTCCATGTTAACAGGTTAAAAGCATATGTTGACAGGGCAGACATGGGCTTGCTCATGGCTACAGATGAGGGACAGGAGGAAGAGAGTGACCCTCTCCCAGACCTGTTGTCTCAGAACCCTGAGGATGGCTCAGTTGAAGGAGTGACCCTTGGAGGCAACCTCACTGATCATCAACAGATTGAATGTAGACAGGTTCTACAATCATTTCAACACATGTTTTCCTTGATACCTAGCCAAACTGACAGGTGTACCCATGTGGTGGACACTGGTGACAGTCTGCCTGTGAAGAACAAGCTTTACAGACAACCTGACCACGTCAGGGACTGTATAAAGGCTGAGGTACACAAAATGCTGGAATTAGGTGTCATTGAACCCTCAGAGAGCCCCTGGGCTAGCCCAGTGGTTCTGGTCCCCAAACCTCACACCAAAGATGGCAAGAGAGAGATGAGGTTCTGTGTGGATTACAGTGGACTCAATGCTGTCACCAGGACAGATGCACATCCTATTCCAAGGGCAGATGAGCTCATAGACAAACTAGCTTCTGCTAAGTTTTTGAGCACATTTGACTTGACAGCTGGCTATTGGCAAATCAGATTAGCTGAGGAGTCTAAGGCCAAAACAGCATTCTCAACCCCAGGTGGGCATTATCAATTTTTGGTGATGCCCTTTGGTCTGAAGAATGCACCTGCCACCTTCCAAAGGTTGGTGAATCAAGTCCTTACTGGGTTGGATGACTTTTGTGCAGCATATCTTGAAGACATTGCTGTCTTTAGCTCCACCTGGGAGGATCACCTGGTCCACCTGAAGAAGGTACTGGAGGCTCTGCAAAAGGCAGGCCTCACTATCAAGGCTACTAAGTGCCAGATAGGGCAGAGTAAGGTTGTGTATTTGGGCCACCTTGTAGGTGGAGGCCAAGTTCAACCACTGGAGAGTAAGATACAATCCATCAAGGACTGGTCTCCTCCAACCACCCAGACTCAAGTTCGAGCTTTCTTGGGCTTGACTGGGTACTACAGGAAGTTTGTTAAGAACTATGGGTCCATTGTGACTCCTCTTAATGATCTGACATCCAAGAAGATGCCCAAAAAGGTTCAGTGGACAGTAAGCTGTCAAAAGGCATTTGATGACCTGAAGAAGGCCATGTGCTCTGCACCTATCCTGAAAAGTCCTGACTACTCCAAAGAGTTTATTGTCCAAACAGATGCTTCTGAGTTGGGTGTGGGAGCTGTGCTGTCACAACTTAATGTAGATGGTCAAGACCAACCCATTGCTTTTATTAGCAGAAGGTTGACCCCCAGAGAGAAGAATTGGTCAGCTATTGAGAGGGAGGCCTTTGCTGTGGTGTGGGTCCTGAAGAAGCTGAGGCCATACTTGTTTTGCACTCACTTCAAGATTCAGACCGACCATAAGCCCCTCTTGTGGCTAAATCAGATGAAGGGTGAAAACCCCAAACTGCTTAGGTGGTCCATTTCCCTACAGGGTATGGACTTTACAGTGGAGCACCGGCCAGGTACAGACCATGGGAATGCAGATGGTCTCTCCAGGTACTTCCACTTAGGACATGAAGATGAGACTGGTCAAGGCTAGTTTAATGTCCCTGCGTTTGGGGGGGGGGGTTGTGTAGGAGAGTAGGGTCTGCTATCCTATGGTCACCCCAAAGTTTTGCTTTTTGCTTCACTGGTTTTTGACATATTGAGGCTGTGGGCCTGCCAATCAGACCCCCAGCCTGCTGTTCTCTCTACTAAATTTACACTATGCACCCTAGGTGCATAACCAATTGGAAGTGGATCACCCTGTGAGCCCCTGTACCAGTGTACACTAGGTACCCATGGCATTGGTGTATCTAAGGCCTGCCAGGGGCTGCAGCATGTATTATGCCACCCCAGGCCTGGCCTAACAAATTTGACACAACTGGCTGATCACTCAGCTGGGGTAAGTTGGTGTAACCACCTCTTACTTAGGTGTAGTATACCTATACCTAACCTTAAATGGGACACATGTTAACCTATCAGTCACTCCTATGGCAGGCCTTGACAATCCTGAAGGCAGAGTGCTTGGTTCCATGTGAGATGGTGCTCTGGCATGAGCTGAGCCTGTCTGCAGTGGTCGGAACAACTTCCTTCTACTGTTTCCAGATATCGTCATACCATATACTCTTAAGTGCATTATGAACCTCGCGGTTAAATGCTATCTTTGGTTTGGCTTTATCAAAACATGTCGAGTAAGGTGTCATACGAATTGGAATACTAACCCCTCGCCAATTCTGGCGACGGGGTTAGCATTCCACCCTTCTAGAGGGACACGACATGTACAGTACCTGAAACCCGGGTAAAATCAGACATAGCCTCAGCTCCACAAAATGGATGCTGCCACCACAGACACAAGTCTGCCCTCCTGCTGCTGGGAGTCCTTCCAGCTTGGGAGGTGTGGACAAAGGGTTTCCTGCCAGGGGAGGTGCGTGCACCACCCCAGACAGGATTTTGTGTATTGGTCAGGTAGGGCTTGAAAGGAATCAGACATGCCTGAGGCTCACAAGGAGCCTCGGTGCATATGCCAGTTCAATCCGGTCCTGGGGCACACCAGCCCTGGACCTGGGGCGAGCTGGACAAAGGATTGGGGGTGTAACCACCCCCCTTCCTGGTCCCACCCTTAGGGAGGGACCTAGCAGGTAGTCCGGCCCCTAGAATCCGCTTAAAGGTAGGAGCTGTGTCCTAAGACTTCAGACATCCTGGAATCAACTTAACCACAAGAAGAAGACGGGAACTTCGACGCTCTGCTGCACAGAGGACTGAAGGAAATCTCCCCTATGGTCAGGGAGTGACCATCTTGCTAACGCAAGCACCAACCAGCTATTGAACGTCTGCTTTGCCGCCGCCTCCTGCCGGAGCCCGAGCCCAGAGCCCGACAAGACCTGGACCTCCAGACCTCTCACAGCCCGATCCACAGTCCCTGCAAAGAAGGAACCCGTGGAGGCACCGAGACACGTGGAGCCAGCCATCTTGGAAGACCGACGACAAGCTGCAAGCGCAACGACAGAGGCTCCCTCCAAGTTGTGCTTTGGGTCCTGAGAAGCCCAACCATCGAGCAGCATCTGCACCAAAGGTGAGCCCTCCAGCATCTCCACGATCTGCGTGGGGCCCCTCTGCACTTTGCATCTCGGCGCGCCTGCCCGGTCCCTGGCCCGTTGGCTAGTGGCCATTTTGGCGACGAAACTTGAAACTAACGATGCTGGTCTGGTTGCTCCAGACTGGCCCTAGCTGCTCTCCAAAAGAGCAGCCCCTCTGACCTTGCTGGTCAGAACAATCAGCTTTCCTCTCTTTCCACGACTCCTGCCTTTGCCAAGGCTTGTTTGCTTCTTTTGAGTCGCCGACACCGCCGACAGCGAGAGCCTGCGTGGGACAGCTCGTGAACCGACTCCTGGACGTCGTCGACCTTCAGGGACCACGTGGCTGCGGAGACAAGCTACCCTTCATCACCTGTTTGCACCCGACATCGCCTGGTACCTACCTGGTGCCACGCCGGTCACTGGCTAGTGACTGTGAACACTGTCCCCTCTGCTTTCAGGTCTTCTACAACTCCGATCCACTCTTGGATCCACCGCATCTCTTCTGGACCGACCGCCTGCAGCATCTTTGTCATCAGGCTCCATTGAATCGATAGAAGAAACCCGACGCACTTCGAGACCTATGCACCCGCTTCCTGTGGGTGAGGTAAAACTGGCACTCCGGTGCCCAAGTGTAGAGAATCATCTCTAGTGTCTGTGTTTCAAATCTTAAGATCGTAGTCCATTCAGAAGACCCTTTCTGCAGTAACTTTGTAACTTTTACGCACCCATTGAAAACCTATGGGAGCACGCGTGTGACTTTCCTCACTGCACACGCGACCCGTGGACCTCCTGGTCACTAACTGAAGTTAGCTCCTTGTAGGCCCAGCGATTCTAGAGGCCCTAGGCCTTTTCACTTTCCTGTTCGTGGTACTTATACCACTATTTTAGCATATGGTTTGAGTGGCCACCAGGGCCCATCCATATAAAGTGCAACTTCTGTGTATTATAACATTGTCTTGTTTAACGATTTGTGCTCCCGTGCTCATAAAGAGTCTAGGGGATACTTTGAGAAATAAATACATATATATTTTGAATATATATCTGTGTGGTGTCCTTTCATTGATATAAAAGGGGGTTGCATTTGGTAAAACAGCCTGCTTAACACGCTTTAACGAGTTTAGCCTCAAAGACTGCTTAGCCTACGCTACCACTAGGGCAGCTAGTCCGAAAAGGTTGACTTACAACCACACCATAAGGGTTGCTTGGCATGGTACAAGGTGGTCACTTTAACTAGTGAACATCATATACCAGGCCAACTTCTCACAGTTGTCTTAAACCTATCTACCAAGAGTCGAATTGTACTGGTGCAAGGTGGCCACTTTAACTAGTGAACAGCATATACCAGGCCAACTTCTCACATAGGGGGAAGCTCTAAGGGGGAGATGTGGGGCAGAGCTTTGGGGGGCAGAGGAACAGGAGGAGGGGGAAGCTCTAAGGGGGAGATGTGGGGCAGAGCTTTGGGGGGGCAGAGGGACGGGAGGAGGGGGAAGCTCTAAGGGGGAGATGTGGGGCAGAGCTTTGGGGGGCAGAGGGACAGGAGGCGGGGGGAAGCTCTAAGGGGGAGATGTGGGGCAGAGAGACGGGAGGAGGGGGAAGCTCTAAGGGGGAGATGTGGGGCAGAGCTTTGGGGAGGGGCAGAGAGACAGGAGGAGGGGGAAGCTCTAAGGGGAGATGTGGGGCAGAGCTTTGGGAGTAAGACCCGTCTCACGTCTGTCCCTCTGCAAGAGGTACTACCGGGAGCAAGGCCCGTCCCAGGTCTGTCCCTCCACAGGAGGTACCACCGGGAGTAAGGCCCGTACCACGTCTGTCCCTCAGCAGGAGGTACCACTGGGAGTAAGACCCGTCCCTCGTCTGTCCCTCCGCAAGAGGTACTACCGGGAGTAAGGCCCGTCCCTCCGCAGGAGGTACCATCGGGAGTAAGTCCCGTCCCACGTCTGTCCCTCCTCAGGAGGTACCATCAGGAGTAAGGCCCGTCCCACAGCTGTCCCTCCGCAGGAGGTACCACCGGGAGTAAGGCCCTTCCCAGGTCTGTCCCTCCGCAGGAGGTACCATCAGGAGTAAGGCCCGTCCCACTTCTGTCCCTCCGCAGGAGGTACCACCGGGAGTAAGGCCCGTCCCATGTTTGTCCCTCCGCAGGAGGTACCATCAGGAGTAAGGCTCGTCCCAGATCTGTCCCTCCGCAGGACGAACCATCAGGAGTAAGGCCAGTCCCACGTCTGTCCCTTCGCAGGAGGTACCACCGGGAGTAAGGCCCGTCCCTCGTCTGTCCCTCCACAGGAGGTACCATCAGTAGTAAGGCCCGTCCCACGTCTGTCCCTTCGCAGGAGGTGCCACCGGGAGTAAGGCCAGTCCCACGTCTTTCCCTTCGAAGGAGGTACCACCAAGGCGAGTCCCACGTCTCAAGAAGGACCACCAAAGTTCATGCAGTACCACCAACGCTCTCACAGGCCCACCAATGCTCACCCAAGACCACCAATGCTCACCCAGGATCACCAATGCTCAGGCAGGGCCACCAGTGCTCACCCAGGACCACCAATGCTCAGGCAGGGCCACCAATGCTCTCCCAGGACCACCAATGCTCATACACGACCGTCGGTGCTCACGCAGGGCACCAATGCTCACCCAGGATCACCAATGCTCATCAGGACCACCAATGCTCACGCAGGACCACTAATGCTCACGCAGGACCACTAATGCTCATACACGACCGCCGGTGCTCACGCGGGCCACTAATGCTCACCCAGGAACACCAATGCTCATCAGGACCACCAATGCTCACCAGGACCACCAATGCTCATCAGGACCAACAATGCTCACCCAGGACCACCAATGCTCACCCAGGACCACCAATGCTCACCCAGGACCACCAATGCTCACCAGGACCACCAATGCTCACCAGGACCACCAATGACTTTACGAGGCTGTGTGTGTGGTCGACTCACGGGGAGCTGCTAACATTTGTTTGCATTTCTGCACTGTCTGGGGGGGTCTCTTAACTCACGAAGATACTTTGACAATCACGGGGGCTTTTAACATTTGTGTCCTGTTTTTTAAATAAAAGGAAATAAGAAATTCTGATCTTTTAAAAATATCCCTCCTGATTCTTGCTGGGGTTGAGCAGCATTTCGTTGATGTTCTGCTTGATCCTTGCTGGTGTCCGATTCGTAGCGGAACCGCCATTTTGCCAGGTTAGCGGTCAGCTTCTCGGGCCCACACCGGCATAAAGGAAACGCTGGCGCGAAGGCGCAGCGGACGTGCGCAGCGGGCGCGCCAGGGGTGTGCCGAAGGTGCGCCTAAGGCAAGCCCGTTTGCACCCGTCCACGCTAAGGTCGCGCTCAGCGCCAGCCATGCTGCCCTGGCCGGAGGAAGGTTGGAATCCGGTGGAGATTGTCGTTCAGTAAGATACACCGGCGTGCAGTTACGTACTATTGGTGAGGCTGCAAGGGGTATGGGCGAATTCACATATGAGCAGACCGCCTTCCCTGTTTCAGACTTTCTAAAGCAGGGGTCTCTTACCTGTGGGCTGCTTAATGTAAGATCTTTACCCAAGCATTGCGTGGAAATTCAGCTGCTGCTAGAACTCCAAGAATTAGATGTATTATTTATGACAGAAACGTGGACCGACCCAGCGTGTGAGGTAGATCCGGGTTGGGCTTGTCCACCTGGGTATAAAATCTTCCACAAACCTAGACTGAGTGGGAGGGGGGGAGGAGTTGGTGTGATTTACAAAGACTCTTGGAACTGTGTGATAATAGATCCTGATATAATTGAAGGACTTGAACTACTTGGGTTTGCTATTAAAGACGTTCATGGACACATCTTAACCGGGGTCGTCTGTTATAGACCCCCCCGGGCGCTGAGTGTGCAGCAGCAGCAGTCACTGATGGAGACCATCACCAATTTGGCTGCCACTCACGGTAGACTAGTGGTTCTGGGGGATTTTAATCTGTGGATGAATGGGTCTCTTGACTCTGGCTATGATAATGTCCTTCAGTCGTGCGAAGGCCTTGGCCTTTGCCAGCGGGTGAACAAGGCAATGCATAAGGGCGGTCACATACTTGATTTAATCTTCTCAGGGGATCAAGTCCTTAATATCGTGGACATTTTCCCGATGGATTGGTCTGATCATTTCTTGATTACATTTCTGGTGCCTAGTCCTAGCCATAATATCCAGGTAGTTAGTTCTGTGAGTAATTATGTTGGCAGGGACTGGAAAGCCCTCCTAAGAAATAGATGACTAGTTCCTGTGTTTGACCTGGAAGATTGTTTTTCGCCAGTTAAGCAAGTGGAGGAGAATCATGCCTCCCTCTGCTCACAGATCTCCTCTGTATTAGACTCTACTGCCCCCCTAAAGGATCATAAGAGAGGGGGCAGGCCCTCGGCCCCCTGGTTTAATGACAAACTAAAAAACTGAAACTCGATTGTAAACAGGCGGAGAGAAAGTGGAGAAGGGGATATGATGATAAGGAGAAAATTAGTTGGAAAAGTCAGACTGTGTGTTATAAGAAAGAAAGAAATTTGGCCAAAGCTGATTATTACTCCAGTACTATACTGAAGGCTCATAATAGGCCGAGATGCATTTTTAAAATATTGAAAACCTTAACTAGTCCCGACTGTACTAAGAATCGACTCCCCCATCCCAAGATCTATGCGATAGTCTGGCAAGATTCTTTCTTGACAAAATTAAAACTATTATTGCGCATCTGGGTGAGGATTCTCTGAATTCTGAGGTAGTGAGTCCAGAGCGTAACTGTCTCAGTGGCTGCTCTTTGGGTGGTAATGAAATCATACCTAGAGGCTCGGAGAGCCAGCACTTTGATAAGCTAACTGAGTTTGCGACCCTCTCAGCAGAAGATTTTGGCAAGGTGGCCCTAGGGATCTTGTCGGGTTCACATTTGGACCCCCTGCCACAGAGATTCTGGAAGGAATTCGAAGCAGAGCTGTTTCCCACACTTCGGCTGATCTGTACTCAGTCTCTTCTTAGGGGTGTGGTTCCGTCTAAGTGGAAACAGGCACTGGTGACTCCTCTGTTGAAGAAGTTCACTCTGGACCCTGCCAGTCCCAACAACTATAGACCTATCTCCCTCTTGCCTTTTCCGGCCAAAATTGTAGAAAGAGTGGTTGGAAGCTATCTCTCAAAACACCTTGAAAAAAATAAAATCCTAGAGGATGTACAATTTTGCTTCCGGCCGGCGCATGGCACTGAGACGGTTTTGGTGACCGTGATGGACGCGCTTCGGATGCGGGCTGACAAAGGTCGGGCAGTAGCTCTTATTCTGCTTGACCTGTCTGCCGCATTCGATACGGTCAACCATGCCATCTTGTTGAGGAGGCTGAGGGAGGTTGGGGTGACTGGCCTTGATCTGAGCTGGTTTCAGTCCTTTCTCTCGGAGAGGAGTCAAGCAGTGGCCCTGCCTCCTTATCAATCTCCCTTTACTAATATCACGCATGGGGTACCTCAGGGCTCTGCAACTAGCCCTATTCTTTTTAATATTTATATGTTACCTCTGATTGCTGTCATTAGGGCGCATAATATTAATGCAGTAAATTATGCCGATGACACGCAACTGATTTCTCCTTAGAGGGAGATGAGTCGACCTCTTTGGAAGCGTTTCATAGCTGTCTGCGGGCCACGGCTCACTGGTTGAGAGGAAACTCTTTGCAATTTAATGCTGGAAAGACCGAGGTCCTTTATTTCTCAGTCGGGAAGGTTCCTTCGGTGCTGCCTGTAAACTTTTGGCCTTTAGATTTACCCACCGTTCTACGACCGGTGGAGAAGGTTCGGAACCTGAGCGTTATGTTTAATAACAAGCTAACGTTGGAAGCTCAGGTTAACCAAACAGTGGGAAGTTGTTTCGCTATTATACGAACTCTGTGATGCCTTCCCAGGCGCGAGCGCTAGTAGTACAAAGTACTATACTAAGCAGATTAGATTACTGCAATGCGCTGCTACTTGGGTCCCCGAAATATCTTTTAGATAGACTTCAGCGGATTCAGTCAACAGCGGCCAAGCTAGTACTAGGCTGGCCTAGAGATGCATCATCCTCACTGGCTATGGCAGAGCTGCACTGGCTCCCAATTAGACAGAGAATCCAGTTTAAATCTCTCTGCTTGGTGTTCAAGGCCCTGCATGGGATCGGGCCCGTCTCCATGCAGAGAAAGTTTGAATGGTACACTCCAGGGAGATGCCTGCGCTCTGCATCAGCCAGACTGGTGAAAATACCTAGAGTCAAGAAAGTCAAATCAGGCGGCAGAGCCTTCGGTGTATCAGCTGCCGGACTATGGAAGGCGCTCCCGCTGGAACTGAGACAAGCCAGGGATCTTTTCCTTTTCAGGAAGAGATTAAAAACCTGGCTATTTCTCATTATCTAAGCTGCTGTCTGCTCCTCGGTGGTTTACCCACAATATGTGCACTCGTGTTTGTCAGCGCCAGGATGCCTGCAAGGTGACAGTGCACTCTATAAGTGCTATAAATAAATAAATAAATAATGCTCACCAGGACCAACAATGCTCATCAGGACCACCAATGCTCACCCAAGACCACCAATGCTCATCAGGACCACCAATGCTCATCAGGACCACCAAAGCTCACCCAGGACCACCAATGCTCACCCAAGACCACCAATGCTCACCCAAGACCACCAATGCTCACGCAGGGCCACCAATTCTCATCAGGACCAACAATGCTCTCCCAGGACCACCAATGCTCACGCAGGACCACCAATGCTCACCAGGACCACCAATGCTTATCAGGACCACCAATGCTCACCCAAGACCACCAATGCTCACCCAGGACCACCAGTGCTCACCCAGGGCCACCAATGCTCACCAGGACCACCAATGCTCACCAGGACCACCAATGTTCATCAGGACCACCAATGCTCACCCAGGACCACCAATGCTCACCCAGGACCACCAATGCTCACCCAGGACCACCAATGCTTACCCAGGACCACCAATGCTCACCCAGGACCACCAATGCTCACCCAGGGCCACCAATGCTCACCCAGGACCACCAATGCTCATCAGGACCACCAATGCTCACCAGGACCACCAATGCTCAGGCAGGACCACAAATGCTCAGGCAGGGCCACCAATGCTCAGGCAGGGCCACCAATGCTCATACACGACCGCCGGTGCTCACACAGGACACCAATGCTCACCCAGGGCCACCAATGCTCACCAGGACCACCAATGCTCAGGCAGGACCACAAATGCTCAGGCAGGACCACCAATGTTCACCCAGGACTACCAATGCTCACCAGGACCAACAATGCTCACCAGGACCACCAATGCTCATCAGGCCACAAATGCTCACGCAGGGCCACCAATGCTCAGACAGATTCTTCATAGTTAACACTGAATCCCGTCACGTACAAGAGATGTAACACAAATATAACTTTGTCCCATTCATGGAACTTGTTAATTCACAATTATACTGCACACTTACATGAGACACACTCCTCATTCTACAGCACAGCGGGCAGAAGCCACATTTTTTCTTTTTATTGAAAATGAAAGAAATATGACAAAACATTACAAAAGCACCACTTGCATCAAATCAATCACACAACAAAGCGACAGCGTTGGATATTGTGGAACGCAGCTTGGAGTATAGCAGTTCTGAGAGCGTTAAAGGAGTGCTGAGAGATAATTATATCATATAAACCATAAACAAAATGTAACTTTACATACAGGAATCAAAAGAAAAAATACACGGCTCGTGACTCGTTGAGTAAGGTGGGTTCCGTGAACAACACTGTACGAAGTATCAGTCTAATGCCAGTGGCGGTGTCGATAGTGCATATGCGATGGCCATCCTGTAGCCGTGAAAGATGCAGTTAGGGGAGCAGCGATCTATCAGGTGCATTTGGAGATCCGACTATAGTCTGCTCAACATGTGGGGGGACTGGCGGTGTGGAAGCAGCCTGTGAGGAGTGAAGCGTGCGCTGTAGGTATGTGCGATAGATGCACCAGATGTCACAGGCCTGGAGGTTGGAGGCTGGAGTGAAGCGTACATCTCGGACTGGACGCTGCAATACGTTATACTCCAGAGCCAGGCTGCCTAGGTTGGGCGAGCCCTAGCTCCCCAGAGAGTAGCTATCTCACGTTTCGCCAGTAATGAGGCAATCGCTGTAAAGCGCCAGTAGCACACTTTGAGTTGTTGAACCATCCCCAGCAGTCCCAACTCTGGAGAGGGTCCCAGAGGCGTTTCTATTACTTGAGTTAGCACAGCAAATTATTCCAGCCAATATGGAAGAAAGTGGGGGCAGGACCAGGACATGTGAGCAAAATCGGCATTCGAGGCGTTACACTTGGGGCAATTCGCTGGCTTAGAAGGGTCAAATTTGGCCAGTTGGGCAGGGGTCACATACATTCTATGAATGAATTTAAAATGGAGCATCTTATGTCTATGGTTAGGGGACACCCTGTGGGTTTGCTCTAAACAGTAGGCCCATTCTTTGTCGGTCAGTGGACGCCCGATATCTGTCTACCATCGTTGCCGGGACCCGCTATCCCACCCCTGCTCCAAACAGTAGGCCCATTCTTTGTCGGTCAGTGGACGCCCGATATCGGTCTACCATCGTTGCCGGGACCCGCTATCCCACCCCTGCTCCAAACAGTAGGCCCATTCTTTGTCGGTCAGTGGACGCCCGATATCGGTCTACCATCGTTGCCGGGACCCGCTATCCCACCCCTGCTCCAAACAGTAGGCCCATTCTTTGTCGGTCAGTGGACGCCCGATATCGGTCTACCATCGTTGCCGGGACCCGCTATCCCACCCCATCCAGAGCGCCATGTACGCCTTATATAGTTTTGTGAACAAATGTGATCCTGTGTTATTGGCTATGAGGAGGGTGAGCCGTGGGAAGTCTTCGTAAGGAGCAGGATAAGTAGAAAATGTAGTACGGAGCGTCCCCTGAAGTCGAGCTACATTAAGACAGTCCACGCCAGTGAGCCCAGGGATTTGTGTTAAATCGGACAATCTACACGCCCAATAATCCGGGAATAGGAATCCGAAGGTGTCAAGCCCCAGCCTAGTGTAAGTTGCAAGCACCTCTCTATCAGTAGTTAGAGGTAAAAAGGGGTTATTGGCTAGTGGGAGTGCGGGCGAGTAGAGGGGACCAGACCCGTACAATCAATTCAATTTACGCCAAGCCCAGCACGTAGTGGCCAAGAGGTTGAATGTCATGTGCATCAAGGGGGACTCCCTTTGGGAGTAGGGATGCCAAGGGAGTCGGAGCAGCCAGATCCTTGTCTGTTTTTGTGTAAGGTATTCTGGCGTCAGGATGAAACCAGTGATAAGCAAATTGTGCCTGCGCCATCAGAAAGTACAATTGAGGGTCCGAGACCACAAATCCTCACTGGGCATATGAGAGGGTAAGGGCATCCCAAGCCACCCGTGGTCTACGGCCTGCCCATACCAGACGGATAAGGAGACTTCGTAAGTGGGTAAAAAACACGTTAGTGAGCGGGATGGGTATAGTGCGAAAATAGTAAAGGAAACAGGGTAGTACTTTCATCTTTATTAGGGCAATACGGCCGGCCATGGAGAGAGGCAGTTGTATCCACCTATCTATTTGCAAGGTAAGTTGGTCAATAGCAGGGCCTTAATTCAGCTGTGACCTGGCCCTTATCTCTGTGCAAATGCACTCCAAGGTATTTAGTGGTCTCTCGGTCTACTCGCAGGGGGTACTCCGCCTCGTCTGCTGCTGCCGCGTCCATAATGGGGAACAACACCGACTTCCCCCAGTTGATTGTAAGACCTGAAACGGAACCAAAGTGTTTGATTTCGTCAATTAGCGGCTGGAGATTGGTTTGCGGGTGGCGTAGGAAAAGCAACGCGTCGTCTGCATACAGGGACATCAAGAGCGGACCGGCAGGGAACCGCAGGCCACGGAACAAGCGCTTTGCCTGGCGGTGATGGTCCATTGCGATAATAAACAGGAGCGGGGACAATGGGCCCCCCTGACGGGCGCCACGAGTGGTGGGGATGGGAGGAGATAAGGACCCGTTAACCCGCAGGTGGGCTGTAGGGGATGAATACGGAAGGGCAATTAGAGCTATGAAATTGAAAGGGAGGCCAAGTTTACGAAGCAATGCCATAAGGAAGGGCCATTCGAGAGAATCAAAGGCCTTTTCTGCGTCTAGTAATGCAACTGCAGCTGGCGTGGTGGGCTCAATACGGTTAATGACAGAGAAGACCGTGCGAAGATTGAGAGCTGTAGATCGATGTGGTATGGACCCGGACTGTGCCGGAGAGAGGATTTGATCCATTCGCAATGAAAGACGCGAAGAGAGTGTTTTGGCCAGAATCTTGCTGTCAAAATTTATGAGGGATATCGGACGGTAGGACAAGTATTGTGTAGGGTCCTTGCCCGGTTTAAGTGACAGGGAGATGGCCGCTTCGCGCATGGTGTGGGCGAGTGTGCCCGACTCTAACGCCTCAGCAAACACCTCCAAGAGTTGAGGTGTCTTGGTGCCCGAGAGTTCGTCAATAGCCAGCGAGATTTCATCAACCCTGAAGAGATGCGCCAGAAAGTCAGCTTGGCCCTTGGTCAACGAGACCATGGCTACCTCCTCCAGATAGGACAGGTGCTGCGAAAAGTTGCTAGGTAATGTGGTGGAATAGAGAGAGCGATAGTAGGCCACCAGTTCCGCCACAATGTCAGAGTCAGACGTGGCAGTGGTCCCGTCCCCACGATCAATGGACGTGATATGCCCAGCCCCTTTCGGGGGGCTTACCAGATGGGCCAGTGTCCTGCCAGGGCATTCACCCTCGCTGTAGCGCCTCGCCAAGTGGTTTTTGCCGAGTAGATTCGCCTCTCTGTCAGCCAGGTCGTTGAAGTCTAGTAGTAGTGCATTAAGTTTGGTTTGCACTAATGGTTCGTGGGATGACTCGTCCAGAAGGGCTAATTCAGCCTCCACCTTGGCAAGGCTGCCACGGATCGATCGCAATACCCCGGCCTGCTTGAAGATAATAACTCCCCATATGAACGCCTTAAAGGCGTCCCAGAGGGTGGAGTAGTGCATCACTGATCCAGTGTTCAGGGCGAAGTACTCCGTAATGGCCTCCTGGACCTCTGCACGGAATACCTCATCAAGAAGAGCCGAGGCCGGGAAAGACCACCGTCGCTCCCATCCCGCCAGATGTGGGATCACCAGACGTAATATAAGGGAGGAGTAATTGGATAGAGTGCGAGGTAGTACATCCACCCCCCCCCCCCCCCCCCCCCAACCCACCGGCAACCCGCCGCTGTGGCGAAAATGTAGTCAATATGCGTGTGCTTTGGGTGAGGTGCCGAGTAAAAGGTATAGCCGGGGGCCGATGGGTGATGCCGTCGCCAAGTGTCCCTCAGGTCCAATGAGCAAATCAGGTCATTAAGCAACAAAAGGGAACGGAACTTCGGTGTAGCCTGTGGGTTGGAGGAATTGAGAGCGTGATTGGGCCAAATGTTGAGGTCCCCACCCAGAAAGAGGACGTCGTAATCGTGTCGACTGAGAAGGGCTTGTAAATTAGTGAAGAAGTCCGGGTCGTCAGTGTTTGGGGCATAAGTGTTTAAAAGAATACTGTTTGACCCAGCAGTGTACCTTTGACTAACAGATAGCGCCTGCCAGGGTCTTACGCCATATGCATTAGGGTGAAAGGAAGGGAGCTATGTATTAATGTGCAGACCCCCCGTGAGTAAGTACTGAAACTGGAACAAAATCTATTGGAACCCCAGTGGAGGCGAAGGGAGGGGAGCCTCGGGGTGGGAGGTGGGTCTCCTGTAAGAAGGCTATCTGTACTTTGTGAGGTTTCAAATATGCTAGCACCAGTTTGCATTTCCTCGGATTATTGAGCCCCCTAACATTCCATGTGAGCAGACTAACATTCACTGATGGAGCTGCCGCCATGGCCTAGAGCGAGATAAACAGTGTAAGCGTATCACCACCAAAGAGCATTACCAAATGAAAAACACATTGAACCAATATACAGAAACACAAAAAAAACACAAAACCCACCACCACCTGGTTCCCACACACCACCCACACCTGAGCCCAAAGGCCCCGAGAATCAGATCCTACCCCACAAAAACCCACAACATCACAACAAATCCCATAATAAAGTTATGCGGAATCATCCCAAGGGGGGTGGGGGGGGGGGGGGGTTAGGGGGAGGGAACGCCTCAGACAGCCGGTGCCCACATCACTGAAAAAAAATATTGTAACACCAATTTCGGAAAAGACCGCAGTAACGGCCCCTACACTGGAATCTCGAGCAGTCGACTTAATAGTGAGTCCACCAGTAAGCAAGCAGGCGTATGATCAACAGCAGGGGCACCACAGCACTCTAATCAAAGCAGTCATAGTATGGCCATACAAAGGAAAACAATTGAGTCAATGGGAGCATGAGACACCTGTGTGAAAGGGTAAGAGAGTGGCTAATATAAGGCAAAGTTATCAAAGGCCATTGACCAGGCCAGGATCATGGATCATTTTTACCAGCAACAGAGTCTGTCCGACGTGAAGAGTGCGGCACTGGGGGCCAGGTTATTGTCCGGAGAGGAGTGCCGGGAGGACCGGGCAGGACTGCGATGGGCCCCGGCCACACGTTGTTTCCCGAAGGCCAAGGCGTCTGGGTCATATTCAAAGAAACGAGGCTTACTATCCACCAACACCCTGAGCCGCGCTGCATAGAGCATTGTGTACTTCAAATCCAGGGCATGGAGTTGTCGTTTTGCCTCCGTGAACTTCCGTCGGGCTTCCTGAATGACCAGAATATGGTCCGGGTAAAATGAGAGGACCGATCCCTGATGGTTCACTGGGGGGGGCCTCTCTCGCCAGGCGGAGGATTGTACCTCTATCCCTGTAATTTAGTAAGCGCCACAATGGGATGCGGTGGGTGACCTGGCAGCGGGCCCAGGGACCGATGCGCCCTCTCCTTGACTAATGTGGCGGAGAAGTGCTCGGCACCAAAAAGGTCCTTCAGCAGCCCCTCGAGGAAGGTTTCTGGCCATCCCATGTTGGTGGTCTCCGCAAGTCCCACTATACGTACGTTGTTTCTTCAACAGGACCGGGCCTCTAAATCTTCATTTTTGATGGCGACGGATTTCAAGAGGTGCTCTGCGCGCTCCAGTCTACGTGCCATGTCTCAGTTTCGGTCTTCCTGGTCCGATAGTCGCTGCTCGGCTTCTCCAAGCCGGGTATTCTGTCCATTCTGGAGGTTAGGGTGTCCAGCCGGTCATCAAGGCCGCGGAACCCCACGCAGAGCTCTGCTAAGATGACTGACATCGCCTCCCCCGTCGATTGACGGTCCGTCGTGCCCAAGGTGCTCTCACTATCTAGCGAATGGGATGTGTGGCCCGAGTCGGCCGGTTTGTCAAAAGTCACTCTCCATTGTTTAGGGTCCCCACGCACCATTGCTTCCTCCGATAGGGGCCCCTGCAGTTGCGGTGTTTTTTGTTTCTGTTCTTGTTTTTTTGGCGAGTGGAGCCTCAGGGGGGGCAGGGAGGAGGTGGCCCGGGTGCCCCCAGACCAGAGTCGCAGCACGGAGGATGAAAGTCCGAAGCAGTGAAGAGGCCTCCAGGGTAGTCCTGACCCCCTGACCCCACTCACCGGGTGCACGCTTGTATCAGGTGGTGTGCTGCCATGAGCCCCCGGTTTTGGTTTGGAGTGTTCAGATGGGATGCCCCTGGACAGTCAAGGCCTTGGGGCAGAGGCCTCGGGCTCCGTTTACGTTCCTGCCGATTGGGCCTCCGATGCAACGTAGGCCGTGCCGCCCTCACGCCCGAGTGGCCAAGTATTGCAGTCAATACTGCGGCACCCCCACATGCTTCGGCGCTAGAGAAATGCCCCGCAGGTTCATAGGGCGCCCGGTGACAGTGTTGGTGCAGATGGTGGACTCAGCACAGCGTTAGGTGTTGCATGGCTTGCATGTGGGCATCGACGGCCAGAGCTTCAGCGCCGTGCAGCCATGTCGGTCGACGGCTTGGCCACGCCCCCGACAGAAGCCACATCTAACAGCAACACACAGAAGGGTCAAACACACATTCAGATTCATGTAGGATGTGATTTTCACCTAATACACTCCCTACAGTGTCACACATAGGAACGTGGTGCATTTCTAGTGTAATTGCACACACATTAGCCAGAAACGACACTCCTGAGGCGATCAGCCGGGAGGAAACGCACTTTAAAAAAAATTAATCGAATTGTTGAAATTGATTTTACTTGTGTACTGCACCTTCCCCTGGGCACTCCCCCCTCGCCAACCAGTCCAGTTCTCCCCGCGCAGCCGATTGAAGCGCTGCTTCGGGTTAGAGAACCAAACTTGCCGCCATTTCCTCGGAAACAAGGCCACGCCCCCTCACTCTGCTATATAAGACTCGCTGAACGCGATAGCCCGCATTAGCCAGAAACGACACTCCTGAGGCGATCAGCCGGGAGGAAACGCGCTTTTTTTCAAATTAATCGAATTGTTAAAATTGATTTTACTTGTGTACTGCACCTTCTCCTGGGCACTCCCCCCTCGCTAACCAGTCCAGTTCTCCCCGCGCAGCCGATTGAAGCGCTGCTTCGGGTTAGAGAACCAAACTTGCCGCCATTTCCTCGGAAACAAGGCCACGCCCCCTCACTCTGCTATATAAGACTCGCTGAACGCGATAGCCCGCATTAGCCAGAAACGACACTCCTGAGGCGATCAGCCGGGAGGAAACGCGCTTTTTTTCAAATTAATCGAATTGTTAAAATTGATTTTACTTGTGTACTGCACCTTCTCCTGGGCACTCCCCCCTCGCTAACCAGTCCAGTTCTCCCCGCGCAGCCGATTGAAGCGCTGCTTCGGGTTAGAGAACCAAACTTGCCGCCATTTCCTCGGAAACAAGGCCACGCCCCCTCACTCTGCTATATAAGACTCGCTGAACGCGATAGCCCGCATTAGCCAGAAACGACACTCCTGAGGCGATCAGCCGGGAGGAAACGCGCTTTTTTTCAAATTAATCGAATTGTTAAAATTGATTTTACTTGTGTACTGCACCTTCTCCTGGGCACTCCCCCCTCGCTAACCAGTCCAGTTCTCCCCGCGCAGCCGATTGAAGCGCTGCTTCGGGTTAGAGAACCATACTTGCCGCCATTTCCTCGGAAACGAGGCCACGCCCCCTCACTCTGCTATATAAGAAGCACTGAACGCGATAGCCCGCATTAGCCAGAAACGACACTCCTGAGGCGATCAGCCGGGAGGAAACGCGCTTTTTTAAAAATTAATCGAATTGTTGAAATTGATTTTACTTGTGTACTGCACCTTCCCCTGGGCACTCCCCCCTCGCCAACCAGTCCAGTTCTCCCCACGCAGCCGATTGAAGCGCTGCTTCGGGTTAGAGAACCAATCAGGTCACGCCACTGCCTAGGCCACGCCCCCCTCCCCTGCACAAAATGTGCCTCCCCCGGACGAGCAGCAGACGCGCGCAGCGGGCGCGCCAAAGGCAAGCCCGTCTGCGCCCGTCCGCGCCAGAACGGGCCACGGGCCCAGCCCCCCTGCACCCCCAATCCCATCACCCATTACATACTCTGCATGCGATCTGCGGCAACTCAGGACTAGTACCCCTGACCATTGTCTCCACTCAATAACACCCGAGCAGAGTCAACGCATATGCAGACATTGCTCATACAGACTCACTCCCCACGCTACTCCCAAACCTCGCACATCTAAAATGGCCCTGCTCAACTGCAGATCCCTTCCAAAACACAGGTCCGAGATTAACCTTCTCATACTGGGCAATGACATTGAGGTACTGTTCCTCACGGAAACCTGGACCAACCCAGCCTCTGACCCAGACATAGTCCAAGCTCTACCTCCGGGCTACCTTATCAAACATCATGATAGACCATCAGGGCCAGGATGCGGCATAGCAATCACCACCAAAGCACCCATCTCATGCCAGATCTTGGACAGCCCAATCTTTGATTGTGAAAACATCCACTTCTCCATTCACCTCTCCCCGGAGAAAACCTTGTCAGGACTGCTGGTCTATCGTCCCCCGGGTCCTCTGGGACAATTCCCCAACTCCCTAACGGATACAGTTACCTCATTAGCATGCCTCTCCTCCAACTTCACCGTGCTTGGAGATCTTAATATGCATTTCGATGATCCATGGAACAAAGCAGCGGTAGATCTTAAAGAAGACCTAGCCGCACTCAGCCTCTCCCTGAAAAATCATCACCCCACCCATAACAAGGGCCATCTCCTGGACCCAGTCTTCTCCAATATCCTGAAACTCTCCACAACGACTCCCCTACCCATTCCCTGGTCTGATCACCACCTGATTCGTCTAAACTATCCGTTTATCACCAAAACCACACACAGCCCCCCGCATCAGGCCCCCTCGCGCCCGTGGCACAAACTAGACACAGCTGTCTGGAGCAACCTGCTGACAGCTTCCATTCCTATGCTGGACCCGGACCCCTCTCTGGCGGACATCCAAATTCGTTCATGGATATAAACATCTCTAGACTCAATCCTCCCACACAAATACCTACCTAGCAAAAGGGGATCTTTCAAATCACCCTGGTTCACTCCAGAATTGCGCGAACTACGAAAACAATGCAAAAAACAAGAACGCCTCTGGAGGAAAGACTGGGCCCCCAGCAGCCGAGAAAAACATAAATCAACCATGAAACAGACAAAACCTGTAATAAAAACACACAAGCCGCTTACTTCGAAAACAAAATCCTTGCAGCTGCCAACTCCTCTAAAGAGACCTATCGCATCGTACGGTCACTCATGAAAATCCCCGAACCTCAGCCCATCGCAGACCCCACCGGCGCGAGATGCACCAAACTCGCCGAGTTCTTCTCTTCCAAATCCTAAAAATCCTAAAAACCTTCCCCCCTCAACCCCCCCGGCTAGATTCACCAGCCCAGTCAACCGTCCCAGACGTCCCCCACCTGGAGGTCTTCTCCCCCATCTCTATTGAGAGGATGACGGCCACCCTGACCCAAGTGAAAAGCGGGTCACCAGCAGACCCAGCGCCCATGGGCAAATTGAAACTAGTCGCCCACATTACATCCCCTGTCCTCACTAAGCTGATCAACGCCGCCCTCTCCCAAGGGATAGTTCCTACCAACTGGAAAAACGTGATGGTACGCGCCCTCCTCAAAAAACCCCATCTGGACCCTACGGATCCCTCCAACTTTAGACCAATCTCCCTTCTCCCAGGCATCAGCAAAACGGCAGAAAAAATAGTGAATGAACAACTTTCCACCTTCCTAGAAACCCACAACCTCCTCCGACAATCCCAGACAGGGTTTAGGCCTGGACAAGGGACTGACACCGCCCTTCTGGCCGTGACAGAAGAGACGAGATCCATCTTGGACGCAGGGGGATCAGTGGCAGTGATCCTCCTGGACCTGAGCGCCGCCTTTGACACGGTGGACCACACCATCCTCCTCCACCGTTTGCACAATAGCGGAATCACTGGGATCGCTCTAGCTTGGTTAAAATCGTTCCTAGAGCACAGGACCTTCCAAGTGACCGATACCCACGGTCGCTCCAACGCCCTTCCCCTTCAGTGTGGGGTCCCACAGGGATCCTCCCTGAGCCCCACCCTTTTTAATGTATACATGGCCCTCTTGACGACATAGTCTCACCATTCGGCATAAAGGTGGTCATGTACGCCGACGACACCCAACTAGTCGTCTCCATCAATCAGGCTGACCAGTCCATGGAGAATCTGGTCTCCTGCCTGCAGAGCGTTTCCAAATGGATGGTAGACTCCGCCTTAAACTCAACGGCGAGAAGTCGGAGATTATGCTCCTAGGTGACCCGCACAAACTCCCTAAGTCTCTCGCCTGGCCACCCAGCATGGGCTTCCCCCCAATACCAAAAAATGAAATCAAGAGCTTAGGCATCTGGCTTGACCAGGACCATAGCTTTAGAGCCCAAGCGAGAAGGACAGCCGGCACATGCTTTGGTCTCTTGCGAACTGCCCGGTAGATCCTCCCTCCTATCCCTCTCCAGTCTAGAAAAATTCTCATCCAAGGCCTTATCATATCCAGACTTGATTACGGGAACGTCCTATACCTGGGCGCCCCAGCAATTGTGATCAACAAACTCCAGCACGTGCAGAACGCGGCAGCAAGACTCCTCACGGGGACGAAATACAGGTGTTCTGCCAGACCCTCTCTGAAGACTCTGCACTGGCTCCCCATTCAGGAGCGCATCACCTTTAAAACCCTGTGTATCTCTCATAAAATCCTCCAGGGTAAAGGCCCCCCTATTCTCAAACCCCTTATCAAACCCCACACCTCCACCAGACAGCTAAGATCCGACTCCCTCTCATTGGCCAGCATACCCAGAATAAAAAGAGCACGTACGGGTGGGCGCCGTTTCGCCTACAATGCCCCAAAGCTCTGGAACAGTCTCCCCATCAGCATCCGTAAAGAAACCAACCTGCTGCCCTTACGCAGGCTTCTGAAGACCTGGCTCTTCCCCCGATAACTCCGTCCCAGGATCATTTCTAGCTGACACTATAGTGCTGGGACGCCCTCGGGTAGCTACGCGCTTTACAAAACCAAATCCAAATCCAAATCCACACAGACAAGGTACAAACTTGAAGATATTGCACACAGGCACAATTAGCACCTTGCAATATTGCAGCTGCGATGCAGTACACTTCGACTGAGGCTGTGCATGGGTGGGGGTCTCAGCCTTCTTTAAGTAAGGGAAGCCCCTCCCAGAAGACACACTGTCTCTCCGAAGTGGCACAGAGGGTGCAGCACAAGATAGCAAAGAAGAAGTAAGGAAGGAACAAGAAAGTGGTGTTGAGACCCTATTGGAGTGACCAATCACAGTGCAGCGCTTTAGGCGCACGCGCAGTGACTGCAGCTGTGGGACTGCGGCCATCCTAAGGAGGAAGGCCTAATGGGCATCTGCCAGAGATGGGTTTTACCGCTGCTCAGTAAAGTGTTTCTCACCCAGTGAGGGATGCCCGGGAGGTCCTCATTTAAGAGACACAAAAGGAGGGGAAAGGAATAAAGGCAGGCTGCAGCTGTTCTGGGTCTTCCGACCTTCCCACTCCTCGATTTCAAGATGCATTGGCCACAGTGTAGAGCACAACGGACATGGCCAAGACCACGCCTGGTGCGTCCTTGGCACATCCACAGCCAATGCCACAGCCGGGTCACTTCCGGCCTGGGAGAATGAATCCTGAATAGAAAATTTAGATATAAAATTCTTTTAATTACATCGACAATCATCTAACCACAAGTCTTTCGGGGGGTATGGTAGTTGTGTGACAGTTGGTCAAGGCCAGGCTGCCACAGGTGTCCTTCGTAAGCGAAGGCATAAAAACTCCAGCTTTCACTGTTCAGAGACGTCCAGAAAGATGAAGAAACTCCACATGAAGCGACAATGGCAGGAGAGAACCATTGAAGAATTGATAAGAGGTAAATATCATCCGGTGAGCCAGAAGTAATACTTTGGAAAACTTCTAATACCCACTCCACAGATGTCAGAAAGAAGGGACACGAGATGAGGGCAGAGTAAGCACACGGGCCGGGAGCCACTGTGAGCACTCATGCATTGCTGCTTGACCTAAACAATGTAACATCATCAGAAGCGTCTTACTATGCTATAACTTCATCACCGCAGCAGAAAGGTTGAAAAAGATTGAAAGATCTTAGTTCGAGTGAAGAAACATCTTCAGAGGTTACAGGCATCCAGACACCTGACACGGCCTCGCCAAGCACCTGCTTAATGATTGTAAAGGTGAGCGAAGGAGGACTTGAACAATCTCTGCTTGCGGTTCCGAGCCCGGAGTCTCTCTTTTTAGAGGAATCTGAACATGGCAAACTATGGCTCTCAACTGTGTAATGAGAAGATAGGAGGTAGGATACCTTCTTGACATCTCGATACACCTGCGATAAAAGAGTACGGAGCATCTCCAGTGCATCAGCGTCCTCTGACGCCTCCTTCATATCGCGATACACCTGCGATAAAAGAGTACGGAGCATCTCCAGTGCATCAGCGTCCTCTGATGCCTTCTTGACATCTTGATACACCTGCGATAAAAGAGTACGGAGCATCTCCAGTGCATCAGCGTCCTCTGATGCCTTCTTCATATCTCGATACACCTGCGATAAAAGAGTACGGAGCATCTCCAGTGCATCAGTGTCCTCTGATGCCTTCTTCATATCGCGATACACCTGCGATAAAAGAGTACGGAGCATCTCCAGTGCATCAGCGTCCTCTGATGCCTTCTTCATATCTCGGATCACCTGCGATAAAAGAGTACGGAGCATCTCCAGTGCATCAGTGTCCTCTGACGCCTCCTTCATATCGCGATACACCTGCGATAAAAGAGTACGGAGCATCTCCCGTGCACCAGCGTCCTCTGATGCCTTCTTCATATCTCGGATCACCTGCGATAAAAGAGTAAGGAGCATCTCCAGTGCATCAGCGTCCTCTGATGCCTTCTTCATATCTCGATACACCTGCGATAAAAGAGTACGGAGCATCTCCAGTGCATCAGCGTCCTCTGATGCCTTCTTCATATCGCGATACACCTGCGATAAAAGAGTACGGAGCATCTCCAGTGCATCAGCGTCCTCTGATGCCTTCTTCATATCGCGATACACCTGCGATAAAAGAGTACGGAGCATCTCCAGTGCATCAGTGTCCTCTGACGCCTCCTTCATATCGCGATACACCTGCGATAAAAGAGTACGGAGCATCTCCAGTGCATCAGCGTCCTCTGATGCCTTCTTCATATCTCGGATCACCTGCGATAAAAGAGTACGGAGCATCTCCAGTGCATCAGCGTCCTCTGATGCCTTCTTCATATCTCGATACACCTGCAATAAAAGAGTATGGAGCATCTCCAGTGCATCAGCGTCCTCTGATGCCTTCTTCATATCTCGATACACCGGCGATAAAAGAGTACGGAGCATCTCCAGTGCATCAGCGTCCTCTGATGCCTTCTTCATATCTCGATACACCTGCAATAAAAGAGTATGGAGCATCTCCAGTGCATCAGCGTCCTCTGATGCCTTCTTCATATCTCGATACACCTGCGATAAAAGAGTACGGAGCATCTCCAGTGCATCAGTGTCCTCTGATGCCTTCTTCATATCTCGATACACCTGCGATAAAAGAGTACGGAGCATCTCCAGTGCATCAGCGTCCTCTGATGCCTTCTTCATATCTCGGATCACCTGCGATAAAAGAGTACGGAGCATCTCCAGTGCATCAGTGTCCTCTGACGCCTTCTTCATATCGCGATACACCTGCGATAAAAGAGTACGGAGCATCTCCAGTGCATCAGCGTCCTCTGATGCCTTCTTCATATCTCGGTACACCTGCGATAAAAGAGTACGGAGCATCTCCAGTGCATCAGCGTCCTCTGACGCCTCCTTCATATCGCGATACACCTGCGATAAAAGAGTACGGAGCATCTCCAGTGCATCAGCGTCCTCTGATGCCTTCTTCATATCTCGATACACCTGCGATAAAAGAGTACGGAGCATCTCCAGTGCATCAGTGTCCTCTGACGCCTCCTTCATATCGCGATACACCTGCGATAAAAGAGTACGGAGCATCTCCCGTGCACCAGCGTCCTCTGATGCCTTCTTCATATCTCGGATCACCTGCGATAAAAGAGTACGGAGCATCTCCAGTGCATCAGCGTCCTCTGATGCCTTCTTCATATCGTGATACACCGGCGATAAAAGAGTACGGAGCATCTCCAGTGCATCAGCGTCCTCTGATGCCTTCTTCATATCTCGATACACCTGCGATAAAAGAGTACGGAGCATCTCCAGTGCATCAGTGTCCTCTGACGCCTCCTTCATATCGCGATACACCTGCGATAAAAGAGTACGGAGCATCTCCAGTGCATCAGTGTCCTCTGACGCCTCCTTCATATCGCGATACACCTGCGATAAAAGAGTACGGAGCATCTCCCGTGCACCAGCGTCCTCTGATGCCTTCTTCATATCTCGGATCACCTGCGATAAAAGAGTACGGAGCATCTCCAGTGCATCAGCGTCCTCTGATGCCTTCTTCATATCTCGGATCACCTGCGATAAAAGAGTACGGAGCATCTCCAGTGCATCAGCGTCCTCTGATGCCTCCTTCATATCGCGATACACCTGCGATAAAAGAGTACGGAGCATCTCCAGTGCATCAGCGTCCTCTGATGCCTTCTTCATATCTCGATCACCTGCGATAAAAGAGTACGGAGCATCTCCAGTGCATCAGCGTCCTCTGATGCCTTCTTCATATCTCAGTACACCTGCGATAAAAGAGTACGGAGCATCTCCAGTGCATCAGCGTCCTCTGATGCCTTTTTCATATCTCGATACACCTGCGATAAAAGAGTACGGAGCATCTCCAGTGCATCAGCGTCCTCTGATGCCTTCTTCACATCTCGGTACACCTGCGATAAAAGAGTACGGAGCATCTCCAGTGCATCAGCGTCCTCTGACGCCTCCTTCATATCGCGATACACCTGCGATAAAAGAGTGCGGAGCATCTCCAGTGCATCAGCGTCCTCTGATGCCTTCTTCATATCTCGGTACACCTGCGATAAAAGAGTACGGAGCATCTCCAGTGCATCAGCGTCCTCTGATGCCTTCTTCATATCTCGATACACCTGCGATAAAAGAGTACGGAGCATCTCCAGTGCATCAGCGTCCTCTGATGCCTTCTTCATATCTCGGTACACATGCGATAAAAGAGTACGGAGCATCTCCAGTGCATCAGCGTCCTCTGATGCCTTCTTCATATCTCGATCACCTGCGATAAAAGAGTACGGAGCATCTCCAGTGCATCAGCGTCCTCTGATGCCTTCTTCATATCGCGATACACCTGCGATAAAAGAGTGCGGAGCATCTCCAGTGCATCAGCGTCCTCTGATGCCTTCTTCATATCTCGGATCACCTGCGATAAAAGAGTACGGAGCATCTCCAGTGCATCAGCGTCCTCTGACGCCTTCTTCATATCTCGATACACCTGCGATAAAAGAGTACGGAGCATCTCCAGTGCATCAGCGTCCTCTGATGCCTTCTTCATATCTCGATACACATGCAATAAAAGAGTACGGAGCATCTCCAGTGCATCAGCGTCCTCTGATGCCTTCTTCATATCGCGATACACATGCAATAAAGGATTGAGGAGCGTCTCCCGTGCACCAGGCAAGAGAGGGAATGGCAGCACCTTTTGAGTCTGGTGGTTTTTCCGAGGCATCTTGAAGCAGGCTCATACGGGGAAGTGATCAGTCTAGGATTAGGGAGAGCTAGTCCTGAACAGGAAGCAAAAAAATGAGGTAAAGAGCTTGACCTTTTAAATTCGTGGGTTTCCGGGGGGCGTGGCTTGGTGTGGACAGAAATGGCTGCCTTCCAGTGAAGCTCGGCAGTGGTTTGGGAGAGTCAAGCCCCTTAGACCAGACATTTTCATCCAGCACCACTCTACTTGGCATCCATGACAGAGTCTGCTTTCATATATGGCTGCTGAATTTAATTGCTGCACAAGCTATGAGCAGCATTTTTTCTTTTATTTGCTGGCGCGTTTTCTCACAGGACTCGCGCCCGCCACTTTGTTTTCACAGCAGCAATGTATTCTGCCTCTACTAAGTGGTGGAGGTGTTTTATCAGCAGTCTTCAACATTTTTGCTTGCAGCAGTGTTTTGTGTGCGTTCTTCCCACTGCTGCTCACATTGGAAACTCGTCATTAGGTAGAAACATTAGAATCTTCATTTTATGGATTCTTGTGTTTATTTTCCTCTCAAGGACATTTCTAATGGGTCCTGTTCCCTCGTAGGACCCTGGAGGTCATTCTGCCTTCATTTGTTAACACATCTATGTTTCTTACAGTAATTTTCTTTTGAAAATTATTTTATTGAAGAGACAAAAGAAATACTTTTCTATAATACAATGTTTTAAGGCACATCTCTCCAGTATGTAGAGCTTGCTATTTCTTTGGCTCTTTAGTGCATGGGGAAGACAACCCCGTTTGCTGTGCTGTTAACACCTCTTCTGCTCCTCCGTCTGTGGTGAATTATAGTTCTTTAGTGTCCTTGAAGAGACTTCAAAAAAAGCAACATCCTCAAATATTCCACTTCCTACCTCTAAAAGTACAACTAAACTAGCTGTTACTTTGACGCTTTCATCAGGAAAACCGGTTAAAAAAAAGCCCACCTTCACCAGATATATCTCCTCCACTAACATCCATCGAATGAATTCTTGAAGAAATACGAGCACTCAGACAAAACATGGAAGAAACTAAAATATGTTGTCAAAATTTGGACGATAAATGGTCTACTATGGAGAGCAAAGTCACTCAAATAAGTAGACGGGACTCTTTTCAATCTGTTGTGAGTCAAGGTCCTTCCATGCTATTGCAAATATCACAGCTTCAGAAACAGGATGAGAATCTTGAAAATCATAGCAGGGGCAATAACCTGCATATTTACAGATTAACAGAAGGACTTGAAGTCTCTGATCGCCTCACTTTTTAAAAATCTTTCCTTTCAAGATTCTTGGGCCTCCTGATACGCCAGCATTAAATATTCAAAGAGCTTATCGTTTAGGTCATATTCCACAAACTGCGTCTTTACCTGATAAGCTAAGAGGAGTTATTCTGTATTTTTTTAGAATATACTGTTTTGTTGAAAGTACGGCAAGCAGTCAAAGGCAGAGGAAATATTTCTTGGCAAGGTTACACTCTTTTCTTTTCACAAGATTACACTAAAGCAACGGCAGATCGAGGGAATACGTTTTTGGACAAGAGACCAGCGCTTCATTGTATTAATGTCATATTTGGTCTTATGCATCCTTCCTTTTTCAATATTACTTATAAAATAAAACTACAACCTACGAGGACCCTTATCTGCTATAATGTTTTCTGGACCGTTGCATACAGGAACACATGGAACACTAGACATACTGTATATAATTTTAAGTATATCGCTTGTTGCTTTCAATGTGTATTATGTTGTGATGAATTTTGTATAAGTTACTCAATGTGCCTCCTCGTCCATCTGGATGGTGTGTTTCCTCACTCCCGTTTCTGCCCTGAGGTCTCCGGTTAGTTGCGTTTTTCCCTTATGTGGCCTCACCACCCTCGACTTTTGTTATGTTTTTGGTCTTGATTTTTCTACTTTTATTTATGGCTTTTGTCTTTTTCTTTCTTACTCCTCTTCTTATCCTGCTATCTCTTTTCACCTGTCTTTTTTTTCTCAGAACTCCTTTATCAATATTTTAATTTTTCATTCCTATTTTATGTCTTTTTTCTATCCTTTTTATTCTATTCTTTTTCCCATTAATTTTATTCTTTCTTCCTTTTTCTACAATTCCATTTTCTTTTTCGTGTACTATCGATTTTTCTATGTTGTTACATTTTCATAGTTTTTTGTTATTATACCTATGCTGTTTTTGCATTTTAAAAGTTATTATTGCTTGTGTTAACATTTTGAACCTACTGATGTATTGTAGATGGTTTTAAAATTCATTTCATGGAACCTTAAAGGTTTAGGCTCCCCGATAAAACGTCAAAGGGTTTTATCAAATGTTTCTAGCTTAAAGGTTGACATTGTTTTGTTACAAAAAGACAATGAGTTGGTCAAATGTTTGCATCTCCTGGTACAGGGAAACGTAATGGGGTTGCTATTTTATGTCATAAGCACCGCAAACTACAAGTCATCGCCCAGGATACTGATGATGAAGGTAGATGTGTTTCAGTTTTCTTATTTGTTGATAAAATCCCCTTAACCATTTTCAACCGATATGTATCTGCTAATCCAGATAAGTCCTTTTTGACTCAAGAGTTGTCCAAATTGAGGATTTATAATGATTATTATTTATTAGTAGGTGGCAATTGTAACACTGTTTTGACCCTATTACAGACAAACGCTCTAAAGCTCAATGTATTCCTTCACATGTGAATTCTCTGTTTAAATCTACAATATTTCAAAGATCTCTTGTTGATGCTTGAAGGTTATTCAACCCGACTCTTCAAGAGTATACTTTCTTTTCTCCTGCTCATTTTTCTCAATCCCGAATAGACTATTTGTTTATATCTAGAGCACTTGCTCAGCATCTCATACACTAAGATATAGGATCCATATTAATCTCAGACCATGCCCAGTCACTATGGGTTTAGTTCTCCTTCCATTCACTTCTGTCACTAGAGGTTGGAGGTTTAATAACTCCCTTTTTTTGGACCCCAATTTTACACAAGATTTTAAACAATTTGCCAACACATTTTTTCTGGAGAATAAAACTCCTGGCATTTCCCCTCAAACTATTTGGGATACTTTAAAAGCTGCTTCTGGAGATTTCATTATTTCTTTTGTAGCCCAGAAACAGAATATATCTTCAATTAATTTAAAATAACTCCAACTCCCGTATTAAACAATTTGAACACTTCTTTTATAATACCAAATCTAAAACTGATCTCAATGAATTAGTCAATGCTAAATTTACATTTAATAAGCTTTCAACAGAAATTACTTATTGCAGTCAGAATAAGGCAGGAAAACATATTGGGAATGATCATAAGATTAAAAAAGGAAGTACTAAAATTGATTCTCTTTTAACCTCTACCAATAGTACTATTCATAAAAATGAAAATATACTTTTGGAATTTACTCCATTTTTTCAGACCCTTTATATCCTGGAATCTGAATCTACCTACCAAGATTCTCTTAAATATTTATCATCTATTTCTCCTCCTTCCAATTTGAACGTAGATTTTTCCTCATTGGACACTGATATTCAAATTCAAGATATTTTTAATGCGATTTGTTCTATTGAACGCGGTAAAGTTCCGGAGCCTGATGGTTTCACTATAGAAATGTATTCCTGTTTTTCCAAACTTCTCATACCAAAGTTACACCAACTGTTTCTTTAATTTATAGCCACTCAGTCATCTGGTGGTTCTTCCCCAAAGACAACAAGAATGATACATGATGCCAAAATGATCATCCGATTCCCTTAATTAATTTAGATGTGCAAAAATCCTAGCTCTCCGCTTAGATACTTTCTTACCTCAGCTAATTGGGAAAGAACAATGTGGTTTCATTAAAGGTAGGCATCGTACCGACAATACTAGATTATTTTTTAATGTTCTTAGTAAGTGTAAATCCTATACATTCCCTTTAGCAGTGGTGTCTTAGAATGCAGTAAAGACATTTGATAGAGTCAGTTGGCCTTTTATTTTGCCTGCACTTTCCTGTTTTTTTTCCTAAACTTATTAACTATGTTTCTTTGTTGGATTCTTCCCCTAAATCCTCTATTTTAGACAATAGTCTTATGTGTCCATTTCCCCCCCACAGAGGTGTTCTCCTCTATTATTTATTCTGCCTTTAAAACCTTTCTTAATAAAAATGTGTTCAAATCCAGACAGCGCGGGTTTTGTTTTTGGTGATCAGCAGTTAACTCTCGGTCTTCGCTGATGATATTTCACTTCTTTTTTTCATCCACAAACATCTCTACCAGCTTTTCTCTTCGGGGTGGACTTTGCATCTATTTCAGGTTATAAGTTAAATGCTGACAAAAGCCAAAATCTTCCCCTATCTTTCTTGTGGATTTTGTTTCTTTTTACTTGAATTCAGATCAAATAAAATATCTTGGATTGTTGTTCACTGATTCTTATGTTCTTATGAAGGTTCACGGATTCCGTTAAAAATACTATATCTTTACATTTTAAAACATTGCTTGCTGTATTAAGTTAATTTTCATCTCGCTGGAGTCCTTTATTTTTAACTTGGTGGGGTCATTTGGATACTATAAAAATGATGTTAGTTCCCATAATATTATTTTAGCTTTCAAATATGCCAGTGAATGTTCCTCATTCCCAATTAAAAAAATTGTACTCTATCCTATCTAAATTCTTATGGTATAACAACAAACCTCCGCTGTCTCTCCAAAAACTTAAAAGACCAAAACATATGGGGTGGGGGTTAATTGTCCGTGTTTCCATGCATACCATTTTAATTAAACAAACTTTTTCTGTTTCAGGAGGAAGATTCTGTACAATCTCCATTATAGACTGATCTTGAAAAGTCCTTTTTTATCCTTTGTCGTTTATGGAATGTTTGTCTTTTTCGTCTAGGCCTTCATCACTATCTCTTCCGATATTTAAGAATACCTGCAAGGTATTTCAACCTGTGTTTATCTCCTATAGAAATCCTAAAGAATGTTTTTTTTACAGTCAACAATTTGGCATAATACTTTTGTTAGGTTACATAATAAACCCATTTTTGGGAAGGATTAGTATGCCAAGCGCCTCAAATGGGTTTATAAGCTTTTTCAGAATGATGCCTGTATTCCGTTTGGGGTAGCTCAATCTCATTTTTCCCTTCTACTTTCACATCAAGCCAAATACATGTCCTTTCTTTCTGTAATTCAATCCTCATACAATAATCTTCTTCATATTTCTACTCCTTCTTCCCCAATATCCAGTATAAGCAAGATCTTGTATACATCCCCTTCCGCATCTCAAACATGTAGTAGCTCCTCTAAAAAGTAGAGATAAAACAGAGGTGGAGCATTTTTGGGAAACTGGTTTACAGACTATGGGCCCGATTCGCAAAGGCAATCTGAGACAAAAGCCGTACTCTCCGGCTAAAGCCGTACTCTCTGCCTGAAGCCGTACTCTCCGGCTGAAGCTGTACTCTCCGGCTAAAGAAGCCGTACTCTCGGGCTAAAGAAGCCGTACTCTCCGGCTAAAGAAGCCGTACTCTCCGGCTAAAGAAGCCGTACTCTTTGCACCCGGCTAGCGTCTCCAGCTCGGGCCAGATGAAGTGTAATCAATGGGCCGGAATGCAATTTTACAAAAATTAACATTAGGAATGTTAGAAAAATGGTAGCAGAGGTCAAACATTGGTGTAACACTGCAGTCAACACTGAGGGGAGCGCAAATTGTGGACTGCATGTACCATGATGCAAAGGAGCAAACTTTTCTGGGATGTGATGTAGTGTCTTGCCACACAATTTTCCCTGCCTAAACTGTTTTTCGTGACCTCCTCCACCATTTATCTCATGTTTCTAACATTCCTTTTTGTAAAAATTGCATTACGACTCATTGATTACATTTCATCCGGTCCGAGCCAGTGGTTCCGGCCTGGGTGCGGAGAGTACGACTTGAGACGTAGATTCCGGCCTGACTGCGGACGTAGAGATACGACTCGTAAATGACCTCTGAATACCAAAAGTTGTAAAGTTAGACTTTGGTCTCAGATTCCTTTTGTGAATCGAACCCTACATTTTCGATTTCGATTTGGAATAACATTTGGAATTAAATAAGGAAATCTTCTAGAGTGGCTAATGCCACCCAAACCTTATTTTTCATCTACAATAGGCTCTTGATTCCTCCTTCTACATTGCATAAGATAGACCGTACTATCCCATTTATATGCTGGTCATGTTCCGCTGCTCCAGAAGATCTTAAATATATGCTATTTGAATGCCCACATATTTATACATTTCGGTCACAAATTTGGCAACAGATCAATATTATTTTTCGCAGGCACATTCCGTTTACTTTTATTATTTTTTTTCTAGATAGTGTTTCAGAAGATTGAGAAACTCAGTCTAAAGTTGTCAACATTATTGATTTACTTCTTGCAGTTGCCTTTCAGCAGATTACAAAAGCATGGAAGGATGCTTCTAAGATATCTTTTCAGACCTGGTGGTATGGAGTCTGTTATAATCACAGATTAGATAGAGCATAGGTTCACCCAGTTTCTCTTGGCATTAAAAGAGATCTCTTGTGGTTAGCCATAACAAATTTCTTAGATTGTTCTGCTCCTAAGTCATATTTCCATAACCCTCAAATTGAAGAGGTCCCTCAACATCCATTAATTTATTTTTTATCATTGATAGTGTCATTGTGAACTCATAGATCTTTGCATTAATGTTAATTAATTATTGGCTTTTTCATGATGGTATCTAAATATTGTGTTTCCTCTCTTTAATCTCACTCTTCCTCTCTTTTCTTTTTATCTTACTTTTTTCAATTTTTACCTTTAACATTTATATTTATATGCATAATGAATATCCTTTGTGTGACTTCCCAATGTAAATGCATATTTTTTCCAATACATTTTACTTTTAAACTTTTCTAAAAAAATATGTGGGTTCCCTTTCCTGTTGGTCCAGGACCTAAGAATGGACTGAGTCAACAGTCTTCCTGCCAAGAAGTAAATATTGTGCCATGCACCTTCAGGGCGAGATGATACAATATTGAAGACAATGACAAATCACCTTAAGTGACACAGTAAACTAACAATCAGGCAGTACACACAAATGCAATACACACTCCCTTATTGTTGTAGTATGACGTTTGTGAACTTCAGGACTGTGCATACATAAATGTCTTAGTTGATGTCATAAGCTTTGTAATGAGTTCACGGTCATGCCATGAGCAGACTTCTTAGAATGCTTTACAAAGTGTTGCCACCACGCATAGAAGGCGAAGGTAAAGAGACAACTGGACACCGAGCTGTGCACATCTGAGACTTGTTTTTGATCTTAACACTTGAATGAATCAAAGGTGTTATAACTGCCTGCTGTAGGAGGGTTACCTTTGGAGTACCACCCCTACAGTTATAACCACACACACAGGGAAGTGGTACCCACCGCCTCACACTGCGCTCTGGAAGCATGTAATACACGCATACATGTACATACAAAAACACAGAACACCTTAGCGTGATATGATACATTTCTGAACTGAGGAAGACAATACATACCCAATCACATTGCCCATCTGGACCAAGAACTTTCCACAAACCAGACATATTCAAAGGAGAGACATCCTGGGCACACAATACGCCCACACCAAGGCATTTCACTCACCCCAGATTCCACCAACACTCAAGAACTGAAAGTAAACTTACCTTGACCAAGACTAAAAGGGCTCTGGCTGGTGATTGACAGGTCTAAAGATGCTTTAATAAGTTTGTTGTCCGAGCAATTCTATAAATGAAAAGACAGATGTGAAGTTATGAAGTATGCCACGGACAGTGACAACATCGGACTACATCCAAGAACAGAAATCCCTTAAAGCTCACCTAGGGCACCCCACAGCCTGCCTAAAACACACATTGTCCCCCCCAGGTGAAGAGACACTCACAATGGCATGGTCTGGCTCCAGGCAGAGCGCACAGGTCAGGACCCCGGTGCAGGCAGGTGGGCCTGTGCTGGCTCGATGCATGAAGGTGAAACGGAAGAGCCTGTGGGTGCTGTCCAGTTCCACTGGCTCCAGGATCTGCACAGTAGACATCTTCGGAACATCTTGGGCAATCAGGATCCTGCTCTTCTCGGTGCCCAGGGTCAGCGAGCACTGTTGGAGACGCACCAGGGCATGGTCGGCTGCACCACTCACCGACACCTGCAAGGGAACATTCCAAGAAACAAGGGATGAATGAATGACAGCAAACATCGAGTACTCCCCTGCTTATACGCCTGGTTCTCAACATCACATCTGATACTTACAGCTGGGCGGGCTGGGTAGTCTCCCAGAAGCGTTGCAGAGTCTGTCAGACTCCCGCTACATTTAGAGTAGGGAGAACTGTCATGTTTTGATGAGTCTAAGCTGGCTCAGTCAGCAGAAAACATTGACCAATGGGTTAAACACCATGAATCCAGTAGACATTGGACGTCAAGGTGCCTGCCCTACGTTCCAAAGTCATTGCTTCCGGCCTGGAACCACCAGTGAAAGCCTGGGGCTCCTGAAGAATAAATGTGATTATTGACCCCACTCACTGGGAAAAACTGCGAGATTCATTTTTTTTAACCACAATCTATTGCTTTGGGAGTTTGTTTTTGAAAAATAAAAAATGTCTGCAGTGCTGAAGCATTGAACATGGTGTCTGCAGAGCAAATCTTCAGTGCGTCCTCTGAAGGGTTTAAGATCTTTCAATATGGTGGGCTGTACTCCACCAGAGCAGCGGTGCACACTTTAATTTAGCAAATATATTTCATTGCAAAGCAGTGTTGTTAGCTTAAAATGTTTAAACCTGAGTTTGCATGTATGTGTAGGCATACCAACATACATAGTCACTGACAAAGCCTAGGGTTATAGTGACTTAAGAGGAAGGTATTCAAATGAGATAAGAATTAACGTTTACAAAATGAAGAACTGCTAAACGTCAGCATCTATAGTTTACAAAATGAAGAACTGCTAAACTTCAGCAGCTAAAGTTTACAAAATGAAGAACTGCTAAACTTCAGCAGCTATAGTTTACAAATTGAAGAACTGCTAAATTTCAGCAGCTATAGTTTACAAAATGAAGAACTGCTGATCTTCAGCAGCTATAGTTTACAAAATGAAGAACTGCTAAATTTTAGCAGCTATAGTTTACAAAATGAAGAACTGCTAAACGTCAGCAGGTATAGTTTACAAAATGAAGAACTGCTAAACTTCAGCAGCTAAAGTTTACAAAATGAAGAACTGCTAAATTTTAGCAGCTATAGTTTACAAAATGAAGAACTGCTAAACGTCAGCAGGTATAGTTTACAAAATGAAGAACTGCTAAACTTCAGCAGCTATAGTTTACAAAATGAAGAACTGCTAAATTTCAGCAGCTATAGTTTACAAAATGAAGAACTGCTAAATTTCAGCAGCTATACTTTACAAAATGAAGAACTGCTGATCTTCAGCAGCTATAGTTTACAAAATGAAGATCTGCTAAACTTCAGCAGCTATAGTTTACAAATATAGTTTACAAAATGAAGAACTGCTAAACTTTAGCAGCTATAGTTTTGTGAACTAAATATAACTCATGTCCTGCCATGCACTGCTTACGGCCTCAAATATAAAAGCACTCATGACACGTTCAATGACACCACTGATCACAACTCGTATGCCATCAGTGATTGTTGCAAAACTTTGATGTGATTCTGTTCAGTTGCTTTGTCTGTATTGGAGAGCAAAGTTTCTTATGGAAATTAACACGGGAAAAAACACTTTGGGGCCAAATGTTCCGATCACAAACAAGCACACTCCTAGAATCAGCCTGTCAGCACGTAGAAAAATGCTTTTTGGAATGTACAAAGCCCAAATTGAAATTAGGCAACTCAAAGTAGGGGGTGAGACATTCGCAAATTAGAAAGGAACCCCATGGGGCCACTTCTTGTTCGGGATTGTTGTGAGAAGATTTATTTTAAGACATAATATAAAGTATTTGTAAAGCGCACTTATCTCCTAAGGGTATCAAGGCACTGAATAACATATGTTTATTGTTACCCAGCTCAATGTAACTCATTTTATCGACCTTAGAAGGATGAAAAGCTGAGTGGACCCACCCAGATTTGAACCTGTGACCATGAGGTCCAACACGGGCCCCTACGGGGGATGCATTAGTCCCACAGACCACTGCCTGCTCTTAAAAAATGAAACCAAACATATTTTTTTATTGTTGAAACGCATCCCATTTTCCTTTAAGGAAAGTGGGTTGCATTTCAACCAAAAAAACATAACCCTTTATTCAAAGGCAATCACAGACATGGTGGTCTGCTGACCTCAGCAAGAACATCCCCGTGATGGCTGAGATTCCTAATAGGTCGCAAACTGTGACCTACCTTGTTAATATTCATGAGGTAGGTCGATTTGCGATCCACTAGGAATAGCAAAGTATGAAGCAAAAATCTTCATATATAAGGAATATCAATTTCCAAATAGCGATTCAGATAAAATTGCTATTTGGAAAGCGCTCTTCCTATCCTTTGTACATCTGGCCCACAGTCCCGCTTGACAGAGTGGCCCAAAACATTCTATGAAGGAGCGAAAGTGGGTGAATATTTTGGGGGTGAAAGTTTTTAGCACATTCATCAAACGCTGCCAAGTTATTAAAGAAACAAAAATCCCTTTCCTGTGGAAAGTCTGATCTAACTATAAGCACACTGACGCTCGAACGGCCAGTCTAATAAGACTATCGATGTATGCACACATACACAGTCAGATATAACCTTATACAGGTGGCCCCAGCACTTATCTGAGGCCCGCTGTGGCCTCCTACCAATTCCCTTGTAGAGATGCCACGGGCTATCGTCATCCAGGATGCCCGCGTTGCCATTCCGTACAATCCCTCCTGCCTCTCTCTGGGCATCGGCTCTCTTCCTCACTAATGACAGAGAGCAGCAGTCCTGACCACAGTACAGAGCTGCCTTGACTAAAGTCTGCGCCATGAAGAGGAAAATGCTGCAACACATTCTGCGACTGTTATCTGGCTATTTTATCACATTCATTCACATCAATAAAAAAGGTGTCCCATTGTTCCCCAAAATACAAGTTTTAAGAACACTCTGTATACACATTAATCACATTCCAATAAAAATATTATTCATCAAATGATATATTTCTTACATTGAACCACAGGAGCACTGTCCCGTATAACTCACGGAGTAAAATAATTTGCGTGAAAACAAATGTGGCACTTAGCAGAAAATACCCGAATATATGCGCACTCTATGTAATCAAATGCATGCCTTGTTTAGGAGCGGCCGTGGGATATTGATTCAATGATATAGATGGCATAGAATATTGAAAATATCTGCAGGTTAGAAAGTCTAGGTTTTCCAGACCTACCTTCACATATATTTGCCTATGCAGTACAAATAATCTTCAAGGTAGATAGGTCGAGTTAGAATTAGTACATCTCTACGACTTGTATGCATCTGCCCCTTAATATTCTGTTCTCGATCTTAGTACACCGCGATACTATTGGTGCCGATATCTGTTCTAAAAATTAGTACACCACGATACTACTGATGCCGATATTCTCTTCTGGATATTTGTACTCCACGATATTATTGGTGCTTATACTCTGTTCTCGATATTAGTACACCACGATACTATTGATGCTGACATTCTGTTCTAAAAACTAAGTATATCACGATACTATTGATGTAGATATTGTGTTCTCGATATTAGTACACCACGATACTATTGACACCTATATTCTGTTCTCGATATTAGTACACAACGATACTATTAGTGCCTATATTCTGATCTCGATATTAGTACACCACGATACTATTGGTGCTTATACTCTGCTCTCGATATTAGTACACCACGATACTATTGGTGCCTATACTCTGCTCTCGATATTAGTACATCACGATACTATTGACGCCTATATTCTGTTCTCGGTATTAGTACACCACGATACTATTGGTGCCTATACTCTGCTCTCGATATTAGTACACCACGATACTATTGGTGCCTATACTCTGCTCTCGATATTAGTACACCACGATACTATTGATGCCGATACTCTGTTCTCCATATTAGTACACCACAATTCTATTGATGCAGATATTCTGTTTTCGAAGTTAGTACATCACAATACTATTGGTGCCTATGCTCTGTTCTCGATATTAGTACACCACAATATTATTTTTGCCGATATTCTGTTCTCCGTATTAGTACACCACGATACTATTGATGTCAACATTCTGTTCTAAAAATTAGTATACCACAATACTATTGATGTAGATATTCTGTTCTCGATATTACTACACCACAGTACTATTGATGCCAATATTCTGTTCTCGATATTTGTACACCACTATACTATTGGTGCCGATATCCTGTTTTCGATATTTTCACACCACGATACTATCGATAACCATATTCTGTTCTCGAAATTAGTACACCGCGATACTATTTATGTCGATATTCTGTTCTAGAGATTAGTACACCACAATAGTATTGGTGCCGATATTCTGTTCTCGATATTAGTACACCACAATACTATTGGTGCCGATATCTGTTCTAAAAATTAGTACACCACTATACTATTGATGTAGATATTATCTTCTGGATATTTGTACACTACGATACTATCAATGTTGATATTCTGTTCTGAAAATTAGTACACCACGATACTATTGATGCCGATATTCTGTGCTCAATATTTGTACACCACAATACTATTGATGCCGAAATTCTGTTCCGAA
This sequence comes from Triturus cristatus, assembly GCF_964204655.1. NCBI lineage: Eukaryota > Metazoa > Chordata > Amphibia > Caudata > Salamandridae > Triturus > Triturus cristatus. The sequence continues at coordinate 1,190,706,348 of NC_140580.1, forward strand.
ATTAGTACACCACGATTCTATTGGTGCCTATACTCTGCTCTCGATATTAGTACATCACGATACTATTGACGCCTATATTCTGTTCTCGGTATTAGTACACCACGATACTATTGGTGCCTATACTCTGCTCTCGATATTAGTACAGCACGATAATATTAATGTCGATATTCAGTTCTTGATATTAGTACACCACGATACTATTGATGCCGATACTCTGTTCTCCATATTAGTACACCACAATACTATTGATGCAGATATTCTGTTTTCGAAGTTAGTACATCACAATACTATTGGTGCCTATGCTCTGTTCTCGATATTAGTACACCACAATATTATTTTTGCCGATATTCTGTTCTCCGTATTAGTACACCACGATACTATTGATGTCAACATTCTGTTCTAAAAATTAGTATACCACAATACTATTGATGTAGATATTCTGTTCTCGATATTACTACACCACAGTACTATTGATGCCAATATTCTGTTCTCGATATTTGTACACCACTATACTATTGGTGCCGATATCCTGTTTTCGATATTTTCACACCACAATACTATCGATAACCATATTCTGTTCTCGAAATTAGTACACCGCGATACTATTTATGTCGATATTCTGTTCTAGAGATTAGTACACCACAATAGTATTGGTGCCGATATTCTGTTCTCGATATTAGTACACCACAATACTATTGGTGCCGATATCTGTTCTAAAAATTAGTACACCACTATACTATTGATGTAGATATTATCTTCTGGATATTTGTACACTACGATACTATCAATGTTGATATTCTGTTCTGAAAATTAGTACACCACGATACTATTGATGCCGAAATTCTGTTCTCGAAATTAGTACACCACGATTCTATTGATGCTGATATTCTTTTTTTTAATATTTGTACACCACAACACTATTGATGCCGATATTCTGTTCTCGAAAATAGAACATCACGATACTATTGATGCTGATATTCTGTTCATGAAGTTAGTACACCACGATACTATTGGTGCCGATATTCTGTTCTAAAAATTAGTACACCACGATACTATTGATGTGGATATTCTGCTCTCGATATTAGTACACCATGATACTATTGGTGCCTATACTCTGCTCTCGATATTATACACCACGAAACTATTGGTGCCTATATTCTGTTCTCGATATTAGTACACAACGATACTATTAGTGCCTATATTCTGATCTCGATATTAGTACACCACGATACTATTGACGCCTATATTCTGTTCTCGGTATTAGTACACCACGATACTATTGGTGTGGATATTCTGCTCTCGATATTATACACCACGAAACTATTGGTGCCTATACTCTGCTCTCGATATTAGTACACCACGATACTATTGATGCTGACATTCTGTTCTAGATATTAGTACACAACGATACTATTAGTGCCTATATTCTGATCTTGATATTAGTACATCACGATACTATTGACGCCTATATTCTGTTCTCAGTATTAGTACACCACGATACTATTGACGCCTATATTCTGCTTTCGATATTAGTACACCACAATGCTATTGGTGCCTATACTCTGCTCTCGATATTAGTACATCACGATACTATTGATGTGGATATTCTGCTCTCGATATTAGTACACCACGATACTATTGATGCTGACATTCTGTTCTCGATATTAGTACACAACGATACTATTAGTGCCTATATTCTGATCTCGATATTAGTACATCACGATACTATTGACGCCTATATTCTGTTCTCGGTATTAGTACACCACGATACTATTGGTGCCTATACTCTGCTCTCGATATTAGTACACCACGATACTATTGGTGCCTATACTCTGCTCTCGATATTAGTACACCACGATACTATTGGTGCCTATACTCTGCTCTCGATATTAGTACAGCACGATAATATTAATGTCGATATTCAGTTCTTAATATTAGTACACCACGATACTATTGACGCCTATATTCTGCTTTCGATATTAGTACACCACGATGCTATTGGTGCCTATACTCTGCTCTCGATATTATACACCACGATACTATTGATGCTGACATTCTGTTCTCAGTATTAGTACACCACGATACTATTAGGGCCAAGTCCAACAGTGCCTATATTCTGATCTCGATATTAGTACATCACGATACTATTGACGCCTATATTCTGTTCTCGGTATTAGTACACCACGATACTATTGGTGCCTATACTCTGCTCTCGATATTAGTACACCACGATACTATTGGTGCCTATACTCTGCTCTCGATATTAGTACACCACGATACTATTGGTGCCTATACTCTGCTCTCGATATTAGTACAGCACGATAATATTAATGTCGATATTCAGTTCTTGATATTAGTACACCACGATACTATTGACGCCTATATTCTGTTCTCGGTATTAGTACACCACGATACTATTGGTGCCTATACTCTGCTCTCGATATTAGTACAGCACGATAATATTAATGTCGATATTCAGTTCTTGATATTAGTACACCACGATACTATTGGTGCCGATATTCTGTTCTCGAAATTAGTACACCACAATACTATTGATTCCGATATTCTCTCGATATTAGTACACTACGATACTATTGGAGCGATATCCAGTAGTACTAACTGGAAGGAGAGCCGCAGAGTGCACCCATGTGTCATAATTCTTTTAGTGACTTATCCTATTTGTGCGGGAAATTATTTTGGTAAAATCTGAAAATCATGCAGCAGAGGATGGAATATGCAGTAAGTATGTGGACTCCATTAGGATAGAATGCAAAGTTATATTACTCCAGAGCCCTGGTTACTGCTCACCAGGTGGGCACATGCCACATACCTGGGCATAGGTCTTCACGCCTGCCTGGATGGACTCAGAGGAGGTGGTGAAGTCTGGATTCCCATAAACCTTCAGTTCCATTGATGGAGTCACACAAACAAAGGGCACCTGGGGAGGAAAGAACTCACAGGTCAACAACAGAGCGTGAGGAGGTAGTGAGAGCAGACATGCAGCAGGAAGCAGCGAGAGACAAGAGAAACAAGCATTTGCAATGCAATAGGTCTCACATTTGTAAAAGCTAGAGCTGTTGGTGTTGAAAATGTTTTTTACTTTTGTTTTTTTGTGTGCAGTGGAGTGATGATATTTGCATAGCACTACTGCCGTTCGTATGACCTCACGGCGCTGGAGAACCACAAAATGGGAAATAGGTTATGAGGGAGGGGAGACAAAAGTAATATGCTGGTTTGGATGAAAAATAACAGCATCCTTCAAATAGCAAACACACACAGAGAATGGAAGATTTAGTAAAGCATGGGAAATATAAGCAGGAACAACATAGTTATGTTAACGCTTTTACACTTCTTATTGAGAAATCATGGAGTGTTTTAGAGTATGACTACAGGGCTGGAAGAAGGTAAGCAGTATGGTTTCAAAAGATGTGGTTTAATAAGACCACATCCGTGAACACAGAGCCGCGGCACACTAGTAAAATAAGGAAAACCGTGGGTAAATCTCTTGTTTATCTCATAAGGAGCAGAACGCCTCACACATGAAATATTACCAATGCACTCCACATTAACAGCAGGGCCGTTACTGTGAAACATTAAAATATTCACTTTGCATTCCAGAGTGCAGTGCTTATATCCTGACATGTCAGTATTCTCCACTGTGCTCACATAGACAAGGAAATAAAAGCAAACCTGTTCAAATAACAAAATGTCTGCTTTCAAGCTCATCACAGTACCTTGCTGCACCCTCAATTCAGTATATTAAAAACAACAGACGCGTCCCAGGAGTGAAGAGGTGTCTTCAAAGATGTATCCTGCGTGTCGTGGCTGGCTGTACCTAAACCGAGTATGTTGGTGAAAATAAATGTGTCCCAATGATATTGGTTATTTGGAACAGGTGTACACATACTGCGGTACCAGGTGGACCCTGCTTTTACACTTACTACTCTTTTAAAAACTGGGGACTGCGAGATATCAGCCCGCCGCGTACCCCTGCGCAGGTGACGTGTGTCTGAAGATGGCAAATAGATGCCACATGAACGGGAAACAGCAGTCACCCGAGTGGTGACAAACCAGGGACCCTGTCGCCTTCTAGGCCTGTGTACTCACTGAAGCACTGTTGTGCACTTGGTCAGCGTAGTGTGAACAAATATGCATTTAACAGTCCACTGCTTGGTTATTCCCCAAGGCTCATCGTGTTGCACAGATTACAGTCACAATAATTGTGACTTACGAGAGATTCGCGTTTGAGGCTCCCTAACCGGCCACTGAATAGGTCTTCAAAGGCCTCTGCCCGACACTGGAGCAGCAGGAGAAGGGGAAGAAATCAAGGAGAGGAAAGAGGGGGCATGAGCCGTTGGTTGAGGTCATGGTTTTCCTCCAGTGAGGAGCAGTCAGACAAAGAGGGAATATGAGAGAGGAGGGGAGGGGCAGCGGCGGAGCGGGAGACGTGCACTCTGTTGTTTAAAGAAAGTAGCGCCTCACTGGCAAACTCTGTACAATGGCACTAAAAATGTATTTAGTTGTGAATGACACCAATCTCACCATATTTTTGTATTTTGAACCTTTTTTTGTCTCCATCCTGAGGCTGACCTTTGGAACAGCAAAATGTCAGAAGAAGACTGCATTTGCAGCCAAAGTGTTTCTTTCTTTGTTGGATCCATTTCACAGAGGAACAAATCAAAGAAAGAGAGGGTAAGAGCCGTTTGTTGAAGTCAAGGTTTTTAGTAAGTGACTGGAGGGGCAAACATATTGCCATCCAATGTCCTTGCTGGAAAATGTTATCGTGGTGAGCTACTACTTTGGAACTGGAGAACTCTTGCTCACATAATGCACCCCAAGACCTTCCGGTCAGATTCATGCAACAACTTCAAAACAAGTGGTGGCAAGAGAGCGTGTCCTGCCTGCAGCAGCAGGTCGAAGAAAGTCCTTTATAAAAAATAGTGCTCACAGATTGTATATAAAACATACTGAGTAACAACACATGTAACAGGGGCAGTCCTCACGGGAGGTTACAGCAGGAGAAAAGGAGGTACTACTAAGCCTATTCATGAATCACTCAATCAATCAGTCATTTGTAAAGCGCACTACATACCCGTGAGGGTCTCAAGGCGCTGAATCAAAAGCCACCATTTACAAAGGACAGTAACCGGAGCCAATTGAAAAGATGGGTGGAGCTTAAAGTCCATACCTGAATACAGCACAAGCGCTGCCTAGGATAGGCCTAAAAACATGCACCAAGGACTAAGGAAAAAGAAACCTCCGGTGAAGAGTATATCATTAAAAGTGAAAGAGCACCAATGAGGTAAAGCACTGAGACATGCACCAACGAGAAGCACAGAGACATACACTGACGAGAAGAAGCAAAAAGACATGAGACAACGAGAAGCACAGAGACATGCACCGTGAAGGAGCAGCGCAGGGACAGGCACCGACAAGAAGCAAAGAGACATACACCAATGAGAAGCACAGAGACATGCTCCAACGAGAAGCACAGAGACATGCTCCAACGAGAAGCACAGAGACATGACCGAAGAGAAGCACTGAGATGTGCACCGAGGAGGGGGAAGCATGGAGTCCTGCACAGACAAGAAGCACAGAGACCTTTACTGTCGAGAATCACAGAGACATGCACCGATGAGGAGCAGCACAGAGACATGCACCGTCAAGAAGCTCAAAAACATACACCAAGAAGCACAGACATGCGCAAACGAGAATCACAGAGATGTGCATCAAAGATAAGCTCAGAGACATGCGCCAACGAGAAGCACTGAGATGTGCGCCAACGAGGGGAAGCACGGAGACATGCACCAACGAGAACTCAAACATATGCACGACGAGGAGAAGCACAGAGACATACACCGACAAGAAGGACAGAGACCCGCACCAACGAGAAGCACTGAAATGTGCACCGATGAGGAGCAGCACAGAGACATGCACCAACGAGAAGCACTGAGATGGGCACCGATGACGTGAAACGCAGAGACATGCACAAATGAGAAGCACTGAGATGTGCATCGAGGAGAAGCACAGAGACCTGCGCCAACGAGAAGCACTGATGTGCACTGATGCGAGAAGAACAGAGACCTGCACAGACAAGAAGCACTGAGATGTGCACCGATGAGGTGCAGCACAGGGACATGCACTGACGAGAAGCACTGACATGTGCACCGATGAGGAGAAGCACAGAGACATGCACTAATGAGAAGCACTGAGATATGCATCGATGAGAAGCAAAGAGACCTGCACCACCTAAAAGCACAGAGACACTCACTGATGAGGAGAAGCACAGAGACATGCACAGATGAGAAGCACAGAGACGTGCACCGATGAGGAAAAACACAGAGACATGCACTGACGAGAAGCACTGAGATGTGCACTGATGAGGTGAAGCACACAGACATGCACCAACGAGAAACACTGAGTTGTGCACATATGAGAAGCAGCACAGAGACATACACTGACGAGAAGTACTGAGATGTGCACCGATGAGGAGCAGCACAGAGACATGCGCCAACGAGAAGCAACGAGATGTGCACTGATGAGGAGCAGCACAGAGACCTGCGCCAACGAGAAGCACTGAGATGTGCACTGATGAGGAGAAGCACAGAGACATGCACCGACGAGAAGCACTGAGATGTGCACCGATAAGGTGCAGCACAGAGACATGCACTGACGATAAGCACTGAGATGTGCACCAATGAGGAGCAGCACAGACACATGCGCCGAGAAGCACTGAGATGTGCACCAATGAGGAGTAGCACAGAGACATGCGCCAACGAGAAGCACTGAGATGTGCACTGATGAGAAGCACAGAGACATGCGCCAACGAGAAGCACTGAGATGTGCACCGATGAGGACCAGCACAGAGACATGCACCAACGAGAAGCACTGAGATGTGCACCAATGAGGAGCAGCACAGAGACATGCGCCAACAAGAAGCACTGAGATGTGCACCGATGAGGAGCAGCACAGAGACATGCGCCTACGAGAAGCACTGAGATGTGCACTGATGAGGAGAAGCACAGAGACATGCGCCAACAAGAAGCACTGAGATGTGCACTGAGAAGGAGCAGCACAGAGACATGCGCCAACGAGAAGCACTGAGATGTGCACTGATGAGGAGCAGCACAGAGACATGCACCAACGAGAAGCACTGAGATGTGCACTGATGAGGAGCAGCACAGAGACATGCACCAACGAGAAGCACTGAGATGTGCACCGACGAGGGGAAGCACAGAGACATGCGCCAACGAGAAGCACTGAGATGTGCACTGATGAGGAGAAGCACAGAGACATGCGCCAACGAGAATCACTGAGATGTGCACTGATGAGGAGAAGCACAGAGACATGCGCCAACGAGAAGCACTGAGATGTGTACCGATGAGGAGCAGCACAGAGACATGCACCAACGAGAAGCACTGAGATGTGCACCAATGAGGAGCAGCACAGAGACATGCGCCAACAAGATGCACTGAGATGTGCACCGATGAGGAGCAGCACAGAGACATGCGCCAAAGAGAAGCACTGAGATGTGCACCAATGAGGAGCAGCACAGAGACATGCGCCAACAAGAAGCACTGAGATGTGCACTGATGAGGAGCAGCACAGAGACATGCACCAACGAGAAGCACTGAGATGTGCACTGATGAGGAGAAGCAGAGACATGCGCCAACGAGAAGCACTGAGATGTGCACCAATGAGGAGCAGCACAGAGACATGCACCAACGAGAAGCACTGAGATGTGCACTGATGAGGAGAAGCACAGAGACATACACCGACAAGAAGCACTGAGATGTGCACCAATGAGGAGCAGCACAAAGACATGTGCCAACGAGAAGCACTGAGATGTGCACCGATGAGGAGCAGCACAGAGACATGCACCAACGAGAAGCACTGAGATGTGCACCAATGAGGAGCAGCACAGAGACATGCGCCAACAAGAAGCACTGAGATGTGCACTGATGGGGAGCAGCACAGACATACACCGACAAGAAGCACTGAGATGTGCACTGATGAGGAGAAGCACAGAGACATGCGCCAACGAGAAGCACTGAGATGTGCACCAATGAGGAGCAGCACAGAGACATGCGCCAAAAAGAAGCACTGAGATGTGCACCGATGAGGAGCAGCACAGAGACATGCGCCAACGAGAAGCACTGAGATGTGCACCAATGAGGAGCAGCACAGAGACATGCGCCAACGAGAAGCACTGAGATGTGCACCAATGAGGAGCAGCACAGAGACATGCACCAACGAGAAGCACTGAGATGTGCACTGATGAGGAGCAGCACAGAGACATGCACCAACGAGAAGCACTGAGATGTGCACTGATGAGGAGCAGCACAGAGACATGCACCAACGAGAAGCACTGAGATGTGCACCGACGAGGGGAAGCACAGAGACATGCGCCAACGAGAAGCACTGAGATGTGCACTGATGAGGAGAAGCACAGAGGCATGCGCCAACGAGAAGCACTGAGATGTGCACTGATGAGGAGAAGCAGAGACATGCGCCAACGAGAAGCACTGAGATGTGCACCAATGAGGAGCAGCACAGAGAAATGCACCAACGAGAAGCACTGAGATGTGCACTGATGAGGAGAAGCACAGAGACATACACCGACAAGAAGCACTGAGATGTGCACCAATGAGGAGCTGCACAGAGACATGCACCAACGAGAAGCACTGAGATGTGCACCGACGAGGGGAAGCACGGCACATGCACCGACAAGAAGCACTGAGATGTGCACCGATGAGGAGCAGTACAGAGACATGCACTGACGAGAAGCACTGAGATGTGCACCGATGAGGAGCAGTACAGAGACATGCACTGACGAGAAGCACTGAGATGTGCACTGATGAGGTGAAGCACACAGACATGCACCAACGAGAAGCACTGAGATGTGCACCGACAAGGGGGAGTATGGAGACATGAACCAATGAGAAGCACAGAGACCTATACTGACGAGAAGCACTGACGTGTACTGATGAGGAGAAGCACAGAGACCTGCACCGACGAGAAGCACAGAGACATGCACCAACAAGGAGAAGCACAGAGATATGTACCGATGAGGAAAAGCACAGAGACAAGCACTGATGAGAAGCACTGAGACTTATACTGATGAGAAGCACTGAGGTGCGACAACGAGAAGCACAGACGTGTACTGCAGAGAAGCACTGTTATGTGCACGATGATGAGAAGCACAGAGACATGCACTGCAGAGAAGCACTGAGATTGCACCGAGGAGGGGAAGCACGGAGACTTGCACCAACTAGAAGCACAGAGACCTATACTGACGAGAAGCAGTGAAATACAAGTTACTTACCTTCGGTAACGATGTATCTGGTAGAGACGATTCTAGCCGCAGATTCCTTAACGTAGAATTATCACCAGGCGTGAGACTGGACCCGGAAAACTTTAAAAAGTAAAGCCACAGCAGGGAGAGCGTAAAGCACCCTTCCACGGAACCAACGTGCCACCCAAGGCGAGAGCCAGGCTGGAGGCACAAGCAGGGGAAAGCGCTGCAAGAGAGAGACACTGCAACCATAGGCCACACAGGAAAGGGCCACAAGCCCGGCACAGAGGAGCAACAGCAATCCACTCCCAGACAACATATTCAAGGAGGGTCATAACCTCTGAAAGGAGCAAGAGGCCAAGGACAGGCAAAAGAACCCCCAGCGTAGAAGACCGCAAGGGGATCAGAAATTGCAACAACAAAGGCAAAATAGCAAAAGCAGGCCCCCACACTGGAGAGAACCCAGCTGAAGGGAAGCCCGACAGGCAGAAAACGAAAAGGACCCCCACAGAAGACAAGCCACCCAGAGGGAGGAGAGCACAGAAAACCAAGCAGAGGGTCCTCGCAGAACAGGGAGGAAGGGCGGTTCGAGAAGGAATCTGCAGCTAGAATCGTCTCTACCAGATACATCGTTATAGAAGGTAAGTAACTTGTACATCTGATAGAGACTACTAGCCGCAGATTCCTTAACGTAGACTAGATAGCCAAGCCATACCCGGAAGGGAGGAGGTCCTGCGAGAGAGCCTCCCCACCAGGAGAGACCAGGGCCCCAGTAGGGGACATGGCACAAGAACAAGAAGGAAAAGGCCTGGATATCCCAAGCCCAACCAAGGGAGAGTGCCCAACACCCCGCAAGGACAGACAGCACCCCAAAAGCCTCAAGGAACACAAGGGCCACCTCAAACCCAGTGAGAAGACGCAGAGCCAGAGACAGGTCCCACTGGAAGAAACACATGCACAGAGACAGAAAAGAGCTGAAAACACCGTGGCCGCAAGCAGAGGGCAAGGCCGGAACGGCGCCACCGCCAACAGCACAGGCGGAAGAAGAAAAGCACCAGTGCGCGAAGCCCCAATGGAACCAGAGGCAGGGGCGCAAGGAAACACACCTAGAACACAACGACGGAGTAGAACAAGCATTCCTGAATGGGCACGTGTCGCCAGCAACAGGCAACACCACGGAACAGCGCACCCAGCAAAGGCAGACGCCAGCCGAAGGCAGAGGCCAGGGAAGACCAGGACACACCCCAAGGCAGGGGCCGGGCCAGAAATCCACACACACACTGACCTACGAAGAAGTGGAGGAACCGGTAGAAAATAAGAGAGAGACGGAGGACGGGCCCAAGCCGGCCACCCGAACACAGGCCAAGGAAAGCCAAACCCACTGGAGCAGCAGGTAGACGGCCAAGCCAAAACACAGGATCAAAGCGTGGAACCGCCACAACACGATCCGCAGACAGCAGGCCAGACCAGCCAAGCGACAAGGTGACAAGGAGAAGGATGGAGCCAGCGCAAGCTGCTCCAAGACAATTGGCAAGAAAATAGCACCTGCGACATATCGTGACGCCACGGAGAGCAAGGAACCCGAAAGGGTGACCACCCCTCCCCAGCACAGGACAGAGCTATGTAATAGCTACAAGTACCCCACATAAGGTAGTTTACGTCCCAAGAACCATGTTAACACCTCTTAGGAAACAATTTCTGCAGCAGAGGACAAAACAAAAAGACCTGCAGACAAAACCCGCAGACGGCTTACCAAGCAGCCAATAAAGAAGAGACAAAAGGCCTAATCTCGGGGCCAACCGGGCTAACTAACAGCCAAAACCACAAGTCAGCAAAGGGCCGGACCAGCAGCTAACAGCACCAAGGGTCCAACAAAAGGACCCCAAGGCACATCAACCAGACAGAACACATAACCTGGGCTACCCGTTACAAGGCCCCAGGAAAACAACGGGAGAACACCTCCCAAAACACAGACCGACAGTCAGGTCACTGAAGGGGAGGAGGAGGAGGGCGAAGCCACGCAAGAAACCCTTGAATGGCAGAATCTGCAGGGGCGCGGAACAACAGAGTGCCATCAAAGGGGAGGTCAACCAGCTGTTGTCCAACGTTCTCAGGAAAAACACTATCCCGTAGCCAGGCATGGCGATGAAGGGCCACCAAAGTAGCATCGACAAGAGGCTCAGAGACATGAACAGACGAGAAGCACTGAGATGTGCACCGACGAGGAGCAGCACAGAGACATACACTGATGAGAAGCACAAAAACATCCACCAACGAGAAGCACAGCCATGTGCCAACAGGAAGCACAGGGACATGCACTGATGAGGAGAAGCACAAAGACATGCATGAACAAGGAGAAGCACGGTGACATGAACTGACGAGAAGCACAGAGACGTGCACCTACGAGAATCACAGAGACGTGCATCGATGAGAAGCTCAGAGACAAGCACTGACGAGAAGCACTGAGATGTGCACCGACGAGGGGAAGCACGGAGACATACACCAATGAGAACTCAAAGATATGCACCGACGAGGAGAAGCACAGAGACATGCACCAACGAGAAGCACTGAGATGTGCACTGATGAGGAGAAGCACAAAGACATGCATGAACAAGGAGAAGCACGGTGACATGAACTGACGAGAAGCACAGAGACGTGCACCTACGAGAATCACAGAGACGTGCATCGATGAGAAGCTCAGAGACAAGCACTGACGAGAAGCACTGAGAGGTGCACCGACGAGGGGAAGCACGGAGACATACACCAACGAGAACTCAAACATATGCACCGACGAGGAGAAGCACAGAGACATGCACCAACGAGAAGCACTGAGATGTGCACTGATGAGGAGAAGCACAAAGACATGCATGAACAAGGAGAAGCACGGAGACATGAACAGACGTGAAGCACAGAGACGTGAACCTACGAGAATCCCAGAGACATGCTCCAACGAGAAGCACAAAGACATGCACTGATGAGACTCACAGAGACATGGGCCGACGAGAACCACAGAGACGTGCACCGATGTGGAGCACAGAGACGAGCACCGATGAGAATCCCCGACACATACACCGACAAGAAGCACAGAGACATGCACCGACAAGGAGAAGCAAAGAGACATGAGCCAACGAGAAGCACAGAGACGTGCACCTAAGAGAATCACAGAGAAATGGGCCGACGATAAGGACAGAGACGTGCACCTACGAGAATCACAGAGACATGGGCCGCCGATAAGCACAGACACGTGCACCGATGAGGAGCGGCACAGAGACATGCTCCAACGAGAAGCACAGAGACGTGCACCTATGAGAAGCATGGACATATGCTCCAGACGAGGATAAGCGCAGAGACGTGCACTGGTGAGTAGCCATCCTCAACCAGGGAGTCTTCCATCTAGTCTCAAACTCCAGCCGCAGCCACCAGTTCATCAGAGTCCAACTCAAGGCGTCCCCTACTCACCTGTCCTCCCAGACCCAGGATGTCTGACAGCCGATGCATCTCAGTGCCTTAGGTAGACCAGGGAGAGCTGAGCCCACCTCAGGGCATCCTGCCTCACCTGTCCCCCCAGATCTGGGATGTCTGACAGCAGTTGTGTCACACAGCCTGCGGTGGACACTGCTTCAGGTGTGAAAAGGGACAGTAGACCCCACACTAAAGTATCTCTGCCCTCACCCCACTGTCACCCCTCCCCTCAGACCTGGAATGTCTGACAGCAGCTGAGTCTCACAGCCTTAGGAGACCCTGCTCCAGGAGAGAGACGGAGAGCAGACCCCACCCCAAGGCATCCCTGATTCTCCTGTCCTTCCAGCCCCAGGATGTCTGACAGCAGCTGGGCCTCACAGCCTGAGAAGGCCCCAGCTTCAGGTGTGTGAAGAGAGAGCACAGCCAGCCTCCTGGACTGGTGAAGTGTACTTTGAGGCCTCCAGCCAGGGACAGCACTAAAATGGTTGAGGCTGTATTTATGTTTCCAATAGATGAGCCATAACCTCAGTTTCTATCTACTGGTGATTGCATGATTTTTCACCTGTTTTGCTTGTGGTTGTCGTTGCCATCCTCCTACAGCTAATACCAACACTAAGCACACCACAACTGCAACCACACAAAATACTGCTCACTCCTCGACAAAACAGAGTCACACTAGCACCAAAGGCCATTCTCTAACCGGTCTACTAATAAATGCTCGATCGCTCTCTAAGAACAAACATCACATCCACGACCTCACTGAGGCAAAACCAGACATACTCTTCATAACTGAATCATGGGCAGGTGATGTGGCTCCCGTCCTGCTATCAAACGATCACTCCAAAATTATATGCAAAAGTGGAGGGGGCCCTGCTGTTGTGTTCAGGCAAACATTACATATCAGTAAAGCTGACGGCGTCTCCATAAAAGATAGGGAGGCCCTTTTCACCAGATGCAATCCTACACCGTCTTCCCCCCTGTAACTTCCTGCTCCTTCACAGACCTCCACCAAGCAAGGCGACATGTTTCAAACCTGATAACACTACACTCCAACCTATGCGTTCTGGTTGACCTCAACATTTGGTTTGACAAACCCAATATGCTCCATCCAAAAATAATAATTGCATGCCTAGACGCACTGACCCTCCGTCAGATCTTCCACAAACATCACTGGACACATCCTAGAACTAGTGACCTTTCAAACAATGACTCCAGTCCCATGGTCGGACCATCACTTGCTTGCTTTCCAACATAACACACAAAGCGACACACCTAAAACCACCTTACGCGCATCCACCTAGCAACTGTGGAACAGACTCAATTTGGGACACTTAGAAACACAACTAACAACCAGTAAAGATCTAGAAACAATAAATTCTGTTCAAACACTGTATGAGTGGCTACAGAAGCTTTTGATATCCTGATACCACTCAAAACCACACCACAGAACAAAAGAAAACAAGCACATAGATAAAAGAGATAAAACAATACATTAGAAAGTTGCAACATGCCTGGCTCAAAATAAACACCAAACAAGACAAATTTTGCCTACAGAAACCTAACAGATTATCAAATCAGCCATCAAAAAAGCAAAGAAAAATACTATTCAGACAGAATTCAAAATTCTAAATGTGCAAATAAGAAATTGTATAAAATTCTCAATGAATTTCGTAAACCAAATTGCCTAGAAGGAGCTCATCCGATCCTCAAGATTTTCACAGACAAACTGGCAAATCATTACACTCGTACTTAAAACAGAGACAAAGCACCAGCACTGACCCTTTCGCAAAACAACAATCCAATAATACTCGAACCCAGCCTCTCTGTTCCTTCCAACACATTTCACCCGTTGAATTTATGGACATGGTCAAAGCAAGCAGGCCTACTGGCAGCCCTTCGGACCCGTGTCCACTGCAAACCTCCAAGACAATTCTTTCAACAACCTCTGCTGCCACTCCAGTAAGAAGAATCATCAACGATTCCTTAACTACCGGAATATTTCCAGAAGAACTCAAAGTCATACAAACGCCCATTACTGAAGAAAACTAACTGGGACCCGCTGAACCCTGACAACTACAGACTGATCTCAAATGGACCTTTCCTGGGCAAACGGATAGAAAGAGCAGCGTTCGCCCAGATGTCACAATTCATTGAAGAGAATGACACACTCTCAGACTTCCAAACAGGTTTCCATCCGGGAAGAGGCACAGAATCTGCCCTCCTTGCCGTCTGGGATAACCTGAAGAACACAGTTGACCGCAACGGGGTGCTGCGCTACTCCTCTTGGACCTCTCGGCTGCCTTTGACACGGTTGACCATGACATGTTGAAACAAAGACTCTATGAAGCCGGCATAGAGGGGACTGCTCTAGACTGGATTGCGTCCTACCTTCGCAACAGAACTAATGTCATCCATACCCCATCTTTGCTCGTCTACTCCACAAAAGCAGGGGTCCCTCAAGGCTCTAGCATCTCGCCCATGCTTTGCAACATCTACATGAAGTACTTGCCGGCACTGATCAATCAATTTTAACTTGCGTGCTATAACCATGCAGATGACACACAAATACTCCTTCAACTGGAATGCCCCAAAGACATTGGAAACTCCCCAATTTTCAGTCGTCTGTGGATCAGTGGATGACTTGGAGCAATCTCAAACTGAATGCTTCCAAAAAGGAGATACTCACGTGTGGTGGAAACATATGACCCGCTCGCCACCTGGCCTGATGAACTGGGATCACCACCTAAAGTATCGAAGGAAGTAAGAAACCTCGGAATGATCATGCGCTCCAAGCTGTCGATGAATGCCCAAGTGGAAAAACTAGCAAGATCAAGCTTCGTTACTATAAAAACCTCTGCGACAAATCTTCCCCCATTTGGGATTCCCACACAAGGTCCAGCCAACCATCTCCCTTTTTTTGTCTAAACTCGATTATGCCAATAGCCTCTACCATGAATCACCTTTAACAACCACTAAAAGACTACAACGGATTCAGAACTCGGCTGCCAGACTACTCTTGCATATCTAACCTTGAGACCACATCTCCTCCGCCTTGAAAGCCCTGCATTGGTTACTGGTTGCCAGAAGATCCATGTTGAAGCTGTTTTGCATCACCCACGAAGCGATACATGGAACTGGACCGCTCTTCATCTGGAATAAAATCACCAAGCACATTCAACAAAGGAACCTCCGCTCTAAAGGGGCAACTCTCCTCAAAATCACAAGATACAAGAAAAAAACCATGTGCGGCGCATCCTTCTCTGTTCAAGCAGCCAAACTACGGAACTCTTTACCCCACAACATAAGGTCCATGGATAACCGCCTTATCTTTAGAAAACTACTCAACAATTGGCTCTTTCCACATAAGCACCGTACGCAAACAGAAATATACAGCATATCCCTCTGTATACAAGCATTTATTTGTACTATAGATATGCACCTATATATGTGAATTGCTTTGTATAAACATGTAGAATAATTATGTTTTTAGAAATATAGATATTCGTTCGCTCTGCTAAACAAAGGTACATATTACTTATAGTTACATTATTCTATGCTTTAACATGTATATAAGTCACTGCATAAATAAGTAAATATTTTATAACTATTTAGCTACAATTGCTTCACTATTGAATCACAAAAAAGAAAAATACATTAATTTAAAGAACAACAACACTTGAAAGCCGGAGTTTATTGAATCGAACTTAAATCCACATATACTACCGACCTTCATGCATCTCTATATGCTTTATGTCCTTATGGATCTATATATTAATTACTTTCTTCTAATGCAGCATATCCATGACTCTACCCTATTTCGCACCCTATACCGCTCTCAATATATCTTCGACATCCACTCTCTCATTCATCCCAAGCCCCATACCACTACTATGATCCCCAAAATAACCCTTTCTAGACTCTCCCCTCGGCTACCCCTCCTTGCATCATCTCAAACCTCTTGTACTATTCAGATCTCCGAAAGAAGCCTTTCTAAACCCTCCCTCGGACTCTACCCTCCACCGCCCTTCTCCTCATCAAACCCCAGACTCTACCCTCCACCTCCCTTCTCCTCATCAAACCCCGGACGCTACCCTCCACCTCCCTTCTAGTCATCAAACCCCGGACTCTACCCTCCACCGCCCTTCTACTCATCAAACCCCGGACGCTACCCTCCACCTCCCTTCTAGTCATCAAACCCCGGACTCTACCCTCCACCTCCCTTCTACTCATCAAACCCCAGACTCTATCCTCCACCTCCCTTCTCCTCATCAAACACCAGACTCTACCCTCCACCGCCCTTCTCCTCATCAAACCCCGGACTCTACCCTCCACCGCCCTTCTACTCATCAAACCCCGGACTCTACCCTCCACCGCCCTTCTACTCATCAAACCCCGGACTCTACCCTCCACCTCCCTTCTCCTCATCAAACCCCGGACTCTACCCTCCACCACCCTTCTACTCATCAAACCCCGGACTCTACCCTCCACCTCCCTTCTCATCAAACACCAGACTCTACCCTCCACCTCCCTTCTCCTCATCAAACACCAGACTCTACCCTCCACCGCCCTTCTCCTCATCAAACCCCAGACTCTACCCTCCACCGCTCTTCTCCTCATCAAACCCCGGACTCTACCCTCCACCGCCCTTCTACTCATCAAACCCCGGACTCTACCCTCCACAGCCCTTCTACTCATCAAACCCTGGACTCTACCCTCCACCGCCCTTCTACTCATCAAACCCCAGACTCTACCCTCCACCGCCCTTCTACTCATCAAACACCGGACTCTACCCTCCGCCTCCCTTCTCCTCATCAAACCCCGGACTCTACCCTCCACCGCCCTTCTACTCATCAAACCCCGGACTCTACCCTCCACCTCCCTTCTCCTCATCAAACCCCGGACTCTACCCTCCACCGCCCTTCTACTCATCAAACACCGGACTCTACCCTCCACCTCTCTTCTCATCATCAAACCCCGGACTCTACCCTCCACCGCCCTTCTACTCATCAAACACCAGACTCTACCCTCCACCGCCCTTCTGCTCATCAAACCCCGGACTCTACCCTCCACCTCCCTTCTCCTCATCAAACCCCGGACTCTACCCTCCACCGCCCTTCTACTCATCAAACACCGGACTATACCCTCCACCGCCCTTCTACTCATCAAACACTGGACTCTACCCTCCACCTCCCTTCTCCTCATCAAACCCCGGACTCTACCCTCCACCGCCCTTCTACTCATCAAACACCGGACTCTACCCTCCACCGCCCTTCTACTCATCAAACACTGGACTCTACCCTCCACCTCCCTTCTCCTCATCAAAACCTGGACTCTACCCTCCACCGCCCTTCTACTCATCAAACCCCGGACTCTACCCTCCACCTCCCTTCTCCTCATCAAACCCCGGACTCTACCCTCCACCTCCCTTCTCCTCATCAAACCCCGGACTCTACCCTCCACTGCCCTTCTACTCATCAAACACCGGACTCTACCCTCCACCGCCCTTCTACTCATCAAACACCGGACTCTACCCTCCACCGCACTTCTACTCATCAAACCCCGGACTCTACCCTCCACCGCCCTTCTCCTCATCAAACCCCGGACTCTACCCTCCACCTCCCTTCTCCTCATCAAACCCCGGACTCTACCCTCCACCGCCCTTCTCCTCATCAAACCCCGGACTCTACCCTCCACCTCCCTTCTCCTCATCAAACCCCGGACTCTACCCTCCACCTCCCTTCTCCTCATCAAACCCCGGACTCTACCCTCCACCGCCCTTCTACTCATCAAACCCCAGACTCTACCCACCACCGCCCTTCTCCTCATCAAACCCCGCCTCCAGATTCGAGACCCTTCCCTTCTATCCCTCCACTATTCCATTTCAATCCAAATAACCGACTAACATATCAACCACCACTCAAATTTCTTTCATATTTTCACTATACTAATTCACCACGAATCCTTTATGGGTTCCAGAGTAGCGCGCTACTCGCTGAATAAGTGCTTTGAACCCTCGTCAGGGGCAGTAAGCGCTTTATAAATGTAATAAGAACACAGCCAGCCAGTTCCAGCGACGCTGAGAGTGGGGAGCGTTTACCTGCCAGCGCGCAAGGAAGCAGTGAAGAGGGGGAGGCAGAGAGAGCGCCCCGACACCCCTTCCAATCTATAGCAAGGCGCTGTGCCAGCAGTCCATTGAGACAGGCACTCAGCCTGTAGAGCGAGGAGACATTAGGAGGGGGCCACGGGGAGGACTGGACACTACTCATGAGAGACAGGCAGGTATCCAAAAGCAGAGACAGGTGAGAGGCCGGGGGCGTCCATCACTCCTCAGAGCAGACACCCCCAGACCCTGGTAGAACCCCCCTCACCCCAGAGCTCCCACTTACCACCACCGGCTCTGCCAACGTGTCGACCGTCAGGAGCAGCTGAGGGGGAAACAAAGAAGAGACGGTAAAAACACGAAGGGGCGCACGGTCTAGGCAGGGGGGTCTCAGAGAAGGTCCTAGACACCCCCTGCCCTCCGATAGACAGAGTACCCCTTGCACTGAGAAAGGGGGCCTGATCAGTGGGCACCCCTCACTCTGTGTGGGGGTGCTCTATTATGGGGGTGAGAGGGTTTCACGCTTTCAGTGGGCACCCCTCTCTCAGTGCGGGGGCAAGAGAGGGGTGCCCACTGAAAGCCTAAATCCCTCTCAGACCCCCAAACATGGAGCGCCCCTGGCACTGAGAGAGGGGTGCTCACTCAAAGCTTAAGACCCCCTCCCAGACCCCCAAACATGGAGCCCCTCTGGCACTGAGAGAGGGGTGCCCACAGAAAGCCTGAGACCCCCTCCCACACCCCCAAACATGGAGCGCCCCTGGCACGGAGAGAGGGGTGCCCACTCAAAACATAAGACCCCCTCCCGCACCCCCAAACATGGAGCGCCCCTGGCACTGAGAGAGGGGTGCCCACTGAAAGCCTAGACCCCCTCCCACACCCCCAAACATAGAGCACCCCTGGCAATGAGAGAGGGGTGCCCACTGAAAACCTGAGACCCCCTCCCGCACCCCCAAACATGGAGCGCCCCTGGAACTGAGAGAGGGGTGCCCACTGAAAGCCTGAGACCCCCTCCCACACCCCAAACATGGAGCGCCCCTGGCACTGAGAGAGGGGTGCCCACTGAAAGCCGGAGACCCCCTCCCACCCCCCCAAACAGAGCGCCCCTGGCACTGAGAGAGGGGTGCCCACTGAAAGCCGGAGACCCCCTCCCACACCCCCAAACATGGAGCCCCCCTGGCACTGAGAGAGGGGTGCCCACTCAAAGCTTAAGACCCCCTCCCGCACCCCCAAACATGGAGTGCCCCTGGCACTGAGAGAGGGGTGCCCACTGAAAGCCGGAGACCCCCTTTCACACCCCCAAACATGGAGCGCCCCTGGCACTGAGAGAGGGGTGCCCACTCAAAGCTTAAGACCCCCTCCCGCACCCCCAAACATGGAGTGCCCCTGGCACTGAAAGAGGGGTGCCCACTGAGAGCCTGAGACCCCCTCCCACACCCCCAAACATAGAGCGCCCCTGGCACTGAGAGAGGGGTGCCCACTCAAAGCTTAAGACCCCCTCCCACACCCCCAAACATGGAGTGCCCCTGGCACTGAGAAAGGGGTGCCCACTGAAAGCCGGAGACCCCCTCTCACAGCCCCAAACATGGAGCGCCCCTGGCACTGAGAGAGGGGTGCCCACTCAAAGCTTAAGACCCCCTCCCGCACCCCCAAACATGGAGTGCCCCTGGCACTGAAAGAGGGGTGCCCACTGAAAGCCTGAGACCCCCTCCCACACCCCCAAACATAGAGCGCTCCTGGCACTGAGAGAGGGGTGCCCACTCAAAGCTTAAGACCCCCTCCCGCACCCCCAAACATGGAGCGCCCCTGGCACTGAGAAAGGGGTGCCCACTGAAAGCCTGAGACCCCCTCCCGCACTGAGAGAACTCCTTCCAGAGATTATCGTAAGACTGTAGAAGGGGAGTCAAATGTAAACCCCATAATCGTCTACCGCGAGCCCCCGTCACTTGACCACGGAGGACCCCAGAAAGAATAGGATCTTCTCCATACAGTGCAGACCTCTTGCAGTGAGGAAGGTGCCCTCACTCACACTCACCTGGGACCCCTTCATTGAGTCAGGGTCACGTGCCCTCACTCACACTCACCTGGGACCCCTTCATTGAGTCACAGTCAGGTGCCCTCACTCACACTCACCTGGGACCCCTTCATTGAGTCAGGGTCACGTGCCCTCACTCACACTCACCTGGGACCCCTTCATTGAGTCACGGTCAGGTGCCCTCACTCACACTCACCTGGGACCCCTTCTCCAAGTCAGGGTCATGTGCCCTCACTCACATTCACCCCGGACCCCTTCATCGAGTCAGGGTCACGTGCCCTCACTCACACTCAACCCGGACCCCTTCATCGACTCACGGTCACGTGCCCTCACTCACACTCACCTGGGACCCCTTCATTGAGTCAGGGTCACGTGCCCTCACTCACACTCACCTGGGACCCCTTCATTGAGTCACAGTCAGGTGCCCTCACTCACACTCACCTGGGACCCCTTCATTGAGTCACAGTCAGGTGCCCTCACTCACCTGGGACCCCTTCATTGAGTCACAGTCAGGTGCCCTCACTCACACTCACCTGGGACCCCTTCATTGAGTCAGGGTCACGTGCCCTCACTCACACTCACCTGGGACCCCTTCATTGAGTCACAGTCAGGTGCCCTCACTCACACTCACCTGGGACCCCTTCTCCAAGTCAGGGTCACGTGCCCTCACTCACATTCACCCCGGACCCCTTCATCGAGTCAGGGTCACGTGCCCTCACTCACACTCACCTGGGACCCCTTCATCGAGTCAAGGTCAGGTGCCCTCACTCACACTCACCACGGATCCCTTCATCGAGTCAAGGTCACATGCCCTCACTCACACTCACTTGGGACCCCTTCATCGAGTCAGGGTCACGTGCCCTCACTCACCTGGGACCCTTCATCGAGTCAGGGTCAGGTGCCCTCACTCACACACACACCTGGGACCACTGCACTGACTCAGGGTCAGATGCCCACACTCACCTGGCACCCCTTAATCGAAGTCAGGGTCACCTGTCCTCACTCACACTTGCCTGAGACCACTGCGCCAAATCATGTGACCTCATTCACACACACCTGGGACCACTGCACTAACTCAGGGTCAGATGCCCTCACTCACACTCACCTGGCCCCCCTTCATTGAGTCAGCTGCCCTCACACACACTCACCTGGCACCCCTTCATCGAAGTCAGGGTCACGTTTCCTCACTCACACTCACTTGGAACTACTTCTCCAAGTCAGGGTCAGGTGACCTCACTCACACTCACCTGGGACCACTGCACTGACTCAGGGTCATATGCCCTCACTCACACTCACCTGGCCCCCCTTCATTGAGTCAGCTGCCCTCACACACACTAACCTGGGACCCCTTCATAGGGTCAGGTGCCCTCACTCACACTCACAGAGTCAGGTTAGGGTGCCCTCACACTCACTGAATCAGAGTCCAGTGTTTTCACTCTCACTGAGCCTGGGTCAGGTGCCCTAACACTCAGTGAGTCAGGGTCAGGTACCCTAACACTCACTGAGTCAGGGTAAATTGCCCTCACACTTACTGAATCAGGGTGCAGTGCCCTCAGTTTCACTAAGCCTGGTTCAGGTGCACTCACACTCACTGAGTCAGGGTCAGGTTTCCTAACAATCACTGAGTCATGGTCCAGTGGCCTCATACTCACTAAATCAGGGTATGGTGCCCTCAGACTCACCGAGTTAGTGTCCAGTGCCCTCGCTCACACTCACTGAGTAAGGATCTGGTGCTTTCACACTAACTGAGCCAGGGTCTGGTGCTCTCACACTCACTGGGCAAAGTCAGGTGCCCTCCCACTCACCGAATCAGGATAAGGTGCCCTCGCTCACACTCACCGAGTCTGGGTATGGTGCCCTCATGGAGTCAGGGTCCAGTACCCTTGCTCGCACTCACCGAGTAAGGGTCTGATTCCCCTAATCACTCTCACTGGGCCTGGGTCAGGTGCCCTCACACTCACTGAGCCAAGGTCAGGTGCCCTAACACTCACTGAATCAGGGTCCAGGGCCCTCAGTCTCACTAAATCAGGGTCAGGTGCCCTCACTGAGTCAGGGTCCAGAGCCCTCACACTCACTAAGTCAGGGTCCAGTTACATCGCTCCCACTTACTGAGTCAGAGTCTGGTTCCCTCATACTCACTGAGTTAGAATCAGGTACCCTCACAGTCACCGAGACAGGGTCCAGTGCCCTAACACTCACTAAGTCAGGGCCAGATGCCCTCCCACTCACTGAGTCAGGGTACAATGCCCACACCCTCACTAAGTCTGAGTCAGGTGCCCTTGCTCACAAACACTGAGTCAGGATAAAGTGCCTTCAAACTCACTGAGTCAGGTGCCGGTGTCCTTACTCACACTCACAGAGTCAGGGTACGATGCCCTTACACTCACTGAGTCATGGTATGGTGCCCTCACACTTACAAAAGGAGGGTCCAGTGCCCTAGCTCTCACTGAATCAGGACCCAGTGCCCTTACACTCACTGAGTCAGAGTCTGGTGCCCTAACACTCACTGAGGGAGGGTCCAGTGCCCTCATAGTGACTGAGTCAGGGTTTGGTGTCCTCATAGTCACTGAATGGGGGTCTGTGCCCTAGCACTCACTGAATCAGGATCCAGTGCTCTCATACAGGTGCCCAAACACTCACTGAGTCAGGGTCAGGCACCCTCCCACTCACAGTCAAGGTCTAATGCCCTCACCCTCAGAGTCAGGTGCCCTCCCTCACACTCACTAGTCAGGATCCGTTGCCTTCAAACTCACTGAGCCAGGTACTTGTCCATGTCCGGTGCCCTCACACTTACTGAAGTGCGGTCTGGGACCGTATCACTCACTGAAACAGGATCCAGTGCTATCAAACTCACTGAGTCAGGGTCTGGTGCCCTCACTGAATCAGGGGCCGGTGCCTCACACTCACTGAGTCAGGGTCTGGTGTCCTCACACTTCCACAAGGAGGGTTCAGTGCCCTAGAACTAATTGAATCAGGGTCCAGGGCCCTCACACTAACTGGACCAGGGGCCGGAGCCTCACACTCACTGAGTCAGGGGCCGGTGCCTCACACTCACTGAGTCAGGGGCCGGTTCCTCACACTCATTGAGTCAGTCAGGGTCCAGTGCCCTCACACTCACTGAGTCAGGGTCTGGTCATAGTCTCTGAATGTGGGTCCGGTGCCCTACCCCTCACTGAATCAGGATCCAGTACCCTCATACTCACTGAGTCAGGGTCAAGTGCCCTAACACTCCCTGAGTCAGGGTCCAGTGGCCTCACACTCAGTAAATCAGGGTATGGCGCCCTCACACTCACTGAGTTAGGGTCCAGTGCCCTCGCCCTCACAGTCAGGTGACCTCACTCACTGAGTCAGGATCCGGTGCCTTCAAACTCACTGACCCAGGTCCCTGTGCTCTTACTCACAGCTACTGTGTCAGTGTCCGATGCCCTCACACTAACTGAGTCATGGTCTGGTGTCCTCACACTTACAGAAGGAGGGTTCAGTGCCCTAGCACTCATTTAATCAGGGTCCAGGGCCCTCACACTCACTGGATCAGGGGCTGGAGCCTCACACTCACTGAGTAAGGGTCCAGTGCCCTCACCCTCATAGAGTCAGGTGGCCTCACTCATGCTCACTGAATCAGGATCCGGTGCCTTCAAACTCACTGAGCCAGGGACCTGTGCCCTTACTCACAGTCACTGTGTCAGTGTCCGGTGCCCTCACACTCACTGAGTCATGGTCTGGTGTCCTCACACTTACAGAAGGAGGGTCCAGGGCCCTCACACTCACTGAATCTCGGGCCTGAGCCTCACCCCCACTGATTAAGGAGCCGGTGCCTCAAACTCACTGAACAAAGGGCCAGTGCCTCACACTCACTGAGTCAGAGCCCAGTGCCCTCACACTCACTGAGTCAGGTTAGGGTGCCCTCACACTCACTGAATCAGAGTCCAGTGTTTTCACTCTCACTGAGCCTGGGTCAGGTGCCCTAACACTCAGTGAGTCAGGGTCAGGTACCCTAACACTCACTGAGTCAGGGTAAATTGCCCTCACACTTACTGAATCAGGGTGCAGTGCCCTCAGTTTCACTAAGCCTGGTTCAGGTGCACTCACACTCACTGAGTCAGGGTCAGGTTTCCTAACAATCACTGAGTCATGGTCCAGTGGCCTCATACTCACTAAATCAGGGTATGGTGCCCTCAGACTCACCGAGTTAGTGTCCAGTGCCCTCGCTCACACTCACTGAGTAAGGATCTGGTGCTCTCACACTAACTGAGCCAGGGTCTGGTGCTCTCACACTCACTGGGCAAAGTCAGGTGCCCTCCCACTCACCGAATCAGGATAAGGTGCCCTCGCTCACACTCACCGAGTCAGGGTATGGTGCCCTCATGGAGTCAGGGTCCAGTACCCTTGCTCGCACTCACCGAGTAAGGGTCTGATTTCCCTAATCACTCTCACTGGGCCTGGGTCAGGTGCCCTCACACTCACTGAGCCAAGGTCAGGTGCCCTAACACTCACTGAATCAGGGTCCAGGGCCCTCAGTCTCACTAAACCAGGGTCAGGTGCCCTCACTGAGTCAGGGTCCAGAGCCCTCACACTCACTAAGTCAGGGTCCAGTTACATCGCTCCCACTTACTGAGTCAGAGTCTGGTTCCCTCATACTCACTGAGTTAGAATCAGGTACCCTCACACTCACCGAGACAGGGTCCAGTGCCCTAACACTCACTAAGTCAGGGCCAGATGCCCTCCCACTCACTGAGTCAGGGTACAATGCCCACACCCTCACTAAGTCTGAGTCAGGTGCCCTTGCTCACAAACACTGAGTCAGGATAAAGTGCCTTCAAACTCACTGAGTCAGGTGCCGGTGTCCTTACTCACACTCACAGAGTCGGGGTACGATGCCCTTACACTCACTGAGTCATGGTATGGTGCCCTCACACTTACAAAAGGAGGGTCCAGTGCCCTAGCTCTCACTGAATCAGGACCCAGTGCCCTTACACTCACTGAGTCAGAGTCTGGTGCCCTAACACTCACTGAGGGAGGGTCCAGTGCCCTCATAGTGACTGAGTCAGGGTTTGGTGTCTTCATAGTCACTGAATGGGGGTCTGTGCCCTAGCACTCACTGAATCAGGATCCAGTGCTCTCATACAGGTGCCCAAACACTCACTGAGTCAGGGTCAGGCACCCTCCCACTCACAGTCAAGGTCTAATGCCCTCACCCTCAGAGTCAGGTGCCCTCCCTCACACTCACTAGTCAGGATCCGTTGCCTTCAAACTCACTGAGCCAGGTACTTGTCCATGTCCGGTGCCCTCACACTTACTGAAGTGCGGTCTGGGACCGTATCACTCACTGAAACAGGATCCAGTGCTCTCAAACTCACTGAGTCAGGGTCTGGTGCCCTCACTGAATCAGGGGCCGGTGCCTCACACTCACTGAGTCAGGGTCTGGTGTCCTCACACTTCCACAAGGAGGGTTCAGTGCCCTAGAACTAATTGAATCAGGGTCCAGGGCCCTCACACTAACTGGACCAGGGGCCGGAGCCTCACACTCACTGAGTCAGGGGCCGGTGCCTCACACTCACTGAGTCAGGGGCCGGTGCCTCACACTCATTGAGTCAGTCAGGGTCCAGTGCCCTCACACTCACTGAGTCAGGGTCTGGTCATAGTCTCTGAATGTGGGTCCAGTGCCCTACCCCTCACTGAATCAGGATCCAGTGCCCTCATACTCACTGAGTCAGGGTCAAGTGCCCTAACACTCCCTGAGTCAGGGTCCAGTGCCCTCGCCCTCACAGTCAGGTGACCTCACTCACTGAGTCAGGATCCGGTGCCTTCAAACTCACTGAGCCAGGTCCCTGTGCTCTTACTCACAGCTACTGTGTCAGTGTCCGATGCCCTCACACTAACTGAGTCATGGTCTGGTGTCCTCACACTTACAGAAGGAGGGTTCAGTGCCCTAGCACTCATTTAATCAGGGTCCAGGGCCCTCACACTCACTGGATCAGGGGCTGGAGCCTCACACTCACTGAGTAAGGGTCCAGTGCCCTCACCCTCACAGAGTCAGGTGGCCTCACTCATGCTCACTGAATCAGGATCCGGTGCCTTCAAACTCACTGAGCCAGGGACCTGTGCCCTTACTCACAGTCACTGTGTCAGTGTCCGGTGCCCTCACACTCACTGAGTCATGGTCTGGTGTCCTCACACTTACAGAAGGAGGGTCCAGGGCCCTCACACTCACTGAATCTCGGGCCGGAGCCTCACACCCACTGATTAAGGAGCCGGTGCCTCAAACTCACTGAACAAAGGGCCAGTGCCTCACACTCACTGAGTCAGAGCCCAGTGCCCTCACACTCACTGAGTCAGGGTCTAGTGTCCTCCTGGTCACTGAATTTGGGTCCAGTGCCCTGGTCCTCACTGAATCAGGATCCAATGCCCTCATACTCACCGAGTCAGGGTCAAGTGCCCTAACACTCACTGAGTCAAGGTCAAGTGGCCTCACACTCACTAAATCAGGGTATGGTGCCCTCACACTCACTGAGTTAGTGCCCAGTGCCCTCACTCACATTCACTGAGTCAGGGTCCAGTGCTCTCACATTCAGTGAGTCAGGGTCCCTTGCCCTGGCTCACACTCACTGAGCAGGGTCAGGTGCCCTCACACTCTCAAATCAGGATTCGGTGCCCTCACGGAGTGAGGATACAGTGCCCTCACTCACACGGTCAGGGTCAGATGCACTCATTCATACTCACAGAGTCAGAATCCGGTGCACTCACACTCACTGAATAGGGGTCTAGTGCCCTCACTCTCACTGGGCCTGGGTCAGGTGCCCTCACACTCACTGAGCCAAGGTCAGGTCTCCTCAAACTTACTGAATCGGTGTCCACTACCCTCAGTCTCACTGAGCCAGGGCCAGGTGCCCGCACACTCACTGAGTCAGGGTCCAGAGCCCTCACACTCACTAAGTCGGGGTCCAGTGACCTCACACACACTGAATCAGGATCTGGTGCCCTAACATTCACCGAGACAGGGTCTTGTGCCGTAACACTCACTAAGTCAGGATCAATGAAGTGAGGATCAGATGCCCTCCCACTCACTGAGTCAGGGTTCAATGCTCTCACCCTCACTGAGTCAGAGTCAGGTGCCCTTGCTCACACTCACTGAGTCAGGATCTGGTGGCCTCACACTCACTGAGCCAGGGTCCATGGTTTTGTGCCCTTACACTTACTGAAGAAGGGTCTGGTGTCCTAGCACTCACTGAATCAGGGTCCAGTGCTCTTACACTCACTGAGTTAGGGTCCAGTGCCCTCACACTCATTGAGGGCAATGGACCTTGACTCTGTGAGTGGGAGGGTGCCTCACCCTGACTCAGTGAGTGTTTGGGCACCTGTATGAGGGCACTGGACCCTCATTCAGTGAGTGTTAGGGCACCAGACTCTGACTCAGTGAGTGTAAGGGCACTGGGTCCTAATTCAGTGAGAGCTAGGGCACTGGACCCCCCTTCAGTAAGTGTGAGGGCACCATATCATGACTGAGTGTAAGGGCATCGTACCCTGACACAGTGAGTGTGAGTAAGGACACCGGGACCTGACTCAGTGAGTTTGAAGGCACTGTATCCTGACTCAGTGTGTGCGAGCAAGGGTCCAATGCCCTCACTCACATTCACTCAGTCAGGGGCCAGTGCTCTCACACTCAATGAGTCAGGACCCAGTGCCCTAAAACTCACTGAAACAGGGTCAAGTGCCCTCACACTCAGTGAGTTAGGGTCAGGTGCCTTCACACGCTCAGAGTTAGGGTCCAGTGCCCTCGCTCACACACACTGAGCCAGGGTCCAGGTTCCTCACACTAACCGAATCAGGTTCCAGTGCCCTTACACTCACTGAATCAGGGCCCGGTGCCTCACACTCACTGAGTCAGGGCCCGGTGCCTCACACCCACTGAATCAGGGCCCGGTGCCTCACACCCACTGAATCAGGGTCCTGTACCTCACACTCACTGAGTTACGGGCCAGTGCCTCACCGAGTTACGGGCCAGTGCCTTACACTCACCTGGTTCTGGATCTCATTCCTGGGCCCGGTAGTGGTGAGGCAGCTGTCAGTTCTTGTGGTCAGGAAGATGTGAGTGTCGTTCTGCTCAGCTCTGCAGCTGGAGTTCAAGAGGGTAAGTTCCTGCACTTGTACACCACCTGCGGCCTAGAGAGAGAGAGAGAGAGTGTGTGAGAGAGAAGAAAGGCAGAGACACTGAAGACAGTGAGGGGCAGATTTACAAGCCCTTTGCATCACTTTTGTGCCGCCGTTGCATCACTTTTTGCGACACAGCGGGGCGTAAACAAAGTGCCACATTGCAGCCTATTTACAACATGATGCATGTAGGGAGATGGGTCACGTTGTAAAGGTGGGTGTTCCCAAGCAAGAAAGCCTCGTAGAACTGACGCTGTGAAATCTAGTGCGCCACTTCTAGGACACCACTGCGTCAAAACCTTACGCTTACTTGGAGCAGGCATAAGGAATGACGCAGCACAATGAGTATATGTCTCCCCATGCATTGCTGGAGTTGCGTCGTGCTTGCTACACAACTCCAGCAATGTGTGATTTTTGCGGCAACAGATGCGTCCGTTTCTTGTATATCGTCCCACAGTGTCTGTGAGATAGCGAGAGAGAGAGAGCAAGACAGAAGAGAGAGAAAGAAACAGAGGGGAAGAGACAGAGTGTGAACATGTCTGAGTGTGAGGGAGAGAGAGAGTTGAAATGTGTGTCAGACAGAGAAAAAGGGAGAGAGAAAATATATCAAGAGCGGGTGAAGCAGGAGAGAGACAGTGTGAACATGTGTGTGCGCGAGTGGGACAGACAGAAGGAAACTGCCGGATAGACTGAAAGAGCCAGATGGGGAAAGGAATGAAATACGGAGTGAAAGAGCATGAGAGAGATGACAGAGTGGAAGAGTGTGGGGGAGGAGACGTGTATGCATGTGTGAGCAGATGACAGAAAGCGAGAAAATGCGTTTATCTATTACAACGTGTGTGTGAGAGCGAGGGAGATGAGACAGAGGGGTGATGTGTGCTAGACAGAGGAGGGAGATGAGACGATAAAAATGCGCGAAAGAGAGAAAAGAGAGAAAGAGAGTAGAATGAGTGTGTGCCCTTGTCAGAAAGAAAGAGAGAGTAAAACAGGCGAGAGAGTGTCAACGTTTCGATATGCATGACAGAGACTGAAAGAGTGTCTGTGGAAGAGAGAGGGGTAAAAGGGGGTGTTAGAAATGGGGGTCTCTGGTTGGCAGTGGATGGCCACCGTCCAAGCAGGGACCCTTCTTTCTAAGTCAGAGTGAAGGGCTGCACCCCGTTGACAACACCTGCTTCACCCTGTGGTAACGTAGCACGAGCAGTTAGGCTAATCTCAGAGGCAATGTGTAAAGCGTTGATAATCATACACAGCAAGTACCGTGAGGAACACTACAAATGGACACGACACAGGTAGTTATCAAAGGAAATAGTTATATTTATAGAGACTTATCACAAGACCAAATAACGAGGAAATCATAATACTGTACAAAAATAGCTCTCTCTGGATGCCGCAAAAATATTTCCAAGGGGTAGGGTAAAGTTCAGTTCAGGACAGTGGTCTCTGCGACCCCTCAACTCACAGTTCTGAGATGTTGGCAAATAATCCTCAAGAAATATCGCTCCGGCGGGTTAGCGATGTTTTTTCTCACGCTCTGGTTGTGGCCGCTCGCTAACAGGGGTTAGCGACGATTTTCTTTACGGTCAGTCGCTGTAGCGATGATTTTCTGGCCGCAAATGTGCGGGGCGATGATCAGGCCAGCGAGCCTTCAGCGGTAGCGATGCGATGATTTTCTTCACGCTTAGCAAGTGCAGCGATGATTTTCTTGACGCTCCTCGACTGCGGCGGCTCGCTAACAGGCCTTAGCGACGAAAACAAAGTCTACTGGTCCTGAGACTTCAGTCAGGAGGCTAGTTCTCTCTCTAGCCCTTGGGTGATTGCAGGGTCAAGATTAAAAAGTTCTCTTACAGCTCCTTTTCCCTCTTATTTCCAGTCCAATGACATCTACTGCAGGCCAATCCAGGGAACAGCACACAACACCAGGACAGTCTTCTCCTGCAGTTTCCTTCAGTTCCACGGATAGAGGTTGGTCTTGAAATCCAGGGCAATACAAATTGTAGGGGTTTGGGCACAAATATTTATATCCCCCAAAAGACTTTGTTCTCAGAAGCTAAAAGTCACTGAACCCAGCTAGAACCAGTTCTGCCCAGTCCTGGAGCACTTTGTTTACCAGGCTGCATCGTTCCTTTCAGAAAGAGGGGGTCTGCCCTCAGACGCACAGCGGGAGGTGGAGCCTGCATTCACCTTGCCAGGCATAGCCCTATTCAAGTGCAGGAGCTACCCCTCCCCTCACTCCAAGGCAGATCTCTCTATTCAACCCAGGTCTGACTCAGCCTGCCCTGTCCCTCAAAAACCAGACAGCCAATACACATAATAGCAGAGCAAACTGGAAGGCTTAGGCAAGAAAGTACCTATACTCTAAAAGTGCTAGTTTCAAACACAGAATATAAAAATAACCTTCACTAAAAGCTGTATTTTAATATTCTGAGCTCAGGCATACTAAATTCGTTTTTCTACCATGTTCTCTGGGTCAGTTGGGACTATAGAATGTAATAGCCAAAACCTCCCATTCTGGCCTATGGAGAATAGGTAGCCTTACAGTAGTGAAAAACGAAATTGGGTGTAATTCATTACCAGGACATGCTACACACATCAGAGCAAGCCCTACCTTACACACACAATGCACCTTACCATAGGGGTGGCTTACATGATACCAAGGGAAGGTTCAGGGACTGGGAAGTGGGTGCCCTTCACAACCAAGATGGCAGTTCTAGACTGCACACAGACACTGCAGTCGCAGGCCTAAGACATACTTTACAAGCTGCTTCTGTGGGTGGCGCAAATTAGCGCTGCAGGCCCACCAGCAGCACTTGGGTTACCAGCCCTGGGCACACACAGGCCACATTACTAGGGACTAACAGGTAGACCAAGTAAGCCAATCAGGGGTACAACAATCTATGTGTCATCTTTATACAGGCAGCATCCGCGCTGCGGCACTGAATGGCAGTGGCGCAGCGCCCAGAGTATCTATCACCAGAAAAAACAGAGGAGGCACAGTAAAAATGTAAGGGCGACTCACGCCAATGGTGCCAGGTCTAAAACGCGTCCCCCCCAGCTGAAATGTGGGGAGAACTACCCATCCCCTGGGAAGTTCTCGTCACTAAGGTGGAAAAACCGGGACAGACCGTCAGCATTGGCGTGCTCTGTCCCAGGGCGGTGTTCCACCGTAAAGTCCATACCCTGTAGGGAAATGCACCACCTCAATAGCTTGGGATTCTCACCCCTCATTTGCATCAACCATCTGAGGGGCCTGTGATCTGTCTGAACCCGGAAGTGAGTCCCAAACAGGTAGGGTCTAAGCTCCTTCAGCGTCCAGACCAGAGCAAATGCCTCACGCTCAATTGCCTCCACCTCTGTTCCCGTGGCAGTAGCTTCCTACTGATGAAGGCTACGGGTTGGTCTAGTCCCTCCTCATTGATCTGTGACAGAACAGCCCCCACCCCATGCACTGAAGCATCTGTCTGGACAATAAATTATTTAGCAAAGTTGGGTGCCTGGAGTAGGGGCGCTGTACACATGGCAGTCTTGAGGGCATCAAAAGCTTTCTGACAGGTGTCAGTCCAGTTCACAATCTTTGGATGCTTCTTGGAAGTCAGCACTGTCAAGGGGGCAACAATGTTGCCATACCCCTTGACAAACCTCCTGTAATAACCCGTGAGTCCTAAGAAGGCCCTCACCTGGGTCTGGGTCCTGGGGGGCTCCCAAGCCAGGATGGTCTCAATCTTGGGCTGTAGAGGGGCCACCTGGCCACTCCCCACTTGGTGTCCTGGGTACACCACCGAACCCTGCCCAATCTGGCACTTACTGGCCTTGATTGTGAGGCCTGCTCTGCGCAGCGCCATCAACACTTCCCAGAGGTGGCACAAGTGGTCCTTCCAGGAGGAACTGAATACTGCAATGTCGTCCAGGTAGGTGGCACTGAAATGCTCCAGTCCAGCCATCACCTGGTTGACCAACCTCTGGAAGGTGGCGGGGGCATTCTTCATCCCAAAGGGCATCACACGGAACTGGTAGTGCCCATCGGAGGTGGAAAATGTGGACCTCTCCTTTGTCCCATCAGTTAGGGCGATCTGCCAGTACCCAGATCTTAGATCAAACGTGCTGAGGTACCGGGCAGCCCCTAGCCGATCAATGAGCTCATCTGCTCTGGGGATGGGGTGCGCATCGGTCCTCGTGACCGAATTGAGACCTCGGTAGTCCACACAGAACCTTAGTTCAGGGGCCTCACCAGGCGCTGCAGCCTTTGGTACCAAGACCACTGGGCTGGACCAAGGGCTGCTAGAGGACTCAATCACCCCTAGGGCAAACATTTTGGAGACCTCCTCCTTAATGCAGGCCCTGACCCTGTCAGACGCCCGGTAAGCCTTAAGCTTAACAGGGAGGCTGTCCCAGGTGTCTACCTCATGTACGCACCAGTCAGTGACACCAGGTACCAGGGAAAACAAATCTGAGAATTGCCCCAACAGCTGGTGACAATCTCTCTGCTGCTCTGGGGTCAGTGTGGTGGAGAGGACCACACCCTCCACTGACCCATCCTTCTCTTCTGCGCACAGGAGGTCAGGAAGAGGCTCACTCTCCTCCTCCATTCCAGCATCTGTGGCCAGCAACATGCCCACTTCAGACCTCGCAAAGTGGGGCTTCAGGCGGTTCACATGCAGGACCCGCAGGGGGTTCCTGGGCGACTGAAAATCCACCAAATAGGTAACTTGACTTTTGTGCTCCACCACCTCAAATGGACCGGTCCACTTATCCTGGAGCGTGCAGGGCTCCACTGGGGCCAGTACCCAAACCTTCTGACCAGGTTGAAACTCGACCAAAGTGGCATTCTAGTCATGCCAACGTTTCATCTCCTCCTGGCTGACTTCCAGATTTGCCTCAGCAATCTTTCTGAAACGCCGAGTCTGGTTCCTGAAGGCCAAGATGTAGCTAAATACATCTTGGGGAGGTTTCCTGGGAGATTGCTCCCAGCCTTCCCTGACCAGACTCAGAGGCCCTCTGACCGGGTGACCATAAAGCAGTTCAAAGGGGCTGAACCCTAAGGACTTCTGGGTACCTCACGGTAGGCGAACAACAGGCATGGCAAGAGGACGTCCCACTTACGCCTCAGGAGCTCCTCTAGGCCCATAATCATACCTTTCAAGGTCCGGTTGAACCTTTCAACCAGACCGTTTCCTTGGGGGTGGTAAGGAGTGCTGAACTTATAAGTTACCCCACACTCCTCCCACAGAGACTTCTTGTACTGGGAGATGAAGTTGGTCCCCCTGTCAGACACCACCTCTCTGGGGAACCCCACACAGGAGAAGATCCCCATCAGTGCACGTCCCACCACGGGGGCCGCCACTGTCCTGAGCAGGATGGCTTCAGGGTACCGGGTGGCATGGTCCACCAAGACCATAATGTACCTGTTGCCCATGGCTGTCTTGGGGTCCAGAGGCCCCACAATGTCAATTCCCACTCGCTCAAATGGGGTACTCACAACGGGAAGGGCTGGAGTGGGGCCTTGATCTTCCCCCCACTCTTCCCACTTGCCTGGCAAGTCTCACCGGTCCTGCAATAAGTATCTGTACTTTTGCGCATCTGGGGCCAATAAAAGTAGGTGACCAGCCTGTCAAAGGTCTTGGTCTGCCCCAGATGTCCTGCCAATGGAATGTCATGAGCCAACCCCAGTCGGAAGGCCCTGAAGCACTCGGGTACCACCAGCACACGGGCCGACCCCAACTCAGCAGCCTTAGGCTCACTATACAGGAGACTGTTCTCCCAATAAATCAGATGTGAACCAGACATGTCACCTGCTGCCTGGGCCTGTCGCCGCATACCCTCAAGAGAAGGGCAAACTCTTTGCTGCTCACAAAACTCCTCCCTGGTGGACCCTTCTTCCTGCTGCCAATGGGTCAGCACAGGCAGGTCCCCCAGGTCGGCACTCTGCTCCCCGGTAGGCTCCAGGGCATCCCCCTCAAGGTCTGCTCCCTCCTGGGCCGTGGGAACCAAGTGGGCCGGCTTCCCGTGCCCCCTGCTCCTTCTCTGTAAGGCAGGAACCTGGGCCATACTCTCAGGCTCCAGGCCTCTCTCAACACCCTCTTTGGCTTCCATGGACCGAGCGGTGGCACACGCCCATTCAGGCAGACCCAGCATTTCCAAGTGAGAACTCCTCTCCACCATAGCCCATGGGAGTTCTCCAAATCGTTGCCCAACAGACAGTCTACAGGCATGGCGGCCCTCACAGCTACTTGAAGAGTTCCTGAGACCCCCCCCACTCGAAGGGAACCTGAGCCACCTCACATTGGCTCTCTTGTCAGCTGACACTACTGGGCAGAATGCATGGGGAATGATCTGTTCTTGGGACACCAACTGGGAGCTGACAGCAGTTATACTGGCTTCTGTGTCCCTGAGAGCCTCCACTTTATGGCCATTGATGGTCACCCACTGCCTGTATTTTTTAGTGTTGTCAGGCAGTGCAGTTTTAGAGACCAGTTCATAAACCATTCTATTTTCTGGGGGCAGATCCAACAAGGTGTCTCTCCCCTCACTCACAAACCGTCCCCACAACCCCGCTCCCCAATCCTTCTCAGGGACCCGGTGGGACACCATAGCTATTTCATAAGCGGCAAACCATTTCCCAATATCCTCACTCTTGTGGAAATCCTTAATAACCTCTTTGGGAATGTATACTCTGCTCTCTGTCTGTACTACCGGTATGCTGCCACCAGAGGGACTGGAGGTCTCCACTCTTTGCCTTAATCTCCAGCTCCCTCAATGCTCTCTCATGCTCAAGCTTCATTCTCATCATTTCAAATACTAGCTTCTTGCTCTCAAGGTCTCTCTCCTTCTGACCGTCTAGTTGTATCTTAGCCATTTCCCTATTATGGCGTCTCTCTCTTTCCCTGTCCTCCATCTCCTCTGGGGACAGACCCCACGCCGACACACTTGTGCCCGGGCTGGAAAGCGCTGTCCTACCTACTGCATCAATGACTTCATCTACATTTTCTCCCTCCACCACAGGCTCTCCCACATTCCTAGGGGCATCCCTGGCTGCTAGCCAGGCCTTCAGTGCCTTGCAGAATTCTTCTTTCCTGGTGAACCCTGTGGTAGGGACTGTAAATTTCTCACAAAAAGTTTTTATCTCCT
The DNA here is from genome assembly GCF_964204655.1 of Triturus cristatus. Lineage (NCBI taxonomy): Eukaryota > Metazoa > Chordata > Amphibia > Caudata > Salamandridae > Triturus > Triturus cristatus. The sequence goes on from NC_140580.1 coordinate 1,190,742,507, forward strand.
TGGACGTGTAGGTATCAATCTTCTCCTCTTCCCAGGAAAACTCTTCTGGGTCAACAACTCTGGGCTTGGCCATTGTGACAACAACTGGTGCTCTTTATCAAAAATAGACTTAAAAAGAAAAATCCCCCCCAATAAAATCCTCAAGTACGTATGTGGTACGTTATGGTCTGAACTCACTAGTAGTGTACACTATAATTACTGTATGCGGTCACCAACGCAAGTCCAGATCCCACCGCTACCACCAATGTTAGAAATGGGGGTCTCTGGTTGGCAGTGAATGGCCGCCGTCCAAGCAGGGACCCTTCTTTCTAAGTCAGAGTGAAGGGCTGCACCCCGTTGACAACACCTGCTCCACCCTGTGGTAACGTAGCACGAGCAGTTAGGCTAATCTCAGAGGCAATGTGTAAAGCATTGATAATCATACACAGCAAATACCGTGAGGAACACTACAAATGAAAAAAACAAAGGAAATGATGGACGGAGTGTTGAACATTGCAAACACTCACCCCCAGTCAACTGATCTGAGTTTAATCCATCACCGTTCTTTAGCCCACTCTGCCACCCCAGTTCAGACATGGCCATATGCAAATCAGTCTGACCCTGTGCCTCATGGGAACAGTCCAGCCCGAACTGCCAAGCCATGTCTTCCCTGGACCGGAAACAAGCTTCCTAGGACCGATTTCTGGCATTTCAGCCGTCTTCAGCCAGGCTTGCTTGCATCCAGTGGCAAAGTGAGCTAGGGACTTACGTCTGAGCATACACTGCCAACTTATGGCGAACAAAGCAAAAACCAAAGGAAATGATGGACGGAGTGTTGAACATTGCAAGCACTCACCCCCAGTCAACTGATCTGGGTTTAATCCATCACCGTTCTTTAGCCCACTCTGCCACCCCAGTTCAGACATGGCCATATGCAAATCAGTCTGACCCTGTGCCTCATGGGAACAGTCCAGCCCGAACTGCCAAGCCATGTCTTCCCTGGACCGGAAACAAGCTTCCTAGGAACGGTTTCTGGTATTTCAGCCGTCTTCAGCCAGGTGTGCTTGAATCCAGTGGCAAAGTGAGCAAGGGACACCCGTCTGAGCATACCCTGCCAACTTATGGCGAACAAAGCAAAAACCAAAGGAAATGATGGACGGAGTGTTGAACATTGCAAGCACTCACCCCCAGTCAACTGATCTGGGTTTAATCCATCACCGTTCTTTAGCCCACTCTGCCACCCCAGTTCAGACATGGCCATATGCAAATCAGTCTGACCCTGTGCCTCATGGGAACAGTCCAGCTCGAACTGCCAAGCCATGTCTTCCCTGGACCGGAAACAAGCTTCCTAGGACCGGTTTCTGGCATTTCAGCCGTCTTCAGCCAGGCTTGCTTGAATCCAGTGGCAAAGTGAGCAAGGCACTCACGTCTGAGCATACCCTGCCAATTTATGGCGAACAAAGCATGGGCTAAAGAACGGTGATGGATTAAACCCAGATCAGTTGACTGGGGGTGAGTGTTTGCAATGTTCAACTCTCCGTCCATCATTTCCTTTGGTTTTTGCTGTGAACACTACAAATGGACACATCACAGGTAGTATCAAAGGAAATAGTTATATTTATAGAGACGTATCACAAGACCAAATAACGAGGAAATCACAATACTGTACAAAAATAGCTCTCTCTGGATGCTGCAAAAATATTTCCAAGGGGTAGGGTAAAGTTCAGTTCAGGACAGTGGTCTCTGCGACCCCTCTACTCACAGTTCTGAGATGTTGGCAAATAATCCACAAGAAATGTCGCTCCGGCGGGTTAGCGATGTTTTTTCTCACGCTCTGGTTGTGGCCGCTTGCTAACAGGGGTTAGCGACGATTTTCTTTATGCTCAGCCGCTGTAGCGATGATTTTCTGGCCGCAAACGTGCGGGTGATGATCAGGCCAGTGGGCCTTCAGCGGCAGCGATGCGACGATTTTCTTCACGCTCAACAGTTGCAGCGACGATTTTCTGGCCGCAAACGTGCGGGGCGATGATCAGGCCAGCGAACCTTCAGCGGCAGCGATGCGACGATTGTCTTCACGCTTAGCAAGTGCAGCGATGATTTTCTTCACGCTCCTCGGCTGCGGCGGCTCGCTAACAGGCCTTAGCGACGAAAACAAAGTCTACTGGTCCTGAGACTTCAGTCAGGAGGCTAGTTCTCTCTCTAGCCCTTGGGTGATTGCAGGGTCAAGATTAAAAAGTTCTCTTACAGCTCCTTTTCCCTCCTTTTTCCAGTCCAATGAAAACTACTGCAGGCCAATCCAGGGAACAGCACACAACACCAGGACAGTCCTCTCCTGCAGTTTCCTTCAGTTCCACGGACAGAGGTTGGTCTTGAGATCCAGGGCAATACAAATTGTAGGGGTTTGGGCACAAATATTTATATCCCCCAAAAGACTTTGTTCTAAAGAGTCATAAGTCACTGAACCCAGCCAGAACCAGTTCTGCCCAGCCCTGAAGCACTTTGTTTACCAGGCTGCATCCTTCCTTTCAGAAAGAGGGGGTCTGCCCTCAGACGCACAGCGGGAGGTGGAGCCAACATTCACCTCGCCAGGCACAGCCCTATTCAGGTCAAGGAGCTACCCCTCCCATACTCCAAATGCAGATCTCTCTATTCAACCCAGGTCAGACTCAGCCTGCCCTGTCCCTCCAAAACCAGACAGCCAATACACATAATAGCAGAGCAAACTGGAAGGCTTAGGCAAGAAAGTACCTATACTCTAAAAGTGCTAGTTTCAAACACAGAATATAAAAATAACCTTCACTAAAAGCTGTATTTTAATATTCTGAGCTCAGGCATACTAAATTCGTTTTTCTACCATGTTCTCTGGGTCAGTTGGGACTATAGAATGTAATAGCCAAACCTCCCATTCTGGCCTATGGAGAATGGGTAGCCTTACAGTAGTGAAATGCGAAATTGGGTGCAATTCACTACCAGGACATGCTACACACATCAGAGCAAGTCCTACCTTACACATACAATGCACCCTACAATAGGGGTGGCTTACATGATACCAAGAGAAGGTTCAGGGGCTGGGAAGTGGGTGCACTTCACAGCCAAGATGGCAGTTCTAGACTGCACACAGACACAGCAGTCGCAGGCCTGAGACATACTTTACAAGCTGCTTCTGTGGGTGGCGCAAATTAGCGCTGCAGGCCCACCAGCAGCACTTGGGTTACCAGCCCTGGGCACACACAGGCCACATTACTAGGGACTAACAGGTAGACCAAGTAAGCCAATCAGGGGTACAACAATCTATGTGTCATCTTCATACAGGCAGCATCCGCGCTGCGGCACTGAATGGCAGTGGCGCAGCGCCCAGAGCATCTATCACCAGAAAAAACAGAGGAGGCACAGTGAAAAAATGGAAGGGAGACTCACGCCAATGGTGCCAGGTCTAACACGGGGCATAAGAGAATACACGCCAGAAGAGGGCGAGGGACACGTGTGTGCGTGTCCATGGACGTGATAGAAGGCAAGACCTCGCGAGACCGAGAAAGAAAGGTACCGTGGGTCGAAAGTCTGTGTGCCGTCCCTGCTCCGGATTTCATCATTTTCTCACATCCCGGTACATTTCCTGTCCTGGAGTCTCATATCTGGAGCACCCTGGGAGGTGCTCAAAATGACTCAAGAGTCCTGATCCTCCTACCCTCCTCCTACTCCCAAGGCCACATGATGCTGGCTCAGGATGAACTGTCCCTGGGGCCGCTCACCCACACATGAAACCACAGACCTTCAGAACCCACCCACCCACCCATGATACTACAGACCTTCAGACTCACTCACCCACACATACCACAGACCTTCAGACCCACCCACCCACACATGATACCACAGACCTTCAGACCCACCCACCCTCGCAATACCACAGACCTTCAGACCCACCCACACATGATACCACAGACCTTCAGACCCACCCACACGATACCACACACCTTCAGACCCACCCACCCACATGATACTAGACCTACAGACCCACCCACCCACACATGATACCACAGACCTTCAGACCCACACACCCACAACACATGATACCACAGACCTTCAGACCCACCCACACATGATACTACAGACCTTCAGGGCCACCCACCCACACATGATACCACAGACCTTCAGGGCCACCCACCCACACATGATACCACAGACCTTCAGACCCACCCACACATGATACTACAGACCTTCAGGGCCACCCACCCACACATGATACCACAGACCTTCAGACCCACCCACCCACACGATACCACAGACCTTCAGACCCACCCATCCACACATGATACCACAGACATTCAGACCCACCCATCCACACGATACCACAGACCTTCAGACCCACCCACACGATACCACAGACCTTCAGACTCACCCAACCACACAATACTACAGACATTCAGACTCACCCACCCACACATGATACCACAGACCTTCTGACTCACCCACTCACATAATACAATAAAAAAAACTTCAGACCCACCCACCCATGTAATACTATAACAACCTTCACACCCACCACACACACACAGTACTACAAAGACCTTCAGATCCACCCACACACGACACTACAAAGACCTTCAGACCCACCCACACATGACACTACAAAGACCTTCAGACCCACCCACTCACACACATATTAGAAAATCCTTCAGACCCAAACACCCACATACATGACACTTTAAAAGCCTTCACACCCGCCTATTCACATACAATAGTGCAAAAGAGGCTGCAGTCAGCAATGTTCAACTCACACAGTGATCATAGGCTGCAGTCAGCAATGTTCAAATCACACACAGAAACCAGAGGCTCCGGTCAGCAACGTTCAAATCACACACAGCAACCAGAGGCTGCGGTCAGCAACGTTCAAATCACACACAGCAACCAGAGGCTGCGGTCAGCCATGTTCAATTCACACACAGTAACCAGAGGCTGCAGTCAGCAATGTTCAAATCACACACAGCAACCAGAGGCTGCGGTCAGCAATGTTCAAGTCACACACAGCAACCAGAGGCTGCGGACAGCCATGTTCAATTCACACACAGTAACCAGAGGCTGCAGTCAGCAATGTTCAACTCACACAGTGACCATAGACTGCAATCAGCAATGTTGAAACTATTCCACATTAAGCTCTTCCCAGGACAATATCCAAGGCTGCCCAGAGGGGTCTGGGACAAGCACGACCGAAGAAGAGAGAACTGCCAGCCAATCACAGGACGCCAACCACCTGCGCACTGTAATGTCCTGTGGGACACATTCTAGTGTTCCACAGGAAGCTGTAACCCCAGCCACTCCCAATGTTCAAGTCACACACAGCAACCAGAGGCTGCGGACAGCCATGTTCAATTCACACACAGTAACCAGAGGCTGCAGTCAGCAATGTTCAACTCACACAGTCACCAGAGGCTGCAGTCAGCAATGTTCAACTCACACAGTGACCAGAGGCTGCAGTCAGCAATGTTCAATTCACACACAGTACCAGAGGCTGCGGTCAGCAATGTTCAAATCACACACAGCAACCAGAGGCTGCGGTCAGCAATGTTCAATTCACACACAGTAACCAGAGGCTGCAGTCAGCAATGTTCAACTCACACAGTCACCAGAGGCTGCAGTCAGCAATGTTCAACTCACACAGTGACCAGAGGCTGCAGTCAGCAATGTTCAACTCACACAGTGACCAGAGGCTGCAGTCAGCAATGTTCAACTCACACAGAGACCAGAGGCTGCAGTCAGCAATGTTCAACTCACACACAGCAACCAGAGGCTGCAGTCAGCAATGTTCAACTCACATACAGTACCAGTCAGCAATGTTCAACTCACACACAGTACCAGAGGCTGCAGTCAGCAATGTTCAACTCACACAGTACCAGAGACTGCAGTCAGCAATGTTCAACTTACAAATTGACCAGAGGCTGCAGTCAGCAATGTTCAACTCACACACAGAACCAGTGGCTCCAGTCAGCAATGTTCAACTCACACACAGTACCAGAGGCTGCAGTCAGCAATGTTCAACTCACACAGTACCAGAGACTGCAGTCAGCAATGTTCAATTCACACACAGTACCAGAGGCTGCAGTCAGCAATGTTCAAATCACACACAGCAACCAGAGGCTGCGGTCAGCAATGTTCAATTCACACACAGCAACCAGAGGCTGCGGTCAGCAATGTTCAACTCACACACAGTACCAGTCAGCAATGTTCAACTCACACACAGCAGTCAGAGGCTGCGGTCAGCAATGTTCAACTCACACACAGCAACCAGAGGCTGTGGTCAGCAATGTTCAACTCACACACAGCAACCAGAGGCTGCGGTCAGCAATGTTCAACTCACACAGTGACCAGAGGCTGCAGTCAGCAATGTTCAACTCACACAGTGACCAGAGGCTTCAGTCAGCAATGTTCAACTCACACACAGCAGTCAGAGACAGCAGTCAGCAATGTTCAACTCACACACAGTAACCAAAGGCTGCAGTCAGCAATGTTCAACTCACACACAGCAGTCAGCAATGTTCAACTCACACACAGCATTCAGAGGCAGCAGTCAGCAATGTTCAACTCACACACAGTAACCAGAGGCTGCAGTCAGCAATGTTCAACCAACACAGTGACCAGAGGCTGCAGTCAGCAATGTTCAACTCACACAGCAGTCAGAGGCAGCAGTCAGCAATGTTCAACTCACACACAGTAACCAGAGGCAGCAGTCAGCAATCTTCAACACACACAGCAGTCAGAGGCTGGGGTCAACAATGTTCATCTCACACCCAGCAACCAGAGGCTGCGGTCAGCAATGTTCATCTCACACAAAACAACCAGAGGCTGCGGTCAGCAATGTTCAACTCACACACAACAACCACAGGCTGCGGTCAGCAATGTTCAACTCAGACACAGCGACCAGAGGCTCAGTCAGCAATGTTCAACTCAGACACAGCAACCAGAGGCTCAGTCAGCAATGTTCAACTCACACACAGTACCAGTCAGCAATGTTCAACTCACACACAGTACCAGTGGCTGCAGTCAGCAATGTTCAACTCACACACAGTACCAGAGGCTGCAGTCAGCAATGTTCAACTCACACACAGAACCAGTGGCTGCAGTCAGCAATGTTCAACTCACACACAGTACCAGAGGCTGCAGTCAGCAATGTTCAACTCACAAATTGACCAGAGGCTGCAGTCAGCAATGTTCAACTCACAAATTGACCAGAGGCTGCACACAGCAATGTTAAACTCACACACAGTAACCAGAGGCTGCAGTCAGCAATGTTCAACTCACACAGTGACCATAGACTGCAATCAGCAATGTTGAAACTATTCCACATTAAGCTCTTCCCAGGACAATATCCAAGGCTGCCCAGAGGGGTCTGGGACAAGCACGACCGAAGAAGAGAGAACTGCCAGCCAATCACAGGACGCCAACCACCTGCGCACTGTGGGACACATTCTCGTGTTCCACAGGAAGCTGTAACCCCAGCCACTCCCTCGAGGGCTGGACACAATGCACCCCCACACCCATCCATCACAGGTGCCACGAGTGACATGGCCCCGTCAATAAAAGGGCCCGGGTGCACGTGCTCGTGGCCAGTTACCGCACTACCTCGCCTGTGTGTCCATGTCCGTCCTTTGCATAATGTGGGCCGGAGGCCCAGCATTACACTGGCGACGAGGTGGGCAGCTAACCCTGCATGCCTGCTGCACTGTTGTCATCGTTCCTCGTGGGGGAGGAGTGAGCCCTGTGAGCAGCACCCCCGATGGACCATCAATAACCACCGTGACTGCAGAGTGGACTGAGCCACTCGTAGCTCCCAGTCACACCCCCGTAAACCCGCGAGCAACTAGCGGTGCCGGCATGGTGGCTCACACACATCCATTGCCACGGCCGCGCTGAGAAGGAGAAAAGGCCACCCAGTGCCTGAATCGCCGCCGCCCAGCACCTGAATCGGCACTACAGAGGAGGCCTGGATAACGTCCACACAGGACCGCCACGGCAGCCCTAACGCCGGCCAATCACAACAGCTGAAGGTCAGTGGTCCAATAAGCAGACGAAGAGGGAAAGGACTGCCACTGCCAGCGCTGCGATTCAAGCGCCCGATCCCATGAGTTCCCCCGTCCATGCCCGGAGGTGTCCGCAGACGATGCCAACTGCTATTCCTGCACCGCAAGCAGAGGGAGAACAGACACAACGTGACGGTACTGCTCCCAGCATCCGCCGAGTGTGGAGAGAGTACCGATGCGCCTAAAACCCCTGCTGTGCCTGACGTGTGCTCGCAGCTGCACCCAGGCGGCCACCTCTATGGTTCAACGGCCCTGTGACCCGCAACGGGTGAAGAGAGGAGGAAATTTCAGCTCCCAGTCCCTCTTACTGCACAGCCTGAGGGACCGGACGGTTTTTGTATACCGACGGCTGCTCAGCGGGGAGATGCCATGGAGGGAGGAGGTATTGACGTTGTAGGAGCCCGCGAGTACAAGAGAGCCCGCCGCAGCCAAGAAAGAGGGGCATCTGCGGGCAGCGCCACCCAGCGGCCGCATGCCCGCGCCCTACCGCGGCTGTCATCAACACAGAAGCACACTGAGACAGAGTGCATTACGCTCCACCCCCAACGGGCTGCACATCACCAAAAGCTCCCAGGAAGCTCAAAATCTGCAGCAACCAGGGCAGGCCACCAAGACGACCACAGCGCCACCTGGTGGCTCCCCAGGTGCAACCCGCTGAAGGACAGATATTTTGCAGGGCCAGAGCGGATAACCAGCTGTGCCCCCCAACCGTCAGCCCAGACAGCACCGTAGACCGGAGGGTAGGACCTGATGCCCCACTACTCTGCTGGAAGTGGCTAGACAAGCAACAAGAGTTTGCTAAGTGATCCTAGCAAGGGGGATCCACACCGGCGCATAAAAGCAGCGGTCCAACACCCCAACTGCTCACCGCGACCGACGTCAGCAGTACCAGAGCACAGCACAGCGTCCAGATAACCAACCGGCGACAGCAGCTAACAGATCCCAGAGTGTGCACGGCCACCACAAAGAAGACTGCCTGCTCGCACCCAGTTGCTGAGACAGACTGCACCAGGCACAGCAAGACGTGCCCTCAGAGAGGAATGCTCAGAGAGTGGCCCTCTGCAACCTGCAAGTGAGAGCAGCAAGGACACCTTCAAAGACAGCAAAGTCTCCAGGTAGCTGCCACACCTTGAGCTGCGAGGGAAACTGGTGCCAAGCGCGCACCACCGGTGGCTGCTTGACTCTACCTCAAGCAAAGACACTGCGACACAAGCCCCACTATCAAGAGTGGACGACCAGCCAGAACAGCAACGTCTCAAAGGAGCTGTCCCCACAAACAGCACAAGCAGAGACTGGTGCAGAGCGTGATCCACACGCGGCTGCCTAACGTCACTGCTAGAGAACAGGCACAACCGCAAGCTACACCACAGGCACACCAAGTGCCAGAAGAGAGCACCCAAGAAGAAGGCTGAGCGCACTAAGTCAGAGATGCGCAGAGGGCCGTGCCAGCGAATCTGACTGCACAGGCAGGTGCCCGGGAGATAGAGACATCTCAACAATGAAGCACGGCTGAACGCCGCACAGAGAATTACCACGTCTCTGCTGCACCAGTGAAGCCCTGCGGTGGGCCAAAGACAACACAGAAGTGTCCTCCCTCGCACTGCCTCCAGATGGAGTTGGCAGTGACCCACGACAGGCAAGAGAGGAGTCACACACTTCACATGGCAAGCCGCCACAGCAACATGCGCTACAACAACCAGCGACACGAGACCAGACGCCACGTCGCTCAGCAAGCAAAAAGCACATCACAAATTGACCAGTCCGGACAAGCACGCCGGAGCGAAGGAAGAAGCAGGCGCCACGACAACACCGCCTCGAGGTCCAAGCGCAACGCCCTCGAGAAAAGAAGAGTGACAGCCCTGTCACCCCGAAGATCGGATGAACACAGGTGGACTGAACAGGCGAACAATAGGAGAAGATCGAGGACTCACAGCAAGCCAAGAGCACACCCTGACACATCAGACAGCCACCAAGGCGGACCGACATCCTTGGACACAGCCTCATGTGAGAACCGAATGTAAGCCGCAGCAGTCGCGAACCGCATCTCTCCCCAACGCTTCCCCAAGTGACCGGCCACCCCCGAACATCGGCGGTCTAAGTCAAGTGGCATCCCTGCCCAGACCGCATGTGCCACGGGTGAAGATCAGACCCGAACGTCCTTCCTCACACCGCCTCAAGATGGGGTCGGCAGTGGCCCCAAGCCATACAAGAGAGGATACACACGCTCTACGGGTCAAGCCAACACCGAAGCTCAATCTCCACAAGGCGGAGACACATGGCTGCTAAGTCCCTCTTGGTACACAGCTCTCCCAGCAAGTTACCACCACCTGCTGTACCGACTCACCACATGGCTGGCACCCGCCATCACGCCAGCCCTCACCACCTGCGTCAAACAACATCAACCCCAGGGTACCGATGGACTGGAGTCCGACACCGTTGCCACACCAGCCGACTAAAAGAAATCAGAAGCCCCCTGTGAACCTGGCCTACACCGGAACCGCGGCAGCGAGTGCAAGTCTTGGCCAAGACTCATCCACCCGTGAGTGTTGTGCGTACGACTAAGTCACGGCTCCTCTGCGGTCCTGCAGCTGCCCCCAGACGGCACACAAGCGGCCTCCAGCACAGCCCTCCTACAGTCCCGCAGCAACCCAGACGACGGGCCTCCCCAGGCGGGAGAGCGAAAAGAGACAATGCTCCACCGACAGGTTACCGGTCACAGCCAAGCCGTTCAACAGGGACAATCGGTCCCACAACACCTCTGTGAATCCTCACTGTAGACTCCATCCATGGTCATGACACAACCCACTGTAAAGAACTGAAAGAACTTACCACAGATCATCACCGATGGCAGCAAGGTGGGAGTCATGCAAGATTGTATGACATGTCGTCATCATCAGTGAACTGGCGGTATGCAGTGGACGTCTCCAAGCCAGCGGTCGTGTCCTGAACTCCTCAGGTTAAACTACGGGTGCCCGCCAAGAAGGTCCTGCTGCAAGTCAAGTTACCAGCTCCTGTTGGACGTCGTCCTGCCACTTGACTCAGAAGACTGATGGACCCTGTGCTCTTCAGATAACTGTTTGTTTTGTCCCCACAGGTTGGACTAGCATTTTGTTTGTTCCTCACTAAAGTTGGGGAGGAATGTAATGTCCTGCGGGACACATTCTAGTGTTCCACAGGAAGCTGTAACCCCAGCCACTCCCTCGAGGGCTGGACACACTGCACCCCCACACCCATCCATCACAGGTGCCACGAGTGACGTGGCCCCGTCAATAAAAGGGCCCGGGTGCACGTGCTTGTGGCCAGTTACCGCACTACCTCACCTGTGTGTCCATGTCTGTCATTTGCATAATGTGTGCCTGAGGCCCAACATTACACGCACATCACATACCCCCGAGCCCAGAAAAGGCAACATCTGCGGGCGGTGTGTCTGGTGCGCACTGCACTTCCTGAAACTCTAGGAGAGGGACAGTAGGTAAACAAAGCACTGGCAAGAAAAGGAAAAGAGAGGGTGAAAAGAAGGCTTCAGACGGGACCATGGTCCAGGCAGGATCCTTTCAAGCCCCGCCCTATTCAGTAGCAAATGGACAACCTGGAGGGCCCTGGAGGAGAAGCGCAAACCCCAGGATTATTACTCAATGACATACATACTTCTGCCTGCCCTAGGCAGCCAATCACACTCGCGCATCTATTAAGAGTTTATTATATGTTTGCAGTTTTATATTGCGTGAACTTTGCCTAAAGGCCTCAGGGCGCTTCACAAGAGAAGAACACGGAGGACCCTCACCCAACGGAGAAGCTGCAAAGAAAACGCTGAGTCCCAGGAGTTCGAGCCGGGGGGTGGGGGAACGCCAGACAGTCAGTGTCGGGACCCATCCAAGTCAAAAGGGAGAAGTGATCAGCGCTTCTCCCACAGAGGGTGATGTAGGAACGGGTTTCAGTCGTGGCCCGGCTGCAGGGGCTCCGGGTCCTTGTTGCATTGCCAGAGGCATGTTTCATAATGATCCCTTGGAGGACTCCTGGGTGGTGCGCGGGGTGTTAAAAGTGGGCCCTCTGCGCGGTTTTTAAAGCCCTCAAGGGAATGGGCTCCGACCATCTGAAACCAGGGTTCCAATGGTATGTTCCCAGAAGGACCCTTCCCTCCATGGGAGCAAAAAGAGTGAGCGTTCCCTCAGTCAAACAAGCATTTGCAATGCAATAGGTCTCGCATTTATGAGAGTTTGAGCTATTGGCATTGTAAATGGCAATGCCTTTTATTTACGTGTTGGTTTTTAAAACATAAATAAAAGGCATTGCCATGTACAATGCCAATAGTTTAAACTCTCACAAATGCGAGACATATTGCATTGCAAATGCTTGTTTTAATTTACTTTTGCATGTGTTGTTTCTAAAGTCACAGCATGATAACGGGTTGGCTAAGAAGGGTGGGTTGATAGATGGTGCCACACATGATGCAGCCACTTGACAGCAGTGAATAACAAGCATTGAAAATACAATAGGTCTCGCCTTTGATTAAGTTAAAGCCATTTGCTTTGCTAATAGTATTGTATAGCAAAACAAATGGCTTTAACCTAATATCATCTGGGTTTTCAGAGCTGAAGAAATTACAACCTGTGCTTTCAAAGGTGCTGGGGCTACAGTAATTATCACTTAAACTTTAGGCGCTATAGTATTTACCACCCGGTCATCCGGTGTACGCATGCCATAGCACCAAGTCTTGTAAGCGGTACTACAGTGATAACCAGGACTCTAAGTCAGGGTATAGTGACAGTGAATGCCACCTGGACTTTCAGGCTAAATATAAATTACCGCCAGGAATTTTACGTGCCGCAGCTACAGTGATTACCACCTCAGAGTTTATAGGCAGAAGCAAGCGGCATGTCTCGTGTCGTGGATGACAGGGTGTGATCTTCAGCAAGCACTGTTGGAAGCCTCCCTCCGCTCCCACATGAAGTAATATAAAGACACGTGCAGGGGTGATTCTATAAACAGTGCGGCAGGTGCAGGTGCACCGGGGCTTAGAGTAGTGAAACAGGGGGCACACTTCACCCAAATGATGGGTGCTTTTTACGACAGATATCTTGACGACATGATGGTCCATTACAAAACCAAGTACGGTAACATGACTCTACCTTCTACTTCGTACCTGTCGTAGTGAGCACGCTGGCCGTGAAGAATAGGACAGAAGTGTACTCCCAGTTCTCAATGTCCGAGCTGTTACCAAGCGACGAGACACCGTAATTATCTACTGTAATCACCTCTTCCAGAAGCTTGTCCAGGGACGAAGATGCTATGCAGGGGTGGTTCAGCAGGAAGCGCTGTTGGACCTCTCGGACTGTCTGACGCAGGGCGCCTCTTGCCGCGCATCGATGCCCATGAAGACCAGGGCGACCAGGAACAGTAGGTAAATGGCCAACAGCAGCCAGTAATTCCAGACGCGTGGAAGCTTCGAAAGTTCCAGGGAGACCATGGCAGCGGCTAGCGCCAACTGGCGGGCTTCTGGGAGCGGCAGGAGCTAGTCTGGGTCTAGGGTTGCTCGAAACTACCAGCCCCTGGCGGAAGGCATGTATCCCACGGTGCTTAGGTGTCAAGTTTGCGATGGGCGCTGAGGAAACACACCCTGTGCAGACAGGCGAGGTGCATTCAGGGACCGAGGGCAGAGAGAGACACGGGAGATTAGAGCAGAGAGGTTTGTGACGCTCAAACTCAGATCATCGAGAGCCAATGGAGAGAGAGAGTACTGGAAGAGAGCCCTACCTGGGACAGAGCCTTCGGAGGAGTAGAAAGGGCAGAGACCTGACCAGAGGAGCACGCAGCACCAAGGTTACACAGAGTCTCCAAAGTGCTTCCTCGTTGAACCCCTGACGTCAGGGGCCTGCCGCGCTAGGATTGGACCCAACTACGGGCGTTGCCTGGTAACGAAGGGGCTCGTCTGGCCGAGGCAACGCTGGGAGTGGAGGAGGTGCGGGGCATCTCTTGCCAACCAGGCCTCCACGCTTTCCCCCTTGTCGCCCCCGAACACCGTATCTGGAGCCGGGGAGCAGCGAAGGAAGAAAGCTGCTTAGCCTGGGGCCGGCGCCAACAACGGAGACTCCCTTTCAAAGGTAATCGGAGCAGAGTGGCATTTCAGGGGCTGACATTAAAGAAGTAACAGTCACGACGCGCACTCGCGCATGGGAGCAAGTTTTTAGTCAGCGCAGTGGGTAGCGCACGCTTGCAGTGGAGCGCCATAATTATTCCTTCACGTTGGGGCAGTGATTTGCGATCTGTTAAGTGGGCCAGTTTACTCGGTCCCCACGCGCTGGTTGCCATGATAATGGCACAAGCAAAACAAGATGGCGTTGGATTGTCCACTGTCCGTACGTACTCGTGCACGTACGCGTGCATGTTTACCTTTGGCTGAATGGCGAGGGCAGCCATCTTTGTCCATCCGTACCAGCTTTGGCTGAATCGAGATGAGCGCATGCGTGCTGCTAACGCCAGGCGAGACCTAACAAAAATTGGGTGCCGCAGATCAAACCAAAAACTTAGCGAAAGCGGTATATGCCGAGTATTTAATATGGTGAAAAGCGCAATATTTCTGCCACAGAAACCCACTGGAGATGTTCAACGCACCCTAGTGGCGACAGTAATTATACGCCTGCCAGAGCACTATAACGAGAACAACAGATTCATTGTGAACAGATGCCGCTCGTCATGTGACTCCATAACTATGTATCACCCACTGCGCCAGCTCCATTCCTGGCTCTTCTATAACCATCAGATGCATTCTGGGAGCTGTAGTGTTGGCATGGGTGTCCGCAGGGGGGGCAAGGAGGGGCGCTTGCCCCCCCTGGAGTGCCCCTCTTTGCCCCCCCCCTGCAGACGCCCTTGCTTTTACAGACGCTGTTTGTCTGTAATTCTTGGCCCTGCAGGGAGCAGAGCTGTTCCCTGCCAGAGGCCTCGCACTCCTCCTCGCAGCCCCTCCCGCCCATTGTCATTCTGTCTGAGGCTCATTATCACATACAGAATGACAATGGCCAGTCTAGGCTGCTAAGGCATACTTCCCACCCTGGAACCTCTATAGCCCTTAGCTTAAAATAGAGGTATTCAAACGGTGGGGCGCGCCCCCCTGGGAGTCCATGGCTGCATTCCCAGGGGGGCGCGAATGCGTCTTCAACTAGTTGTTATTTTTCACAGTGTGTGGAGCGCTTTGCTTGGGAGAACCTGATTTCAAGTTAGCACGACAGAGTGCCCCCCCCCCCTATAAACGTAATGGCAGTGTGTGTGTCCTTCAGTGCGCCCCCCAGTCAGGGGAGCCACAGCATTAAACAGTCCTAGAGTTGAGTGACACTTGGAGGCACCATCCCTCTGTGTGCAAAATTGCCATCAGCCACTAAAGAACCCCCTCTTGCAAGGCCGCTCGTAAACGAAGCTGCCTTGCTAACAACCTGCTCTAGGTCTGTGTGTGGCCGATCCAGCCGATCGTTTGGAGGCTTGAAGGCTCGCACTCCTGCACTCACAATACTGGTGTTTGAGCGCCGAAACTCGGGCCATGAAGGAGGAGCAGCGCTATCTCCACTACCGTCCTGCAACCTCGGAAGGCTGCATTACAATACCGCAGTCGAGCACCAGAGTCCCTGAGAAACACTGCCAGTCTCATCCCCAAGGTACCGGGAGTGCTATGGGCCAAGAGGGTGATGGTGGCACGTTCAATACAGCTGAAGCCCTTGATTTTATGAGACGCAACACGAGCGGTCTTCACTGTATTGTGCAGCGCCTCGTGTTCTGTGCTCTCTTCACCTGGATTGGGATTGGAAAGGTGAGCAGTAGGGGATGTGAAAGAACAGTAGTGTGCACGTGTGCGCTGTCCACGGGGTTTCCCACCCTTCACACCACCAACTATGAAAGATAGATCAGTAAAAGGATGGATTGATGAGTGAAAGGGTGGATGATGGGCGAGTGAATGGGTGGATGGATGAGAGAAATGATGGATGGATTGATGAATTAATAAGTGAAAGGGTAAATGGTTGGATGGATGAGAGTGAATGGATGGATTGGTGGAAGAGTGGATGGATGAGTGAAAGGATGGATGAGTGAAAGGATGGATTGGGTGAAAGGGTGGATGGATGATGGATGGATTGGGTGAAAGGGTAGATGGATGAGTGAAATGATGGATGGACAAATAGACGTTGGATAGGTTTGCAAATGGTTGAAAAGGTTTGGATATGGATGGGAACACAGTTGGAAGAACAGAATGAATGGTGAAAGACTGAATGGTAGATGAAAACACTAATAGATAACAGACAGTACATTTGAAATGGTGGCTGTCAGGGGTTTGATGGAAGGATGAATGACTAGATCCCTGGACAATATACCTCTTCTGGGGAGGGTTATGATGACTTACTTTGCTTTCTTGGTGCCATAAGAGCTTTAGTTCAAAGTGGGAGGTATTTCAATTTTCTGGCTACTCCCTTGCCTATGTATTACTATTCTATATTTGATACATCATACATACAACATTTTGAGTGACACCCAACTACTACTTGAATGTTACACTAGTAATTGTAAATGTTTACATGCTTTGTCTTGGGTGTAAGGTTTTAGGGAGAGCCTCATAGTGCCATAAGCTGTGCTTGAGATGTATATTGTGTTTGTAACAATAGGCAAGGTGTCAAAAATAAACTATGTAATAGTGTATTGACAGTGCCTTCTTTAAGAAAGCTGCAGGGAAAAGCACCATTGTGACTTCCGTCAGCTAGTGCAACTCTCTGCGAAGCCCCCATAAGCAAAGTCAGATTCCATATTTTAAGTTCCACTTGCTGAAACACCCATAATGCGTTCCCTACAGTGGGGTCATCACAGCAATCCTCCCTTTAGTTCACCTCTGCGTGCCGCTTTTACATCTCACAATGGCACTCAGATATGAGATGCTGGTAACAAAGTCTATCCGAGCAGATCTTCCTGAGCACTTCTCGCACCAAACATGCCTGCTCAGGGCTGTGAGTTGTAAACAAAACATCAGACTGGCTAACCCAGTGCAGTAACCATATAAATAGATTATTATCATATGAAATACCTCAAAAAGACCTGCACAGTTGCTCAAAGCTGTGCGCATACCAAAAAACCGTGAAGTGCACGATTGCCTCAACTTGATATAAACTTATTTTGACTTGTATTTAAGTGGTTGTCTATTTACTTACTTTTATACTATCGCGCAACTTCCTCTGATGTTTCTGTAAAACGTACCTTTTGTCCTGAATTTTCGTCCTGAATTTTGACCCTTTGTCCTGAATTTTTACACTTACCATCCTGAATTTGCAGCCAGGGAGTAATTTTAGGGTTCAGGGTGGGTTAGGGATTGGGATTGGGGTGCCAGGGGGTAATTTTAGGGTTCCGGGTGGGTATGGGTTTTGGGGTGCCAGGGGGTAATTTTAGGGTTCCAGGCGGGTATGGGTGTTGGTGTGCCAGGGGGTAATTTTAGGGTGCAGTGTGGGTATGGGTTTTGGGGTGCCAGGGGATAATTTTAGGGTTCAGGGAGGGTATGGGTTTTGGGGTACCAGGGGGGTGATTTTAGGGTTCAGGGCGGGTATGGGTTTTAAGGGGCAAGGGGGGTAATTTTAGGGTTCAGGGTGGGTATGGGTTTTGGGGTGCCAGGGGGATAATGTTAGGGTTCATGGGGGTATGGGTTTTGGGGTACCAGGGGGTCATTTTAGGGTCCTGGTGGGTATGGGTTTTGGGGTGCCAGGGGGTAATTTTAGGGTTCCTGGGGGGTATGGGTGTTGGTGTGCCGGGGTAATTTTAGGGTTCAGTGTGGGTATGGGTTTTGGGGTACTAGGGGTGTAATTTTATAGTTCAGGGTGGGTATGGGTTTTGGGATACAAGGGGGGGACATTTTAGGATTCAGGGCAGGTATGGGTTTTGGAGTGCCGGGGGGGGGGGTAATTTTAGGGTTCAGGGCGGGTATGGGTTTTGGGGTGCCAGGGGGTAATTTTAGGGTTCCTGGGGGGTATGGGTGTTGGTGTGCCGGGGTAATTTTAGGGTTCAGTGTGGGTATGGGTTTTGGGGTACCAGGGGGGTGATTTTAGGGTTCAGGGCGGGTATGGATTTTAAGGGGCAAGGGGGGTAATTTTAGGGTTCAGGGCGGGTATGGGTTTTGCGGGGCAGGGGTAATTTTAAGGTTCAGGGTGGGTATGGGTTATGGGGTGCCAGGGGGATAATGTTAGGGTTCATGGGGGGTATGGGTTTTGGGGTACCAGGGGGTCATTTTAGGGTCCTGGTGGGTATGGGTTTTGGGGTGCCAGGGGGTAATTTTAGGGTTCCTGGGGGGTATGGGTGTTCGTGTGCCGGGGTAATTTTAGGGTTTAGTGTGGGTATGGGTTTTGGGGTACCAGGGGTGTAATTTTATAGTTCAGGGTGGGTATGGGTTTTGGGATACAAGGGGGGGACATTTTAGGGTTCAGGGCAGGTATGGGTTTTGGAGTGCCGGGGGGGGTAATTTTAGGGTTCAGGACGGGTATGGGTTTTGGGGTGCCAGGGGGACAATTTTAGGGGTGAGGGCGGGTATGGGTTATGGGTTTTGGGGTGCCAGGGGGACAAGTTTAGGGATCAGGGAATGTATAAGTTTTAAGAGGCCAGGGGGTAATTTTAGGGTTCATGTGTGCTCTAATTGTTGTCCAGTTTCAAATGCAGAATTCACTACTTTTTTTTCTCAGCTTGGCCTGAGCATTACCCGATCCTGATTGTCTGCCATTTTAGCCCCGCCCCTATTGATTAACATTAGCCACGCCCCTTCATTTGCCAGGTTAGCCCCCCCCTGGAAAAATTTCTGCGGATGCCCATGAGTGTTGGCTCTTTTCTATTGAAGAAGCAGCGGAAAACATTAATTTGTAAAAGGAAGGGACTGGATTCTGGTGTGTGATGATTTGGGGTCATCGAATAACCCCAAAATATGGCAAGCCACGAGTACATTTCAAATACGAGTTCGCTCTGTGCCTAGAAAGTGCGTCATGGGCCGAAAGCCGACCAGGAAAATGCGCTCTGGCTCCCTATTGGGCGAAGAAAGGCAAATATAATTGGGGTTCGGAGGGCCCCTCCATCCCCTGGTCCATGGTACACTGCACCTGCTGCTCTAATGACATGCACCCCAATGCTTACACTAGACCCCTTCATGGTCTACTCCGAAAACCCCCCTCTCTTTTCTTTACACTGACATGGTTCACGCTACATAGAACGTCAATTCAAATAAATAAAGTAATCTCAGTTTTATCTCACTCAATATATAAAGACATCTTCGTTTATACATCCCAATAATTTAAATAAAAACATCTTAGTTCTATAACACTTAAATGTAAAAGAAGGCACTTTACTTGAATAGCACTTACATTTAAATGCAGGCATCTAAAGTTAAATAGGCGTATGCAGTAACAGGCGTATCCCTCCGAGTGCGGACTTGAACCCCCAGAAATATGGCCCGGTAGCACAGTTTCATTAGAGGCCGTTTCGAGGGGAGGTCACCGCCAGACCAACATTTCCGGAAGGGGGTGCGATGGTGGAGTTTGGGGTGAGAAAGGGGGTCAAGAAATGACGCAGGCATCTCGGAGGTACCAGAGTTGGGACTTTGGGGCCCCTGATATCAAACCGTGGAAAAGGGGACCCATGTCCCTTGCTGGCACTACTGGCTCTGGCACCCCTGCAACGTCACTTACTTCTGCGGGACGCGGAGACCTTTTGAAACTTAAAACAAAGACAAACTGTGGCTCAGCCTTGGGGGCACCATTCCTGAGAGATAAAGTCGGGCTCCGTGTGTAGGGAGGAGTGACCGGAAGATGAAGAAACCTGCTGGTCCCCCCCCCCCCCCGGGGACCGGCGTAACGAACCTTGAGGGGGCCTCCCTGCAAGGCACCTGGGGGGCCCCTCCGGGCTCATTCAGGAGCCCTGGAGCCAGGGTGCTATGCTGAGGGGCCCCCTGGAGCTTTGGGCCCCCCCTTACCTCGGGGGCTGCGGGGGCCTGTGTTACACCCCTGTACCAGGGGCTGGCTATCGGGGAGAGTACCGGCACCTCTTGGGACAAATGAGGAGGATTCTGGGATACTGCCGATGACCTGTTTATATTTCCATTTCAGGTCCTGGAACAGCGGTGTTCTGCAGGAAACAGGAAGTGTACAAAATTGACATTTACTCACAATCTGTTTGCCGGTAGGGGGGCGAGCTCCCTTTGCAGATCCCGCAGACGGCCCTTATTTATTTATTTTATTTTATTTTATTTTATGCGTTTTTATATAGCGCGGACTTTACCCGAAGGTGCCAGAGCGCTTCACAATAGGAGCAGTGATGATACATGAGGAGAAAATTACAAGTGAGCATGTTACAAAAGCAAACGTTACGTTACATGAGGCAATAGTTACATTTGTGCAAGTGTCAAGAGCAAACAAAATACAAGAGGCAGCAAACGATACGTTACAAAAGGAGAGGTGACGTCTGCATGTTACACAAGAGTACAAAGTACAAGTAGAGGTATAATACTGCACTAAATGGCAGACACTCAACACACAAGAACACACTGGGAAGGCACTTCTATAGCATGGAGAACAGAACTTCCTATAATGGAAGGACTTCCTTCAGAAAATAGAGAGGGCGTGAATTACATTTGGAAGTGTCTTTGAAGGAGCAGAGCTTTGAGGTCAGTTTTGAAGGCCTGGGAAGAGCTGGTGGTCCGGAGCTGAGGCGGAAGTGAGTTCCAGATTCTCACCGCGTTGCCTGAAAAGGATTGGGCCATCGATCTTTCCTTCTTGAAAGTGGGAGGTTCAAGCAATAGATTTTCTGCATTACGTGATGGTCTGGAGCCTCCAGAGAGTTTCAGTTTATTCGCCAGGGGAGGATGAGTGCAAGGCTTCGTGGGTGATACAGGCAGTCTTGTAGATAGATCT
The DNA here is from genome assembly GCF_964204655.1 of Triturus cristatus. Classification (NCBI taxonomy): domain Eukaryota; kingdom Metazoa; phylum Chordata; class Amphibia; order Caudata; family Salamandridae; genus Triturus; species Triturus cristatus. The sequence continues at coordinate 1,190,763,463 of NC_140580.1, forward strand.
TGCCTCGATGGGAAGCCAACGGAGGGTGGATAAAATGGGTGTGATGTGGTCGCTTCTTTTGGCCCCATGTATGAAGCGAGCTGCTGAATGGAGAACAGACTTCAGGGGGGACAGGTGGGATTTGGGGAGGCCAGCAATAAGAGAATTGCAGTAGTCCAGTCTGGAGAGAACCAGCGATTGGACCAGGGTTTTAAGGTCGTGCTCCGGGAAGAAGCGACGAATCCCCCACAGAAGGTGCAGTTGGTATCGAGCAGACTTTGCAATGGAATTGATGTGGTAGACTAGATTGAGTTTTTTGTCGAGTATGACACCAAGGGATTATAAGAAGGAGCGTGGGCGGTCACTCTGGACAGTACCTACAGCCCATCCTGCTGGGGAGTGCTACAGGCAAGCAGCAGGCCGCGACATCCTTACAGACCGGGCCAATGACCCTTTCTGAGAAACAGACAGAACCTTAAAACAAGCATTTGCAATGCAATAGGTCTCGCAGTTGTGAGAGTTTGAGCTGTTGGCATTGTAAATGGCAGTGCCTTTTATTTACGTGTTGGTTTTTAAAACATAAAGAAAAGGCATTGCCATTTACAATGTCAATAGCTTAAACCCTCGCAAATGCGAGACCTATTGCATTGCAAATGCTTGTTTATTTTGGACAACGAGGCCTGTTTATTGCCCTAGCTGACCCTGGGTGACCGTAAAAGTGATGCCATTGTACTTAAGAGAAACTGTTTACAGCAAGGAAGAAAAGAAGGGAGAATGGTGCTGCTGCCCTGCGTCTCATCATTTTTCAGGCAGGATGCTGAAGAACACGAGCTGTTAGACTGTTTTTACAAGCAGCAGTAAAGCAGGAAGATACTGCTGCTTCCCTGTACTGCTTGTTTGGGTAGGTTTGTTTCTGGGCGGCTCAATGCAGGCGCACAACACCTATTGGACTCACAGGGCTTCAGCCCCCCCCCCGTCGTGTGAGACAGTGTCCCGGCACACACGGCCGCACCCGAGCACTTCACAGGTCTTTAAAAGACCATTTGCACGTCAATGAGGCCTCGCTGCTGTTTCACCTTTTCTAAGAGCCCCTGCAGCTCCACTCTGCCTATGGCTTAAAAGATTCATCCCCCCTCCCGAAATTTTGTTCTTAGCCACTCCCCCCCCCCGAAATTTGGCTCTAGTTGCGCCTCTGGCTCAATGCATACCAACATCTGGCTGGCCTGAGTACTGTTTTCAAAATGAATTGTGTAGCACCTGATCGAGGCTCCCGTCCAAAAGACCGTGTTCGACAGACATTCTTCTTAGTGTGTGGCACTGCGTGCCTATTGGTTGCGTCATCACCTAGCAACCCCGGATGTCTTGAAAGTAGTGGAAAGAGTGACAGACTCATATGTGGAAAGAGCCGGTATTGTCGTCAGTCTGATGATAGTTTGGGGTGCCAGGCTCGTGTCGCAAGAAAAAGTGAACTGTTTCACACAGACTGGACAAAAGGGGCTGAATACCCCTGTTTGTGCTGGGAAACAGAGTATGTCCTTGCCATTCAGAAGATCGTGTGCTTGCCAGTCAGAGTTTCGCTGGTAATACTTGTTGTTTAATAAGTAGCATGTAAAATTGCAATTCGTGGTTAGGAAAATGCATACAGCTTTTGTGTTACTGTGCATAGACCTTTTTACAGATGCATGGCAGAAAGTGTATGCATGCACGTTTATACCTGGTGCTGTAGAGTGTTACGGATATTTTGTGCTTCGATGTAGTGTAATGTGTAGTTTTTTGTGTGTTTCGTGTGCCGGTTTTGCTATTTTGAGCAGAAGCACTTGTGTGTTAAGCCGAGATGCGGTTTGCGTGATTCCTGGATCAGACTGCTTCGACCACCGCCAATCCACTGTATTTATTCAGAGTTTGGCAGCAAATGTGTAACATGGGGCTGGCACGCAGGGTTTGGGTAGTTTTAGGTGTATGCTTTGTGAATTAAGTGTTGAGGATGGGTATCTTTGCTGATGAAAGATCCTCGTCAAAAAATCGTAACCACATTCAAGGTGTGCATGTTGTCGAGAGAACCTCATGAAAAACACAGGCACCTTAGAGGTGTGCGCATCGCGCTCCGGGACGGAACAACCTAGGCAAAAACATGGAGGCACATTAGATGTGTGCGCCTCATTGACAGAACCGTGTGAAAAAAATCAAAAATACTTAAGAGGCGTGTATGTCAGGGAGACAACCGTAAGGACAAATCTGGGGGTTCTTTCAGAGCAGTATGGAACATGCATTTGCAATATTTGCTTACGTTTAAAACAGAGCACGGCGCCGCTTGAAGGACACTGCGTTTTTTTTTTTTAACTTTAACACTGAGCGCGGGGTGCTCACGTGTTGAATTTTTACATGGAAATTAACTTGCAGAAAATTCCATGGCATATGGGCAGTAATCGTAGTATTTCCGAGAGTTACAGGAATTTCTCCAGAGAAAAACTTTGCAACATCTGCATATTCTGAGTCCTGTGACTCCAATTGCAAAAATGTTTTGGAAAACGATAGCAAAATAATGCCCCAATTACATGTTTGTACCCTTCACTCCATCACCTTTCAGTGTCCTTAATCCAGCCTCACAAGGTCGCCAGACACCAGACTCCTCCATTGAGAACATCCCTATCTTTAACAAGACAAGCCCGGCGGAGCGTGGCGCGCGCGCTTGGCGGGGGCGGGGGAGCGCATTCCAGGCGGGGGAGTGGACCCTTTGAAGTGTGATGCCAAACGGATTGCATGGCGGCACGATGCGCGTGATTGTGCATGTGCTCGCCATGCAATCCGCTTTTCGGAGCACTTTTGGGAGCCCCTTACAATAGTCTCGCTTTGCGATCGCTTACGCGATAGCAAGGCGAGACCTAAAAAACGACAGACCCTGAGAGACCGACGCAGGGAGATCCTCCCAGGCACAGCAGAGAAATTAACCCCCCGGAGTCAGGGATGGATTCCTGCTACTCACGTAGGCATCACTTTATCATGCAGCTAAGGCCACAGGGGCAGACTGATGAACACACAACTAACAACAGCAAGTGCAACAACCGTCATGAGATGAGTAAACCCACCCAAGCCATGGACACCTCCAAGGAAGGCGCTACGAGCACTAACCTCAAGGCGCAGTTCCAATGTAGAGGAGCAACGACGCGGTATGAGCTGTCCCCTTCCACCGGGCGCACACACACCACCCATACACCCGGTGCAAATCAACACACAGCACCCATACACCAGTGTAAAACACACACCACCCATACAGTGGTGTAAAACAACACACACCCAGTGTAAAACAACACATAGCACTCATACACCGGTGGAAAACACACACCACCCGCACAACCAGTGCAAAACATCACACACCATCCACACAACCAGTGTAAAACAACACATACCTTCACCGGTGTAAAACAGCACACACCTGGTGTAAAGCAGTACAACCACCCATACACCTAGTGCAAAACACAGCACTTATACAAGTAATGTGAAACAACACACAACACTCATACATCCAGTTAAAACAACACACACCACTCACACACCTGCTGCTCAGAGAACAAAAACTGGAGCTGCGCACTGCAACCACATGCCTTGTGTAAAAAAACACTCACCACCCGCAAACCCGGTGTAAAATAGCACACACTTGCTGTCAAGGAACAAGAACGGAGGGTGAACACACCATCCTACACCTGGTGTAAAACAACACACACCTGCTTCTCAGGAAACAAGAACTGGGTGTGCACACACCACCAAGACACTCAGTGTATAACAACACACACCTGCTGCTAGGCCCTAGGGGAACAAGAACTGGGGGTGCACACACCACCCACACACCCACAGTAAAACACCACAAGTCACTTATACAGCTGGTGTAAAACAACACACACCAACCATACTCCCGGTGTAAAACACACACCACCCATACACCCGGTGTAAAATAGCACACACTTGCTGTCAAGGAACAAGAACGGAGGGTGAACACACCATCCTACACCTGGTGTAAAACAACACACACCTGCTGCTAGGCCCTAGGGGAACAAGAACTGGGGGTGCACACACCACCCACACACCCACAGTAAAACACCACAAGTCACTTATACAGCTGGTGTAAAACAACACACACCAACCATACTCCCGGTGTAAAACACACACCACCCACACACCCACAGTAAAACACCACAAGTCACTTATACAGCTGGTGTAAAACAACACACACCAACCATACGCCTGGTGTAAAACAACACACGCCACCCATACTCCCGGTGTAAAACACACACCACCCATACTCCCGGTGTAAAACACACACCACCCATACACCCGGTGTAAAACAACACACACCTGCTGTTCAGGGAGCATGACCTGGGGGTGAGCACGAACACACGTACAGTGTCTGCCCAGCAATCACTGCTTGACTATCCCAAACAGACACCTGAGGAGGCTGAAAAGCTTCCAGAAACCGGAAGAGGCGCTCGTGTACGACACAGGAGGCGGACACTTCTCAAGGAAACAGGAAGTGCTCAGAGGCACAGGACACAACTCTGTTCTCAAAACAAATCAAACAACATCATGCCCCCAACGGGAAACCAAAACACAAAACAGAAGTACATGGATTGGAAATCACCGGAGCAAGACATGTCCTCACTGTGAAGATCAAATCACAGACAGCCAAAGACCAAAGCCAGCGTCAGAGCTCACGTGCCAGGCACAGAAAACACTAATGAACCACACCAATGCAGAGTGTGCACCAGCGCAACTGACGGCAGGGAGAGTGAGATTGCATCCCTCACGCACCGCCCTGCACTGCAGGATGAACAGCAGAGCCAGCCCCTCCCCCTCCGAGATAGCATCCTTCACACACGGCTCTGCAGGATGAACAGCAGAACCAGCCCCTCCCCCTCCTCGCATATAGCATCCTTTACACACAGCCCTGCAAGATGAACAGCAGAGCCAGCCCCTCCGCGATAGCATCCTTCACACACGGCTCTGCAGGATGAACAGCAGAGCCAGCCCCTCCCCCTCCGCGAAAGCATCTTTCACACACAGCTCTGCAGGATGAACAGCAGAGCCAGCCCCTCCCCCTCCGCGATAGCATCCTTCACACACGACTCTGCAGGATGAACAGCAGAGCCAGCCCCTCCCCCTCTGCGAAAGCATCCTTCACACACGGCTCTGCAGGATGAACAGCAGAGCCAGCCCCTCCCCCTCCGAGATAGCATCCTTCACACTAGGCCTGGGCTAAATTCCACTCGCGGAAATTGTGATAATTTGACATTTTCGCGTTCCGCGGAGAACGCGAAAATGTCACAATTTCCGCATTCCGCAGCTTAGCGATAATTTGTTTCTTGCTCGCGCTGTAAAATAATACATTCTCGCACGCGCGCGATCGCCTTGCCTGAATCCCCGCGTTCGCCGACAAGTTTTCCTGATCCGGTCGCGTTCTCCACGAGATGTTGGACAGTTCGCGCCCGCAGTAATGTCATTGGTCGCGTGATTACGTCTTTCTTCTCGCGATCATGCACCGCGAGAAGAGTGAAAACAAGATGGCCGCGCCCGCAAGCAACCGCATGGGTAAGTTGGCGAGCCGCGACAATGCAGAAAATACCGCGAACGGGCGGGAAAAAAACTTCCGCATCTTCGCGATGTTTCCGCGTGTTTGCGGAGATTTTTTACATTTTCGCGATAATTTGCGAAAGTCACTTTCGCAAATTCCGCCCACCCCTACTTCACACACGGCTCTGCAGGATGAACAGCAGAACCAGCCCCTTCCCCTCTTCGCATATAGCATCCTTCACACACAGCCCTGCAAGATGAACAGCAGAGCCAGCCCCTCCCCCTCCGCGAAAGCATCCTTCACACACGGCTCTGCAGGATGAACAGCAGAGCCAGCCCCTCCCCCTCCGACATAGCATCCTTCATACACGGCTCTGCAGGATGAACAGCAGAACCAGCCCCTCCCCCTCCGCGAAAGCATCCTTCACACACGGCTCTGCAGGATGAACAGCAGAGTCAGCCCCTCCCCCTCCGACATAGCATCCTTCATACACGGCTCTGCAGGATGAACAGCAGAGCCAGCCCCTCCCCCTCCGCGAAAGCATCCCTCACGCACCGCCCTGCAGGATAAACAGCAGAACCAGCCCCTCCCCCTCCTCGCATATAGCATCCTTCATACGCCGCTCTGCAGGATGAACAGCAGAACCAGCCCCTCCCCCTCCTCGCATATAGCATCCTTCACACGCCGCTCTGCAGGATGAACAGCAGAACCAGCCCCTCCCAACCCCCTGTGACATTGATCACATTCTTCACACACTGCCCTGTAGAATGAACAGCAGAGCCAGCCCCTCCATGGAGAAGCAGCAGAGGTGGGGGAGAAAGGAGAGACAGAAGGAACTTCAAGAAAGAATTAGGAGAATTAGGAGAAGAGAGCGAGTACAGAAGGGGGGGGGGGGTATAAAGACCAATGGGAAGAAAGAGGGAGAGAGGGAATGGAGGGAAAGAGTGAGCGAGAGGGAGAGAGGAGCTTGCGAGAGAAAAAGAGAGGGGTGAAGAGAGGGGTAAGAAGAAGAGGAGAGAGAGAAGGGAGGGGAAGAAGGAGTACATGAGAGACACAGATAGAGGACTAAGAGGGGAAGTGAGTGAGAGAGAACGAGAGCAGAGCGACGGGGAGCGAAGAGCAACAACAACTGGGAATGAATAAAAAACGAGAGAGAGAAAGGTAGAAAAAGAGAGAGAGAGGGAAGACAAAGAGAGAGACAGATAAAGAGTATAGAGAGGGATGGTGAGAGATAGAGAGGGAAGAGAGAGGGTGAGATAGAGAGCGAGACAGGGAGATGGAGAGATAGGGGGAGAGACAGAGAAACATAACTTGCCAGAGAGAAAGACAGAGCGAGAAAACAGAGTGGAGAGTGAGAGATGGGGAGAGAGGTGATAAAAAAAGGGAATGACAGAGAGACAGAGAGGAAGGGGGGAGAGAGGAAGAGAGAAGGAGAAAGGGAGAGAAAGAGAGGCGAGAGAGAGGAAAGGGAGAGAGACGGACAGAGAGAGAAAAGAGAAGGGAGAGAGAGAGACAGGGGAGACAGAGAGACAGAGAGGGGAAGAGAGAGGGAGAGACAGAGGGGAGAGAGGGACAGAGAGAGGGAGAGCGAGACAGCGAGAGACAGACCGAGAGATGGAGAGAGAGCGAGAGTGACAGATGGAGAGAGAGTGACAGATGGAGGGAGAGAGAGAAAGAACAGAGGGGGGAGAGGGAGAGGGAGAGAGAAAGAGGGAAAGTAAGAGATGGAGAGAGTGAGAGGATGTAGACAGAGGGGGAGACAGAGAGCGAGAGAACAGAGAGAGATGGAGAGAGAGAAGAGAGAAATAGAGAGAGAGAGAGAGAGAGAGAGATGGAGAGAGAGAGACAGAGAGAGTGAGGGAGAGAGAGACAGAGGAGAGGAGGGGGCACCAATAGATCCTCTTTGGTGCCTTTGCTCCTTTCAGGTGACAGTCGCGCTGCTGCTGACAGTCATCCTTGAAGGGCCCACCAAGCATTTATTAGGAAAGTGGTATAATCCATGTTTGGCTCATGAAGATGTATTGCTTTGTCATTACAGGACAATGGGTCTGTGAGGAAGCAATGCAGCGTGTCCCGAGGCAGCCACATTCAGGGTGTTGGCACCAACCCTTTGGGTGTCTCCTCGTCGTCACTTGGCCCTGTCCAGGCTGCTGTGGGGTAGGTTGTAGGAGACATAATGCTCGGTCTGTTTTTTTTCCACTGCCCTCTCCTAGCTCCTAGAACTACGCTCTTCTAGCTCCTAGCGCCGCCCTCCCCTAGCACTTCCCTCTATTAGCTCCTAGCGCTGCCCTCTCCTAGTTCTGCCCTCTCCTGGCTCCTAGCGCTGCCCTCTCCTAGCGCTGCCCTTTCCTAGTTCTGCCCTCTACCTGTGCTGCCCTCTCCTAGACCCTAGCGCTGCCCTCTCCTAGCGCTGCCCTCTCCTAGCGCTGCCCTCTCCTGGCTCCTAGCGCTGCCCTCTCCTGGCTCCTAGCGCTGCCCTCTCCTGGCTCCTAGTGTTGCCCTCTCCTAGCGCTGCTCTCTACAACCTCCTAGCGCTGCCCTCTCCAGGCTCCTAGCACTGCCCTCTCCTAGCGCTGCCCTCTCCAGGCTTCTAGCACTGCCCTCTCCTAGCGCTGCCCTCTCCAGGCTTCTAGCACTGCCCTCTCCTAGCGCTGCCCTCTCCAGGCTTCTAGCACTGCCCTCTCCTAGCGCTGCCCTCTCCAGGCTTCTAGCACTGCCCTCTCCTAGCGCTGCCCTCTCCAGGCTTCTAGCACTGCCCTCTCCTAGCGCTGCCCTCTCCAGGCTTCTAGCGCTGCCCTCTCCAGGCTTCTAGCACTGCCCTCTCCTAGCGCTGGCTTCACCGAGCTCCTACACTGCCCTCTCCTAACGACTGGGTCTGTCCTCTCATACAGCTGCCTTCTCCTAGCCCCGAGCGCTGCCCTCTACCAGCTTCTAGCATTGCCCTCTACAAACTCCCAGCGCTGCCCTCTCCTAGCTCCTACCTCTGCCCTCTACAAGCTCCCAGCACTACCCTCTCCTAGCTCCGAGCGCTGCCCTCTACAAGCTCCTAGCGCTGCCCTCTCCTAACCCCTAGCACTGCCCTCTACAGGCTCCTAGGGTTGCTCTCTACAAGCTCCTAGCGCTGCTCTTTCCTAGCGCTGCCCTCTCCAGGCTTCTAGCACTGCCCTCTCCTAGCGCTGCCCTCTCCAGGCTTCTAGCGCTGCCCTCTCCTAGCGCTGCCCTCTCCTAGCGCTGCCCTCTCCAGGCTTCTAGCGCTGCCCTCTCCTAGCGCTGCCCTCTCCTAGCGCTGCCCTCTCCAGGCTTCTAGCGCTGCCCTCTCCTAGCGCTGCCCTCTCCTAGCGCTGCCCTCTCCAGGCTTCTAGCACTGCCCTCTCCTAGCGCTGGCTTCACCGAGCTCCTACACTGCCCTCTCCTAACGACTGGGTCTGTCCTCTCATACAGCTGCCTTCTTCTAGCTCCGAGCGCTGCCCTCTCCTAGCTCCTAGCATTGTCCTCTCCAAGCTCCTAGCGCTGCTCTTTCCTAGCTCCGAGCGCTGCCCTCTACAAGCTCCTAGCGCTGCTCTTTCCTAGCTCCGAGCGCTGCCCTCTACAAGCTCCTAGCACTGCCCTCTACAGGCTCCCAGCACTGCCCTCTCCTAGCCCCTAGCGCTGCCCTCTCCTAGCACTACCCTCTCCTAGCCCCTAGCGCTGCCCTCTCCTATGCCTTCCCTCTCCTAGCCCCTAGCGATGCCCTCTCCTAGCGCTGCCCTCTCCTAGCTCCTAGCACTGCTCTCTACAAGCTCGTAGCGCTGCTCTTTCCTAGCGCTGCCCTCTCGTAGCATTGCCCTCTCCTAGCCCTGCCCTCTCCTAGCTACTAGCACTTCCCTCTGCTAGAGCTGCCCGCTCCTAACCCCTAGCGCTGCCCTCTACAAGCGCCTAGCGTTGCCCTATACAAGCTTCTAGCGCTGCCCTCTCCTAGCACTACCCTCTCCTAGCCACTAGCGCTGCCCTCTCCTAGAGCTTTCCGCTCCCAGCGCTGCCCTCTCCTGGAGCTGCCCACTCCTAGTGCTGCCCTCTACAAGCTCCTAGTGCTGCCCTCTTCTAGCGCTGCCCTCTACAAGCTCCTAGCACTGCCCTTCCTAGTGCTGCCCTCTCCTAGTGCTGCCCTGTCCTAGCGATGCCCTCTCCTAGCGCTGCCCTCTCCTAGCTCCTAGCACTGCTCTCTACAAGCTCGTAGCGCTGCGCTTTCCTAGCGCTGCCCTCTCCTCGCGTCTCCCTCTCCTAGCGCTGCCCTCTACTAACCCCTAGCACTGCCCTTTACAAGCTCCTAGCGCTGCCCTCTCCTATGCCTTCCCTCTCCTAGCCCCTAGCGCTGCCCTCTCCTAGCGCTGCCCTCTCCTAGCCCCTAGCGCTGCCCTCTCCTATGCCTTCCCTCTCCTAGCCCCTAGCGCTGCCCTCTCCTAGCCCTTGGTGCTGTCCTTTTCTAGCTCCAGCCCTACATGCGAGGACTGATGTCAAAGCACCAGAAGAAAGACCAGGAAAGCTCCTGAAGATGGCTCCAGGATAATATAGTCCTGAATCAACGTGTGAGGGCTCTGGCTCTGCCCTGGGCGGTCGGAAAAGAACCCAAACCACACCCAGAGTTGTTCCCAAAGTCATGGACAACCAGGGGGATACACTAGGATACCCTCCCCGGTGATAGAGTGCTTTACAATACACCAGGATACCCTCACATGTGATAGAGCGCTTTACAAACACACCAGGATACCCTCGCAGGTGATAGAGCGCTTTACAATACACCAGGATACCCTTGCAGGTGATAGAGCGCTTTACAATACACCAGGATACCCTTGCAGGTGATAGAGCGCTTTACAATACACCAGGATACCCTTGCAGGTGATAGAGCGCTTTACAATACACCAGGATACCCTCACATGTGATAGAGAGCTTTACAAACACACCAAGATACCCCCTGGGCGATAGAGCGCTTTACAAATACACCAGGAAACCCTCCTGGGTGATAGAGCGCTTTACAATACACCAGGATACCCAGGAAGGCAATAGAGTGCGTTACAAACACACCAGGATACCTGGGCTGACGATAAAGTGCTTTACAAATACACCAGGATACCTGGGCTGACGATAAAGTGCTTTACAAATACACCAGGATACCTGGGCTGGCGATAGAGCGCTTTACAATACACCGGGATACCCTCGCAGGTGATAGAGCGCTTTACAATACACCAGGATACCCTCGCAGGTGATAGAGCGCTTTACAATACACCAGGATACCGTCGCAGGTGATAGAGCGCTTTACAATACACCAGGATACCCTTGCAGGTGATAGAGCGCTTTACAATACACCAGGATACCCTCGCAGGTGATAGAGCGCTTTACAATACATCAGGATACCCACGCAGGTGATAGAGCGCTTTACAATACACCAGAATACCCTCGCAGGTGACAGAGCGAGTTAATAAAACACACCATGATACCCTCGCAGGTGATAGGGCGCTTTACAATACACCAGGATACCCTCGCAGGTGATAGAGCGCTTTACAATACACCAGGACACCCATCGCAGGTGATAGAGTGCTTTACAAACACACCAGGATACCCAGGAAGGCAATAGAGTGCGTTACAAACACACCAGGATACCTGGGCTGACGATAAAGTGCGTTACAAACACACCAGTATACCTAGGCTGGCGATAAAGTGCTTTACAAATACACCAGGATACCTGGGCTGGCGATAAAGTGCTTTACAAATACACTAGGATACCTGGGCTGGCGATAGAGCGCTTTACAAATACACCAGAATACCCTGCTGGGTGATAGAGCGCTTTACAAATGCACCAGGAAACCCTCCTGGGTGATAGAGCGCTTTACAAATACACCAGGATACCTGGGAAGGCAATAGAGCGCTTTACAATACACCAGAATACCCTCGCGGGCGAAGGAACGCTTTACAAATACACCAGCATGCCCTCACGGGTGACAGAGCGCTTTACAAGTCCACCTGGATACCCTCGCCGGTGGTAGAGTGCTTAACAAATACACCAGGATACCCTCGCAGGTGGTAGAGCACTTTACAAATACACCAGGATACCCGGGAAGGCAATAGAGTGCTTTACAATACACCAGAATACCCTCACGGGTGACAGTCCTTTACAAATCCACCAGGATACTGTTAGACCCGGCCCTCGTAACGTAGACAGACCTGACCCCTGCACCTCACACCAGCCCCGAGCCCACGGCCTAGCCGATCCTTCCCACCAGAACACACACACCCGACCCGGACTTCCCCCGTCCGTGGCCTTCCTCCTTCGGCCACCCCGGGCCCGCGTGCCCACTTCATGCACCAAGATGGCCGCCCGGCCCCAGCGCGACCCTAGCCTAGAGGCGCCACTCCGGCTGGAGGGCATCGCGCTCCCCTTGGGATGAAAAGGGAGGAGCAGTTTCCATCACACCTCTGCGCTTCCCTGGGAAGGTGGGTTTCGATCGACCCGCCGGCCTTCCCGAGGGCTGGCTCCACGCCTGCTGGGTGTCTGGGGCTCCTCCCGACCCGGCCCTGAAAGGATCAAAGGACAATGGCAGGAAACCCCCAACAAGCGACCCCCGGGTGACAAGACCCCTGCCTGCACAGACTCCGGACATCAAAGAGGAGTCGCCCTATAACAAGGGGTGCTCTGGGACTGTCCGGCAGATTCGCCTTGGAAACACATGAGCCCTGCTGAGTGACTCGCGGCTCCCTGAAGATCGTCAAACCCCCGAACTTGTGCTTGAGCCCTGCTGAGTGACTCGCGGCTCCCTGAAGATCGTAAGACCTCCGAACTTGTGCTTGAGCCCTGCTGAGTGACTCGCGGCTCCCTGAAGATCGTAAGACCTCCGAACTCGTGCTTGAGCCCTGCTGAGTGACTCGCGGCTCCCCGAAGAACGTAAGACCTCCGAACTTGTACTCAAGCCTGCTGAGTATCTCGCAGCGCCCACAGACTCTCTTGGTCCCGCCGGACCCCACGACGACAAGCGTATCCCCCAGCTCGAGGATTGTGAACTGTGCGCCGGGTACGCTCCTGCATTTGATCCATACCCCCAAAGACTGTCCCGCTACCTCCTAACCCCCCTCCAAGACTTTGTGAGCCCGCGCTCTACTTGTATATACTTTGTCTTGCTGATCATAAAGATCCTACCACTCCGATCTGATAAAGATTTGTTCTTAAGAACTCCTCGTGTGGTGTCTCTCTGTCGTGTGGTGCCGAGTGTGCGATCCTAGATACGAGGTTCCTCCCCTGAGGAGTCTCCCACCAGTGCCCGGCTACGATACCTCGAGGGTGGGTCTCAGGGCAGTCAGGGCCCCCTCCGGGCCCCTCTGAGGTCGCCTTCTAACATTGGTGGCAAGCGACGGGATTCGGGCCCATAATCTAGAGATCGTACCGTGAACGGCTGACGTACTACCGACAAAGATGGCAGAAGGAAACGCCGTGGTTCTCATAGAAGACAACGCCAGTACCGTGTTCCAGGTGGAACAGCTGGAAGAGTACACTCATAAAGAACTGAAGCAATTCTGTAAGGAACTCAGAATTGCTACCACTGGCCTCAACACCAAAGAAGATATGCAAAAGGCACTGAAAGCTTGGGTGGATTCTGGAGCCGCCCGCCCAGAAGGAGCGGGGGAGCCCCACGACGAAGCTGGACCCTCCCAAGTAGAACGCAGCAGCAACCAGGTGCGAGGCTTCGTACCAGATGGGGGCCTATCCCCGGAGGGACTCGCAGACAGAGAAAAAAGTCGCCATCACGAGCTCGAATTAGCCAAACTCAAAATTGAGGGCGAGTTGAAATTAGCCGAGAAAAAGCTAGCAGTAGAACAGTTGCGAGTACAAGGAGAACTAGAAGAGAAGAAACTCCAACGAGAACACGAGGGAAGGAGACTTCAACTGGAACATGAACGCAGCCTGAAGGAAATAGAACTGAAAGCAAGAAGCGAAGAAACGCGGCCCCCGGGGAACCGGGAGGCGGCGGCACCGACGGAGCAGAAGGTCCACATCCCCAAGGATGTGGTCAAAGAATATTACAAAAATGATGACATTCAGCAGTGGTTCCGGGCCTACGAGGTCGCCATGACCTCCCAGCGGGTCCCGCAGAAGGATTGGGGGGCTGGGTTATGGGGACGATTCCTGAGCGAAGGGAGAGACACCCTGCTCGACCTACCCACCTCCATGCAGTCCTCCTATGAACACATGAAAGCGGCTCTCCTCACAAGGTACGGCCTCACCCCGGAGATGTACCGCCAACGGTTCCGGGACTGCAGGAAGATCCCGGGTACCACCTGGGTGGAATATGTGAATTTCTTCAGCCGCGCCTTCGATGGGTGAATCAAGGGCAGCAAAGTAACCACCCTGGAAGAACTAACCGACCTTATGTTGTGGGAACACCTGGCTGCCAACTGCTTTGTGGAACTACGCCAGCATCTGCTCGACAGCAAGCTCACGGACCCAAGAAAGCTGGCTGTCGAGGCGGATCGCTGGACCAACACCCGGGTCTCCCGGGGCCCTGTAGGAGAGTACCCCGAGCCAGTCAGGGACCACCCCGCCAGAGAGGGTGGGGAAACCAGGGAGGGCAGAGAGAGTCCCAGGCTAGTCCCCCGAAGTCCCAACCTCCACCTTTCCCGGCACCCCCACCAGCTGTGTCCGGCCCCCCCCTGAGACGGGGGCACCGGGTAACCATCACTTGTTTCCGTTGCCAGAGGCCCGGGCATTACGCCAACGACCCTGAGTGCCCCATGGCCCCACGCACCACCCAGGCAGCACCCCCTGCTAGACAGATAGCCAATGTAGCCCTGGGGGAGGAGGTTGAGGAGGCCGAGGAGTGGGAACCCGCCGCTATGGCCCTAGTATCCTTAGGAGATAGAGAGATGGTCCCTGGGAGCCTCCTGCCCTCTAACACAAAGAAATATGGGCAGCTCGTAACGATCAATGGCCACCAAGTAGAAGCCCTCCGTGACACCGGAGCCAGCATCACCGGTGTCCTCAGCCATTTAGTCCACGAAGACCAGGTCCTCCCCAACGTATTTTGCCCTGTCCTTTCAGCCGACAACACAGAAAGCCTATGTAAGGTAGCCCTGGTACCCTTTGAGTGGGGAGGGGTGGTCGGTAAACTGAAGGTCGCAGTGAGAACCTCCCAGCCCGTCGACTGTCTCCTGGGGAACGACCTGGAAAGTTCCCCCTGGGGACAAGTTGAGCGCAAAACCCATCCAGGGATGATGGGCCTCCCTGAGTGGGTGTGCGCCACCACTCGATCCATGGCGGCTCGACTGACCCCCCTGAGGGAAGTCGACGACGCCCCAACCCCTGAAGATAGGGTGGTCCCGGCCGAGGGTCCCCACATTCCCCCGCCAGAAGAGTCGATCGCCAGTGACGAACCCCCGCCTTCCGACTCCACCCCAGTCACCGAGTTAGGCGATCTGCCCGAATTAGTCCAGTGGCGCCACGAGGGGGGCCCCTCCCGAGAGGAGTTCTGCCGAGAGCAGGCTACCTGTCCCTCCCTGGTCGGGCCCCGGCAACAGGCAGAGGCCCAGGCCGCCGGCGACCAGACGGGGGCGCACCGGGTGTATTGGGAGAATGACCTTTTGTACAGCGAACAGAAGTCGGTGGAGCTAGGGTCCGGCCGGGTGCTGGTGGTACCCCTACGCTTCCGAAACCTCCTCCTGGGCTTGGCCCACGACGTTCCCCTCGCAGGCCACTTGGGTCAGGACAAAACATACAGTCGCCTCGTGACCCACTTCTACTGGCCCAGAATGAAAGCGGATGTGGAAGCCCACTGCAAGTCCTGTCCCACGTGCCAGGCCAGTGGGGAGAGTGGAGGGAAGCGCAAGGCTCCCCTCCAACCCTTCCCTGTCGTCAGTACCCCTTTTGAGCGGGTCGGGATCGACATCGTAGGACCCCTGGACCCCCCGACTTCCCAGGGGCACCGATTCATCCTCGTCCTGGTGGACCATGCCACCCGTTACCCGGAGGCCATTCCCCTGCGCACCGTCACGGCCCCCGTGGTGGCCCGGGCGTTGATGGGGGTCTTCTCCCGCATAGGTTTCCCCCGCGAGGTCGTGAGTGATCGCGGTACCAACTTTATCTCCCGATACATGAGGTCCTTATGGCAACAGTGCGGGGTGTCTTATAAGTTCACCACCCCGTACCACCCCCAAGGAAACGGCCTGGTAGAGCGGTTTAACCGGACTCTGAAGGGGATGATCGCGGGCCTGGACGAGCCCCTCCGGCATAAGTGGGACATCCTGCTCCCCTGCCTCCTATTCGCATACCGAGAAGTTCCCCAGAAATCCTTGGGTTTCAGCCCCTTTGAGTTACTCTACGGGCACCCCGTCAGGGGGCCCCTCAGCCTGGTCAAGGAAGAGTGGGAGGCGGCGCGCCGAGGCCCCCCCCGAGATGTGTTCCGTTACGTCTTGACCCTCCGAAATCAGACCAGGAGATTCCGGGAGATGGCAGAGGCCAACCTGGAGGCGAGTCAGGAGGAGATGAAGCGCTGGTACGACCAGAACGCCACGCTGGTCGAGTTTCAGCCGGGCCAGCTGGTGTGGGTCATGGCTCCCGTGAAACCCTGCGCTCTCCAGGATAAATGGACCGGGCCCTTCAAAGTAGTTGAGCGGAAGAGCCCGGTCACGTACTTGGTAGACGTCCAGTCACCCCGGGACCCCCTCCGGGTCCTCCACGTGAACCGCCTCAAGCCCCACTTTGTGCGGACGGAGCTGAGCCTCCTACTGGCCACTGATGACGGGCCCGAAGAAGAATCAGATCCTCTCCCTGATCTTCTGTGCACCAAGGAGAAGGACGGCTCCGTAGAGGGAGTGAACCTCTCCCCGTCTCTCACTCCCCAGCAACGTGAGGATTGCCGTCAGCTCCTAGGGCAGTTTCCGGACCTTTTCTCCCTGGTCCCCAAGGTCACCGACTGGTGTCTCCATGATGTGGATACCGGGGACAGCCCGCCAGTGAGACACCGAGCCTACCGAGTCCCTGATCGGGTCCGGTCCTGTATCCAAGCCGAAGTCTCGAAAATGTTGACCCTAGGCGTGATCGAACCCTCAGACAGCCCCTGGGCCAGCCCCGTGGTCCTGGTCCCAAAAGCAGCTGCCCCCGGTGTCGCTCCAGAACTCCGCTTCTGCGTGGACTACCGGGGACTGAATGAAGTCACCCGAGCCGATGCCCACCCCATTCCCCGAGCCGACGAGCTCATTGACCGGCTCGGAGCTGCTCGGTTCCTCAGCACCTTCGATCTCACCTGCGGCTACTGGCAAATTGCGCTCACAGAGGGAGCCAAGGAGCGGTCCGCCTTCTCCACCCCGGATGGGCACTATCGCTTTCGCGTGATGCCCTTCGGGATGAAAAATGCCCCGGCCACCTTCCAGCGACTGGTAAATAGAGTCCTGGCCGGGCTGGAAAAATTCAGCGCTGCATATCTCGACGATATCGCAGTTTTCAGTTCCGAATGGAGTGAGCACCTCCAGCACCTCCGGAGGGTGCTGACCGCCCTACGCCAGGCGGGCCTCACCGTGAAGGCCAGCAAATGCCAGATTGGGCAATGTTCGGTAACCTACCTGGGGCACCAGGTCGGAAGCGGGCAGGTCGCCCCCCTACAGCCCAAAATCGACGCCATCCTAGCCTGGGAACCCCCCACTACCCAAACAGAGGTCCGAGCCTTTCTGGGCCTCACGGGCTACTACCGGAGATTCATCCGGAATTACGGCAGCCTGGTCGGGCCCCTCACGGGACTCACGTCCAAGAAGCAGCCCAAGAAGGTGCAGTGGTCCCCCGCCTGCCAAGAGGCGTTCATTGCCCTGAAAACGGCCATGTGTACAGCCCCCGTCCTCCAGGCCCCCGATTACTCCAAAGAGTTTGTGGTACAAACTGATGCCTCCGAGCTTGGCATCGGGGCAGTCCTCTCCCAGGTAAATGACCAGGGTCTAGACCAGCCCGTGGCCTTCCTCAGCCGAAGGCTGTTGCCCAGAGAACAGAGATGGAGCACCATCGAGCGTGAGGCGTTCGCCGTAGTCTGGGCCCTCAAGAAGTTACGCCCTTACCTGTTCGGCACCCATTTCAAAGTCCAAACCGACCATCGCCCCCTGCGATGGCTCATGCAGATGCGAGGAGAAAACCCCAAGCTTCTGCGGTGGTCAATCTCCCTCCAGGGGATGGATTTCACCGTAGAACATCGCCCTGGTACGGACCACGCCAACGCCGATGGCCTCTCCCGGTTCTTCCGCCTCAGCGGAGAGAACCCCCAAGAAGATGGGTAGTTCTCTCCGGCTTTCAGCTGGGGGGGACGCGTGTTAGACCCGGCCCTCGTAACGTAGACAGACCTGACCCCTGCACCTCACACCAGCCCCGAGCCCACGGCCTAGCCGATCCTTCCCACCAGAACACACACACCCGACCCGGACTTCCCCCGTCCGTAGCCTTCCTCCTTCGGCCACCCCGGGCCCGCGTGCCCACTTCATGCACCAAGATGGCCGCCCGGCCCCAGCGCGACCCTAGCCCAGAGGCGCCACTCCGGCTGGAGGGCATCGCGCTCCCCTTGGGATGAAAAGGGAGGAGCAGTTTCCATCACACCTCTGCGCTTCCCTGGGAAGGTGGGTTTCGATCGACCCGCCGGCCTCCCCGAGGGCTGGCTCCACGCCTGCTGGGTGTCTGGGGCTCTTCCCGACCCGGCCCTGAAAGGATCAAAGGACAATGGCAGGAAACCCCCAACAAGCGACCCCCAGGTGACAAGACCCCTGCCTGCACAGACTCCGGACATCAAAGAGGAGTCGCCCTATAACAAGGGGTGCTCTGGGACTGTCCGGCAGATTCGCCTTGGAAACACATGAGCCTGCTGAGTGACTCGCGGCTCCCTGAAGATCGTCAAACCCCCGAACTTGTGCTTGAGCCCTGCTGAGTGACTCGCGGCTCCCTGAAGATCGTAAGACCTCCGAACTTGTGCTTGAGCCCTGCTGAGTGACTCGCGGCTCCCTGAAGATCGTAAGACCTCCGAACTCGTGCTTGAGCCCTGCTGAGTGACTCGCGGCTCCCCGAAGAACGTAAGACCTCCGAACTTGTACTCAAGCCTGCTGAGTATCTCGCAGCGCCCACAGACTCTCTTGGTCCCGCCGGACCCCACGACGACAAGCGTATCCCCCAGCTCGAGGATTGTGAGCTGTGCGCCGGGTACGCTCCTGCATTTGATCCATACCCCCAAAGACTGTCCCGCTACCTCCTAACCCCCCTCCAAGACTTTGTGAGCCCGCGCTCTACTTGTATATATTTTGCCTTGCTGATCATAAAGATCCTACCACTCCGATCTGATAAAGATTTGTTCTTAAGAACTCCTCGTGTGGTGTCTCTCTGTCGTGTGGTGCCGAGTGTGCGATCCTAGATACGAGGTTCCTCCCCTGAGGAGTCTCCCGCCAGTGCCCGGCTACGATACCTCGAGGGTGGGTCTCAGGGCAGTCAGGGCCCCCTCCGGGCCCCTCTGAGCTTGCCTTCTAACAGATACCCTCAGGGTGACAGAGCGCTTTACAAATACACCAGGATACCCTCGCAGGTGGTGGAGCACTTTACAAATACACCAGGATACCCTCGCAGGTGGTAGACCGCTTTACAAAGACACCAGGATACCCTCGTGGGTGACGGAGCACTTAACAAGCACACCAGCATATCTGGACGGGTGATAGAGTGTTTTACAAATACACCAAGATACCCTCACTGGCAATGAAGCGCTTTACAAATCCACCAGGATACCCTGGCGGGGGAAGGAGTGCTTTACCAATACACCAGGATAGCCTCACGGGTGATAGAGCGCTTCACAAATACACTAGGATACCCTCACAGTCAATAGAGTGCTTTAAAAACACACCAGGATACCCAGGAAGGCAATAGAGCGCTTTACAAATACACCAGGATACCCGGGAAGGGTGATGGAGTGCTTTACAAATGCATCAGGATACCCTTGCGGCTGATAGAGCACTTTACAAATCGACCAGGATACCCAGGAAGGCAATAGAGTGCTCTACTAATCCTCCAGGATAGCCTGGCGGGTGGTAGAGCGCTTTACAAATACAGCAGGATACCTGGGCTGGAGATAAAGTGCCTTACACATACACCAAGATATCGTCACGGGCAATAGAGCGCTTTACAAATCCACCAGGATACCCTCACGGGTGATAGAGCGCTTCACAAATACACCAGGATAGCCTGGCAGGTGATATATCATTTTCCAAATACACCAGGATACCCCGGTAGGCAATACAGCGCTTTACAAATATACCAGGATGCGCAGGCGGGTGATTGAGAGCTTTACTTATACACCAGGATCACTGCCACCTTCCACATCAAGGAGTTCACCAAACCCAACAGCAAGACCACAGAAGTCCCTCCCAAGACCCCTGGAACAAACTAGAC
The DNA here is from genome assembly GCF_964204655.1 of Triturus cristatus. Lineage (NCBI taxonomy): Eukaryota > Metazoa > Chordata > Amphibia > Caudata > Salamandridae > Triturus > Triturus cristatus. The sequence continues at coordinate 1,190,783,424 of NC_140580.1, forward strand.
ATCTACTTCCACCAAAACATGCAGATCTACAACAGTTTCAACACACAAGACCTGCCCATCACTCCTGCCACCACCACACGTGACAACGACGCCCCCCAACAGATCCATCTCAACTGGACCCCTCTCACCATGGGCGGTACTCTCAAGACCATGAAGAGCATTCACTCCGGAGCACACTTGGACCCCTGCCCTCACCACATCTTCCACAGAGCCGCCACCTCCATCGCCCCCGAATGACGCAGCACCATCAACTGCTCTATCGAGACTGGCAAGATCAACCCCCTGCTGAAGAAACCATCAGTTGACCCTATAGACCTGAAGAACTTCAGACGGATCTCCCTGCTCCCCTTCCCGGCCACGGTCATCGAGAAGGCCATCGTAGAATGTCTGACAGAATATCGACGGACAGAAAATCGACCTACAAAAATATCGACACAAAAATATCGATGACAAGAATATCGAGATCCTATCTACAACATGGTAAGTACAAAAATATCGAAAATAAAATATAGAATGTCAAAAATATCGTTATTAAAAATATAAAGTATTTTTTAGTTAAAAAAAAATATGTAAAATAAACCAAATAATACTTATAAATAAAATAAACATAATTAAATATATGTTATAATGTTTAAAATTAATAATTAATATATATAATGTAATAAAACATTAATTAAACATATACATATAATATATAATATATATACTTACTTAATATAAATTGTAATAATTATTTTAATAACTTATAACTTGTTAGAAATTATTATAAATTACAAATACATCATACACATAAAACAATAACATGAATAAAAATTAAATAATTATATATAACACATTTAAAAAATTATATTTAATTTGAATATTGTTAAAATTAATTATATATTACATTAACTAAAATAATCCAAAAAATATTAAATAGCACCGACAATAAAACTACTACTCCAGCTCCAAAAAAAAACAGTAAAGAAAATGTTGGATAGCGTAGAGCTAAAAATTACTATTTCCACTCCAGGGAGTGTAACAATAGGGAAAGTGTTGGATAGCGTAGGGGTAAAAATTACTATTCCCACTCCAGAGAGTGCAACAGTAGGGAAAGTGTTGGATAGCGGAAGGGTAAAAAATACTATTCCAACTCCAGAGAGTGCAACAGTAGGGAAAGTGTTGGATAGCGTAGGGGTAAAAATTACTATTCCCACTCCACAGAGTGCAACAGTAGGGAAAGTGTTGGATAGCGTAGGGGTAAAAATTACTATTCCCACTCCAGAGAGTGCAACAGTAGGGAAAGTGTTGGATAGCGTAGGGGTAAAAATTACTATTCCCACTCCAGAGAGTGCAACAGTAGGGAAAGTGTTGGATAGCGTAGGGGTAAAAATTACTATTCCAACTCCACAGAGTGGAACAGTAGGGAAAGTGTTGGATAGCGTAGGGGTAAAAATTACTATTCCCACTCCAGAGAGTGCAACAGTAGGGAAAGTGTTGGATAGTGTAGGGTAAAAATTACTATTCCAACTCCAGAGAGTGCAACAGTAGGGAAAATGTTGGATAGCGAAGGGGAAAAAATTACTATTCCCACTCCAAAGAGTGCAACAGTAGGGAAAGTGTTGGATAGCGTAGGGGTACAAATTACTATTCCAACTCCAGAGAGTGCAACAGTAGGGAAAGTGTTGGATAGCGTAGGGGTACAAATTACTATTCCAACTCCAGAGAGTGCAACAGTAGGGAAAGTGTTGGATAGTGTAAGGGTAAAAATTACTATTCCAACTCCAGAGAGTGCAACAGTAGGGAAAGTGTTGGATAGCGTAGGGGTAAAAATTACTATTCCCACTCCAGAGAGTGCAACAGTAGGGAACGTGTTGGATAGTGTAGGGGTAAAAATTACTATTCCAACTCCACAGAGTGCAACAGTAAGGAAAGTGTTGGATAGCGAAGGGGTAAAAATTACTATTCCAACTCCAAAGAGTGCAACAGAAGGGAAAGTGTTGGATAGCGTAGGGGTAAAAATTACTATTCCCACTCCAGAGAGCGCAACAGTAAGGAAAGTGTTGGATAGCGTAGGGATAACATTTACTATTCCAACTCCAGAGGGTGGAACAGTAGGGAAAGTGTTGGATAGCGTAGGGGTAAAAATTACTATTCCCACTCCAGAGAGTGCAACAGTAGGGAAAGTGTTGGATAGTGTAGGGTAAAAATTACTATTCCAACTCCAGAGAGTGCAACAGTAGGGAAAATGTTGGATAGCGAAGGGGAAAAAATTACTATTCCCACTCCAAAGAGTGCAACAGTAGGGAAAGTGTTGGATAGCGTAGGGGTACAAATTACTATTCCAACTCCAGAGAGTGCAACAGTAGGGAAAGTGTTGGATAGCGTAGGGGTACAAATTACTATTCCAACTCCAGAGAGTGCAACAGTAGGGAAAGTGTTGGATAGTGTAAGGGTAAAAATTACTATTCCAACTCCAGAGAGTGCAACAGTAGGGAAAGTGTTGGATAGCGTAGGGGTAAAAATTACTATTCCCACTCCAGAGAGTGCAACAGTAGGGAACGTGTTGGATAGTGTAGGGGTAAAAATTACTATTCCAACTCCACAGAGTGCAACAGTAAGGAAAGTGTTGGATAGCGAAGGGGTAAAAATTACTATTCCAACTCCAAAGAGTGCAACAGAAGGGAAAGTGTTGGATAGCGTAGGGGTAAAAATTACTATTCCCACTCCAGAGAGCGCAACAGTAAGGAAAGTGTTGGATAGCGTAGGGATAACATTTACTATTCCAACTCCAGAGGGTGCAACAGTAGGGAAAGTGTTGGATAGCGTAGAAGTTAAAAATAACATAGTTATAAATAAAATAATTATTTAAAATAATTAGTGATTTAATTATTAAATAACTCAAAATTGTTTACAAATACCAATAAATAATTATTACAAACATATCTACCAAAGAATAATTAATTAACAATACATTAATAATAAATACCAATAAATAATAATTAATAAATATTAATTACCAAATAATAAATATTAAACGATACAATATTTTTCATAACCAAAAACATATGAGTTATTAAAAAGTAAATACCAATTAAAATATATTTAACCATTTAAAAAAATATATACCGCAAAATAATAATTATGAAACATTAATTACCAATTAAAAAATATTGAACTATTAAATATTTTTCATACGCAAAAATAATAAATATTACACATTAATTACCAATTAATAATTACTTATTAATATATTAATTAGAAATATCAATGCATAATATTTAATTATATTTAATTCACAATTAATGATTAATAAACAAATAATTATTTTTCATAACCAAAATATTATAATTTAATATATTTACCAATTAATAATTACTGTCCAATTAATTAATTATCAATACCCAACAACTAATTTAATAATTACTTAATTAGATTTCAATTACTTCCAACACTATTCCCCTATAAACGCACGACACACTCCACTAATAAAATAATACACTTAACATAATTATCAATTCATCAACTAATTAAAACTAATTGCCAATTAATAAAAATTAATTACCAATTAATACTTAATTAACAATAATATAATTATCAATACCAATAAATGAAAATAAATTATTAATTAATTACAATTAAATTACTTCCCACCCTATTCCCCTATACACTCACAACCCGCTACAGAACTTAAACGCAAAAATTTCTTAAAATCAATTTATAATTCCTAAAAATGTATAATTAATTCCATATAATTAAATTACTTCCCACCCTATTCCCCTATAAACCCACAACCCGCTACAGAACTTAAACGCAAAAATTAATTAAAATTAATTTATAATTCCTAAAAATGTATAATTAATTCCATATAATTAAATTACTTCCCACCCTATTCCCCTATAAACCCACAACCCGCTACGGTACTAAAACACAAAATTGACTTAAAAAACCATTGTTAACATATAAAAATTGTATACATATATGTTAAAACCAGTAGAACAATTAACTAAAAACATATAACACATACATATTAAATACATAATAAAATACATAACAATAATATAAATATCGATATTAGTAACATCAATATTAGTAAAATCGATATATTTGATGTCGATATTACTAACTTCGATATTACTAACATCGATATTAAAATACTTACCTTAGGATCGATATTCTGTCCATAGATATTATTGACATCGATATTCTGTCCCTTCGATATTTAAAACTCGATATTTGTGTAGGTAGATATTTTAGTTTCGATATTTTGGCTGCTCACCGCCATCAACGCCCAACTCTCCGAGTTCATCGAAGGCAACCACGTCCTGGACTCCTCTTAATCTGGCTTCGGAAGCAACCCCAACACCGAGACAGCCCTCCTCGCTGCCACCGATGGCATCCGCTCCCTCCTCGACTGGGGAGAAACAGCAGCCCTCATCCTCCTGGACCTCTCAGCCACCTTCGACAACGTCTCCTACCCTACCCTAAGCACCAGACTCCAATATCCCAGTATCCATGACAAAACCCTGGTCTGGATTCATTCTTTTCTCACCAGTAGAACACAACAGGTCAGACTACCCCATGGAGATTGGCTGCTGAGTTCCCCAGGGCTCATCACTGAGCCTCACCCTCTTCAACGTCTATGTGGCCCACTCACAGCCATAGCCAGGAACCAGGGACTCAACATCGTCTCCTACGCTGACTAAACCCCGCTGATCCGCTCTCTCACCAACAAGCCCCGAATTGCCAAAAACAACTTCCACAACGGGATGAAGGCCGTTGCTTCCTAGATGAGAAACAGCTGCCTCAAAGTCAACTCGGACAAGACCGAAATCCTCATCCTGGGAGCCAACACCTCTACTTAGGAAAACTCCAAGTGTCCGCGGCGTTAGTAAGCTGACAATGCACACAACCTCTGTATCACACTGAACTGCTCGCTCGTGATGAACCACCAGATCAACACTGTCTCCGCATCATGCTTCCACACTCTTTGCCTCCTTCAAAAGACCTTCAGATGGATCCCCACTGAGGCCAGAAAGACGGTCACCCATGCACTCATCAGCAGCAGACGACTACGGCAACACACTCTACGCAGGCGTCATCCAGAAACTGCTCAGGAAACTGCAGAACGTTCAGAACGTGCAGCCAGACTGGTCCTCAACATCCCCCACCACAGCCACATTTCCGAACACCTGCGAGAACTCCACTGGCTCCTAGTCAAAAGAAGAGTCACGTTCGAACTCCTCACACACGTCTACAAAGCCCTCCATGATGCCAGACCAGCATTTCTGAACCACCGGCTCTCATTCCACATACCCACCAGACATCTCCGCTCCTCCCAACTCCCTCTGGCCACCGACCCTCAGATCCATAAGACCAGGACCGGAAGAAGATTCTTTCCCTACCTCACCACCAAGACCTGGAACTCCCTGCCTTTCCACGCTGTACAAATACACCAGGATACCCTGGCGGGCAATGGAATGCTTTACAAATACACCAGGATACCCTGGCGGGCAATGGAATGCTTTACAAATACACCAGGATAGCCTGGCGGGCAATGGAACGCTTTACAAATACACCAGGATACCCTGGCGGGCGATGGAACACTTTCCAAATACACCAGGATACCCTGGTGGGCGATGGAACGTTTTACATATAACACATTGAGGAACAAGTTGCCCCACAGGAGCGTGTACATTTCCCCTTCCTGAACCGGATCTTACCTTCGTTATTGAGCCTTCTGTCCCTGTAAACCATCTCACCCCACTCTCTGCTGGATCCCACTGGTTTCTGCTTCTTCCTGTCCAGATTTTGGGATCTTTAATTCAGGCTCTTTTAAAATACCCCCAGTTTCCCACTCGATTCTGTGTCCCTCTCTCTGTCCATGCTTCTAAACTAACCAGTGGCACTATCCTCACTGACTCTCATTGGCAGCACCTCGCATGATTTTGCCACGACGCCCTCTGGCCCTTTACTGAGTACATGTGACATGTATGATCCTAGCCCTGGTTGCTTCACTGGATGTTTGTCCTCCAGCCTGATCCAGGTGCAATCCAGCAAGGCTTCAACGATGGGCTCACCCCCCTCCACTTTAGGAACTGGACGATAAGGGGTCTGTGACTGTACCATAATCCTCTGGGAACCTCACTTGCCCCATCACACACATTAATATTAAGCTTACTTCCGGCTTCCTTGTCTGGACTCATCAACCTTCAGAAACCCTCATCTCACTGCGCATTGCTCGGTAGTCCCTCCCAGGCATCAGTCCTGGCCAGTGCTCCCCAGTTCTTTTGTGGGTGCACAGTCGCCAAGCAAGCACCAGCAGCAGATGAGAAAAGACAGATAAAAAGTGGAGCCACTGCCAGACCCTGGTAGTCCCCGGGTCCTGGACAGCAGTAACTGTACTCCGGGATCCTAGCACCGTTGGATGTGGCCCCACCCTGCATTCTACAAGCTGCACTTCTAATGCAACCTGCTGCCCACCCTGTCTGCACTCTATGATGCAAGCCCCCCCAGCTACTGTTATACTTGTCTGTTTGTGAAGGCACCTTTCCGACAAGAGCATCACACAGGTTGACTGGACAGCGGTATCTCCTCTCATCCGCCAAGTCAGCAACCATCGCTGCCACCATAAGTGGTCCACCAGAGCTTGGAACTGTGCTGCTGGGTGGCCCGCGAGGTTCACTAACCTTTGAACTGAGGCAGCTCCCCATGGTGGCTCTCGACCAGTGAAGTCTGGACTGCTTGCTCGGACCTGGACCTCGCTCGGTTCGCACACAGCCACCACACCAATGGCCTCAGCCCTTACCCCCGGTGGTCTGACTAACGCACCCAAGTGGCCCCTTACCTGTAGGTATGCTTTAGTCAGGCTGATGGACAGGTAGTCACTGGTACATCTCCAGGGGTTCACCAGATTTAAGATCTGTGTGATCTGTTCATTGAGCGTCGTGGGCAGGTCCTCCACGGAGGGCACAGTGGTGCCAACATCCGCCACCGTCACTGGCACCTGACTCTCTGTGGAAGCAAGATAAGCAAGAGGTCATGTCTTGACCTCTAAAGGAAGAAAAATTATAGACCCAGACATCAATCACACAGCAAGGGATTGAGAGACCTGCCAGTTAACCACATGGCAAATAATGATAGCCCCCAAATCAACCACACAGCAAGGCAGCGAGAGACCTGCAGATCATCACACAGCAAGGCAATGAAAGAACCACAAATCAACCATAAAGCAAGGCAATGCGAGTCCTGTCAATCAACCACATAGCAAGACAAAGAAGACCCACAAATCAACCACACAGCAAGGCAATGGGAAACCTGCCAATCAACCACATAGTAAGGCAGCGAGGGACCTGCAGATCAATCACATAGCAAGCCAATGACAGACCCACAAATCAACCATACAGCAAGGCAATGACAGACCGGCCGATCAACCACACAGCAAGGCAATGACAGACCGGCCAATCAACCACACAGCAAGCAATGATATCCAGCAAATAAACCACACAGCAAGGCAATGACAGACCCTCAAATAACTCACACAGCAACCCAATGAGAAATCTGCAGATCAGTCACACAACAAGGCAATGAGAGACCCGCAAATCAACCACACAGCAACCTAATGAGAGATCTTCGCATCAATTACACAGCAAGGCAAAGAGAGACCCCCAAATAAACCACACAGCAACCCAATGAGAGATCAGCAGATCAATCACACAGCAAGACAATGACAGACCCGCAAATCAACAACATAGCAAGGCAATGAGAGATCTACAGATCAATCACACAGTAAGACAATGACAGACCCGCAAAGCAACAAGACAGCAACCCACTGAGATATCTGCAGATCAGTCCCACAGCAAGGCAATGAAAGATCTGCAGATCAGTCACACAGCAAAGCAATGAGAGACCGCCAGATCAATCACACAACAAGACAATGACAGACCCACAAATCAACAAAACAGCAAGGCAATTAGAGATCTGCAGATCATCCACACAGCAAGGCAGCGAGAGACCTGCAGATCAATCACACAGCAAGACAATTACAGACCCGCAAATTAACCACACAGCAAGGCAATGAGAGAACTGCCAATCAACCACACAACAAGGAAATGAGAGACCTGCTGATTGACCACACAGCAAGGCAATGATAGAGCGCAGATCAACCACACAGCAAGGCAGCGAGAGACCTGCAGATCATCACACAGCAAGGCAATGAAAGAACCACAAATCAACCATAAAGCAAGGCAATGCGAGTCCTGTCAATCAACCACATAGCAAGACAAAGAAGACCCACAAATCAACCACACAGCAAGGCAATGGGAAACCTGCCAATCAACCACATAGTAAGGCAGCGAGGGACCTGCAGATCAATCACATAGCAAGCCAATGACAGACCCACAAATCAACCACACAGCAAGGCAATGACAGACCGGCCGATCAACCACACAGCAAGGCAATGACAGACCGGCCAATCAACCACACAGCAAGCAATGATATCCAGCAAATAAACCACACAGCAAGGCAATGACAGACCCTCAAATAACTCACACAGCAACCCAATGAGAAATCTGCAGATCAGTCACACAACAAGGCAATGAGAGACCCGCAAATCAACCACACAGCAACCTAATGAGAGATCTTCGCATCAATTACACAGCAAGGCAAAGAGAGACCCCCAAATAAACCACACAGCAACCCAATGAGAGATCAGCAGATCAATCACACAGCAAGACAATGACAGACCCGCAAATCCACAACACAGCAAGGCAATGAGAGATCTACAGATCAATCACACAGTAAGACAATGACAGACCCGCAAAGCAACAAGACAGCAACCCACTGAGATATCTGCAGATCAGTCCCACAGCAAGGCAATGAAAGATCTGCAGATCAGTCACACAGCAAAGCAATGAGAGACCGCCAGATCAATCACACAACAAGACAATGACAGACCCACAAATCAACAAAACAGCAAGGCAATTAGAGATCTGCAGATCATCCACACAGCAAGGCAGCGAGAGACCTGCAGATCAATCACACAGCAAGACAATTACAGACCCGCAAATTAACCACACAGCAAGGCAATGAGAGAACTGCCAATCAACCACACAACAAGGAAATGAGAGACCTGCTGATTGACCACACAGCAAGGCAATGATAGAGCGCAGATCAACCACACAGCAAGGCAGCGAGAGACCTGCAGAACAACCACACGGCAAGACAATGACAGACATAAATTAACATGTGTATTTTTAAAGCGCACGTTCACCCAGAGGTCTCTTGGCACTGAATAACAGATGTTCATTGTTACCCAACTCAATGGTACTCATTTTATCGACCTCAGATGGATGAAAGGCTGAGTGGCCCCGCCAGGATTTGAACCTGTGACCATGAGGTAGAACACTGGCCCCTGCAATGGATGCATTAGTCCACTGAGCCACCAGACCCAGCTTCATAGACCCACAAATCAACCACACAGCAACCCAATAAGAGATCTGCCTATCAGTCACACAGCAAGGCAATGACAGACCACCAGATCAATCACACAGCGAGACAATGACAGAGCCGCAAATCAACCACACAACAAGACAGTGAGTGACCTGCCAATCAATTACACAGCAAGCAATGATAGCCCACAAATCAACCACACAGCAAGGCAATGATAGCCCGCAAACCAACCATACAGCAAAGCAGCGTGAGACCTGCAAATCAACAACACAGCAAGACAAAGACAGACCGGTAAATCAATCACACAGCAAGACAAAGAAGACCCGCAAATCAACAACACAGCAAGGCAATGAGAGATATGCAGATCAGTCACACAGAAAGGCAATGAGAGACCGCCAGATCAATCACACAGCAAGACAAAGAAGACCCGCAAATCAACAACACAGCTAGGCAATGAGAGATATGCAGATCAGTCACACAGCAAGGCAATGAGAGACCGCCAGATCAATCACACAGCAAGACAATGACTGTCCGGCAAATCAACCACACAGCAACCCAATGAGAGATCTGCAGATCAGTTACACTGCAAGGCAATGAGAGACCACCAGATGAATCACACCATAAGACAATGACAGACCAGCAAATCAACAAGACAGCAGCCCAATGAGAGATCTGCAGCTCAGTCACACAGCAAGACAATGAGAGACCGCCAGATCAAACCCACAGCAAGAAAATTACAGACCTGCAAATCACCTCCACAGCAACCCAATTAGAGACCTGCAGATCAATCACACAGCAAGCCAATAACAAACCCACAAATTACCCACACAGCAAGGCAATGAGAGACCTGCCAATCAACCACACAGCAAGACAATGTGACCCCAGCCAATCAACCACACAGCAAGGCAATGAGAGACCGCCAGCTCAGTCACACAGCAAGACAAAGAAGACCCGCAAATCAACAACACACAAAGGCAATGAAAGATATGCAGATCAGTCACACAGCAAGGCAATGAGAGACCGCCAGATCAATCACACAGCTAAACAAAGAAGAAAATTACAGACCTGCAAATCACCTCCACAGCAACCCAATTAGAGACCTGCAGATCAATCACACAGCAAGCCAATAACAAACCCACAAATTACCCACACAGCAAGGCAATGAGAGACCTGCCAATCAACCACACAGCAAGACAATGTGACCCCAGCCAATCAACCACACAGCAAGGCAATGAGAGACCGCCAGCTCAGTCACACAGCAAGACAAAGAAGACCCGCAAATCAACAACACAGCAAGGCAATGAGAGATATGCAGATCAGTCACACAGCAAGGCAATGAGAGACCGCCAGATCAATCACACAGCAAGACAATGACTGTCCGGCAAATCAACCACACAGCAACCCAATGAGAGATCTGCAGACCAGTTACACAGCAAGGCAATGAGAGACCACCAGATGAATCACACCATAAGACAATGACAGACCAGCAAATCAACAAGACAGAATCCCAATGAGAGATCTGCAGCTCAGTCACACAGCAAGGCAATGAGAGACCGCCAGATCAAACCCACAGCAAGACAATTACAGACCTGCAAATCACCTCCACAGCAACCCAATTAGAGACCTGCAGATCAATCACACAGCAAGCCAATAACAAACCCACAAATTACCCACACAGCAAGGCAATGAGAGACCTGCCAATCAACCACACAGCAAGACAATGTGAGACCAGCCAATCAACCACACAGCAAGGCAATGAGAGACCGCCAGATCAGTCACACAGCAAGACAAAGAAGTCCCGCAAATCAACAACACAGCAAGGCAATGAGAGATATGCAGATCAGTCACACAGCAAGGCAATGAGAGACCGCCAGATCAATCACGCAGCTAGACAAAGAAGACCCGCAAATCAACAACACAGCAAGGCAATGAGAGATATGCAGATCAGTCACACAGCAAGGCAATGAGAGACCGCCAGATCAATCACACAGCAAGACAATGACTGTCCGGCAAATCAACCACACAGCAAGGCAATGAGAGATCTGCAGATCAGTTACACAGCAAGGCAATGAGAGACCACCAGATGAATCACACCATAAGACAACGACAGACCAGCAAATCAACAAGACAGCAGCCCAATGAGAGATCTGCAGCTCAGTCACACAGCAAGGCAATGAGAAACCGCCAGATCAAACCCACAGCAAGACAATTACAGACCTGCAAATCACCTCCACAGCAACCCAATTAGAGACCTGCAGATCAATCACACAGCAAGCCAATAACAAACCCACAAATTACCCACACAGCAAGGCAATGAGAGACCTGCCAATCAACCACACAGCAAGACAATGTGAGACCAGCCAATCAACCACACAGCAAGGCAATGAGAGACCGCCAGATCAGTCACACAGCAAGACAAAGAAGACCCGCAAATCAACAACACAGCAAGGCAATGAGAGATATGCAGATCAGTCACACAGCAAGGCAATGAGAGACCGCCAGATCAATCACACAGCTAGACAAAGAAGACCCGCAAATCAACAACACAGCAAGGCAATGAGAGATATGCACATCAGTCACACAGCAAGGCAATGAGAGACCGCCAGATCAATCACACAGCTAGACAAAGAAGACCCGCAAATCAACAACACAGCAAGGCAATGAGAGATATGCAGATCAGTCACACAGCAAGGCAATGAGAGACCGCCAGATCAATCACACAGCAAGACAATGACTGTCCGGCAAATCAACCACACAGCAACCCAATGAGAGATCTGCAGATCAGTTACACAGCAAGGTAATGAGAGAGCACCAGATGAATCACACCATAAGACAATGACAGACTAGCAAATCAACAAGACAGCAGCCCAATGAGAGATCTGCAGCTCAGTCACACAGCAAGGTAATGAGAGACCGCCAGATCAAACCCACAGCAAGACAATTACAGACCTGCAAATCACCTCCACAGCAACCCAATTAGAGACCTGCAGATCAATCACACAGCAAGCCAATAACAAACCCAAAAATTACCCACACAGCAAGGCAATGAGAGACCTGCCAATCAACCACACAGCAAGACAATGTGAGACCAGCCAATCAACCACACAGCAAGGCAATGAGAGACCGCCAGATCAGTCACACAGCAAGACAAAGAAGAACCCGCAAATCAACAACACAGCAAGGCAATGAGAGATATGCAGATCAGTCACACAGCAAGGCAATGAGAGACCGCCAGATCAATCACACAGCAAGACAATGACTGTCCGGCAAATCAACCACACAGCAGCCCAATGAGAGATCTGCAGCTCAGTCACACAGCAAGGCAATGAGAGACCGCCAGATCAAACCCACAGCAAGACAATTACAGACCTGCAAATCACCTCCACAGCAACCCAATTAGAGACCTGCAGATCAATCACACAGCAAGCCAATAACAAACCCACAAATTACCCACACAGCAAGGCAATGAGAGACCTGCCAATTAATCACACAGCAAGACAATGTGAGACCAGCCAATCAACCACACAGCAAGGCAATGAGAGACCGCCAGATCAGTCACACAGCAAGACAAAGAAGACCCGCAAATCAACAACACAGCAAGGCAATGAGAGATATGCACATCAGTCATACAGCAAGGCAATGAGAGACCGCCAGATCAATCACACAGCTAGACAAAGAAGACCCGCAAATCAACAACACAGCAAGGCAATGAGAGATATGCACATCAGTCACACAGCAAGGCAATGAGAGACCGCCAGATCAATCACACAGCTAGACAAAGAAGACCCGCAAATCAACAACACAGCAAGGCAATGAGAGATATGCAGATCAGTCACACAGCAAGGCAATGAGAGACCGCCAGATCAATCACACAGCAAGACAATGACTGTCCGGCAAATCAACCACACAGAAACCCAATGAGAGATCTGCAGATCAGTTACACAGCAAGGCAATGAGAGACCACCAGATGAATCACACCGTAAGACAATGACAGACCAGCAAATCAACAAGACAGCAGCCCAATGAGAGATCTGCAGCTCAGTCACACAGCAAGGCAATGAGAGACCGCCAGATCAAACCCACAGCAAGACAATTACAGACCTGCAAATCACCTCCACAGCAACCCAATTAGAGACCTGCAGATCAATCACACAGCAAGCCAATAACAAACCCACAAATTACCCACACAACAAGGCAATGAGAGACCTGCCAATCAACCACACAGCAAGACAATGTGAGACCAGCCAATCAACCACACAGCAAGGCAATGAGAGACTGCCAGATCAGTCACACAGCAAGACAATTACAGACCCGCAAATTAACTCCAGAGCAAGACAATGAGAGACCTGCCGATCATCCACACAGCAAAGCAGCGAGAGACCTGCAGATCAACCACACAACAAGACAATGACAGACCCGCAGATCAACCACACAACAAGGAAATGAGAGACCTGCCGTTCAACCACACAGCAAGGCAGCGAGAGACCTGCAGATCAACCACACACCAAGACAATGACAGACCCGCAGATCAACCACACAACAACCCAATAAGAGATCTGCCTATCAGTCACACAGCAAGGAAATCAGCTTCTCCATAAGAAGGCCCTCAGCAGCTTTCCATTGTAACACTACAGGCCTAGTGTAGGAAGGTGGAAATTGACTATATGGTTGCCCCCACTGTTTGCCTGGTGTTTTCCTGGTTTATGACTTAGTCTGGCTGGGATCCTGCTATTCAGGGTCCCAGTCTGTCTGCTTTCTCTGTAAAATGCTTAGCATGTACATTAGATACACATCTAATTGGATTCTGGAGTGCCTTATAAACCCCTAGTATATGGTTTTCTATGTACCTAGGGCATAGGTACCTCAGAGGCCTACCAGGGGCTGAAGCAAGTATTATGCCACCCCTGGGAAGCACTCCAAAATGGAACCACAGGTCTGCTACTGCAGCCTGGGTAAGGGTGTGCTTGCACCCCTTACAGTGGTATAGGCTACCTATATCACTATCATTGCACACACATATAAAACCTATAAGTCACTCCTATGGCAGGCCTTAAGAATCCTGAAGGCAGTGTGCTTGGTTTTTATGTGAGAGGGTGCCCCTGCATGAGCAGGGCCCCCCTGCAGTGTTCGGAGTACCTCCTCTGATGCTGTTTGTGGTGCAGCCTGACCATATACTCTTAAGTGCATTATAACCTCGCGGTAAATGCTAACTTTGGACTGGCTGCACGGAAACATGTCGTGTTTGGTGTCAAGCGCTTTGGAATACTACTCCCCCACCAGTTCTGGCAGCAGGGGTAGCATTCCACCCTTCTAGAGGGAGAGACATGTACACACTGATCTAACCGGTAAAAACTTTCTAGAGCCCTGGCATCACAAAATGGATGCCACTGTCACAGACACGGGTCTGGCCTCCTGCTGCTGACCGAAACTCCGGCAGGGGAGGCCTGGACAATAGGTTTCCTGTCACAGGGAGGTGTAACCACCTCCCCATACAGGCAGATGTGTATTGGGGGTGCGCAGGAGCACTCTCTGGTGCTTTGAAGTCCTGTACTGGGGCACCCTTGGTGTCTCTGTGCATAGTCCAGTTCAAACCGGTTGCAGGGGCTACCTTCCCCTGCTCTGGTGCAAAACTGGACAAAGGAAATGGGTGTAACCACCCCTCTTTCCAAACCCTCCCATAGGTGGGTCCCCAGAGTATGTCCAAACCCTTATCTTAGTATAAGTATAGGAACCCAGTCCTTGAGACTTTAGATTACCCTGGACAAAACTCTGCAAGATATATCCTGGACCTTCGACTTTCTATTTCGACTAGAAGACGGAAGAAATCTCCCTTGGGGTCAAGGACTGACTCCCCTGCTTGGCATGCACCAAAGAAGCAACTGTCCGGTCTGCAACTCTGAAGCTCCCGCTGGATGCCAAAGTCTTCGCATCAACAGAGGTGGATTTCCAGACTTCCCCGAGGTTACCCTGAGTCCACAGCAAAGCTGAGGCCCGTGGCTATCGTGGGTGACATGGAACCGTGACCCCTGGACATCGTGAACTTTTGCCGGTACATCATCTTCTTGGTCTTCCTCGAAGTTGTGCTTTGGGCTCCGAGTAGCCCCAGTCTTGAGCGCCTACAGCACCGAAGATCTCTGGCCTCCACTTCACGAGTTTCCAGTGCGACTGCTTGAGGCGCCTTCGCGATCGCTAGCTCGTTGGCTAGTGGGTCTCCACGAAGGCAACTCCTCTTCTGCTTGGGCTTTCCTCGTTGCTGCAGATGTGCCCTGATTTACCCTCGCTGGGTGAGTCCCTCAGACCTTGCTGGTCTGCACCGACGTCTTTCTTCCAATTCCACCTGACTTGCCAAGACTTGTTGGGTCCATTCTGGTCGCCGACACCGCAGCACTTGACAGTCTTCGTGGGACAGCTCGAATCCAGCTTGTGGTCGTCATCGATGCCTCCTGGACCTCATGGCTGAAGAGTCAAGACACCCGTCAACTCACTTGAAGCACCCGACATCCGTGGGCATTGGACTATCGTTCCCCTGGTCACTGGCAAGTGACCCAGACTCTGTCCCCTCTGCTTTCAGGTTCCTTCCATCCTCGATCCAGGCTTGGATCTCTTCGGACACTTCTCCTCTTCACGGCAGCAGCACTTCTTTGCCAGCTTCCATTGAAAACTACGTCGCGACCCGACACCAAAAGACACCTATGCACCCGGCTTCCCTGGGTGAGGTAACTCGAGTACTCCGGTGTTCCCGTGGGTGTTGGCCCTAGACACCTCTAAGTCCAAAAGGGTTTGCTTGCAGTCGTCCTCTAAGTGTCCTTAACTTGTAATTTTCCAACCGCGACTTTCCCCATATAAGTCAACGGTGATTCGCGCCTGTGTTCTAACACTGCACGCGTCCCCCGTGGATCCCCTATGTCACTACATTGGGTGGTTCCTTGGGGCCCAAACGCTTCTAAAGGCTCTAGGCCTTGTGTCTAGTTCAGTCGTGGTTCTTATACCACTTTATTCGTATATGGTTTGGTATGCCCATAGGGCCCAAACATGTATTTGTGCTATTACTGTTGAATACTGACTTGTAACTTAAGTATTTCGAACTCCAGCCTCATAGACTAGAGGGGTGTGTTGATCTTAAATACATATATTTTGAATATATACCTGGTGCGGTTGTCCTTTCATTTGGTCATTCAAGAGATTATAGACTGGTAAAACAAGCTGCTTTACATTCCTTCAAGACTTAGTCTGAAGGCTGCTCTACATAGCTACACTAGGATAGCTTTCAATAAAGGTTGTCTTTAACCTATCACCATAAGGGGTTGTTTGGACTGGTACAAGGTGCCCACTATAACTAGTGGACAGCATATACCAGGCCAAATTCTCACATTGGTGTGCAGCGTATGGGATTCCAGCTTGCTATTGTTTTACCAGATAATCTAAATTGAATTGATCAACTGAAAACCACTAAAGGTACCTGAGGTACATATAATATCAAGCTTAGCTACAGTAAGTTCTACTGAACTTAGAGTTGTGTGTCAAGGGCTTAGCACAGCCTTTCTACAACTCAAGAGAGTTTAGTAGGCCACACTAGTGTAGGTAGTGCAATACACAACACCACATTAGTAATGTCTAACCAGCCAGGAACCAGTGGGTTCCTACCAGGAACCAGTGAGCTCCTTCCCTATAGATATGAGGATCTCACCTTTGCTCAGCTTAGTGCCTTATGTTCCATTAGGAAGCTGAAGACAGGCAAAAGCCCAACCACCCTGCATCTCATAAAGATACTTAAGCTGGATGATATCACAGGGCCTAGTGGGCCTGAAGGGGTAGGCAGAGTGGGTGGGGCAGCAGTTGAGAGTGGACCTAGGGGTGGAACTCTCCCTGGCCCAACCTCTGCTGCTGACCAGACAGATGACAATGATCAGGATCTGGTGAACCCAGCTCCCCTGGATGAGGATGATGAGGAAGAGCCCAATGCTCCCCTCTTTGTCCCTCCAGGAAGAGTTGAAAGTAGGGTTAGAAGGGATATCTCTCTCTCAAGGGAGTCTGTCCAGTCTACCTCATCTGTAGGGACCTCTATTTCTTCTCACAGAGGGAGGGAAACCTCACAGGAGAGGAAAGAGAGACTGCTGAAGTATGAGCAAGACAAGTTCAACCTCAGAAAGCAGCAGATGGCTTTAGATAGGGAAACCCTGGAGCTCTACAGAGCTAGTAAAAAGGAGGGACTAGAGTCCCTTGGTGGCAGCAATTTCCCTAGCGATAGGGAGAGGTCTTATGACCATAGAAACCTAAGTAAGATTGTCCCTCCCTACCAGAGTGGGGATGACATCCACAAATGGTAAACTGCCTTGGAGAGGGCCTGTAAAGTACAGAAGGTGCCTCAAGGTCAGTGGGCAGCAATCTTATGGCTCTCCTTTGCAGACAAAGGTAGAGATAAGCTCCTCACTGTAAGAGAAGAGGATGCTGATGATTACCAGGTCTTGAAAAGAGCACTAATAGATAGGTTTGGCCTAGCCACTGAACAATACAGGTTAAAGTTCAGAAATACCCAAAAGGCACAAAATGAAGACTGGGTGGACTTTGTGGACTGTGCTGCTAAGGCTCTGGAAGGTTGGTTATTGGGCAGTAAAGTGTGTGACTTCACAGGATTGTACAATCTGATAATGAGGGAGCAGATTCTTAACTGTCAAAATCAGCTGTTGCACCAGTACCTGGTAGACTCTGATCTGACCTCTCCCCAAAAATTGGGAAAGAAGGCAGACAAATGGGTCAGAACCAGGGTGAGGCAGAAAGTACAGAACCAAGGTGGTGACCATAAGAAGCAAGATTCTAAGAACTCTGACAAGGGTAAGGACAAGGGTAAAGACCAGAAGATTTCACAAGGGCCCCAAAAATCTTCTTCAGGTGTGGATTCACAGTCTAACAAAGGGAAAGGCCAAAAGAAACCATGGTGCAAAGTCTGTGAGCAAAAGACACACTGGAGCAGTGATTTCACCAAGTCCAAAGACAATACTCCAGCCCCCACCAATGCCCCTAAGGCACCTGCTCCCCCTAATGCAGTTACAATTGGTGTTGGGAGTACACAAACCAAGGGTTTAGTAGGGTTGACCCTGGATACTGAGTTGGGCTCTGGCCTAGTCAGAGAAACCACTCATGCTGTTCTTGTCTGTGATGGGGGCATGGATATGACCCCCTCTGGGAGTCCCAGTAACTTGGGCAAGTACAGGTAACAGCCTTTAATCAATGGAGTACAGGCTTTGGCATTCAGGGACACAGGAGCAAGTGTCACAATGGTGACAAAAGATCTTGTGGGTCCTGGGCAGATTATACTTGGTGAAATGTACCAAGTGACCAATGCTAGCAACGTCAGAACAGACCATTCTCTGGCAGTTGTTAACTTCTCCTGGGGAAGGGTAACTGGCCTTAAGAAGGTTGTGGTGAGTGCAGACCTACCAGTCGAATGCTTGCTTGGCAATGATCTAGAGACTTCAGCTGGGGCAGAAGTAGAGCTCAGGACTCATGCAGAAATGCTGGGCACCCCTGCAGATGTGTTTGCTGTGACCAGGTCACAGGCCAAAATGTCTGAAACTGAACAGGCCTTGGATTCTGGAACAATGGACCAAGTGCCATCCAAGAGGAGGAGCAGAAGGGTTAAGGTAGAACCTTCTCCCCTGACTCAGAAGGAGGATCTTTCTCTTGAGGGAGATGATCACAGTCCTGAAGAAAGAACTGTCCCAGAGGAGCTTGAGCCTGATCAGGTTGAGTTCTTGGGGACAGGGGCCCCTTCCAGGGCAGATCTGAGCCAGGAGCAGCAGAGCTGCCCCTCTCTTGAACCCCTCACACAGCAAGCTGCTGCTGAGGCTGCCGGGAGTGCTAGTGGTACCCATATGGTGTATTGGGATGATGGACTCCTGTACTCAGGGTGTAGAGACCCCAAGCCTGGTGTCACCAGGAGGTTGGTTATACCTCTGAAGTTCAGGGGCTTCCTATTGACCCTAGCTCATGATATCCGTTCAGCAGGTCACCTGGGCCAGAACAAGACTTGGGACAGCCTTGTCCCTAACTTTCACTGGCCCCACATGTCTGAAGACACAAAGGAGTTTTGTCGCTCCTGTGTAACCTGCCAAGTCAATGGCAAAGCAGGTGGCACAACAAAGGCCCCCCTAATACCACTACCTGTGGTGGGGGTGCCCTTTGAAAGGGTGGGGATTGACATTGTTGGTCCTATGGATCCCCAAACATCTGGGCACAGATTTATCCTGGTGGTAGAGGATCATGCTACCAGGTACCCAGAAGCTATTGCCCTGAGGACCACTACAGCATCTGTGGTGGCAAGAGCCTTGTTGGGAATTTTCTCAAGAGTGGGTTTCCTTACGGAGGTAGTATCAGACAGAGGTACCAACTTTATGTCTAGTTACTGAAGAGCAATGTGGACGGAGTGCGGAGTGACTTACAAGTTCACCACACCCTCTAACCCACAATGCAATGGTTTGGTTGAAAGGTTCAACAAAACCTTAAAGGGCGTGATTAAAGGGCTCCCAGAAAAGCTCAGGCGAAGATGGGACATTTTCTTGCCCTGCCTTTTGTTTGCATCCAGGGAGGTGCCACAAAAGGGGGTTGGCTACAGCCCATTTGAACTTTTGTTTGGTCACCCTATCAGGGGTCTATTGTGTTTGGTGAAGGAAGGATGGGAGTTACCTCTCAAGCCCCCAAAGCAAGACATAGTGGACTATGTACTTGGTGTCCACTCCAGGATTGCTGAGTACATGAAAAAGGCAAACAAAAACCTTGAGGCTAGCCAGGAACTGCAAAAAGCCTGGCATGACCAAAAGGCTGTACTGACTGTTTACCAGCCAGGACAGAAAGGATGGGGGTTGGAGCCTGTGGCCCCAGCAGCCCTCAAGGACAAATGGAGTGGCCCTCATAATATTGTTGAACAGAAAGGGGAGGTTACCTACTTGACCGGCTTTCTCAGAACCCTGATGATGGGTCAGTTGATGGCGTAGCCTTGGCAGACAGCCTCACTGCTCAGCAGCAAACTGACTGCAGAAAACATTTCAGCCAGTTCAGACGTATGATTTCTCGGACTCCAAGTCAGACCACCTGGTGACTCATGAAGTGGACACTGGGGACAGTCTGCCTGTGAAGAATAAAATCTACAGGCAACCTGACCATGTCAGGGACTGTATAAGGACAAAAGTCCAAAAGATGTTGGATTTGGGTGCGATTGAACCCTCAGTTAGCCCTTGGGCTAGTCCAGTAGTCTTGGTACCAAAACCTCACACCAGTGGTGGGAAAAGAGAGATGAGGTTTTGTGTAGACTACAGGGGTTTCAATGCAGTCACTAGGACTGATGCCCATCCCATCCCCAGGGCAGATGAGCTAATAGATACTTTGGCCTCAGCCAAGTTTCTAAGCACATTTGACCTCCTGCCCTCTCCCTGTACTGGCATCGCCTCCTGCCTGCTTCCTGTCCTGCCCGCTCCCTGTCCTAGCCTCGCCTCTTTGTCCTGGCTCTCCCTCCTGCCCGCTCGGTCCTGCCCGCTCCCTTTCCTGGCCCCACCACCCTGTCCTGGCCCTGCCTCCTGTCCTGGCTCTGCATCCTGCCCGCTCCCTGTCCGGGCCCTGCCTCTCTGTCCTGGCTCTGCCTCCTGCCCGCTCCCTGTCCTGGCCCCGCCTCTCTGTCCTGGCTCTGCCTCCTGCCCGCTCGGTCCTGCTGCTCCCTTTCCTGGCCCCGCTTCCCTGTCCTGGCCCCGCCTCTCTGTCCTGGCTCTGCCTCCTGCCCGCTTGGTCCTGCCCACTCCCTGTCCTGGCCCCGCCTCCCTGTCCTCCTGCCCAGTACTCACGGCAGATCTGCAGCCGGATTGTGATCCTCCGCACTGAGGGCATCCGAGTGAACCACATCTTGTCGAAGCCCTTCTCCTGGGCCCAGAGGGTGACCTGCTCCGGGGAGGGCAGCACCTGACCCTCATCCTGGCTGATGGTCTGAGGACTTGTACGAACCCAGGACACTGCAGGCGGCTGAGTCTGAAGGCAGGCCCGCCAGGAAAGAGGGCAAATGAAAGGAAGGGGCGAGGCACCGAGGGGCAAAAGAGAGAGGAGAGGAAGAAAAGGAGACAAAGAGAGAGGGACAAAGAAGTAGTGAAGGAACAGAGAGAGGGAGAGAGAGTGGGCAGAATAGAGAAAAAGAGGAAGAGAAGGCAACAGAGGGAGAGAGGACAGAAGAAGTAGTAAAGGAACAGAGAGATGGGGCAGGAGAAACATAAAAGGACCAATTAATCTTTACAGATCATCAAACACTTTACCAAGGAAAAACAACAGTAAAAGCAGCAGCTCATGAGAGGTTCCTATGAAACACCTCCCAGTCTGAATGGGCCCTGCATATAGTCACTCCCTGTGACCCCTCAGAGGGACCCTGCTTACGGTCACCCCCTGTGACCCCCTCAGAGGGAACCTGCATACAGTCACCCCCTGTGACCCCCTCAGAGGGACCCTGCATACAGTCACCCCCTGTGACCCCCTCAGAGGGACCCTGCATACGGTCACCCCCTGTGACCCCCTCAGGGGGAACCTCCATACAGTCACCCCCTGTGACCCCCTCAGAGGGACCCTGCATACAGTCACCCCCTGTGACCCCCTCAGAGGGACCCTGCATACAGTCACCCCCTGTGACCCCATCAGAGGGACCCTGCATACGGTCACCTCCTGTGACCCCCTCAGATGGACCCTGCATACGGTCACCCTTGAGACCCCATCAAAGGGACCCTGCATACGGTCACCAACTGCGACCCCTTTAGAGGGACCCTGCATACAGTCACCCCTGTGACCCCGTCAGAGGGACCCTGCATATGGTCACCCCCTGTGACCCCCTCAGAGGGACCCTGCATACGGTCACCCCCTGTGACCCCATCAGAGGGACCCTGCATATGGTCACCCCCTGTGACCCCATCAGAGGGACCCTGCATACAGTCACCCCACTGACCCCATCAGAGGGACCCTGCATACAGTCACCCCCTGTGACCGCATCAGAGGGACCCTGCATACAGTCACCCTCTGCGACCCCATCAGAGGGACCCTCAAATAATGACCTCTTGCACATGTTAGATTACCCCTAAATACAGCACCTACGGTACAGAGCAATACCATAGGCCCTGCTAAGGCACCTAGGATTTAGTGACCTCCTAGGGTGCTAGGAAAGGGACCCTGCATATAGGCATATGCAGTGGCCCTGTCAGAGGGTCGCCTGGGGACACCTACATCTGTGGCCCGGTCAGAGGTGCCTCGGGGCTGCAGCCACCGGCTGTCCTGTCTCCTTCCAGCTGTGGCCTCGTCAGAGGGTTCTCTGGGGACACCTACATCTGTGGCCCCGTCAGAGGGGCCCATGGGAACACCTACATCTGTGGCCCCGTCAGAGGGGCCCATGGGAACACCTACATCTGTGGCCCTGTCAGAGGGGCCCATGGGAACACCTACATCTGTGGCCCCGTCAGAGGGGCCCATGGGAACACCTACATCTGTGGCCCTGTCAGAGGGGCCCATGGGAATACCTACATCTGTGGCCCTGTCAGAGGGTCCCCTTGTGACACCTACATCTGTGGCACCTTCAAAGGGCCCCCTGGGAACACCTACATCTGTGGCCCTGTCAGAGGGTCCCCTGGGGACGTCTACATCTGTGGCCCCTCCAGACGGTCTCCTGGGAACACCTACATCTGTGGCCCTGCAGAGGGTCCCCTGGTGACACATACATCTGTGGCCCCTTCAGAGGGGCCCCTGGGAACTCCTACAACTTTGGCCCTTCAAAGGGTCCCCTGGGGACACCTACATCTGTGGCCCCATCAGAGGGTCCCCTGATGACACCTACATCTGTGGCCCAGTCAGATGGTCCACTGGGGACACCTATATCTGTGGCCCCGCCAGAGGGGCCTCTGGTAACACCTACATCTGTGGCCCCATCAGAGGGTCTCCTGGGAACACCTACATCTGTGGCCCCTTCAGAGGGGCCCTGGAAACACCTACATCTGTGGCCCTGTCAGATGGTCCCCTGGTGACACCTACATCTGTGGACCCGTCAGAGGGTCCCCTGGTGACACCTACACCTGTAGCGTCGTCAGACGTGGAGACCACCGTCCTATCTCCTTCCAACTGTGGCCCCGTCAGAGGGGACCCTGGGGACACCTACATCTCTGGCCCCATCAGAGTGCCCCCTGGTGACACCTACATCTGTGGCCCCATCAGAGGGTCCCCTGGTGACACCTACACCTGTGTCCCTGGCAGATGTAGAGGACACCAGCTTTCCTATTGGAGGGGCCTTAGACAAGCCTCTGTATATAGGTGAGGGTGTAGGGGCCCATCAACGGATCATGAGATCAGTGTAACCCCAAGGGGCCCCTCGTCCTACCATGACGCGCAAGGGGTGCCGGGAGTTGATGCTCCACCGCCGCTGGCCCCGGCTCTGTAGAATCAGCAGCACCTGGTCCTCCTGCAGGGCGCACTCAGGGTCACTGAGCACCTCGATGTCCGTCTGTCCAGAGCTGAGCAGGAACGAGAAAAGAGAGAGTGAAGGAGGGGACAGACGTGGGTGTGGAGTCAGTAAGAGTGGACATGCACCCTGCCCGTGGCCACCACTGCTGAACAACACGCACTGCCCGTGGCCCTCACTGCTGCACAACACGCACTGTCCGTGGCCCTCACTGCTCCACAACATGCACTGTCCGTGGCCATCACTGCTGCACAGCATGCAATGTCCGTGGCCCTCGCTGCTGCACAACACGCACTGTCCGTCGCCCTCACTGCTGCACAACACGCACTGTCCGTGGCCCTCACTGCTGCACAACACGCACTGTCCGTGGCCATCACTGCTGCACAACACGCACTGTCCATGGCCATCACTGCTGCACAACACGCACTGTCCATGGCCATCACTGCTGCACAACACACACTGTCCATGGCCCTCACTGCTCCATCACACGCACTGTCCGTGGCCATCACTGATGCACGACACGCACTGTCCGTGGCCATCACTGATGCACAACACGCACTGTCCATGGCCATCACTGATGCACAACACGCACTGTCCATCACCATCACTGATGCACAACATGCACTGTCCATCACCATCACAGATGCACAACATGCACTGTCCGTCACCATCACTGTTAGACTTGGGGGTTTCTAGTTGGCAAAGGTATGCACTTGTGACAAATAGGGACCCTCGACTCTAGTCAGGGCAAAGCGGTACACTCCTAAAATAACCCCTGCTCACCCCCTTGGTAGCTTGGCACGAGCAGACAGGCTTATCTCAGAGGCAGTGTGTAAAGCATTTGTGAACACATACAGTAATCAAGTGACAACACTACAAATGGACACCACACAGGTTTTATATCAAAAATAAGTATTCTTTATAGAGATTTACCACAAGACCATTAAACGACAAAAACACACAATACTGTTACTTTAGATGGTAGAATTTTGCTTAGTTCTCTTTAGTTCTTAAATGCGACACTTTAAGTCAATGTACCTTTTAGATGCGACACGCAGGGCAACGAAAGTGTTGCAACGATGTTGATGCATTGAAGATTTTGGTGCAAAGAAATAAAGACGTGAAGATCTTCCAGATGCGGCACACTTCTCCGATGTTGCGAGAAGACTCGACTCGATGCTTCAGCTGCAGCGGCGACACACTTTACGCAATGCGACGACAGCGGCCTTGGCAGCGACACTCTTCTCCGACGTTTGCGAGACGCTTTCGCTCGATGCGATGTTGCAGCTGCGACACCCCTTTACGCGATATGACAACAGCAGCTCCGACGGCGGCACGCTTCTCTGTGGATGCGAGGCGCTTTTCTTGATGCGGTGCAATGCGACAACTACGATGGCTGCGATGGCGACACGCTTCTTCCTCGATGTGAGACTCTTCTCTTGATGCAGTACAATGCGTCAGCTGCGATGGCTTCGATGGCGACACTCTTCTTCGGCGTTGCGAGACACTTCCTGGATGAGGCGAGACGCTTCCGCTCGATACGATGCTGCAGCGGCGACACACTTTACGAGAT
Source organism: Triturus cristatus (assembly GCF_964204655.1). Lineage (NCBI taxonomy): Eukaryota > Metazoa > Chordata > Amphibia > Caudata > Salamandridae > Triturus > Triturus cristatus. The sequence goes on from NC_140580.1 coordinate 1,190,808,890, forward strand.
GCGACGACAACAGCTCCGACGGCGGCACGCTTCTCCTTCTTGAGTGGCGCTTCCAGCTCCTTGCGACACGCAGTTCCTCAGAAGGCCCAACAACAGCATCAGGCACATCCAAAGAACTCTAGGGAGCTGGGGGGTGAAGTCTGTTGTTCCTGAGACTTCAGCAGGAGGCAAGCTCTTTTCCAAACCTTTGGAGATCCTTCACAAGTTGAGCAAAAGTACACACTAAGTTCCTTTCTCCTCTCTTTGGCAGTAAGGCAACCACTGCAGGCCAATCCCCCAGTTTCAGGGATAGTTTCCTCCTCAGCATCTTCTGGTTCCTCCCTCAGCAGAGGTTCTTCTTGTTTTCCCAAAGTGATCTAAATTCTTGGGATCAGGGTCCCAATACCTATACCCCAAAATCCTTTGTTCTCTGAGGGCAGAGGGGCCTTTGCCCAGTCCAAACCAGTTCCTGAGCACTCTGTTTACCAGACTTCTCCTTTCCTTCCACAGTATAGGGCAGAAACATCAGACGCCCCACAGGAGGTGGAGCCAGAATTGTGGAAGGCAAGTACAGCCCTGGAACACTTTGTTGACAGGATTCCTTCTCTTCATTCACTGTGCAGGGCAGAGACATCAGACACACCACAGGAGGTGGAGCCAGCATTGTGGAGGGAAGGCACAGCCCTATCCAGGTCCCAGGTGCAACTCCTCCTACCCATCTAGATGCAGATCTCTCTATTCACCACTGGGACACCTCACCCTGTCTCCTGGAATCCCCCAGCCCTGTCACTCACAGAAACCAGACAACGGAATACACAGCCTAGCAGAGGCAGGTTTGAATGGTTAGACAAGAAAATACCTACTTTCTAAAAGTAGTATTTTCAAACACCGAATGTTAAAACCAACTTCACAAAAAGATGTATTTTATCATCCTGAGTTCAGGCATACTAAATTCGAATTTCTACCATGTTCTCTGAGTCAGTTAAGATTATAAGATGTAATAACCAAACTGCCCATTCTGGCCTATGGAGAACAGGTAGCCTTGCAATAGTGAAAAACGAAAATGGCTGTAATTCACTATTAGAACATGCCACACACACCAGGACGTGTCCTACCTTATCCTTACAATGCACCCTGCCCTTGGGCCTACCATAAGGGTGTCTGATATGAAGAAAAGGGAAGGTTTGGGGACTGGAAAGTCTGTGCACTTGCCCAGTCAGCATGACAGTACCAGACTGCACGCAGGCTCTGCAATGGCAGACCTTAGACACACTTTTGCAGGCTGCTTCTGTGGGTGGCACAACCAGTGCTGCAAGCCCACCAGCAGTATTTGGATTTACCAGCCCTGGGCACTCCTGGTGCACTGTACTAGGGTCTGACAGGTAAACCAAACCAACCAATCATGGAATCATTAATTTGAACAATAATTTACAATAGGGAGAGCATATGCACTTTAGCACTGATCAGCAGTGGTAAAGTGCCCAGAGTCATAAAACAGCCAACAACAGGTCAGAAAAAATATAGGAGGAAGGCAAAAAGTTCAGGGATGACCCTGCAAAAAGGTCCAAGTCCAAAAATCACTGATGCACAACATGCACTTTCCATGGCCATCACTGCTGCACAACATGCATTGTCCGTCGCCATCACTGCTGCACGACACGCACTGTCCGTGGCCATCACTGATGCACAACATGCACTGTCCGTGGCCATCACTGATGCACAACACGCACTGTCCGTCGCCATCACTGATGCACAACACGCACTGTCTGTCACCATCACTGGAATACAAGCGGGCCGTCCTCTTGGCCAAAACCAACTACTTTTCTGAGAAAGTGGCTCTCTCTGCCAATAAATCCAAGGAGATTTTCTCCTTGGTCAAAGATCTGGCTTTCTCGAATCGTACCAACTCCACTCCTTTCCCTTCTCAAGACCTCTGCTCTTCGCTTAATGAATTCTTCATCGAGAAGATCATTAAGATTAAAGCCAACATCCCCTTGCTCCCTCCCCCTACTCCTACTTCCCCTTTTTCGGTTCTTTCTTCTACTTTTGATTCTTTTCCCCCTATTTCTTCGGACACATTTCTTACTCTGCTCGCTAAGATCAAGTCAGGCTCTCCAGCTGACTGCGCTCCGGCCCGGATTTTAAGAGCTCTATTCACCAACTGTCCTTCTCCCCCTCTTTCTTTCCTTAATGCTTCTCTTGCCTTGGGCTTAGTCCCCTCTTTCTTCAAAACCGCTATTGTCCTGCCCATTTTAAAAAAACCTGGCCTTGACCCTTCACTTCCCTCTAACTTCAGGCCTATTTCCCTTCTTCCCTATCTTGGCAAGGTCTTAGAGAGCTATGTCACCTCTTGCCTCTCTGCTTACATTGAGGAGAACCATGTCCTGGCCTCTCATCAGGCAGGCTTTCGTCGAGGCCACTCCACTGAGTCAGTGGTTTTGGCTGTCCTCGATGAGCTGAAACTTAAGGCTGATTCCTCTCTTCCTCAAGCCCTGGTTCTCCTTGATCTATCCGCTGCGTTTGACACGGTCGACCATTCCATCCTTCTTGACCGTGTCAGCGCAGCGGGCATTCGGGGCCTTGCTTTCTCTTGGCTTGCCTCCTTTCTCTCTGGCCGCTCTCAGGCTGTTCACCTGTCTGGCTTTTCTGCTCCCCCCCGCTTGGTTTCCTGTGGTGTTCCCCAAGGTTCCTCTCTTTCTCCTCTGCTATTTAATCTATACATTCACCCTCTTATCTCCGCTCTTCTTGCTCAGGGGGTCTCCGTGTACAACTATGCGGACGACCTCCAGCTTGTCTTTGATCTTTCCTCTTCATCTCTGTCTTCTTCTAAATTTCGCTCTACCTTGGTCTTTATCTCGGATTGGATGAGCTCCAACCATCTCAAGCTTAACCCGGACAAGACCGAGTTGGTCTTGACGGGCGGCTCTTCCAGCCCCTGGTCTTCTGCTTTTTGGCCCTCTTCTTTTGGCCCTCTTCCCACTCCCGTCTCCTCAGTCAGAACTCTGGGTATTCAGGTCAGTCATGATCTCTCCATGCATGCACAAATCAGCTCTGTTGTTTCCTCTTGCTTTCTATCCCTTCGCCTTATTCGAAAGATCTCCCGCTTCTTTTCCTCAGAGGCACTCAAAATCATCATCACGGCCCTGATTACCTCCCGTCTTGACTACGGGAATAGCTTGTACGTGGGCATCCCAGCCTACGAATCACGCCGCTTGCAAGCTATTCAGAACCAGGCCGCCCGTCTCATTTTTCACCTTCCCAAAACCCATCATATCACTCCCGTCCTCAGGTCTCTTCACTGGCTCCCTGTTCTTCAGCGTTCTCTTTTTAAAATGGGTTGTCTGGTTTTTTTGGCCCTTGCCCGCTCTGCTCCTGCATTCATATGTTCCCTTATTTCTTCTCACACTCCGGTTCGCACTCTCCGCTCTTCATCTTTGGCCCTTCTTAATGTCCCCCGTTTCCGCAAAACCAGAACTGGAGGCACACGCTTTTCTGTTTTGGCCCCCCGTTTCTGGAATAGCCTTCCCCTGTCCATGCGATCCATTCCCATTTATTCCCATTTTCGTAAATCTTTGAAAACTTTTCTGTTTTCTCAGGCGTACTCCGGCTAACTCCTTCGGGCTGTTTCTGTGACTGTTGCTCTTGCTACCAGCGCCAGGAAGCCGCTTGGCCGCAGTGCGCTTAATCAAATACTTTTTTCATTTCATTTCATTTCATTTCATCACTGATGCACGACACGCACTGTGTGTGGCCATCACTGATGCACAACACATACTGTCCGTCGCCATCACTGATGCACAACACGCACTGTCCGTGGCCCTCACTGCTGCACGACATGCACAGTCCTCTGCCATCATTGCTGCACAACACGCACTGTCCGTGGCCATCACTGATACACAACACATACTGTCCGTGGCCCTCACTACTGCACAACATGCACTGTCCGTCGCCATCACTGCTGCACAACACACACTGCCCTTGGCTGTCACTGTAGCACATTATGCACTTAGGAGAAGTCATTGTCTGTGCACATCACCATTTCACAATCTCTGCAGTGTGCATGGCTGGGACTTGTGCAGAATCATCGCAATAGCCTTTTCTGAGACCATGGACGTCAATTCACCAAAATGCCAGTGGTAGCAGTTTGTTTCATCACACACCCTTTCACCTTAATGACATCACAGGAAGTGACCTCAAATGACCTATGACTTCCAAATCTTCTCATAAAGTGATGTCACATCACCCTAATCCTGGGGACACCAGGATAATTGACATGGTTGAATTTCATATTTGCGTGATTATAATAACTGTACGACAGATAAATGCATACTTTAGAAACCATTTATTATACGGGGCTGATATGATCTTTGAAAGTGGGGGGCATAATTCTGCATGAATAGTAGGGAATGAGGAAAGCAAATGAGAAGGGCCTATAGAGGGGCCTTGGGGAGGAAGCGGGGGTCTCCCGAGAACGTTTTCATATAAATAGGGGTCAGAAAATGCATTTTAAACCACAAGTTTTCATATAAATCTGCTAAAAATCCATAGGTCCTGAAAGGCAGAGGGCGCGGAGACAACGACACCTGACCCACCCCATCAGCTGATCCCATGTCTTGCAAAAGGAGCCCCCATACCACAAATTACTTCCACCATGCAGGGGCCAGCATTTTATCATCGGTGACCTTCAAGCCAAAAACTACATACGATATGCCTGTGACAGAATTTTACTATAAATGCCCTGGCCCTTATCCCAAAAATGACCCCAGGGCCGGCGTGTTGTCATGGTTCCCCTTCCTTTACAAAAGAAGTACATCAGTTGTGTTGCCAAAGGTGCCCCATGCCAAGAATGTCCTGAAGAATGCCAGCAATTTCCATGGTAACCCCAAATGTCAAGACGTGCCTTTGGGGGTTGGGTGCCAGTTCATCGTCACAGGAGCCTCTGTAATGTCTGGTTCAACATCCTGCTTCACCATCATTTATTGCACCAGCAGTGAATACCCGCCTGGCGCCTGGTGTGATGGTGCCTGCGATACACCTTCCTGCACAAAAACAATCCTCAGAGGCACAGTCCTCTTTCTATGTGGATCACAAGGAGAGAGGTAACAACTGTCCTCCTTCGGCCTCCCCTGGGGAGGTGCACCACTTGAAGCGCTCCCAGGTGTACTGGTCTTTGTGACTCTGGGAACGCATCACCGATGCATCAAAAGCATGGGTGGATGCTTGGGAACATCCATGCACCATCCATGGAACGCCTTCCCAATGGGTGGATGCGTTGTGTAGGAGAGTAGGGTCTGCTTCACATGGGTACCCAACATTTTGCTGGGGTTTCACTGTTTTTCGACCTTAGTCTGGCTGTGGCCCTGCTAATCAGGACCACAGCCTAGCTGCTTCCTCTCTAAAATGGTTTACATGTACATTAGGTACATATCAAATTGGATTCTGGAGTGCCTTATAAGCCCCTAGTATATGGTATACTATGTACCTAGGGCATAGGTACCTCAGAGGCCTACCAGGGTCTGAAGCATGTATTATGCCACCCCTGGGAAGCACTCCAAAATGGCACCACGGGTCTGCTACTGCAGCCTGGGTAAGGGTGTGCTTGCACCCCTTACAGTGGTATATGCTACCTATATCACTACCTTATACAGACACATATAAACCTATAAGCCACTCCTATGGCAGGCCTTGACAATCGTGAAGGCAGAGTGCTTGGTTTTATGTGAGAGGGCGCCCAAGCATGAGCTGAGCCCCTCCGCAGCATTCGGAAATACTTCCTTATGGCTGTTCTGTGATACGCCATACCATATACTCTTAAGTGCATTATAACCTCGCGGTAAATGCTAACTTTGGATGGCTGCATCAAAACATGTCGTGTTTGGTGTCAAACATCTTGGAATACTACCCCCCCGCCAGTTCTGGTGGCGGGGGTAGCATTCCACCCTTCTAGATGGAGAGACATGTTCACACTGGCTAAACCTGGTAGGACTTTCCTGAGCCCTGGCATCACAAAATGGATGCCTCTGCCACAGACACGGGTCTGGCCTCCTGCTGCTGACCGAAACTCCGGCAGGGGAGGCCTGGACAATATGTTTCCTGTCGAGGGGAGGTGTCCCCACCTCCCCAGACAGGCTGATGTGTATTGGGGCTGGGCGGGAGCACGCTCTGGTGCTTGAAGTCCTGCACTGGGGGCACATTTGGTGCCCCTGTGCATACTCCAGTTCAAACCGGTTGCAGGGGCTACCTGCCCCTGCTCTGGCACGAAACTGGACAAAGGAAATGGGTGTAACCACCCCTCTTTCCTGGCCCACCCATAGGTGGGGCCTTAGAGTTAGTCCATCCCCTAAACTTAGTATAAGTATAGGAATCCAGTCCCTAGGACTTTAGATTACCCTGGATGAAACTATGCAACGTACATCCTGGACTTTCGACGTTCTATCCTGACTAGAAGACTGAAGAAATCTCCCTTAGGGTCAAGGAGTGACTCCCCTGCTTGGCAGGCACCAAAGAAATAACTGACCGGTCTGCAATTCTGAAGCTCCCGCCTGACGCCAAAGTCTCTGCATCCCCAGAGGTAGATTTCCAGACTTCCCCGAGGCTACCCTGAGTCCACAGCAAAGCTGGGGCCCGTGGCTATCATGGGTTATGTGGAACCGTGACCCCTGGACACCGTGAACTTTTGCAGCAACACTATCTTCCTGGTCCTCCTCGAAGTTGTGCTTTGGGCTCCGAGTAGCCCCAGCCTTGAGCACCTCCTGCATCGAAGACTGTTGGCCTCCACTCCACGAGTGACCCGTGGGCCAGCTTCAAGTGCGACCGCTTGACGGTCCTTTGCGATCACTAGCCCGTTGGCTAGCAGGTCCCCACGAAGGCGACTCCTTTTCTGATTGGACTTACCTGGTTGCTCCAGACGTGCCCTGACTTACCCTCGCTGGGTGAGTCTCCCAGACCTTGCTGGTCTGCACCGCAGTCCTTTCTTTGAATTCCAGTGACTTGCCGTTGCCATGGCTTGTTGGGTCCAATCTGATCGCCGACACCGCAGCACTCGACAGACTTCGTGGGCCAGCTTGAATCCGGCTCATGGACTTCGTCGACGCCTCCTGGACCTCGTGGCTGAAGAGTCAAGACACCCATCAACTCACCTGAAGCACCCGACATCTGTGGGCATTGGTCCATCCTGCCCTCGGTCACTGGCTAGTGACCCAGACTCTGTCCCCTCTGCTTTCAGGTTCCTTACATCCTAGATCCAGGCTTGGATCTCTTCAGACACTTCTTCTTTTCCCGGCAGCAGCAGTTCTTTGCAGGCTTCCATTGAAATCGATGACGCGACCCGACACCAAAAGACACCTATGCACCCGGCTTCCCTGGGTGAGGTAACTCGAGTACTCCGGTGCTCCCGTGGGTGCTAGCCCTAGAACTTCTTAAGTCCAAAAGGGTTTGGTCCAGACTCGATAAGAAGTATCCCTAATCTTTAAATTTCCAACCTCGACATTGTCCATAGAAGATAATAGGAACCCGCGGTTGTGTTTTCACACTGCATACAACTCCCGTGGGTCCCCTGTGTCACTACCTTGGGTGGTTCCTTGGGGTACCAGCGATTCTAGAGGCAATGGGCCTAGTGCCTGTTCCAGTCGTGGTTCTTATACCACATTTTTGGTATATGGTTTGGTACGCCCCTAGGGCCCAAACGTGTATTTGTGCTTTTACTGATGCTTAATCACTTGCAACTAAAGTACTTCGAACTCCAGTCTCATAAAGAGACTAGAGGGGTGTGTTTTATCTTAAATACATATATTTTAAATATATACCTGGTGTGGTTGTCCTTTCATTTGATCATTCAAGAGATCACAGACTGGTAAAACAAGCAGCTTTACACTCCTTCAAGACTTAGCCTGATGGCTGCTCTCCATAGCTACCACTAGGATAGCTTTCATATAACGTTGTCTTTAACCATTCACAATAAGGGGTTGTTTGGACTGATACAAGGTGCCCACTAGAACTAGTGGACAGCATATATCAGGCCACCTTCTCACAGGTGGGAACGTCCATGCTCCATCCATTGAGTGCCTCTCCAATGTAAAGTAACACAACGCAGTGACGTGCGCTGCCTTGCGTCACTCTAGATTTACCAAGCAACACTGCTTCTTACAAGGTGGACTTCCTTTGCTTGGTAAATTTGACATAAGCTTGCCTTGCCTTGGATTGCCTTGTGTTGCCGTGTGGTGCCATGTGTTGCCTTGCATTGTCTTATGTTGCCTTGTGTTGCAGTGTGTTGCCTTGCGTTGCCTTGTCTTGCCTTGGGTTGCCTTGTGTTGCATTGCACGACGTAACGGTGACAAAAGCCCTCAGTAAATCTCGGCCTTAGATCCTCTGTCTCTCGCCTCAAATGTCTGTCTCCATCTAGAATTGGAGCCAAGGCCTGGATTGTCTAGTATCTAAACCATTGGCCGCTCCTTCCCATAGATACTTTGGTTCTCCGCCATGTCCCTCGGTTCTCCGCCATGTCCCTTTGTTGTAGACTATGTCTCTCGGTTCTCTGACATGTTTCTTTGTTCTCTTCCATTTTCCTTTGTTCTCTGCAATTTCCCTTGGTTCTCCACTACGTCTCTTGGTTCTCCGCCATGTTCCTTTGTTCTCTGCCTTGTCCCTTGGTTCTCCGCCATGTCCCTTGGTTCTCTGCCATGTTCCTTGGTTCCCTCCATGTCCCTTGGTTCTCTGCCATGTTCCTTGGTTCCCTCCATGTTCCTTGGTTCCCTCCATGTCCCTTGGTTCTCCGCCATGTTCCTTGGTTCCCTCCATGTCCCTTGGTTCTCCGCCATGTTCCTTTGTTCTCCGCCATGTTCCTTGGTTCTCCGCCATGTCCCTTGGTTCTCTGTCATGTTCCTTGGTTCTCCGCCATGTTCCTTGGTTGTCCGCCATGTTCCTTGGTTCTCTGTCATGTTCCTTGTTTCTCCGCCATGTTCCTTGGTTCTCTGCCATGTTACTTGGTTCTCTGCCATGTCCCTTGGATCTCTGCCATGTTCCTTGGTTCTCTGCCATGTCCCTTGGTTCTCCGCCATGTTCCTTGGTTCTCCGCCATGCCCCTTGGTTCTCCGCCATGTCCCTTGATTCTTTGCCATGTTCCTTGCTTCTCCACTATGTTCCTTTGGTCTCTGCCATAATTGAAGTTGTTCTGGGCACTGCCCTCGAGGGCATGGACGGTTTGGGGCCTCGATGGAAAGTCCCAGGGCATTTGCTGGTATCAGTTTCAATGACTCAAAAGTACTGAGGTGCACAAACAGCATGGCTTATATCACCTTCATCCTCCTGGTGCCGCTGGTGTTAAGATGCAGGCACCGATCCCTGGCGATGGAGCTCTCCCAAGCCATCTCTGACCTCAGAAGGGACTCTTGCACACGAGTGCGCGGTCGGACATCAGTCACTGAGTTCAGTCACTCTTCACTCAACGTCAAACATGTTGGAGAACATCCTCTTGAGAGGCTCAAAACACCAATTCCAAAACAGACAGCTCTGGGGACGTGATGTGGGTGGACGATGTTTGGTGCCTGTCCTGATCATGTCACTATGGTCACTCTTGTTTAACCAGACCACATTATTATGACTTGTGTGGTTCAAGGGAGTCTAGACAACGGCGGCTACTTTACTCCATCCCCTGCATGTTTTCAGATTTCTAGAACTAAAACTGTGATATAAGTTTGATAAAATACCCATCTTTCCCTCTTCGTCCAACACGGTGTGCAATGTGCAGCCTTAAAGCCTATGGGCAATTACTGAGCCGCGCTGCGTCGCACTTGCACCACGCAACATGGTGCAAACGCGGCGCAAAGCAAAACCGGATTTATGATGCCGTGCACGTCCACCTTGCGTGGCCGAGGGGCTTCATAAGTCTGGAGTAAAGCAATGCAGCGCAAATCGCTGCGTTGCGTAACTCTGCCCATCGGAAGGAGTTTCATGGGCATTGCGGTGGGTGGTCCCGTGCACTGCCCATGGTTTTTGACGCATTCCCAGGTTTGTGAGAACCGGTAAACCTGGGAATGTGCCAAAAATATCTGCCTGGAGAAATATCTGCCGGGAGAAATAGCTTTATTTCTCCTCGTTAGTGTCGCGTTCCATGTGTGTTGCTTTCTACAGCAGACATCGATAGAGGAAAACACCTCTCAGGATTGTTTGTGTGCAGGAAGGTGCCCCTTGCAGCACACGAAGAATCCTGCATGCAGCACAGGAACCCTTGCACCATGGCGCAGAGGTGCCTACATTGGGGCTAAGCAGCCAAAACCGCGCCACAGCAGGGACAAGGACATAAATGCGCTATATTCTTTCAAATGGGGCGCAGTCCTGCCCTTTCCTTGCCTGTGTTGCAGCGCCGCAAGGTGACTTGCTGCGCTGTTCTGCACCACTAATGTAATAATGATGCCTCTATGAATCTAAAACAACAGACTGCTTGCGGCTTAGAAAAGCCAGAGTGACGCATGGTAATGCCCATCGCAGCCTTGCACTACTCTGTGTTGGGAAGGCATTCCACGGGTGGAGTGTGGGCGTTCCCATGCATCCACCCATTGGGAAGGCATTCCACGGGTGGAGTGTGGGCATTTCCACGCATCCACCCATTGGGAAGGCCTTCCACGCGTGAAGTGTGGGCGTTCCCACGCATCCACCCATTGGGAAGGTGTTCCATGCATGGAGCGTGGGCATGTTCCCATGCATCCACCCATTGGGAAGGCCTTCCACGTGTGAAGTGCGTGCGTTCCCACGCATCCACCCATTGGGAAGGTGTTCTACAGGTGGAGTGTGGGCATTCCCACGCATCCACCCATTGGGAAGGCGTTCCATGCATGGAGCGTGGGCATGTTCCCATGCATCCACCCATTGGGAAGGCCTTCCACGTGTGAAGTGCGTGCGTTCCCACGCATCCACCCATTGGGAAGGTGTTCTACAGGTGGAGTGTGGGCATTCCCACGCATCCACCCATTGGGAGGGCGTTCCATGCATGGAACGTGGGCATGTTCCCATGCATCCACCCATTGGGAAGGTGTTCCATGCGTGGAGTGTGGACGTTCCCACGCATCCACCCATTGGGAATGCGTTCCATGCGTGGATGTGGGCATTCCCACGCATCCAGCCGTTGGGAATGCGTTCCATGCGTGGATGTGGGCATTCCCACGCATCCAGCCGTTGGGAATGCGTTCCATGCATGGAGTGTGGGTGTTCCCACGCATCCACCCACTGGGAAGGCTTTCCATGGGTGGAGTGTGGGCGTTACCATGCATCCACCCATTAGGAATGCATTCCATGCGTGCAGTGTGGGTGTTCCCATGCATCCACAAATTGGGAAGACGTTCCGTGGGTGTAGTGTGGGCGTTCCCAAGCAACCACCCATTGGGAAGGCGTTCCATGCGTGGAGTGTGGGCGTTCCCAGGCATCCACCCATTGGGAAGGTGTTCTATAGGTGGAGTGTGGGCACATTGGGAAGGCGTTCCATGCGTGGAGTGTGGGCAAATTGGGAAGGCGTTCCATGCGTGGAGTGTGGGCACATTGGGAAGGCGTTCCATGCGTGGAGTGTGGGCGTTCCCATGCATCCACCCATTGGGAAGGCGTTCCATGCGTGGAGTGTGGGCGTTCCCATGCATCCACCCATTGGGAAGGCGTTCTATTGGTGGAGTGTGGGTGTTCCCACGCATCCACCCATTAGGAAGGCGTTCTATGGGTGGAGTGTGGTTCCCACGCATCCACCCATTGGGATGGCGTTCTATGGGTGGAGTGTGGGCGTTTCCATACATCCACCCATTGGGAAGGCGATCCATGCGTGGAGTGTGGACGTTCCCACGCATCCACCCATTGGGAAGGTGTTCTATGGGTGGAGTGTGGGCATTCCCACGCATCCAACCATTGGGAAGGTGTTCCAGGCGTGGATGTTCCCATGCATCCACCCATTGGGAAGGTGTTCTATGGGTGGAGTGGGGCGTTCCCACGCATCCACCCATTGGGAATGCATTCCATGGGTGGAGTGTGTGCACATTGGGAAGGCGTTCCATGCGTGGAGTGTGGGCGTTCCCACGCATCCACCCATTGGGAATAATGCGTACAATGCGTGGAGTGTGGGCACATTGGGAAGGCGTTCCATGTGTGGAGTGTGGGCACATTGGGAAGGCGTTCCATGCGTGGAGTGTGGGCGTTCCCACGCATCCACCCATTGAAAAAAGTAAAACATAATGAAAAGGGGGCAGGGTAGGAATACCCTGATCCTCCAGATATGGTGGGGGGTCCCACAGGGAACCAGACCGGGATTAAAAGTGTTTTTTTAAATTTAATTTTGTAGTGAATTTGCATATTCACTACCCCCCCACCCCCCCCCCCCCAGCTCAGGGGCCCTTTACCTACCCAAGGCTGCGCTCAGCAATGCAAAGGGGCTACGTGGCCCCCTCCTGGAGCCATAGATGGCCCTGGGGACTGCTACCCCCTGGGCGGCTCCTGCAATGTCCCAGGGGGACCAACCCGCGACACTGCAGTTTGCTCTGGCTTGGCAGGGGCAGTGCCACTCCTGCTAAGACATACCAAACTCCGCTTTGCTTTAATTGAGAGGATTAAAAATGCTCTCGCTTGTTGAAAGTGGAACAGAATTGCTATTGGACAGCGGGAGCTGCATGTTCAGCAGCTCCGTCTGTGGAAAAGCAACGCCGGCTCCTGCAGGACGCTCGGTGCCAGCAGGTACCGTGAGGGCCTTGAGGCTTCCCCCGCACTCCCCAACTGTACAAAGTGGGGGCCCCGGGTGGGACCAGAGCACCCACACTACAGGTAGGGTCCTGGGGGCCCTCAGGGCCAACATTGGCTTGGGAGTGGGGCCGCTCTGTGGGATGGGGTAACTAGGTCCTAATTCGGCCCTGGTAAAAGGGCCATGCGCCGCCGCTCCACCATTAAAAAGAGGCCAGGTGGGGCCCAAATTGGCCAGAGGAAGCAGTCCACACAGCCCATCTCCTGTAATAAATCAAATTAAAAAACCCTGGCAACTCGGGGGAGGACACACCCCCTTTCTCCACCACTCTGCAAACGCGCCTTCTGGTGCACTGCTGGTTGGTGGATGTAGCCCCCTTGTCCAGAGGGTTCTTGGGGCCTACAAGCCCTACTGTTACATCCAAAAAGTCCCGCACAGCGGGATTGGTGAGAGGTGGTATGAGGTCACGCCCCCTTTTGCCACCATTCCGCAAACACACTTGCTGGCGCACTACTAGTTGGGGGATGAAGTCCCCTTGAATGCTGAGGGTCCTTGAGGGCCAGCAAGCCCTCCTGTTACCTCCAAAAAGTTCCCAAACTGGGATTGCCGAGAGGTGGTCGTAGGTCACGCCCCCCTTTTCCCACCATTCTGCAAACATGCCTCCTGGCCAGTTTGACCAGTCTGTGAATGCCTGACCTCTGCATTCTCTGATCCCCCATCTCTGCAGTCTGTCAACCCTTGACCTCTGCATTCTCTGATCCCATGACCTCTGCATTCTCTGACCCCTGACCTCTGCAGTCTCCAACCCCCTGACCTCTGAATTCTGTGAACCCCTGACCTCTGCATTCTCTGACCCCCTGACCTCTGCAGTCTCTGAACCCCCGACCTCTGCAGTCTCTGATCCCCCGATCTCTGCAGTCTCCGAAGCCTGGCTGTCTCGTTAATGCCGCACTCTCTGTGCACTCTGTACCTCACTTCCTCATGGCCATCGATGATCACAGCGTGGGCCTCCCTCTGGCCCCCCTCTCCGGAGATCTGACAGCCAATCATCTCTGCAGGATGGGAGTCCCACTCCAAGACGCCCCTCAGGCTGAACCCCTCTTGGAGGGCACAGGACCCGGTGCCGGCGCCATCTGTGGAGACACAAGCGGGTGAAGAGTTAACACTCAGTAACAGCACCCCAAAACCTGTGAGGTTCCTAGGTGGTGTCTGCCTGCCCCCAAAACACAAAGGGTCGTCCGGGAAAGACTCTGACAGCACCCCACAGACAGGGCCCTACCCAGGGAGCGCTGAGAGCACCCCACAGACAGGCCCCCACCCAGGGAGTGCTCACAGCACCCCACAGACAGGGCCCCACCAAGGGAGCGCTAAGAGCACCCCACAGACAGGGCCCCACCCAGGGAGTGCTCACAGCACCCCACAGACAGGGCACCACCCAGGGAGTGCTCACAGCACCCCACAGACAGAGCCCCACCCAGGGAGCGCTGAGAGCACCCCACAGACAGGACCCCACCCAGGGAGGGCCGACAGCACCCACAGACAGAATCCCACCCAGGGATAGCCAACAGTGCCCCACAGACAGGGCACCATCAAGGGAGTGCTCACAGCACCGCACAGGCAGGGCCCCACCCAGGGAGTGCTCACAGCACCCCACAGACAGGACCCCACCCAGGGAGCGCTGAGAGCACCCCACAGACAGGACCCCACCCAGGGAGCGGCAACAGCACCCCACAGACAGTGCCCCACCCAGGGAGCACTGAGAACATCCCACAGACAGGACCCCACCCAGGGAGCGCTGAGAGCACCCCACAGACAGGGCACCACCTAGGGAGCGCTGTTAGACGGACCGGGAGGGTCGGCCGAGGACAAGGGGAGAGGTCTCCGGGGAGAGCCGTCTCCAGCGATCGTACAGACGAGTAACTTCCCCCCCACAGATGTACACCACACAAAGATAGGTTTTAACGTTATTTATAAGCAATCTTTAGGTACGATAGAATGGTACAAGGAGGTCAGGACTCAGGGGTCCCCTCGGTTCTAGTCTCTTGGTTGGGAAAGGGGGTAGCGGGACAGTCTTGTTACCAATCTGGTAGATGCGATGAAATGATGGATAGCTCACAATCCTCGAGCTCGGTGTTCTAGTTGGACGGGCCGCGGCAGCGCCAGCAGGTCCCGGTGAAGGTGGTCGTTACACGGTCCGCGGCAGCGCCAGCAGGTCCCGATGAAGGTGGAGGTTACAACGGGCCGCGGCAGCGCCAGCAGGTCCCAACGAAGGTGGTAGTTACAACGGTCCGCGGCAGCGCCAGCAGGTCCCAATGAAGGTGGTAGGTACAACGGTCCGCGGCAGCGCCAGCAGGTCCCGACGAGGATGGAGGATGCAGAAGGCCGCGGCAGCGCCAGCAGGCAGAGTGATAGTTCACAAGGCAGGGCTACGGCAGCGCCGGTAGTCCGTCAAGGATGAGTTCTTCTCGGTGTCTCTCGACTCCAGGATACAACTGCCTTCCTGCTCTGGAGCTGCCCCAGTTATAGGTCTGGCGCCCTTTGATGTTCGGCCCCTCGCACTTGGAGGCTGGGAGGTCCGGGGTGAGGGAGTCCAGACACCCAGCAGGGGGGTGGAGCCAGCGCCCGGGGGAGCTGGGGGGGCGATCGGCACCTGGCGGGGGAGAGCCATCGACACTTCTTTCTCCCATCGACCTGCCAAGTGGTCCGTTCACCTCCTGGGTGGATGGTGGTGCCGGGATGTCGGGGCCTGGCCAGGCCCAGGGTTAGGGTCGAGCTGAGGCCACGCGGCCTCGTGGTGCAGTGTCAAAGATAGCGGCCGGGCCGGGCGAGGAAGCCGGTAGTGGTTCGGCCCCATGATACAGAGATGTCCGGGGGCAGGAGTCCCGTATGACACGGGGTGCGGGTTGTTTCTGTGGGTAACACCTGGGGGGCCGGGGCTCGGGCCCTGTCATGCGGGGAGGGAGCAAGCCCTTCATGTGGCCTGTCCAACATGCGTCCCCCCCAGCTGAAGGCGGGGAGAGTCACCCATCCTCTTGGGGACTCTCCTCGTCGAGGCGGAAAAAGCGTGACAGGCCATCTGCGTTGGCGTGGTCTTGGCCCGGGCGATGTTCCACAGTGAAGTCCATCCCCTGCAGGGAGATGGACCAACGCAATAGTTTGGGGTTTTCCCCCCGCATCTGCATTAGCCACTGCAGGGGTCGATGATCTGTTTGCACCCGGAAGTGGGTACCGAAGAGATAGGGCCGGAGCTTTTTGAGGGCCCACACCACTGCGAAGGCCTCCCTCTCGATGGTGCTCCATCGCTGTTCTCGGGCCAGGAGGCGTCTGCTGATGAAGGCCACCGGTTGGTCAAGTCCCTCGGAGTTCAGCTGGGAGAGGACCGCCCCGATGCCATGGTCGGAGGCATCTGTCTGTACGATGAATTCCCGACTGTAGTCGGGGGCCTGGAGCACCGGGGCAGTGCACATGGCGGCTTTCAGCTTCTCGAAGGCCGCTTGACAGTCGGGGGTCCAGTTGATCTTCTTCGGGTGGTTTTTGGATGTGAGTCCCGTGAGGGGCCCCACAATGCTGCCATAGTCCCTCACGAACCGCCGGTAGTAGCCGGTGAGCCCCAAGAAGGCTCGGACCTCGGTCTGCGTGACTGGGGGCTGCCAGGACTGGATGGCAGCGATTTTGAGTTGCAGAGGGGCCACCAGACCGCTTCCCACCTGGTGTCCGAGATAGGTCACGGACCCCTGACCAATTTGGCACTTGCTGGCCTTGATTGTGAGGCCGGCCCGTTGGAGGGCCTGCAGGACCTCTCGGAGGTGGTGGAGGTGGTCGGACCAGTGGCGGCTGTACACAGCGATATCGTCCAGGTAGGCGGCGCTGAACTCCTCGAACCCCGCCAAGACCTGGTTCACTAGTCGCTGAAAAGTAGCTGGGGCATTCTTCATGCCGAAGGGCATAACTTTGAAGTGGTAGTGGCCATCGGGGGTAGAAAATGCGGATCGTTCTTGGGCCCGGGGTGTGAGACCGATCTGCCAGTAGCCCGCTGTCAGGTCGAAGATGCTGAGGTAGCGGGCAGCCCCCATGCGGTCGATTAGTTCATCCGCTCGGGGGATGGGATGAGCGTCGGTTCTGGTACCAGCATTCAAGCCCCGATAGTCGACGCAGAATCGGAGCTCAGGAGTGGTGCCGGGGGCAGCAGCTTTGGGGACCAGCACGACCGGGCTGGCCCAGGGGCTGTCCGAGGGCTCGATGACCCCGAGCGTGAGCATCTTTGATACCTCCTCTTGGATGCAGGCCCGTACCCGATCTGGTACGCGGTACGCCCGGTGTCTGATAGGGGGACTGTCCCCAGTGTCCACGTCGTGCAAGCACCAGGGGGTGACCCCTGGGGTGAGGGAAAACAAGGTAGCAAACTGCAGCAGGAGGTCCCGGCAGCCTTGGCGCTGTTCCGGGGTGAGGGCATCGGAGAGCCGGACACCGTCCACGGAACCATCTTTTTCACGAGTCTTCAGGAGATCAGGGAGAGGCTCGGAGTCTTCTTCCGCTCCACTGTCTGTAGCCATTAGGAGGCTGAGCTCCGAGCGCACAAAGTGGGGTTTGAGTCTGTTGGTGTGGAGGACCCGGAGGGGGTTCCGTGGAGATTCCATATCGATGAGATAGGTGACGGGGCTCTTGCGTTCGACCACTTGGAAGGGCCCCGTCCACTTGTCCTGCAAGGCACATGGTTCGGTGGGGGACATCACCCACACTTGTTGGCCAGGTTCGAATTCGATGGAGGAGGCATTTTGATCGTACCATTTTTTCATGTCCTCCTGACTGGCCTCAAGGTTCGCTTTCGCCATCTCTCGGAATCGCCTGGTCTGATTGCGTAGGGTCAGGAGGTACTTGAAGACGTCTGGAGGGGTCTTTAGGGGGGCCATCTCCCAACCTTCTTTGACTAGGCTGAGGGGCCCTCGCACCGGGTGCCCGTACAAGAGTTCGAAAGGGCTAAAGCCGAGGGACTTCTGGGGAACTTCTCGATAGGCGAAGAGGAGGCACGGAAGTAGTACATCCCACTGGCAACGGAGGGGTTCTTCCAACCCCCCAATCATTCCCTTGAGCGTGCGGTTGAACCGCTCGACTAGTCCGTTTCCTTGAGGGTGATAGGGGGTCGTGAATCGGTAGGTGACCCCGCACTGTTGCCAGAGGGACTTCATGTACTTCGAAATAAAGTTTGTGCCTCTGTCGCTGACGACTTCTCGGGGGAAGCCCACCCGGGAGAAGATCCCCATTAAGGCCCGGCCGACCACCGGGGCTGTTACAGTTCGCAGGGGTACAGTCTCGGGGTAGCGGGTGGCGTGGTCCACCAGTACCAGGATGAACCAATGTCCTTGTGCTGTACGGGGGTCCAGGGGCCCCACAATGTCTATCCCCACCCTCTCGAATGGGGTGGTGACAACTGGGAAGGGCTGCAGAGGTGCTTTGAGTTTGCGGCCGCTCTTCCCGCTGGCCTGGCACGTGGGGCAGGACCGGCAGTGGTTGAGGACGTCGTTTCTCATCTTTGGCCAGAAAAAGTGGGTCACCAGGCGACTGTAGGTTTTGTCCTGGCCCAGGTGTCCAGCCAGAGGGACATCGTGGGCCAAATTTAACAGGAAGTCTCTAAAACGGAGGGGCACCACCAGCACTCGACTGGCCCCTAACTCCGCGATTCTCTGTTCACTGTACAATAGTTCGTTGTCCCAATAGATCCAATGGGCTCCGGTGGTGTCCCCTGCGCTCTGGGCGAGGGCTTGCTGGCGGAGTCCCTCGAGGGAGGGACAGGTCTTCTGTTCTTGACGGAACTGTTCCTGGGTGGGCCCCCCTTCTTGACGCCACTGAGCCAGGTTGGGAAGGTCCTGGGGCTGAGCGAGCCCTTCGGGGGTTTGCTCTGGGGGGTCGGTATGGTCGGTGTCCTCTACTGGAGCGATCGGGGGAGGAGGTGCTGGCCATTCTGGTTCTTCTGGTCGGGGGATGGCACGGGCGGCCATGGACCGGGTGGTTACGCACGCCCAGTCCGGGAGGCCCAACATCCCTAGGTGCTCTCTTCTTTCTACGGCGGCCCACGGGGAACTCTCAAGATCATTCCCCAGGAGACAGTCCACGGGGGCATCATCTCGGACCGTCACCTTCAACATGCCGGAGACTCCTCCCCATTCGAAGGGGACGCAGGCCATCCGACATAGACTCTCCGAATTGTCGGCTGAACGGACGGGGCAGAGAATGTTCGGCAGGATCTGCTCTGATTTTACCAGGTGACAGCGGACGGCCGTCACACTGGCCCCCTTGTCACGTAGTGCCTCGGCCCGGCGTCCATTAATGTTCACCCACTGACTATATTTCCTGGTGTTGGCGGGTAGGGGAGCCCGCGGGACCATGTCTCTTCCCCCTAGGCACGCTAGAACCATGGCGGCCGGTTCCCACTCTTGTTGACCCTGCTCGTATTCTTCCTGTTCTTCGGAGATTTGTTCTCCCCCCAGGGCGGCGGCAGCTACCTGGCGGGGTATCGGGGTTTGGTTCTGTGGACAGTTCGGGTCATTGGCGTAGTGGCCGACTCGCTGGCATCGGTGGCACGTGACATTGGCTCGGAGCCCCGCGCGCATCGGGGGGTTGCCCCGGCTGGCCGGGGGCGGGGTGCTGGCAGCGGGAGCGGCCGGGACGGTGTCTCTTCCTCGTCCCTGGCCTCCTCCTCCTCCTCGGGGACGGTGCTGACCTTGGTTGTTCCGGTTCTGTTCGTGCGGCCCTCTCCGGCCCACTCGGGTGCTTTCCCAACGGTCAGCTTCGGCGGCGAGTTGCCGTGGGTCAGTCAATTTACTGTCGAGGAGGTGCTGCCTGAGCTCGACGAAGCAGTTGTTAGAGAGGTGCTCCCACACCATGAGATTAAAAAGTTGCTCGTAGGTCGTTACGTGGCTTCCCTTGATCCAACCCTCGAAGGCTCGGCTGAAATAGTTGACATATTCCACCCAAGTTGTACCCGGGATCCGGGTGCAGTCTCGGAACCTCTGGCGGTACATTTCGGGTGTGAGCCCATATCGGGTGAGGAGGGCAGCCTTCATGTGGTCATAGGATGACATCAGGTGGTCTGGGAGCTGTAACAGGGCATCGCGGCCTTCATTGACGAACCTCCCCCATAGACCGGCTCCCCAGTCACTTCGATCGATCCGGTGGGAGGTCATGGCGATCTCGTAGGCCTTGAACCACTGTTGTATGTCGTCTTCTCGGACATACTCTCGAACGACATCCTTGGGGATGTGGACTTTCTTTTCTGTCGCTCCCGGGGTGCGTGGTCGCTCGGGCACCTCCAGTTCTTTGTTCTGCTTCCGTAGGTCTATCTCTGCCAGTTTGCGCTCGTGTTCGTATGCTAATCTCTTTTCTTCGAGCTCTCTCTGCCTCTGTTTTTCTTCCCGTTCTTCTCGGAGCCGCAGATGCTCTAGGTTCAGCTTTTGTTCGGCTAATTTTAGTTCACCGTCTGTTAGAAAAGGTAGACGGACCGGGAGGGTCGGCCGGGGTCAGGAGGAGAGGTCTCCGGGGAGAGCCGTCTCCAGCGATCGTACAGACAAGTAACTTCCCCCCCACAGACAAATACCACACCCGGATAAGGTTCAGTGATCTTTATAGGCACTTATTTAAGGTACGGTAAAATGGTACAAGGAGGTCTGGACTCAGGGGTCCCCTCGATTAGAGTCTCGTAAGGTAGGGAAGGGGGTAGCGGGACAGTCTATTTACCAATCAGGTAATTCGGACGAGATGGTGATGAGCTCACAATCCTCGAGCTTGGTGGTTAGGTGGTATGGGCCGCGGCAGCGCCAGCAGGTCCCGGTGCGGATGGTCGATACAACGGGCCGCGGCAGCGCCAGCAGGTCCCTGGAAGATGAACGGTCCGCGGCAGCGCCAGCAGGTCCCGGTGAGGATGGTCGTTACAACGGGCCGCGGCAGCGCCAGCAGGTCCCAGGAAGATGAAGGTTGCAGAGGGCCGCGGCAGCGCCAGCAGGTCCCGGTGAGGATGGTCGGTACAACGGGCCGCGGCAGCGCCAGCAGGTCCCAGGAAGATGAAGGTAGCAGAAGGCCGCGGCAGCGCCAGCAGGCAGGACGATGGTTCACAAGAGCGGGCTACGGCAGCGCCAGTAGACCGTCAGGGTTGAGTTCACTCGGTGTCTCTCGACTCCAGGATACAACTGCCTTCCTGCTCCGGAGCTGCCTCAGTTATAGGGCTGGTGCCCTTTGATGTCCGGACCCTCGCACTTGGAGGTCGGAGGGTCCGGGATGAAGGTGTCCAGACACCCAGCAGGGGGTGGAGCCAGTGCCCGGGGGAGCTGGGAGCGATCGGCACCTGGCGGGGGAGAGCCCTTGACACTTCGGTCTCCCATTGACCTGCCAAGTGGACCGCTCACCTCCTGGGTGGATAGTGGTGCCGGGATGTCGGGGCCGGCCAGGCCCGGGGTTAGGGTCGAGGGGAGGCCAGGCGGCCGCGTGGTACAGGGTCCAAGATGGCGGCTTGACCCGGCCGGGAAAGCCGGTGGGGCTGGACCCCGTGATGAGTAGGGGTCCGAGGGCAGAGGGTCCGTCGGGGGACAGGGTACAGGTGCTGGTCGCGGGGTTATGCCAGGTGGCCCGGAGTCCTGGCCTTGTCGAGCGGGGAGGGCGCGAGCCGTCTGTGAGGCCTGTCCAACATGCGTCCCCCCCAGCTGAAGGCGGGGAGAGTCACCCATCTCCTTGGGGACTCTCTTCGTCGAGGCGGAAAAAGCGGGACAGGCCATCCGCGTTGGCGTGGTCTCGGCCCGGTCGGTGCTCCACAGTGAAGTCCATTCCCTGCAGGGAAATGGACCAGCGCAAGAGTTTTGGGTTCTCCCCCCGCATCTGCATCAGCCATTGCAGGGGTCGATGGTCGGTCTGTACCCGGAAGTGGGTACCGAAGAGATAGGGCCGGAGCTTTTTGAGGGCCCACACCACTGCGAAGGCTTCCCTCTCGATGGTGCTCCAACGCTGTTCTCGGGCCAGGAGACGTCGACTGATGAAGGCCACCGGCTGGTCCTGACCTTCGGGGTTCAACTGAGAGAGGACGGCTCCGATGCCGTGGTCGGAGGCGTCGGTCTGCACCACAAACTCCCGACTGTAATCGGGGGCCTGGAGCACCGGGGCGGTGCACAGGGCGGCCTTCAGCTCCTCGAAGGCCGCTTGACAGTCAGGAGTCCAATTGACCCGCTTTGGCTGGTTCTTGGATGTGAGACCCGTGAGGGGCCCCACGATGCTGCCGTATTCCTTCACGAACCGCCGGTAGTAGCCGGTGAGCCCCAAGAAGGCTCGGACCTCGGTCTGGGTGACGGGGGGCTGCCAGGACTGGATGGCAGCAATCTTAAGTTGTAGGGGGGCCACCAGCCCGCTCCCCACTTGGTGCCCAAGGTAGGTCACAGACCCTTGGCCAATCTGGCACTTGCCGGCCTTAATGGTGAGGCCGGCCCGCTGGAGGGCTTGTAGGACCTCTTGGAGGTGACGGAGGTGGTCGGACCAGTGGCGGCTGTACACAGCGATATCGTCCAGGTAGGCAGCGCTGAATTCTTCAAGCCCCGCCAAGACCTGGTTCACAAGGCGTTGGAACGTGGCGGGGGCATTCTTCATGCCAAAGGGCATGACCTTAAATTGATAGTGGCCATCGGGGGTGGAGAAGGCCGACCGTTCCTGAGCCCTGGGTGTGAGGCCGATTTGCCAGTAGCCCGCCGTTAGGTCGAAGATACTAAGGTAGCGGGCGGCCCCCAGCCGGTCGATCAGCTCGTCTGCTCGGGGGATGGGATGAGCGTCGGTCCGGGTGACAGCGTTCAAGCCCCGGTAGTCGACGCAGAATCTCAGTTCAGGTGCGGTGCCGGGGGCAGCGGCTTTGGGGACTAGTACGACCGGGCTGGCCCAGGGACTGTCCGAGGGCTCGATGACCCCGATCGTGAGCATCTTGGCCACTTCCTCCTGTATGCAGGCCCGTACCCGATCTGGTACGCGGTAGGCCCGGTGCCGGACAGGGGGACTGTCCCCGGTGTCTACGTCGTGCAAACACCAGGGGGTGACCCCGGGGGTGAGGGAGAACAGGGCAGCGTACTGCAGCAGGAGGTCCCGGCAGTCCTGTCGTTGCTCCGTAGTGAGGGCGTCAGAGAGCCGGACCCCATCCACGGACCCGTCCTTCTCTTGAGTCTTCAGGAGATCCGGGAGGGGCTCGGAGTCTTCTTCTGTGCCACTGTCCGTAGCCATCAAGAGGCTTAGTTCGGAGCGCACAAAGTGCGGTTTGAGCCGGTTGGTGTGGAGGACCCGAAGGGGGTTCCGGGAGGTCCCCAGGTCGATGAGATAAGTGACGGGGCTTTTGCGCTCGACCACTTTGAAGGGCCCCGTCCACTTATCTTGCAGGGCACACGGTTCGGTGGGGGACATTACCCATACTTGCTGCCCCGGCTCGAATTCCACGGAGGAGGCATTGTGGTCATACCACCTCTTCATGTCTTCCTGGCTGGCCTCGAGGTTCGCCTTGGCAATCTCCCTGAAGCGCCGGGTCTGGTTTCGTAAGGCCAGGAGGTATTTGAAGACGTCTGGAGGGGTCGTTAGGGGGGCCAACTCCCAGCCCTCCTTCACGAGGCTGAGGGGCCCTCGCACAGGGTGTCCGTATAGGAGTTCAAAGGGGCTAAAGCCGAGGGACTTCTGGGGTACTTCTCGGTAGGCGAAGAGGAGGCACGGGAGCAGTACATCCCACTGGCGACGGAGAGGCTCTTCCAATCCCCCAATCATCCCTTTGAGAGTGCGGTTGAACCGCTCCACTAGTCCGTTTCCTTGGGGGTGATAGGGGGTCGTGAATCTGTATGTGACCCCGCATTGTTGCCAGAGGGACTTCATGTACTTCGATATGAAGTTCGTACCTCGGTCGCTGACGACTTCTCGGGGGAAGCCTACCCGGGAGAAGATCCCCATCAGGGCCCGGCCAACCACTGGAGCGGTCACGGTCCGTAGGGGCACCGCCTCGGGATAGCGGGTGGCATGGTCCACTAGTACCAAGATGAACCTGTGTCCTTGTGCCGTGCGAGGGTCCAGCGGCCCCACAATGTCTATCCCCACCCTCTCGAACGGGGTGGTGACCACCGGGAAGGGTTGTAGAGGAGCCTTAAGCTTCCGGCCACTCTTCCCGCTTGCTTGGCATGTGGGGCACGATCGGCAGTGGTTCAGGACGTCATTCCTCATTTTTGGCCAGAAAAAGTGGGTCACCAGTCGACTGTACGTTTTATCTTGGCCCAGGTGCCCAGCCAGGGGGACATCGTGGGCTAGGTTGAGTAGAAAGTCTCGGAAGCGGAGCGGTACCACCAGAACTCGACTGGCCCCCAGCTCGGCGATTCTTTGCTCGCTGTAGAGTAGGTCGTTATCCCAGTAGACCCAGTGGGTTCCGGTGGTGTCCCCGGCGGCTTGGGTGCTGGCTTGTTGGCGAAGTCCCTCGAGGGAGGGACAGGTCTTTTGCTCCTGGCGGAACTGTTCTTGGGTGGGCCCCCCTTCTTGCCGCCACTGAGCCAGATCCGGAAGGTCCTGGGGTTGCGCGTTTTCTTCGGGGGCCGGGTCTGGGAGGTCGGCCT
Source organism: Triturus cristatus (assembly GCF_964204655.1). Classification (NCBI taxonomy): domain Eukaryota; kingdom Metazoa; phylum Chordata; class Amphibia; order Caudata; family Salamandridae; genus Triturus; species Triturus cristatus. The sequence continues at coordinate 1,190,833,172 of NC_140580.1, forward strand.
CGCCGTTGTCCTCTACGGGGGCAACCGGGGGCGGAGGTGCCGGCCATTCGGTTTCTTCTGATCGGGGGCGGCCCGGCCGGCCATGGATCGGGTGGTTATGCAGGCCCAGTCCGGGAGGCCCAGCATCCCCAAGTGCTCTCTTCTCTCGACGGTGGCCCACGGGGAACTCTCGAGGTCATTCCCCAGGAGGCAGTCCACGGGGGCATCGTCCCGGACCGTCACTTTCAGTAGGCCGGAGACCCCTCCCCATTCAAACGGGACGCAGGCCATCTTGCACATGCTTTCAGAGTTATCTGCCGAGCGGACGGGGCAGAGAATGTTCGGCAAGATCTGCTCGGGCTTCACCAGGTGACAGCGGACGGCCGTCACGCTGGCGCCGGTGTCGCGCAAGGCCTCAGCTCTCTGTCCATTAATGGTCACCCACTGACCGTATTTCCTGGTGTTGGCGGGTAGGGGAGCCCGCGGAACCATGTCTCTTCCCCCTAAGCATGCCAGGACCATGGCGGCCGGTTCCCACCCTTGCTGGTCTGGCTCACACTCCTCGGGACCCTCCAACGGCTGCTCCTCCCCCAGGGCAGCGGCAGCTACCTGGCGGGGTTTGGGCGTTTGGTTCAGCGGGCAGTTCGGATCGTTGGCGTAGTGGCCTAGTCGCTGGCATCTGTGGCACGTGACGTTGGCTCGGTACCCAGGCCGCAACGGGGGGTTGCCCCGGCCGGCCGGCGGCGGGGTGCTGGCCACGGTTGTTGCTGGCAAGGCGTCTCTCCCCCGCCCCTGGCCTCCTCCTCCTCCCCGAGGACGGTGCTGGCCTTGGTTGCTTCTGTTCTGGTCGTGTGGCCCTTTCCGGCCCACTCGGGTGCTCTCCCACCGGTCAGCTTCGGCGGCGAGCTGCCGGGGGTCAGTCAGCTTACTGTCGAGTAGGTGCTGCCGGAGCTCGACGAAGCAGTTGTTTGACAGGTGTTCCCATACCATGAGGTTGAAGAGCTGTTCGTAGGTGGTGACCTGACTTCCCTTGATCCAACCCTCGAAGGCCCGGCTGAAATAGTTCACGTATTCCACCCAAGTGGTACCTGGGATCCGGGTGCAATCCCTGAACCTCTGGCGGTACATCTCGGGCGTGAGGCCGTAGCGGGTGAGGAGGGCAGCCTTCATGTGGTCGTAGGACGACATTTGGTGATCGGGGAGCTGCAGCAGGGCATCGCGACCCTCGTTGATAAATCTCCCCCAAAGTCCGGCTCCCCAATCACTCCGGTCGATCCGGTGGGAGGTCATTGCGATCTCATAGGCCTTAAACCATTGTTGTATGTCGTCTTCTCGGACATACTCGCGGACCACATCCTTGGGGATGTGAACTTTTTTCTCAGTTGGTCCCGGGGTGTGTGGTCTTTCAGGCACCCCCAAGTCCTTATGCTGTTTGCGCAGTTCTATCTCTGCCAATTGGCGCTCGTGCTCGAGCGTTATCTTTTTCTCTTCCAGCTCTCTCTGTCTCTGTTTTTCTTCTCGCTCCTCTCGAATCCGCATATGCTCGAGGTTGAGTTTCTGTTCAGCTAACTTGAGCTCCCCATCCATCTTGAGTCGTGCCATCTCTAATTCGTGCAGTCTGACTCTGTCTCTTTCTCGTATCTCCTCCGGTGAGAGGCCCGTTCCCCGTTCCTCGGGAGTCGTGGCGTTCCCCTCTGGTGTAACGCTGTTTTGGTCGGAGGGTCTTGCGACCCCCGTTTCTGTCCACGACTCAAGGGCGTGCTTTAGGTCATCCTTGGTACTCAGGCCAGTGGTAGCAATGCCAAGTTCTATGCAAAATTGTCTCAGTTCGCGGTGGTTGTACTCCTCTAGTTTCTCCATTTGGAACTTCTCGGTGGAGCTGCTATCTTTGGTCGACATCGTGCTTTGTCGTGGGGTGAGCTACTCTCTGTACGATTACGCGTTGATTCGGATCCCGCCGCTGGCCACCAATGTTAGAAAAGGTAGACGGACCGGGAGGGTCGGCCGGGGTCAGGAGGAGAGGTCTCCGGGGAGAGCCGTCTCCAGCGATCGTACAGACAAGTAACTTCCCCCCCACAGACAAATACCACACCCGGATAAGGTTCAGTGATCTTTATAGGCACTTATTTAAGGTACGGTAAAATGGTACAAGGAGGTCTGGACTCAGGGGTCCCCTCGATTAGAGTCTCGTAAGGTAGGGAAGGGGGTAGCGGGACAGTCTATTTACCAATCAGGTAATTCGGACGAGATGGTGATGAGCTCACAATCCTCGAGCTTGGTGGTTAGGTGGTATGGGCCGCGGCAGCGCCAGCAGGTCCCGGTGCGGATGGTCGATACAACGGGCCGCGGCAGCGCCAGCAGGTCCCTGGAAGATGAACGGTCCGCGGCAGCGCCAGCAGGTCCCGGTGAGGATGGTCGTTACAACGGGCCGCGGCAGCGCCAGCAGGTCCCAGGAAGATGAAGGTTGCAGAGGGCCGCGGCAGCGCCAGCAGGTCCCGGTGAGGATGGTCGGTACAACGGGCCGCGGCAGCGCCAGCAGGTCCCAGGAAGATGAAGGTAGCAGAAGGCCGCGGCAGCGCCAGCAGGCAGGACGATGGTTCACAAGAGCGGGCTACGGCAGCGCCAGTAGACCGTCAGGGTTGAGTTCACTCGGTGTCTCTCGACTCCAGGATACAACTGCCTTCCTGCTCCGGAGCTGCCTCAGTTATAGGGCTGGTGCCCTTTGATGTCCGGACCCTCGCACTTGGAGGTTGGAGGGTCCGGGATGAAGGTGTCCAGACACCCAGCAGGGGGTGGAGCCAGTGCCCGGGGGAGCTGGGAGCGATCGGCACCTGGCGGGGGAGAGCCCTTGACACTTCGGTCTCCCATTGACCTGCCAAGTGGACCGCTCACCTCCTGGGTGGATAGTGGTGCCGGGATGTCGGGGCCGGCCAGGCCCGGGGTTAGGGTCGAGGGGAGGCCAGGCGGCCGCGTGGTACAGGGTCCAAGATGGCGGCTTGACCCGGCCGGGAAAGCCGGTGGGGCTGGACCCCGTGATGAGTAGGGGTCCGAGGGCAGAGGGTCCGTCGGGGGACAGGGTACAGGTGCTGGTCGCGGGGTTATGCCAGGTGGCCCGGAGTCCTGGCCTTGTCGAGCGGGGAGGGCGCGAGCCGTCTGTGAGGCCTGTCCAACACCGTCCATTTTGAGCCGTGCCATTTCTAACTCATGTAGTCTGTTTTTTTCTCTCTCTTGGATCTCTTCCTGCGAGAGGCCCGTTCTTCGCTCTTCGGGAGCCGTGGTGTTCCTCTCTGATGCTGTAATGTTTTGGTCCGGGGATCTGGCAGCCCCGGTTTCTGCCCACGACTCAATGGCGTGCTTGAAATCGCCTTTGGTACTCAGGCCGGTGGTAGCAATGCCTAGTTCGATGCAGAATTGTTTCAATTCACGATGGCTGTACTCTTCCAATTTCTCCATCTGGATTTTCTCGGTGGATCCGCTCTCTTTGGTTGACATCGTGGTTTTGTCGTGGGGTGAGCTACTCTCTGTACGATTACACGTTGATTCGGATCGCGCCGCTGGCCACCAATGTTAGACGGACCGGGAGGGTCGGCCGAGGACAAGGGGAGAGGTCTCCGGGGAGAGCCGTCTCCAGCGATCGTACAGACGAGTAACTTCCCCCCCACAGATGTACACCACACAAAGATAGGTTTTAACGTTATTTATAAGCAATCTTTAGGTACGATAGAATGGTACAAGGAGGTCAGGACTCAGGGGTCCCCTCGGTTCTAGTCTCTTGGTTGGGAAAGGGGGTAGCGGGACAGTCTTGTTACCAATCTGGTAGATGCGATGAAATGATATCTCACAATCCTCGAGCTCGGTGTTCTAGTTGGACGGGCCGCGGCAGCGCCAGCAGGTCCCGGTGAAGGTGGTCGTTACACGGTCCGCGGCAGCGCCAGCAGGTCCCGATGAAGGTGGAGGTTACAACGGGCCGCGGCAGCGCCAGCAGGTCCCAACGAAGGTGGTAGTTACAACGGTCCGCGGCAGCGCCAGCAGGTCCCAATGAAGGTGGTAGGTACAACGGTCCGCGGCAGCGCCAGCAGGTCCCGACGAGGATGGAGGATGCAGAAGGCCGCGGCAGCGCCAGCAGGCAGAGTGATAGTTCACAAGGCAGGGCTACGGCAGCGCCGGTAGTCCGTCAAGGATGAGTTCTTCTCGGTGTCTCTCGACTCCAGGATACAACTGCCTTCCTGCTCTGGAGCTGCCCCAGTTATAGGTCTGGCGCCCTTTGATGTTCGGCCCCTCGCACTTGGAGGCCGGGAGGTCCGGGGTGAGGGAGTCCAGACACCCAGCAGGGGGGTGGAGCCAGCGCCCGGGGGAGCTGGGGGGGCGATCGGCACCTGGCGGGGGAGAGCCATCGACACTTCTTTCTCCCATCGACCTGCCAAGTGGTCCGTTCACCTCCTGGGTGGATGGTGGTGCCGGGATGTCGGGGCCTGGCCAGGCCCAGGGTTAGGGTCGAGCTGAGGCCACGCGGCCTCGTGGTGCAGTGTCAAAGATGGCGGCCGGGCTGGGCGAGGAAGCCGGTAGTGGTTCGGCCCCATGATACAGAGATGTCCGGGGGCAAGAGTCCCGTATGACACGGGGTGCGGGTTGTTTCTGTGGGTAACACCTGGGGGGCCGGGGCTCGGGCCCTGTCATGCGGGGAGGGAGCAAGCCCTTCATGTGGCCTGTCCAACAAGCGCTGAGAGCACCCCACAGACAGGGCCCCACCCAGGGAGGGCCGACAGCACCCACAGACAGAATCCCACCCAGGGATAGCCAACAGTGCTCCACATACCGGGCCCCACCCAGGGAGCGCTCACAGCACCCCACAGACAGAGCCCCACCCAGGGAGTGCTCACAGCACCCCACAGACAGGACCCCACCCAGGGAGTGCTCACAGCACCCCACAGACAGGACCCCACCCAGGGAGTGCTCACAGCACCCCACAGACAGGGCCCCACCCAGGGAGTGCTCACAGCACCCCACAGACAGGGCACCACCCAGGGAGTGCTCACAGCACCCCACAGACAGGGCCCCACCCAGGGAGCGCTCACAGCACCCCACAGACAGGGCCCCACCCAGGGAGCGCTCACAGCACCCCACAGACAGAGCCCCACCCAGGGAGTGCTCACAGCACCCCACAGACAGGACCCCACCCAGGGAGTGCTCACAGCACCCCACAGACAGGACCCCACCCAGGGAGTGCTCACAGCACCCCACAGACAGGGCCCCACCCAGGGAGTGCTCACAGCACCCCACAGACAGGGCCCCACCCAGGGAGCGGCGACAGCACCCCACAGACAGAGCCCCACCCAGGGAGGGCCGACAGCACCCACAGACAGAATCCCACCCAGGGATAGCCAACAGTGCCCCACAGACAGGGCGCCATCAAGGGAGTGCTCACAGCACCCCACAGGCAGGGCCCCACCCAGGGAGTGCTCACAGCACCCCACAGACAGGACCCCACCCAGGGAGCGCTGAGAGCACCCCACAGACAGGACCCCACCCAGGGAGCGCTGAGAACACCCCACAGACAGGACCCCACCCAGGGAGCGGCGACAGCACCCCACAGACAGGACCCCACCCAGGGAGCGCTGAGAACATCCCACAGACAGGACCCCACCCAGGGAGTGCTCACAGCACCCCACAGACAGGGCACCCACCCAGGGAGCGGCAACAGCACCCCCACAGAAAGCATCCCACAGACAGGGCCCCACCTAGGGAGTGCTCACAGCACCCCACAGACAGGGCACCACCCAGGGAGTGCTCACAGCACCCCACAGACAGGGCCCCACCCAGGGAGGGCCGACAGCACCCACAGACAGAATCCCACCCAGGGATAGCCAACAGTGCCCCACAGACAGGGCACCACCAAGGGAGTGCTCACAGCACCCCACAGGCAGGGCCCCACCCAGGGAGTGCTCACAGCACCCTACAGACAGGACCCCACCCAGGGAGCGCTGAGAGCACCCCACAGACAGGACCCCACCCAGGGAGCGCTGAGAGCACCCCACAGACAGGACCCCACCCAGGGAGCGCTGAGAGCACCCCACAGACAGGGCCCCACCCAGGGTGTGCTCACAGCACCCCACAGACAGGGCACCACCCAGGGAGTGCTCACAGCACCCCACAGACAGGGCCCCACCCAGGGAGGGCCGACAGCACCCACAGACAGAATCCCACCCAGGGATAGCCAACAGTGCCCCACAGACAGGGCACCACCAAGGGAGTGCTCACAGCACCCCACAGGCAGGGCCCAACCCAGGGAGTGCTCACAGCACCCCACAGACAGGACCCCACCCAGGGAGTGCTGAGAGCACCCCACAGACAGGACCCCACCCAGGGAGCGGCGACAGCACCCCACAGACAGTGCCCCACCCAGGGAGCACTGAGAACATCCCACAGGCAGGACCCCACCCAGGGAGTGCTCACAGCACCCCACAGACAGGGCACCCACCCAGGGAGCGACAACAGCACCCCACAGACAGCACCCCACAGACAGGGCCCCAACCATGGAGCAGCGACAGCACCCCATAGACAGGGCACCACCCAGGGAGGGCCGACAGCACCCCACAGAGAGGGCCCCACCCAGGGAGCGCTGAGAGCACCCCACAGACAGGGCAGACCCCACCCAGGGAGTGCTGAGAGCACCCCACAGACAGGACCACACCCAGGGAGCGGCGACAGCACCCCACAGACAGTGCCCCACCCAGGGAGCACTGAGAACATCCCACAGACAGGACCCCACCCAGGGAGTGCTCACAGCACCCCACAGACAGGGCACCCACCCAGGGAGCGGCAACAGCACCCCACAGACAGCACCCCACAGACAGGGCCCCACCCAGGGAGCAGCAACAGCACCCCACAGACAGGGCCCCACCCAGGGAGGGCCGACAGTACCCCACAGACAGGGCCCCACCCAGGGAGCGCTGAGAGCACCCCACAGACAGGGCCCCACCCAGGGAGCGCCGCGGCCCCTGCAAGTAAGAGCAGTGGGCCGGGTGGGTCTGATTGCGACGGACAATGACGAGGGAAGATTAAATCGACAATTAATTTTCCGACGTCATCGTCTGTCGAAATCCCCCTACTTAGCCCACCGCTCTTACCTGCAAGGGCCGCGGTGGCCCAGGACACCACCCAGGGAGCGCTGAGAGCATCTCACAGACAAGGCACCACCAACGGAGTGCCGACAGCACCCCACAGACAGGGCCCCACTCACGGAGGGCCGACAGCACCTCACAGACAGGGCCGCACCCAGGGAGCACCGTCAGCAGCCCACAGAGACGGGCCACACCTGGGGAGCACTGACAGCACCCCACAGAGACGGGCCACACCTGGGGAGCACTGACAGCAGTCCACCGAGAAGGGCCACATCTGCAGAGCACTGACAGCAACTGACGGAGAGGGGCCACACCTGGGGACCACAGACAGCAGACCACGGTGAGGGGCCAGAACTGGGGAGCACTGACAGCAGCCGACAGAGAGGGCCACACCTGGGGAGCACTGACAGCAGACCACAGAGAAGGGCCACACCTGGGAGCACTGACAGCAGCCGACAGAGAGGGGCCACACCTGGGGAGCACTGACAGCACCCCACAGAGAGGGGCCACACCTGGGAGCACTGACAGCAGCCCACAGAGAGGGGCCACACCTGGGGAGCACTGACAGCAGCTCACAGAGAGGGGCCACACCCAGGGAGCACCGTCAGCAGCCCACAGAGAGGGGCCACACCTGGGGAGCACTGACAGCAGACCACAGAGAAGGGCCACACCTGGGAGCACTGACAGCAGCCGACAGAGAGGGGCCACACCTGGGGAGCACTGACAGCACCCCACAGAGAGGGGCCACAACTGGGAGCACTGACAGCAGCCCACAGAGAGGGGCCACACCTGGGGAGCACTGACAGCAGCTCACAGAGAGGGGCCACACCCAGGGAGCACCGTCAGCAGCCCACAGAGAGGGGCCACACCTGGGGAGCACTGACAGCAGACCACAGAGAAGGGCCACACCTGGGAGCACTGACAGCAGCCGACAGAGAGGGGCCACACCTGGGGAGCACTGACAGCACCCCACAGAGAGGGGCCACACCTGGGAGCACTGACAGCAGCCCACAGAGAGGGGCCACACCTGGGGAGCACTGACAGCAGCTCACAGAGTGGGGCACATCTGGGGAGCACAGACAGCAGCCCACAGAGAGGGGCACATCTGGGGAGCACTGACAGCCCACAGAGAGGGGCCACACCTGGGGAGCAGTGCTCTGTTTCCCTGATAGCACCCCTGAACACCCACCTGAGCCCACTGTGAGGCGGATGGCACTTGGGCTGTGGAGCTCCGCGAAGGAGGTGACGGTTCCGAAGTGGCCCCGGGCCCAGAGGAGCAGCTCCTGGCTGTCTGAGGCCAGCTCCGCGGACTTCACCGGCAGCAGCTCCATGGTGCTGGTCATTGCGAAGGAGTTCTGCTGGAGCTACAGGAAGAAAAAACAGAAGCAGGCGTGAGGGTGCGTACGGGGGCGTGAAGGGGCGTGACGGTGCGTGAGGGGGTGTAAAGGGGCGTGAGGGGGCGTGAAGGGATCCGCTGGGGCCTGGCGCAGACGGCAGCCAGAACCAGAGGCCTGACAGTGAGGGGCCCCTGACGTGCCCATATCACATATATTCACAGGGCTTGCCCAAACATGACACTAAGGCAGGCAGATTATGAGTGTATGTTTAGCGCGCCTACTCAAGGGCCTGCGAAGCGCTGTACAGGGTCACAGACATTCATAAACTGAAGGAGTGAGAGGAGGTGGCTGGTGGTGGAGTGTGAGTGTAGGGTGATGGTGTCGGGCAGTCCTGGTGGGCAGCGCAGATGTTCCAGAGCCTGGGTGACGGAGAGAAGGCCTGTTCTCTCGTCTGTGTCTGCAGTCTGATGCTGTCCGGGCTTTGGATGTGCCGAGAACCCCCGGAGCGGGGCGCTTGTCTGCAAGATAAGAGGGGCGCAGGTAGCGTTGGCTCTGTGAGTGATGCAGCTGGTGCTGGCCGGTGAGGGGAGCCCTGGAGGTCCCTCGGATGAACGTGATGTGGTCGTCTCTTCAGGCCCCGGGTGGGTCCTGCCGAGGCCTTCAGGGTGCCCTAAAGGGTGCCAATGTGAAGCCTGAGAGGCCGTGGAGGGTGTTACCACCAGCCACAGACCAGAGCAGCAGCCACAGACCAGAGCACCAGCCACAGACCAGAGCACCAGCCACAGACCAGAGCAGCAGGGCTGGAGTCCACGGCTCCAAGTTCTGAACACCAGCTCTTCAATGACTTCTAAAAGTAACACTCACAGGGAGAGGAGCTGGCCTAACGGCTAGGGCGCTTGACCCCGGACCGAGGGAACTGGGTTCGAGTCTCAGCAATGACGCTGAACTTCCTGTGATTCTGGGCAAATCACTTAATGTCCCTGTGTCTAACAAAAATGAATGTGTGTCCTCATGTAACACAACTGGTGCTATGTAAAGCGCTCTGATACCCGATTCATCATTCGGGTCAAGTTTGTGCTATATAAAACTCTGAAAAAAAAATAAAGAACCGCTTTCACTGTCTTTAGAAGAGAGTGTTGGCACCAAGTGGTCTTTATTTGGAATGTGTTCCTTAAGTGGGGTTGGGGTTCCAAGCCCTCAAGGTTCATCTCCTTGACTCGGGTTTGGACTCCATTTTGCTGCTGCTCTTAACCAATCAATCAATCAATCAATCAAGAACATTTATAGAGCGCGCTACTCACCCGCAAGGGTCTCAAGGCGCTGGGGGGGGGGGCGGTGCTACTGCTCGAAAAGCCAGGTCTTGAGGTGCCTCCTGAAGGAGAGATGGTCCTGGGTCATTCGTAGGTGGGTGGGGAGGGAGTTCCACGTCTTGGCCGCCAGGTAGGAGAAGGATCTTCCTCCGGTGGTGGTTCTGCGAATCCGTGGGACCGTGGTGAGGGCAAGGCTGGCGGGTAGGTGTGTAGAACGTGAGGCGGGTTTTGAGGTATTCGGGGCCCATGTCATGGAGAGCCTTGTGTGCGTGGGTGAGGAGTCTGAACGTGATCCTCTTGCTGACGGGGAGCCAGTGCAGGTCTCTCAGGTGGGCCGAGATGTGGCTGTGTCGGGGAATGTCCAGGATGAGTCGAGCAGATGCGTTCTGTATGCGCTGGAGTTTATTCTGTAGTTTGGCGGTGGTCCCGGCGTAGAGGGCGTTCCCGTAGTCCAGTCGGCAGGTGACGAGGGCCTGGGTGACCGTCTTCCTGGTTCCATCGGAAGATCTTACGGAGCATGCAGAGGGTGTTGAAGCAGGAAGATGTAACGGCGTTGACTTGTTTGGTCATAGTGAAGGAGGAGTCAAGGATGAACCCCAGGTTGCGTGCGTTGTCCGTGGGCTTGGGGGCGGTTCCCAGGGCGGGGGGCCAACAGGAGTCATCCCAGGCGGAGGGGGATGGTCCGAGGATGAGGACTTCCGTCTTGTCTGAGTTCAGCTTCAGACGGCTGAGCTTCATCCATTCTGTGATGTCTTTCATTCCTTCCTAAAAGCTGGCTCTGGCGGTGGCGGGGTCGTTGGTGAGGGAGAGGATCAGTTGGGTGTCGTCGGCGTAGGAGATGATGTTGATGTTGTGTTTGCGTGCGATGGCTGCGAGGGGGCTCATGTAGACATTGAAGAGGGTTGGGCTGAGCGAGGATCCTTGGGGTACGCCGCAGATGATCTAGGTGGGCGCTGCGCGGAAGGGCGGGAGACGGACTCTCTGAGACCCCGGCGCGGTGGAGACGGGTTGTCAGGGTGCGGTGGCAGACGGTGTCGAATGCGGCCGACAGGTCGAGGAGGATGAGGGCGGCCGTTTCACCGTTGTCCAGCAGGGTCCTGATATTGTCGGTGGCTGCGATGAGGGCGGTCTCGGTGCTGTGGTTCGCTCGAAATCCAGACTGCGATGGGTCGAGGGAGTCGTTCGTCTCGAGGAAGGTGGTCAGCTGTTTGTTGACGGTCTTCTCGATGACTTTAGCTGGGAAGGAGAGGAGCGAGATGGGGCGGAAGTTCTTGAGGTCTGTGGGATCCGCGGTGGGTTTCTTCAGGAGGGCACTGATCTCTGCATGCTTTCAGCTCTCCGGGAAGGTGGCGGATGTGAAGGAGTTGTTGATAATGTCCCGGAGTTGGGGTGCGATGATGGAGTCGGCTTTGTTGAAGATGTGGTGTGGGCAGGGGTCCGCTGGGGAGCCGGAGTGGATGGAGTTCATCGTGTGGGTGGTGTCTTCCGTGCTGACGGGGTTCCAGGTGCAGAGGGTGGTGGTGGGGGGCGTAGACTCGGTGGAAGGGTATGTGGTGTGGGTGCCGAAGCTGTCGTGGATGTCGGCGATCTTGCGGTGGAAGAACGTGGCGAGTGAGTCGCAGAGGTCTTGTGATGGCATGTTGTCGTTGTTGCTGGCACTGGGGTTGGAGAGCTCTTTGACGATGCTGAAGAGTTCCTTGCTGTTGTGGGAGTTGTTGACCAGTCGGTCTCTGAATGCTGACCTTTTGGTGGTGCGGATCAGCTGGTGGTGTTTGCGGATGGCGGTCTTGAGGGCTGTCATGTTTCCTGATGACTGGTCGTTGCGCCAAGTTTGCTCAAGGGTACGGCAGGATTTTTTGGAGTCTTTGAGATCGTTGGTGAACCATGAGGCTTTCTTGCTGTTGGAGTTGCTGGGAGGGTTCTTCAGTGGTGCGAGGGCGTCGGCGCAGTTGGTGATCCACTGTGTGAGGTTGAGGGCTGATTCGTTGGGGTCCATAGTGTAGGAGGGTAGGTTTTGGCTCAGGGATGTGGTGAGCTGGTCGGTGGTGAACTTGCTCCAGCATCTACAGGGAGCTTGTTGCGGGCGGTGGTGAATTGTGGTTTTCCTGAAGTTGAAGTGGACGCAGCTGTGGTCAGTCCAGTGAAGTCCAGTGGAGTGGCTGAAGGAGATGTGGTTGCTGGAGGAGAAGATGGGGTCCAGCGTGTGGCCGGCGTAGTGGGTGGGGGTGTTGACCAGTTGCTTGAGTCCGAGGTTGGCGAGGTTGTCTAGCAGGGTGGTGGTGTTGTTGTCCTTGTTGTTCTCCAGGTGGAAGTTGAGGATGTAGTCGGAGGAGGCGAGGGCGAGCGGGCTGATGAAGTCTGCGATGGCTTCGCTGAATTGTGTGCGAAGTCCCGGGGGTCTGTAGATGAGGGTACCTCTGAGGGTGGTCTTGGGGTCGGTGTGTATCTGGAAGTGGAGGAGTTCAGCGGCAGTGAGGGTGTCGTCGGTGTTGGTCGTGATGCGGATGGTGTTTCTGTAGACAATGGCGATGCCGCCTCCGGCTTGGTTGATGCGGTCCCTCCAGGTGATCTTATAGCCGTCCGGGATGGCTATGGCGATGTCGGGGGCTGAGGAGGCGTTCATCCAGGTTTCCCTGAGGAAAGCGACGTCCGGTGCCGTTGTGTCGAGGAGGTCCCAGAGTTCGACGGCGTGCTTGTGGACGGAGCGAGTGTTGAGCAGGATGCACTTGAGGTGGTTGTTGTTGGCGCCTGTCCTGGTGTGCGCGGTGCAGGTCCGGATGCAGGTGAAGGCTCCATGGGTGCGTTTCGGGGTGGCTCTGAAGCAGGCTGGCTGTCGGCCAGTGTTGAGTGCGTGGAGGGCGGTGGCACTGTATCTCCGTCGGGTGGGTTGGCTCCGGCGGGGGCCAGGGGTCCTGGCACTGGGCGCAGTCCGGGCGCGGCCGCTACGCGGCCTCCATATAAGTGGGAGTGGGAGGGAGGAGCAGCTGGTGGGCAGGAGCGGGGTGGCGAATGGGGCAGCGGGGGGCGTGGCCGCAGGGTGCAGCGGTGGGAAGGTGGACCCGGGGGACCGGGGGAGGGGGCACGGGCAGGAGCGTGGGACTAGGGAGCGGGGTACAGAGAAGAAAAATACGGGTCACAGGGGGCACAATGCAGGTGAAAAAACGGGGTACAGAAGAAGGAAAAAACGGGTCACAGGGGGCACAATGCAGGTGAAAAAACGGGGTACAGAAGAAGGAAAAAACGGGTCACAGGGGGCACAATGCAGGTGAAAAACGGGGTACAGAAGAAGGAAAAAACGGGTCACAGGGGGCACAATGCAGGTGAAAAACGGGGTACGGAAGGAGGAAAAAAACGGGTCACAGGGGGCACAATGCAGATGAAAAACGGGGTACAGAAGAAGAAAAATACGGGTCACGGGGCACAACAATAGCGAGAGGCCAGCAGGCGCAGGGGGCTCACTTGGCAGAGGCGGGAACTGGCAGGCAGCAGCAGGGCACAGGAGGACCGTGTGGCGGCTGGGGGGGCGACCTACCTGCAGGCAGGGTCAAAGGTCAAACCAATGACAGGAATTCTGTCCTAGTGGCGGTAGCACTACATGTAGGTGCGGGACATGGGGTCGATGAGCAGGCAGTGTGTGAGGGGCCGGACATGGGGTCGATGAGCAGGCAGTGTGAGAGGCGCTGGACATGAGGTCTGGGTGATGAGCAGGCAGTGTTTGAGGTGCCGGACATGAGGTCTGGGGGGTAAGCAGGCAGTGTTTAAGGCTCCGGACATGAGGTCTGGGGGGTAAGCAGGCAGTGTTTGAGGCTCCGGACATGCAGGTCTGTTTGATGTATGTAGACATAAACCAGGGGTGGAGACAAAGCTGAGCCTTGAGGAACGCCCTGGCTAAGATCTCCAGTGTGGGGGTACAAGCTGGCATTGCCACTGTATGCAGCCTGCCTGTACTAAAAAACGTGAGCTAGTCCAGGAAGGTGCCAGGACCGCCAGCCTTGTAACGTCCTGTACACAAGTGGTCCGGGGGCCTGAGAAGACGAGGGCCTGAAGTCACCACCGTTCATTGCATGAGGTGCAGCTCTAGACTGCCCTGGGGTCTGAACCCTGCTGGACTGAATATAAAATGAATAAAGAGGGCATCAGTGCCCATGTGTGCAGGGCTCACACACACCAGTCACCCACTGCACCAACATGGGGTATCAGTGCCCACGTGTGCAGGGCTCAAACACACCAGTCACCCACTGTACCAGCATGGGGTATCGGTGCCCACGTGTACAGGGCTCACACACACCAGTCACCCACTGCACCAACATGGGGTATCAGTGCCCACGTATGCAGGGCTCACACACACCAGTCAACCACTGCACCAACATGGGGTATCAGTGCCCACGTGTGCAGGGCTCACACACACCATTTACCCACTGCACCAACATGGGGTATCAGGCCCCACGTGTGCAGGGCTCAGACACACCCCTCACCCACTGCACCAACATGGGGTATCAGCACCCACGTGTGCAGGGCTCACACACACCCATCACCCACTGCACCAACATGGGGTATCAGTGCCCACGTGTGTAGGGCTCACACAAACCCCTCACCCACTGCACCAACATGGGGTATCAGCACCCATGTGTGCAGGGCTCACACACACCAGTCACCCACTGCACCAACATGGGGTATCAGTGCCCACGTGTGCAGGGCTCAAACACACCAGTCACCCACTGTACCAGCATGGGGTATCGGTGCCCACGTGTACAGGGCTCACACACACCAGTCACCCACTGCACCAACATGGGGTATCAGTGCCCACGTATGCAGGGCTCACACACACCAGTCAACCACTGCACCAACATGGGGTATCAGTGCCCACGTGTGCAGGGCTCACACACACCATTTACCCACTGCACCAACATGGGGTATCAGGCCCCACGTGTGCAGGGCTCAGACACACCCCTCACCCACTGCACCAACATGGGGTATCAGCACCCACGTGTGCAGGGCTCACACACACCCATCACCCACTGCACCAACATGGGGTATCAGTGCCCACGTGTGTAGGGCTCACACAAACCCCTCACCCACTGCACCAACATGGGGTATCAGCACCCATGTGTGCAGGGCTCACACACACCAGTCACCCACTGCACCAACATGGGGTATCAGTGCCCATGTGTGCAGGGCTCACACCCACCAGTCACCCACTGTACCAGCATGGGGTATCGGTGCCCATGTGTACAGGGCTCACACACACCAGTCACCCACTGCACCAACATGGGGTATCGGTGCCCACGTATGCAGGGCTCAAACACACCAGTCACCCACTGTTAGACGGACCGGGAGGGTCGGCCGAGGACAAGGGGAGAGGTCTCCGGGGAGAGCCGTCTTCAGTGATCGTACAGACGAGTAACTTCCCCCCCACAGATGTACACCACACAAAGATAAGGGTTTGACGTTCTTTATAAGCAATCTTTAGGTACGATAGAATGGTACAAGGAGGTCAGGACTTAGGGGTCCCCTCGATTCTAGTCTCTTGGTTGGGAAAGGGGGTAGCGGGACAGTCTTGTTACCAATCTGGTAGCGGAGATGGTATGATGAATAGCTCCCAATCCTCGAGCTCGGCGTTCTAGATGGACGGGCCGCGGCGGCGCCAGCAGGTCCCGGTGAAGGTGGTAGTTACAACGGTCCGCGGCAGCGCCAGCAGGTCCCAGTGAAGGTGGTAGTTACAACGATCCGCGGCAGCGCCAGCAGGTCCCAGTGAAGGTGGTAGTTACAACGGTCCGTGGCAGCGCCAGCAGGTCCCAGTGAAGGTGGTAGTTACAACGGTCCGCGGCAGCGCCAGCAGGTCCCAGTGAAGGTGGTAGTTACAATGGTCCGCGGCAGCGCCAGCAGGTCCCGACGAGGATGGAGGATGCAGAAGGCCGCGGCAGCGCCAGCAGGCAGGACGATAGTTCGCAAGGGGCGGGCTACGGCAGCGCCAGTAGTCCGTCAGGGATGAGTTCTTCACGGTGTCTCTCGACTCCAGGATACAACTGCCTTCCTGCTCTGGAGCTGCCCCAGTTATAGGTCTGGTGCCCTTTGATGTCCGGACCCTCGCACTTGGAGGTCGGGAGGTCCGGGATGAGGGAGTCCAGACACCCAGCAGGGGGGTGGAGCCAGCGCCCGGCGGAGCTGGGGGGCGATCGGCACCTGGCGGGGGAGAGCCATCGACACTTCTTTCTCCCATCGACCTGCCGAGTGGTCCGTTCACCTCCTGGGTGGATGGTGGTGCCGGGATGTCGGGGCCTGGCCAGGCCCAGGGTTAGGGTCGAGCTGAGGCCACGCGGCCTCGTGGTGCAGTGTCCAAGATGGCGGCCGGGCCGGGCGAGGGAGCCGGTAGTGGTTCGGCCCCATGATACAGAGAGGTCCGGGGGCAGGAGTCCCGTCTGGGGACGGGGTGCGGGTTGTTTCTGTGGGTAACACCTGGAGGGCCGGGGCTCGGGCCCTGTCATGCGGGGAGGGAGCAAGCCCTTCACGTGGCCTGTCCAACATGCGTACCCCCCAGCTGAAGGCGGGGAGAGTCACCCATCCTCTTGGGGACTCTCCTCGTCGAGGCGGAAAAAGCGTGACAGGCCATCTGCGTTGGCGTGGTCTTGGCCCGGTCGATGTTCCACAGTGAAGTCCATCCCCTGCAGGGAGATGGACCAACGCAATAGTTTGGGGTTTTCCCCCCGCATCTGCATTAGCCACTGCAGGGGTCGATGATCTGTTTGCACCCGGAAGTGGGTACCGAAGAGATAGGGCCGGAGCTTTTTGAGGGCCCACACCACTGCGAAGGCCTCCCTCTCGATGGTGCTCCAGCGCTGTTCTCGGGCCAGGAGGCGTCTGCTGATGAAGGCCACCGGTTGGTCAAGTCCCTCGGAGTTCAGCTGGGAGAGGACCGCCCCGATGCCATGGTCGGAGGCATCTGTTTGTACGATGAATTCCCGACTGTAGTCGGGGGCCTGGAGCACAGGGGCAGTGCACATGGCGGCTTTCAGCTTCTCGAAGGCCGCTTGACAGTCTGGGGTCCAGTTGACCTTCTTCGGGTGGTTTTTGGAGGTGAGTCCCGTGAGGGGCCCCACAATGCTGCCATAGTCCCTCACGAACCGCCGGTAGTAGCCGGTGAGCCCCAAGAAGGCTCGGACCTCGGTCTGCGTGACTGGAGGCTGCCAGGACTGGATGGCAGCGATTTTGAGTTGCAGAGGGGCCACCAGACCGCTTCCCACCTGGTGTCCGAGATAGGTCACGGACCCCTGACCAATTTGGCACTTGCTGGCCTTGATTGTGAGGCCGGCCCGTTGGAGGGCCTGCAGGACCTCTCGGAGGTGGTGGAGGTGGTCGGACCAGTGGCGGCTGTACACAGCGATATCGTCCAGGTAGGCGGCGCTGAACTCCTCGAGCCCCGCCAAGACCTGGTTCACCAGTCGCTGAAAGGTAGCTGGGGCATTCTTCATGCCAAAGGGCATGACTTTGAAGTGGTAGTGGTCATCGGGGGTACAAAAGGCGGATCGTTCTTGGGCCCGGGGTGTGAGACCGATCTGCCAGTAGCCCGCTGTCAGGTCGAAGATGCTGAGGTAGCGGGCAGCCCCCATGCGGTCGATCAGTTCATCCGCTCGGGGGATGGGATGAGCGTCGGTTCTGGTGACAGCATTCAAGCCCCGATAGTCGACGCAGAATCAGAGCTCAGGAGTGGTGCCGGGGGCAGCAGCTTTGGGGACCAGCACGACCGGGCTGGCCCAGGGGCTGTCCGAGGGCTCGATGGCCCCGAGCGTGAGCATCTTTGATACCTCCTCTTGGATGCAGGCCCGTACCCGATCTGGTACGCGGTACGCCCGGTGTCTGATAGGGGGACTGTCCCCAGTGTCCACGTCGTGCAAGCACCAGGGGGTGACCCCTAGGGTGAGGGAAAACAAGGTAGCGAACTGCAGCAGGAGGTCCCGGCAGCCTTGGCGCTGTTCCGGGGTGAGGGCATCGGAGAGCCGGACCCCGTCCACGGAACCATCTTTCTCCCGAGTCTTCAGGAGATCAGGGAGAGGCTCGGAGTCTTCTTCCGCTCCACTGTCTGTAGCCATCAGGAGGCTGAGCTCCGAGCGCACAAAGTGGGGTTTGAGTCTGTTGGTGTGGAGGACCCGGAGGGGGTTCCGTGGAGATTCCACATCGATGAGATAGGTGACGGGGCTCTTGCGTTCGACCACTTTGAAGGGCCCCGTCCACTTGTCCTGCAAGGCACATGGTTCGGTGGGGGACATCACCCACACTTGTTGGCCAGGTTCGAATTCGATGGAGGAGGCATTTTGATCGTACCATTTTTTCATGTCCTCCTGACTGGCCTCAAGGTTTGCTTTCGCCATTTCTCTGAATCGCCTGGTCTGATTGCGTAGGGTCAGGAGGTACTTGAAGACGTCTGGAGGGGTCTTTAGGGGGGCCATCTCCCAACCTTCTTTGACTAGGCTGAGGGGCCCTCGCACAGGGTGCCTGTACAAGAGTTCGAAAGGGCTAAAGCCGAGGGACTTCTGGGGAACTTCTCGATAGGCGAAGAGGAGGCACGGAAGTAGTACATCCCACTGGCGACGGAGGGGCTCTTCGAATCCCCCAATCATTCCCTTGAGCGTGCGGTTGAACCGCTCGACTAGTCCGTTTCCTTGAGGGTGATAGGGGGTCGTGAATCGGTAGGTGACCCCGCACTGTTGCCAGAGGGACTTCATATACTTCGAAATAAAGTTTGTGCCTCTGTCGCTGACGACTTCTCGGGGGAAGCCCACCCGGGAGAAGATCCCCATTAAGGCCCGGCCGACCACCGGGGCTGTTACGGTTCGCAGGGGCACAGCCTCGGGGTAGCGGGTGGCGTGGTCCACCAGTACCAGGATGAACCGATGTCCTTGTGCTGTACGGGGGTCCAGGGGCCCCACAATGTCTATTCCCACCCTCTCGAACGGGGTGGTGACAACTGGGAAGGGTTGCAGAGGTGCTTTGAGTTTGCGGCCGCTCTTCCCGCTGGCCTGGCACGTGGGGCAGGACCGGCAGTGGTTGAGGACGTCGTTTCTCATCTTTGGCCAGAAAAAGTGGGTCACCAGGCGACTGTAGGTTTTGTCCTGGCCCAGGTGTCCAGCCAGAGGGACATAGTGGGCCAAATTTAACAGGAAGTCTCTAAAACGGAGGGGCACCACCAGCACTCGACTGGCCCCTAACTCCGCGATTCTCTGTTCACTGTACAATAGTTCGTTGTCCCAATAGATCCAATGGGCTCCGGTGGTGTCCCCTGCGCTCTGGGCGAGGGCTTGCTGGCGGAGTCCCTCGAGGGAGGGACAGGTCTTCTGTTCTTGACGGAACTGTTCCTGGGTGGGCCCCCCTTCTTGACGCCACTGAGCCAGGTTGGGAAGGTCCTGGGGCTGAGCGAGCCCTTCGGGGGTTTGCTCTGGGGGGTCGGTATGGTCGGTGTCCTCTACTGGAGCGATCGGGGGAGGAGGTGCTGGCCATTCTGGTTCTTCTGGTCGGGGGATGGCACGGGCGGCCATGGACCGGGTGGTTACGCATGCCCAGTCCGGGAGGCCCAACATCCCCAGGTGCTCTCTTCTTTCTACGGCGGCCCACGGGGAACTCTCAAGATCATTCCCCAGGAGACAGTCCACGGGGGCATCATCTCGGACCGTCACCTTCAACATGCCGGAGACTCCTCCCCATTCGAAGGGGACGCAGGCCATCCGACATAGACTCTCCGAATTGTCGGCTGAACGGACGGGGCAGAGAATGTTCGGCAGGATCTGCTCTGGTTTTACCAGGTGACAGCGGACGGCCGTCACACTGGCCCCCGTGTCACGTAGTGCTTCGGCCCGGCGTCCGTTAATGTTCACCCACTGACTATATTTTCTGGTGTTGGCGGGTAGGGGAGCCCGCGGGACCATGTCTCTTCCCCCTAGGCACGCTAGAACCATGGCGGCCGGTTCCCACTCTTGTTGTTCCTGCTCGTATTCTTCCTGTTCTTCGGAGATTTGTTCTCCCCCCAGGGCGGCGCCAGCTACCTGGCGGGGGCTCGGAGTTTGGTTCTGTGGACAGTTCGGGTCATTGGCGTAGTGGCCGACTCGCTGGCATCGGTGACACGTGACATTGGCTCGGAACCCCGGGCGCATCGGGGGGTTGCCCCGGCTGGCCGGGGGCGGGGTGCTGGCAGCGGGAGCGGCCGGGACGGTATCTCTTCCTCGTCCCTGGCCTCCTCCTCCTCCTCAGGGACGGTGCTGACCTTGGTTGTTCCGGTTCTGTTCGTGCGGCCCTCTCCGGCCCACTCGGGTGCTTTCCCACCGGTCAGCTTCGGCGGCGAGTTGCCGTGGGTCAGTCAATTTACTGTCGAGGAGGTGCTGCCTGAGCTCGACGAAGCAGTTGTTAGAGAGGTGCTCCCACACCATGAGATTAAAAAGTTGCTCGTAGGTCGTTACGTGGCTTCCCTTGATCCAACCCTCGAAGGCTCGGCTGAAATAGTTGACATATTCCACCCAAGTGGTACCCGGGATCCGGGTGCAGTCTCGGAACCTCTGGCGGTACATTTCGGGTGTGAGCCCATATCGGGTGAGGAGGGCAGCCTTCATGTGGTCATAGGATGACATCAGATGGTCTGGGAGCTGTAACAGGGCATCACGGCCTTCATTGACGAACCTACCCCATAGACCGGCTCCCCAGTCACTTCGATCGATCCGGTGGGAGGTCATGGCGATCTCGTAGGCCTTGAACCACTGTTGTATGTCGTCCTCTCGGACATACTCTCGAACGACATCCTTGGGGATGTGGACTTTCTTTTCTGTCGCTCCCGGGGTGCGCGGTCGCTCGGGCACCTCCAATTCTTTGTTCTGCTTCCGTAGGTCTATTTCTGCCAGTTTGCGCTCGTGTTCGTACGCTAATTTCTTTTCTTCGAGCTCTCTCTGCCTCTGTTTTTCTTCCCGTTCTTCTCGGAGCCGCAGATGTTCTAGGTTCAGTTTTTGTTCGGCTAATTTTAGTTCACCGTCCATTTTGAGCCGTGCCATTTCTAGCTCATGTAGTCTGCTTTTTTCTCTCTGTTGGATCTCTTCCTGCGAGAGACCCGTTCTTCGCTCCTCGGGAGCCGCGGTGTTCCTCTCTGATGCTGCAATGTTTTGGTCCGGGGATCTGGCGGCCCCGGTTTCTGCCCACGACTCAATGGCGTGCTTGAAATCGTCTTTGGTACTCAGGCCGGTGGTAGCAATGCCTAGTTCAATGCAGAATTGTTTCAATTCACGATGGCTGTACTCTTCCAATTTCTCCATCTGGAATTTCTCGGTGGATCCGCTCTCTTTGGTTGACATTGTGGTTTCGTCGTGGGGTGAGCTACTCTCTGTACGATTATGCGTTGATTCGGATCGCGCCGCTGGCCACCAATGTTAGACGGACCGGGAGGGTCGGCCGAGGACAAGGGGAGAGGTCTCCGGGGAGAGCCGACTCCAGCGATCGTACAGACGAGTAACTTCCCCCCCACAGATGTACACCACACAAAGATAAGGTTTAACGTTCTTTATAAGCAATCTTTAGGTACGATAGAATGGTACAAGGAGGTCAGGACTTAGGGGTCCCCTCGATTCTAGTCTCTTGGTTGGGAAAGGGGGTAGCGGGACAGTCTTGTTACCAATCTGGTAGCTGAGATGGTATGATGGATAGCTCCCAATCCTCGAGCTCGGCGTTCTAGATGGACGGGCCGCGGCGGCGCCAGCAGGTCCCGGTGAAGGTGGTAGTTACAACGGTCCGCGGCAGCGCCAGCAGGTCCCAGTGAAGGTGGTAGTTACAACGGTCCGCGGCAGCGCCAGCAGGTCCCAGTGAAGGTGGTAGTTACAACGGTCCGCGGCAGCGCCAGCAGGTCCCAGTGAAGGTGGTAGTTACAACGGTCCGCGGCAGCGCCAGCAGGTCCCGACGAGGATGGAGGATGCAGAAGGCCGCGGCAGCGCCAGCAGGCAGGACGATGGTTCGCAAGGCAGGGCTACGGCAGCGCCAGTAGTCCGTCAGGGATGAGTTCTTCACGGTGTCTCTCGACTCCAGGATACAACTGCCTTCCTGCTCTGGAGCTGCCCCAGTTATAGGTCTGGCGCCCTTTGATGTCCGGACCCTCGCACTTGGAGGTCGGGAGGTCCGGGATGAGGGAGTCCAGACACCCAGCAGGGGGGTGGAGCCAGCGCCCGGGGGAGCTGGGGGGCGATCGGCACCTGGCGGGGGAGAGCCATCGACACTTCTTTCTCCCATCGACCTGCCGAGTGGTCCGTTCACCTCCTGGGTGGATGGTGGTGCCGGGATGTCGGGGCCTGGCCAGGCCCAGGGTTAGGGTCGAGCTGAGGCCACGCGGCCTCTTGGTGCAGTGTCCAAGATGGCGGCCGGGCCGGGCGAGGGAGCCGGTAGTGGTTCGGCCCCATGATACAGAGAGGTCCGGGGGCAGGAGTCCCGTCTGGGGACGGGGTGCGGGTTGTTTCTGTGGGTAACACCTGGAGGGCCGGGGCTCGGGCCCTGTCATGCGGGGAGGGAGCAAGCCCTTCACGTGGCCTGTCCAACACCCACTAAACCAACATGGGGTATCGGTGCCCACATATGCAGGGCTCACACACACCAGTCACCCACTGCACCAACATGGGGTATCAGTGACCACATATGCAGGGCTCACACACACCAGTCACCCAATGCACCAACATGGGGTATCAGTTAGGCCTGGGCGGTAAAATCCGTTCCGCTCGCGGAATTTGCGGAATTTGGGTAATTTCGCGTTCCGCGGAGAACACGAAATTGACCAAAAATCTGCGTTCAGCGACTTCGCGAAATGTTTGGCTTGTTCGCGTTCTCAATATGCGTGTTCGCGAGATATTTCACCCCGAGCTCGCAAACAGTGATCGCGAACAGGAAAAAGGATCGCGAACAAGCAATTCCGTGTGTTCGCGGAATTTCTGCGTGTTCGCGGAGATTTTTTACCGTTTCGCGGAGATTTGCGTAACGTGATTACGCAAATTCCGCCCACCCCTAGTATCAGTGCCCATATGTGCAGGGCTCACACACACACATCCCCCACTGCACCAACATGGGGTATCAGCGCCCACACCGTCACACACTGCACCAATATGGATATCGGTGCCCACATGTACAGGGCTCACACACACCAGTCACCCACTCCACCAACATGGGGTATAAGTGCCCACATGTGCAGGGCTCATACACACCCCTCACCCACTGCACCAACATGGGGTATCAGCGCCCACACAGTCACACACTGCACCAACATGGGGTATCAGTGCCCACAGGTGCAGGGCTGACACACACCATCAAACACTGCACCGACATTGGGTATCAGCGCCCACGTGTGCAGGGCTCACACACTCCTGTCACCCACTGCACCAGCATGGGGTATCAGCGCCCACGTGTGCAGAGCTCACACACACCCGTCACCTACTGCACCAACATGGGGTATCAGTGCCCACATGTGCAGAGCTCACACACACACCAGTCACCCAATGCACCGACATGGGGTATCATCGCCCACACCGTCACACACTGCACCAACATGGGGTATCAGCGCCCACGTGTGTAGGGCTCACACACACCCGCCACCCACTGCACCAACATGGGGTATCATTGCCCATGTATGCAGGGCTCACACACACCAGTCACCCACTGCACCAACATGGGGTATCAGCGCCCATGTGTGCAGGGCTCACACACACCAGTCACCCACTGCACCAACATGGGGTATCAGCGCCCACGTGTGCAGGGCTCACACACACCAGTCACCCACTGCACCAACATGGGGTATCAGTGCCCATGTGTACAGGGCTCACACACACCCGTCACCCACTGCACCAACATGGGGTATCAGTGCCCACGTGTGTAGGGCTCACACACACAGTCACCCACTGCACCAACATGGGGTATCAGGCCCCACGTGTGCAGGGCTCACACACACCAGTCACCCACTGCACCAACATGGGGTATCAGCGCCCATGTGTACAGGGCTCACACACACCCATCACCCACTGCACCAACATGGGGTATCAGTGCCCACGTGTGTAGGGCTCACACACACCATCACCCACTGCACCAACATGGGGTATCAGGCCCCATGTGTGCAGGGCTCACACACACCAGTCACCCACTGCACCAACATGGGGTATCAGTGCCCACGTGTTTAGGGCTCACACACACCCGTCACCCACTGCACCAACATGGGGTATCAGTGCCCACGTGTGTAGGGCTCACACACACCCCTCACCCACTGCACCAACATGGGGTATCAGTGCCAACGTGTGTAGGGCTCACACACACCAGTCACCCACTGCACCAACATGGGTATCAGGAATCATTCCCACCTTAGATGCAAGTGTCGACCTCCAAAGTTTGGGGGTCGCAGGCCTGGAGTTGGAGTGAAGGCCCCAGGGCACCTACACGTTTCCTCAGTATACCTTGACACTGCTCCTGGAGTCACCCTCAAACTATTCCGCGGAATGTATTCCCTCACTGGTACTTCGCCTACACTGATGCCAAGTAATGTGTGCACGCGCAGGTCTCAGGTGTTCAGGTCTTAGGGCCCCAGGTCTCACGGGCCCTGGTTTCATAGGAGCAGGACTTAGGGGCCAAGGCTTCGCGGTCCAGGTCTCTGGGTAGTAGCTCTCAGGGTCTCAGAGGCGCAGGTCTCAAGGGAACAGGTTTCAGGGGTACAAGTGTCAGGTACACAAGTTTCAGGGGTGCATGTTTCAGGGGCGCGTATTTCAGAGGCTCAGGTCTTAAGGGCCAGTGTCTCAGGGGCCCAGGTCTCAGGGGCTCAGGTTGCAGGGGCTCAGGTCTCAGGGTCCAGAGGCCCAGGTCTCATGGTTTCAGGGGCGCAGGTCTCAGGGGTGCAGGTCTCAGATGCCTAGTCTCAGCGGAGCAGGTTTCAGGGGTCCAGGTGTCAGGGGCGCAAGTCTCACGGGTGCAGGTCTCAGGGGCCCTAGTCTCTGAGATGCAGGACTCAGGAGCCCAGGTCTCAGGGGCTCAGGTCTCAGGGGCTAAGGTCTCAGGGGTCCATGTCTCAGAAGCCCAGTTCTCAGAGGCACAGCTCTCACGCACACAAGTCTCAGGGTCTCAGAGGCCCAGGTCTAAGAGGCTCAGGTAACAGGGGATCAGGTCTCAGGGGCCCAGGTCTTAGGACCCAGTTCTCTGGTATGCAGGTCTCAGGGGCGCAGGTCTCAGGGTCAAGGGGGAACATGGTTTAGGGGCACAGGTCTCAGGAAAGCACGTTTCAGGGGTGCAGGTGTCAGAGGCGCGAGTCTAAGGGATGCAGGTCTCAGGGGCCCTTGTCTCAGGGGTGCAGGACTCAGGAGCTCAGGTGTTGGGGCTCAGGTCTCAGGGGCCATAGTATAAGGGGCGCAGGACTCAGGAGCCCAGGTCTCAGGGGCTAAGGTCTCAGGGGTCCAGGTGTCAGAAGCCCAGTTCTCAGCGGCACAGCTCTCAGGGACACAGGTCTCAGGGTCTAAGGGGCCCAGGTCTCAGGACCCAGTTCTGAGGTATGCAGGTCTCAGGGACTCAGGGGCGCAGGTCTCAGGGTCCAGGGGGAACATGGTTTAGGGGCACAGGTCTCAGGAAAGCACGTTTCAGGGGTGCAGTTGTCAGAGGCGCGAGTCTAAGGGATGCAGGTCTCAGGGGCCCTAGTCTCAGGGGTGCAGGACTCAGGAGCTCAGGTGTTGGGGCTCAGGTCTCAGTGGCCATAGTATAAGGGGCGCAGGACTCAGGAGCCCAGGTCTCAGGGGCTAAGGTCTCAGGGGTCCAGGTGTCAGAAGCCCAGTTCTCAGCAGCACAGCTCTCAGGGACACAGGTCTCAGGTTCTAAGGGGCCCAGGTCTCAGGACCCAGTTCTGAGGTATGCAGGTCTCAGGGACTCAGGGGCGCAGGTCTCGGGGGCCAGGGGGCACATGGTGCAGGGGCACAGGAATCAGGGTCTCAGGGTGCGGGTCTCAGGGGCCCAGGACTCAGGGGAGCAGGTTTTAGAAGTACAGGTGTCAGGGGCGCAAGTCTCAGTGGTGCAGGTATCAGGGACCCAGGCCTTAGGGTCTCAGGGGCAAACGTGTCATGGGCCCAGGTCTCAGGGGCTCAGGTCTCAGGGGCACAGCTCTCACGCAAGGCCGGCATCACGGGGGAATCCCTCAGCTGGGAATTCCCCCCTTTTCCCCTGGAATCAGCGTGGCGCCAGAGCCTCAGCTCTCCTTCTAAGGTAAAGGGCCAAAATCCAAGGCAAAGCGCTCCCAGGTGCTAGAAGATTGCAGCAAAAGGTCCCAGAAGTCCATCAGGTATCCAGGGGCTGGGCAGGGCCCAGGGAGGCAAGCCTTCCCCTGGGCCCCAGCAGCAGCACGCCCCTGGTAGATTCAAGTCAGAACAAGAACATTTTCATGGGGTCACAGCCCCTCTTTTATACACAGAATCCAGAGGTGCAGGGAAGGGGCGAACCAGATGCAACTGGTTCCTGAGCACTTTGTTTTGCTCAGCCCTTCTCCCTATTCACAGGACAGGCCAGGGACATCAGACGCACCACAGGGGGCGGAGCCAGCATTGTGTGGGGAAAGCCCAGCCCTATTCAGGTACCAGGTGTACTCCTCCCTGCCATCAACATGCAGCTCTCTCCACTCACCACCGGGGGAGACCCATCCTGGCTCCTGGAGCCAGACACACCAGCCAATCGGAAGCCAGACAGTCACTGCACATTTATGCCAGCGTCTAGAAGTGGCACTTCTATACTAGTCACAGTAATGCCGCACACATCATCGCGCAGCATTCAATCTCACGAGTTCGCACATACCAAACTCGACCCTGCACTCCTCTCACATCAGGACTTAACACAGTCCCCCATGCATTCCTATGGGAGGGCAGGTCAGTCTCACTAAAACTTACACAGAGCGCACGCACTTTCCACTGGGACACAGTGTGAAAGCGCATAGAGACTTGGGCTCCTGAGATGTTTGCCCCTGAGACCCTAAGACCTGGGTCCCTGAGACCTGTAGAACTGAGACTTGCGCCCCTGACACCTGTACTTCTAAAACCTGCTCCCCTGAGCCCCTGAGACCCGCACCCTGAGACCCTGATACCTGTGCCCCTGCACCATGTGCCCCCTGGAGCCCGAGACCTGTGCCCCTGAGTCCCTGAGACCTGCATACCTCAGAACTGGGTCCTGAGACCTGGGCACCTTAGACCCTGAGACCTGTGTCTCTGAGAGCTGTGCCGCTGAGAACTGGGCTTCTGAGACCTGGACCCCTGAGACCTTAGCAGGTCTCAGGGGTGCAGGTATCAGAGGAACATGTCCCAGGGGCCCAGGTCTCAGGGGCACAGGTCTCACGGGCAAGGGTCTCAGATGCACAGGTTTCAGGGGCACAGGTCTCAGGAGATCAGGTCTGAGGGGCGAAGGTCTCAGATGAGCAGGTCTCAGGCTCTCAGGGGTGCCTGACTCAGGGGCCCATGCCTCAGGGGCACAGGTTTCCGGGGCAAAGGCCTCAGGGGTGAAGGTCCCAGGCGCGAAGGTCTCAGGGGCGAAGCTCTCGGGGTGCAGGTCTCAGAGTCTCAGGGGCTCAGGTGTACTTACATAGATCACAGGTTCCAGGTCCTGAGGGAAGGGGCTGAATGTAATCAATCCTCTTGCATTGATAATGATGATGGGTTTCTCACTCGGCCTCGATCCCGTCAACAGCTTCACTGTCAGAGCCTGAAAGAGAGAAACACTGTCAGCCACCATGACAGGGGCAGAGGGGCGAGGGCAACGGAGACACCATGACAGGGGCAGAGGGGCGAGGGCAACGGAGACACCATGACAGGGGCAGAGGGGCGAGAGCAACAGAGACACCATGACAGGGGCAGAGGGGCGAGGGCAACAGAGACACCATGACAGGGGCAGAGGGGCGAGGGCAACAGAGACACCATGACAGGGGCAGAGGGGTGACGGCAACAGAGACACCATGACAGGGGCAGGAGGGCGAGGGCAATAGGGACACCATGACAGGGGCAGAGGGGCGAGGGCAACAGAGACACCATGACAGGGGCAGAGGGGGAGGGCAACAGAGCCACCATGACAGGGGTAGAGGGGCGAGGGCAACAGAGACACCATGACAGGGGCAGAGGGGCGAGGGCAACAGAAACACCATGACAGGGGCAGAGGGGTGACGGCAACAGAGACACCATGACAGGGGCAGAGGGGCGAGAGCAACAGAGCCACCATGACAGGGGCAGAGGGGCGAGGGCAATAGAGACACCATGACAGGGGCAGAGGGGTGACGGCAACAGAGACACCATGACAGGGGCAGAGGGGCGAGGGCAATAGGGACACAGTGACAGGGGCGGAGGGGCGAGGGCAACAGAGACACCATGACAGGGGCAGAGGGGTGACGGCAACAGAGACACCATGACAGGGGCAGAGGGGCGAGAGCAACAGAGCCACCATGACAGGGGCAGAGGGGCGAGGGCAACAGAGACACCATGACAGGGGCAGAGGGGCGAGGGCAACGGAGACACCATGACAGGGGCAGAGGGGCGAGGGCAATAGGGACACCATGACAGGGGCAGAGGGGCGAGGGCAACGGAGACACCATGACAGGGGCAGAGGGGCGAGGGCAACGGAGACACCATGACAGGGGCAGAGGGGCGAGGGCAACGGAGACACCATGACAGGGGCAGAGGGGCGAGGGCAACGGAGACACCATGACAGGGGCAGAGGGGCGAGGGCAATAGAGACACCATGACAGGGGCAGAGGGGTGACGGCAACAGAGACACCATGACAGGGGCAGAGGGGCGAGGGCAATAGGGACACCATGACAGGGGCAGAGGGGCGAGGGCAACAGAGACACCATGACAGGGGCAGAGGGGGAGGGCAACAGAGCCACCATGACAGGGGCAGAGGGGCGAGGGCAACAGAGACACCATGACAGGGGCAGAGGGGCGAGGGCAACAGAGACACCATGACAGGGGCAGAGGGGCGAGGGCAACAGAAACACCATGACAGGGGCAGAGGGGTGACGGCAACAGAGACACCATGACAGGGGCAGAGGGGCGAGAGCAACAGAGCCACCATGACAGGGGCAGAGGGGCGAGGGCAATAGAGACACCATGACAGGGGCAGAGGGGTGACGGCAACAGAGACACCATGACAGGGGCAGAGGGGCGAGGGCAATAGGGACACCATGACAGGGGCAGAGGGGCGAGGGCAACAGAGACACCATGACAGGGGCAGAGGGGTGACGGCAACAGAGACACCATGACAGGGGCAGAGGGGCGAGAGCAACAGAGCCACCATGACAGGGGCAGAGGGGCGAGGGCAATAGAGACACCATGACAGGGGCAGAGGGGTGAGGGCAATAGGGACACCATGACAGGGGCAGAGGGGCGAGGGCAACAGAGACACCATGACAGGGGTAGAGGGGGAGGGCAACAGAGCCACCATGACAGGGGCAGAGGGGCGAGGGCAACAGAGACACCATGACAGGGGCAGAGGGGCGAGGGCAACAGAGACACCATGACAGGGGCAGAGGGGCGAGGGCAACAGAAACACCATGACAGGGGCAGAGGGGCGAGGGCCACAGAGACACCATGACAGGGGCAGAGGGGCGAGGGCAATAGGGACACCATGACAGGGGCAGAGGGGCGAGGGCAGCAAAGACACCATGACAGGGGCAGAGGGGCGAGGGCCACAGAGACACCATGACAGGGGCAGAGGGGCGAGGGCAACAGAGCCACCATGACAGGGGCAGATGGGCGAGGGCCATAGGGACACCATGACAGGGGCAGAGGGGCGAGGGCAACAGAGACACCATGACAGGGGCAGAGGGGCGAGGGCAATAGAGACACCATGACAGGGGCAGAGGGGTGACGGCAACAGAGACACCATGACAGGGGCAGAGGGGCGAGGGCAATAGGGACACCATGACAGGGGCAGAGGGGCGAGGGCAACAGAGACACCATGACAGGGGCAGAGGGGGAGGGCAACAGAGCCACCATGACAGGGGCAGAGGGGCGAGGGCAACAGAGACACCATGACAGGGGCAGAGGGGCGAGGGCAACAGAGACACCATGACAGGGGCAGAGGGGCGAGGGCAACAGAAACACCATGACAGGGGCAGAGGGGCGAGGGCCACAGAGACACCATGACAGGGGCAGAGGGGCGAGGGCAATAGGGACACCATGACAGGGGCAGAGGGGCGAGGGCAGCAGAGACACCATGACAGGGGCAGAGGGGCGAGGGCCACAGAGACACCATGACAGGGGCAGAGGGGCGAGGGCAACAGAGCCACCATGACAGGGGCAGATGGGCGAGGGCCATAGGGACACCATGACAGGGGCAGAGGGGCGAGGGCAACAGAGACACCATGACAGGGGCAGAGGGGCGAGGGCAATAGAGACACCATGACAGGGGCAGAGGGGCGAGGGCAACAGAGACACCAAGACAGGGGCAGAGGGGCGAGGGCAATAGAGACACCATGACAGGGGCAGAGGGGCGAGGGCAACAGAGACACCAAGACAGGGGCAGAGGGGCGAGGGCAACAGAAACACCATGACAGCGGCAGAGGGGCGAGGGCAACAGAGACACCATGACAGGGGCAGAGGGGCGAGGGCAACAGAAACACCATGACAGGGGCAGAGGGGCGAGGGCAAAAGAGAAACCATGACAGGGGCAGAGGGGGAGGGCAACAGAGACACCATGACAGGGGCAGAGGGGGAGGGCAACAGAGACACCATGACAGGGGCAGAGGGGCGAGGGCAACAGAGACACCATGACAGGGGCAGAGGGGTGACGGCAATAGAGACACCATGACAGGGGCAGAGGGCGAGAGCAACAGAGCCACCATGACAGGGGCAGAGGGGCGAGGGCAATAGAGACACCATGACAGGGGCAGAGGGGTGACGGCAACAGAGACACCATGACAGGGGCAGAGGGGCGAGGGCAATAGGGACACCATGACAGGGGCAGAGGGGCGAGGGCAACAGAGACACCATGACAGGGGCAGAGGGGGAGGGCAACAGAGCCACCATGACAGGGGCAGAGGGGCGAGGGCAACAGAGACACCATGACAGGGGCAGAGGGGCGAGGGCAACAGAAACACCATGACAGGGGCAGAGGGGCTGAGGGCCACAGAGACACCATGACAGGGGCAGAGGGGCGAGGGCAATAGGGACACCATGACAGGGGCAGAGGGGCGAGGGCAGCAGAGACACCATGACAGGGGCAGAGGGGCGAGGGCCACAGAGACACCATGACAGGGGCAGAGGGGCGAGGGCAACAGAGCCACCATGACAGGGGCAGATGGGCGAGGGCAATAGGGACACCATGACAGGGGCAGAGGGGAGAGGGCAACAGAGACACCATGACAGGGGCAGAGGGGCGAGGGCAACAGAGACACCATGTTAGACGGACCGGGAGGGTCGGCCGAGGACAAGGGGAGAGGTCTCCGGGGAGAGCCGTCTCCAGCGATCGTACAGACAAATAACTTCCCCCCCACAGACAGATACCACCCAAGGAGATGAGTTAGCGTTCTTTATAAGCACTTCTTAAGGTACGATGAAAAGGTACAAGGAGGTCTGGACTCAGGGGTCCCCTCGATTCAAGTCTCTCAAGATGGGAAAAGGGGGTAGCGGGATAGTCTGGTTACCAGTCTGGTAGTTGAGGTGGTATGGTGGGTAGCTCACAATCCTCGAGCTTGGTGGTCTAGCTGGTACGGGCCGCGGCAGCGCCAGCAGGTCCCAGTGAAAGATGGAAGATACACGGTCCGCGGCAGCGCCAGCAGGTCCCAGTGAAGATGGTCGATGTACGGTCCGCGGCAGCGCCAGCAGGTCCCGGTGAAGATGGTCGTTACAACGGGCCGCGGCAGCGCCAGCAGGTCCCGACGAGGATGGATGTTGCAGAAGGCCGCGGCAGCGCCAGCAGGCAGGTCGATAGTTCACAAGATAGGGCTACGGCAGCGCCAGTAGTCAGTCAAGGCTGAGTTCTCTCGGTGTCTCTCGACTCCAGGATACAACTGCCTTCCTGCTCCGGAGCTGCTTCAGTTATAGGGCAGGTGCCCTTTGATGTCCGGACCCTCGCACTTGGAGGTCGGAGGGTCCGGGATGAAGGTTTCCAAACACCCAGCGGGGGGTGGAGCCGGTGCCTGGGGGAGCTGGAGGCGATCGTCACCTGGCGGGGGAGAGTCCTTGGCGCTTCGTTCTCCCATTGACCTGCCAAGTGGTCCGCTCACCTCCTGGGTGGATGGTGGTGCCGGGATGTCGGGGCCGGCCAGGCCCAGGGTTAGGGTCGGGGGGAGGCCACGCGGCCTCGTGGCGCAGGGCCCAAGATGGCGGCTTGACCCGGCCGAGGGAGCCGGTGGTGGCTTGGGCCCGTGATACATGGAGGTCCGAGGGCAGGAGTTCCGTCGGGAGACGGGGTGCGGGTGATTCTCGTGGGTCGCGCCTGGGGGGCCGGGGCTTGGGCCCTGTCATGCGGGGAGGGAGCAAGCCCTTCGTGTGGCCTGTCCAACATGCGTCCCCCCCAGCTGAAGGCGGGGAGAGTCACCCATCTCCTTGGGGACTATCCTCGTCGAGGCGGAAGAAGCGGGACAGGCCATCTGCGTTGGCGTGGTCTTGGCCCGGTCGGTGCTCCACGGTGAAGTCCATTCCCTGCAGGGAGATGGACCAGCGCAATAGTTTTGGGTTTTCCCCCCGCATCTGCATCAGCCACTGCAGGGGTCTATGGTCGGTTTGTACCCGGAAGTGGGTACCGAAGAGATTGGGCCGGAGCTTTTTGAGGGCCCACACCACTGCGAAGGCCTCCCGCTCGATGGTGCTCCAGCGCTGTTCTCGGGCCAGGAGACGTCGGCTGATGAAGGCCACCGGCTGGTCATGACCCTCGGGGTTCACCTGGGAAAGAACCGCTCCGATGCCGTGGTCGGAGCCGTCTGTCTGTACTACGAATTCCCGACTGTAATCGGGGGCCTGGAGCACAGGGGCGGTGCACAGGGCGGCCTTCAGCATTTCGAAGGCCGCTTGACAATCGGGGGTCCAGTTAATCCGCTTCGGTTGGTTCTTGGACGTGAGACCCGTGAGGGGCCCCACAATGCTGCCGTAGTCCCTCACGAACCGCCGGTAGTAGCCGGTGAGCCCCAAGAAGGCTCGGACTTCGGTCTGGGTGACGGGGGGCTGCCAGGACTGGATGGCAGCAATCTTAAGTTGCAGGGGGGCCACCAGCCCGCTCCCCACCTGGTGCCCCAGGTAGGTCACGGACCCTTGACCAATTTGGCATTTGCCGGCCTTAATCGTGAGGCCGGCCCGCCGGAGGGCCTGTAGGACCTCCTGGAGGTGGAGGAGGTGGTCGGACCAGTGGCGGCCGTATACAGCGATATCGTCCAGGTAGGCAGCGCTGAACTCTTCGAGCCCCGCCAAGACCTGGTTCACAAGACGTTGAAATGTAGCGGGGGCGTTCTTCATGCCAAAGGGCATGACCTTGAAGTGGTAGTGGCCATCGGGGGTAGAGAAGGCGGATCGTTCTTGAGCCCGGGGTGTGAGACCGATCTGCCAGTAGCCCGCTGTTAGGTCGAAGATACTGAGGTAGCGGGCGGCCCCCAGCCGGTCGATCAATTCATCCGCTCTGGGGATAGGATGAGCGTCGGTTCGGGTGACAGCGTTCAAGCCCCGGTAGTCGACGCAGAATCTCAGTTCAGGTGTGGTGCCGGGGGCAGCGGCTTTGGGGACCAATACAACCGGGCTGGCCCAGGGACTGTCCGAGGGCTCGATGACCCCGATCGTGAGCATTTTGGCCACTTCCTCTTGTATGCAGGCCCGTACCCGATCTGGTACGCGGTAGGCCCGGTGTCGGATAGGGGGACTGTCCCCGGTGTCCACGTCGTGCAAGCACCAAGGGGTGACCCCGGGAGTGAGGGAGAACAGTGAAGCGAACCGCAGCAGGAGGTCCCGGCAGCCCTGGCGTTGCTCTGGGGTGAGGGCATCGGAGAGCCGGACCCCGTCCACGGAACCGTCGTTCTCCTGAGTCTTCAGGAGATCCGGGAGGGGTTCGGAGTCCTCCTCTGCTCCACTGTCGGTAGCCATCAGGAGGCTGAGTTCTGAGCGCACAAAGTGTGGTTTGAGTCTGTTGGTGTGGAGGACCCGAAGGGGGTTCCGGGGGGTCCCCATGTCAATTAGGTAAGTGACGGGGCTTTTGCGCTCGACCACCTTGAAGGGCCCCGTCCACTTATCTTGCAAGGCACATGGTTCGGTGGGGGACATCACCCACACTTGTTGTCCAGGTTCGAACTCGACGGAGGAGGCATTGTGATCATACCATCTCTTCATGTCTTCCTGGCTGGCTTGTTGGCGGAGTCCCTCGAGGGAGGGGCAGGTCTTTTGCTCCTGGCGGAACTGTTCTTGGGTGGGCCCCCCTTCTTGACGCCACTGAGCCAGGCCGGGGACGTCCTGGGGTTGCGCGTCCCCTTCGGTCGTTGGCTCCGGGGGGTTGGCCTCGTCGTTGTCTTCTACTGGGGCGACCGGGGGCGGAGGTGCTGGCCATTCTGGTTCTTCTGGTCGGGGAACGGCACGGGCGGCCATGGACCGGGTGGTTACGCAGGCCCAGTCCGGGAGGCCCAGCATCCCCAGGTGCTCTCTTCTCTCGACGGTGGCCCACGGGGAACTCTCAAGGTCATTCCCCAGGAGGCAGTCCACGGGGGCATCATCCCGGACCGTCACTTTCAACAGGCCGGAGACCCCTCCCCATTCGAAGGGGACGCAGGCCATTTGACACAGACTTTCGGAATTGTCGGCTGAGCGGACGGGGCAGAGAATGTTCGGCAGGATCTGCTCGGGTTTCACCAGGTGACAGCGGACGGCCGTCACACTGGCGCCTGTGTCACGTAAGGCCTCGGCCCGATGCCCATTAATGGTCACCCACTGACCGTATTTCCTGGTGTTGGCGGGTAGGGGAGCCCGCGGGACTATGTCTTTTCCCCCTAGGCACGCTAGAACCATGGCGGCCGGTTCCCACTCTTGCTGGGCCGGCTCATACTCTTCCTGTTCCTCTGATAGTCGTTCTTCCCCCAGGGCGGCGGCAGCTACCTGGCGGGGCTTGGGTGTTTGGTTCTGCGGGCAGCTCGGGTCATTGGCGTAATGGCCGACTCGCTGGCATCGGTGGCACGTGACATTGGCTCGGAACCCTGGACGCATCGGGGGGTTTCCCCGGCCGGCCGGGGGCGGGGTGCTGGCCACGGGTGTTGCCGGGAGGGTGTCTCTCCCTCGCCCCTGGCCTCCTCCTCCTCCCCGAGGACGGTGCTGGCCTTGGTTGCTTCGGTTCTGCTCGTGCGGTCCTCTCCGGCCCACTCGGGTGCTCTCCCATCGGTCAGCTTCAGCGGCGAGCTGCCGGGGGTCGGTCAATTTACTGTCGAGGAGGTGCTGCCTGAGCTCGACGAAGCAGTTGTTCGACAGGTGTTCCCATACCATAAGGTTAAAGAGTTGTTCGTAGGTCGTTACATGGCTCCCCTTGATCCAACCCTCGAAGGCTCGGCTGAAATAGTTTACGTACTCCACCCAAGTTGTACCCGGGATCCGGGTGCAATCTCTGAACCTCTGGCGGTACATCTCGGGTGTGAGGCCGTAGCGGGTGAGGAGGGCAGCCTTCATGTGGTCGTAGGACGACATTTGGTGATCTGGGAGCTGCAACAGGGCATCGCGACCTTCGTTGACGAACCTCCCCCATAGTCCAGCTCCCCAATCACTCCGGTCGATCCGGTGGGAGGTCATGGCGATCTCGTAGGCTTTGAACCACTGCTGTATGTCGTCTTCTCGGACATACTCTCGGACAACATCCTTGGGGATGTGGACTTTTTTCTCGGTTGCCCCTGGGGTGTGCGGTCGCTCAGGCACCCCCGGTTCTTTATTCTGTTTCCGAAGTTCTATTTCCGCCAGTTTGCGCTCGTGTTCGAGTGTTATTCTTTTTTCCTCAAGCTCTCTCTGTCTCTGTTTTTCTTCTCGCTCCTCTCGGAGCCGCAGATGCTCTAGATTTAGTTTCTGCTCGGCTAACTTTAGTTCACCGTCCATCTTGAGTCGTGCCATTTCCAACTCGTGTAATCTGGTCCTTTCTCTTTCCTGGATCTCCTCCTGCGAGAGGCCCGTTCCCCGCTCCTCGGGAGCCGTGGCGTTCCCCTCTGGTGCGACACTGTTTTGGTCGGAGGATCCGGTGATCCCAGTTTCTGCCCACGACTCAAGGGCGCGCTTCAAATCATCTTTGGTACTCAGGCCGGTGGTAGCAATGCCTAGTTCCATGCAGAATTGTTTAAGTTCGCGGTGGCTATACTCCTCCAACTTATCCATTTGGAACTTTTCAGTGGAACCGCTATCTTTGGCTGACATCGTGGTTTTGTCGTGGGGTGAGCTACTCTCTGTACGATTACGCGTTGATTCGGATCGCGCCGCTGGCCACCAATGTTAGACGGACCGGGAGGGTCGGCCGAGGACAAGGGGAGAGGTCTCCGGGGAGAGCCGTCTCCAGCGATCGTACAGACAAATAACTTCCCCCCCACAGACAGATACCACCCAAGGAGATGAGTTAGCGTTCTTTATAAGCACTTCTTAAGGTACGATGAAAAGGTACAAGGAGGTCTGGACTCAGGGGTCCCCTCGATTCAAGTCTCTCAAGATGGGAAAAGGGGGTAGCGGGATAGTCTGGTTACCAGTCTGGTAGTTGAGGTGGTATGGTGGGTAGCTCACAATCCTCGAGCTTGGTGGTCTAGCTGGTACGGTCCGCGGCAGCGCCAGCAGGTCCCAGTGAAAGATGGTCGATACACGGTCCGCGGCAGCGCCAGCAGGTCCCAGTGAAGATGGTCGATGTACGGTCCGCGGCAGCGCCAGCAGGTCCCGGTGAAGATGGTCGTTACAACGGGCCGTGGCAGCGCCAGCAGGTCCCGACGAGGATGGATGTTGCAGAAGGCCGCGGCAGCGCCAGCAGGCAGGTCGATAGTTCACAAGATAGGGCTACGGCAGCGCCAGTAGTCCGTCAAGGCTGAGTTCTCTCGGTGTCTCTCGACTCCAGGATACAACTGCCTTCCTGCTCCTGAGCTGCTCCAGTTATAGGGCAGGTGCCCTTTGATGTCCGGACCCTCGCACTTGGAGGTCGGAGGGTCCGGGATGAAGGTGTCCAAACACCCAGCGGGGGGTGGAGCCGGTGCCTGGGGGAGCTGGAGGCGATCGTCACCTGGCGGGGGAGAGTCCTTGGCGCTTCGTTCTCCCATTGACCTGCCAAGTGGTCCGCTCACCTCCTGGGTGGATGGTGGTGCCGGGATGTCGGGGCCGGCCAGGCCCAGGGTTAGGGTCGGGGGGAGGCCACGCGGCCTCGTGGCGCAGGGCCCAAGATGGCGGCTTGACCCGGCCGAGGGAGCCGGTGGTGGCTTGGGCCCGTGATACATGGAGGTCCGAGGGCAGGAGTTCCGTCGGGAGACGGGGTGCGGGTGATTCTCGTGGGTCGCGCCTGGGGGGCCGGGGCTTGGGCCCTGTCATGCGGGGAGGGAGCAAGCCCTTCGTGTGGCCTGTCCAACACACCATGACAGGGGCAGAGGGGCGAGGGCAACAGAAACACCATGACAGGGGCAGAGGGGCGAGGGCAACAGAAACACCATGACAGGGGCAGAGGGGCGAGGGCAACAGAGACACCATGACAGGGGCAGAGGGGCGAGGGCAACAGAAACACCATGACAGGGGCAGAGGGGCGAGGGCAAAAGAGAAACCATGACAGGGGCAGAGGGGGAGGGCAACAGAGACACCATGACAGGGGCAGAGGGGGAGGGCGACAGAGACACCATGACAGGGGCAGAGGGGTGACGGCAACAGAGACACCATGACAGGGGCAGAGGGGCGAGGGCAACAGAGACACCATGACAGGGGCAGAGGGGCGAGGGCAATAGGGACACCATGACAGGGGCAGAGGGGCGAGGGCAACAGAGCCACCATGACAGGGGCAGAGGGGGAGGGCAACAGAGACACCATGACAGGGGCAGAGGGGCGAGGGCAACTGAGCCACCATGACAGGGGCAGAGGGACGAGGGCAACAGAGACACCATGACAGGGGCAGAGGGGCGAGGGCAACAGAGACACCATGACAGGGGCAGAGGGACGAGGACAACAGAGACACCATGACAGGGGCAGAGGGACGAGGGTAAAAGAGACACCATGACAGGGGCAGAGGGGCGAGGGCAACAGAGACACCATGACAGGGGCAGAGGGGCGAGGGCAAAAGAGAAACCATGACAGGCACAGAGGGGTGACGGCAACAGAGACACCATGACAGGGGCAGAGGGGCGAGGGCAACAGAGACACCATGACAGGGGCAGAGGGGCGAGGGCAACAGAGACACCATAACAGGGGCAGAGGGACGAGGGCAACAGAGACACCATGACAGGGGCAGAGGGGCGAGGGCAACTGAGCCACCATGACAGGGGCAGAAGAACGAGAGCAACAGAGACACCATGACAGGGGCAGAGGGGCGAGGGCAACAGAAACACCATGACAGGGGCAGAGGGGCGAGGGCAACAGAGCCACCATGACAGGGGCAGAGGGGCAAGGGCAATAGGGACACCATGACAGGGGCAGAGGGGCGAGGGCAACAGAGACACCATGACAGGGGCAGAGGGGTGACGGCAACAGAGGCACCATGACAGGGGCAGAGGGGCGAGGGCAACAGAGACACCATGACAGGGGCAGAGGGGCGAGGGCAACAGAGACACCATGACTGGGGCAGAGGGGGAGGGCAACAGAGACACCATGACAGGGGCAGAGGGGCGAGGGCAACAGAGACACCATGACAGGGGCAGAGGGACGAGGGTAAAAGAGCCACCATGACAGGGGCAGAGGGGCGAGGGCAACAGAGACACCATGACAGGGGCAGAGGGGCGAGGGTAACAGAGCCAGCATGACAGGGGCAGAGGGGCGAGGGCAACAGAGAAACCACGACAGGGGCAGAGGGGCGAGGGCAACAGAGACACCATGACAGGGGCAGAGGGGCGAGGGCAACAGAGACACCATGACAGGGGCAGAGGGGCGAGGGCAACAGAGACACCATGACAGGGGCAGAGGGGCAAGGGCAACAGAGACACCATGACAGGGGCAGAGGGGCAAGGGCAAAAGAGAAACCATGACAGGGGCAGAGGGGTCAGGGCAACAGAGCCACCATGACAGGGGCAGAGGGGCGAGGGCAATAGAGCCACCATGACAGGGGCAGAGGGGCGAGGGCAACAGAGACACCAGGGCAACAGAGCCACCATGACAGGGGCAGAGGGGCGAGGGCAACAGAGACACCATAACCGGGGCAGAGGGGCGAGGGCAACAAAGACATCATGACAGGCGCAGAGGGGTGAGGGCAACAAAGACACCATGACAGGCGCAGAGGGGTGAGGGCAACAAAGACACCATGCCAGGCACAGAGGGGTGAGGGCAAAAGAGACAGCATGACAGGGGCAGAGGGGTGAGGGCAAAAGAGACACCATGACAGGGGCAGAGGGGTGAGGGCAAAAGAGACACCATGACAGGGGCAGAGGGGTGAGGGCAAAAGAGACACCATGACAGGGGCAGAAGTGTGAGGGCAAAAGAGACATGTGGATGCGGGGTGAGATAAGTGTGTGAAGACAATAGTGAAACTGCAGGGAAGAAAATGCAGAGGAGTGAGAGGGGAGTGACTGGGACAGAGGAGAAGAAGGCAGAGGAGAGAGGGGCAAGAGGGGAGAGAGACTGGGGAAGGGGAGAGGAAGGCAGGGCAGAGGAGAGAGAGTTTATTGGCCTTTTTAAGGATTGTCAAGGATAGTATCATGGACGACATAACCAGAGGGAATATTCACATTTATAATATATACACTCCGATCATACGTACGGAAAATGACATGTTTTTCTAACAATCTCAGCTGTACTCTGTTCCACAGACTTCTTTTTTAAATACTTTCCCATATCGACTATTATTGCCATTGTTTTCCAAGAATATATTATGCCATCATTTCCCTAAAACTCCCCCCTCCCACCAGACGGCTATATTACCTTATGTAACTCAATAGTGTGTGACCTTCTCATTTAACTTATATCTATTCGGTGTATGTCAGGAGTGCGCTCGGCCCCTCTCCCACTGTTCGTCTGTCGGGGGCTGCAGATCAGTTATCAACACCGAGCACGCCAGGGGGTCTTCTAAGGTACCCTCCCTTCCGACTTGTTTCCTCCTCACCCTCTCAGCGGTCGCCCACTCTCACATATCTTTTACCCATCTACCACACTTTGGGGGAGACAGTTTTCGCCACTCAATCGC
This sequence comes from Triturus cristatus, assembly GCF_964204655.1. Classification (NCBI taxonomy): domain Eukaryota; kingdom Metazoa; phylum Chordata; class Amphibia; order Caudata; family Salamandridae; genus Triturus; species Triturus cristatus. The sequence goes on from NC_140580.1 coordinate 1,190,873,199, forward strand.
AATTCGTCTTTTGGCTATTATTAACACAAACTTCCTGCTCAGGTGCTTATTTTTGGGTGATGGGAGGAGACCCAGTAGGATGGACTTTACCTCCCTGGGCACTGCCCACCCCGAGGCGTCCGTAGAATCTCCAATACCTTTTCCTAAAATTCTTCCACCATCGGGCACGTCCACACCACGTGCAGAAATTCCGCCTCTATGTGCTGCCATCTGGTATGCCTGATGAATCGATCTGCTCAATACTTTTGGGGTGAGGTAGGCTTGGTGTATGAAAGTGTATTGTATCAATTTGAAAGGGCATTAGAGCACCCCTGCTTCACATTTCATGTATTCTACTCCACTCTTTCTCTGTCAGCGGGTTCCCCATCATCTCTTCCCACCTCCGTTGTATGGGGAGTGAGAACCCAGGGAGATCCTTGCCTATTACCTTATATAAGTGAGTTATCAGATGTCTTCCTTGGGACATAGATCGCATGACTTGCAATCTTTTGGTTACAGGGGGCTCTTGCGGAAATGCCGGCCATAATTCTCTGGCTACGCTGCAAATGTTTGCATACTGTAAATACTGCCCGCTAACCCAGTTCAAAGGCTGCTGCTGCCTCCTCCCTCTTTATAAACTGTCCATTATGAAATAAATCTCACATTGCCAGGCAGCCCCCTGTTTTCCACTTATGGATCTACATTGACTCCGCAATCTTAGCGAATGGTGGAACCGCCCATAGGGGTGCGTCCAGCGCATAAGGTGCATGCCTCACCACCTTTCTCGATGTGGCTTCCCAGACCTAGGGCGTCCGGTGCATAAGGTGCATGCCTCACCACCTTTCTCAATGTGGCTTCCCAGACCTCGGCCACGTGTCTCATGATGTATGGGGTGTCTCCGGGTATCCCCCTTCCTCTCATCAGTAATTCCGGTAAGGATCCTCCCTCGTAGGAATCCTTTGAGAAGCATTTTTTCCCAGTTATCTTGTTTGTCCAAGCAATGTATTGCATGCTGTAACTGTTCTGCTATTTAATAACATTCAATATAAGGGACATCTACTCCTCCCAACGGTAAGGTCTTTGCAATGTAGAGAGGAGTGAGAGTTGAGAGGGATTGGGGCAGAAGAGGAAAAGGGCAGAGGAGAGAGAGATGTGAGGGACTGGGACAGAAGAGAAGAGGGCAGAGGAAAGAAGTGAGAGGAGAGAGGGATTGGGGCAGAGGAGAAGAGGGCAGAGGGGAGATAGGCTAGATGTGAGAGGTACTGGGACCGAGGAGAAGGAGGCAGGGCAGAGGAGTGAGAGGGGAGTGACTTGGACAGAAGAGAAGAGGTAAGAAGAAAGATATACATTGGAAGAATCGGGAACCATAGAATTGAAGACACCATAGGAATTGAAGGGAAGCTCCCTCGTCCTGAATATTAAAGCACGGGAGTTGAAAATACTTATGGTCTTGAAAAAGAAGGCATGATTAGACTAGTCCTTCGAAACGCGTTGACGCTCTCAAAATAAACCACAAATTTGTTTGTATATGTATGGATGGTAGACACTGATGGTTTATATCAACACACAACAAAGGTGGTCTAACCTTCGTTCTTGATTGTGGGGATCAATGACAGATACTATTGTCTATTGTGATTCTATACAAAAAAAACTCTTGTATATAGATTAAGATAGGCTTATGATATATTGTTTTTAAAATGTGGATGTGTGATATAAATGTTTTTATTGCGATCTTTTTGGCAGAAAAGGTATTTTATCCAATTGTGTTTGAAGAAATACACTGTATAAAGATTTTTATAATAAACCGAAGTTAGAACTCCAGTCTACGACTAGTCTTTGTGCCAATACAGAAACACGTGTGAGTGGCCCTAGAGTGAGTGGTGGATAATATGATGGATGAAAGTTGAGGTAGTGCTTTTAACCTCTCCCAGAGGACAACTTTTTACATAGCAGATTAGAAGAAGGCAGGGCAGACGAGTGAGAGGCGATAGGAACTGGACAGAGAAAAAGAAGGCAGGTCACAGGAGTGAGAGGTGAGCGGGACTGGATAGAGGAGAAGAAGGCAGAAGACTGAGAGGCGAGAGAGTCTGTGGCAGATGAGAAGAGGGCAGGGTAGAAGAGGGCAGGGGAGTGAGAGGGCAGAGGGAGTGGCACAGAGGAGAAGGCAGAGCAGAGAAGTGAGGGGGAGAGGGACTGGGACAGAGGAGAAGAGGGCAGGTCAGAGGAGTGAGAGGCGGGAGGGACTGGGGCAGAGGAGAAGTGGGCAGAGGAGAGGGAGTCAAGCGATGACTGGGACAGAGGAGAAGAGGGCAGAGGAGTGAGAGGCGAGATAGTCTGTGGCAGATGAGAAGAGGGCAGGGGAGTGAGAGGGGAGAGGGACTGGGACAGAGGAGAAGAGGGCAGTGGAGTGAGAGGCGAGAGGGACTGGGACAGAGGAGAAGAGGGCAGAGGAGTGAGAGGTGAGGGGGCCTGGGACAAAGTAGAGGAGGAAAGAGGGGCAAGAGGGGAGAGAGAGTGGGGCAGGGGAGAAGAAGGCAGAGTAGAGGAGTGAGAGAGGAGAGGGACTGGGAGAGAGAAGAAGAAGGCAAGGAAGAGGAGTGAGAGGGGCGAGGGACTGGGACAGAGGAGAAGAGGGCAGAGGAGTGAGAGGTGAGGGGGCCTGGGACAAAGTAGAAGAGGAAAGAGGGGCAAGAGGGGAGAGAGAGTGGGGCAGGGGAGAAGAAGGCAGAGTAGAGGAGTGAGAGAGGAGAGGGACTGGGACAGAGGAGAAGAGGGCAGAGGAGTGAGGGGGGAGAGGGACTGGGACAGAAGAGATGAGGGCAGAGGAGAGAAGTGAGAGGAGAGAGGGTTTGGGGCAGAGGAGAAGAGGGCAGAGGGGAGAGAGGCTAGAGGTGAGAGGGGCTGGGACCGAGGAGAAGCAGGCAGGGCAGAGGAGTGAGAGGTGATAGGAACGGACAGAGAAGAAGGCAGAGTAGAGGAGTGAGAGAGGAGAGGCACTGGGACAGAGGAGAAGAGGGCAGAGGAGTGAGGGGGAGAGGGACTGGGACAGAAGAGATGAGGGCAGAGGAGAGAAGTGAGAGGAGAGAGGGTTTGGGGCAGAGGTGAAGAGGGCAGAGGGGAGGGAGGCTAGAGCTGAGAGGGACTGGGACCGAGGAGAAGCAGGCAGGGCAGAGGAGTGAGAGGGGAGAGGGACTGTTGCAGAGAAGAAGAAGACAGGGAAGAGGAGTGAGAGATAAGAGAGACTGGGACAGAAGAGATGAGGGCAGAGGAGAGAAGTGAGAGGAGAGAGGGACTGTTGCAGAGGAGATGAAGGCAGGTTAGAGGAGTGAGAGTTGAGAGAGACTGGGACAGAAGAGATGAGGGCAGAGGAGAGAAGTGAGAGGAGAGAGGGTTTGGGGCAGAGGAGAAGAGGGCAGAGGGGAGAGAGGCTAGAGGTGAGAGGGGCTGGGACCGAGGAGAAGCAGGCAGGGCAGAGGAGTGAGAGGTGATAGGAACGGACAGAGAAGAAGAAGGCAGGTCAGAGGAGTGAGAGGCGAGAGGGACTGGGACAGAGGAGAAGAAGGCAGAGCAGAGGAGAGAGAGAGTCAAGAGGGACTGGGACTGAGGAAAAAGATTAGAGAGGGACTGGGACAGAGGAGAAGGCGGCGTGGCAGAGGAGAGAGAGTAGAGAGGGACTAGACAGAGGAGATGAAGGCAGAGGAGTGAGAGGCAAGAGGGACTGGGACAGAGGAGAAGAGGGCAGAGCAGAGGAGAGAGAGATAAAGGGGCCTGGGACAGAGGATAATAGGGCAGAGGAAAGAGGGGCAAGAGGGGAGAGAGACTGGTGCAGGGGAGAAGAAGGCAGGGTAGAGGAGTGAGAGTGAGAGTGGAGAGGGACTGGGAGAGAGAAGAAGAAGGCAAGAAAGAGGAGTGAGAGGTGAGAGGGAATGGGACAGAAGAGAAAAGGGCAGGGCAGAAGAGTGAGAGATAAGAGAGACTGGGACAGAAGAGATGAGGGCAGAGGAGAGAAGTGAGAGGAGAGAGGGTTTGGGGCAGAGGAGAAGAGGGCAGAGGGGAGAGAGGCTAGAGGTGAGAGGGGCTGGGACCGAGGAGAAGCAGGCAGGGCAGAGGAGTGAGAGGTGATAGGAACGGACAGAGAAGAAGAAGGCAGGTCAGAGGAGTGAGAGGCGAGAGGGACTGGGACAGAGGAGAAGAAGGCAGAGCAGAGGAGAGAGAGAGTCAAGAGGGACTGGGACTGAGGAAAAAGAGTAGAGAGGGACTGGGACAGAGGAGAAGGCGGCGTGGCAGAGGAGAGAGAGTAGAGAGGGACTAGACAGAGGAGATGAAGGCAGAGGAGTGAGAGGCAAGAGGGACTGGGACAGAGGAGAAGAGGGCAGAGCAGAGGAGAGAGAGATAAAGGGGCCTGGGACAGAGGATAATAGGGCAGAGGAAAGAGGGGCAAGAGGGGAGAGAGACTGGTGCAGGGGAGAAGAAGGCAGGGTAGAGGAGTGAGAGTGAGAGTGGAGAGGGACTGGGAGAGAGAAGAAGAAGGCAAGAAAGAGGAGTGAGAGGTGAGAGGGAATGGGACAGAAGAGAAAAGGGCAGGGCAGAAGAGTGAGAGATAAGAGAGACTGGGACAGAAGAGATGAGGGCAGAGGAGAGAAGTGAGAGGAGAGAGGGTTTGGGGCAGAGGAGAAGAGGGCAGAGGGTAGAGAGGCTAGAGGTGAGAGGAACTGGGACCGAGGAGAAGCAGGCAGGGCAGAGGAGTGAGAGGTGATAGGAACAGACAGAGAAGAAGAAGGCAGAGGAGTGACAGGCGAGAGGGACTGGGACAGTGGAGAAGAAGGCAGAGGAGAGAGAGGTGAGGGGGCCTGGGACAGAGGAGAAGAGGGTAGAGGAAAGAGGGGCAAGAGGGGAGAGAGACTTGGGCAGGGGAGAAGAAGGCAGGGCAGAGGATCGAGAGTAGAGAGGAACTTGGGCAGAGGAGAAGAAGTCAGGGCAGAGGAATGAGAGGTGAGAGGGACTGTTGCAGAGGAAAAGAAGGCAGGGCAGAGGAGAGAGAGAGGAGAGGGATTGGGACAGAAGAGAAAAAGGCGGCAGGGCAGAGGAATGAGAGATGAGAGAGACTGGGACAGAAGAGATGAGGGCAGTGAAGAGAAGTGAGAGGAGAGAGGGATTGGGGCAGAGGAGAAGAGGGTAGTTAGGAGAGAGGCTAGAGCTGAGAGGGGCTGGGACCGAGGAGAAGCAGGCAGGGCAGAGGAGTGAGAGGTGATAGGAACGGACAGAGAAGAAGAAGGCAGGTCAGAGGAGTGATAGGTGAGAGGGACTAGACAGAGGAGATGAAGGCAGAGGAGTGAGAGGCGAGAGGGACTGGGACAGAGGAGAAGAAGGCAGAGCAGAGAAGAGAGAGGTGAGGGGGCCTGGGACAGAGGAGAAGAGGACAGAGGAAAGAGGGGCAAGAGGGGAGAGAGAGTGGGGCAGGGGAGAAGAAGGCAGGGTTGAGGAGTGAGAGGGGAGAGGGACTGGGAGAGAGGAGAAGAAGATAGGGCAGAGGAGTGAGAGGGGAGAGGAACTGGGACAGAGGAGAGGAGGGCAGGGCAGAGGAGTGAGAGGGGAGAGGGCTTGGGACAGAGGAGAAGAGGTCAGAGAGGAGCGAGACACGAGGTGACAGGGACAGAGGAGAAGAGGGCAGAGGAGTGAAAGGGGAGAGGGACTGGGACATAGGAGAACAAGCATTGGCATAGCCAATAGGTCTTGCCTTTGGGACATTATAAGTGTTTAGCCATGCAACAGTTATTGTTGCACCAAGGATATTGTGCTGCATAATGAAATACTTAAAGGTCCCAAAGGCGAGACCTATTGGCTATGCCAATGCTTGTTTTTATTGCTATCACCACCACCCCTGCCTCACCACTTTTTATTTTGCAGCAGCCGCTACTAATCAAATCCTGAACTAAAACACATTTCTATCGTCGTCTCTCTCTGAAAACCGGAACATGTACTAAATTCACTGAAATCTGTTGAGACAAATGGTGAAAATCCAGAACTGCCCCCTACAAATCTGGCAGGCCAGGCCACCTTATGCAAACCTCTGTGGCCCCTTCTGCAGTCCAACAGTGTCACAGGGGTGCAGAACCTGTGCCCCGGGGGCACTGTGTGTAAAATGACCCCTGGCCTGTGTCTATACATTTGTACTAACATAGTAATGACTCTGCTACAGCACTTCTAGCATTTTAGGGGTGTGTCTGACATGTGACTGCCTCTTCCCCAACCCTACTGCTTCGGGCTTGAACTGCAATTGTCATACAGAGTTTTCAAGTGTCTCCTTTCCATGCGTGCGTACCCCAGCCTGACCGAGTTTCCCTCTGCATTTTTTGACTTGTAGTTCTAATTTTGTAGTGGAAACAACAGGACTATGAATCCCAGACTGCAACGGAAACATCGGAACTGGATGCGGTGCTCACTCATGGAACTAGGAAACACAAGATCTCTGGTGATGTGAAACATAAACATGTTCCGCTATCCCCACTATGGCTGGTCTTACATTTCTGCATCTTTATTAAAATATAGGGTTTGGGGGGCAGGGTTGTAAAAGAGGAATCGAAGCAGGACATTCCACAGTCTCTTTCACGTAAATCCAGTTAGTGGTGATAACATTCAAATGAAAAAAATGCTTTCCGGCTACATTCTCTCAACCCCTTCAGTGCCACGCCCTTTCCCCCTCCTGTGCCGGGCGTTGCACTAGTGGGTGGGGTTCATGACGAGATAGTCTCGTCATGGGCACAGCGCAACCGTGCTCCATGACGAGACTATCTCGTCATGGGCACTGAAGAGGTTAAAGTGTTTATTTTTCTGAACTCACATTGGAAATAGACAGCCGCGACCCATCGCCGTCTCCACGGCTCCACAAAATGGAAGGCTCTTTAGCGTCTGAGACGAGGCTGCCTTGTCATGTCTTTAGTGTGGCGCTATGCGCGCCTTGTGGCACTCGGTGGCGCCCGCTGCTTCCGCGCCATCATCTCGCTGCAGTGGGCCAGGCCGGGCCGGCGGGCTCGGTGTGAGCCGCCTGTTGCTAGGGAAACCCTGCGTTGTTCCCCTTGAGTAAAAACATATTTTAAAGCCATCTTATTTGGGCAATGGAAATGTAGGATGCATTTTTGCCACTCTGCTGTAAAGTCTGTCTCCCCTCTCTCGACGGAAGCTACCCCCTCCCTGACCGAGAAAAGGCCCCTTTTCTCGGTGTGCGAGGTAAGTACACAAGGCCACCGCCTGGGGAGACCAGCCCTTTGCGAGTGTTGTTAAGGCACTATTCGTCTCCAGATAGTGTGCATCCAGGCATTGCAATGCCTCGCACAGCGCTCCACAGAAGGCGTTTTCACGCTTTCCTGTGGATTGGTGGCTCAGTGGACTAATGCTCTGCAGTTGCCTGTGTTTGAACTCATGGCCACAAGTTCAAATCCTGGCGGAGCCTTTGAGCCTTCTGAGGTCAATACCATTGAGTTGGGTAACAATAACGGTCTCATATTCAGCGCCAAGAGGCCCATGGGTGTACGTGCGCTTTACAAATACACTGATGTTATGTCTTGAGCCCCCAGGCGTGGCTGCTAAGTAGCTCTGATTTACAGCTGAGTCACAGGACGGAGTGGTATAAAGAGTGCAATTTTCTCAAATGTCAACATTTTCAGGGGGAGAACAGCCCTGCGTCTGCTGCCTCTAACTCAACGTTTTAATCAAGTGCTGAGGGCCTATTAATGCATGCGTGAGCGTTCGGAATGTAAAATACTATCTGTAAATAAATATACGCCGTGATCCCTGACAAGAGTCAATAGAGAATTATGCTGTGATCCCTGACAAGGTGAATGTAGAGAGGGGGCAAAGAAAGGGAGCAAGCCAGGTAGGAAAATAGAAAATAAACTGCGAGAGAGGGCGGCCGCGCGAGAGAGAAGCAATTAACTAATCTGATTGCGCTAAGGACGCCTGTAGATTCTGAGGGCATGTCTAGCGTTTCCCTTGCGGGAGCGAGCAACAAGGCGCGATAATTGCTAACAGATGGCGCTGTTGCTCGCTCCCGCAAGGGAAGCGCCAAACATGCACGAGTGCCCATAGAGAGCAGTGCAAACATGCACAAGCTTTAGAAAAAATGCTGAGCGATGCCAAGAGGTCTCTCTAAGCAGCGCTTGTGCGCTGGGTAGGCGAGACCTAAAAAGGCAGGGCAGAGGAGTGAAAGATGAGAGTGACTCAGACAGAGAAGAAGAAGGCAGGGCAGAGGAGTGAGAGAGGAGAGGGACTGGGAAAGAGTAGAGGAAAGGAAGGCAGGGCAAAGGAGTGAGAGTAGAGAGGGACTGGGACAGAGGAGAAGAGGGCAGAGAAAAGAGGGCCACGAGGTGTCTCTAAGCAGCGCTTGTGTGCTGGGTAGGCGAGACCTAAAAAGGCAGGGGAGTGAAAGACAAGAGTGACTCAGACAGAGAAGAAGAAGGCAGGGCAGAGGTGTGAGAGAGGAGAGAGACTGTGAAAGAGGAGAGGAGAGGAAGGCAGGTCAGAGGAGTGAGAAGTGTTGGAGACTGGGACAGAGGAGATGAAGGCAGGGCAGAGGAGAGAGAGAGTCGAGAGTGACTGGGACTGAGGAGAAAGAGTAGAGAGGGACTTGGGACAGAGGAGAAGAAGGCGTGGCAGAGGAGAGAGAGTAGAGAGGGACTGGGACAGAGGAGAAGAAGGCGTGGCAGAGGAGAGAGAGTAGAGAGAGACTGGGACAGAGGAGAAGAAGGCATGGTAGAGGAGAGAGAGTAGAGAGGAACTGGTACAGAGGAGAAGAAGGCAGGGCAGAGGAGAGAGAGGCGAGACGGCCAGGGACATAAGAGAAGAGGGCAGAGGAAAGAGGGGCAAGAGGGGAGAGGGACTGGAGCAGGGGAGAAGAAGGCAGGGCAGAGGAGCGAGAGTAGAGAGGAACTGGGGCAGAGGAGAAGAAGTGAGAGGTTTTTCTACAGATGAAGTACAACGCATATATTCTTTGATCCAAGAAACGAACATAACCAGCAATAAAACAGGATCCACTCAAAGTAACATTAAACAATTACTTTATATTACGAAAAGGGAAGTAAACCAGCGGCTACATGCGAGTACACTTATTAAGTACCATAAAGCACAACTGTTGGAAGGCGGACCTCGGGGGAGCCAGAGAGACCACCCAGAGGGGCCCCCACACTGCACGAAGTAGCCGAGCGCTGCTGAGAAGCCTCCTAGGAGAGGTCCGTCTCCTATAACGTACTAGCACAGTAACACCACCACACAGGACTCGAGGATGTTTATCAAGACGAGCAGTTCTTTATCAGCATCTAAGAAGTTACGGTATCAATATGTACAAGGGGGGATCGAGGGATCCACAAGAGTCTCAAAGTCTTGGGTAGGGACGGGGTAGTGGGACAGTCTTTAGTAGCAGCTTGGTACGAGAGTACCTTGGGCCCAGTTCTTGATCCTCAAGCTGGAGGGACTCCGGATCTCGGAGTGGTCGAGCCGCGACGGCGTCAGCAGGGCTCTGGCGATCAGTTCGTGGAGTTCGAGCCGCGACGACGTCAGCAGGGCTCCGAGGGAGGTTTCAGCGAGGTTGGGCCGCGACAGCGTCAGCAGTGCCCCGATGTTCCGTGAGGTTCCTTGTCTCAATAAGGTGGAGCCGCGACACAGTCAGCAGGGCTCGTGGTATAGTCTCAAGCAAGAGTTCTTCTCCGTAGGGTCAGCCGCGATTCCATCAGCAGGGCTCTTGACTCCGGGATACAACTCCTGTCCCATTGCGGGGTTGCCCCAGATATAGGTCTGGAGCCCTTTGATGTCCGGACCCTTGCGCCTGGGGGGGCGGAGAGGCCGGGCTGGGAGAGGCCAGACGCCCAGCGGGAGAGGCGCCAGGCCCAGGGAGGCCGGAGGACGATCACACCTAGGTGTTGAGGGACGGTGGGGGTCCCATCGAAACTCTCCTCCTCCGGGAGTGGTGAAGTGGCCATGCGGTGCCCCCTGGTCAGATCTTGGTGCCTCGATGTCGGGGCTTCGCTGGGGCCGAGGCCGGAGGGAGCCAGGCTACGTGGCTGGTGCGTGGAGCAAGCATGGGGGGGACCCCGAAGGGATGAGGGGTCCCTGTGCGGCCTGGAAAAGGGGGCCGCTGAGGCGGGTGTAGGAAACCGGGTACAATCCAAAGGGGGCCTCGAAGGGAGGAAGGGTCCCTGGCGGCCTGAAAGGGCGGCCCGTGTATGCCGGTGCGGGGGACGAGCGCAATCCAAGAGGGTTAAGACCACGCCACGAGGCCGGGTCCAACAGGCGTCCCCCCCAGCCGAAGGTAGGGAGAGTCACCCATTTCCTTGGGGGTTCTCCTCGTCGAGGCGGAAGAAGCGGGACAGGCCGTCGGCGCTGGCGTGGTCATTGCCGGGCCGGTGTTCAACAGAGAAGTCCATCCCTTGCAGCGAGATGGTCCATCGTAGCAGCTTGGGGTTCTCGCCCCTCATTTGCATTAACCACCGCAAGGGCCGGTGGTCGGTCTGGACCCGGAAGTGGGTGCCGAAGAGATAGGGCCGGAGCTTTTTGAGGGCCCACACTACAGCGAAGGCCTCCCGCTCGATGGTGCTCCACCGCTGCTCCCGGGGCAGCAGCCGTTGGCTGATGAAGGCCACGGGTCTGTGGAGTCCCTCCGAATCTACCTGGGACAGGACGGCCCCAATTCCATATTCGGAGGCGTCCGTCTGTACCACGAACTCCTTGCTGTAGTCAGGGGCCTGTAGCACGGGGGCAGTGCACATCGCCGTTTTGAGAGTCTCGAAGGCCGCCTGGCAGCGGGGGGTCCAGTGTACCTTCTTGGGCTGCTTTTTTGACGTGAGCTCTGTGAGGGGGCTGACAATGCTCCCATAGTCTCTGATGAATCGCCGGTAGTACCCGGTGAGGCCCAGGAAGGCCCGGACAGCTGTCTGGGTGGTGGGGGGTTCCCACGCCTGGATGGCATCAACTTTCAGTTGGAGGGGAGCCACCTGACCGCTCCCTACTTGATGGCCCAGATAGGTCACCGATCCTTGGCCTATCTGGCATTTGCTGGCCTTGATCGTAAGCCCGGCCCTTTGGAGGGCGGCCAGGACTGCTTTGAGGTGCCCCAGGTGCTCAGCCCAGTGGCTGCTGTATACGGCAATATCATCTAAATAAGCCGCGCTGAAGGCCTCTAGCCCGGCCAGGACCTTGTTCACTAGTCTCTGGAAGGTGGCCGGGGCGTTCTTCATGCCGAAGGGCATCACCCGAAAGTGGTAGTGCCCATCAGGGGTGGAGAGAGCGGATCTCTCTTGGGCACCGGGGGTGAGCTGGATCTGCCAGTACCCGGCGGTGAGGTCAAAAGTGCTCAGGTAGCGGGCTGCCCCTAAGCGGTCGATGAGCTCGTCGGCCCGGGGAAGAGGATGGGCATTGGTCTTGGTAACAGCGTTCAGAGCCCGGTAGTCCACACAAAATCGTAGCTCCGGGGGGGTGCCTGGTGCGGCGGCCTTTGGCACCAGGACGACGGGACTGGCCCACGGGCTGTCGGAGGGCTCGATGACCCCGAGGGCCAGCATCTTCGCCACCTCAGCCTGGATGCAGGCCCGCACCCGGTCGGGTACTCTGTAGGCTCTGTGTCGCACGGGGGGACTGTTCCCAGTGTCGACGTCGTGGACACACCATGGAGTCACCCCCGGAGTGAGGGAGAAGAGGGCCGCAAAGGGCTGCAACAGCTGCTTACAGTCGTGGTGCTGTTCCGGGGTCAGGGAGGACGCGAGTTGGACGCCTTCGATGGTCCCGTCGTGGTCGCTGGTCCGCAGGAGGTCGGGTAGGGGTTCGGAGTCGCCTTCGCCCCCGTCGTCGGTCGCTAGCAGTAGGCTTAGTTCGGTCCGGGCAAAGTGGGGTTTGAGCCGGTTAGCGTGTAGGACCCGGAGGGGGTTCCGGGGAGACTCCATGTCGATCAGGTAGGTGACAGGGCTCTTTTTTTCCACCACCTCGAAGGGCCCGGTCCATTTGTCCTGGAGGGCGCAGGGGTCAACCGGTGACATGACCCAGACTTGCTGGCCCGGCTCAAACTCGATGGTAGAGGCGTTTTGATCATACCATCTTTTCATGTCCTCTTGGCTGGCCTCGAGGTTGGCTTCGGCCAGGGCTCGGAACCTTCGTGTCTGGTTTCGTAGGGTCAGGAGGTATCTGTAGACGTCGGGAGGGGCATCTCGGGGCGTCGTCTCCCAGCCCTCCTTGACCAGGCTGAGAGGTCCCCGGACTGGATGCCCGTACAACAATTCGAAAGGGCTGAATCCCAGGGACTTCTGCGGGACCTCCCGATAGGCAAACAGGAGGCACGGCAGCAGGACATCCCATCTCCGCCGTAGGGGTTCTTCCAGGCCCTTGATCATGCCTTTTAAGGTTCTGTTGAACCGCTCGACCAGTCCGTTCCCCTGAGGGTGGTATGGGGTGGTGAACTTGTACGTGACCCCTCACTGCTGCCACAGGGACCGCATGTATTTAGAGATGAAGTTCGTACCTCGGTCGCTCACCACTTCTCGGGGGAACCCCACACTCGAGAAGATCCCCATTAAGGCCCGGCCCACTACGGGGGCTGTCACAGTTCGAAGCGGGATGGCCTCAGGGTACCTGGTTGCGTGGTCTACGAGGACCAGAATGAAGCGGTGACCCAGGGCGGTCCAGGGGTCCAGGGGCCCTACGATGTCTATTCCGACCCGTTCGAACGGGGTGTTGACTGCTGGGAAGGGCTGGAGAGGGGCTTTGACCCATCCCCCCGTCTTGCCGCTGGCTTGGCAGGTCTGGCAGGACCGGCAGTGGTTGTCCACATCCCTCCGCATCCGGGGCCAGTAGAAGTGGGTCACCAGGCGGCTGTAGGTTTTGTCCTGCCCCAGGTGCCCGGCGAGGGGCACATCATGTGCCAGGTTAAGGAGGAACTCCCGAAATCGGAGGGGGACCACCAGCACTCGACTGGCCCCCAGTTCTGCAATCTTCTGCTCGCTGTACAGTAGTCCTTCGGCCCAATAGACCCAGTGGGTTCCGGTCTGGTCACCGTTGGCCTGCGAGGCCGCTTGCTGGCGGACTCCTTCAAGGGAGGGGCGGGTCTTCTGTTCCTGCAAGAACTGTTCTCTGGTGGGGCCCCCGTCGTGGCGCCATTGGGCAAGCTCCGGGAGGGCGCCGAGAGAGGCAATCTCGCCCGGGGAGGGTTCCGTGGGCCTGGCATCGGTGCCCGCTTCTTCCTCGCTGGAGGCAGGTGGTGGCGCGGGCCCCTCGGGCTCGACGGTGTCCGCTGTCATGGACGAGCGGTGGGCCTGGGCGGCCATGGACCGGGTGGTGGCGCAGGCCCATTCGGGTAGTCCCAACATTCGGAGATGCTCTCGCCGCTCCACTTGAGCCCAGGGGGAACTCTCTAGGTCGTTCCCCAGGAGGCAGTCCACTGGAGCGTCATCACGGACAGTCACCTTCAGCATGCCCGTCACCCCTCCCCATTCGAAGGGGATCTGGGCCATCTGGCACATGCTTTCGCTGTTGTCGGCCGTCCGGACGGGGCATAGCACATATGGCAGGATCTGTTCGGGGGTCACCAGGTGGCAGCGGACAGCGGTGACACTGGCTCCGGTGTCACGGAGGGCTTCGGCCCGTCGTCTATTGATAGTGACCCACTGTTGGTACTTCTGGGTGTTGCTCGGGATGGGTGTTAGGGGCACCATTTCTCGGCTGCCCAGGCAGACCAGGGACATGGCCGCCGGCTCCCACTCGGTGGACCCCCCGTCAAGGGGTTCTTCCTCTTCCTCCCCTTCTCCCAGGGCCGCAGCCGCCAGTTGTCGGGGCGGGGGCCCGCTGGTCCCACCTCGTCGGTTCATGGGGCAGGCAGGGTCGCTGGCATAGTGTCCTGTTTGTTGGCAGCCGTAGCAGGTTATCGGGGCCGGGGGCCGGTTTTGGCTGGCGTTGTCCCTCTTCGGGCTAGGCTAGGGGAGGGGTGTTGCTGGGGCGGCCCCCGAGGCGGACTCCGGGGCGGCCCGGCTGGGATGTCCCAATTCCGGTTCGACCCTCCTCCTCCGCCGCGCTGGCGGGGGGGTCCGGTGTGGTTTCGCTGGTACTCCCCCATCGGGTTCCGGGGGACTCGGGTGTTGACCCATCGATCGGCCTCGGCGGCGAGCTTCCGCGGCTCGGTCAGCTTGCTGTCGAGGAGGTGTTGTCTTAGCTCCATGAAGCAGTTGTTGGAGAGGTGTTCCCAAATAATGAGGTCGACCAGCTTCCCGTAGGTGGTGACCTTGCTACCCTTGATCCAACCTTCTAGGGCCCTGCTGAAGAAGTCAACATACTCTACCCACGTGGTACCGGGGATTTTCTTGCAGTCTCTGAAACGCTGGCGGTACATTTCCGCAGTTAGTCCGTAGCGGGTGAGCAGGGCCTCCTTCATATGGTCGTACGAGGTCATCACCTCTTCCGGGAGCTGGAGCAGGGTGTCTCGGCCCTCGCTAAGGAACCGACCCCATAGGCCGGCACCCCAATCCTTCCGGGGTACCCGATGGGAGGTCATGGCCACCTCGTACGCCTTGAACCACTGCTGGATGTCGTCGTTTTTATAGTACTCCTTGACGACATCCTTGGTAATATGGACCTTGGCTTCGGTGGGCGGCAGAGCGTCTCTATTGCTGGGGGTGCCGGTCTCCCCCTTCTGGGCCTTGAGCTCGAGTTCTTTGAGGCCCCGCTCGTGTTCCAGGGTCAGCTTTTTCTCTTCTAGTTCTCGATGCCGTTTCTTTTCTTCGATTTCCTCCTGCAGCTGTTTCTCTTCTAGTTCTCGATGCCGTTTCTTCTCCTCTATCTCCTCTTGTAGCCGTAGCTGCTCCATGGCCCATTTCTTTTCGGCCAGCCGGAGTTCGCCGTCCAGCCGAAGTCGTGCGAGCTCTAGCTCATGGGTCCGGGCCTTCTCCCGCTCTCGTATTTCTTCCGCGGAGAGGCCTGTTTCCAGGCTGTTTCTCCCTTCGTTCGCTGGGGTCGGTGCTGGTGGCGTGGCTGCATTCAGGGGCAGGGGACCTTCACCCTGGGAGGGACCCGCCTTGGACTCTATCCAGGTTCTCAGGGCTTTCTGCATCTCTTCCTTGGTACCTAGGCCGGTGGTCGTAATGCCCTTGTCCTTGCAGAACTGTTTTAACTCTTTGTGCGTGTACTCTTCCAATCGTTCTGGTTGGAACTCCATGGTCTCTGTTCGTCTGGATGGATAGCGAGTGGGTTACTTGCTTGTACGATCTGCGTTCGGCTCGGATCCCGTCGCTGGCCACCAAATGTTGGAAGGCAGACCTCGGGGGAGCCAGAGAGACCACCCAGAGGGGCCCCCACACTGCACGAAGTAGCCGAGCACTGCTGAGAAGCCTCCTAGGAGAGGTCCTTCTCCTATAACGTACTAGCACAGTAACACCACCACACAGGACTCGAGGATGTTTATCAAGACGAGCAGTTCTTTATCAGCATCTAAGAAGTTACGGTTATCAATATGTACAAGGGGGGATCGAGGGATCCACAAGAGTCTCAAAGTCTTGGGTAGGGACGGGGTAGCGGGACAGTCTTTAGTAGCAGCTTGGTACGAGAGTACCTTGGGCCCAGTTCTTGATCCTCAAGCTGGAGGGACTCCGGATCTCGGAGTGGTCGAGCCGCAACGGTGTCAGCAGGGCTCTGGCGATCAGTTCGTGGAGTTCGAGCCGCGACGACGTCAGCAGGGCTCCGAGGGAGGTTTCAGCGAGGTTGGGCCGCGACAGCGTCAGCAGGGCCCCGATGTTCCGTGAGGTTCCTTGTCTCAATAAGGTGGAGCCGCGACGCAGTCAGCAGGGCTCGTGGTATAGTCTCAAGCAAGAGTTCTTCTCCGTAGGGTCAGCCGTGATTCCATCAGCAGGGCTCTTGACTCCGGGATACAACTCCTGTCCCATTGCGGGGTTGCCCCAGATATAGGTCTGGAGCCCTTTGATGTCCGGACCCTTGCGCCTGGGGGGGCGGAGAGGCCGGGCTGGGAGAGGCCAGACGCCCAGCGGGAGAGGCGCCAGGCCCGGGGAGGCCGGAGGACGATCACACCTTGGTGTTGAGGGACGGTGGGGGTCCCATCGAAACTCTCCTCCTCCGGGAGTGGTGAAGTGGCCATGCGGTGCCCCCTGGTCAGATCTTGGTGCCTCGATGTCGGGGCTTCGCTGGGGCCGAGGCCGGAGGGAGCCGGGCTGTGTGGCTGGTGCGTGGAGCAAGCATGGGGGGGACCCCGAAGGGATGAGGGGTCCCTGTGCGGCCTGGAAAAGGGGGCCGCTGAGGCGGGTGTAGGAAACCGGGTACAATCCAAAGGGGGCCTCGAAGGGAGGAGGGGTCCCTGGCGGCCTGAAAGGGCGGCCCGTGTATGCCGGTGCGGGGGACGAGCGCAATCCAAGAGGGTTAAGACCACGCCGCGAGGCCGGGTCCAACAACAACGAATTCCAAGAGGCCTACAAATCGCTTTAAAATCGACTATGAAAAAACAACGCAAAATTCACTGAGTGATGGTACGCCATCTTAAATAAATGTTCTCTTGACTTAATATTATTGATAGTGGAGGAACTATCCAAATTACTTGAAGAATTGAACAAGGAAATATGCCAATTGAAAAGTAAATTATCAATCAATCTGTCCAAAGAAGAATGGGACGGCATACTAGTGGATATCAATAACCAATTGGATCAATATATGAAGGAAATTATTGAGAGAACAATTTGCAAGTTTAAATGCAATACTATCAATTATAAAATGGGAGAAGTTTACAATTGCGCTGAAATATATGCAAGATGGCGGAAAAAAAAACGTTCTCCACGAGATTTCCTGATGGTGAAAGTAGTATCTCAAATGAATCAGTTGACAAGGCCTCAAGAGAAACAAACATTCAAAAACCATCAACTTCAACAGAACAAAGGAGGGGCGCAAGAATAAAAACAAAAGACCAACCAATTGCAAAATCCACGAGGAGTCAAAGAACTGAATCATCAACATTTCTAACCAGCAATTGACCTCGTTTCAAACCAAAACTCTACAAAAAGGGATCGAATTTGTTCCCACCTACCATTCAGACGAATCTGAAACGCAAATCAGTTTCTATAAATTCATGAGAAATTTACGTCTTAGACATTTCTTCAATAACATCATTGAACCACGTCCTAAGAAGGATGACAGGTGACTCATGGCTTTAAGAAAAAAGAATGCCTTTTTAGCTCCCATGAGCCATAAAATTTTGGATTCTTTTGAAACCGTTGTTCTTAAAGATATTCATGAAATTTTAAAAAAATCTACGTCTAAGGTTGCAAACTTAACAGAAAAAGAAACACGTGCGATCACTCAGGTTGCCAATAATCCATCTATTATTTATTTTGAGAGTGTGGATGAACACGTGCAGGACACCTCCACATATTTAAAACTTGGCTTAAATCCGACTGATGAATTTCTAAAGATCTTGGTAACCATCCTAGACAAGGCAGTAAATGTAGGAAACATAACGGAAGCTGATAAAAAATATCTCATTCACGATTTCCCATGTGTTTCGTATATATTAACTCTGGGCGGAGTTCGTAGAGTTGCACTATGCGGAACTCCGTGAAGTGGAAAAAAAACTCAGTCGCACTACACGGAGCTCAGTGAGCGGCGGAGTACGATAGAAAAATGCAGTTGGCGGTGATTGCACAGTGCCGGATGCTTGTCCGCACTGTGCAATCATTGCAAACGGCACCATGCACAGTGCAAGTGGTCCCTGCTATCCTTTTCTGCCGCTAAAGTAGATTTTTACTTCAGCGGCAGCTTCCTCAATGCGAACGGGCAGTTTCTAAACGCGAGCTGTCGCGAGCATACACGACCACTGGCACTGAGAAACCTGACCCCCTGCATTGAGAAATCTTGCCGGGGTGTTGATTTTCCACGTTCGTGGTCTCCAACTTGACGTTCACGAATGCAAGAGAGGAAAAAAACTCAGCTCCGCAATGCGAAGCAGAGTTTTTCGAAATGAAGATCGGAGTGCAGAAAACTCTGCAAACTCTGAGAGCGGAGCGGAGTTCACCACCCAGGGTTAATATATATGCATGCTGCCGAATATTCAAATCTTGAAAGAACACCATTTCACCCAATTGGGTCTACTCGCAATTCCATCTATTAACCAACTGTAAATATTTGGACCGAAATTTACAACCAATTGTTCAAAATATGTCAACCTACATGCCACTGATTTTCTAAACAAAATCAATTGTCTACAGTTTGATGAACACAATATGAATGAAGATTTGAAAGTTTTCTTGTTAGAAATGCCGCATTTTACTCTCTACCATAGTTATTTCACATGGAACGGAGAGTGCTACTTACAATTATCTGGAACATCTATGGGAAATTACGCAGCTCAATGCTATGCGAAATATGTTTATGCATAGATTCGAAATCGATCATATTTTTCACCATAATAAATGGTCGCAAAATTTAAACACCTTTTGGAGATATATCGATGCTATGTTTTTAATATGGAAAGGCCAAGAGTCTCGACTTGTTCCTGCTATTCAAGACCTAAACACCATTGATAAATGCATCAGCTTCACTAATACTATAGGTAATGGACATCTAACATTTCTGGATGTATCCATCACAATAGAAAGAATTAAATTAATTATGGATGTCTTTACTAAATCCACTGATCGGAATAGTTTGCTACATTACCAAAGTTGTCATAAAAAAAAGTCTTAAACAGCATCCACCATACTCACAACTATTGAGAGTCAAAAGGATTTCATCCAACTAAGAAAATTACAATATTGATTACCACAGTATTGCAGAGAAGTTCAAACAAAGAGGATAGCCAAGAAATATTGTTGAAACAGCGGTGGAAAGAGCCAAAATGAAAGACAGGAACGAATTGTTATCCATTCAAAAATCAGTCAAAAAATCGGAAAGAATAGCATTTGTTTCCAAATTTTCAACCAGAAGTTATTCAATCAGAAAAATGGTGTCGAAACATTGGCCCATGTTACAAACCGAAGTTGACTTCAGAGGGATTTTCCAACATCCGCCACTGCTTGCTTACCAAAGGTCTAAAAACATCAAAGAATGTCTAAGAAAACGGACTATAACCTTGTCATCTATTCATAAGTGAACTATACCTTGTCTGAATTGTGGACATTGCAATGACATCATCAAAGGTAATACTTTTATGCACCCAACCGAAGGTACACCTATTAAAATATACACGACAACGACGTGTGACACCAAAAATGTTGTGTATATGCTAAAATGCCCATGTGGCTTGGTCTATGTGGGAAGAACTGAGCGCAAGCTAACAGTACGAATGACAGAACACAAAAGCAACATTCGTAACCACTAGGAGAAATCACCGGTCGCTGTACATTTACCAAAACACAAACAAATTGTTAGTCAAGTACGATTTATGGTTCTTCAATCTGCGCCAATTTATGAAGGAAGAAACATGAAAAAATGTTGCTTCAACGTGAAGAATTTTGGACCAACAAACTTGACTCATGTTACCCTAAAGGGTTAAATGAAAGATTGGACTTAAGTGGTTACTATTTGACTTGTGAGAGCCATGCCTTTGGCTAATTTGACCAGGTCATTTTTTAGAAGATCGTTTGCCTTCTTAAGATGGCGGACATGGGCGTTTCCATGCCCTGACGCCGACTCCCTCCCATCCGCTTACCCGGCGATCAGGGTGAGGGGAGGAAGGATGTTCTAATCTTTTTATTTGTGTTGCAGGCGGAGTGACATGGCGATCCAGAGGCGGAAAGGTACTCAGGGGTACCCTCTTCAGGAGCACAAAGGGTGCTGAGGCCGAATATCCCCAGGAAGTCTGTGCGGTGGACCCTGGGGTGCGACGGCGCCCCATCTGTCCTACGGGCGGTTGGAAACCTGTACAACCGGGGGACGTTTGAACGCTCCACCCCTCGTAGGGGGGTCCTGAGTTATATGGTGGACCAATGTTTCACCGGAAGAGGGAGGGGCTATCCCCTCACCACAACCGCTAAGCACCGATTGGTTAAGACCACGATGCAAGTTGGCCCATCAGGTGGTAGGCCGCGAGGGGCGGCTTGCCTTTGGATCACCTGTAAGATAACCCACCATGTTGGCATATTTGGTATGCTAATAAACCTGCAGCAATTTTCTCCACCAAAAAGTTGTCTTGTCTGCTTATTTATGCTACCTGTATGTTGCTGCGGGAGGGCTGGTGAGTGTGGCCGATATTGGCACCATGTCTACATTAGACCAGGGCCTCCGCCTTTCTTCTCACTTCCTCATGAAGCCGTGAATGCGGTGGTGACCCCGATTCACTTGCAAGCCACAGTGGGGACTCATTCACCCGGCAGGACTGGAGTGGACTGGGAAGAGACTGGTCGTTCTCCTTTATGTACCTTGGTCCACCGTGTGATTCCCACTTTTCATCACGCACACTACGCCTCATCGTGTTGCTGTAGTCACAGGAACCTTTCCCTTAGAATCTTTTAACCCTGAACACCTTCTTTCCTGCTCGCTTCTTTCAAGTTAGAACACTTTTTTCTCTTACTTGTTTTTTAATAATAGCGTCATTTCCCATCATAAATGCACGGATATTTCGAATGCGCATGGACAATACTGTGGCGGAAGGCTTTTCTGTCCGAAACGTTCAGATCGGATCTTTGGATGCAAAGGTTTCTCCTGACGTAGGGCTGTGTCCCGAAATGCACTGGGATTGAGTTAATTTATGAAAAACTTCATTTACATTTCAAAAGTGAGACTACATGTTGGACTTGGCCCTTTTTGCAGGGTCATCCCTGAAATTGTTACCTTCCTCCTGTATTTATTCTGACCTGTTGTTGGCTATTCTATGGGCCCGATTCACAGAAATAACTTAAGACAAAATCCTAAACTTACTACTATTGGTATTCACAGAACAGACTTAAGACAGACTTAAGACAGACTTAAGACAAACTTAAGACAAAATCCTAACTTAAGTCTGTCTTAAGTCTGTCTTAAGTCTGTCTTAAGTTTGTCTTAAGACAAACTTAAGACAAAATCCTAACTTCTGTGAATACCATAAGTAGTAAGTTTAGGATTTTGCCTTAAGTTAGTTCTGTGAATCGGGCCCTAAGACTCTGGGCACCTTACCACTGCTGTTCAGTGCTAAAGTGCATATGCTCTCCCTATGGTAAAATGTATATGTTGGTTGGATTACCTGATTGGCTTCTTTGGTTTACTGTCAGACCCCAGTAAAGTGCGCCAGGTGTGCCCAGGGCTTGTAAATACAAATATTGCTGGTGGGCTTGCAGCACTGGTTGTGCCACCCACAGAAGCGGCCTAGTAAAATGTGTCTAAGGTCTGCCATAGCAGAACCTGCGTGCCGTCTGGTACTGTCATGCTGACTGGGCAAATGCATCCACTTGCCAGTCCTAAACCTTCCCTTAACTTCATATTAGTCATCCCTATGGTAGGCCCAACGGCAGGGTGCATTGTAAGCATAAGGTAGGACAAGCCCTGATGTGTGTGGCATGTCCTAATAGTGAATTACAGCCATTTTCGTTTTTCACTATTGTAAGGCTACCTGTTCTCCATAGGCCAGAATGGGCTGCTAGAATTGTTACATCCTATGATCCTAACAGACCCAGGGAACATGGTAGAAATTCGAGTTTAGTATGCCTGAACTCAGAATAATAAAATACATCTTTTAGTAAAGTTTATTTTAATATTCTGTGTTTGCAAATACCACTTTTAGAAAGTTGGTATTTGCTTGCTTGACCATTTCAGCCCGCCTCAGCTATGATGTGTATCTGCCTGTCTGGTTGTGTGAGTGACAGGGCTGGGGAAACCCAGATGGGCAGGGCTAGGTAGCCTGGTGGTGAATAGAGAGATTGACCTGTAGATGGGTGGGAGGAGTGCACCTGGACTCTGAATAGGGCTGTGCTCTGCCACCACAATGCTGGCTCCACCTCCTGTGGAGCGGCTGATGTCTCTGCCCCGCACCCTGAATAGAAAGTCAGAGTCATGTCAACAGAGTGTTCAGGAACTGGTTTGGACTGGGCAAAGGCCCCACAACCCCAGAGGAACAAAGGAATTAGGGGTATAAGTATTGGGACCCTGCTCCCAAGAAAGGAGATCCTGCTGAAACAAGAAGAACCTCTGCCTGAGGAGAAGGAACTGGGAAAGCTGCAAGGAGGAGTACTGTCCCTGACCTGGGGGATTGGCCTGCAGTGGTTGCCTTGCTGCTGAAGGAGAGGAGAAAGACTACTAAAGACTTTGCTTCAACTTGTGCTTTGAAAAGATCTCCAAGGGCTTGAGCTGAGCTTGCCCCCTGAACGAAGTCCCAGGACCAGTGGACTTCACCCCCAGCTCCCCAGAGTCTTTTTGGAAGTGCCTGCTGCTGTTGTTGGGCCTTCTGAGGGACTGCGTGTCGCAAAGAGCTGGAAGCGCGACGCAAGGAAGAGAAGCGTGCTGCCGTTGGAGCTGTTGCCGTCGCATCTCGCAGAGAGTTTCGCCGCTGCAGCATCGCATCGAGCGGAAGCGTCTCGTATCATTCCAGAAGTGTCTCGCAACGCCGAAGAAGTGTGTCGCCATCGCAGCCATCGTAGCTGTCGCGTTGCACCGCATCGAGAGAAGAGTCTCGCATCGAGGAGGAAGCGTGTCGCCATCGCAGCCATCGTAGTTGTCGCATTGCACCGCATCCAGAAAAGCGCCTCGCATCTACGGAGAAGCGTGCCGCCGTCGGAGCCGCTGTCGTCGCATCTCGCAGGAGGGGTGTCGCCGCTGCAGCATCGCATCGAGCGGAAGCGTCTCGCAACGTCGGAGAAGAGTGCCGCTGCCAAGGCCTCTGTCGTCGCATCTCGTCACGGGTGATGCCGCTGTAGCTGACGCATCGAGTCGAGCCTTCTCGCAACATCGGAGAAGCGTAACGCATCTGGAAGATCCCGTCTTTATTTCTTTTGCACCAAGAACTTCAACGCATCTGCATCGCTGCAACACTTTTGTTGCCCTGCGTGTCGCATCTAAGGTACATTGACTTAAAGTGTCGTATTTAAGAACTTAAGACAAACTAAGCAATCTTCTACCAACTAAGCAACCGTATTGTGTATTTTTAATCGTTTAATGGTCTTGTGATAATCCTATATAAAGAATCCTTATTTTTAATATAAATACCTGTGTGGTGTCCATTTGTAGTGTTGTCACTTGGTTACTGTATGTGTTCACAAATGCTTAACCTATAACGCTCTGATATAAGCCTTGTATGCTCGCGCCAAGCTACCTAGAGGGTGAGCAGGGGTTGTTTTAGTAGTGTAACCCCTTACCCTGACTAGAGGAAAGGTTCCCTGCTTGTCACAAGTACCTACCTGTGCCAACCAGACAACCCGGATTCTAACATTACCGAACACGAACATTGTGATATCAACACAATGAGCTCATCAAATACTTTATACAAGTGTACACAAACTACTGAAGTGTTTGACCCTTCACAGTTTGCCTCGTGGGGGCGCTGCACGTCTTTTCATGTTGTTTCACTAACGCCCTGGATCAGAGGGCTATACTCACTGGCACCCTCCCAGCTTGAATACTTTTTGAATGCGGTTTTATCTACCAGAGAGTGCCACAATCCACAGATTCAAGTTATCTCTCTGTCTGTTAGATATACGATAGGGACAGACAGTGCATCACGTGCTCTCTCAGTTAGACACGAGACAGGGACAGATCCTACATCATGTGCTCCCTCTGTCTGTTAGACATGTGACAGGGGCAGACAGTGCATCCCATGCTCTCTGTTAGACATGTGACAGGGACAGACAGTGCATCCCAGGCTCTCTCAGTTAGACATGTGACAGGGACAGGCAGTGCATCCCATGCTCTCTCAGTTAGACATGTGACAGGGACAGGCAGTGCATCCCATGCTCTCTCAGTGAGGACATATGACAGGGGCAGACAGTGCATCCCATGCTCTCTGTTAGACATGTGACAGGGACAGACAGTGCATCCCATGCTCTCTCAGTTAGACATGTGACAGGGACAGGCAGTGCATCCCATGCTCTCTGTTAGACATGTGACAGGGACAGACAGTGCATCCCATGCTCTCTGTTAGACATGTGACAGGGACAGACAGTGCATCCCAGGCTCTCTCAGTTAGACATATGACAGGGACAGACAGTACATCCCAGGCTCTCTCAGTTAGACATGTGACAGGGACAGACAGTGCATCCCAGGCTCTCTCAGTGAGGACATGTGACAGGGACAGACAGTGCATCCCATGCACTCTGTTAGACATGTGACAGGGACAGACAGTGCATCCCCGGCTCTCTCAGTGAGGACATATGACAGGGACAGACAGTGCATCCCAGGCTCTCTCAGTTAGGCATGTGACAGGGACAGACAGTGCATCCCATGCTCTCTGTTAGACATGTGACAGGGACAGACAGTGCATCCCATGCTCTCTGTTAGACATGTGACAGGGACAGACAGTGCATCCCATGCTCTCTGTTAGACATGTGACAGGGACAGACAGTGCATCCCAGGCTCTCTCAGTTAGACATGTGACAGGGACAGGCAGTGCATCCTAGGCTCTCTCAGTTAGACATGTGACAGGGACAGACAGTGCATCCCATGCTCTCTCAGTTAGACATGTGACAGGGACAGACAGTGCATCCCAGGCTCTCTCAGTTAGACATGTGACAGGGACAGGCAGTGCATCCTAGGCTCTCTCAGTTAGACATGTGACAGGGACAGGCAGTGCATCCCATGCTCTCTCAGTGAGGACATATGACAGGGACAGACAGTGCATCCCAGGCTCTCTCAGTGAGGACATATGACAGGGACAGACAGTGCATCCCAGGCTCTCTGTTAGACATGTGACAGGGACAGACAGTGCATCCCATGCTCTCTGTTAGACATGTGACAGGGACAGACAGTGCATCCCATGCTCTCACAGTTGGACATGTGACAGGGACAGACAGTGCATCCCAGGCTCTCTCAGTGAGGACATGTGACAGGGACAGACAGTGCATCCCAGGCTCTCTCAGTTAGACATGTGACAGGGACAGACAGTGCATCCCAGGCTCTCTCAGTGAGGACATGTGACAGGGACAGACAGTGCATCCCCGGCTCTCTCAGTTAGACATGTGACAGGGACAGACAGTGCATCCCATGCTCTCTGTTAGACATGTGACAGGGACAGACAGTGCATCCCATGCTCTCTGTTAGACATGTGACAGGGACAGACAGTGCATCCCCGGCTCTCTCAGTTAGACATGTGACAGGGACAGACAGTGCATCCCAGGCTCTCTCAGTTAGACATGTGACAGGGACAGACAGTGCATCCCAGGCTCTCTGTTAGACATGTGACAGGGACAGACAGTGCATCCCAGGCTCTCTGTTAGACATGTGACAGGGACAGAGAGTGCATCCCATGCTCTCTCAGTGAGGACATGTGTCAGGGACAGACAGTGCATCCCCAGCTCTCTCAGTTAGACATGTGACAGGGACATACAGTGCATCCCAGGCTCTCTCAGTTAGACATGTGACAGGGACAGACAGTGCATCCCAGGCTCTCTCAGTTAGACATGTGACAGGGACAGACAGTGCATCCCATGCTCTCTCTGTTAGACATGTGACAGGGACAGGCAGTGCATCCCAGGCTCTCTGTTAGACATGTGACAGGGACAGACAGTGCATCCCATGCTCTCTCAGTGAGGACATGTGACAGGGACAGACAGTGCATCCCATGCTCTCTGTTAGACATGTGGCAGGGACAGACAGTGCATCCCAGGCTCTCTCAGTTAGACATGTGACAGGGACAGACAGTGCATCCCAGGCTCTCTCAGTTAGACATGTGACAGGGACAGACAGTGCATCCCAGGCTCTCTCAGTTAGACATGTGACAGGGACAGACAGTGCATCCCCAGCTCTCTCAGTTAGACATGTGACAGGGACAGACAGTGCATCCCAGGCTCTCTCAGTTAGACATGTGACAGGGACAGACAGTGCATCCCAGGCTCTCTCAGTTAGACATGTGACAGGGACAGACAGTGCATCCCATGCTCTCTGTTAGACATGTGACAGGGACAGACAGCGCATCCCATGCTCTCTCAGTTAGACATGTGACAGGGACAGACAGTGCATCCCAGGCTCTCTCAGTTAGACATGTGACAGGGACAGACAGTGCATCCCAGGCTCTCTCAGTGAGGACATGTGACAGGGACAGACAGTGCATCCCCGGCTCTCTCAGTTAGACATGTGACAGGGACAGACAGTGCATCCCATGCTCTCTGTTAGACATGTGACAGGGACAGACAGTGCATCCCATGCTCTCTGTTAGACATGTGACAGGGACAGACAGTGCATCCCCGGCTCTCTCAGTTAGACATGTGACAGGGACAGACAGTGCATCCCAGGCTCTCTCAGTTAGACATGTGACAGGGACAGACAGTGCATCCCAGGCTCTCTGTTAGACATGTGACAGGGACAGAGAGTGCATCCCATGCTCTCTCAGTGAGGACATGTGTCAGGGACAGACAGTGCATCTCCAGCTCTCTCAGTTAGACATGTGACAGGGACATACAGTGCATCCCAGGCTCTCTCAGTTATACATGTGACAGGGACAGACAGTGCATCCCAGGCTCTCTCAGTTAGACATGTGACAGGGACAGGCAGTGCATCCCAGGCTCTCTGTTAGACATGTGACAGGGACAGACAGTGCATCCCATGCTCTCTCAGTGAGGACATATGACAGGGACAGACAGTGCATCCCAGGCTCTCTGTTAGACATGTGACAGGGACAGACAGTGCATCCCATGCTCTCTGTTAGACATGTGGCAGGGACAGACAGTGCATCCCATGCTCTCCGTTAGACATGTGACAGGGACAGGCAGTGCATCCCATGCTCTCTCTGTTAGACATGTGACAGGGACAGGCAGTGCATCCCAGGCTCTCTGTTAGACATGTGACAGGGACAGACAGTGCATCCCATGCTCTCTCAGTGAGGACATATGACAGGGACAGACAGTGCATCCCCGGCTCTCTCAGTTAGACATGTGACAGGGACAGACAGTGCATCCCATGCTCTCTGTTAGACATGTGACAGGGACAGACAGTGCATCCCATGCTCTCTGTTAGACATGTGACAGGGACAGACAGTGCATCCCATGCTCTCTGTTAGACATGTGACAGGGACAGACAGTGCATCCCATGCTCTCTGTTAGACATGTGACAGGGACAGACAGTGCATCCCCGGCTCTCTCAGTTAGACATGTGACAGGGACAGACAGTGCATCCCAGGCTCTCTCAGTTAGACATGTGACAGGGACAGACAGTGCATCCCAGGCTCTCTGTTAGACATGTGACAGGGACAGACAGTGCATCCCAGGCTCTCTCAGTGAGGACATGTGACAGGGACAGACAGTGCATCCCCGGCTCTCTCAGTTAGACATGTGACAGGGACAGACAGTGCATCCCATGCTCTCTGTTAGACATGTGACAGGGACAGACAGTGCATCCCATGCTCTCTGTTAGACATGTGACAGGGACATACAGTGCATCCCGGGCTCTCTTAGTTAGACATGTGACAGGGACAGACAGTGCATCCCATGCTCTCTGTTAGACATGTGACAGGGACATACAGTGCATCCCAGGCTCTCTCAGTGAGGACATATGACAGGGACAGACAGTGCATCCCAGGCTCTCTCAGTTAGACATGTGACAGGGACAGACAGTGCATCCCATGCTCTCTGTTAGACATGTGACAGGGACAGACAGTGCATCCCAGGCTCTCTCAGTTAGACATGTGACAGGGGCAGACAGTGCATCCCAGGCTCTCTCAGTTAGACATGTGACAGGGACAGACAGTGCATCCCCAGCTCTCTCAGTTAGACATGTGACAGGGACAGACAGTGCATCCCAGGCTCTCTCAGTTAGACATGTGACAGAGACAGACAGTGCATCCCCAGCTCTCTCAGTTAGACATGTGACAGGGACAGACAGTGCATCCCAGGCTCTCTCAGTTAGACATGTGACAGGGACAGACAGTGCATCCCATGCTCTCTCAGTGAGGACATATGACAGGGACAGACAGTGCATCCCAGGCTCTCTCAGTGAGGACATATGACAGGGACAGACAGTGCATCCCAGGCTCTCTCAGTTAGACATGTGACAGGGACAGACAGTGCATCCCAGGCTCTCTCAGTTAGACATGTGGCAGGGACAGACAGTGCATCCCCGGCTCTCTCAGTTAGACATGTGACAGGGACAGACAGTGCATCCCAGGCTCTCTCAGTTAGACATGTGACAGGGACAGACAGTGCATCCCATGCTCTCTGTTAGACATGTGACAGGGACAGACAGTGCATCCCATGCTCTCTGTTAGACATGTGACAGGGACAGGCAGTGCATCCCATGCTCTCTCAGTTAGACATGTGACAGGGACAGGCAGTGCATCCCATGCTCTCTCAGTTAGACATGTGACAGGGACAGACAGTGCATCCCAGGCTCTCTCAGTTAGACATGTGACTGGGACAGACAGTGCATCCCAGGCTCTCTCAGTGAGGACATATGACAGGGACAGACAGTGCATCCCCGGCTCTCTCAGTGAGGACATATGACAGGGACAGACAGTGCATCCCATGCTCTCTCAGTTAGACATGTGACAGGGACAGACAGTGCATCCCATGCTCTCTGTTAGACATGTGACAGGGACAGACAGTGCATCCCATGCTCTCTGTTAGACATGTGACAGGGACAGACAGCGCATCCCATGCTCTCTGTTAGACATGTGACAGGGACAGACAGTGCATCCCATGCTCTCTGTTAGACATGTGACAGGGACAGACAGTGCATCCCATGCTCTCTCAGTTAGACATGTGACAGGGGCAGACAGTGCATCTCAGGCTCTCTCAGTTAGACATGTGACAGGGGCAGACAGTGCATCCCAGGCTCTCTCAGTTAGACATGTGACAGGGGCAGACAGTGCATCCCAGGCTCTCTCAGTGAGGACATGTGACAGGGACAGACAGTGCATCCCAGGCTCTCTCAGTTAGACATGTGACAGGGACAGGCAGTGCATCCCATGCTCTCTGTTAGACATGTGACAGGGACAGACAGTGCATCCCATGCTCTCTGTTAGACATGTTACAGGGACAGACAGTGCATCCCATGCTCTCTGTTAGACATGTGACAGGGACAGACAGTGCATCCCATGCTCTCTGTTAGACATGTTACAGGGACAGACAGTGCATCCCAGGCTCTCTCAGTTAGACATGTGACAGGGGCAGACAGTGCATCCCAGGCTCTCTCAGTTAGACATGTGACAGGGACAGGCAGTGCATCCCATGCTCTCTGTTAGACATGTGACAGGGGCAGACAGTGCATCCCATGCTCTCTCAGTTAGACATGTGACAGGGGCAGACAGTGCATCCTAGGCTCTCTCAGTTAGACATGTGACAGGGACAGACAGTGCATCCCAGGCTCTCTCAGTTAGACATGTGACAGGGACAGACAGTGCATCCCAGGCTCTCTGTTAGACATGTGACAGGGACAGACAGTGCATCCCCAGCTCTCTCAGTTAGACATGTGACTGGGACAGACAGTGCATCCCAGGCTCTCTCAGTTAGACATGTGACAGGGGCAGACAGTGCATCCCATGCTCTCTCAGTTAGACATGTGACAGGGGCAGACAGTGCATCCCATGCTCTCTCAGTTAGACATGTGACAGGGGCAGACAGTGCATCCCAGGCTCTCTCAGTTAGACATGTGACTGGGACAGACAGTGCATCCCAGGCTCTCTCAGTTAGACATGTGACTGGGACAGACAGTGCATCCCAGGCTCTCTCAGTTAGACATGTGACAGGGACAGACAGTGCATCCCATGCTCTCTGTTAGACATATGACAGGGACAGACAGTGCATCCCCAGCTCTCTCAGTTAGACATGTGACTGGGACAGACAGTGCATCCCAGGCTCTCTCAGTTAGACATGTGACAGGGGCAGACAGTGCATCCCCAGCTCTCTCAGTTAGACATGTGACTGGGACAGACAGTGCATCCCATGCTCTCTCAGTTAGACATGTGACAGGGGCAGACAGTGCATCCCATGCTCTCTCAGTTAGACATGTGACAGGGGCAGACAGTGCATCCCAGGCTCTCTCAGTTAGACATGTGACTGGGACAGACAGTGCATCCCAGGCTCTCTCAGTTAGACATGTGACTGGGACAGACAGTGCATCCCAGGCTCTCTCAGTTAGACATGTGACAGGGACAGACAGTGCATCCCATGCTCTCTGTTAGACATATGACAGGGACAGACAGTGCATCCCCAGCTCTCTCAGTTAGACATGTGACTGGGACAGACAGTGCATCCCAGGCTCTCTCAGTTAGACATGTGACTGGGACAGACAGTGCATCCCAGGCTCTCTCAGTTAGACATGTGACAGGGACAGACAGTGCATCCCCAGCTCTCTCAGTTAGACATGTGACTGGGACAGACAGTGCATCCCAGGCTCTCTCAGTGAGGACATATGACAGGGACAGACAGTGCATCCCCGGCTCTCTCAGTTAGACATGTGACAGGGACAGACAGTGCATCCCCGGCTCTCTCAGTTAGACATGTGACAGGGACAGACAGTGCATCATGTGCTCCCTCTGTCTGTTAGACATGTGACAGGGACAGACAGTTCATCACGTGCTCTCTCTGTTAGACATGTGACAGGGACAAACAATGCATCACATGCTCTCTCTGTTAGATGTGACAGAAATAGACAGTGTATCATGTGCTCCCTCTCTCTGTTAGACCATGTGACAGGGACATACCCTGCACCACGTGCTCTCTCTGTTAGACATGTGACAGGGACAGACAGTGCATCACCTGCTCTCTCTGTCTGTTAGACATGTGACAGGGGCAGACAGTGCATCACATGCTCTCTCTTTCTGTTAGACCATGTGACATGTAAATGATGGATGTAACCCAGATCTCTTGACTGGGGGTGAATGTTTTGACTTGTTCTGCATTCCGTCCATCAATTGTGTGTCTTTTGCTTTCTCGCCCTAAGTGCGCCAGGTATGCTCAGACGTGGGTCCTGGGCTCACTGTCCCACTGGATTCAAGCTATCCTGGCTGAAGAGGGGTGAAACCTCGAAACTGGTCCTAGGATGTTTGTTTCTGGTCCGGGCTGGACTGTTCCCATGAGGCACAGGGTCAAGACTGATTTGCTTATATGCCCGGGTCTCAACTGGGGTGGCATCCTGAGCAAAAGAATGATGGATTTAACCCAGATCTCTTGGCTGGGGGTGATTTTTTTTTATTTGTTCTGCATTCCATCCATCAATTGTGTGTCTTTAGACCATTTGACAGGGACAGACTTTGCAAAAGGTGTTCTCTCTGTCGGTTAGACATGTGACAGGGACAGACACCTGGTCGTGCCTCGCTCCTGTCTATTAGACATGTGACAGAGACAGGCAGCCGGTCGTGCCTCTCTCCTGTCTGTTAGACATGTGACAGGGAGAGACACCCGGTCGTGCCCCGCTCTGTCTATTACACATGTGACAGGGACAGACAGCGGGTCGTGCCTCTCTCCTGTCTGTTAGACATGTGACAGGGAGAGACACCCGGTCGTGCCCCGCTCTGTCTATTACACATGTGACAGGGACAGACAGTTGGTCGTGCCTCGCTCCTGTCTATTAGACATGTGACAGAGACAGGCAGCCGGTCGTGCCTCTCTCCTGTCTGTTAGACATGTGACAGGGAGAGACACCCGGTCGTGCCCCGCTCTGTCTATTACACATGTGACAGGGGCAGGCAGCCGGTCGTGCCTCTCTCCCGTCTGTGTGGCCACACTTGTGGATGGTCTCCTGGTTGAGGGTAATGGTGGGTGGCATGCTGGCTCTCTGTGTCATGATCCGTTTCATTTTAAAGATGTCTGCCATGTTGCCAGGCTTCATATGATGACGATGGTTCCACAGAAGGTGCCCCTGGGTCTGGTCATGCCAGTGTGCCCGGTGGGAGCCCGGCTATTGAATTAGGGCCCATGTGGCTTCCTGTGAGAGCAACTCGGTGCCAGGGCCTGCCCCTGGCCCCTAGCCCCTGGCTCCATGTCCCTGGCTCCTGGTCCCTGGCCTCCTGCTCCTGGCCCCTGGCTTCATGTCCCTGGCCCCTGGCTTCATGCCCCTGGCTCCTGGCTCTATGCCCCTGGCCCCCGGCCCCTAGCCCCTGGCCCCTGGCTCCTGGCCCCTGGCTTCATGCCCATGGCTCCTAGCCTCATGCCCCTGGACTCTGGCCCCTAGCTCCTGGCCCCTGGCTCCTGGCCTCTAGCCCCTGGCCCCTGACTCCTGGCCCCTGGCTTAATGCCCATGGCTCCTGGCTTCATGCTCCTGGACTCTGGCCCCTAGCTCCTGGCCCCTGGCCTCTGGCCTCTAGCCCCTGGCCCCTGACTCCTGGCCCCTGACTCCTGGCCCCTGGCCACTGGCTCCTGGCCCCTGGCCCCTGGCTTCATGCCCATGGCTCCTGTCTTCATGCCCCCTGGCTCCTGGCCCCTGGCTTTTGGCCTCTGGCCCCTGGCTGCTGGCCCCTGGTTACTGGATCCTGGCCTCAGGCCCCTGGCTCCTGACTCGTGGCCCCGGCTCCTGGCCCCGGCCACTGGCTCCTGCCCCCTGGCTGCCGGTCACCTCACCAGGATGTGACACACTCCATGAGGGCGAGGGGTCACCGGCTATTTTTAACAGACTCCTTTCTAGCAGACATCATTGTTTGTCGTCCGAGGGAGGCCGCCCTCTCCTTCACCCCTATCCAACTTCCAGGAATTCAACCATGGAGGGCTTCCAAGGCCCTGGTCGTCCACCCACCGTCTCACACCGGTCTGCTGTCTCACCCATCGCCGTCCGCCATCTTACCCACACCGTCTCTCACACACACACATCTCACCCATGACCACTGCCATCTTACCCACACCGTCTCTCACACACACACATCTCACCCATGACCACCGCCATCTTACCCATACCGTCTCACACACACACACACACATCTCACCCATGACCACTGCCATCTTACCCATACCGTCTCTCACACACACACACATCTCACCCATGACCACCGCCATCTTACCCATACCGTCAAACACACACACACCCCTCACCCATGACCACCACCATTTTACCCATACCATCTCTAACACACACACACTTCTCACCCATGACCACCACCATCTTACCCATACCGTCTCTCATGCACACACATTTCACCCATGAACACCACCATCTTACCCATACCGTCTCACACACACACACATCTCACCCATGACCACTGCCATCTTACCCATACCGTCACACACACACACCTCACCAATGACCACTGCCATCTTACCCATACCGTCTCACACACACACACACACCTCACCCATGACCACCACCATCTTACCCATACCATCTCTCACACACACACACATCTCACCAATGACCACCGCCATCTTACCCATACCGTCTCACACACACACACACACATCTCACCCATGACCACTGCCATCTTACCCATACCGTCTCACACACACACTGTTAGAAGGCGACCTCAGGGGAGCCCGGAGGGGGGCCCTGACTATCCTGAGACCAACCCTCAAGGTATCGTAGCCGGGCACTGGCGGGAGACTCCTCAGGGGAGGAATCTCGTATCTAGGATCGTACACTCGGCACCACACGACAAAGAGACACCACACTGGGAGTTCTTAAGAATAAATTTTTATCAGATCGGAGTTGTAGGATCTTTATGATCCGCAAGGCAAATATATACGAGTGGAGCGCGGGCTCACAGAGTCTTGGAGGGGGGTAGGAGGTAGCGGGACAGTCTTTGGGGATATGGATCAAATGCAGGAGCGTACCCGGCGCACAGCTCACAATCCTCGAGCTGGGGGATACGCTTGTCGTCGTTGGGGTCCGGCGGGACCAAGAGAGTCTGTGGGAGCCGCGAGTCACTCAGCAGGGCTCAAGTACAAGTTCGGAGGTCTTACGATCTTCAGGGAGCCGCGAGTCACTCAGCAGGACTCAAACACGAGTTCGGAGGTCTTACGATCTTCAGGGAGCCGCGAGTCACTCAGCAGGGCTCAAGCACAAGTTCGGAGGTCTTACGATCTTCAGGGAGCCGCGAGTCACTCAGCAGGGCTCAGGTGTTTCCAAAGGCGAATCTGCCGGACAGTCCCAGAGCACCCCATGTTATAGGACGACTCCTCTTTGATGTCCGGAGTCTGTGCAGGCAGGGGTCTTGTCACCTGGGGGTCGCTTGTCGGGGTTTCCTGCCATTGTCTTTTGATCCTTTCAGGGCCGGGTCGGGAGGAGTCCTAGACACCCAGCAGGCATGGAGCCAGCCCTCGGGGAGGCCGGCGGGCCGATCGAAACCCACCTTCCCAGGGAAGCTCAGAGGTGCGATGGAAACTGCTCCTCCCTCTCTCATCCCAATGGGAGCGCGATGTCCCCCAGCCGGAGTGGCGCCTCTAGGCCAGGGTCGCGCTGGGGCCGGGCGGCCATCATGGTGCATGAAGTGGGCATGCGGGCCTGGTGTGGCCGAAAGGAGGAAGGCCACGGACGGGGAAGTCCTGGTTGGGTGTGTGTGTTCTGGTGGGAAGGATCGGCTAGGCCGTGGGCTCGGGGGCTGTGTGAGGTGCAGGGGTCAGGTTATGGGGTGCGGGGACAGGGATGGCTATGTTACGAGGGCCGGGTCAAACATGCGTCCCCCCCAGCTGAAAGCCGGAGAGAACTACCCATCCTCTTGGGGGTTCTCTTCGCTGAGGCGGAAGAACCGGGAGAGGCCATCGGCGTTGGCGTGGTCAGTACCAGGGCGATGTTCCACGGTGAAATCCATCCCCTGGAGGGAGATTGAACACCGCAGTAGCTTGGGGTTTTCTCCTCGCATCTGCATGAGCCATCGCAAGGGGCGATGGTCGGTTTGGACCTTGAAATGGGTGCCGAACAGGTAAGGGCGTAACTTCTTGAGGGCCCAGACTACGGCGATCGCCTCGCGCTCGATGGTGCTCCATCTCTGTTCTCTGGGCAACAGCCTTCGGCTGAGGAAGGCTACGGGCTGGTCTAGGCCTTGGTCATTCACCTGGGACAGGACGGCCCCAATTCCATGCTCGGAGGCGTCCGTTTGGACCACAAACTCCTTGGAGTAGTCGGGGGCCTGGAGGACGGGGGCAGTGCACATGGCCGCTTTCAGGGCATCAAACGCCTCTTGGCAGGCAGGGGTCCACTGCACTTTCTTGGGCTGTTTCTTGGACGTGAGTCCCGTGAGGGGACCGACGAGGCTGCCGTACCCCCGGATGAATCTCCGGTAGTAGCCCGTGAGGCCCAGAAAGGCTCGGACCTCCGTTTGGGTAGTGGGGGCGTCCCAGGCTAGGATGGCGTCGATTTTGGGCTGTAGAGGGGCGACCTGGCCGCTTCCGACCTGGTGCCCCAGGTAGGTTACCGAACCTTGCCCAATCTGGCACTTGCTGGCTTTCACGGTGAGGCCTGCCTGGCGCAGGGCGGTTAGCACCCTCCGGAGGTGCTGGAGGTGCTCACTCCATTCGGAACAAAAAACTGCGATATCGTCTAGATAGGCAGCGCTGAATTTTTCCAGCCCGGCCAGGACTCTATTTACCAGTCGCCGGAAGGTGGCCGGGGCATTTTTCATCCCGAAGGGCATCACGCGAAAGCGATAGTGCCCATCCGGGGTGGAGAAGGCGGACCGCTCCTTGGCTCCTTCTGTGAGCGCAATTTGCCAGTAGCCGCAGGTGAGATCGAAGGTGCTGAGGAACCGAGCAGCCCCGAGTCGGTCAATGAGCTCGTCGGCTCGGGGAATGGGGTGGGCATTGGCTCGGGTGACTTCATTGAGTCCCTGGTAGTCCACGCAGAAGCAGAGTTCTGGGGCGACACCGGGGGAAGCTGCTTTCGGGACCAGGACCACGGGGCTGGCCCAGGGACTGTCTGAGGGTTCGATCACTCCTAAGGTCAACATCTTCGAGACCTCGGCTTGAATGCAGGACCGGACCCGATCAAGGACTCGGTAGGCTCGGTGTCTCACCGGCGGGCTGTCTCCGGTATCCACGTCATGGACACACCAGTCGGTGACTTTGGGGACCAGGGAGAAGAGGTCGGAAAACTGCCCTAGGAGCTGGCGGCAATCCTCACGTTGCGGGGAAGTGAGGGATGGGGAGAGGTTCACTCCCTCTACGGAGCCGTCCTTCTCTTTGGTGCACAGGAGATCAGGGAGGGGATCCGACTCCTCCTCGGACCCGTCATCAGTGGCCAGCAGGAGGCTCAGCTCTGTCCGCACAAAGTGGGGCTTGAGGCGGTTCACGTGGAGGACCCGGAGGGGGTCCCGTGGTGACTGGACGTCCACCAAGTACGTGACCTGGCTCTTCCGCTCAACCACTTTGAAGGGCCCGGTCCATTTATCCTGGAGGGCGCAGGGTTTCACGGGGGCCATGACCCATACCTGATGGCCCGGCTGAAACTCGACCAGAGTGGCATTCTGGTCGTACCAGCGCTTCATCTCTTCCTGGCTCGCCTCCAGGTTGGCCTCGGCCATCTCTCGGAACTTCCTAGTCTGGTTTCGGAGGGTCAGGACGTATCGGAACACATCTCGGGGGAGACCTCGGGGCGCCGCCTCCCACTCTTCCTTGACCAGGCTGAGGGGCCCCCGGACGGGGTGCCCGTAGAGTAACTCAAAGGGGCTGAACCCCAAGGATTTCTGGGGAACTTCTCGGTAGGCGAACAGGAGGCAGGGGAGCAGGACGTCCCACTTACGCTGGAGGGGCTCTTCCAGGCCCGCGATCATCCCCTTCAGAGTCCGGTTAAACCGCTCTACCAGGCCGTTTCCTTGGGGGTGGTACGGGGTGGTGAATTTATAGGACACTCCGCATTGTTGCCACAAGGACGTCATGTATCTGGAGATGAAGTTCGTACCGCGATCACTCACAACCTCGCGGGGAAAACCCATACGGGAGAAGATTCCCATCAACGCCCGGCCCACCACGGGGGCTGTGACGGTGCGCAGGGGTTTGGCTTCAGGGTATCGGGTGGCATGATCCACCAGGACGAGGATAAAGCGGTGCCCTTGGGAGGTTGGGGGGTCCAGAGGCCCCACGATGTCGATCCCGACCCGCTCAAAAGGGGTACTGACGACAGGGAAGGGTTGGAGGGGAGCCTTGCGCTTTCCTCCGCTCTTCCCACTGGCCTGGCAGGTGGGACAGGACTTGCAGTGGGCTTCTACATCTGCTTTCATTCTGGGCCAGTAGAAGTGAGTCACGAGGCGACTGTAGGTTCTGTCCTGGCCCAAGTGGCCTGCGAGGGGAATGTCGTGGGCCAAGCCCAGGAGGAGGTCTCGGAAGCGTAGGGGTACCACCAGCACCCGGGCGGATCCTAGCTCCACCGACTTCTGCTCGCTGTACAAAAGGTCATTCTCCCAATACACCCGGTGCGTTCCAGTTTGGTCGCCCGCGGCCTGGGCCTCTGCCTGTTGCCGGGGCCCGACCAGGGAAGGACAGGTAGCCTGCTCTCGGCAGAACTCCTCTCGGGAGGGGCCCCCCTCGTGGCGCCACTGGGCCAATTCGGGCAGAGCGCCTAACTCGGTGACCTGTGCGGAGTCGGAAGGTGGGGGTTCGTCACTGGCGACCGACCCTTCTTGTGGGGGGATGTGGGGACCCTCGGCGGGGACCATCCTATCTTCAGTGGTCGGGGCGTCGTCGACTTTCCCCAGGGGGGTCAGTCGGGCCGCCATGGATCGGGTGGTGGCGCACACCCACTCAGGGAGACCCATCATCCCTAGGTGGGTCTTGCGCTCGACTTGTTTCCAGGGGGAACTTTCCAGGTCGTTCCCCAGGAGACAGTCGACTGGCTGGGACGTTCTCACTGCGACTTTCAGTTTACCGACCACCCCTCCCCATTCAAAAGGCACCAGGGCTACTTTACACAGACTTTCCGTGTTGTCAGCGGAAATGACCGGGCAAAAGATGTTGGGGAGGACCTGGTCTTCGTTGACCAAATGACTGAGGACACCAGTGATGCTGGCCCCGGTGTCACGGAGGGCTTCTACTTGGTGGCCATTGATCGTTACGAGCTGCCCATATTTCTTTGTGTTGGAGGGCAGGAGGCTTCCAGGGACCATTTCTCTATCTCCTAAGGATATTAGGGCCATGGCTGCGGGTTTCCACTCTACGGTCTCTTCAACCTCCTCCCCCAGTGCTACATTGGCTATCTGTCTAGCGGGGGCGCTGCCTGGGTGGTGTGTGGGGCCATGGGGCATTCAGGGTCGTTGGCGTAATGCCCGGGCTTCTGACAACGGAAACAAGTGATGGTCACCCGGTGCCCCCGTCTCAGGGGGGGCCGGATACAGCTGGTGGGGGTTTCGGGAAAGGCGGAGGTTGGGTCTTCGGGGGACTGGACTGGGACTCTCTCTGCCCTCCCTGGTTCCCCCCCCTCTCTGGCGGGGTGGTCCCTGACTGGCTCGGGGGTACTCTCCTACAGGGCCCCGGGAGACCCGGGTGTTGGTCCAGCGATCCGCCTCGACAGCCAGCTTTCTCGGATCCGTGAGCTTGCTGTCGAGCAGGTGCTGGTGCAGTTCCACAAAGCAGTTCGCAGCCAGGTGTTCCCACAACATAAGGTCTGTTAGTTCTTCTAGGGTGGTTACCTTGCTGCCCTTGATCCACCCATCGAATGCGCGGCTGAAGAGGTTCACATACTCCACCCATGTGGTGCCCGGGATCTTCCTGCAGTCCCGGAACCGCTGGCGGTACATCTCCGGGGTGAGGCCGTACCTTGTGAGGAGGGCCTCTTTCATGTGGTCGTAGGAGGTCTGCATGGAGGTTGGTAGGTCGAGCAGGGTGTCTCTCCCTTCGCTCAGGAATCGTCCCCACAACCCGGCCCCCCAATCCTTCTGCGGGACCCGATGGGAGGTCATGGCGACCTCGTAGGCCCTGAACCACTGTTGAGTGTCATCGTTTTTGTAATATTCTTTGACCACATCCTTGGGGATGTGGACCTTCTGCTACGTCGGGGAGGCCGCCTCTCGGTTCCCCGGGGGCCGCGCTTCTTCGCTTTTTGCTTTTAGCTCCATTTCCTTCAAGCTGCGTTCGTGCTCCAGTTGAAGTCTCCTTCCTTCGTGTTCCCGTTGGAGTTTCTTCTCTTCTAGTTCTCCTTGCACCCGCATCTGTTCCACTGCTAGCTTTTTCTCGGCTAATTTCAACTCGCCCTCAATTTTGAGTTTGGCTAATTCGAATTCGTGATGGCGTCTTCTTTCTCTGTCTGCGAGTTCCTCCGGGGATAGGCCCCCGTCTGGTACGAAGCTTCGCACCTGGTTGCTGCTGCGTTCTCCTTGGGAGGGTCCCGCTTCGTCGTGGGGCTCCACCGCTCCTTCTGGGCGGGGGGCTGCAGAATCCACCCAAGCTTTTAGTGCCTTCTGCATATCTTCTTTGGTGTTGAGACCAGTGGTAGCGATTTTTAGTTCTTTGCAGAATTGCTTCAGTTCTCTGTGTGTGTACTCCTCCAGTTGTTCCGCCTGGAACACGGTACTGGTGTCGTTTTCTGTGAGAACCCCGGCGTTTCCTTCTGCCATCTTTGTCGGTAGTGCGTCAGCCGTTCACGGTACGATCTCTAGATTATGGGCACGAATCCCGTCGCTTGCCACCAATGTTAGAAGGCGACCTCAGAGGAGCCTGGAGGGGGGCCCTGACTATCCTGAGACCAACCCTCGAGGTATCGTAGCCGGGCGCTGGCGGGAGACTCCTCAGGGGAGGAATCTCGTATCTAGGATCGTACACTCGGCACCACACGACAAAGAGACACCACACCGGGAGTTCTTAAGAATAAATCTTTATCAGATCGGAGTTGTAGGATCTTTATGATCCGCAAGGCAAATATATACGAGTGGAGCGTGGGCTCACAGAGTCTTGGAGGGGGGTAGGAGTTAGCGGGACAGTCTTTGGGGATATGGATCAAATGCAGGAGCGTACCCGGCGCACAGCTCACAATCCTCGAGCTGGGGGATACGCTTGTCGTCGTTGGGGTCCGGCGGGACCAAGAGAGTCTGTGGGAGCCGCGAGTCACTCAGCAGGGCTCAAGTACAAGTTCGGAGGTCTTACGATCTTCAGGGAGCCGCGAGTCACTCAGCAGGGCTCAAGCACGAGTTCGGAGGTCTTACGATCTTCAGGGAGCCGCGAGTCACTCAGCAGGGTTCAAGCACAAGTTCGGAGGTCTTACGATCTTCAGGGAGCCACGAGTCACTCAGCAGGGCTCAGGTGTTTCCAA
Organism: Triturus cristatus; assembly: GCF_964204655.1. Classification (NCBI taxonomy): domain Eukaryota; kingdom Metazoa; phylum Chordata; class Amphibia; order Caudata; family Salamandridae; genus Triturus; species Triturus cristatus. Next base: position 1,190,913,405 of record NC_140580.1, read on the forward strand.
AGGCGAATCTGCCGGACAGTCCCAGAGCACACCTTGTTATAGGACGACTCCTCTTTGATGTCCGGAGTCTGTGCAGGCAGGGGTCTTGTCACCTGGGGGTCGCTTGTCGGGGTTTCCTGCCATTGTCTTTTGATCCTTTCAGGGCCGGGTCGGGAGGAGTCCCAGACACCCAGCAGGCGTGGAGCCAGCACTCGGGGAGGCCGGCGGGCCGATCGAAACCCACCTTCCCAGGGGAGCTCAGAGGTGCGATGGAAACTGCTCCTCCCTCTCTCATCCCAATGGGAGCGCGATGTCGCCCAGCCGGAGTGGCGCCTCTAGGCCAGGGTCGCGCTGGGGCCGGGCGGCCATCATGGTGCATGAAGTGGGCATGTGGGTCTGGTGAGGCCGAAAGGAGGAAGGCCACGGACGGGGAAGTCCTGGTCGGGTGTGTGTGTTCTGGTGGGAAGGATCGGCTTGGCCGTGGGCTCGGGGGCTGTGTGAGGTGCAGGGGTCAGGTTATGGGGTGCGGGGACAGGGATGGCTATGTTACGAGGGCCGGGTCTAACACACACACACACACACACACCTCACCAATGACCACCGCCATCTTACCCATACGTCTCACACACAAACACACACACACCTCACCCATGACCACCGCCATCTTACCCATACCGTCTCACACACACACACCTCACCCATGACCACCGCCATCTTACCCATAGCGTCTCACACACACACACACACACACATCTCACCAATGACCACCGGCATCTTACCCACACCGTCTCACACACACCAGTCGCACCCATCACCGTCTATCATCTTACCCACAGCGTCTCTCACACATCTCACCCATCACCGTCTACCATCTAAAGCACACCGTCTCTCACACGTCTCACCCATCGCCTCCCGCCAACTTACCGTCTCTACTGGCCCAGGTAAGTGTCTCTCACCTCTACTGGCCCAGGTAGGTGTCTCTCACCTCCTCTGCCCTACATAGGTGTCTCTCACCTCTACTGGGCCAGGTAGGTGTCTCTCACCTCTACTGGGCCAGGTAGGTGTGTCTCACCTTCTCTGCCCCCAGTAGGAGTCTATCACCCTCCTCTGCCCCAGGTTGGTGTCTCACCCTCCTGGCCCAGGTAGGTGTCTCTCACCTCTACTGGGCCAGGTAGGTGTCTCTCACTTCCTCTGCCCTACATAGGTGTCTCTCACCTCTACTGGGCCAGGTAGGTGTCTCTCACCTCTACTGGGCCAGGTAGGTGTGTCTCACCTTCTCTGCCCCCAGTAGCTGTCTCTCATCCTCCTCTGCCTCCGGTAGGTGTCTCTCACCTCCTCTGCCCCGGTGGGTGTCACTCATCCTCTTGTGCCCCCGTATGTGTCTCAGACCCCTCCTGTGCCCCCGGTAGGTGTCTCAGACCCCTCCTCTGACCCCGGTAGGTGTCGCTCACCCTCCTCTTGTAGGTGTCTCTCACCTCCTCTGCCCTCGGTAGGTGTCTCTCACCTCTATTTCCCCCAGTGGGTGTCTCTCACCTCCTCTGCTCCCGGCAGGTGTCTCTCGCATCCACTGGGCCCGGTAGGTGTCTCTCACCTGCTCTGCCCTAGGTAGGTGTCTCTCACCACTACTGGCCCCGGTAGGTGTCTCTCACCCTCCTCTGTCCCCGGTAGGTGTCTCTCACTTCCCCTGGCCCAGGTAGGTGTCTATCAGCTCTACTGCCCGCAGTATGTGACTCAGACCCCTCCTCGGCCCCCAGGTCCTCTCACCTCCTCTGCCTCGGTAGGTGTCTCTCACCTCTACTGCCACCGGTAGGTGTCTCTCACTTCTACTGCTTCTGGTAGGTGTCTCTCACATCTACTGCCCCTGGTAGGTGTCTCTCACCTCTACTACCCGTTCAGTTCAGTTAAAAAATAATGTTTATTTAGACCAATTGGTCTTTAAACCACAGCATTTACAATACCATTTAAAAATGTCCACATTGCTAAATTATGTTCTTAAACATTATGAGTCATAAAATCCTTAAAAAATCATTCTTAACAATTTTAAAACAGTTTTATAACAGATAATTTCATTTACAATTGGAAGGCACTAGCTACTCTTACGCCTCTAATGGGGCGGGGAGCTTATATATACCCTGCATATATTTCCCAATGGCTATTGCTATATCTAAATGTTCCATATCAGCAAGAAGCTCCCATGCTTGTAAGCGCGTCCTTACACCATATTTTAAGAATATCGGACGGAGGAATAATTTACGTAAATTTAAAAATCTTCGACAATCTAATAAAATGTGTAAAATGTTGCATTTCAATCCTATCTTGCACGTACACTTGCCATCAGGTTGCATTAAAACTGATTTTATTGCGCAATTTATTATGGCTGGGCTAATGCCACTTCTTATCCTAAGTACTTCCATTCTTAACCAATGGTTCGGTAGTAAATCGAGATAGGGAAAGCTGACATCTTTCTCCCAGCTAGAACGCATGAATTTTACAGAATCTGTCCTAATCAAATACTCGTGATCTGTTACTCTAGAAAATTCTTTACCCTGCATTTTAAGTACACTCTTTATTACATTTATTTGTAGGGTCAGGGGGTCAATTTTCACATTCTGATGGCCTGAATCATTGCCGAGCTGGGAAGTGACAATAATGATTTCAGACATTTCCCTTCTTCTTTATCCCAGGAGCTTTTACCATCAATACAAATGACTTCTGAGCCATATTGGTAGGTGTCTTAGCCCCCTCCTCTGCCCGGTAGGTGTCTCTCACCTCTACTGCGTCCGGTAGGTGTCTCCCACATCTACTCCCACCGGTAGGTGTCTATCTACTGCGTCCGGTAGGTGTCTCGCGCCTCTACTGCGTCCGGTAGGTGTCTCTCACATCTTCTCCCCCCGGTAGGTGTCTTTCACCTCCTCTGCCCCCGGCAGTTGTCTCTCACCCTCCCCCGCCCTGGTATGTGTCTTAGCCCCCTCCTCTGCCTGGTAGGTGTCTCTCACATCTACTGTCCCCGGTAGGTGTCTCTCACCTCTACTGCTTCCGGTAGGTGTCTCTCACAGCTACTGCCCCCAGTAGGTGTGTCTCACCTCTACTGCGACCGGTAGGTGTCTCCCACATCTACTCCCCCCGGTAGGTGTCTATCTACTGCGTCCGGTAGGTGTCTCTCACATCTTCTCCCCCCGGTAGGTGTCTTTCACCTCCTCTGCCCGCGGCAGGTGTCTCTCACCCTCCCCCGCCCTGGTATGTGTCTTAGCCCCCTCCTCTGCCTGGTAGGTGTCTCTCACATCTACTCCCCCCGGTTGGTGTCTCTCACCTCTACTGCGTCCGGTAGTTGTCTCTCACATCTACTCCCCCTGGTAGGTGTCTCTCACATCTACTGCCCCCGGTAGGTGTCACTCACATTTACTGCCCCCGGTAGGTGTCTCTCACCCTCCTCTGCCCCGGGTAGGTGTCTCTCACAGCCACTGCCCCCGGTAGGTGTATCTCACCTCCTTTGCCACCGGCAGGTGTCTTTCACCTCCTCTGCCCCCGGTAGCTGTCTATCACCCCTCCTCTGCCCCCCCCCATTATGTGTCTCAGACCCCTCCTCTGCCCCCAGTAAGTGTCTTTTACCTCCTCTGTCCCCGGCAGGTGTCTCTCACCCTCCTCTGCCCCGGGTAGGTGCCTCTCACAGCTACTGCCCCCGGTAGGTGTCTCTCACATTTACTGCCCTCGGTAGGTGTCTCTCACCCTCCTCTGCCCCGGGTAGGTGTCTCTCACAGCTACTGCCCCCGGTAGGTGTCTCTCACCCTCCTCTGCCCCGGCTAGGTGTCTCTCACAGTTACTGCCCCCGGTAGGTGTCTCTCACCTCCTCTGCCTCCGGTAGCTGTCCATCCCCCTCCTCTGCCTCCCCCCCCCCCCCATTATGTGTCTCAGACCGCTCCTCTGCCCCCGGTAGGTGTCTCTCACCTCTACTGCTTCCCCTCCCTCCATCTCCTCCTGGACGCGACCCCCCGCCACTTACCGGCACTTGCGACTGGTTCACGTTCAAGATGTGCACTTCACGGGGGCTTCCTCCGCCGACGCAGCCTCGGGGCGCTGTACTTTGGGTGTAAGACACGTCCATGTGGGGGGGCCTGTCCATCGGCTTCAGCTCACATGCGCGCCCCCGCGCCGGGCCTGCAGAGGAAGGAGAGAGGCGGTCAGTGCCTGAGGATTGAAGAGAGAGCAGGCCGACGCGCCAACGTCTGGGGGAGCCCCCCCCCCCCATCAGCGCACTAGGCCAGTGGTCCCCAGCACCAACGTCTGTGGGAGCCCCAGCACCCTAGGCCAGGGGTCCCTAGCACCAACGTCTGGGGGAGCCCCCCCCCCCAACGCACTAGGCCAGGGCCCTCCAGCCCCTACCTCTGGGGGAGCCCCCAGCCCCCTAGGCCAGGGTTCCCCAGCACCAACCCCTGGGGGAGCCCCAGCACCCTGGGACAAAGGGCCTCAGCACCAACGTCTGGGGGAGCCCCAGCCCCCTAGGCCAGGGTTCCCCAGCAGCAACGTCTGGGGGAGCCCCAGCACCCTAGGCCAGGAGTCCCTAGCACCAACGTCTGGGGGAGCCCCCCCCCCCCACCAGCGCACTAGGCCAGTGGTCCCCAGCACCAACGTCTGGGGGAGCCCCCCCCCCAACGCACTAGGCCAGGGCCCTCCAGCCCCAACCTCTGGGGGAGCCCCCAGCCCCCTAGGCCTGGGTTCCCCAGCACCAACCCCTGGGGGAGCCCCAGCACCCTGGGACAAAGAGCCTCAGCAGCAACGTCTGGGGGAGCCCCAGCACCCTGGACAGCGGTCCCCAGCACCAACCCCTGGGGGATCCCCCCCCCCCCCCCCCAACGCACTAGGCCAGAGGTCCTCAGCACCAACCTCTGCCCCCCCCCCCCCCCAACGAGATACACAAACACTGTAAGGATGTCAGATGTGTTGGTCTCCCCGGTACTTACACAAACAACAATTTAAATAAAGCTTCTCTGCTTTAACTCCTTAATAGCGTTTTAGCGCTACTCATCCCATGCAGGGTGTCAGGGCGCTTTACATCACACGTACAGTTTATACCCTGACAGCAAATCATATGTGTGTACATCAAAGTGCAGGGTGTGTTACATAAGACAGTGGGGGCTGCAAGACGTAGGAGCCCATGTCCTTCATAGCTCACTGTGCTTTGTTAGAAGGATTACAATTTATAAACTGCAAGTAACAAAAGCATCTCTGTGTTAAAGGCAGAAACCCACATCCCCCTTTACATAAAGGAACAAGCACTTGCAATGCAATAAGCCTCGCATTTGTTAAAGTTAGAGCTGTTGATGTTCAAAATGACTATCTTTTTACTTTTTAATTTTTTATTTGCAGTTGAGTAATCATATTGGCATAGTGCTATTGCCTTTGGTATAAAAAACGCAAAAGTAAAAAACAGTCATGTTTAACTCCGATAGCTCTCACTTTAACAAACGCCAGACCTCTTGCATTGCAAATGCTTCTCTTTCGAGCCATGCTGCGGGGGCAGTAGCATATGTGGCTAAAAGATTCATATGGATTTGCTACACAAATATATTCCAGGTATTAAAGTGTAAAAATAATGTAACTGCATATTTATAAAACACCGCAAAGAAAAGACATATATAGTGTAACCTAAATGGTTAGTATTACACAGATGACGTTTAGTACCGGGTGTTATAGAAAACAAACCGCATATTACAGAACATGCACATTAGACAGCACGCCCAAAACCATCATGGCGCAGAATAAAGAACAGATATTATATCTATATATTCACTGAAAAAACCATAGGTTTCAGGCACGTTATAGTTCGGAATTAGCATTTAAAAAACCTCAGAAATTCACTGAAAAAACCATAGGTTTCAGGGGCGTTATAGTTAGCTGGACTTTTCACTTGTACAAAACCATTGAAATTCCCCCGTTATAGTTAGTTCAGCTAACTATAACTCGCGCGCCCGCAATGCACTGCTGATGACGTCACATATTACATCACTCATGACATGGTCAGTGACATCACTCATGACATCACTGATGACATCTCAAATGACATCACTGATGACATCACTGATGATATCATCCAGTGAATGTCTGTTTTTCTGAAAATTAAATATGTTTTATATATGTATATCTCAAGGTCGATGGAAGAATAAATGGGTATATAAGTGTCTAAATGGATGATTTGTTTTTGAAAAATTGATTGTGTAACTGACTGATTAAGTGTATCACAGTGAATACATGGCTTAGTGAGTAATGTTTAAATATGTAAATATCTGTATCAGTCTCTCACTTTGTGTATAAGGGGCTGCATGGGTTGGTGAGTAGCTACATGGGTGTCTATATAGGTTATTAGTTGGTTTTTTGAGTATCAGTCTGAGTGTCTGCATGGTTCGGTGGGGGGCATTAGGTAGTGCATTGGTGCATGAATGAGTGACTCACTGTTTGTATGTGTTGAAGACAGCATGTGTGCAGGAATGTATGGGTGGATGAGTGTGTGTATGGGTGTGTTAGTGAGTGAATGACTGTCTCAATAGTGTCTCTATGAGTAACTACATATGTTTTAAACTAGTATATGTGACTATTGGTGTATATATGTGAGAGTGAGAGATTGAAAGAGTTCCTGTATGAATAAGTATGTGTTTCTATAAGTGATTGTTTAAAAGACTAAGTATGTGTAAGTTTCCGTAGAAGTAAGTGTGGTGGTGTGTGTATAACTGTATATGCAAGTAAATGTATGTTTGATTCTTTATTCGCATGAGTGACTATGTGTGTGAGTAACTCTATGGATGAGTGGCATTGTGTAACAGGATGTATAGGTGTATGAGTACATATGATGAGTGAGTACATGTATGAGTGACTGTATTGGACTGTTGGTGAATGAGTGGATGTGTATGTGGATCTTAGAATTACTGAAGAGGTTGTTGTAACTGGTATTGGTATGTCCATTGTTTTGAAAATTGTAGTCTCTATTTTTGAATGTGTGTATCAAAGGTTATATTAGGGTGAGAGGAGGTCTGCCACTCTATCACAAGGATGATGTCATCAGTGATGTCATCAGTGATGTCATTTGAGATGTCATCAGTGATGTCATGAGTGATGTCACTGACCATGTCATGAGTGATGTAATATGTGACGTCATCAGCAGTGCATTGCGGGCGCGCGAGTTATAACGGGGGAATTTCAATTGTTTTGTACGAGTGAAATGTCCAGCTAACTATAACACCCCTGAAACCTATGGTTTTTTCAGAGAATTTCTAAGGTTTTTTAAATGCTAATTCCTAACTATAACGTGCCTGAAACACATGGTTTTTTCAGTGAATTTCAAAGGTTTTTTAAATGCTAATTTCTAGCTATGCCTACAGAGATAGGACATGTGAAGAAAGAAGAAAAAACGCACAGAAAGAAAAAAAAGAAATGCAGAAAGAAGCAACAGAAGTCCTCAAAGACGAAGAAAAGTGCAGGAAGAAGGATAACGTGCAGAAAGAACAAAAAGAAGAGCAGAAAGAAGCCCTGATGCAAAATCATCCTGTACCCTCAACTTTTTCAGACGGATACTGGTGGTAACTGAGTCTGACTAACTAGTCCTAGAGCCAGTGCTATGTTAAAAGACACTCAGAATACAGTGAAAACACCTACATACACTAGGGAACACTATGCGTTGGGGTCCCCCTGTGATCAGCATGACCTCCTCTGTAAGCCCCTAGTATATAATAGAGAAAGGGATTAAAACTACCACTTAAAATGCGCCACAGGGCGTGTTTGCACACGTCACCTCAGGCCCCATCCCCTCCCTTCCCCACTGTGTAAACGCGCCCTGTGGCCGTTTTAAGTTGGAAGATTAAGTCCCCTTGAATCCTGAGGGTCCCTAGGGTCCAACTAGACCACTAGGTACCTCCAGTAAGCACCACAGAGCTGCATTGCAGAGAGGTGTAAAAAGTGGCACGGCCTAGACCACCTCTCTGCAACGCAGCTCAGTGGCACTTACTGGATGCACCTGGTGGGCTTGCTAGCCCACAGGGGCACTCAGGATTGAAGGGGAATTATTTCCCCAACTTAAAACGCGCCACAGGGCGTGTTTGCACACGTCACCACAGGCCCCGTCCCCTCCCTTCCCCACTGTGTAAACATGCCCTGTGGTCGTTTTAAGTTGGGAGATTAAGTCCCCTTGAATCCTGAGGGTCCCTAGGAGCAAAATAGCCCACTCGGTACGTCCAGTAAGCGCCATTGCAGAGAGGTGTAAAAAGGGGCACGGCCTGCACCACCTCTCTGCAACGCAGAGCAGTGGCGCTTACTGGAAGCACCTGGTGGGCTAGTTGGCCCCCAGGGTCCCTCACAGGGCGTGTTTGCACACGTCACCTCAGGCCCCGTCACCTCCCTTCACCATTGTGTAAACGCGCCCTGTGGCCGTTCTAAGTTGAGAGATTAAGTCCCCTTGAATCCTAAGGGTCCCTAGGGTCAAACTAGCCCACTAGGTACCTCCAGTAAGCGCCACAGAGCTGCGTTGCAGAGAGGTGTAAAAAGGGGCGTGGCCTCAGAACACCTGTCTGCAACGCAGCTCCCTGGCGCATACTGGAGATACCTGTTGGGCTAGTTGGCCCTCAGGGACCCTCAGTATTGAAGGGGAATTAATTCCCCAACTTACAACTGGCCAGGGGCCGCGTTTGCAGAGTGCTGCAAGGAGGGGGCGTAGCCTCCGGCACGATGCCGGTCTTTTATTTTTTTAATTTTTTTAAGGAGGGCTGTGGGGCCCCCCTTCTTTTTCTAATTTATTGGCTCTGGGGACCCCATCCCCCAGGGCCTGCACCCTAATTTTTTTTGTTGAAAAAAATTAATTTGGAAGGGGGCCGTGTGGCCCCCCTCCCAAGGCCTTAATCGGCCCCGGGGACCCCAACCCCTGGGTCATGGCCTATTAAAAAAAAAAATCTTTAGGAGGGGGGCTGCGTTGCCCCCTTCCTCAGGCCACTTATGGCCCCAGGGACCCCATCTCCCGGGGCCGGCCTTTGTTTTTTATTATTTTTTAAAAATATGTATTTATAGAAACACCTAGGACATGCTGGACAAACAGTATATACCTATCACCATGACGATTTGCGTGATATTCATTAAAAGGCGACTATGTATACAATGAATCCACGTGGAATGTATTTACACCGCTAGTGAAGCTCTGACGTGTCTGACGCCCTACCGTGCCTAATCCCGGCGCCCCCGCCGGTGGGTACTCTCCAAGTAGACACCCTTGTCTTTTATTTATACAAACATGGGTAGCTATTGACGGGCACATTTAATACACACGCACACCAAGCCATTCAAAGGGGATTCGACAAAAATTCGACCAAACTATGCAAGAAACCCCCCTCACGGTTAATAAAACACACATCCACCGCCGGATGTGTAATATTTTTTATTTTACTCTCTGGATAGGAAACGAACCTCACTTGAGAGTCACAGCGTGCTCCTGGCTGAGCCCAATGCTGTGTTACACCCACCAGTGCCCTCCGAGTGCCACACACCTCTGTGTTGTATTCCACCAGCTAGTGCGTATGCTATGACACTCTCTAGCCCATGTGCACTGTAACACCACCCCGTGAATATGTCATGCCACACTTGTCTTCGCACGGGTTATATTGCCCCATCTAACGTGCCTTCCTCGATGCCTATGTTATAACGCACAGTGCTATGCCGTACATATTACAATCTGGGATCCATATCTTTGTCACAGTGCATATGCAACGTTACACTCCCCAGCACATATTTTATATTACAACTTTAGAGACTAGTTAGGTTACACAACACTGCCCTGTGCATATTACACTCCAATGTGCATATCGCATAGCACACACTAGTACCTGTGCTATCTCGCGCTCTCCAATGAATCTGTCATTGCGCACAATATATTGCATATTATATTTCACGCCCCGGTTTATCTTATATCACACTTTTTGGTGCATAGTTTATACTATATACTATATCTAGTTTTCATTTTCAATCGTGCTCTCAGGACTATGTTCTATATAACACTGCGTCCACCTACCCTTTTCACGGGCATTACATTTTGCGATGGGGGTGGAGGGTCAGGGGGTGTTTCTGCCAAGTGAGCCCGGAGTCACAGTCACAAACGTCCTCTCCTTCCTGAATAAAAGTGAGATTATGCTGCATACTTGTTCATATTTTAAGTAGTTCGCACAGACACACATTTTATAAACACTAAAGTTCCTAATACCCACCTTCTCTGAACAGTTAGCTTGCTGCCCCATCACCTCCTCCGTATCCTCTGTTGTCTGAATCCATGGACTAGCCTCCTCCCTCCTGCCATGCATGGTCTGATGTGCTGCCACTGACCTCCATTTAGCATGATGTACCAGTCCACTCCTCCTGCCCTCCATTGCCCAATTCTATGGCCCATAATTGACCTCCTGCTTAGCCTCTGTGCCTAGCTTGCTGCCCCTATTCTCCTTCCCCCTGCCCTCTGATGTCTTTGTGCATGCCCCTGCTCCATCCTTTTTGCCCACCATGTTCCATGGACCTGCCACTCCTATCTACTCTGAGTGTTCTGTTGAGCAGCCACTCCCCTCCCACCTGCCTAGCATTGTCAGATGACTGTAAACTGTCCCTGCCACCTCCACCATGCCTGTCCACATGCCATGCCCCTTTCCCCTTCTTCCTGTCCTCCATGGTCCATTTTACTGCCACAACCTTTTGCCCTCCCTGGTCTGTTGTGCTGCAACTGCTCCTCCTGCCTACCCCGCGCGGTCTGTTGTGAGGCCCCTTCCCCTGAACTCTCTTGTCTGTGCCCAGGTCCTGACCCTCCCTTCTATCCTCCATGGTCCTTTGTGCATGCTCCTGCACCCTCCTTCTTGCCCATCATAGCCATTGAGCTGCCACTAACCCTCCCGCTTGCCATGCATGGTCTTCTGTGTTGCCATGGCCCCTCCCACCTTCCCTGTGTGGTCAGCTAGCTGCTCCTGACCCCCTCCCACCTTCCCTCCATGGTCTGTGTGTATGCCATCATAGTCTCACTGTTGCTCTCCATGGTGTGTCTTGTTTATAGTGCCCAACCTGCCTGACCTCCATGGTCATCTTGCTGCTCCTGCCCTGCCACCTTGCCCCCAGCCCTCTGTTTCCATGTGCAGACCCCTACTCCCTCCCTCCTGGCTTGTCTGTTCCATTGTAATGCCCCTGATCCGTCCCTCCTGCCATTTATGGTCTGTTATGCTGCAGCTTTCTCTCCTGTCTGTCCATTATGGTCAGCTAGCTACCATTACCTCTTTCCCCTCTGTTCTCTGTTGTCCATGTGCATGGTCCTGTCCCCTCCCTATTGCTTTCTATGGATTGTTGTGCTGCACTCCCGTCCCGCATGCCCTGTGTGGTGTATTGTGCTGCTGCAAACCCTGATGCCTGCCCTGTAGGGTCAGTTTGGTGCACCTCTCCATGTCCCTCCTGTCCTCTGTTATCCGAGTCCATGTCCCTACCCCAATTCCTCCTGCCTTCCATGATCCAATGTACCATACTTGCGAACATTTTGAACTTGGTAAGAGGGAGATTTTGAAAAAAAACTGGGGTATTGATTTTCCCCTTTGAGTTACATTGAAAAAGAGGAGATTGTAGACAGGAGACAGATCAAATAAAGCCCATTTGAGCTTAAAAGCATTGGACGTTTCCTGGCTGAATCGGGTCTGTTGGCATGTATGGTTGTACTACCATTGCCTCTTCCTTCTGCCCACAATGCTCTATTATATTCCCACAGCCTCTCTTGCAAGTCCTGTATTGTTGGTTTGTTGCCCCTGCCCCCCTTTCCACTGCCCTCCATAGTCTGCTGTGCTGCCACTGCCCTTCCTGCCTGCCCAGTGAGGTCAAATTGTTGCCTTTGCACTCTCCTACCTGCCTTCAATTTTCAGAGTCCGTGCCCCTGGCCTCTGCCTCTCAACAGTATCCCAATGAACAACTAGATTGCTAACATTCTATATTTATTACAAAAGTGTGGAACGCCTGACGTCATCTTGATGTAATCAAAACTGTAATACCTAGAGCATTTCCTTTAGAAATTACATATATGAGAGAGTCTTATTTGCATCAAAAGTATTGTTAGTGCTCTAAAAAGCTAAAATGAGGACATATTTTCTGAGTTTTCAAATAGCGACAAAGAACTTTTGAATTATTTGTTACCTTTATGTTTTTTTATCCAGTTGACCACTTGATTAAATGTTGCACTTAGGGGAGAGGATGTGGTGTTACTTCCAGAACTGCAGACTTTGCAACTGGGGAACCAGGTTGGAGTTTCTGCTTCAGCTCGACATTCTGTGATTCTGGTCAAATCACTTAGTCTCCCCATGTCTACAACCAAAATGAATTTGATCTTATGTGATGTAACCAATGCTCATGTAAAGCATTCCAATACCTGACAAGTCTGCACTATATAAAACTGCAAATACACAAAAAATAAGTGTTTTGCACACTTCTGTCATTGGGCTACATGTGAGCTACATCTGGGTGATATTTGGGCTGCATTTGGGCTCTTTTGTCTCTGGTGGCCATCTTGGGAGATTTATTTGTTATGAAATTTCCAAATTTCCTCATTTACTGCAGTCTCCTCAGTAGGAAATGCTTTCAGGTTTTTTACTTTGATTCCATCAAGAAGGTATTCAGATATGTCACACATTTGCCATACATTCTGAATGTTAGCACTCTAGTTGCTCATTAGATCACTGTAGTAAAGCTACTGCTCACCACGGAAGTCTGCAGCTGGTATTAAAAGTGCATGTTTCAGTCTGCATATCAGAATTTTTTAATGAAATAGAAGAGGATTTGAGAAGTTACTCAAAATGTGCCCTAATTTTTCTTTCTGCAGCACTAATCATACTTTCTATGGCAAAATGAACCCCCTCATTGTGTTCCTTTTTAAATTAAATGTTTTAAGAGTTACCACTTTATTACAATCAAGATGGCTTCAGGTGTGCCATACGTTTATCATAAGTAGGACTGTTAGCGCTCTAGTAGTTCTTTGGAACACTCTGGGAAGCTGCAGTAGAACACAAAGGAATCAACTGACAGTCTCTGCCCTTGTTGGATGTACACGTTTGACTGAGAATGTCAGACTTCATTCTCACATGACTGAGAAAGATAATGTGAATTTACAGAAAATATGCTCTCAGTTTAGCTTATAGATCACCTTCCAAACCTCTGTGGGAAAAGCATGAGAAAATAGTTTTCTCTCAAGCATGATTCATAATATCACAGCAGAAGGCTTTTTCACATGGTAAAATCACCTTAGAACACACCACAATTCCTAAAATGAGTATGGTACCATCAACAAAGGATTTACAATGTAACTAAAGTCTTAAAACCTTCTATTAACTGCAATGCTTTTTAATGAGGTGCCATCATGTATATTGGTCCCAAGATGGCTGCCAACACTTCTTGGATGAAGTGCTGAGAGCCAATCAGATCTCACGATGAGATGTGGGGCTAGGCTCCGCCCAGATATATCTATCTTTTTAACTCTAATTTTCTCAGGAACTACTGAACGGATTTACACCATTTAAGCAAAAGGCACGAGTCTTACCTGAGGACTACCTCTTTGCCAAATTTGGTGTAATTCCGTTCAGCAGTTCGGGCTGTAGCTGCGTCAACAGGTCCTATGGGAAAATGCATTTTGCGATCCCCCTTTTTTCTCGGCCCCCGCTTGACGAATCACCGTGAAATTTTCAGGATAGGAGCGGACTGGAGCTGGCCAAAAGTTTGGAAAATTTTGCGAACATTCATCAATCGGCGCCAACGTTATTCCATATAGAATGTTGCAGATTTCCTATGGAAAATAGGTCCTAACTATAACTACCTACTGGTGACTGCCAGTAGGTAATATATATATATATATTCACTTAAAAAACCATAGGTTTCACACATGTTATAGTTAGCTGGACATTTCACTCGTAAAAAACCAATGAAATTCCCCCATTATAGTTAGTGCAGGCAACTATAACTCACGCGACCGCAATCCTCTGCTGATGACGTCAGATATTACATCACTGTATTTAGACACTTATTTACCCATGTCTTCTTCCATTAATCTTTAGCTATACATATATTACAAATATTTATTTTTCATAAAGACACATATGTCATCAGTGATGTAATATCTGACGTCATCAGCAGAGGATTGCTGGGTGGAGTAAAGCAGAGTGGCGTTGAGTGGAGTAAAGCAGCGTGGAGTGGAGTAAAGTTGAGTGGCGTTGAGTCGGGTAAAGCAGTGTGGAGTGGAGTAAAGCTGAGTGGCGTGGAGTAAATCTGAGTGGTGTGGAGTAAAGCAGTGTTGTGTAGCATGGAGTGGAGTGGCGCTGCATACAATGGAGTGCAGCTGCGTATGATAGAGTGACGCTGCGGATAATGGAGTGGCGTTGCATAGAGCGGAGTGGCGTTGCATAGAGTGGTTTTATTTATTTATTTATTTATTTAAACTTATAACTAAATGGAGAGTAGGAGCAGCCACACACTAAATGGAGAGTAGGAGCGGCCACACACTAAATGGAGACTAGGAGCGGCCATACACTAAATGGAGAGTAGGAGCAGCCACACACTAAATGGAGAGTAGGAGCGGCCACACACTAAATGGAGAGTAGGAGCGGCCAATCACTAAATGGAGAGTAGGAGCGGCCATACACTAAATGGAGAGTAGGAACGGCCACACACTAAATGGAGACTAGGAGCGGCCACACACTAAATGGAGAGTAGGAGAGGCCACACACTAAATGGAGAGTAGGAGCGGCCAATCACTAAATGGAGAATAGGAGCGGCCAATCACTAAATGGAGAGTAGGAGCGGCCACACACTAAATGGAGAGTAGGAGCGGCCATACACTAAATGGAGAGTAGGAGCGGCCACACACTAAATGGAGAGTAGGAGCGGCCAATCACTAAATGGAGAGTAGGAGCGGCCACACACTAAATGGAGAGTAGGAGCGGCCACACACTAAATGGAGAGTAGGAGTGGCCATACATTAAATGTAGAGTAGGAGCGGCCATACACTAAATGGAGAGTAGGAGCGGCCACACACTAAATGGAGAGTAGGAGTGGCCATACATTAAATGGAGAGTAGGAGCGGCCACACACTGAATGGAGAATAGGAGCGGCCATACATTAAATGGAGAGTAGGAGCGGCCACACACTGAATGGAGAGTAGGAGCGGCCACACACTAAATGGAGAGTAGGAGCGGCCACACACTAAATGGAGAGTAGGAGCGGTCACACACTGAATGGAGAGTAGGAGCGGCCACACATTAAATGGAGAGTAGGAGCGGCCACACACTAAATGGAGAGTAGGAGCGGCCAATCACTAAATGGAGACTAGGAGCGGCCACACACTAAATGGAGAGTAGGAGCGGCCACACACTAAATGGAGAGTAGGAGCGGCCACACACTAAATGGAGAGTAGGAGCGGCCATACACTAAATGGAGAGTAGGAGCGGCCACACACTAAATGGAGAGTAGGAGTGGCCATACATTAAATGTAGAGTAGGAGCGGCCATACACTAAATGGAGAGTAGGAGCGGCCACACACTAAATGGAGAGTAGGAGTGGCCATACATTAAATGGAGAGTAGGAGCGGCCACACACTGAATGGAGAATAGGAGCGGCCATACATTAAATGGAGAGTAGGAGTGGTCACACACTGAATGGAGAGTAGGAGCGGCCACACACTAAATGGAGAGAAGGAGCGGCCACACACTAAATGGAGAGTAGGAGCGGCCACACACTAAATGGAGAGGAGGAGCGGCCACACACTAAATGGAGAGTAGGAGCGGCCACACACTAAATGGAGAGTAGGAGCGGCCACACACTAAATGGAGACTAGGAGCGGCCACACACTAAATGGAGACTAGGAGCGGCCACACACTAAATGGCGACTAGGAGTGGCCACACACTAAATGGAGAGTAGGAGCGGCCACACACTAAATTGCCAGACAGACTCCTTGAACCTGGAATCCTAGCGGGGTTTAGAGGAAGGATACGCAGAAAAGGATGATGCTCGCTACAGATCAAAGCTGCTAACTCTGAAGCTACCCTACCCTTTATCGTCTCACTTTCCACCAAGACTTACTAACTGAAGGATCCAAGCTTACCATCTTTAAGGGACAACTCAGCTTTGACACGCAGTTCAAACACTTCCAGGTACTCGTGTCAAAGGTCAAGCCAACTGAGGGGCTTGGATACTCAGAATGCTATAGATGCCACTTCAGACACATATGTAGATTGGGATCCAAAAGAATTTTACGAAACGAGATAAACCAGCTACTCTTCCTCAAATGGAAATTGAGGCGGGCGCCTTTACTCCCACTTCACATGGAGCTGCAACCTTCAAGCGAGGGCAGGGGGCGCTGCAGGGACGGTCTTGGCTCGGAAGTCTTGCATTCCGCCGCAGATACGGGGAGCGATAACCTGCCCCCATCTCCAGTGGGCGGCAGAGGCCTGTTCAAGCGGCGCGCACCGCAGGCTGATGGTGGTAAGTGGACTCACCGCACCTGAGTGAAACTTCAACCAGTGGAGACCAGGAGGGCGGCCGCGGCCGCGGCGCCGGCACGGATTCCATCAAAGCTACGCCTGACGATCCTCAATCAACTTTCGACACTGGCTGCAGAACGATGGATTCTCATCCATATGGGTTGAGGGAGTTGCTAGGGCCGGATCTTTACACCTGAAACCAGCAATAAAAACTTTCCTGGCATCACCTTCCTACATTATCTATCGTGGTCCTATCTAGAAAATACAATGTTGCGGCCTTCCAAATCACTGCTTGAAGAGGCGAGATATCCCAGAGAGTAGAACAACTCCGAGCAACAGCACGGACAAAGGGTCGCTGAGTGCGAGTTCAGAGTGGGGAGCAAATAGCCCCAATCCTTACAAGGCCTCATTAGCTACACGCGGAGTAAAAGCGAGCCTTTCCTCCGCCTGTGCTTTCCCTATCGAAGCAATGGCCACAGACGCCCAAGACACCTTGTCATTAGTAAATTCTCCTTCACAAAATGATACGATGCATGAGAGGTATTTTATATAGCGGAGGCATTCTCTGAAAGAACGTTGGTTGAGGGTTACCAAATGTGACATCCTTAGAATCTACTCCTACATAAGACTCTCTGTGAGTGTCACACAGGGCCAAAAGGCTCTTTACAACCCAACACAACCTCTTTGCAGGCTCAGCTAGCTTCCTGCTCATTGACTCATGACGTCACCGACTCAGCCATCACCAACTAGCAGTCAAAGCAGCAGAGGCGGGGGCGAGACATAGGCGCTGTTCCCTCCACTGATCAATAAACTACCCCCTTTCACTGTGTTCATAAGTGAGCTCTCAAGAGCTGCGCATCACTCCAGCGCCCCAGGAGTCTGCATAAGTTATGCATAAATAACTCTCTCTCTTACATTTCACCGACTTTAAAAAGGAAAAACAGTTGAACTCCGCTTCAAGTAATTTAATCACAAACGCGGAACACTGAACAAATAATCGTAAAATGTCCCTTTCGTCACAAGGGGTTTGTCATAGTCTAGACGACCCGTGCATGAGCTACATTCTCCAGTCTACACGGGAAACAACCTTTACAACGCAACTATTACATCGCACTACACTTACAACGCAGGCATTACAACGCAACATCCTTTACAACGCATGACACTACAACGCATACCATTACAACGCAGACCATTACAACACAGACACTACATCGCATGTCACTACAACGCAGGCATTACAACGCATACCATTACAACGCACACCATTACAATGCATACCATTGGAGTTAGAATAGTAATTTTAACCCCTACACTATCCAACACTTACCCTACTGTTGCACCCCCTGGAGTTAGAATAGTAATTTTTAACCCCTACACTATCCAAAACTTACCCTACTGTTGCACCCCCTGGAGTTAGAATAGTAATTTTTACCCCTATACTATCCAACACTTACCCTACTGTTGCACCCCCTGGAGTTAGAATAGTAAGTTTTACCCCTATACTATCCAACACTTACCCTACTGTTGCACCCCCTGGAGTTAGAATAGTAAGCTTTACCCCTATACTATCCAATACTTACCTTAAATGCAATTTAACATTATGCGTTGTAATGGTATGCGTTGTAAAAGTAGTATGCGATGTAATGGAATGCGTTGTAAAGGTAGTTTTTAAAAATGCGTTGTAGTGTCATGCGATGTAATGGAATGCGTTGTAGTGGATGTTGCGTTGTAAAAATTGCGTTGTAAGTGCATGCGTTGTAAAAGTATGCGTTGTAACGTCATACATCCGTCTACACAAGTCCTCTGGGTTTCAGGGGCTGACGAACAGGGAATCCTTTACCAGTTACCATAAGGCGATCTCGGACTTTCACTTTACCAGAAGTTAACAAGCATTTACAATGCAATGGTCTTGGCATTGTTAAAGTTAGAGCTATTGGCATTGCTCATGACATTATTTTTATGTTTTTGTTTTTAAAACATTTAAAGAAACGGCATTGTTATTTACAATGTCAATAGCTTAATCACTCTCAAATGCGAGACCTATTGCATTTGCACCCACACACAGAGCCACCCACACACACAGAGCCACCCACACACACAGAGCCACCCACACAGAGCCACTCACATAGAGCAACCCACACACAAATAGAGCCACCTACACACACACACAGTTACCCACACACAGACAGAGCCACCACAGTGAAAGTGAGTTAGTGAGATAGAAAGAGTGAGTTAGAGAGAGAGTGAAGTTGTGATAATGAGAGTGAGGTAGTGAGAGAGTGAGGTAGTGAGAGAGTGAGGTAGTGAGAGAGTGAGGTAGTGAGAGAGTGAGGTAGTGAGAGAGTGAGGTAGTGATTTTTTTAGAGAGAGAAGTAGTGAGGTAGTGCTATAGATAGAGGGGAGTAGTGATGTATAGAGAGTTATGTAGTGAGAGAGAGTGAGGTAGATAGAGAGTGAGGTAGTGAAAGGGTGAGTTAGTGAGTGAGAGGTATTTTCTGATGTAGTGAGATAGAAACAGTGAGTGATGTTGTGAGGTAGTGAGATAGAGAAAGATTGAGGTAGTGAAAGAGAGAGCCTTTATCATAAACAAATCAAATACACATTGAACAGCGACAATAGTTGTGGAAGCCTCTTCAAAATGTAGGCTGTACTTAACATCTGCAACGTTTCAACTCGATCAAAAAACAAATTCTGAAGCCAAACGATGGATAGACAATCGCTGAAAAAGGACCTCACCACTCAAGATCTGAAGAGTTAAAACTGGGTGGACAAGCTGAGGGCAGAAATCCTTTTTTTAATTTTAATTTATATTTTGTTACTCGCAGACTATGTGGTTACATAATCCAGGTATGTTTATTAAATCACTAGTGGTAGAATCAGTATTCCAAGATGATACGGACAACTTCCTGACAGGACCTCGCTCCCTGTGAGTGCACATTGGGTTTGGACGCAGCACTGCAGGAGTGTGGCAGGTAAATGAAGTGGCAGGAAGGGAAAGTGAGAGCGATTCCAGAAGGAGGGATAGTAAATTAAGAAGAAGGAGAGGAGGAATCCAGACTAGCAGAATGACGGCCAGGAGAAAGTGACTGGGAATATAAAAGGGGAGCAGGCTGACAAGAGGAAGAGGTAAGGGCAGAGAGACCCCCAGAGACAGTGATTGGAAACTCACAAAGGAAAATAATACAGGGGTGTATGTTGCAAAAAAACAACACGGCAAGACAATGAACCTCGACGAAGAAGCCCGGTGTGATGAAGGAGGAGGGGAGGAACGTGGAAATGATGGAGTTCTCTCGAGCCTCAATTTCAATACACAACTAAGGAACAAGCATTGCCAATAGGTCTCGCTTTTGGGACCTTATAAGTATTTAGTTATGCAGCACAATATCGTTGGTGCAACATCATCACCTGTTGCATGGCTAAACACTTATAAGGTACAAGGTTTAGCCATTCAACAGCTGATGGTGTTGTGCAAAAGATATTGTGCTGCAAAACTAAATACTTATAAGGTCCAAAAAAGCGAGACCTATTGGCTATGCCAATGCTTGTTACAGTTATGGGCACGTCGTGCCCATCAGACCCCTCCCTCCCCACACACACACACACACACTTGGACTACTGATGTGCGCAGACTCGGGTGGCTTCGGCACCCTCCACAAAGGACGGTTGTTGAGCCCGCGCTGGGCGGGCACCAGACTTGTTTACACAGACATGAAGGCAGCAGCACCCTCGTGCACACATCTAGAGGAGCGGCGCTCAGTGGTGCACGCTTGGTCACCATCACCCTTTAGATACACTCGTAGCAGAGGCGCAACTAGAGCCAAATTTCGAGGGGGCTAAGAAAAAATTTCGGGTGGGTGGCTGACTCTTCCAGCAGTAGTTAAGAGTGGAGATGCAGGGGCTCTGAGAAGGGGTGAAAAACAGCAAAGCCTCATTCACAAGCAAATGGTCTTTTAAAGACCTGTGAAGTACTCGGGTGCCCAGTAAGCCGTCTCAGCTTGGGTTGCCACACACGACGTGAGGGGAGTGGGGCTGAAGCCCTTTGATCCCAATGTGCGTTGCGCGCCTGGCTCGAAGTCATCTGCACTGTCCCTTACTGTTTATACCCACCCACACCCCTATTTAGACATGTTAACGGGCAATATGTTTCTTATGTGCATACTCGTCTACACCCCTCCGGAGGAAGAGCCTCGAAAGCCCCTCGTGGTTTCGAAATGAATCGTTTAAAATACTGGAAGCACTGCTTCGGATGGTTTTCATTTTTTCCGAGTTTTTTTGCTGTTGAAGTTTTATATAGCACGAACGCGACCCGAAGGTATAACAGCGCTTTACATGGGCACCAGTTGCATTACAGACCCATTCATTTTGAGGCGCGGTGATATTAAATGATTTGCTTAGTTATGATTTGCGTTTCGCGGCGCGAAAGTGAAAGCAAATGTGGCGTGTCTGCCCGCGGCGCGAAAGTGAAAGCAAATTTGGCACGCGTGTTTGGCGGGGGCAGGGGAGCGCATTCCAGGCGGGGGAGCGGACCCTTTGAAGTGCTCCCAAAAAGCGGAGTGCATGGCGGCACCAAGCGCGTGATTGTGCGCGTGCTAGCCATGCAATCCGCTTTTTGGGAGCACTTTGAATGCCCTTTTACAATAGTCTCGCTTTGCGATCGCTTACGCGATAGCAAGGCAAGACCTAAAAAGGAGTCGGGGTGGGGGGGTGGAATAACGCAGCATGCACCAAATCAGCAGTGTGAAACCTGCAGATGTTGGTGCTGCTGTGCCAAAGATAAACCTAACATTTGAGAAGCTTTAGAAATAGCCTTTCTCAGTGCAGTTTCTTCTGCAATTTTTGTGATCTATCAATTTAAAAAGTAAAAATGAGAACATTTCTAAAGTAGTGCTCGAAGCGTGACTGTAAATCACCCACACGTTTATTCTTTAACATAGTCTCATACTGATACAATTAATATGCTACACACACAGTGACTCTATACCAATGTATATATCTTCTGTACAAGATATGTATTACACCCGTTATTTATAGGTGTATGGTGCGATAAGTTACTAAGACCGGATATTCGATTTTGTGCCCCCCAAAAATACTGGTTCATACAAATACTATTTTGCAACTCTACTCTTAACCATGCAAATAATAAATTGCCGCTTTGAGAAAAATGTGACAGAAGCATAAATCGCCTGAAAATAACCAGTGGAATTAAAGTTCTCCAATCAAAAGGATGGTAAAGAAACTGCTCTGGAAGGAACAAGTACACGAAAAGGAAGTAAAGATATCTAATCGGAAGCACCAAATTATATTTACAATAAAGACAACCAAATGTGAACAATACAACTCAAACGCGACTGCTGCTGTTTCTGTCCTAAACATCCCACGTGGGTATGGTTAGCAAATGAGTGTCTAAAGCAGTCCTGGCTTTCCTTTTGAAATCTATACTATCTAGTCAGATACCACGAAAACACGACTTTTTTTTTGCATCTTTATATAGCGCGAACTCGACCCGAAGGTTTTGGAGCGCTTTACATAGCACCGTATTTACATTACACATTCAGGCACGGGGAGATTAAGTGATTTGCCCAGAATCACAGGATGTGGACGCGACCTCGAGGCTCGAACCCTGGTTTCCTGCACCAGGAGGCGACAGCTCAGCCGACGGACCACATCATCTCCCTATGACATGGTTGCGTTCAGGAGAAAGGGTGGTCACTCTACTCATGGGTATTTCATGGCGTTAAACAGCAGGGTGGTGCTAATCTCACCTGGTTTCTAACACCACGGTGGGCGGTTGCCATGAATCTGGTGGGATTCCCGCCATGGATTCACAAGGAGCAGAAAACCACCGCCGGGAACTCTATGGCTCCTGTATGTTCAGTGACGCCTCTCTTGCGTGCCAAGCCTCGGTTTGAAATAATTCACAGAGTCGAAACAATGTGTAAATTGTATGCACCAGTAAATTGCTTCCGGTAGTGTGTGGCTGAAAAAAAACACACTGCCGGGTTGGGCGAAGCTCAGAAGACGGCCGTCTAAGAAAAGACATCAGAACTCCATTTGAGCCGAAACGGAAATATTGCTACTTTAAAACCACCGTGTTGTTTTTGTTTTATTGCATAATTTATATTGCGTGAACTCGACTTGAAGTTATTGAAACGCTTTACACGGGCACCGTATTTACATTACACATGCAGGCACGGGGAGAGTATGGGATTTGCCCAGAATCACAGGATGTGGACGCGACCCCGAGGCTCGAACCCTGGTTTCTAACACCAAAGTCGGCAGTGCAGCCAACGTACCACATCCCCTCCGAAGAGCCAAATACACAAAGGAGGCAGGGCAGAGTGACGACGTTTGTTTGACATGGAAGACAGACCAATGAAGCAAGCGAATTTCGAGCTAGATACGTTTGGCCATTTAAAGACCGCAAAATGTCCACGTTCAGTTATAGAAAGGTATAGTGCTGTTAGGGAAGAAACGACCACAGATATGGGTTCTATTGCAAATGGTGTTAAGGAGTCAACATGAAGCAAACGTTCCTCATAGAATAGTGTACACGCAACGCATCCCCTCCCGTTAAATATTACAACCATACGAATAACAGCATAACTGACAAGGAACATTTTGAACACATAACAAAAGCAAGAAACGCATATAAAATAAAATACATATGTTCTCAGAGTCCTAAAAAATAACCTTTAAACAAGCACACCACTGCCTTTCTCCGAGGCGAAGCAGAAATGCCTCGGAGAAAGGCAGCGGCGCTTTCGGATTCGGGGGCGTGTTCTCCTCTTGCCATTGGCTGGAGGAGATAATCAGAAAAGTAGCAAAAAACACGCCTCCGAATCCGAAAAGGATGGGGCCTGTTCAGAGAGACAAAGTCTCTTCTCCAATGGCTGGTCAGCATTCAAGAGGCCAGCCAATGGAGAAGAGGGGAGAAGAGGGGCGGGTTCAAGCCCCTCTTCTCCAAAACATTAAACCTCCGGACTTCCGGTTCTGCCTTCGGCAGACCGGATGGTCCCGAGACCTAAAAAACACACACACTCGAACGCGCACGCACGCGCTCCTCAGCATACTCAAGTGGCCTGGACTCGACTCCGCACTATGCGGCTGCCCGAGGCCACCACAGGGGGCCACTCAAAAGAGCGGCCCTGTAGTGGCATTGAAAGCAAAAGATACACAATTGATGGACGGAATGCAGAACAAATCAAAACATTCACCCCAGTACAGAGATCTGGGTTAAATCCATCATCCTTTTGCTCACCATGCCACCCCAGTTTAGAACTGGCTATATGCAAATCAGTCTTGACCCTGTGCCTCATGGGAACAGTCCAGCCCGAACTGCCAAGCCAGGTCCTCCCTGGACCGGAGACAAACATCCTAGGACTGGTTTCTGGGTTTCACCCCTCTTCAGGCAGGATAGCTTGATTCCAGTGGCACAGTGAGCCCAGGACCCACGTCTGAGCATACCTGGCGCACTTAGGGCGAGAAAGCAAAAAGACCTGGCTTGGCAGTTCGGGCTGGACTTTTCCCATGAGGCACAGGGTCAAGACTGAATTGCATATGGCTGGGTCCAAACTGGAATGGGATGGTGAGCAAAAAAACGATGGATTTAGGCCCAGATCTCTGTACTGGCGTGAATGTATGACATTGTTCTGCATTTTGTCCATCAACTGTTGTTTTTGCATTTGTCACCCCGAGTGGGACGGGTATGCCAAGACGTGAGTCCCGTGCTCTCCATGCCACTGGAATCAAGCTATCCTGGCTGAAGAGGGGTGAAACCCTGAAAGCGGTCCTAGGATGCTTGGTTCCAGACCAGGAAGGACCTGGCTTGGCAGTTCAGGCTGGACTGTTCCCATGAGGCACAGGGTCAAGACTGATTTGCATATGGCTGGGTCCAAACTGGAATGGCATGGTGAGCAAAAAAACAATGGATTTAGGCCCAGATCTCTGTACTGGGGTGAATGTATGACATTGTTCTGCATTCTGTCCATCAACTGTTGTTTTTGCATTTGTCACCCCGAGTGGGACGGGTATGCCGAGACGTGAATCCCGTGCCCTCCATGCCACTGGAATCAAGCTATCCTGGCTGAAGAGGGGTGAAACCCTGAAAGCGGTCCTAGGATGCTTGGTTCCAGACCAGGGAGGACCTGGCTTGGCAGTTCGGGCTGGACTGTTCCCATGAGGCACAGGGTCAAGACTGATTTGCATATGGCTGGGTCCAAATTGGAATGGCATGGTGAGCAAAAAAACCATGGATTTAGGCCCAGATCTCTGTACTGGGGTGAATGTATGACATTGTTCTGCATTCTGTCCATCAACTGTTGTTTTTGCTGTAGTGGCATTGGGCATCCACCCCCCACTCCTTTCCCCCCCTTCTCCTGGGGGATGGTTTGGCCAAGGGAGGAGTCCCCCTTTGGTCACGGGTGTCCCGCGTCACGTCCGGTGCACGGGGTAGGGTGAGGGGTACATGGGTATCCCCCACCCCTTTCTCGGTCTCTTTGCGCACCGGACACGCCGCGGACACCATGCTTCCCTCACGCTCTCGGGAGCTGCTCGGCAGTTTTGCACTGTGAGTGCATGCTTCGCTCCCCCCCCATGCCTGAGCTCCCCAGCTGGGGTTGCACTCACGGCGGGGCGGCCCAGCCTAGGCTGGTGGCTGCCGGGGACGGGGGGTGTACTGGGTGCAGCCTCGGGGGTGGGGGCGGGTGTCCGCCGGGGCACCCAGCAGCGCCCATCGCTGATGATTAGGCGTCCGTTCCCTGGTCTTTTAATGTCGCTGAGTGCTCAGGGACAAGCAAACAGTCTCTCTCTGCCACCCAGGGCCCCGATCCCTCCGGGCTGCCGTTGCCGCCGCCACGGTGGTGCCTTGTGGCGGCGGCTGTAGGGAGGCGGTGCCTGCGCGGTGCCCCTAGAGGCACGGTGGCCTGATGTCTGGGGCTGGGTCTCCAGCGCCCAAGGTCTTGTGCTCTTGCCCCGGTGTTGATTGTATCATCGGTGGAGGCATAGGGTGGCCCACCTGGCTGCGGTTGGCTCGATCGCAGCGCCGGGGGGGTGGGTCCACCATGCGCGTCCTGGTGGTGCTCCCACGGCCGTGCTGAGGGGTGCGGTGCGACAGGGGCATACGCACCCTGGGAGATGCCGCGTGGGGGGCCGCGTCCTGCGGGGCTTGCTGGGTGGGAGGCCGTGTTTGCTGCTAGCGGCCTATCTCCTGTCTGGACTGACGGCAGGCGCGCGCACCCTAGGGTGGGGCTTGCGCGGTGTGTCCCTCCCTCTCCGGTTCGCCCGGCCTTCGGTGGGCCTCAGTCTCCCCCAGCACCACGTCGTGCACCAGCGAGGCTTCTTCCAGCAGGCAATTAAAAAAAAAAAAAAGTCAAGAAGGAGAGCCACGCTGGCCTAATGGTTAAGGTCTTATACTCTTATTCTGAAGAGTAGGTGTCCAATCCCTGGTCTTTCAATGTCACTTTTTGCTCAGTCTAAAGAGTAGGCAATGGTATTTCCTTAGTAAGGCTGGAAAATATCAGAAGGGCAAGAGGGACGCTCGCAGCCCTGCGTTTGCACCCCGAGGCAGGGCTGCAGCAGCAAGGGCACCCTCCCAAGCGGAGATGCGCCGGCAGGGAGGGCGCATTGAGGAAAGCAATTTTGGTGCTCGTGCACAGCGCGCGATTACGTCCGCTCAGCAACAGGTGGCTGAGTCGCCCTTTAGATACATCCAGTGGCCTGGGAGTCGAGCCCTCCTGGCTGCTCCCTGCTGGTCAATGCTGATCCGAGTTACTCCCAGGGGATTAGTCAGCTGAGTTAATGGTTTTAGTCCTGACTCCTACCCTGAAGATTAGGTGTTCTATTCCTGGCCTTCACTGTCTCGGTTTGCTCAGTCCAAATGTAGGGCAATGGGATTCTCTTTGAGTAGGGGCCAACAATTGCGAGAGCGCATCTCCTGTGGGTCAAAAGGCAGAATCACGGATACATGGGAGTAATGTTTAACTGCACTCCCTACGCCCATGTCCAGTCACCTTCGCGGGCACGAGAGCATGGGAGCTCCAGGGGCTGCGCATGCTCCAGGGCTAGGCCCTGGGGTCCCGGCCGCACCTTGCGGCACCCGTGGCTCTTGCGATCTTGGGGGGATTGGGGTTAGGTCGGCCTGCACAGTGCACCGGCGAGTGGCTACCCTGTTTGCCTCTTGTGACAGTGGCCTGTGCGAATGTATTAATTTATTTGTTTCTTTGTGCATAACTAGGGATTGATGCCAGTCCCCGCCCCTCCATGCCCCTCCTAGGATCCGCCAGGACCGCACAGGTAAAGGGTAAGAGCCGCTAGAGGCAAGGCAACACTAAGGGCGTCGGGACGCCTACCTTTGCGGTGTGGGGCGGGGGTGTCCTCAATAGGCCAAGGGGCGCGCGCCACATGGCCAGGTTAACCTAAGCGGCCCCCCTGGGGTGACCATAATCAGGTGGTGGAAGCCACTGCCCCTTCTCACGCCGCCTGCTTTGTTTTCCAGCTATGTCCCGAGCTTCCGGACATTCGCAGAGGTGCAGGGTGCAGCACCAGTCACCTGGCTGAGGTGTCCTTTGAGGTAACGCATGGCGGAGAGCACCGCTGAGGGGGCCAGGTTGGGGGGTTCGCAGCGCAACATCAGCTCAGGGGGGGGGAGAGACATGATGGGCAGGAAGGGATTGGTATCCGCGCCAGCGGCCGGCAGTCCACCAGGTCCTCGGGTTAACAATTTTACCATCATCCCCACACAGGGTTCAGCAAGTCCCTTCCCAGACTACACGACTTCACGAGCATCGTCAGGAAAAGAGTAGCGACCACAGGAAGTAAGTAAGGGGTGAGGGTCTGGGACCGAGCGTCGAAGGCGAAGACTGGAATGTTGATCCGGCACCAGCAGCTAGGTTTTGGCTCACAGCTCAATTTCTCTTTCAGGTGGGCAGTCGCAGATCCATCCGGATGAATAGCCAGGGATCCCCCCGCTTCTCTCGATGATGTCCCAGGTGGAGGATTCCCAGCCAGGAACCTCCCAGGATGCGCAATTGTCGGCAGTCATGGAGATGGTCAGGGCCAAAGGAGTGGCTTGGGCTACTGAGCTGTTGATGGCACACAGCCCGGACGATTCTGGTATCGCTATGCCTGCCCCATGCACGGGTCAGGAACCCACAGAGGAGAACGGTCCTACCAGATCAAGAGGGTCCGCAGGCCCACAGTTAAGGACTTTCCAGCTGAATCGCTGGTAGCTAGGAGCCGTACCACAAGCATTGTGCGGACTGTGGCCGTGCCGGTGGCCGACGCTCCCCTGCCCCCCACAGCCGGACCAGTGCCCCCCCTGGTCAACGCAATGCAGCCTACGAACTTTGCCACACGTGACAACCTGGGTAAGCTCACGGACACGCTAACAAACTTCATGACGGAGGTCAAAGCTGGTCCCCTGGCGTTCAACAACGGCAGCATAGCGAACAGTGGCGTTGGGGTAGCTAGACCAGCACCACCTGCGCAGGCACCAGGTGCCCCTTCAGTCACAAACATTTGGGGTGGAGGTGGGGGGGCAGCCTCCGAGCAGTGTTGCCACAGGGCAGCCTGCAGCAAGGAGTCCCAGTGCCCGTGCCTGAGCCCAGGGCAATTGAGAACACTCCCCTCCCCCACGGGAGCAGGCGCGTTAGGGGGGACCTCCCCTGAGTTAGGCGGCGAGCTACGAGCAGAGACAGCCATCCCGCCCGCAACCTCATGCGCTCCCCCCGCGGTCCCTGCCGCCAACGCCACTCCTCCGCCCGTGTCCCCAGCATCAGGCACCCCCTCCACCCCCGCTGCTGCGCCTCCTGTACTCCCTGCTCCTGCGCGACTAGTCACTTTAGCTCCCCTGTTGTCCAGCCGGTGCTCATTAGCGTGGTAGGTGCCCCTTGCGGCCAAGGAAGGGATATGAAGGAGGGAATTTATCAACATCTTTACGCTTCTGACGCACGGGGCAGAAGGGGTGGTTACCAGGAAAATGAGTGGTAAGGAGGAGGACAAGAAGGTTCGCTTCCAAGCATGGCCTGATAAAAATATTAAAAGGTGGGGACAGGCCTTTGCTATCCTGGCAGCAGTTGTCACGGAGTGGTACCCAGAACAA
Organism: Triturus cristatus; assembly: GCF_964204655.1. NCBI lineage: Eukaryota > Metazoa > Chordata > Amphibia > Caudata > Salamandridae > Triturus > Triturus cristatus. The sequence goes on from NC_140580.1 coordinate 1,190,941,984, forward strand.
GGGCCGGGGTTGTTCCAATACGCCGGCATCATCACCAATGAGGCGGAGACTAACGGCGGGATCGGCTGGTACGGGTATGACTGCGAGTTCAGGAAGAAGATGGCCATGTGTCCGGAACTGGGGTGGGACCAGCTGGAGGTGCGTCTCCGGGTCCAGCAAATGGGCAAGGGCAGGGTTGAGGCCAAGGAGAAGCCTAGCACCACCATGAAGAAGGGAGAGTCGAGCAAGGGCCAGAGGCAGGACAAGAAGGGTCAGTTCAAGCAGCCCTTTCGGGGAAGCCGTGGTGGAGGCCAGAAGCAGGGACCCAGGAGAGTCTTCAGTGGTACGTGCAGGCTGTTCAACGCTGGGGCCTGCTCCTGGGGCAAGGCCTGTCGATTCTCTCACACCTGCAGCAAGTGCGGGTCTCCACACTCAGCCACCTCCTGCGATAAGCGCAAGCACGCCTCAATGCCCGCCAGACACGACAAGTAGGCCCCTGGTCTGGCTTCCTTGGGCCGGGTCTACCCCACCTTCCCCCCAGCCCACCTGGCACCCCCTGTGGTGCTCCCTCCTGGGAGCCCCTGGGCAAACGTCCGTCCCCCATTGTCACTGCCAACCTGCTACCACTACTAAGGGAGTACCCCAATGCGAAGGACAGACTGTCTCTAGCCCAGGGGTTCTTGGAAGGCTTCAGAATTCTCTATCTGGGGCCACTGGTCAACAGGGATGCGGAAAACCTCAGGTCAGCCAGGGACTATCCCGAAGTAGTAGGGGCAAAGATCAAGAAGGAAGCGGCCCTGGGGAGGGTGGCGGGCCCCTTCCTGCAACCCCCTCTTCCGAACTTTGTTGTCTCTCCCTCGGGGGTGGTCCCGAAGAAGGAGCCAGGGGCTTTCAGGATGATCCAACACCTATCATACCCGGAGGGGGAATCAGTGAACCACTGGCTGGTTGAGGGTTCTTGCTCGGTCTCTTACTGTTCGCTCGACATGGCAGTGGACATGGTCAGGAGGGCGGGCAGGGGAGCGTGGTTAGCCAAGGCTGATATTGAGTCCGCATTCCGCCTTCCCCCGGTCCACCCTGAGAGCCAGCACCTCCTTGGGTTCAAGTGGCAAGGGGAACTCTTCTACGACAGGTGCATGCTGATGGGGTGTGCGGTGTCGTGTGCCTACTTCGAAGCCTTTAGTTCATTCCTGCAGTGGGCTCTCTCAGTAAGGTTCAGCGTAGGTGGGGTGACCCACTACCTGGACGATTTTTTCCGTCGTGCGGGAACACAGGAGTGTAGCAGGGGACTTCAATGTTTTCAGGAATTGGCAAGACTCCTAGGGGTGCCGTTAGCACCTGGTAAGACGGAGGGTCCTGCGCAGGTTCTCACCTTTTTGGGCATTGAGCTTGACACGGTGACGGGCATGTCTAGGCTCCCTGCAGAGAAGGTCCAGGCTTTGCGTCAGGACATCAAGCCACTGCTGGGGAAAGACAAGGCTCCTTTGGGTGTCATCCAAAGTATCCTGGGCAAGTTAAACAGTGCAGCCAGAGTCATCCCGGTGGGGCGAGTGTTCGCCAGGAGATTAGCCAGGGCCACAGCTAACGTGTCTAGAAAACACCACCTGGTCAAGTTGGGGGCAGGCTTGAAGAAGGACTTGGTCATGTGGGGGGAGTTCCTGTCGCACTTCAATGAGACGGTTATCTGGAGGGCCCCCTGGGTGGACAGTCCCGAGCTCAGCTTGTTCACGGACGCTTCGGGGAGGGAGGGATTTGGGGCAATCCTGGGCGAGGAATGGTGCGCACAGGAATGGCCCAACGCCTGGCGCAAGCGCTGCATCACTTCCAAAATCACTGTATTGGAACTTTTCCCCATTGTCACATCCCTCCACCTGTGGCCTGCCATCTTGTCTGACAGAAAGGTCCTTTTCTGGTCGGACAATATGGCGGCCGTGCAGGCCATCAACAGGCAGACCGCCAAGTGCCCGCTGGTGCTCTGCCTGCTCAGTGAGCTCGCCAGAGGGAGCCTGCGCTGTAACATGGAGTGTAGGGCTCGACACATTGAGGGGGTCAAGAATGTTGCGGCTGACGCTCTCTCTCATTTTCAGTGGCTCCGATTCTGGGAGGCCTGACCGAAGGCGAGAGTGGAGATGACCCCCTTCCCCGCAACCCTCTGGAGGATCTTGGAGTGGAACAACAGTTAAGAGCCATGGGGGAACGGGCCTTGGCCCCCGGTACCAGGAAACAGTATCTGGCACACTTGACCTGCTTTAACAATGTGGCTGCTGTCTTGGGCCTGGCTGGGGTACCCTTGGAGGCCAAGGTACAGGCGTTCGTGGTCTGGGCCAAAAACAGGGAAAGAGCCACTCTTGGGTCTGTGGTCATCTAGCGGCCGTCAGTCATGATGTCAAGCTTAGAGGCGGACAGGACCCTACCAAGTCCTTTGTCATCAGGGCAGCACTGAAAGGGTGGGCCAGGGAAGAGCCCCGGGTGCCAGACAACAGGTCCCCCATCACCTTCCCCATCCTGAAGGCCATGCTAGACGTCCTGGGAGGTGTCACCCACTCGCCTTACGAGGCATCCCCCTTTTCCGCCGCCTTTTGCTTAGCACTTTTTGGAGCATTCCGGATCAGCGAGTTAGTGGCCCGGTCCAAATCAGATAGGTCAGGAGACGCCCTGGGCATAGGGGATATTCGGTTGGAGGGTGAGTTGACAATCCACCTCCGTAGGTCAAAGACAGACCAGAACGGGAAGGGGCTAGAGGTGGAGTTACTGCCTTTAGGAGACCCCAGATACTGCTCGGTTGCCAGGGTCTGGGAATTCGTCTCTCTCCGCCCTGGTGCACCTGGGTACTTATTGATTCACGCAGACCTAGTTTCCCCAACCATCTTCCAGGTCGAGCAGGTAATGGGTGCTTGCCTGTCTAAGGCCGGCCTTCTCCAGGCTGACAAAAAATATTCAAGCCACTCCTTCAGGATTGGGGCAGCCACCACTGCGTTCTCAGCAGGCCTGGCACCTGCACGGGTCAAGAAAGTGGGGCGCTGGGAGTCTCAGTGTTATAAGCGATATATCCGCCCCTGATGGGGCCTGCTCAGTGTAAATAGGACTGTAACGTGCAGTGTTGTGTGCCACATGTTTATGGTTTGGTGGTTGTAGTGCAATGAAAACATATATTGTATCTTACACACTGGAACAAATACATCTCATTCCTCCTTAGTCCTTGCCCAGTTAATGAAAAACGACAGAAGACAATTCATAGTAAACCATCACCCGTGTGACAGAAGGCAAAGTCCCAAGGAAAGCTGTAAAAGTCATAGCACCAGATATAACACCCAGAATTGTGAAAGCCCAAGAGCAACTAAAATGTATTTGTTCAAATTAATTTTGAAATTGGGTGAGTGGGGGACTGGTATCTTTTGTAGACGTTTAACTAGCTAAAGAATAGTGATTACTTCATGTACCAATTTTGGGTCTCTCTTATAGACCACGCCCACGCGGGATTTGGAGACTGTTTGAAGGCTCAGAATATTGGAGTTGTGGATCCGAAGGAAGGAGGGTGAGATTACCTCTCAACTTATTGAACGGATAGAACATCTGGGATATATTCTTTCGAAGTCTCTGTATGCAATTATGTAAGAATACACGACATGAATTAGTGTTTGTTACGGAAATGGCCTTTTTAATGTTTTTTTGTGATATTGAGAGCTGCTGTATATTGAATCAGTACTTCTGATGCTTCTGTCAGAGACCGAAACTCTCCTAATATTGATAAACTGCGGAGCTTGTACGAAGGAGGATTCAGACTATCTCAAGAGAGCGGGGGCGAATGTTCCGAGTGGCTTACTGCTGTGGCTGTGAACATGACTCCTTGCTTCTTGCGGGTGTCAGATTGTTCGGATATCCCACAGGGCTGGCTTTGTTAATCTCGGATACAACCACAGCTTAGTTTTTCAAGAGAACAAGAGGCACATACATGCTCACTTTACGCATAACAGAACACCTTCGTGGGTTCCATGCCATCATGATATCCCACAGGGTCTGCTTTATTAATTGTGGATATGATGACGGTTCCTTATTTTCAGAGATTTAGGGGCACATACATGTTACTTGTTATGATCTCTAATCAGGGGTTAGAACTTGTGATGGGGGGATTATTTGTTTTGGATGAGAGTTCTTATTAGGTTTACCGCATCTGATGTATGATTTTGATTTTACAGGCAGAGACTTGTGCGTTTGATGTCGATACGGACCAATTTATACGTTTTGTACCTTGGAATCTGAATTTCAGGTGATTTTACGCACATAATTTCAAATTTAATTTGAACAAATACATTTTAGTTGCTCTTGGGCTTTCACAATTCTGGGTGTTATATCTGGTGCTATGACTTTTACAGCTTTCCTTGGGACTTTGCCTTATGCCACACGGGTGATGGTTTACTATGAATTCTTGAGTGCTTTCTGTCGTTTTTCATTAACTGGGAAAGGACTAAGGAGGAATGAGATGTATTTGTAACAGTGTGTAAGATACAATATATTTTTTCTTTGCTTATACTTTGTTTATTTGGGTTTGCAGCCCTGAAGAAGTCAAGGATGCTTGATCTCGCGTGACGAAACACGTGTTGGCTGCTTAGAATTTGGTTTATATTGAAGAAATACTTCATTGAATGTTTTGGATGTACGGACAAGAGAAGTCTGCTGGACCAACTGAAGAATACTTGATTTAAAGACAAGAAGAATACATTTATGGGCATTGAAATCTTTATTTGTGGATCATATACATTTTGTGTGCTCGGGGAGGATTTTTCTTATGTTCCTCTTCTTGTTCATTGCTTTGCAGTGTGCAGTGCTTTGGAGGGTGACTTGAAGCGCACATTGTTTGTTACAGTATTGAGTGCCTTGCACTGTGCAGTGCTTTAGAAAGTGTCTTGTTTGTGCAGTGACTTTTAATGTGTCTTGCTTTGTGCAGTGCCTTCAAACAGGTTTTGCTTTGTACAGTGCCTTTGTATGTGTCTCACTTTGTGCATTGCTTTCGAATTAGTCTTGTTTCGTGGAGTGCGTTGGTAGTGCTTTGCTTTGTGCAGTGCCTTTGTACATGTCTCACTTTGTGCAGTGCCTTTGTACGTGTCTCACTTTGTGCAGTGCCTTTGTATGTGTCTCACTTTGTGCATTGCTTTCGAATGAGTTTTGCTTTGTGCAGTGCCTTTGTATGGGTCTCACTTTGTGCAGTGCCTTTGTACGTGTCTCACTTTGTGCAGTGCCTTTGTATGGGTCTCACTTTGTGCATTGCTTTTGAATTAGTCTTGCTTCGTGCAGTGCCTTGGTAGTGCTTTACATTGTGCAGTGTATTAGAATTGTCTTGCATGTGCAGTGCCTTGGAATGACTCTTGCCATGTAACAAGTCTTGCTTGGTGCAATACCTTAGAAAGTGCCTTACATTTTGCCTTAGAAGTTCCTTGCATGGTGCAGTGCCTTGGCGCGAGATTTGCTTTGAGCAGTGCCTTGAAATGTGCCTTTAAGTGCCTTGCATGGTGCAGTGCATTAGAACAAGTCTTGCTTTGTGCAGTGCCTTACAGGTGCCCTGCATAGTGCAGTGCCTGGAATAAAGCTTGCTTTGTGCAGTGCCCTAGAGGTGTCTTGCATGTTGCAGTGACTGGTACATGTCTTGTATGGTGCAGTGCTTAGTACGAGTCTTGCTTTGTGCAGTGCCTTAGAGATATCTTGCACTGTGCAGTGCCTTTGGAAATATTTTGCTGTGCAGTGCCTTAGAAGAGCCTTGCATGGAGCAGTGTCTTACAGGTGCCTTGAATGATGTATGCAGTGCCTTGAAATGAGACTTGCTGTATACAGTGCCTTAAAGGTTTCTTGCATGGTGCAGTGCTTGGAATGTGTCTTGCTGTGTACAGTGGCTGAAACTATTCTTGCATGGTGCAGTGCCTTGGAGATGTCTTACATGGTGCAGTGCCTGGAGCAAGTCTTGCATTATCAGTGCCTGGAATGAGTCTCGCTATGTGAAGTGTCTTGCATGGTGCAGTGCCTAAGAAGTTTTGTGCATGGTATAGTGCTTAAGAGGTGTCTTGCATGGTGCAGTGCCTAAGAAGTGTTGTGCGTGGTGTATTGCTTAAGAGGTGTCTCGCATGGTGCAGTGCCTAAGAGGTGTCTTGCATGGTGCAGTGCCTAAGAGGTGTCTTGCATGGTGCAGTGCTGTGGAAGTGTCTTGCGTGGTGCAGTGCCAAAGAGGTGTCTTTCATGGTGCAGTGCCTTAGAGGTGTCTTGCATGGTGCAGTGCTTTGGAAGTGTCTTGCATGGTGCAGTGCTTTAGAAGTGTTTTGCATGGTGCAGTGCCTAAAAGGTGTCTTGCATGGTGCAGTGCCTAAGAGGTGTCTTGTGTGGTGCAGTGCCCAAGAGGTGTCTTGCATGGTGCAGTGCCCAAGAGGTGTCTTGCATGGTGCAGTACCCAAGAGGTGTCTTGCATGGTGCAGTGCTTTGGAAGTGTCTTGCATGGTGCAGTGCTTTGGAATTGTCTTGCATGGTGCAGTGCTTTGGAAATGTCTTGCATGATGCAGTGCCTAAGAGGTGTCTTGCATGGTGCAGTGCTTTGGAAGTGTCTTGCATGGTGCAGTGCCCAAGAGGTGTCTTGCATGGTGCAGTGCCCAAGAGGTGTCTTGTGTGGTGCTGTGCCCAAGAGGTGTCTTGCATGGTGCAGTGGTTTGGAAGTGTCTTGCATGGTGCAGTGCTTTGGAATTGTCTTGCATGGTGCAGTGCCTAAGACGTGTCTTGTGTAGTGCAGTGCCCAAGAGGTGTCTTGCATGGTGCAGTGCTTTGAAAGTGTTTTGCATGGTGCAGTGCCTAAGAGGTGTCTTGCATGCAGTGCTTTAGAATTGTCTTGCATGGTGCAGTGCTTTGGAAGTGTCTTGCATGGTGCAGTGCTTTAGAAGTGTTTTGCATGGTGCAGTGCTTTGGAAGTGTCTTGCATGGTGCAGTGCCTAAGAGGTGTCTTGCATGCAGTGCTTTGGAAGTGTCTTGCATGGTGCAGTGCTTTAGAAGTGTCTTGCATGGTGCAGTGCTTTAGAAGTGTCTTGCATGGTACAGTGCGTTAGAAGTGTCTTGCATGGTGCAGTGCTTTAGAAGTGTTTTGCATGGTGCAGTGCCTAAGAGGTGTCTTGCATGGTGCAGTGCCTAAAAGGTGTCTTGCATGGTGCAGTGCTTTGGAAGTGTCTTGCATGGTGCAGTGCCTAAGAGGTGTCTTGCATGGTGCAGTGTGTTAGAAGTGTCTTGCATGGTGCAGTGCTTTAGAAGTGTCTTGCATTGTGCAGTGCCTCAGGGGTGTCTTGCATGGTGCAGTGCCTAATAGGTGTCTTGCATAGTGCAGTGCTTTAGAAGAGTCTTGCATTGTGCAGTGCCTAAGAGGTGTCTTGTGCGGTGCAGTGATTTGGAAGTGTCTTGCATGGTGCAGTGCTTTGGAAGTGTCTTGCGTGGTGCAGTGCCTAAGAGGTGTCTTGCATGGTGCAGTGCCTAAGAGGTGTCTTGCGTGGTGCAGTGCTTTGGAAGTGTCTTGCATGGTGCAGTGCTTTGGAAGTGTCTTGCGTGGTGCATTGCCTACGAGGTGTCTTGCATGGTGCAGTGCTTTAGAAGTGTTTTTCATGGTGCAGTGCCTAAGAGGTGCCTTGCATGGTGCAGTGCTTTGGAAGTTTATTGCATGGTGCAGTGCCTAAGAGGTGTCTTGCATGGTGCAGTGCTTTGGAAGTGTCTTGCATGGTGCAGTGCTTTGGAATTGCCTTGCATGGTGCAGTGCCTAAGAGGTGTCTCGCATGGTGCAGTGCCTAAGAGGTGTCTTGCATGGTGCAGTGCCTAAGAGGTGTCTTGCATGGTGCAGTGCTGTGGAAGTGTCTTGCATGGTGCAGTGCCAAAGAGGTGTCTTTCATGGTGCAGTGCCTAAGAGGTGTCTTGCATGGTGCAGTGCCTAAGAGGTGTCTTGCATGGTGCAGTGCCTAGGAGGTGTCTTGCATGGTGCAGTGCTTTGGAAGTGTCTTGCATGGTGCAGTGCTTTAGAAGTGTTTTGCATGGTGCAGTGCCTAAAAGGTGTCTTGCATGGTGCAGTGCCTAAGAGGTGTCTTGTGTGGTGCAGTGCCTAAGAGGTGTCTTGCATGGTGCAGTGCCCAAGAGGTGTCTTGTGTGGTGCAGTGCCCAAGAGGTGTCTTGCATTGTGCAGTGCTTTGGAAGTGTCTTGCATGGTGCAGTGCTTTGGAATTGTCTTGCATGGTGCAGTGCTTTGGAAGTGTCTTGCATGGTGCAGTGCCCAAGAGGTGTCTTGCATGGTGCAGTGCCCAAGAGGTGTCTTGTGTGGTGCTGTGCCCAAGAGGTGTCTTGCATTGTGCAGTGCTTTGGAAGTGTCTTGCATGGTGCAGTGCTTTGGAAATGTCTTGCATGGTGCAGTGCCTAAGACGTGTCTTGTGTGGTGCAGTGGCCAAGAGGTGTCTTGCATGGTGCAGTGCCCAAGAGGTGTCTTGCATGGTGCAGTGCTTTGGAAGTGTCTTGCATGGTGCAGTGCTTTAGAATTGTCATGCATGGTGCAGTGCTTTGGGAGTGTCTTGCATGGTGCAGTGCTTTAGAAGTGTCTTGCATGGTGCAGTGCTTTAGATGTGTCTTGCATGGTGCAGTGCTTTGGAAGTGTCTTGCATGGTGCAGTGCCCAAGAGGTGTCTTGCATGGTGCAGTGCCCAAGAGGTGTCTTGCATGGTGCAGTGCCCAAGAGGTGTCTTGCATGGTGCAGTGGTTTAGAAGTGTCTTGCATGGTGCAGTGCCTAAGAGGTGTCTTGCATGGTGCAGTGCCTAGGAGGTGTCTTGCATGGTGCAGTGCTTTGGAAGTGTCTTGCATGGTGCAGTGCTTCGGAAGTGTCTTGCATGGTGCAGTGCTTTGGAAATGTCTTGCATGGTGCAGTGCCTAAGAGGTGTCTTGCATGGTGCAGTGCTTTGGAAGTGTCTTGCATGGTGCAGTGCCCAAGAGGTGTCTTGCATGGTGCAGTGCCCAAGAGGTGTCTTGTGTGGTGCAGTGCCCAAGAGGTGTCTTGCATGGTGCAGTGCTTAAGAAGTGTCTTGCATGGTGCAGTGCTTTGGAAGTGTCTTGCATGGTGCAGTGCCCAAGAGGTGTCTTGCATGGTGCAGTGCCAAAGAGGTGTCTTGTGTGGTGCAGTGCCTAAGAGGTGTCTTGCATGGTGCAGTGCCCAAGAGGTGTCTTGCGTGGTGCAGTGCCTAAGAGGTGTCTTGTGTGGTGCAGTGCTTTGGAAGTGTCTTGCATGGTGCAGTGCTTTAGCAGTGTTTTGCATGGTGCAGTGCTTTGGAAGTGTCTTGCATGGTGCAGTGCCCAAGAGGTGTCTTGCATGGTGCAGTGCTTTGAAAGTGTCTTGCGTGGTGCAGTGCCTAAGAGGTTTCTTGTGTGGTGCAGTGGTTTAGAAGTGTCTTGCATGGTGCAGTGCCTAAGAGGTGTCTTGTGTGGTGCAGTGCCCAAGAGGTGTCTTGTATGGTGCAGTGCTTTGGAAGTGTCTTGCATGGTGCAGTGCTTTGAAAGTGTCTTGCGTGGTGCAGTGCCTAAGAGGTGTCTTGTGTGGTGCAGTGGTTTAGAAGTGTCTTGCATGGTACAGTGGTTTAGAATTGTCTTGCATGGTGCAGTGGTTTAGAGGTGTCTTGCATGGTGCAGTGCCTAGGATGTGTCTTGCGTGGTGCAGTGCCCAAGAGGTGTCTTGCATGGTGCAGTTCCTAAGAGGTGTCTTGTGTGGTGCAGTGCCTAAGAGGTGTCTTGCATGGTGCAGTGCCTAGGAGGTGTCTTGCATGGTGCAGTGCTTTGGAAGTGTCTTGCATGATGCAGTGACCAAGAGGCGTCTTGTGTGGTGCAGTTCCTAAGAGGTGTCTTGCATGGTGCAGTGCCTAAGAGGTGTCTTGCATGGTGCAGTGCTTTGAAGGTGTCTTGCGTGGTGCAGTGCCTAAGAGGTGTCTTGTGTGGTGCAGTGCTTTAGAATTGTCTTGCAAGGTGCAGTGCCTAAGAGGTGTCTTGCATGGTGCAGTGCTTTGGAAGTGTTTTGCGTGGTGGAGTGCCTAGGATGTGAAGAAAGGAAGTACCTAAGAGTCCTTGAGAAACAATGGAGACAAGCGCCCTCCACCGAAAATCTGGCCACGCTTCGTTCAGCAAGATCCAAGTACCACAAGCACATCTTCCTTGGAAAAGCGTCGCAGTTCAAATCCCTCCTCGACTCAGCCAAAATTAGACCCAAAAAACTATTCGACCTCATCAAGAACCCAAACAGCTCTCCCCCAACCTCCAAATTGAAGGATTCCACAAGGAAAGCAGCGGAATTCGCTATATTCATTGATGAAAAGGTGAAATCACTTGTAGATCAGGTCATTCATCCTACCCCTACAGAGGAGCGCAAATCCTTAACCATTTGGCAGAACTTTGACCCCACCTCTGAAGATGCCCTCCTCAAATGCATCCTCGATACAAAGCCCTCTAACCATTCTCTTGACCCCATCTCTAGTGCCATTTCCATTGACTTCTATACCCATTCTCTTTCCTATTGGACCACTCTGGTCAACCTCTCCCTCAGTCAAGGCTCCCTTCCTGTTTCCTTCAAAACTGGGCAGGTCACCCCTCTGCTTAAAAAACCCACCGCTGATGCGAACGACCTCAACAACTTCCGCCCCATCACTGACCTACCTTTTCTTGCGAAAATCACAGAAAGATGTGTCGCGAAACAACTCTCTCGTCATATCAAGGACAATGATCTTCTTGACACTTTCCAGTCCGGCTTCATTCAAAACTGCAGCACTGAAACAACCCTGCTGCTAGTGATTGATGACGCGCTGCGGATACTCGATTCGGGGGAGTCTTGTCTTCTAATTCTTCTTGACCTTTCTGCAGCCTTTGACACTGTCAATCACAACACTCTCCTTAACACTCTTCAACAAAGAATGGGCATGGAGGACACTGTGCTTAAATGGTTTGCCTCCTTCCTCTCTGATAGATCCCAAATGATCAAAATAGCGAACAGTCTTTCATCTCCTTTAGCGGTCAGTCAAGGTGTTCCTCAAGGCTCTATACTTGCACCCACACTGTTCAATCTCTACTTAGAACCTTTGGGAAATCTCCTGAGTAAATCCGGGATCCACTATCATCTATATGCGGACGACACTCAAATCTACCTTAAGGTGGCCTCCACTCACGATCTCTCCCTCCTAAGCTCTACTCTCGACTCCATTCAAAACTGGATGTTAACTCATCAACTGGTCCTGAATCTCTCCAAAACTGAATTCCTCCTCCTCTCCTCCTCACTTTCTCCTCCCCCGGTTCAATCATGGATGGATCAGATTAATCTACTGAACAATAAACCCATCATTGTCGAGAGCAAAAAATCCCTTGGTGTCATACTCGACAAAAAACTCAATCTACACTCCCACATCGATTCCATTGCAAAGTCTGCTCGATACCAACTGCGCCTTCTTTGGGGGATTCGTCGCTTCTTCCCGGAGCATGACCTTAAAACCCTGGTCCAATCGCTGGTTCTCTCCAGATTGTACTACTGCAATTCTCTTATTGCTGGCCTCCCCAAATCCCACCTGTCCCCCCTTAAGTCTGTTCTCCATTCAGCAGCTTGTTTCATATATGGGGCCAAAAGAAGCGACCACATCACACCCATTTTATCCACCCTCCGTTGACTTCCCATCGAGGCAAGATCTATCTACAAGACTGCCTGTATCACCCACGAAGCCTTGCACTCCTCCCCCCCTCGCTACCTGGCGAATAAACTGAAACTCTCTGGAGGCTCCAGACCATCACGTAATGCAGAAAATGTATTGCTGGAACCTCCCACTTTCATAATGAAAGATCGATGGCCCGATCCTTTTCAGGCAACGTGGTGAGAATCTGGAACTCACATCCGCCTCAGCTCCGGACCACCACCTCTTCCCAGGCCTTCACAACTGACCTCAAAGCTCTCCTCCTTCAAAGACACTTCCAAATTCAATTCACGCCCTCTCTATTTTCTGAAGGAAGTCCTTCCATTATGGGAAGTTCTGTTCTCCATGCTATAGAAGTGCCTTCCCAGTGTGTTTTGTGTTTTGAGTGTCTGCCATATATTGCAGTATTATTATACTTTTACTTGTATTTTGATCGCTTTTGTAACATGCACACACGTCACTTTCTCCTTTTGTAGCGTAGCGTTTGCTACCGCTTGTATCTTGTTTGCTTTTTATACATGCACTACGGCCACCAGTGCCTCATGTAACGCAACTTCTGTTTTAGTGTTCTGAGTGTCGGCCATTTATTGCAATTTTTTTTTTTTTTTTTTTTTACTTTTTACCTCTGTGTACTTTGTATGCTCTTGTGACCTGCACACATCACTTTTTCCTTTTGTAACGTATCGTTTGCCACCTCTTGTATTTTGTTTGCTCCTGATACTTGCACAGTTGTCACTATTGCCTCATGTAACGTAACGTTTGATTTTGTAACATGCTCACTTGTAATTTTGCTCCTTATGTATCATTACTGCTGCTATTGTGAAGCGCTCTGACACCTTCGGGTAAAGTCCGCGCTATATAAAAACGCATTGCATAAATAAATAAATAAAAAGGCGCAGCGCTAGCCGCCCCCTGTTTACAGCCCTCCCACGGACCCCGAGGCCCCCCCCCCCCCCCCCCCTTCAGCAGGCTCTGCGTCCAGAGGGAAGCCAGCCTGGCTCCATGGTGCCCGAGCCCCCCCCCCCCCCCCCCCCTTCAGCAGGCTCTGCGTCCAGAGGGAAGCCAGCCTGGCTCCATGGTGCCCGAGCCCCCCCCCCCCCCTTCAGCCTGGCTCCATGGTGCCCGAGCCCCCCCCCCCCCCCCCCCCCCTTCAGCCTGGCTCCATGGTGATGTCACTATCAGATAAGGCGCCCAGCTGGTGGAGGCCGCCGGCCCTGGCACAGGGGGCCGCGCCCAGGGCACGAGGCTCCAAGACAATGAGGCGACCCCAGACATCCCACCCCATGCCCCGCAGACGGAGCTGGCGACTGGGGGCACCGCGTCCCCCGTCTCCGCAGGGCAGGGAGCGCAGAGACACCATCATAACGCATGGGAGGCGCCAGCTCGCCATGGCGAGGTGCCAGTGGTCACAGCGGGCCAAGCCGCCAAAGACCCTGGGGCGCCTGGACAGGGTGACGGGGTGAAGGGGGCAGGACAGGGAGACTGGTGATGGGGCCAGGGCAGGGAGACGAGGCACGGGGCGAAGGGGCAGGACAGGGAGACGGGGTGAGGGGGACAGGGAGATGGGGCACGGGGTGAAGGGGCAGAGAGACGGGGTACGGGCTGAGGGGGCCAGGGCAGAGAGACGGGGTGAGGGGGGAAGGGAGATGGGGCACGGGGTGAAGGGGCAGAGAGACGGGGTACGGGCTGAGGGGGCCAGGGGGCCAGGGCAGAGAGAGGGGTGAGGGGGGCAGGGAGATGGGGCACGGGGTGAAGGGGCCAGGGCAGGGAGATGGGGCACGGAGTGAGGGCGCCAGAGCAGAGGGACCGGTAGGGGGTGAGGGGGCAGGACAGAGACAGGGCTGGGGTGAGGGGGACAAGAGTGCAGGGCAGAGACGGGGCTGGGGTGAGGGAGCCATGGTAGGAAGATGGGGCACGGGGTGAAGGTGCAGGGGGATAGGGAGACGGGGTACGGGCTGGTGGGGCAGGGCAAAGAGACGGGGCTTGGGGTGAGGGGGCCAGGGCAGAGAGAACGGGCACGGGGCTAGGGGGCAGGGGTGAACGGGCCAGGGCAGGGTGAGGTGGCAGGGGTGAGGGGCCAGGGGGGCAGGACAGGGAGACGGGACTGGGGTGAGGGGGCCAGGGCAGACAGACGGGTACAGGGTGAGGGGGCCAGGGCTGGGAGAGGGGTGAGGGAGCCAGGACAGGGAGACGGGGCACGGGGTGAGGGAGCCAGGACAACGGGGCCAGGGCAGGGAGATGGGGCACGGGGTGAGTGGCAGGGGGCAGGAGAGGGAGACGGGGCTGGGGTGAGGGAGCCAGGGCAAGGAGACAGGGTAGGGAATGAGGGGCCAGGGATGGGAGACGGGGTGAGGGGGCCAGGGCATGGAGACGGGGCACGGGGTGAGGGGGCAGGACAGGGAGACGGAGTGAGGGGGCAGGATACACACCGAAAGAGATAGGTTGGGAACCCAGGGAGCTCAGCGCAGAAGCAGGAAGATGTGGGGTGCATGGAGAACCCACATCAGCTCAGCATGGGAGACCTTGGGTAGGGACCCAAGGCAGAGGAGGCACAACAGCAGGGGGGCAGGGGCAGCAAAGAGGGCAGCCCCCAAAGACCCCCTAGGTCTCTGCCTCTTCTCATTTCACTGAGAGCTTTTAACTCATTCTGTTTTTTGAATCGGGGTCTTAAATGTAAGAAAAGACTTAATCTGCAACCATAGAAATACTTTTTAAATGGGTGCAAATGTACTACTTTTGGGGTTCACAAACATTGGCAGTAGTAGGCTTGGAAAGCTGCGCCAGTCTCAAGTTTCCAGGCATACTCCCGGCACACACGCACAAAGTGCAGCTCTACACATATTGTCAGCATGCATAAAGTAGGAATCAGAATCAAACATACCCTGCACCCCACATACAAACTATCTCCTCACACACACTGCAGTATACAAGCACATTAACTACCAATCAGCAGCAAAGCACGCAAACTGCACTCACTCAAACAACCCTCACACACACACTGCATCTACCTGAGCCCTACGGAGTTCCGCTCATAGACACACACACACACTGTACTCACTCAAACAACCCTCACGCGTGCATGCACACACAACCACACTGCATCTACCTGAGCCCTACGGAGTTCCGCTCATAGACACACACACAAACTGCACTCACTCAAACAACCCTCACACACACACTGCATCTACCTGAGCCCTACGGAGTTCCGCTCATAGACACACATAAACTGTACTCACTCAAACAACCCTCACGCGTGCACACACACACAACCACACTGCATCTACCTGAGCCCTACGGAGTTCCGCTCATAGACACACACACAAACTGCACTCACTCAAACAACCCTCACACACACACTGCATCTACCTGAGCCCTACGGAGTTCCGCTCATAGACACACACACAAACTGCACTCACTCAAACAACCCTCACACACACACTGCATCTACCTGAGCCCTACGGAGTTCCGCTCATAGACACACACACACACTGTACTCACTCAAACAACCCTCACGCGTGCACGCACACACAACCACACTGCATCTACCTGAGCCCTACGGAGTTCCCCTCATAGACACACACTCACACAAACTGCACTCACTCAAACAACCCTCACGCACACACACTGCATCTTCCCACGTACTACTGAGTTCCCCTCAGAAAGACACACTCACACAAACGACACCACCCTCATTCACTGGAGCTATACGCACACAGCAAGTACCAATTAGCACCAAAACATGATGTACCACTTACACTCACTACACCAACCCAAACACTCACACACTTCAGCTATGCTTCTTGCCAGTATGTCTGCAACGCAAAATAACCACAAAAACTCCAACTTCTACCTGTCCTGCCAACATGCATGTATGTGTTAGAAGCCAAAGGTCCCCTCTGCATGCACAAAACCACACACACACCGCACCTCTCTGCGTACTGCAGTTACATACATTGACAACACACTTGAAGCAACTCTACTGCACACCACACACACTGCAGCAATACACATCCTGCCAACACGCTGGAAACACTCAACAGAAGCAAAACACACACACACACTACTCACCTGAACTGCACACATACAAAACTGCCAACATGCAGGAAACACCCAACAGAAACAAAGCACACACACACACACACCCAAACACACTACTCACCCAAACTGCTCACATACATAACTGCCAACATGCAGGAAACACTCATCAGAATCAAAGCACACATGCACACACTCTACTCACCCAAACTGCACACATACATAACTGACAACATGCAGGAAGCCCTCAACAGAAGCAGAACACAGTCACACTCTCTACTCACCCAAATACACACACACACACTCTACTCACCCGAACTCCACACATACGTAACTGCCAACATGCACGAAGCCCTCAACAGAAGCAAAACACAGTCACACTCTCTATTCACCCAAATACACACACACACACTCTATTCACCCAAACTCCACACATACATAACTGCCAAATGCAGGAAACCCTCAACAGAAGCAAAACAGTCACACTGTCTACTCACCCAAACTACACAAACACACCCATACTGCAGCTATACCCATACTGCCAACATGCAGGAAACCCTCAACAGAAGCAACACACATACACTTACACTGCCAAAA
Organism: Triturus cristatus; assembly: GCF_964204655.1. Classification (NCBI taxonomy): domain Eukaryota; kingdom Metazoa; phylum Chordata; class Amphibia; order Caudata; family Salamandridae; genus Triturus; species Triturus cristatus. The sequence goes on from NC_140580.1 coordinate 1,190,958,300, forward strand.
TGCAGGAATCACTCAACAGAAGCAAAGTATACACACATTCAACTCTCCCAAATCACACACAAACTGCGGCTAAACAAATAGATCCAACATGCAGGAAACACTCAACAGAAGCAAAGCACACACTTGCACACACTCTACTCAGCAGAACTCCACACATACATAACTGCCAACATGCAGGAAACACTCAACAGAAGCAAAACACACTCTATACTCACCCAAACCACACACACACACACACAGCAGCTATACACATACTGCCAACATGCAGAATGCACTCTACAGAAGCAAAACACACACACACTCTACTCACCCAAACTGTACACATACATAACTGCCAACATGCAGGAAACACTCATCAGAATCAAAGCACACACACACACACACACACCCTACTCACCTAAACTGCACACATACAGAACTGACAACATGCAGGAAGACCTCAACAGAAGCAAAACACAGTCACACTCTCTACTCACCCAAATACACACACACACACACACTACTCACCCAAACTGTACACATACATAACTGCCGACATGCAAGAAACATTCAACAGAAGCAAAGCACACACACACTGCAGCTATATACATACTGCCAACACGCAGGAAACACTCAACAGAAGCAAAACACAGTCACACACTACTCACCCAAATACACACACTACTCACCCGAACTCCACACACACATAACTGCCAAAATGCAGGAAACTGTCAACAGAAGCAAAACACACACACAGACTCACTCTACTCACCCAAACTACACACATACACCCCTACTGCAGCTATATACATACTGCCAACATGCAGGAAACACTCAACAGAAGCGAAACACACACACCCAGACTGCCAAAACACAAGAAGCACTCAACAGCTATACAAATAGATCCAGCATGCAGGAAACACTCCACAGAAGCCAGACATACACACACAAACACACACATATGATACTCCCCCAAAGTGCAGACACATACTGCCAACACTCTGGAATCACCTAAAAGAAACAAAACACACATACATTCTCTACTACCCTATATTGCGCACACACTGCCGCTATAAACATACTGCCAATACGCAGGAAGCACTGAACAGACGCAAAGCACACACACTCTATTCACTGAGACTGCACACATGCTGCCAATGCACAGGAAACACTCCAAACACTCACTCTACTCACTCAAACTGCACACACACACCAACACAATGTTCCTACATATCTACACACTTCACAAGCACAGTAACCTACACCTTCACACTGTGCCCCCGTCCATCACCACACTCCAAACAAAACCACTTACTGTATCAGTTTCACTACATCTACACTCAAATGGCAAGGGCCTCTTGAGCCTTGTTACCCCAATATCTCTTTGTGGCATCAAAACAACCTTTCGAAGGCCAATAGGTTTAACATTTGCACTGGGTCGTGCTGTCTTTGCCAATGCTAGTTTGTGTACTGTGGAGCAGGCATAGACAAAAGCATCTATGAAATGGAAAACCGAGAAGAAAATATTTGCTTTATTTTCTCTAAGTTTTTTGGTTTTTTTTAGGTCTCGCCTGAGCCAGCGCATGTGCTGCTCTGGCGAGACATTTAGTGAGTGGGCTTTAAAAAGCCGACCACAGTTTTTGTGTGTGGCATAGAGCGTGCAGTTACGCGCACAGTTACGAGCAGAGGCGCCATCTGGCTTTCCTCTCGCTCTCCCAAGCATGCGCGCCTCTCTCCGCCTCTCTGTCTTGCTCGCGCTTCAACGCCCCTCCCCCACCACAGAGCGTGTCTCGCGAGTCTTGTTTATAGAGCCATTGGCTGTTTGCATTCAATCACCAGTATGAAGTGCTGCCAGAGGTGTGTCTTACACCTTTAATGCAAAACCAGACAGACCGAATAGTCTGGAACGGTCTCATGCAACATCAAGGGATTGTTGTTTTCACTCACCTGTATTTCTTAACTGCTCTTTTGCCCTGGCTGCATCTCCTTGCAACTTCACTGGGTGCTCCGGGCCTTCCAGGGTCAAGGGTTACCTTCTGGAGGACTAGACTCAGTAAGGGGAGGTGGAGACAGTTTTTTATACCTGAGCAATCCGAACCTGCTCTCATTCTGTCTCCTGCCTGCCACAGTATGCTCTTTTCTGTTTGGTTCCCTGTATGGCCAGGTGGAAAGTTGACCACGAATTGGGAGGGGCAAGCTAAAAAAACTCCCCATATGATCTGTATTCTGCGCAGGTTGAACCTTTGATGTGGGTTTGGAGCTGGCTGGAGAGTTAGGCTGCCTTGAAGGCGGACTGGCATTTTAGCCCTATCCTGGCTAACTCGGATCCGAAGTATTACTTTAGCCAGGAAGATGCGGCCGGGCTTCACCACAAGACCTGGCCTCTGTATTTCTCTGCATTCATTTGCAGTAAACATTAAAATCTACCCCTGCAAGCTGCAGGTTCCGCTCAATTGGATAGCCAGGCACCGATGTGCGGGTACACCTTTACTTCCTTATGGTTCCTATCCATCCACATTCGCAGAATGTCAAGTGCTGCTGTACGAGGTACGTTGTGCAGTACAGTCTATGTACATCACATATGCTCCTTTAATGTTATGTAAGTTATGTTTTTCTTGTCGTTAGTTGGTACTGATCTTAACAATGGACTGACAAGACACTGAATCGTTATTACTACGATGTGCAATATGTCTTCTTTATTTCTGTATCATTATATGTTTCTGTTTTTTCTGTTTTCATTTGGAAAATCAATAAATAATGGTTTTTTTAAAAATCTACACCGGCAAGGATTTGCCCTAAAGGATGTATACTACTCACATTTGTATAGAAATGTTTGTGATCCATTTAATTTTCCTAAACGGTGCCAGGATTGGGTCTTATGTTGTGCACAAGCCTTTGTCTGATGTTTCCCTGCTAAGGATGTCCAGTTGGCTGCATCACACCTTTTGCTTCTCAGCTGTGATTCTGTGGCAAGTGCCATGTCTGTACACAAAAATTCCTTTGCATTTTTAATGACTTAAAAATATTAAGCCACAGCCTCTTGAAGACCAATACGTTCTGTCAGTCATTTCTGGGATGACTGGTGCAGGAGCGCATGCGCGCGGCATCTCTTCCTATCCCAGCGATGCTGCCTTCATGGGGGATTGAGACTGGAATGAGGTCATTGGCAGTCACCGCGTCCCTCCTTGATGTCTATGGATAATCCAGCAACACGGTCTATCGCCTGTGTCCACGATGAATGAATGTAAAATAAGAAATAACTGTACACCCATAACTCACTAAGGAGAATACTCTGGGCGGATAGAGGGCGAGGGGCCATTTTACAGGTTTCCGGGAGCGCAGGAATCATACATCTCACGGTGGCTTTCATTCCACGTGTTGCTGCTTTCCTTTCAATGATGCGGAAACATCGGTCGCTTCAGCTGCGTGACAGAGGGTTCTGGTTTTTAGAGCGCTCGGGTACTTTTATGGGAACATTGAGTAAAACTGAAATTGTAAATATACATTTGTATCCGTGCCTGTATTCTGACCGTGGGAACAGATATGTTTGATGAAACAAGCATTGGCATAGCCAATGGGTCTCGCCTTTGGGACCTTATAAGTATTTATTTATCCAGCACAATATCCTTACTGCAACAACATCAACTGTTGCATGGCTGAACACTTATAAGGCCCCAAAGGCGAGACCTATTGGCTTTGCCAGTGCTTGTTACAATGTGTGACTTGAAATTAATTTAGGTTGAGCTGAATCGAATTTGATATCTAGATAATGATGTACTGGTTGTTTGTTCACCACTTCAAACTGAAAAAAGTCTTTACGAAACATTTGTCTGTTTTGTTATAAATTTCTTATAAAGTCTAAGTCTACACAGATGTCTGTGACGTCAGATTGTGCTACAAATGAGTTCCAAGCGGAGACCTGTTTTCATTTGCTACAATTATAGCCGAGGTCGCCAGGACATTGGGTCGCTCTTCTTCCTTTTGACTAAAAATCTATCCTGGTCACGTGTCTCTTTGCAATCCTCTTGGGTTTCCAACCGGGCAAGTCCTGTGCCCTCGCCGCGCATGCGCCGATGGACAGGCTGAGTTTAGAAGCCAAGGAGGCGGGTTTCCCACCTGAACCACTGAAGACCACCCTACAAGATCTCACGCAGACCCTGACAGAGAGGACGCTGGTGAAGATACTTCAAGGAAGGGGAACTCTACTCTCACTTCTAAGTCACTGAGCTGCTGCGGGCAACAAATGCCTTCAACGGTCTCAGTGAGGACTCGGGGAGACCAGCAAGCAGAGCCTGGCCTCTACGGATGCGACAAGACAAGAGCTGGGACAGCAGATCAGAAGGTCAAAGATGGAGGGAAGGGCGGAGTTCATTTGAACATTATGAATAGCTTGAAGCCTTTGCACGATTTGGAACTATTGATGAGGGAGCTATCAGAATTCTCAGAAACGTCGTGTGAGACGTTGTCCTGCTTGTTGCCAGGATGGGGGGAACTCTCGGCCCCTGAAGGTCTCTGTGGTAACGGTGGTCCTGCAGGAAGATCCAGGAGTCACAAGAGCCCACTCCTGTTCTCCTCCTCAAGCGGCGCGGGTTTGCCCTCGCCCTCCGATGGATACAAAGACCTCCACGGTCCCAGTTTGTGACTTCTATTTCATCCCACTTACATTCAGAAGTCGGCCCGGGGCCAGCGGTGCCAGCGGTGCCATGGATTTAAGCTGCACATCACCAGTGAAGTCCACAAGAGCAGCTGGAGTTGGTTCTAGAGGCAGTCTAAGGGGCCGTAGAGCTTCTTTTGCAGCAAACCCAACACTGATTCTCTGTCTCAATTACAGGTCCCTGGCTTAATTACAGAAATAAAACTGACTCCGAACAATTATCTAAAGTCCCTAAACAAATGTAGAAGTGAGGGAGAGAAGGGCGGGTGAGGGGATGGGCAGAGAGGCGCTTCACTTCCTACTTCCACACACTCGTGATGTACAAGAAGATTTTCAACCTCAATAATCACATTAACTACCACATACCTACCCAACACTTCCACCCGGCCGTACTGCTACTCGCACGCATCTCCAGCATACACAGAACCAGATCTGGGGGCCAGGACTTCTCCTACCTCGCTCCCAAAGCCTGGAACGGCCTGGCCTCCCTCAACACGTCAGAGCCTCCTCCTCAGTTGTTGAATTCCGCAAGAAACTGAAGACCTGGGTCTACGCCTGCTATTCAGCACCAGGATCTGACTTTGTGCTCTACAAGCACCCATAACATAACTTGATTGTTGGGAGGAGGCGGGAGTTATGACACTGGGTGACCTATATGAGGATGGTAATCTACTCCCCTTTGACGACTTTAGGGAGCGGCATGATCTCCCGCAGGGGGGACTTCCTCTTGACTAACAACATAACTTGATTGTGGAAGCTCTGTACAGCATTCTGTTCCTTTGTAGCTATGTTTGTGCTCTTTAAATACCTTTACATTCATATTACATGACTTCGTAGTGCGTGGCTCTCCTTTGTATTGCATATAAGTACTTCTCAAATATGTTTGTCGTACTAGGTATGTCCTGTACCATAGTCTATGCAGCCTGTTGTGTTGTATCCTTGGCCTGTTGACACTGTATATAGTTGTGTTATATCATGTTTAGTGGCGAGTGATATTGGACAGGTTAGAACAGACCAATGCATTAGTCTGTGAGCCTCACAATGGCTAGAGATCAGCTAACTCTGCTTGCAGATCTGTGTGTCAGGGGCACAGAATCCTGCACACACTGTACCTGTGAGAACAGCTTCGGTACCAATAGACATCACCCTGTACATACCCTGGAGAGACTCCATGAGACATTAAAGGTGATGGACATGGTCCCATCTTTCACAGCCCTGTAAATACCCAGCACCCCATAACGTACCCAAGAAGGATAAAAGGTTGTGTTGTCCCTGCTCAGAGTCAAACTAGCGGCTTTCGCGTCTCTCGTACACACACATTTCTACAGCAGGCGCATTAACCCGCTAAGCCACATCTGTTGTTAATGGACCCAATTAGAACCACCGAAGGCCCAGGTGCTGAGAACTGCTGAGCTGCGGAGTGCGTGCTTCGGAGGGCGGTCTGTTCATTAGTGTTCCTGCCCAGGGTTGCCCTTTACGTGAGCCGAGTTTGACAGGCCTGGGTGACAGCATATAACTCACAGAGGCCCCAGTGCTGAGTGCCAAGCGCTTCCCTGCTCCCCAGGAGGTGGCACCCTGGCCTGGCAGCTGCCCCCGGGCAGCCCATACATCAGGCCTACTGAAAGAGCATTAATATCCTGGCTGGCAGGTCCCACGGGGGGCTGCGGGATCCCTTTCAAAGGCAGGGGGTTGTAGTTTGGGGCACCAAGGAGGAATGTTTGCTCACCCCCACCCCAGACTCAGTCTATGAAAGGGTGAGGGCAGCTGAGCTGAAAGGCGGGGCCAGGGGTCACTGGCAAGCCGAGGGCCCCTGGCAGAAGCCTCGCGGGTGGGAGAAAAAGTAGGGAAGACGATGTGGGTGTACAGGAAGGGATAGTAGAGAGAAGGATAGAAGAAAGAGAACGGATAGTAGTAGTGAGGTAATTGTGGGGGAAGGGAAACAGTGAAGAGGGTTCAGGGGGAAGGGAACAGCCACCGCTTTGGAGGAGAGGAAAAGAGTTGTCAAGGATGGAGAGAGAAAGGAATAGATGTATACGAGAGAAAAAGAGGCAGATGATGGGGCAGGGGCAAAAATAGGGTAAACAGAGAGAAGAAAAAGTGGGAAGAGTCATCTAAAGAAAACGGGAAATGGGAGGGTAATAAGGGAAGAAACAGAGAGAGAAAAGATAAGCTGAGAGGAGGCGATAGGACAGAAGAAACGAGAGACACTATTTGTTGAAAAGAGAAACAAGCATTGGCCGCGCGGCCCGCGACAGTGAAAGTGATCGCGATCAACGAAGGAAACACAGATGGCGGCTGCGCGCATGCACGCTCACGTGCACGCAAGCTTTAGGCCACCAAAAGCGTGTGGCAGCACTTTGGAAACCCACCTACAAAATGTATCGCAGAGCATAGCATGCGCTGGCTCAGGCGAGACCTAAAAAACGTGCGCACAAGAGCTTAGAATACTGGCAATCGGCCGAAAGTGGACAAAATTAACATCTTGAATTCATTCTCGTATTTGGAGCTGTTGGAGTTCAAATGCCTGCTCCTCTCTACAAGAACTGTACAACCCTAAACATCACTCGCTGGAAAGATTTGGATTTGTTCCAAAGAGATAGATTTAGAGCAGGCCGTTTTTTTGCACACGTGTAGCGTTGTGCAGCATTTTGTTTGCCTTTGTTTTATTTCTCTTTTTGTAAAAAGTGAACAAACCGTTGTGATGGATATAGCAGTAAAACTATGGTTGTCGTCGCCGATGGCCCTTCTCGTCATTCTGGAGAGCGGCAGCATTGTTTTGCTTTGTCTACTTAAAGTGATGAGTTGAAGGTTTGTTGCTGTATTCTATTGCATTGTTGTCTTATGTTGTTGTTTTGTTGTGTTGTATTTTGGCATTGTGGTAGTGTAGAGTTCTGCGTGTATTGTGCTCTGCTGTTATGCTGCTGTATTACGTGTTCTTGTATGTTTCGTATTGCTCTGTGTTTTGTTGTTCTGGCATTGTATCGGTATGATGTTGTGTTGAGGTGTGGATGTGTTGTGTTGTGTTGTGTAAAGACCACGTTAATAAACACAGCCTGCTAGATCTAAAGCAGTCTGGTTTCAGAGAAGGGTGCCGCACTGAGGCAGCAACCCTCACAGTTACAGACAATGCTCTGAAGCTGGCTTCTCCAATAAGTAGCTCGTGAGCTATGGGCAGCTCTGCGGCACCTGCAAGGAGCTCTCCTGTGTGAAGTCCAGCCAACTCCATTTGAAGCTTTTCCTTAGCTGTGGCTATCTTGCAGAGGGGGACTGCGAATAGACTCTTCTTTGATGTGGTCATCATCACGAAACTCATTCCATCAGTAGCTCCGGACGCGTTCCATTAAAGGCGGGCGGCTCCTATTGCGGAACATGTTGGAGACCTCGAGGGACTGGGGTTCTGCCGACTGCTTCTTCTTGACCTCACGGCAGCCTTTCATAACGTTGACCACAAGACTCTCCTCAACATACTCTAGAAAGAGATGGGGATGGCTGTGGAAGGCAAAGATAACCTACAATGTTACGGGTGGAAGTCCTCCAAACCTCATGTTGTACCACAAGAGTCCACTCGACTTCACCTTTCCCTGAATCCCTCGATGAGTTTAAAGTGATAAAACAACGTCTAAAAGTGTGAAATGTGTTTGAAGAGTACAGTTCACTTCCTTGGAGTTATGGTAACTTCATCTACTGGCTGGTGTAAGTAAGAACATCGCACTGGATTAGCCAAGGTATTGACGGAACAGAGGGGTCTTCGGTTGTGTTCTGAATGCCAAAAGTGAGGGTTGAGTTATGGAACTTGGCCTAAAATATCCATCAATACGCTGACAGTACTCCGCTATTTCTGAAAATGATCTCAGATTACAAGCACTGGAAGTCAACCCTCATGCAGCCAACAGCTGGACAACTGACTCCAACCCACTGGAAATCAACCAACCGCACTGGTAAGCAAAGTGAAATCTTTGGGTTTCATTCGGACTCCCAGAACTATACTTTGTGAATAGGGGAGCAGATGTCCCAGATTTGCGGGGACACTTCCATTGCGTCAGCAGCTTTTCTGGCAAAGTTGTGAAGATGTCGCACGTGTCCTGGTTTCAAAGAGGCTCGGCTACGAGCGGCCTCCATCCGTACCGGGGCGGGAATAGTTGGTGGCCCTCACCAGGAAGCACTTTAAGTGACAATGGTATTGTGCGTCAACGCTGCGTTTTGCTTTCTCCTTGTATATGTGTCCAACATGCTCAGAGCTGCAATGTCCGGTGTCTTCTATGTTGGGGCGTGCTGTCAAGTCATTCTCTTGGCCGCGGTAACTACAACATTGTGGTCCTACAGCAGGTGTTTTAGTTTCCAGAATCTGACCCCCCAATGGCAACTGAGCCCAATGTGCAGCATTAAACATTTCATCTTTACACATAATCCACAAACAGCACCACGTTTCGTTCTCCCTGCCCGCACTATGGAAGAGCCTCACACCGCAGCCTCCGACGTCTACTTTGTTGCCCTTAGAAATACTGCTAAACTCTACGCGAGAATAATTCCAAACCTGAGAACAGCACATCTTGGCGATTCTGAAACCATAAGCTGCTTAAAAGCATGGTGAATGCGGGCTACTTAAGACCGCTTGCCTGACCTACAAGGCAATGCTTACGATTCCCGCATCTACTACGCACTGACTATGCACTGACAACTGAAAGAGAGGGCTTACGCAGAGAAGTGACTGACAGGCACACAAGTGAGCATCTTTACACCACATGAAACACCACTAGAAACAAGTATTATAAAAGTCAACAGCTCTCTCCTTTGGGACGTATTTGCTTTGCCTCTGCTTTTTGGTGAGGCTCTACAGAATCACCAAAAAGCATTTTTTGCCACTGCTGTGTAACATGGCCAAAAGGAAACAAGCATTGGCATAGCCAATAGGGCTCGCCTTTGGGACCTTATAAGTGTTTTGCCATGCAACACTTGATGTTGTTGCACCAAGGATATTGTGCTGCATAACTAAATACTTATAAGGTTCCAAAGGCGAGAACTATTGGCTATGCCAATGCTTGTTTGGTACTTGCTACCCTATGATGCCGCACTCAAACAGCTCGACAACTCATTATGAAAAGAGTATACAAAATATCACTCCAAGATGGCTGCCATGTGTATAATCAGTCAGTGAGTGGCGGAGTCAGATCTGACAAAAGCATCTGTAAAGTAGATACCCGAGAGAATCCAGCAGTGCTCTTTAGGTCTCGCCTGACCCAGCACTTGCGCTGGTCTGGCGAGACTTTAAGTAAGGGCTTCAAAAATTGCTACCGCCGGCCACAGCTTGCAGTGCATGTGCGCGGGCGCGCGCTTGAGCAAAGGCGCCATATGGCGCGGTTACTGCTGCGCGCTCAACACTTGCGCACATGCACTGCAAGCTGTGGCCAGCGGTAGCATTTTTCCCCCTCTTTATGGCTCTTATCATATGCAACGCTTTTTTTAAGTTTCTGCGCCGCACCTTTCGTGCTTGCCGTATCTGCTCATTTCCGACTGTGAGCATGCTTAGGGTAGGTATTCGGCTGTACGCACCTGAGCTACCCTTGGAAAAAACGCCCGTTAGTGATTCTTGTATGCATTGCGTCCTTTCGGTGATTTTGCGGTTTCTCTTTATTATTGTGCACTGTTCAATTGCTTCCACCAGTCCTTGGAGTCCCAAAGTGATTCAGAGCCACATCTGCATGCCCGCTGCAACTGTTTAAGTGGGTGAAACCACTCACTACTACGGTTCCACACGTCTCGAACTCAGTTATACATATTTTGCTAAAGGTTGCGCACTTCTTTATTTGGCGCTTCCAAGCCCCTATTAAGTGAGGTGCATATTGTTCTTTTAATTCAGATGCTCGTAATCGCCTCCTTCCAATTAAACGAGGTGAAGATTAGAGAATGTACATATTTGTCCGAAATAAAGGGAGAGTGCGTGACATAATGGCCAGAGCTGCCGACTCTCGAACTGGGGGACCAGGTTAGATTCTCGACCTCGGCTCAGCATTTTTTGGGTCTGGACAAATCACTTAGTCTTCTCGTGCCTATCAAAAATTAATGTGTTCTTTCCGTTATGTAACTGGTACCTGAGTAAAGCCCTCCAATACCTTCGGGTCCAGTTCGCCCTATATAGAACTAAAAAGGGCAACTGCGGCAACTTGAGAGGGAACGTTTTAAATCGGGCACACTTATATTTCGTAGCCTAAGATACTTGCGCACAAGGGGTTGTGTGGATGAGCGACTTTTCAGAGTTCTTGTTACTTTCGATGTATTCTTGTTTAGGAGTCGAGGGCCGAGCTCTGCTTGTTTATTTCGTGAGATGCAATGATTGGAAAAGCGCTGTCGCTTGCCTTATAAGTTCAGGAGAGACTTGCAATGGTCTTGCATCCACGGGCTGCAATCGGGAGAGGAGCGAGACTAACGGCTAGGGCGGTCGACCTCAAATCTGGGGTACTGGGTTCCAGTCTCGGCGATGATGCTGAACATCCTGTGATTCTGGGCACATCACCTAAGCACAAACATGTAATGCAGTTGGTGCTATGTAAGGCGCTCTGCCACCCGATTCGGGTCAAGTTCACGGGCCTGCGACGAATTCCCTGTGGTTGACATATTTTCCCCCCTAATATGGCTTATTGCCGGTGTGAAACTGATGTAAAGACCTGAAAGGCTGGTAATGACTGATTGTGGTACTATTTCAAATTTGTGTTGACAGTGTCATTTATTTTGCCGTACCCCCTATAATGTTTTTATTTTATGGTTGTTGTATGGATTTTTATGTAAAGACATTTATTAATGTTCTGTCAGATTTCCTGTTTTTAAGTTTTTGCAATTTTTATGAAGCGCGAGCTCTACCCGAAGGTATTGGAGCGATTTTAAATTAGAACCTTCTGCATTACACAAGAAAACGCACTTTGCCGAGGGTCAATAATGCTGATGTTACGGGGGAAGTTTCACGCCCCTGACACGTGGTAGCCGTGTCGAACTTGGCAGGCCAATAGTTTGCCTTTTTGGGCAGTTTCTGCTTTACATTTCGGGATTAAATTAAAATTGTCTAAGTCTAAACGAAGGAAGACCAGATTCTGTTGGCTTCATTAAAAAAAATCCCATTAAGCCTAAACCTCTCTGACTGCGAGAGGATTGGAACTTTAGAGGGCCGTCCAACTTCACTCCATCTGCCCTCGCTGGTGGTCACCGGTCCTTTCACTGAACAGTAGACTAGAAACTTGACAAGTGTGGCTTGACAGTTCCAAATGGCCAGCAGTCGCGTCCAGATCTACACAAGGCGCCCCCGTTTGAATGACTTCAGCAGAATGGTACTCTGGAGGGGGGGGGACACTGTAGATTCTTCTGCTGTCCCCTGATATATATTGAAGTCAGTTACTCTGCCTGTAGCTATGCTTGCACAGAAGTGAAATGACCTTAGCTTTGGTTTGAGGGCCCGTGCTTGAAATAAACCTGCTGCAGTCATTGTTTTAATTAAGCTTTCGACAGCAGCGACAGTCTGAACACCACGACTAGCGACACTGGGCGCCTGCTTCTTAAGGGCTATCGCTTCATGCTACAAAGAAATACTGTTGGAAATAAACTAGTTGTCGACTAGTACATAACAATGAACCCACCTGAAGCGCAATGCATAACTTGGCACATCAAACAGCCCTCTAACCCAGAGGGCGCACGTTACCCAGTGGTCAGCAGTAGTGACCAGGCCATCTTACAGATTCGAATCTCCGTACACATTGCCAGTAATTTTCTCCACGAAACAGTGTGTGGAACCAGAACAGACACAGGTGGTGCTTTTTCACAATGGAGAGTGAGAGATAAGCAAACCCGTTGCACTCTCCCACACTCAATGCTTACACACAAGAGTAAGTGGTATTTTAAAGAGTGTTTTTTTAGGTCTCGCCTGACCCAGCGCTTGCGCTGGTCTGGCGAGACTTTATGTAAGGGCTTCAAAAAATGCTACCGCCGGCCACAGCTTGAAGTGCATGAGCGGGGGCGTGCGCTTGAGCAGAGGCGCCATATGGCGTGATTACTGCTGTGCGTGCACCACTCGCGCACATGCACTGCAAGTTGTGGCTGGCGGTAGCATTTTTCCCCCGCGATCACTTTCACGTTAGCCCCACGGTTCACTTCCTTGTTTTAATTACTTTAATAAGCCAGCTAGGGACACTGCGCTCACTTTATTTATATTTTCGCGGCGTCCACTTCATGGACACCACGCTCTGTTTTTTACTGAGGCCGGGGGGCTTCCTCGTGGTTCCACACACGCAATGCGATAAAAATCGTCTTTCATGTAAGCTCCGAGAAAGACAGGCTCTGAGGCGGCCATCGCTCCAGTTCTGGACAAGACGTTTGCCCCCTGCTTTAAAGGCAACACCGTGTCTTAAAGCTTGTGGTGGCGCCCCCCAAAGGCTGCAGGACGGTGCTGTGCGCCTCCCAGGCTGAAGGACGGCGATGTTCAGCTGTATGCAGTGTGCCCCCAGTCTACAGTAAGTGCTGTGCAGCCCCTGAGGTCCTGCAACTTCTGCCTTGAGTAGGTCATTCTGCTGCTACTGTCTGCAGGACATCACATAACCCCTGTGTGCCGGACAGTGCGTGTGCTCTCTATAAGCTTCTGTGGTAACGCACGCCCTGTGTGCAAACACAGCCGCTCTGCACGGTAGGATCATGCATGCGCCCTCCACACACCGATGCTTTGTGTCTGTCTGAGGGCTGCTTCGGTGCAGTATGTATTTTAAATGTGCACACTTGTGATGTGGCCGCGGCTTTCACTTTCGCGTGCACAGGGACGAGTCCTCTTCACATCTACGCCCTACAAGTGGTGCCTCCCGCTCACGTGCGGCTGGGTGGCTCTTGTTTACCCCACACTACCCAACCCCACCCTCTTCGGCGCCCTGTTCCGCTTTTTTGCTGCTCACAATCTCGTCGCCCTGATTTAAACCTCTGTCCTTTAGGCCACACAAAGATCTCGGATAGCTCTACCCACCGAGCTATGGTGTCCGCAACAAAGGCCCCTTCAAGAAATGTAGGGTATTTATAATAAACACAAGCAGGGGGTCTGGAGGTAGTAACTAAGGCCAAAGGCTTCATACATTCTCTGTAGTGATCTCTTGGTAACATGCACATGACAGCGCGCGTTCCCGAGCAGCTCAGGCGGTTAACGTACCTGCAGCAAATATTGGTTTATAAGCAGCAAAGCCCTTACGGAAAGAGTGCCCGGGCAAGTATGAGCGTGATGCACACATCTGTACATGCTGGAGTGCATGCATTCCAACACTGGGAAAATAGTTCAGGGGGCAAATGCGCCTGCGACAAGGATCGGTGTGTAAACTGCATATCTCTGGTTCCAGTGCCACCAGGGCCCGCTGGCATCCTTTCGAAGTAACGGAAGGAGGACAGCTGAAAGCCGTCCCTTTTTTTAGAGACATTTGAATTGATCTGCATTCTTCCAACCCGCCCTTCTTCGACTGATCCTCCGCTGTTGAACCCTGTAAGGAGCCTTGACGTCATACATATGTGTCGCTGGTGTGATTGTTAATCCTGATGCTGTGTGGCATAATGCGTCTTCTGTCGTAAAGCGCTCTAATCCCTCCCGCAGTGCCCACGCTATACAAGCCTCATGGATACCTGAATAATATGGTAAATAAATGCATACACAATGAGTAGCACTGGTACCTGTTTCTAGACGCCAAGATATTACTCAGACAGGTGTTGAAACCATGACGTGGGCATCGCTGTGCTATTCGAACCATTAGTCGAGCAGCTGAGACACTTCCGGAGATCTAAGCAACCCCCAGCCTCCAAGGCTGCAAAACATCTGGAGAAGGCGCCCCAGCATCACCCCCTATGCCCCCTGCCCCTGTAATGGGATTTATTTCACAGGACTTCCTGGTTCTACCCCACTGGCTTCATTTTGATCTTAGAACATTTGTTGTGAGGGCAGCAAGAGGGCCCCGCCCAGAAAACCCCCTGAGGCCTGTAGGATGAACGCGAGCGTTGACAGCGGGGATTACCCTAAACATTTCCTGTGCAGCCGGGAGGGCCTGTGAGTGACTTCCAAACAGAGGACAGGGTGGGCCACACCTACTGCCCCTCATCCCCGCCCCACCCCCAAGCAGATACAAGGGGGTCATCCTGAAAAAGCATTAGCGGGGCCTCTAGCAGCAGCCCCCACCCACCGGACCCCACCCCTGACTGGGGCTGGTGGGCTGGAGCAGGACAAACTCTGCCTCTCTAACCCCACCCACCGGACCCCACCCCTGACTGGGGCTGGTGGGCTGGAGCAGGACATACTCTGCCTCTCTAACCCCACCCACCGGACCCCACCCCTGACTGGGGCTGGTGGGCTGGAGCAGGACATACTCTGCCTCTCTAACCCCACCCACCGGACCCCACCCCTGACTGGGGCTGGTGGGCTGGAGCAGGACATACTCTGCCTCTCTAACCCCACCCACCGGACCCCACCCCTGACTGGGGCTGGTGGGCTGGAGCAGGACATACTCTGTCTCTCTAACCCCACCCACCGGACCCCACCCTGACTGGGGCTGGTGGGCTGGAGCAGGACATACTCTGCCTCTCTAACCCCACCCACCGGACCCCACCCTGACTGGGGCTGGTGGGCTGGAGCAGGACATACTCTGCCTCTCTAACCCCACCCACCGGACCCCACCCTGACTGGGGCTGGTGGGCTGGAGCAGGACATACTCTGCCTCTCTAACCCCACCCACCGGACCCCACCCTGACTGGGGCTGGTGGGCTGGAGCAGGACATACTCTGCCTCTCTAACCCCACCCACCGGACCCCACCCCTGACTGGGGCTGGTGGGCTGGAGCAGGACATACTCTGTCTCTCTCGTGTCGCATCAACAGTCGGAGATACGGACGGGACGGGAGGCCTCAGCTCACCCGAGGGCAGGCATCCTGAACTCTGACGGCGAAGAGCCATAGACAGGAGCAGCCCCAGAGGAAACAAGCATTGGCAATGACATAGGTCTCGCATTTACGCAAGTTTGAACTATGTGCATTGTAAATAACAATGGGGCATATGTACAAAGGATTTATCTCCGCTTTTTTGGCTTGAAAAGCCAAAAAAGCGGAGATAAAAATATCGCTCTATTTACAAGAGGGTGCTAACATGCATAATCGCATGTTAGCACCCTTTTTCCCAACGCCTCCCTTTGCATCTCTAATGAGATGCAAAGTGGGCGTCACTGGGCGTTCCCCGGGTGGACTACCTTTCAAATATCGCTGATGTTCACATCGCGATATTTACAAGGCAGCCCACAGGATTTTAGCACATGTTAGATTTTGGCGAAAACGTCTGTTTTCGCCAAAAACTAACGTCTGCTAAAATCCAGACTCACCTATGCTTTACATAGGGGGTGGATTATGCTGATACGACCACAGGGTCGTATCAGCAAGGTTATCGCTGTTTTGCAAGGAACATCGCTGGAAAACCAGCGACGTTCCCTGCAAAACGGAGATAACTTCGCTATCTCTGGAGTTTTTATATCGCCCTGGAGAAACGCGTTGTTAATAACGCGCTGCCAGGGCGATACATTCCAGAGATAGCCTGCGATAAAAAAGTTATCGCTAAGCACGGCCAGCGATAATTATCGCTGGCCGTTGATAATACGCCCCAAGGCCTTTTATTTATGTTTTAAAAACCAAAATATAAATAAAAGGCGTTGTCGTTCACAATGCCAAAGGCTCAAACTCGCGTAAATGCGAGACCTAATGCATTGCAAATGCTTGTTTCTGTAGCATTTGTTCTTGGGTGGAGCCTACCACACAGCGTGGTGTTCTGGCTACAAAGACATATTGGGGACATGGTGGAAGCTGACCTAGAAATGCGCCCCCATCGCTTACCTTCGGGTTTACCTTTCGTCACTCTCATTAGCATGATTTCTGTTCGCTGGCTTTATTTGATTTAGGCTGTCCAGCTCGAGTTAGTCCCTCCTGTGGAGCACAGACTTGTTACTACCTCCCCAACCGGCTCCTATTCTTGCATGACTGCTCGCTTTTTGGGAACCTTTTTTTTCTTTTTCGAAAAGCACTTCATGAGAATGCATGTTTTAAACCTGTCTCTCCTTGCCTGCTTCTGCCCCCCCCCCACGCTTCTCTCTGTACAGCATCTGAAGAGCGTTTTGTGTTTTTGGGTTCTGCAGTCACTTATCAGAAGCTGTTTTATTGTGGCCTCGGTTTTTGAAGAACATGTTTATGCCTGAAGGTGTATCTTTTGTTGGAGGCTGCTACCTGCTGCCAGAGCATGCCTCGCACTGGAGTGCCAGACGCAGTCACTTCATTTTTTACAATTGAGATTTGTAGGTCACTTAGCCATAAAAATAGCATATATATATGTATGTATATCCTTCCATGCCTCAAGAAGGTAAACATGAATCCTGGCAAACTCATGAACTACTGCCCAGCTACACACCCATAAACTTGCAAAATCCTGCCATACGTCAAGTAGGTAAACATGTTTCCGGGCAAACTCATGAACTACTGCCCAGCCATACATATCTGTACACCTGTGATATCCTGCTATGCCTCAATTAGATAATCGTATCCCTGTGAACTCATGAACTACTGCCCAGCCACACACCTGTACAGCGGTTATATCCCGCCAAGCCTCAATTAGTTAAACATATCCCAACAAACTCACGAACTACTGCCCAGCCATACATATCTGTACACCTGTGATATCCCGCCAAGCCTCAATTAGATAATCGTATCCCTGTGAACTCATGAACTACTGCCCAGCCACACACCCGTACAGCGGTGATGTCCTGCCATGCCTTAATTCATTAAACATATCCAGGCGAACTTCTGCCATGCCTCAGGTAGGTAAACATGTTCACAAGACACGCGTCTGTACGTCACCAGCCTCGAGTCCAGAGAAGACCAGAGCACCTGGAAAGGTTTACAAGACAGGCGTCTGCAGCGTCACCAGACTTGAGTCCTACCCCAATAAAGTCGCTACCAAGTACCAACTACAGTCAGTAGACCCACCAGGCCCACAGGGCTGCATCCACTCTATCAGGTCACATGCATGCAGACACTCATCCTCCCCACAGGGATGCATGCACTATATAAGGTCACATGCACGCAGGCACTCACACTCCCCACAGGGCTGCATGCACTATATCAGGTCACATGCACTCAGGCACTCACCCTCCCCACAGGGCTGCATGCACTAGATAAGGTCACATGCATGCAGGCACTCACACTCCTCACAGGGTTGCATGCACTATATAAGGTCACATGGACGCAGGCACTCACCCTTCCCACAGGGCTGCATGCACTATATCAGGTCACATGGACGCAGACACTCACCCTCCCCACAGGGCTGCATGCACTATATCAGGTCACATGCACGCAGGCACTCACCTTCCCCACAGGGCTGTATGCACTATATCAGGTCACATGGACACAGACATTCACACTCACCACGGGGCTGCATGCACTATATAAGGTCACATGCATGCAGGCACTCACTTTCCCCACAGGGCTGCATTCACTATATAAGGTCACATGGACACAGGCACTCACCTTCCCCACAGGGCTGCATGCACTATATAAGGTCACCTGCATGCAGGCACTCACCCTCCCCACAGGGCTGCATGCACTAGATAAGGTCACATGCATGCAGGCACTCACACTCCCCACAGGGCTGCATGCACTATATCAGGTCACATGCACGCAGGCACTCACCCTTCCCACAGGGCTGCATGCACTATATAAGGTCACATGGACGCAGGCACTCACCCTTCCCACAGGGCTGCATGCACTATATCAGGTCACATGCACTCAGGCACTCACCCTCCCCACAGGGCTGCATGCACTATATCAGGTCACATGCACGCAGGCACTCACCTTCCCCACAGGGCTGTATGCACTATATCAGGTCACATGGACACAGACATTCACACTCCCCACGAGGTTGCATGCACTATCTAAGGTCACATGCATGCAGGCACTCACCTTCCCCACAGGGCTGCATGCACTATATAAGGTCACCTGCATGCAGGCACTCACCCTCCCCACAGGGCTGCATGCACTAGATAAGGTCACATGCATGCAGGCACTCACACTCCTCACAGGGTTGCATGCACTATATAAGGTCACATGCACGCAGGCACTCACACTCCCCACAGGGCTGCATGCACTATATCAGATCACATGCACTCAGGCACTCACCCTCCCCACAGGGCTGCATGCACTATATCAGGTCACATGCACGCAGGCACTCACCCTTCCCACAGGGCTGCATGCACTATATAAGGTCACATGGACGCAGGCACTCACCCTTCCCACAGGGCTGCATGCACTATATCAGGTCACATGCACTCAGGCACTCACCCTCCCCACAGGGCTGCATGCACTATATCAGGTCACATGCACGCAGGCACTCACCTTCCCCACAGGGCTGTATGCACTATATCAGGTCACATGGACACAGACATTCACACTCACCACGGGGCTGCATGCACTATATAAGGTCACATGCATGCAGGCACTCACTTTCCCCACAGGGCTGCATTCACTATATAAGGTCACATGGACACAGGCACTCACCTTCCCCACAGGGCTGCATGCACTATATAAGGTCACCTGCATGCAGGCACTCACCCTCCCCACAGGGCTGCATGCACTAGATAAGGTCACATGCATGCAGGCACTCACACTCCTCACTGGGTTGCATGCACTATATAAGGTCACATGCACGCAGGCACTCACCCTCCCCACAGGGCTGCATGCACTATATCAGGTCACATGGACGCAGACACTCACCCTCCCCACAGGGCTGCATGCACTATATAGGGTCACATGCATGCAGGCACTCACCATCCCCACAGGGCTGCATGCACTATATAAGGTCACATGCATGCAGGCACTCACACTCCCCACGAGGTTGCATGCACTATATAAGGTCACATGCATGCAGGCACTCACACTCCCCACGGGGCTGCATGCACTATATAAGGTCACATGCATGCAGACACTCACACTCACCATGGGGCTGTAAGCACTATACAAGGTCACATGCATGCAGACACTCACCCTCCCCACAGGGCCCATGAGGTGGAGAAAAGTCCCTGGTGGCTTCTCCATTCCTTGTAGCTCTTTGACCACACATTAGAAACTGCTTCCCTTAATTTGGCCCGGGTCCTGTTGGCTTCTGGGAAGAGGTCATTACAGACGTTGTGCGTGTGGCTCCGGGGCAAAAAAAGACAACAAAGAGGTACGAGTCCTGGAGATGTGAGGACGTAAGCTGGGCTCCCAGCCTATCAGTGACCCGCCTTTCTTCCGTACTTACTTCCTTTCACTTTGTTTCGGCCAATGATCATGAAAGCAATAAATTCAAATAATTGGAAATAGAAGCACAATACAGTTCAACTAGAAAATATACAACCCCCTGGAATAAATATTCGAAGAAGTGTCCACTGTTGGCCTCCGGCCACTAAGCAGACGTACAAACTCTTCACCGCAGAGAAAACGCTATCATGGTCCGCCATGCCTAGAAGTAGCTTTCATACAGGCCGAGCTGTAGTAAGGGTGTTGGAAAACATCGCACCAGAATTATACACTTTCAAAAGAGGGCACCCCAATAAAAAACCCTGCTCGGTGCATTCCTACTACATTTAACACATAGGGCACAGCGAAGATGGCTCAGATACAGAACACTACTAGGGTACCACCCTTCCCTGCTGCACTGCCAAGAATAATCCACATTTGTAAAGCGTGAACAATCACCCGTTAGGGTCTCTAGGCGCTGGGGGCCGTCGGGAAGATTAAGCAAGCCATTGCCCAGAGTCACATGGTGCTGGGCTAATCTGCCGCCGGCGCCGGTTATCGACCCGTGATCCCCATATTCCGGAGTCAGTCTCCCTGGCCGCGGCGCCGGGTATCGACCCGTGATCCCCATATTCCGGAGTCAGTCTCCCCGGCCGCGGTGCCGGGTATCGACCCGTGATCCCCAGATTGTGGAGTCAGTCGCCCTGGCCGCGGCGCCGGGTATCGACCTGTGATCCCCAGATTCCGGAGTCAGTCGCCTGGCCGCGGCGCCGGGTATCGACCCGTGATCCCCAGATTGTGGAGTCAGTCGCCCTGGCCGCGGCGCCGGGTATCGACTTGTGATCCCCAGATTCCGGAGTCAGTCGCCCTGGCCTCGGCGCCACACCTCATCCGGAGTAAAGTGCACGTGCTTCCGCTTACGTTGTAATGTAAAACAAGTTATACATTCAGTAAAAACCATGAGGCACAAGAGGGAGGGGAATATACATTAGATGGATTGGCCATATGCTCTCCAAAAACATAACAATGGGAATGGTCCAGCCCCAACTGCCAGGCCAGGTCCTCCCTGGACCGGAAACAAGCATCCTAGGACCGGTTTCGGGGTTTCACCCCTCTTCAGCCAGGATAGCTTGATTCCAGTGGCATGGAGAGCACGGGACCCACGTCTGGGCATACCCTTCCCACTCGGGGTGACAAATGCAAAAAGAACAGTTGATGGACAGAATGCAGAACAATGTCACACATTCACCCCAGTACAGAGATCTGGGCCTAAATCCATCGTTTTTTTGCTCACTATGCCATTCCAGTTTGAACCCAGCCATATGCAAATCAGTCTTGACCCTGTGCCTCATGGGAACAGTGCAGCCCAAACTGCCAAGCCATGCCTTCCCTGGACCGGAAACAAGCATCCTAGGACCGGTTTCGGGGTTTTACCCCTCTTCAGCCAGGAAAGCTTGACTCCAGTGTGTCTTTTGCTTCCTCGCCGTAAGTGCGCCAGGTATGTCCAGACGTGGGTCCCGTGCTCTCACGACGCCACTGAATTTAAGCTATCCTGGCTGAAGAGGGGTGAAACCCCGAAACCGGTCCTAGCATGCTTTTTTCCAGTTCAGAGACAACCTGGCCTGGCAGTTCGGGCTGGACTGTTCCCATGAGGCACAGGGTCAAGACTGATTTGCATATGGCCAGG
The DNA here is from genome assembly GCF_964204655.1 of Triturus cristatus. Taxonomy (NCBI): domain Eukaryota; kingdom Metazoa; phylum Chordata; class Amphibia; order Caudata; family Salamandridae; genus Triturus; species Triturus cristatus. The sequence goes on from NC_140580.1 coordinate 1,190,979,919, forward strand.
TCTAAACTGGGGTGGCACGGTGAGCACAAAAACGATGGATTTAACCCAGATGTCTTGACTTGGGGTGAATGTTTTGATTCCTTCTGCATTCTGTCCATCAATTGTGTGTCTTTGGCTAAACTTCTATGGGCCGCACTCTCACACTCCAGTGACGTGTGCTCTTACACTCAAGTGACCCGGGCTCTCACACTCCAGTGACGTGTGCTCTTACACTCAAGTGACCCGGGCTCTCACACTCCAGTGACGTGTGCTCTTACACTCAAGTGACCCGAGCTCTCACACTCCAGTGACGTGTGCTCTTACACTCAAGTGACCCGGGCTCTCACACTCCAGTGACGTGTGCTCTTACACTCAAGTGACCCGGGCTCTCACACTCCAGTGACCCGGGCTCTCACACTCCAGTGACCCGGGCTCTCACACTCCAGTGACGTGTGCTCTTACACTCAAGTGACCCACGCTCACACTCCAGTGACCCATGCTCTCACATTCCAGTGCCGCATTCTCTCACAATCCAGTGGCCCACGCTCTCACACTCCAGTGCCGCACGCTCTCACACTCCAGTACCACACGCTCTCACACTCCAGTGACGTGTGCTCTTACACTCAAGTGACCCAGGCTCTCACACTCCAGTGACGTGTGCTCTTACACTCAAGTGACCCAGGCTCTCACACTCCAGTGACGTGTGCTCTTACACTCAAGTGACCCACGCTCACACTCCAGTGATGTGTGCTCTTACACTCAAGTGACCCAGGCTCTCACACTCCAGTGACGTGTGCTCTTACACTCAAGTGACCCAGGCTCTCACACTCCAGTGACGTGTGCTCTTACACTCAAGTGACCCGGGCTCTCACACTCCAGTGACGTGTGCTCTTACACTCAAGTGACCCACGCTCCCACTCCAGTGACCCATGCTCTCACATTCCAGTGCCGCATTCTCTCACAATCCAGTGGCCCACGCTCTCACACTCCAGTGACCCACGCTCTCACACAAGAGGTCTCACACTCCAGTGACCCGCGCTCTCACACAAGAGGTCTCACACTCCAGTGACCCGCGCTCTCACACAAGAGGTCTCACACTCCAGTGACTCGCGGTCTCACACAAGAGGTCTCACACTCCAGTGAGCACGTGTTTTCTCTCTCTCTCTCTCTAACCTGGGCTCTCCATTTACCAGTGATCTGCATTTCAGCAAGTGACCCCTACTCTCACACTTCAGTGACCTGCGCGCTCTCTCCCTGCCAGCGACCTAGGGTCTCACACTGTAGTGACTCAGCTGTCAGACTCTAGTGACTAGCCTCTCCCTCTCCCAGTGACCCGGGATCTCGCACTTCACTGCCCCAGGCTCTTACTCTGCCCAGTGACATTGCTCCCAGTCTGCTACCAGTGACACTGCCTGTCACACTCCAGTGACCAAGGGTCTCCCCAGTCCGGCAGTGATCAGGGGCCTCACCCTCCAGTCACACAAGCACTTTTCCTCCAATGGTAAGGGCTGTCTCTCACTTCCTGTAGCCTAGAGGTACGCTCCAGTGACCACTGCTCCCACTCAGATCTCTGTGACCACGGCTCTCACTCAGACCTCAGTGACATGGGCTCCCACGCATGGCTAAGTGATTTGGGTTCCCACTCATGGCTCAGTGATGTGGGCTCTCAATTAGATCTCCGTGACCACGGCTCTCACTCAGGTCTCAGTGACCATGGCTCTCGCTGAGATCTCAGTGACCTGGGCTCCCACTCTTGTCCCAGTGACCACGGTTCTCACTCAGATCTGAGCGAGCTGGGCTCCCACTCAGGTCTCAGTGACCTGGGTTCTCACTAAGATCTCAGTGACCAGGGTTCTCGATCAGGTCTCAGTGACCATGGCTCTCACTGAGATCTCAGTGACATGGGCTCCCACTCGAATTCTCACTAAGATCTCAGTGACCAGGGTTCTCACTCAGGTCTCAGTGACCATGGCACTCACTCAGACCTCAGTGACATGGGCTCCCACTCAGGTCTCAGTGACCAGGGCTCTAAATCAGGTCTCAGTGACCTGGGTTCTCACTAAGATCTCAGTGACCTGGGCTCTCACTCAGACCTCAGTGGCATGGGCTCCCACTCAGGTCTCAGTGACCAGGGCTCCCAATCAGGTCTCAGTGACATGGGTTCTCACTAAGATCTCAGTGATCTGGGCTCTCACTCAGACCTCAGTGACATGGGCTCCCACTCAGGTCTCAGTGACCAGGGCTCCCACTCAGGTCTCAGTGACCTGGGTTCTCACTAAGATCTCAGTGACCAGGGTTCTCACTCAGGTCTCAGTGACCATGGCGCTCACTGAGATCTCAGTGACATGGGCTCTCACACAGACCTCAGTGATATGGGCTCCCACTCAGGTCTCAGTGACCTAGGTTCTCACTAAGGTCTCAGTGACATGGGTTCCATTGGAATTGTTTTCATTCGTGTTGTGCACTTAATGTGGCACCGCAGAGAGCCCATGGGTGGGGGGGGGGGGCGAGACCCGTGACGGGAAAAGGGGAGGGGTTCCTATCGGTTCGTAGAAGAGGGGGTGCTACACTGTCCGCAGGGCTCTGGGACCTACCGGTTTATTTATTTATTTATGGATTGTCACTTAGCAGGGACATGACCCAAGGGCGCCAGGGCGCTTCACCGTAGACATGTGCTGTTACATGGGTTCAAGAAAGAGCAAATATACTAACACGAGGCCAAGAATTACAAAATGGTAAATCCTGGAAAGGTTGTAAGAAGCGCCTGGTGAGAGGGGCGTAGTACAGTTCTGTGCAAGAGGTGAGTGGCATGTTCTGTGTGCCAGGAGAGTGACATATTCCATGTGCCAGGAGAATGTCATGTTCTGTGTGCAAGAGGTGAGTGGCATGTTCTGTGTGCCAGGAGAGTGGCATGTCCTGTGCGCCAGGAGGTGAGTGGCATGTTCCTTTTTTGCTTAAAATTCTTTATTTTGACGAATTTTCAGCATCTAATAATTTTATCATACATGCAAACAGTCCCTTCATCAAATTAACTGGATAAATAAGTAGAAGCAGCTTCTGTGAAATAAAAAACAAACCAAGAAAATAAAAAAACAAACGACCTCCATTTTCAGACACAATTATCACAACTTTACCAAATCTAACCCTTGATATCTATTGAGAAATATCTGAAATAGAATTTTTGGAAAGAGTGATACTTTAAAGCAGCCTTCACAAATGTGACTCTCTTTTTTTTATATATATATAGTTTATTACATTTTATGTCACATATATTCAGCACAAATCAGAGTAACATATACGGCACATAAGAAACATCCAATCAGATCAGAGGATCAGAGCAAAACATTCCTAAATAACACATATTGAAATTGTGGGCACAGAAAAACAATACATATAACAAAAGAAAAATCCAGAGAGGCAAACCGGATACCCCAGCTACGGGAGAACCCCCTCTCCTTCCTCTCCCATTAATCCCAATGTAAACTTGACCAAATCCTTCCAAATTTGACCTTGAAACGTGTACCCCGAGCTTTAGCCACTGCGGATTCCATTTCATACACCCCTCTTAATAATACCCAGAAATCAGTAATCTTGGGGCACACTGGGTCAATCCACGCGCGAGCAATACAAAGCCGAGCAGTAATAATACAAATTGAGATCAATGAGGCCGACAGCGGGCCTGAATCCGAAACCATGCCCAAACAATTTCCTTCTCCGTTAATTGTATATCCTTGCTAGCGAGCTTATTAATAGCATTTCCAATATCATGCCAGAATAACGTAAGAGCAGGGCATTTTATAAGCATATGTCTAAGATCCGCCGCATATTCCTTACATTTAGGACAAACAGGCACATGCATCAAGCACAAAACCGGTCGCAAACGGGCAGATTCTCAGAATCTGCCCCTTTGCGACCGGTATTTTTGCATTTGGGATGCATCATCACAAATGCAAAAATCGCTATTTAAGAAATCTCAAAATAGCGATTCCTTAAATAGCGATAGCATTTAAGGAATCCCTAATTGAGATTCCTTAAATGCAATGATTTACAGTTTAAAAAATAGCGATTTCGCTATTAGCGTGAGCAAATTACCATGAGGCTGGACCTCATGGTAATTTGCGATAACTTAGAAAAATGCACATATTTGCATTTTTCTAAGTTTCATGTTGCCCACACACATGCCCTTAGAGCATGTGTGTATGCAACATTTGTGCAGAGTTAACATACATGGGTGCAATAGGGTGTCATTTTGACACCCTTGCACCATCGAAATTGCGGGAGCAATTTGCGAGTACCTACTGGTACTCGCAAATTGCTCCCGCAATCTCTAATTCATTCCTATGGGCCCGGAGGCCCATAGGAATGAATGGGAAGACATTCCTTAATTGCGACTCGCAATTTGCGAGTCGCAATTAAGGAATTTGTGGGAATCGCTATTTCTTTAGCGATTCCTACATGCATAGGGTTTTGCTATTCCTTAATTGCGATTCCTTAATAATCGCTATTAAGGAATCGCAAAACCCTATGATGATGCATGTGCCTGAAAATGATTTTACTGAGGCCTGTTCTGTGATCCATTTAGAAATAACATTCGGAGTATAGTATAACATAAAGAGGTTGCAATTTCAAATTAATTGAAATAACAGCCGAGTTGATTATGGCCGTGGAATCAGTAAGTTCATCAATATTAATATCTGTATGAAACAAAGAAGAACGTTTGGCCGCTATCAGCGAGCCATCGCTTTCACTAACAGATCGGAAACTCTTATAGATTTTCCCAATCTGGCCTCGGCCAGAAATCCTATAAACAGCACGCACTGCCTCTGTAGTTTCAGGCAGGGTAAACAGGCCCTTCCTATGTAAAAAATAATCCCTAATTTGTAAATATTTAAAAAACATTTTATGGGATAATCCAAATTCCTCTTGTATAGAAGCAAATGATCTAAACCCATGATCATCATATAACTGCCCCAGCCTTATTAAACCCGACTGAGAGCACAGCCGGAACGTTGAGTCTGAAAATATATCCGGGAAACAAGGATTTCCCCATAAAACAATAAGTTCATGTAACTCTGGTATGGCAAAATTTTTAACAATATCTCGCCAAATATAGTAAATATGTTTAACTATCTTAAAACGCACTCTCTTAAAGTAATTGGAATCCGACATACTATGTAAGTGAAACCCTGTGTTAAAGCCAACAGCGAGCTGATATGCGTATGGTCCCAAAAGTAAGCTCTGAATCCGGTTAAGGAAAGCCGACCAAAAGTAAGTTTTAAAATCAGGAAGAAGGAAGCCGCCTTGCTCATATGCCATTTATATGTATTTAAGTGCTCTTCTGGATTTGCGAAAACCCCAAATAAAACTACCAATGGCGGAATCGAGCCGCTTGAAGAAGGACATTGGGACTCTTAAAGGAATGGATCGAAAAAGATATGAACATTTCGGCAGGATATTCATTTTTACGACGTTGCATCTTCCATAAATAGTTAGAGGCAATTTATGCCATCTCCGTAAATCCGCTAAAGTTTTCTTAAGTAGCGGTTCATGTTTAGGAGCATAAAATCCTTGATACGGCCGCTAATACAGACCCCCAAATACGTAGCCGAGTTAGTTAACCCCAAAAAAGGTATTGGAGATAAAGTCTCGTAATTAAGAATCGATTGTGTTTTGTTAATATTGAGCTTATACCCCGAAAAGGAGCCGAAATATTCAGCTGCTTGCGTAATAGCATTAATTGCTATTTCAGGGTTAGTGGTAAACACGGCAATATCGTCTGCATATGCCGTAACTTTTAAAGTTATTCCGTTAAGTATTACCGGTGCAATAGAGATATTTTGTAATAGATGTCTAATAAAGGGCTCAATGTATAGGGCAAACAGTAATGGGGAGAGCGGACAACCCTGACGCGTACCCCTCTGAATCTGAACCGAACTAGATGTGCACCCATTGATTTTGATCACAGCTGATGGGCTAAGGTATAATTGCTGGACCGCCCCTCGACCGAGGCCTTAAGAGAGCATAGTGCTCCAAAGAAATCCCCAGGCTACTCGATGGAAAGCCTTCTCGGCGTCCAGCATTAACACACCTCTCTGGTGGCCCCCTTGACTGGCAATATCAAGAGCCGCACAGCCTTCTCGGCGTCCAGCATTAACACACCTCTCTGGTGGCCCCCTTGACTGGCAATATCAAGAGCCGCACAGCCTTCTCGGCGTCCAGCATTAACACACCTCTCTGGTGGCCCTCTTGACTGGCAATATCAAGAGCCGCACAGCCTTCTCGGCGTCCAGCATTAACACACCTCTCTGGTGGCCCTCTTGACTGGCAATATCAAGAGCCGCACAGCCTTCTCGGCGTCCAGCATTAACACACCTCTCTGGTGGCCCCCTTGACTGGCAATATCAAGAGCCGCACAGCCTTCTCGGCGTCCAGCATTAACACACCTCTCTGGTGGCCCCCTTGACTGGCAATATCAAGAGCCGCACAGCCTTCTCGGCGTCCAGCATTAACACACCTCTCTGGTGGCCCTCTTGACTGGCAATATCAAGAGCCGCACAGCCTTCTCGGCGTCCAGCATTAACACACCTCTCTGGTGGCCCTCTTGACTGGCAATATCAAGAGCCGCACAGCCTTCTCGGCGTCCAGCATTAACACACCTCTCTGGTGGCCCCCTTGACTGGCAATATCAAGAGCCGCACAGCCTTCTCGGCGTCCAGCATTAACACACCTCTCTGGTGGCCCTCTTGACTGGCAATATCAAGAGCCGCACAGCCTTCTCGGCGTCCAGCATTAACACACCTCTCTGGTGGCCCCCTTGACTGGCAATATCAAGAGCCGCACAGCCTTCTCGGCGTCCAGCATTAACACACCTCTCTGGTGGCCCCCTTGACTGGCAATATCAAGAGCCGCACAGCCTTCTCGGCGTCCAGCATTAACACACCTCTCTGGTGGCCCTCTTGACTGGCAATATCAAGAGCCGCACAGCCTTCTCGGCGTCCAGCATTAACACACCTCTCTGGTGGCCCTCTTGACTGGCAATATCAAGAGCCGCACAGCCTTCTCGGCGTCCAGCATTAACACACCTCTCTGGTGGCCCCCTTGACTGGCAATATCAAGAGCCGCACAGCCTTCTCGGCGTCCAGCATTAACACACCTCTCTGGTGGCCCCCTTGACTGGCAATATCAAGAGCCGCACAGCCTTCTCGGCGTCCAGCATTAACACACCTCTCTGGTGGCCCTCTTGACTGGCAATATCAAGAGCCGCACAGCCTTCTCGGCGTCCAGCATTAACACACCTCTCTGGTGGCCCTCTTGACTGGCAATATCAAGAGCCGCACAGCCTTCTCGGCGTCCAGCATTAACACACCTCTCTGGTGGCCCCCTTGACTGGCAATATCAAGAGCCGCACAGCCTTCTCGGCGTCCAGCATTAACACACCTCTCTGGTGGCCCTCTTGACTGGCAATATCAAGAGCCGCACAGCCTTCTCGGCGTCCAGCATTAACACACCTCTCTGGTGGCCCCCTTGACTGGCAATATCAAGAGCCGCACAGCCTTCTCGGCGTCCAGCATTAACACACCTCTCTGGTGGCCCTCTTGACTGGCAATATCAAGAGCCGCACAGCCTTCTCGGCGTCCAGCATTAACACACCTCTCTGGTGGCCCCCTTGACTGGCAATATCAAGAGCCGCACAGCCTTCTCGGCGTCCAGCATTAACACACCTCTCTGGTGGCCCCCTTGACTGGCAATATCAAGAGCCGCACAGCCTTCTCGGCGTCCAGCATTAACACACCTCTCTGGTGGCCCCCTTGACTGGCAATATCAAGAGCCGCACAGCCTTCTCGGCGTCCAGCATTAACACACCTCTCTGGTGGCCCTCTTGACTGGCAATATCAGTATTAATATGGGCCACTGTTTCCCTTCCTGGAACAAAACCATGTTGTTCATCTGATACCAACCGATGTCTATACAAAGAAAGACGTGAGGCAAGAAGGTGGGTGGCATGTTCCGTGTGCCAGGAGAGTGACATGTTCCGTGTGCCAGGAAGTGAGTAACATGTTCTGCGCCCCAGGAGGTGAGCGACATGTTCTGTGCGCTAGGATGTGAGTGACATGCTCCATGTGCCAGGAGAGTGACATGCTCCATGTATCAGGAGAGTGACATGCTCCATGTGCCAGGAGAGTGACATGCTCCATGTGCCAGGAGAGTGACATGTTCTGCGCCCCAGGAGGTGAGCGACATGTTCTGTGCGCTAGGATGTGAGTGACATGCTCCATGTGCCAGGAGAGTGACATGCTCCATGTATCAGGAGAGTGACATGCTCCATGTGCCAGGAGAGTGACATGCTCCATGTATCAGGAGAGTGACATGCTCCATGTGCCAGGAGAGTGACATGTTCTGTGCACCAGGAGGTGAGCGACATGTTCTGTGCGCTAGGATGTGAGTGACATGCTCCATGTGCCAGGAGAGTGACATGCTCCATGTATCAGGAGAGTGACATGCTCCATGTGCCAGGAGAGTGACATGCTCCATGTGCCAGGAGAGTGACATGTTCTGCGCCCCAGGAGGTGAGCGACATGTTCTGTGCGCTAGGATGTGAGTGACATGCTCCATGTGCCAGGAGAGTGACATGCTCCATGTATCAGGAGAGTGACATGCTCCATGTGCCAGGAGAGTGACATGCTCCATGCATCAGGAGAGTGACATGCTCCATGTGACAGGAGAGTGACATGTTCTGTGCACCAGGAGGTGAGTGACATGTTCCCACTGTAAAGGATCAGTGCCACGGACCCCGCGTCTCCCCTCAAGATCGTCAACGCGTCATCCATTGTTTTCAAATTGTTTTTCCTTGAACTCCTTTTTGTTTTTCAAAACCTTTTTTCCGTCACATGTAGAGCACTTAATATAAACAGACTTAGACTTAATATATACATTTAGTCGCCCACGATTCAATGCCCGAAACGCACTGGCTCAGAGTTCCATCACAAGAGGATTTCTGTGCATCTCTGCTCCGGACGGGCCTGGACTGGCAGACTGGCAGCGGGAGGAGCGTCTGATATTACGCGCTCCACATGTGACGGAAAAAGGGTTTGAAAAACAAAAAGGAGTTCCAGGAAAAATTTTTTGAAAAAAATGCATAATGTGCTGAAGATTTTGAGGCGCGATGCGGGGGCCGCCGCGCGTGCGTCAGAGGGGACACCCGCTCCCACTTTCGATCGCTTTTCATTCTATGTGGCATGTGGGCACCGCAGGGCCGGCTGCACGCTGAGGGGCAGAGCAACGGACACACTTAGATACAGAAACAAGTGGGATGGAAACAGGTGCGCACCTGGGCTTTCCAATGAATGTACAGTAAAGCGCCCAGAAGCCTCAAGCGGCGCCCTGATGGCGCTGTGCCCAGTGCTACGGGAAATGCATGCGTGTGTTTGATGACGCCGACTGAGTGCCGGAGACGTGTTGCTCCCCCATTATCGAACCCTCAGTCTCAGGACCCCAAGAGCCCCGTGGGTCCACCAAAGGACCCCTGGCGACCCCTGCAACCGCAGGGCCCCAGACACCGCTGCAACCCAGGGCCCCGTGCAAGCTCAGGGCCCCCTGGCCACAGGCACCCCTGCAAGCCCAGGGCCCCCTGCAAGCCCAGGGCCACAGGCACCCCTGCAAGCCCAGGGCCCCCTGCAAGCCCAGGGCCCCAGGCACCCCTGCAAGCCCAGGGCCCCAGGCACCCCTGCAAGCCCAGGGCCCCCTGCAAGCCCAGGGCCACAGGCACCGCTGCAACCCAGGGCACCTTGCAAGCCCAGGGCCCCAGGCAACCCTGCAAGCCCAGGGCCCCCTGCAAGCCCAGGGCCCCCTGCAAGCCCAGGGCCCCCTGCAAGCCCAGGGCCACAGGCACCCCTGCAAGCCCAGGGCCCCCTGCAAGCCCAGGGCCACAGGCACCCCTGCAAGCCCAGGGCCCCCTGCAAGCCCAGGGCCACAGGCTCCCCTAGCGCCCCTGCCCAATGGACCCTCCTCTCGCCAGTGCCCCCTCGCCCCCACCCCCATGCTGCCAAGGCTCAGCGATGGGCACTTACCTGCTCGCGTAGCCCCACTGGCCAGAAGAAAGACCATCGCCCAGAGAGCGGCTTCCATGGTGAAGGTGGCGGGGTCAGGGGCCCCTCAGGCGTGGCCCTTAGGGGCCTGAAACAGGAGGGGGGGGGGAGTCTGAGTGTAGAAGAAGATGCCTGAGGGAGGGCAGATGAGCTCCGAGTGAGGGAGCGGAGGGCCGGGTGAGGGCAGGAGAGGGTCGGGTGAGGGAGCGGAGGGCCGGGTGAGGGCAGAGGAGCTCCGAGTGAGGGAGCGGAGGGCCGGGTGAGGGCAGGAGAGGGTCGGGTGAGGGAGCGGAGGGCCGGGTGAGAGTAGAGGCGCTCTGAGTGAGGGAGAGGAGGGCCGGGTGAGGGTAGAGGCGCTCTGAGTGAGGGAGAGGAGGGTCGGGTGAGGGTAGAGGCGCTCTGAGTGAGGGAGAGGAGGGCCGGGTGAGGGTAGAGGCGCTCTGAGTGAGGGAGAGGAGGGTCGGGTGAGGGTAGAGGCGCTCTGAGTGAGGGAGAGAAGGGCCGGGTGAGGGCAGAGGAGCTCCGGGTGAGGGAGCGGAGGGTCGGGCGAGGGCAGGAGAGTGTTGAGGGGCTCCGGGTGAGGACTAAAAGGCTCCGAGTGAGGTCTACACTGAAGAGCTCCGAGGGTGGCCCCTGTCCAGCTCCGGTCTCTGCGCAGCAGCTGTAGGTCTTGCCGAGTCGGTGGCCCCAGCAGCACTGAGCTCCCTCAGCCCTCAGGCGCAGGAAGTGACCGCTCGGAGCCGCGAACATCTGCCAAAGACGGAGGAAATGCCGGAGCTGCCGGCAGCGTGCGAGCCGAGCCTGGGGGTAAACAACCCCACCCTCACAGACCCGCTGACCCTCACAGACCACCCACCCTCACAGACCACCCACCCTCACATACCCGCTGACCCTCACAGACCACCCACCCTCACAGACCCTCACAGGCCACACACCCTCACAGACCCGCTGACCATCAGACCACCTACCCTCACATACCCACTGACCCTCACAGACCACCCACCCTCACAGACCTTCACAGGCCACCGACCCTCACAGACCATCCACCCTCACAGACCCTCACAGGCCACCGACCCTCACAGGCCACCGACCCTCACAGACCATCCATCCTCACAGACCCGCTGACCCTCAGACCACCCACCCTCACATACCCACTGACCCTCACAGACCACCAACCCTCACAGGCACTCTGATCCTCACAGACCCCTGACCCTCACATACCCCCAGACCCTCACAGACCCCCCACCCTCACAGACCCTCACAGACCATCCACCCTCACAGACCCACTGACCCTCACAGACCACCCACCCTCACATACCCACTGACCCTCACAGACCACCCACCCTCACAGACCCTCACAGGCCACCGACCCGCACAGACCCACTGAGCCTCACAGACCCCTGACCCTCACAGACCCCCAGACCCTCACAGACCCGCTGACCCTCATGGACCATCCACCCTCACAGACCCACTGACCCTCAGACCACCCACCCTCACAGACCCTCACAGGCCACCGACCCTCACAGACCCGCTGACCCTCAGATCACCCACCCTCACATACCCACTGACCCTCACAGACAACCCACCCTCACAGACCCTCACAGGCCACCGACCCTCACAGACCCGCTGATCCTCACAGACACCTGACCCTCACAGACCCCCAGACCCTCGCAGACCCCCCACCCTCACAGACCCTCACAGACCACCCACCCTCACAGACCCTCTGACCATCACAGACCCCTGACCCTCACAGACCGCCCCAACCTCACATACACACTGACCCTCACAGACCACCCACCCTCACAGACCCTCACAGGCCACCAACCCTCACAGACCCGCTGATCCTCACAGACGTCTGACCCTCACAGTCCCCTAGACCCTCACAGACCCCCACCCTCACAGACCACCAGAGCCTCACAGATGCCCCGTCCTCACAGACTCGCTGACCCTCACAGACCACGACTCTCACAGACCCGCTGACCCTCACAGACTCGCTGACCCTCACAGACTCGCTGACCCTCACAAACCACCAACCCTCACAGACCACCGACCATCACAGACCCCACCCTCACAGACACGTGACCCTCACTAGCCCCGCAGATCCTCACAAACCCCCACCCTCCAGACCCCCACCCTCCATACCACCGACCCTCACAGACCTCCAGACCCTCACAGACCTCCCCATGCTCACAGACCTCCCCACCCTCACAGACACGCGGCCCTCACAGACCCTGCAGATCCTCACAGACCCCCACCCTCACAGACCATCACAGACCCCTCACCCTCACAGACCAGCTGACCCTCACAGAACCGCTGAACCTCACATACCCCTGACCCTCACAGACCCCCAGACCCTCACAGACCCCCCACCCTCACAGACCCCCAGACCCTCACAGACCCCAGACCCTCACAGACCCCCACCCTCACAGACCCTCAGATCCTCACAGATGCCTCATCCTCACAGACCCACTGACCCTCACAGACCCCCTGACCCTCACAGACCCCCAACCTCACAGACCCCCAGACTCTCACAGATGCCCCACCCTCATAGACCTGCTGACCCTCACATACTCCCACCCTCACAGACTCGCTGACCCTCACAGACCCGCTGACCCTCACAGACCTTCACCCTCACAGACTCGCTGACCCTCACAAACCACCAACCCTCTCAGACCACCGACCGTCACAGACCCCACACCTTTACAGACCCTCACAGACATGCGACCCTCACTGGCCCCGCAGATCCTCACAGACCCCCACCCTCCAGACCCCCACCCTCCAGACCCCCACCCTCCAGACCACCGACCCTCACAGACCCCCAGACCCTCACAGACCTCCCCATGCTCACAGACCTCCCCAACCTCACAGACTCCTCTCACAGACGCGCGGCCCTCACAGACCCTGCAGATCCTCAGAGACCCCCACAGACCATCACAGACCCCTCACCGACCAGTTGATCCTCACAGAACCGCTGATCCTCACAGACCCCTGACCCTCACAGACCCCCAGACCCTCACAGACCCCCCACCCTCACAGAGCCCCAGACCCTCACAGATGCCCCGTCCTCACAGACCCGCCGACCCTCACAGACTCGCTGACCCTCACAGACTCGCTGACCCTCACAAGCCACCGACCCTCACAGACCACCGACCGTCACAGACCCCCACCCTCACAGACACGTGACCCTCACTAGCCCCGCAGATCCTCATAGACCCCCACCCTCCAGACCCCCACCCTCCAAACCACCGACCCTCACAGACCCCCAGACCCTCACAGACCTCCCCATGCTCACAGACCTCCCCACCCTCACCGACACGTGGCCCTCACAGACACTGCAGATCCTCACAGACCCCCACCCTCACAGACCATCACAGACCCCTCACCCCCACAGACCAGCTGACCCTCACAGAACCGCTGACCCTCACAGACCCCCAGACCCTCACAGACCCCAGACCCTAACAGACCCCCCACCCTCACAGACCCCCAGATGCCCCATCCTCACAGACCTGCTGACCCTCACAGACCCCCTGACCCTCACAGACCCCCAACCTCACAGATGCCCCACCCTCATAGACCTGCTGACCCTCACAGACCCTGACTCTCACAGACCCGCTGACCCTCACAGACCCGCTGACCCTCACAGACCCCCACCGCAGAGACTCGCTGACCCTCACAGACCCGCTGACCCTCACAGTCCTTCACCCTCACAGACTCGCTGACCCTCACAAACCACCGACCCTCACAGACCACCGACTGTCACAGACCCCCCACCTTCACAGACCCTCACAGACATGTGACCCTCACTGGCCCCGCAGATCCTCACAGACCCCCACCCTCCAGACCACCGACCCTCACAAACGCCCAGACCTTCACAGACCTCTTCATGCTCACAGACCTCTCCACCCTCACAGACTCCCCTCACAGACGCACGGCCCTCACAGACCCTGCAGATCCTCAGAGACCCCCACAGACCATCAGAGACCCCTCACCGACCAGCTGATTCTCACAGAACCGCTGACCCTCACAATCCACCTTCCCTCACAGACCACCAACTGTCACAGACCCCCCACCCTCACAGACACGCGACCCTCACTAGCCCCGCAGATCCTCACAGACCCCCACCCTCCAGACCCCCACCCTCCAAACCACCGACTCTCACAGACCCGCTGACCCTCACAGACTCCCACCCTCACAGACTCGCTGACCCTCACAGACCCGCTGACCCTCACAGACCCCTACCCTCACAGACTCACTGACCCTCACAAACTACCGACCCGCACAGACCACCGACTGTAACAGACCCGCTGACCCTAAGACCACCCACCCTCACAGACCCTCACAGGCCACCGACCCTCACAGACCCGCTGACCCTCAGACCACCCACCCTCACATACCCACTGACCCTCACAGACCACCCACCCTCACAGACCCTCACAGGCCACCGACCCTCACAGACCTGCTGATCCTCACAGACCCCTGACCCTCACAGACCCCCAGACCCTCACAGACCCCCCACCCTCACAGACCCTCACAGACCACCCACCCTCACAGACCCACTGACCCTCACAGACCCCTGACCTTCACAGACCCCACACCCTCACATACCCACTGACTCTCACAGACCACCCACCCTCACAGACCCTCACAGGCCACCGACCCTCACAGACCCGCTGATCCTCACAGACCCTCACAGACTCCTAGACCCTCACAGACACGTGACCTTCACTTGCCCCGCAGATCCTCATAGACCCCCACCCTCCAAACCCCCACCCTCCAAACCACCGACCTTCACAGACCCCCAGACCCTCACAGACCTTCCCATGCTCACAGACCTCCCCACCCTCACAGACCTTGCAGAACCTCAAAGACCCCTACCCTCACAGACCATCACAGACCCCTCACCCTCACAGACCCCCAGACCCTCACAGACCCCCACCTTCACAGACCCCCAGACCCTCACAGATGCCCCATCCTCACAGACCCGCTGACCCTCACAGACCCCTAGACCCTCCCAGATCCCAGACCCTCACAGACCCCCCACCCTCACAGACCCCCAGATCCTCACAGATGCCCCATCCTCACAGACCCGCTGACCCTCACAGACCCCCTGACCCTCACAGACCCCCAACCTCACAGACCCCCAGACTCTCACAGATGCCCCACCCTCATAGACCCACTGACCCTCACAGACCCCCACCCTCACAGACTCGCTGACCCTCACAGACCCGCTGACCCTCACAGACCTTCACCCTCACAGACTCGCCGACCCTCACAAACCACCGACCCTCACAGACCACTGACCGTCACAGACCCCCCACCTTCACAGACCCTCACAGACACGCGACCCTCACTGGCCCCGCAGATCCTCACAGACGCCCACCCTCCAGACCCCCACCCCGCAGACCACCGACCCTCACAGACCCCCCAGACCCTCACAGACCTCCCCATGCTCACAGACCTCCCCACCCCCACAGACTCCCCTCACAGATTCGTGGCCCTCACAGACCCTGCAGATCCTCAGAGACCCCCACAGACCATCACAGACCCCTCACCGACCAGTTGATCATCACAGAACCGCTGATCCTCACAGACCCCTGGCCCTCACAGACCCCCAGACCCTCACAGACCCCCCACCCCTCACAGATGCCCCGTCCTCACAGATCCACTGACCCTCACAGACTTGCTGACCCTCACAGACTCCCTGACCCTCACAAACCACTGACCCTAACAGACCACCGACCGTCACAGACCCCCCACCCTCACAGACACGTGACCGTCACTAGCCCCGCAGATCCTCACAGACCCCCACCCTCCAGACCCCCACCCTCCAAACCATTGACCCTCACAGACCTGCTGACCCTCACAGACCCCCACCCTCACAGACTCGCTGACCCTCACAGACCCGCTGACCCTCAAAGACCCCTACCCTCACAGACTCGCTGACCCTCACAAACTACCGACCCTCACAGACCACCGACCATCACAGACCCCCACCTTCACAGACCCTCACAGACACGTGACCCTCACTGGCCCCGCAGATCCTCACAGACCCCCACCCTCCAGACCCCCACCCTCCAGACCACCGACCCTCACAGACCCCCAGATCTTCACAGACCTCCCCATGCTCACAGACCTGGCCACCCTCACAGACCCCCCTCACAGATGCGCGGCCCTCACAGACCCTGCAGATCCCCACAGACCCCCACCCTCACAAACCATCACAGACCCCTCACCATCACAGACCCCGAGACCCTCACAGATGCCCTGTCCTCACAGACCCGCTGACCATCACAGACCCCCTGACCCTCACAAACCTCACAGACCCCAGACTCTCACAGATGGCCCACCCTCACGGCCTGCTTACCATCACAGACCCCGACCCTCACATACCCGCTGACCCTCACAGACCCCTGACCCTCACAGATCCTCTGGCCCTCACAGACCTCCCCACCCTCACAGACCTGCTGACCCTCACAGACCCCCACCCTCACAGACACGCTGATCCTCACAGACCCCCGACCCTCACAGACCCTCACAGACTTCTCATACCCTAAATGGCCCCCCACGCTCACAGACCTCCAGACCCTCACAGCCCCCCACCCTCACAAGCCATCTGATCCTCAAGGACCCTTGACCCACACAGACCCGCTGACCCTCACAGATCCACAACCCTCACAGACCCGCTGATCCTCACAGACCCCCCAACCCACATGGACCTCCCCACCCTCACAGACCCGCTGACCCTCACAGTGTCCCCAAACCCTCACAGACCCCCCTGACCCTCACAGACCCCCTGACCCTCGCAGACCCCCCACCCTCACAGGCCCTCCACACCCTTACAGACCTCCACCCTCACAGACTCGCTGACCCTCACAGACCCACTGACCCTCACAGACCCCTCAACCCTCACAAACCTGTTTACCCTCACAGACCCTGACCCTCACAGACCCCAGACCATCACGGACCCCCGACTCTTACAGACCCCCACCCTCACAGACCCACTGACCTTCACAGACCCCTGATGCTCACAGACTGCTTACCCTCACAGACCTGCTGACCCTCAAAGACACCTGACCCCAGACCCTCACAGAGCCCGTGACCTTCACAGACCCCCACCCTCACAGACCAGCTGCCCCCACATGCCCCCTAGACCCTCACAGACCCGCTGACACTCACAGACCCGCTGGCACACACAGACCCGCTGACTCTCAGGGACCTCTGACCCTCACAGACCCACTGACCCTCACAGACCCACTGACCCTCACAGACCCCTGACCCTCACAGGCCCACTGACCCTCACAGACACCCCCACCCTCACAGACCCCTGACCAGCCGCGGTCGGTAGAAGGAGTAACAGTTACTCCTACTACCGACCGCGGCTGCCCCTGACCCTCACAGACCCACTGACCCTCACAGACCCCTAACCCTCACAGACCTGCTGACCCTCACAGATCTACCACCCACATAGACCCACTTACCGTCACTGACCCCCAACCCTCAAAGAACCCTCAGACACTCACAGACACCCCAACCCTCACAGATCCCTGCCCTCACTGACCCGCTGACCCTCACAGACCCCACAGATCCTCACAGACTCTCTGACCCTCACAAACCAGCTGACCCTTGCAAACCCCCCTGACCATCACTGCTACCCTCCTCGGCCCCAAGACCTCTTCCCAGGGCATCCCTGCTGTCTCACACTCCCTGCTGTCTACCCCCACTCTGTCTCACCCCCGCTGTCCCACAAACCATGCCCCACATCACTACTGTCCCACACCACCTGCTTTCACGCACCACTGCTGTCTAACACCCCTCTTGCCTCCCACACTACTTCTGTCTCACACACAACTGCAGTCTCACACACCTGCTGTCCCACATACCACTACTGTCTCACACCCCTGCTGTCTCACACACCACTGACATCTCACACCCCCTGCTGTCTCACGCACCACTCTGTCTTACATCCCTGCTGTCTCGCACACCATGCCGCACATCACTACTGTCGTTCACCTCCTGCTGTCTCACACACCTCTGCTGTCTCACACACCACTGCTGTCTCATTCACCACTGCTGTCTAACAGCCCTGCTGCCTCACAAACCACTGCTGTCTCCCACACCATGACCCATATCACTACTGTCTCACAGCTCCTGCTGTCTCACACACCACAACTGTCTCACAACCCTGCTGCCTCACAAACCACTGCTGTCTCCCACACCATGACCCACATAACTACTGTCTCACACCCATCTGTTGTCTCACACCCCCTTCTGTCTCACAAACCACGGCTGTGTAACACCTTTGCTGTCTCCCACACCATGCAACCACATCACTACTGTGTCTCACACCTCTGTTGTCTCACAACTCCTGCTGTCTCACACACCACTGCTGTCTCACAACCCAGCTGTCTCATCCCCCAGCTGTCTCACACAACACTGCTGTCTCACAACCCTGCTGTTTCATCCCCCCAGCGGACTCACACACCACTGCTGTCCCTGCTGTCTCACACCCCATGCTTTCTAACGCCCCTGCTGTCTCCCACACCATGAACCCACATCACTACTGTCTCACACCCCTCTGTTGTCTCACCCCCCTGCTGTTTCACACACCACTGCTGTCTCAGAACCCTGCTGTCTCACATCCCCTGTTGTCTAACGCCCTTGCTGTCTCCCACATCATGCTCCGCATCACTGCGTCTCCCACACCATGCGCCACACCCCTGCTTCCTCACAAACTGTGCCCTACACCACTGCTGCCTCACAAACCGTGCCCTACACCACTGCTGTCTCACACCCCTTGCTGTATCAAACACCATAAGTCACACCACAGCTGTCTTACACACCTCTGCTGTCTCGCACCTCCTGCTGTCTCACACACCATGCTCCAAACCACTGCTGTCTCACACACCATACCCCACACCACTGCTGTCTTACACACCTGGTGTCTCACACATACCTGGTGTCTCACATGATGCCCCACATCCCTGCTCCCACATATCCCCGCTGTCTCACACACCATACCCCACACAACTGCTGTCTCACCCCCTGCTGTCTCACACACCATACCCCACGCCACTGCTCTCTCACACCCTCTGCTGTCTCATACGCCATACCCCACACCCCTGGTGTCCCACACACCATGCCCCTCACCCCTGCTGTCTCACACGACACCCCACATCCCTGCTCTCACATATCCCTGCTGCCTCACATGCCCTGTTGTCTCACACTCCCCACCTGTCATACGCACCATACCCCCACACCACTGCTGTCTTACACACATCTGCTGTCTCGCACACCATGCCCCCATCACTACTGTCTCGCACCTCCTGCTGTCTCACACAACACTCCTGTCTCACACCCCTGCTGTCTCACACAGCACTGCTGTCTCACACCCCGTGCTTTCTCACACACAACTCATGTCTCACACACCTGCTCTCACACAGCACTGCTGCCTCACACCCCTTCTGTCTCACACACCACTGCTGTCTCACACCTCTTCTGTCCCACACACCACTGCTGTCTCACACCCCGTGCTTTCTCACACACAACTCCTGTCTCACACACCTGCTATCTCTCACACCACTGCTGTCTCACACCCCCTGCTGTCTCATGCACCACTGCTGTCTAACACCCCTGCTGTCTCTCACACCATGCCCCGTATCACTACTGTCTTACACCCCCTGCTGTCTCACACACCACAACTGTCTCACACCCCTGCTGTCTCATGCACCACTGCTGTCTAGCATCCCTGCTGTCTCCCACACCATGCCCCACATCACTGCAGTCTCACACCCCTCTGTTGTCTCACTCCTCCTGCTGTCTCACACACCACTGCTGTCTCACAACCCTGCTGTCTCCCACACCATGCCCCTATCACTACTGTCTCACACCTCCTGCTGTCTCACACACCACAACTGTCTCACAACCCTGCTGTCTCACAAACCACTACTGTCTCACACCCCTGTTGTCTCAAACCCCATCTGTCTCCCACACCATGCCCCACATCACTGCGGTCTCACACCCCTCTGTTGTCTCACACCCCCTGCTGTCTCACACACCATGGCTGTGTAACACCCCTGCTATCGCCCACACCATGCACACACATCACTACTGTCTCACACCCCTGCTGTCTCACACACCACTGCTGTCTCACAACCCTACTGTCTCATGCCGCAGCTGCCTCACACACCACTGCTGTCTCACAAACCACTGCTGGTTACACCCCCTGCTCTCTCACACACCATGGCTGTGTTACACACCTGCTGTCTCACACACCATGCACACACATCACTACTGTCTCACACCCCTCTGTTGTCTCACACCCCCTGCTGTCTCACACACCACTGCTGTCTCACAACCCTACTGTCTCATGCCGCAGCTGCCTCACACACCACTGCAGTCTCACACCCCTCTGTTGTCTCACACCCCCTGCTTTCTCACACACCATGGCTGTGTTACACACCTGCTGTCTCCCACACCATGCACCCACATCACTACTGTCTCATGAATATAGCATGTTGCAATGCATGCTATTACATCGCGTTTTATTACAACGCGGCCGTTACAACGACCACGTTGATAGAACGTGATACCTTTACATCACAAGTCATTAGAACGCCTTGCTGTAGGGGGCGCCCTGGACTTAGCAATAGTGTGATTTACTATTCCAACCCCAGTTTGAGCAACAGTAGGAAAGGTGTTGGGATGGTAAATCATTCTATTCCTTGTGTTAGAGCGCCCCCTGCAGCAAATCGATCTAATGACTTGCAATGTCATGGTGTCGCTTTCTAACAACGACCGCTTTGTAACAGTAACGCAATGTGTTGGCAGCGTTGTAAACACTGTTTCCTCTGTCTCACACACCACTGCTGTCTCACCCCCCTGCTGTCTCACACACCACTGCTGTCTCACAACCCTGCTGTCTCACACACCATGCCCCTATCACTACTGTCTCACAGCTCCTGCTGTCTCACACACCACAACTGTCTCACAACCCTGCTGTCTCACAACCCTGCTGTCTCCCACACCATGACCCACATCACTACTGTCTCACACCCATCTGTTGTCTCACACCTCCTTCTGTCTCACAAACCACGGCAATGTAACACCCCTGCTGTCTCCCACACCATGCAACCACATCACTACTGTGTCTCACACCTCTGTTGTCTCACAACTCCTGCTGTCTCACACACCACTGCTGTCTCCCACACCATGCAACCACATCACTACTGTGTCTCACACCTCTGTTGTCTCACAACTCCTGCTGTCTCAGACACCACTGCTGTCTCACAACCCAGCTGTCTCATCCCCCAGCTGTCTCACACCACACTGCTGTCTCACAACACCCTGCTGTTTCATCCCCCCAGTGGACTCACACACCACTGCTGTCTCACACTCCGTGCTTCCTAACACCCCTGCTGTCTCCCACACCATGAACCCACATCACTACTGTCTCACAACCCCCTGCTGTCTCACATCCCCTGCTGTCTAACGCCCTTGCTGTCTCCCACACCATGCGCCACACCCCTGCTGCCTCACAAGCTGTGCCCTACACCACTGCTGTCTCACACCCCTTGCTGTATCAAACACCATAAGTCACACCACAGCTGTCTTACATACCTCTGCTGTCTCGCACCTCCTGCTGTCTCACACACCATGCTCCAAACCACTGCTGTCTCACACACCATACCCCACACCTCTGCTGTCTTGCACCTCCTGCTGTCTCACACACCATGCTCCAAACCACTGCTGTCTCACACACCATACCCCACACTACTGCTCTCTTACACACCTGGTGTCTCACACATACCTGGTGTCTCACATGATGCCCCACATCCCTGCTCCCACATATCCCCACTGTCTCACACACCATACCCCACACAACTGCTGTCTCTCCCCCTGCTGTCTCACACACCATACCCCACACCACTGTTGTCTCACCCCCTGCTGTCGCATATGCCATACCCCACACCACTGCTGTCTCACACACCATACCCCACACCACTGTTGTCTCATACCCATGCTGTCTCATATGCCATACCCCACACCACTGCTGTCTCACACACCATCCCCACACCACTGCTGTCCCACACACCATGCTCCACACCCTTGCTGTCTCACACGATGCCCCACATCCCTGCACTCACATATCCCTGCTGTCTCACATGCCCTGTTGTCTCACATTCCCCTCCTGTCTCACGCACCATACCCCCACACCACTGCTGTCTCACACCCCCTGCTGTCTAACACACCATCCCCACAGCACTGCTGTCTCACATCCCCTGCTGTCTTACACACCATCCCCACCCCACTGTTGTCTCACCCTCTGCTGTCTCACGCACCATATCCCCACACCACTGCTGTCTTACACACCTCTGCTGTCTCGCACACCATGCCACACATCACTACTGTCTCGCACCTCCTGCTGTCTCATACACCACTGCTGTCTCACACCCCTGCTGTCTCATTCATCCTTGCCGTCTCACACACTGTGCCCCACACTACTGCTGTTTCACACAACCCTACTGTCTCACATGCCATGCCCCACACTACTGCTGTCTCATATAACCCTACTGTATCACACACCATGCCCGACACCACTGCTGTCTTACACACCATTCCCACACCACTGCTGTCTCACCCCCCCTGCTGTCTCATACACCTTCCCCACACCACTGCTGTCCTACACACCTCTGCTCACACATCCTTGCTGTCTGACACATCATGCCCCACACTACTGTTGTCTCACACAACCCTACTGTCTCACATGCCATACCCCACACTACTGCTGTCTCATATAACCCTGCCTCACACACCATGCCAGACACCACTGCTGTCTTACACACCATCCCCACACCACTGCTGTCTCACACCCCCTGCTGATTTACACACCATCCCCACACCACTGTTGTCTCACCCTCTGCTTTCTCACGCACCATAGCCCCACACCACTGCTGTCTTACACACCTATGCTGTCTCGCACACCATGCCACACATCACTACTGTCTCGCACCTCCTGCTGTCTCATACACCACTGCTGTCTCACGCCCCTGCTGTCTCATACATCCTTGCTGACTCACACACTGTGCCCCACACTACTGCTGTCTCACACAACCCTACTGTCTCACATGCCATGCCCCACACTACTTCTGTCTCATATAACCCTACTGTCTCACACACCATGCCCGACACCACTGCTGTCTTGAACATCATCCCCACATCACTGCTGTCTCACATCCCCTGCTGTCTCACACACCATTCCCACACCACTGTTGTCTCACCCTCTGCTGTCTCACACACCATACCCCACACCACTGTTGTCTCACCCTCTGCTGTCGCATACGTCATACCCCACACCACTGCTGTCTCACACACCATACCCCACACCACTGTTGTCTCACACCCCCTGCTGTCTCATATGCCATACCACACACCACTGCTGGCTCACACACCATCCCCACACCACTGCTGTCCCACACACCATGCCCCACACCCTTGCTGTCTCACACAATGCCCCACATCCCTGCTCTCACATATCCCTGCTGTCTCACATGCCCTGTTGTCTCACATTCCCCTCCTGTTTCACGCACCATACCCCCACACCACTGCTGTCTTACACACATCTGCTGTCTCGCACACCATGCCACATACCACTGCTGTCTCACACCCCTGCTGTCTCATTCATCCTTGCTGTCTCACACACTGTGGCCCACACTTCTGCTGTTTCACACAGCCCTACTGTCTCACACGCCATGCCCCACACTACTGCTGTCTCATATAACCCTACTGTCTCACACACCATGACCGACACCAGTGCTGTCTCACACATCATCCCCACACCACTGTTGTCTCACCCCCTGCTGTCTCACACACCATACCTCACACAAATGCTGTCACCCCCTGCTGTCTCACACACCATACCCCACACCACTGTTGTCTCACACCCCCTGTTGTCTCACACACCATCCCCACACCACTGTTGTCTCACCCCCTGCTGTCTCACACACCATACCCCACACAACTGCTGTCACCCCCTGCTGTCTCACGCACCATATCCACACACCACTGCTGTCCTACACACCTCTGCTGTCTCACACATCCTTGCTGTCTGACACATCATGCCGCTCACCACTGTTGTCTCACACAAACCTACTGTCTCACATGCCATACCCCACACTACTGCTGTCTCATATAACCCTGTCTTACACACCATGCCAGACACCACTGCTGTCTTACACACCATCCCCACACCACTGCTGTCTCACACCCCCTGCTGTCTTACACACCATACCCACACCACTGTTGTCTCACCCTCTGCTGTCTCACGCACCATATCCCCACACCACTGCTGTCTTACACACCTCTGCTGTCTCGCACACCATGCCACACATCACTACTGTCTCGCACCTCCTGCTGTCTCATACACCACTGCTGTCTCACACCCCTGCTGTCTCATTCATCCTTGCCGTCTCACACACTGTGCCCCACACTACTGTTGTCTCACACAACCCTACTGTCTCACATGCCATACCCCACACTACTGCTGTCTCATATAACCCTGCCTCACACACCATGCCAGACACCACTGCTGTCTTACACACCATCCCCACACCACTGCTGTCTCACACCCCCTGCTGATTTACACACCATCCCCACACTACTGCTGTCTCACACCCCCTGCTGATTTACACACCATCCCCATACCACTGCTGTCTCACACCCCTGCTGTCTTACACACCATCCCCACACCACTGCTGTCTCACACCCCCTGCTGTCTTACACACCATCCCCACACCCCTGCTGTCTCACACCCCCTGCTGTCTTACACACCATGCCACACACTACTGTTGTCTCACAAAATCCCTACAGTCTCACATGCCATAACCCACACAACTGCTGTTTCACAAAAAGCCTGGGCAGAGTTCACGTAGCCGTGTTACGTGGAACTCTGTGAAGCAGTAAAAAAACTGGTGCGCTACACGGAGGTCTGCGGGCAGGCGGAGTTGCTTGTCCCACCCATTTGCATGATGTCTTTGCCATACGGCAACGTGGTTTGCATGTTTGGGGGTTAATATCGCGCAAACTGCACCCTGCAGTTGCTCATTTTTCTCTGTAGTGGTGCTGGGGCCTATTTTTGAATCCTTCCTAATCCTTTCAATCCTTGTTTCCCAAAACTTTTTTTCTGATCTTTTTTATCTATTAACTTTCCCTTTGTATTCCTAAGTGTATATTTTGCGTACTTTTTTGCTTTTTGTGGGTTTTTAGTGAGTTTTGTACTGTTTTTCTTTCTACTATCTTCCTAATTTTTTTACAACCTTCCCTCTTCTTCCTGTTATTTTTTTTTATAGTTTCAACCTTTTATTTTCCACCCCCCCAGCATCATGGCATAGAAGCATGCCATGAAAAAGTTGGCGCCTGGAAGGGGTGCAGCCTGAGCCTTATTTTCAGAGGTGGATGTGGCAGCACTTGTCTTTTTTTGTGCAGTGCCACCTCCCCCCCTCCCTGGCAGCAGGCAGCAGACCTTGGTCCGGGGACGGGCTCCGGGAGCGCCAGCAGAGGTGGGCGAGGGTGCACTAGGCAGTGTATTGCTGCTCTAGGGTCCGGCACACCCACAATAAAGCTGACGCAGCTGAGGCACTGGTGGTCCGAGATACTGGACAGAGAGCAGGACCTGCTGCATCTACTAGGGGTTGAGGTCGTGGGGCTTGGTGAGTAGCTAATTATTATTATCAGTAACCCTGGGCGTGAAACTCCACTCAGCTCGCGGAGTTTGCAGAGTTTTGGCAACTCCGTGTTTTGCGAAGAAAGTGGAGTTGCCGGAAAACTCCTCACTCCACAACGGAGTGGAGTTTTTTTTATTTGCATGCCCAAAATGCATTATTGTGCACGCGGGAGTGACTTACCGGGTGCCTGCGATCGCTGATGAGATTTCCCGAGCCATTTGCGAGCGCCACAAGATTTGCTAGGTGGCCGCATGGTCCTGCGAGAGTTTACGATCGCAAGCATGTCATTCGAATGCGCCATCAGACTTCCGGCGGACGTTTTCTGAAGAACACGATCCTGAACATGCACAATCTACAGTGACTGCAATCTGAAGGTTCTCTCCCGAGCAGCATCCAAACCTTCTTGAAATGACAATTTCGATTAAAAACCTCCCCAAATTGACATTTGGCTGTACTTTTTTGTGCAAAGAGTCCTTTTTTATTTTTTTTCAAGAGGAAGGAAGTTCCCCAGAGTTTCCAACTTCCAGTTCCTGTCCAGCAGGCTCCTCCCAGTGCTTTGCTCATCTCCTGGTCACTTTTCATTTGGACTTGGAGCTGGAAGGATCACTCTTTGTGTCTGCTGCATCATATATCATTGGATTTGAGAACTTTTGAATTTGAGATTTCACAAGTAAATTGGAAAATTGGTGTTGTTTGTTTGGTTGGGGCCACACACCTAGATTTATTTGTACTCTTCACCATTTTACATGTTCTTTTATTGTGGTGGGTGGCCTGTAGTTTCAGTAGGAGTTGTTTCTTTGTAAGTAATTTTTCTTCTTTTAAAAAGGGAACATGTTGCACAATTCACTACATTTCCTCCAACTTTTGAAATCAATTTGCAATATTTATTTAATTCACTGTGTAGCCCAGTAGTCTTCCAATAGGCCTTTCTCAGCCAGTAGGCCCAGAGATACTCATGGGTGCATGAAGCAACTGTTTCTGTATTGTCTGCTGAATTTAACCCTTTTGGTGCTCATGACGAGATTGGTTCCATCATGAGCACCAGTGCTCCTGTGCTAAAGACGGAATCATTCTCTCATGAGTACAGGGGCACCAAATCCCTCTGCTGCAGACAGCAAAAGGATTTCCTTAAAAAAAATGTATTTATGTTATTTTATTTATTGAGTTTTATATAGCGCTGGCTAGACCCGGAGGTATTCGAGCGCTTTACATGAGGAAGAAACATTGTTTCAGAACATGGCTACAAAGTTACATCAGTTACTGGAGCATAGTTACAGGAATTACATGAGTACATAGCCATAGCATAATCATGAGGAGAAAAAAATAAAAAAATAAAAATAAAAAAATCGGCAAGGGGAGAGAAGAATAGGGGAGAGAGGGAAGGAATAGGGGAGGTAGAGGAGAATAATGGAGGGAGGAGGAGGGGAGGGTATAGGAGGCACAACAGGGAGACGAGGAAAAACTGTGTCTGATGTTAGGCTGGGTAGGTGACGGCCCAGGGGTGAACCAGAGCCAAACTCCTCTATACCCGCATGGGACAGCTCCACAGGTCATCATCCAGAGGTTGCTCGGGCACCGCAGTACATACAGATAGGTTATAGTTTCTGCCTAGTTCCATTGAGCGCGCCGGTCACGGTGTACGGTGCTGTGCTCCCAGTGGTAATGGGGTAAAAACCCAGTCCTCCGCTGTGAGAGACGCCCTTGTCACTGTGGACTCTCTCAGAGGGATCTCTAAAACTCCAGGACATAAATGCTGGCTCCCTCCCCAACAAGGGGAGAAGGAGTGCTTTGGAAAGGGGCCCACTCATGGTGGCGATTATAAGAAAATTGGTGTGTCATATTAATGCTTACAAGCGGAGGAGCATTGTCCATCGCAGCGTGGTAATCGCAGGCGTCCAAGAAGTGGGTCTATGGAGAAATTTTGGAGCAGTCGAGGGACCACCATTTTGAGGAGGATAGAGCGGAGAACAAGATGCCAACGGTAGCAACAGGGCACGGCAATCAAAGCAATCAGGGCCTCGCGAGGTGGGGAAGAGCTTCCCCAACCTCCCGAGGCCGGTTTTTTATTTCCAATGCAATGACGATTGCGCACATGGCGCACTGCCGTCATTGCATTAAAAAAGAAAACTGAAACATTGTTCCAGTTTCATTGTTTTGGTGCTTGTGGGGCTATCTCAGCCCCCCCAGCACTGAAACACATGAGAGAGTTATCTCCCCTTTCCAATGGTACCCCTCCCTAGTGGATCCACCAACTAGCCACCAGGGAGGGGGGAGAGGCCCCTTGGGCAAGGGCCTTTACTCCCCCCATTAAATGTTGCCACAGCCAGTCTTTCTGCCCCCCCCCTGGGGAGCAGATGGGGCCAGTATTCCCAATCTGGGGGCAGGCAGAAAGCACCCTAGATGCCAAGAATTATTTTTTTATAGGCCAGGAGTGGCGGCTGTCCAGAATGGGCATGCCAATACCCCCACCCGCCCCAAGAAAATGCCACAGTCTTTCTGCCCACCCCCAGGAGGCCAATGGAGGCAGTAGCCCCTGATCTGCCCCGGGGGGGGGGGGCAGAAAGCCCACTAGGCACCAGGGATTTTGTTTTTTATACTAAGGAGTGGGGGCTGCCCAGAATGGGCATGCCAATGCTGCGACTCCCAAAAAGCTGCCGGTCTTTTTGCCCCCAACTAGGATGGAGATTTTTTTCAAAATTCAGGGGTGGGAGCTGCCCAGAATGAGTGCCAATGGAAGCACCCCCCCAAAAAATATGCCACAGTATTTCTGCCCCCCCAGGACGCAGATGGGGACAGTAGCCCCTGATCTGCCCCCGGGGGAGCAGAGAGTCCACTCGGCACCAGCGATTATACTGGATTTTTTATAGGTTGGGGTGGGGGCTGCCCACAATGGGCATCCCAATACCCCCAACCCCTCAAAAAATGGCCACAGTCTCCCAGCTACATTTGAGGTTTTCAGGGAATTCTGGGTAGGGAAACGTCGAGGGATCCACGCAAGGCATATTTCCCTGGACTCCCCCGGTGGTCTAGTTTTCAGAAATGTGTAGGTTTGGTACGTTTCCCTAGATGGCTGCTGAGCATGCCCTTGCAAAACCAGGTCATTTTGTGATAGGTAATTTTGATGTCTCCACAATACGTTTTGGGCCATTGCCTGTCACGGGTACTTTACCCACCCACACGAGTGAGGTGCCATTTTTATCTGGAAACTTTGGAGAATGCTGGGTGGGTGGAAGTTTGTGGACCCATGCAGATTCCAGAACTTTCCATCACAGAAATGTGGGGAGAATGTGGTTTTTTCTTTACAAAGGTTGAGGTTTGCAAGGGATTCTGGGTAACAGAACCTAGTGAGAGCCACACAAGTCACCCCATCCTGGATTCCCCTGGATGTCTAGTTTTCAAAAATGTATAGGTTTGGTAGGTTTCCCTAGGTGCCGGCAGAGCTGGGGTTCAAAATCTACAGCTAGGCACTTTGCAAAAAAAGGCTCAGTTTTCACTGTAAAATTGTGGTGTGTCCACGTTGCGTTTTGGGTCGTTTCCTGATACGGGCACTAGGCCCACCCACAAAGTGACGTACCATTTTTATCGGAAGACTTTGGGGGATGGAGCGTGGGTGGAATTTTGTGGATCCATGGAGATTCCAGAACTTTCCATCACAGAAATGTGAGGAAAATGTGTTTTGTTTTACAAAGTTGGAGGTTTGCAAGGGATTCTGGGTAACAGAACCTGGAGTGAGCCAGACAAGTCTCCCCATCCTGGATTCCCCTGGGTGTCTAGTTTTCAAAAATGTATAGGTTTGCTAGGTTTCCCTAGGTGCCGGCTGAGCTAGGGTTCAAAATCCACAGCTAGGCACTTTGCAAAAAAAGGGTCAGTTTTCGCGGTAAAAATGTGGAGTGTCCACATTGCATTTTGGGCCATTTCCTATCGTGGGCAGTAGTCCTACCCACACAAGTGAGGTACCATTTTTATCGGGAGACTTAGGGGAACACAGAATTGTAGAGCAAATGCAATTACCTATTGACTTTTGATGCATTTCCGCCTTTCAAATGTAAGACAATGTGTAAAAAAGAAGTCACTTTGAAAGATGTCCTTTAATTCTCATGCTAGTATGGGTGCCCACAATTTTGGAGATGTGCAAATAGCTACTGTTTCTAAACTCTATATTTTGTTCCCATTTCGTAAATACATAGTTGTCTTTCATACCGATTTATCGCTGTTTTTATTTTCCGAGATGAATTGCTTAATACCATTGCAAGACGCTGCTCAGTTGTTGGCCTCGGGTTCCTCGGGTTCCTCGGGTTCCTGGTGAACCTACAAGTCCTATATATCCCCACAATCAGAAGGGTCCAGAAAATGTAACGGTATATTGCTTTTCGAAAATCTGTCATAGTTAGAAGTTACAGGGGAAAACGCAGGCACAAATGGCTGTTTTTTTCAACTCATTTTCAATTGTTTCTATTTTCATCTGTTAGCTTCTATTAAAGAAACCTTGAAGGTTGTGGTCGCTGCGGCTCTATCGTCCTCCAGCCGCTTTCTGTTGTCTTCTGCTTCGGCCGGTGTTCAGCCGCAGCTTTTAGCCGCAGCCGCTGTCGCCGTTATCGCCGCTACTGCTGCGCTGCAGTGTTGCCTATTGTGGTGTAGCTGGACAGCTGAGTGGTGCGGCAGATGGCTCGTGGCGGCTTGTGGGCGGCTTGTGGGCGGTTCGGCAGCCCCCGCTGCCTCAACTAGAGGTCTGTGCATGGTGGACGCTGATTCAGTTGAACAGCAGGGAGGCGGAAGGCTCGTGGCAGCGGAGCCCCGCAGCCTCCACCAGAGGGATCGTGCCCTGAGCAGAGGGCATACCATTCAGAGGCCCTGGGCTAAAAGCTCAACGGAGGCAGCCAGGTGGCAGGAGGTGTGCCGCATGGTGCACCGAAGCAAGGCAAGGGGGTAAGAGCTGTGGAGCTGTTGTGTTTACCTGCCCACTTGCTTATGCTTGAACTTGAACTTGTTTTAGCATAGCTGTACATTGCTGACTAGAGGGTCACTATATGTTAGACCTGGCACCTTGGCGTGAGTCTCCCTTCCACTTTGTGTCGCTGTGCCTCATGTGTTTTGCTGGTGTTAGCTGCTCAGAGCACTGTGCCACTGCCAACCAGTGCCACAGTGCAAGTGCTCCCTATTGTAAAATGTATACATTGGTTGGATTCCATGATTGGCTTATTTGGTTTACTGTCAGACCCCAGTAAAGTGCACCAGGTGTGACCAGGGCTTGTAAATCCAAATGCTGCTGGTGGGCTCGCAGCACTGGTTGTGCCACCCACAGAAGCGGCCTAGCAAAATGTGTCTAAGGTCTGCCATTGCAGAACCTGCGTGCAGTCTGGTACTGTCATGCTGACTGGGCAAGTGCACCCACTTCCCAGTCCCTAAACCTTCCCTTAACTTCATATTAGTCACCCCTATGGTAGGCCCAAGGGCAGGGTGCATTGTAAGCATAAGGTAGGACAAGCCCTGATGTGTGTGGCATGTCCTAATAGTGAATTACAGCCATTTTCGTTTTTCACTATTGCAAGGCTACCTGTTCCCATAGGCCAGAATGGGCTGTTAGAATTGTTACATCCTATGATCCTAACAGGCCCAGGGAACATGGCAGAAATTCGAGTTTAGCATGCCTGAACTCAGAATAATAAAATACATCTTTTAATAAAGTTAATTTTAATATTCTGTGTTTGCAAATTCCACTTTTAGGAAGTTGGTATTTGCTTGCTTGACCATTTCAGCCCGCCTCTGCTATGATGTGTATCTGCTGTCTGGTTGTGTGAGTGACAGGGCTGGGGAAACCCAGAGGGGCAGTGCTAGGCAGCCTGGTGGTGAATAGAGAGATTGACATCCAGGTAGGTGGGAGGAGTGCACCTGGACTCTGAATAGGGCTGTGCTCTGCCACCACAATGCTGGCTCCACCTCCTGCGGAGCGGCTGATGTCTCTGCCCTGCACCCTGAATAGAAAGGCAGAGTCATGTCAACAAAGTGCTCAGGAACTGGTTCTGGCTGGGCAAAGGCCCATCTACCCCAGAGGAACAAAGGAATTAGGGGTATAAGTATTGGGACCCTGCTCCCAAGAAATTAGATCCTGCTTTGACAAGAAGAGCCTCTGCCTGAGGAGAAGGAACCGGGAAAGCTGTAAGGAGGAGTACTGTCCCTGACCTGGGGGATTGGCCTGCAGTGGTTGCCTTGCTGCTGAAAGGAGAGGAGAAAGACTACAAAGACTTTATTTCAACTTGTGCTTCAAAACATCTCCAAGGGCTTGGAATAGAGCTTGCCTTCTGCTGAAGTCTCAGGAACAACAGACTTCACCCCCCAGCTCCCCAAAGTTCTTTGGAAGTGCCTGCTGCTGTTGTTAGGCCCTCTGAGGGACTGCGTGTCGCAAGGAGCTGGAAGAGCGACTCAAGAAGGAGAAGCGTTCCGCCGTCGGTGTTGCTTTCGTCGCATCTCGTAAAGTGTGTCGCCGCTGCAGCATCGCATCGAGCGGAAGTGTCTCGCATCATCCAAGAAGTGTCTTGCAACGCCGTAGAAGCGTGTCGCCATCGCAGCCATCGTAGCTGACGCATCGCACCGCATCAAGAGAAGAGTCTCGCATCGAGAAAGGAGCATCAAGTCGAGTCTTCTCGCAACATCAGAGAAGCGTAACGCATCTGGAAGATCTTCACGTCTTTATTTCTTTGCACCAAAAACGTAATCGCATCAGCATCGTTGCAACACTTTCGTTGCCCTGCGTGTCGCATTTAAAAGGTACTTTGACTTAAAGTGTCGCATTTAAGAACTTAAGAGAACTAAGCAAACTTCTACCATCTAAAGTAACAGTATTGTGTATTTTTGTCGCTTAATGGTCTTGTAGTAACTCTATATATAGAATCCTTATTTATAATATAAAAACCTGTGTGGTGTCCATTTGTAGTGTTGTCACTGGGTTACTGTATGTGTTCACAAATGCTTAACCTATAACGCTCTGAGATAAGCCTTGTCTGCTCGCGCCAAGCTACCTAGAGGGTGAGCAGGGGTTATTTTAGGAGTGTAACCCCTTACCCTGACTAGAGGAAAGGTTCCCTGCTTGTCACAAGTACCTACCCGTGCCAACCAGAGAACCTGGATTCTAACACTATAGCAAAGCGGTTATAGCATAGAAATCATTCCAACAAGGAAACAGCGCTTGTACAACTTGAAACGCTCCTCTCCTAGCGGAACTTTTTGAATTTTGCAGTCCCCAAGGGGTGTAACTGTAGACAGGGGAGCAAGTCGGAAATCGGGAACCTCTTTAAGGTTCTGTTGTGTGTTCTCTGACGACTTGAAATTGCACTATGAGATCTGGGCGTGTGAGAGGTCAAGTGCAACCGTCCTTTCAAGAACATCCACAAAAAAGGCAAAGAGCGGCCAGGAAAAAACGAACCCCCAAGAGATGATTGAGACAGGCAACGAGAGTGCACCTGAAAGAACTGGGTCAAGTCCAAACTCAAGCTCGGGGGCTCCTATGAAGGGTATGGGGCTAATTAGTACCCCATCCTCTATAGGAGGAGGGCCCAACTATTCCCAGCTTTGTATTAAGGATTTCTTTATGCAGAATGGTGTCGTCAAAAATGAGAGTAATGGTGATGTCAATTTACCCCTCGTATTGGAATCTGCGAATAAAGACCAAGCAGAATTTGAGGACTCTATACCTCCCGAGGAGCTGAGAGTCAGTGGAAAACAAGTACTCAGCCCTATACAATCAATACAACAAGTTCAATCAAGCCAAGATGTACCTGCGGCGAAACAATCAACGCACACAATGGTAGTCGATGCCCAAGTCCATGTTGCCCCAACTAATGAGTACATAAAGGAGGAGTCTCAATGGAAGACGCAGCCTGGTGTAAAGTTTGCGCAGTCAGCGGTCATTTCTTTGGACTTATCGAGCTGCACTATGCCCTTGAACGTTAGTGATGCATCTGTTATCTGTATGGGGGATGTGCAGGTTAACAAAGTGTCCCAAGACCTTTTGATTACTGGGATGCCCATATTTGGGGCTGATAAAAAAGGCGAGAATCTAGGAATGCCGATTTTAGAGATAATAAATGATAAGAAAAGTTTATTTGGTTCAGAGAAATGTGGTGATGATCAGGTACCAGTCCAGTTATTGGATGACCGGGCAATTTTAATTCCGGTAACAATGGATAATATAAACAATCCTCAGGGTGTTCAGATCCTAGGACAAGCGGATACTTCATTGAATGCTGCAGATCCTATTCTAGGTCAGCCTGATGATCCACTGAGCCCTGCGGATCTTTCATTTTTGGAAAATATGACGTTTTAGCCAATATTGATGGTCATGTTACAAAAAACGAAAATACAGTTGACATGGGTGTGTGGAAAAGTTTGCTTACTACCATGAATGTTATAACAGATGCACTTGACTTCCACTCAAATTAACTAGAAATTCAGGTTGATTTGTTAAATACTTTAGCAGTCTATGTGGCCAGTATTGACTCGAATTTACAAAACCTGACAGGTTTGGTGGTTAAGGCCCAGGCTTAGGTTAATGACCAATTGATAAGATGTACATGTTCTCATATGTTGGACAAAGTGTCTGAGCTCCCAGAGATTTTAGGCTCTCTTGTGAAAGAAGTAAAAAAACAGCAGGGAAATCGGTTTTGGATAAAAACTTGGTTTGTACAAAGGAAGGGGACGGTAGTGTATATTTTGAAAATGAGAAGCTGCAAGAAAGTGGGTTGCGATAACTCGGGGCTGCGAAAGGAGGTAGACGGGGAGGCCGTGGTCAGTAAGTGTGTAGATGCACATGTAGATGATGGGCAGGCCTCCAACGGACCTAAGAAAGGCAAGCCACTACCCACAGCCAAACCCCTGTGTATAAGTCCAGGGGAAGGTATAAATGATTGTCCTCCGTTATCTAAGCGCTCAAGGAAAAGGCAGCGGAACGAGCGGAATAAGGCCAGAAGCGCAGTTGCGTTAGCAGCTATAGCAGCAAAGTCTAGGGAGTATTACCCTATATTTAAACCAGCCGTTAAGAAATGCCCACCGCAGGTCACCGTTGTAGCAGGTGGGGATTCTTCTATAGCACTGCCGTTCCCTATGAGGGATAGCAATCAGAAACCTATAAATGGTAATAATATTGATGTTCCCAAACAAAATGATATAATAAAATCGGATTTGGTAGACATCAATAAGGAATGTGTGATAAAATTGGATATTGAACCCCAGGGGTTAGAACTTTTGCCCAAAGATCATGTTGTTGATACACGGAATCGGTCGAGTATGGTAGAAATGCTGGAACCTATCATTGCCCAGAGTCAACCCCCACTACAAATATTTCCTAAATCTATTTTATCTAAAGAAATTAACTCAGGTTTGTGTGGCAGACAAGACGATAGTTGCATAAACGGGGACGCCACATCAGTAATGCACCCATTGTATGAATCCCATGATTTAGCATTTATTACATCTTCTGATTTGGTGTCAGTACAATTTAGACAGGTACAGCCCAACTCTCCCCGGGAGTCCACTATTGCAACTTGGTCTTCGAGGGATATTGTTACCAAGATTTTAGGATCCAGGTTGAATTCTATGGACTGTGGAATCAAGGTCGAGATCTGGGCCAGTGTACAGTATCCCCCGATCTGGAAGGTATTGGCCCTTAAGATGGATACGGGTTGTAAAATTGTTGAAAGTAAAAAGTCAAATCCAGTGCTTAGAGGTGCAGCGGGTCCATCAAATAACCAATCTTGCAGCTCTGGTTTGGTTGATTTCCAATCCCCAGTCAGCGGGTCGTCTTTGCGAGTGGTTACCTAAAAACAATGTGCGAATGGAGGACTGGTCTTGGTTGCCAGCATCATTGGCAAAGGTGTCCCGTGGAGACAGTAATTGAACAACCGGAGCTACTAAAGATAATATAAATGAAATTAGTTTATGCTCCTGGAATGTCCACGGTTTGCATCATTTATTGTCTGATCCAGATACGATATCATTTTTAAATTCATTTGCATTTTTATTATTCCAAGAAACATGGTGTGAACAAATGACTCCTTTGTCCAGATTTAATGAATATAGTATTCCGGCAGTGAAAACCATTACATTTGGCCGTGCTAAATGTGGATTGTCGTGTTATATCGCGGCTACTTTAAACCTAGCTGTGGAAGTGGTAGATTTTAATTTGGGTTGGTTACAATGCCTTGTGGTAAATACCTCCGAGTTATGGTTCGTTTTTCTTAATGTGTACCTGAGTGCTAGCAAAAAGAAGTCTGCAGAGCTGTATATCCTTCAGGATGTACCGAGTGTATTAATACTCCAATATCCAGACGCTGGCTTAAAAGTATCAGGTGATTTTAATTTGCAATTATTTCGGTACTCAGATCAGGAGGTTTAGCTAAGGACTGCTGCGACATTATGTCTGAGGCTGGAGCCAGCCGGTTAAAAGAAAAATCTAGATCTACTCCCACATTTAAGAACTCTAAGCAAGGTTCAATTATCGATTATACATTTATTTCAGACAATTTGAGATTACATTTGTCTGAATATAAGATAATCGGCCGGCCAGAAAGTGATCACAACCCCCAGGTTGTAAAATTAAATTTTTTGGTAGAATGTCTTCTAAAATCTAAGGATCTTCCCAACACGGCATGTTCTGCACATAACCTGAAGAGGCCGGAATGGAATTTAGCCAAAAAGGAGGATATTATGCAAACAGCTGAGGCATTGATTACGGAAAGTGGTCAGGGTATCCAGGGTGACATGAATATGATTAATAAATGGAATTTTATCACAGAGTCTATCGTGGGGAAATTTTCAACTGGAAAGACTAGGAAAATTAACACCAATCTGAATATACATAAAATATGGTTTTCCTCCAAAGTATTAAAGTTAAAGAAAGTACTCAATAGAGTTGTCCGTGAGGCATACGCCTGTAGATTTTGTCAGACCTACCCAGCGTGTAAAGAAAACCTGAAGGAACGTAAGAAGACCTACAAACAAGAAATATGGAAAGCAAAACTTAAATATCAAACTGGGCTATGGAATAGCTTACTATCCGCCACTAAGCAAAATAATGCAAAAACATTTGGGGGGTTATTAATAACCTCGAAAGGGGAGGCTGCAGGGCTTTTTCTGTAAATATACCCGAACCCAGTTGGGTCATGTTTATAACCAATTTGTAGGGTGGGAAAACACCCAGACAGGTTTGCTTTAGGTGTGGTAAATAATATATCACTAACCAATGCGGGGAATGGAGAGTGTCTCGATTTGAACTCTAATGATCATGTTATTGATTCTAGTCCTGATCCAAATTTCGATTTAGAAATTCCAAGCTGTAATCACTTATTGACCCTGTTACCCGGGCTGCGAGCAAATGGAGCCCCGGGCCCTAATGGGCTACCGAATGCCCTCTTTTGTGTTAATAGTGATCTGTGGGCCGGCATTTTGCATAATTTATTTAGGGAAGTTTTGACATTAGGGGTTGTTCCTGAGTCATGGCAAGGTAGCATAGTGCAACCAATTTATAAAAGCGGCCCGGTGTCAAACCCCGCTAATTATCGACTAATCTCGTTGACCGATGTCGATGCAAAGGTGTTTGCTTCTTGTCTCCTAATAGAATTGGAAGACTGGGCTATGAAGGAGAGTATTATCCCATTTAATCAGACTGGTTTCCAGAAAGGTCAATCCACTATCACTAATTTGTTGGCTCTAACCTTGCTTGAGGAGAAGCCTGTCTTGAATAAACAAAATTTACATATTGCTTTTATTGATCTTGAGGCAGCCTTCGACTTATTATGGTAAATATTGTCAGATCTGGGAATCTCAAAGAAATTGTTGAAAGCTATTATACTTCTGTAGACGAACACTCGGGTTCAAGTTAAGATTGGGGAGGGTGACTCCTTATCAAGGAGGATTAGAACATAGAATGGCCTGAAGCAGGGCTGGGTTCTTGCCCTCTGCTTATTTAATTTATTTTTATCAGACCTTTATCAGCATTTGGATGTTGTGAATGGGCATGTTCCTAGGATGGGGGGAGTGCAAATTAGCTACCTCCAGTATGCTGATGATACGATTCTTGTGAGCCATACCCCTATCGGCCTACAAAGACTTATTACTGCCTTTGAGGATTATATACAGCAGAATGGCCTTGAACTGAATGTTAAAAAAACTAAAGTGATGAAGATTGGTGTAGTCAAACAGAAGTTTAATCCCTGGAAGGCCAGAGCAGGTACAATTGATATTGTTAAGACGTATAGATACTTAGGGATGATATTTGACAATCACATGTCTTTTAAATTTCACCTTAAAGATCTAAGGGCCAAGGCTGTGACATTGATCCATGCTTTTAAATGTTTAAAGGAATCACTGAACTGTCAATCATATGAGTTTATTCTTAAAGTAATCAAAGCCAAGTTACAACCTACCCTAATTTATGGTTCCCCGATTACTAGCGGAAAAGATGTGAAGGTGCTTGACTTACTGATTGTTAAGGTTTTTAAAGCAACCTTTGAAATTGCCAGGTCAGTGTGTCAAGCAGCAATTAGATTGGAATTCGGTCTCCAAAGACAGTGCCTGGTATCAAAAGGATCTTTCCTAAAATGTATGGCTGCATTGTCAACATCGCCCCTGCATCTTTAGGAAATATTTGTTGGCAATAAATTGATAAATCTGCTTACACTGCGAAATGGAGAGCTTATATTTTAATTGCCTTTCGAGATATCGGCCTGCAAATTGAACTGCCAGCTCTGAAAATGCCCAACTATAAATTAATTATAAAAACGCATATTAAAGTTGAATCATTTAAATTGGATAAATTTGCATTAGCTGAGAAAAACTATGCATGGTACGTGATCAATTCATACCAATCCCCGCGTGTTCAGCCGTATTTAAATGTTTTCTTTTCCGTAAAGTTTAAAAAAATGTTTTTAAGGCTACGTATGGGTATAAACCCAACAAAGGAGGGCACTCGATCTTGGATCAAACAGTGGCCGGATTCTAATTGTAGATTTTGCGGATGGCCACATGAAACTCTTGTACATATAATATCTGTATGCCCGAAGCTGATTAATCTTAGACGTTTAGTTTTGAGACCTTATTTTCTGATGAGTGGCGTGAGATCTGCCCGACAGCCATTAATGATGTCATTGTCTGGTGAATCGGTTCCATTACTATGTTAACTGGTAACATTTTTAATGGCAGTTGAAAAATGTCTAATATAGGGCAGATACCGTCTAATTTTATGGACTTGGCGCTATTAGTTTTAACGGCTTATACATTTTATTACTTAATAATTTTTGTTGCGACGGGATTAATTCGAAATGTACCAATAGCCGGGTCATCATCGCAGCAAACTGATGCATTTTTTGCTCATTAGCACTTCGAAAGGAAGGGGACATGGATATTAATTGGTCAGACTATTTCTCTGCTATATCCATGGAAATAGTATGTAATGCACACCGCCACTTTAAAATGTATAATGTGCAATAATATTCTGTGATTAACGATGCAATGTGGCTAGATTTGGGCTTATCGATAAGTCTTTAAATTGTATTTATGGTACAGTTTTTTGTATTATGTGTTGAGATGATGTTTTGTTTGTAATGTAAATGTGTTTTTCTTGGAGACATAAGGGTGCCGATTCCGATCCGTTAAAAAAGTTTACCGTCCGACTCGTATCCGTATTTTTTTACGTACGAATCGTACAAGTCCCATACAAACGGCGAAGTACGATTCGTACGTGAAAAATACATACGAATAGCGTCGGGAACAGTGTACGGGAGGGAGCCGGACATTTTTACGTGCAAATCATAAAACAGAAGTCCGAGCGCACAAGTACAATCCGTACCGCCTGTCCGAATAAACAACCGCATGTAAAAGGCCCCGTACGGAGCGAACGCTGT
Organism: Triturus cristatus; assembly: GCF_964204655.1. Taxonomy (NCBI): domain Eukaryota; kingdom Metazoa; phylum Chordata; class Amphibia; order Caudata; family Salamandridae; genus Triturus; species Triturus cristatus. The sequence goes on from NC_140580.1 coordinate 1,191,019,594, forward strand.
ACCACACATGTACACGGGTAAACTTGTGCCTGGATACAAGTCGTACAGCCCCCCTACCCCCGCATATGTCAGCACCGTACCCCCGTATGTCAGCACCGTACCCCCCCTCCGCACCGTACCCCAGGACCGTACCCCAGCCCCGCACCTGTGCGCGCAGCACCCAAGGCCCGTCTCCCAGCCCCGCACCTGTACGCACCATACCCCAGGCCCGTACCCCAGCCCCCCCACCTGTACGTGCCACACCCCAGGCCCGTACCCCAGCCCCGTACCTGTATGCACCGTAAACCAACACCGTACCCCAGCCCCGCACCTGTACGCACCATACCCCAGGACCGTAGTGCCTGTACGCGACGCACCCCAGGCCCGTACCCCAGCCCCCCACCTGTACGCACCGCACCCCAGGCCCCTATCCCAACCCCGTACCTGTACGCACCGTACCCCAGGACCGTAGTGCCTGTACGTGCCGCACCCCAGGCCCGTACCCCAGCCCCCTACCTGTACGCACCATACCCCAACACCGTACCCCAGCCCCCCACCTGTACGCGCCGCACCCCAGGCCCGTACCCCAGCCCCGTACCTGTACGCACCGTACCCCAGGACCGTAGTGCCTGTACGCGACGCAGCCCAGGCCTGTACCCCAGCCCCCCACCTGTACGCGCCGCACCCCAGGCCCCTATCCCAGCCCCGTACCTGTACGCACCGTACCCCAACACCGTACCCCAGCCCCGCACCTGTATGCACCGTACCCCAACACCGTACCCCAGCCCCGTACCTGTACGCACCGTACCACAACACCAGGCCCCAACCCCCCACATGTACGCGCCGCACCCCAGGACCATAGTGCCTGTACGCGCCGCACCCCTGGCCCGTACCCCAGCCCCCCACCTGTACGCGCCGCACCCCAGGCCTGTACCCTAGCCACGTATCTGTACGCACCGTACCCCAACACCGTACCCCAGCACCCTCACCCAGCATCGCGTATGTACGGACCTTACCTACGCGAAAAAGACTCGTACAGAACCAGGACACTGTAAAACAGTACAAGGAGGGTCAATTCGACTCGCACAACACCACAAAACACGTCTACATGACAAAATACATCTCAATGACTTACCTGGAACATCCAAACAGGCAAACAGAGGCCCAAAATCACAACCACCTCTTATAACACACCCACCAAAAATTCAAACCCAGCCACACCCACAAATGGACCAATAAAAAGGGCCCACACACACAACCCATGAGCCTTTGCAACAGACCCACTGCTGCCAGACCCCACAGACAAACAACTGCACCTTACTTACACCTTAACTACCCTTAACTTACACACCTTCACATAACCTCCTTCATAAACACCCCCCTTTACATTCACACACACACCGTCACATTCACACCTACACACCCACAACCACCCACACCCACACCCCACACCATTGCCACAGACAAGAATCCAAAGTTCTGAAGGGTGGAGCTGGACCTCCTTGTCAACGAAGTCATCAGAGTCGAGCCACAGCTCTTTGGAACATTGGTCAAACAGACCAGCATAGTCCAAAAAACTAGCCTGTGGCAGAGGATCGTCGATAAGGTGAATGCTGTTGCGCCCATCCGAAGGACCAGGAATGAATGCCAAGCCAGGTTGTACGATCTGCGGAGGGCAGTCAAGCGGAAAATGAACGAGGAATACGCCCAGAGCAACATCACTGGAGGTGGGCTGCCCCGCAGACCCGTACATTACCATCCCTGGGAGGAGAAGGTGATGGCCCTGCTTCAGCCGGTGGGAGTACACGGAGTCGAAGGAGTTCGAGAGCCTGGTGAGTACACAAACTACTTACGTAACATGGGGGCAATGGCATCCACCCCCCAAATACACCAAATGCACGCAACTAGCCCCAAGCCCTCACCAGACACAACCACACTCAAAAACCACGCTCATGCCACTAACATGTCCATGCCCCATTCACTAAGCAAGGCCATGCCATGTCCCAGGCACACGAGCCACAAACCCAAGACTGGATGTCCGGGATGCTGGGAGGGTGGGCCTCACAAAACGCATCCTGACACTCAGAAGCAGACACCAATGCCCTAAGCCCATATGGCCTAGGTACATACCCATGCACCATGCCCACGGCACAGGGACTGGCAAAGTTCTGACAAGGTAGCTGACACTTGGCCCCGCTGTATGCAGCACAAGGCCCTCCTGTGACCACTGTACACTCAAACACCAACTCCACTAGCTCAGATATCTAGCACAGGAACTCACACTTACTGTCATGCCAGCATGCACCATGAGGGGACAGACACATCACCTGGGAGACCCAATGACAAATCACACTACACACAACATCAGGCCCGGTCACAACCCCCCCCCCCCTTACACAAGCACACACCCCTGGGGCAGGCAATAGATTCATCCACTCTCACAATGGACATGTAACACAACAAGATCAATCCATAGCCAAATAAGCCTTCTAGCCACAATTCTACAGGTCAAACACTCAGGAGAACATATCAATCTGTCCCCCGCAACATACCCATCCACAAGTGGACATTGAGAGGAATGCTAGGCACATCCAACTACCTGGAGGAACTGTGCCAACTTGAATGTGTATGAAACATGGATGTTGCATGAAACAGCATTGACATTGTCTCTCTCTCACACACAGGGCAACGTCATGGATCTCCCCCCAACAATGGGGGGGAACAATCACAGTCCCAGGCTCGGCGTGAAGATGATCCCACCGGCAGCGACGACTCTCACCACTCCGTGGATGACCCCGACCAACCTGGCCCCTCTGGTGCCCAAGCCCCTGCAGCACCTGCTTCAGGTACATCTGTGCCAACCATCACCCCCATTCCTGCCACATCCCAGGAGACACCCAGGAGCCCTGCTCGCACTGAACAACACAGCCAGTCTGACCAGGAGGGACAAGGTTCTCCGGGCACCCAGGAGGAGGCTGGCAACCCCGCAAATCCCATCCCTCAGGGGTACCGTTGACCCGATGTGCCCACAACAGCAGGCCAGGCTTGTGTGGGCAGGGGTGGTGGGAGAGGAGGCAGGCGGAGGCGAGAACCTGACCAGCCAGCTGAGGGAACCAGTATGGCACACGTGCGCCACATCCTGGACACATACCGGAGTGACACCAGGGGCATCAGCCAGGTTGTGTCGAGCCTCACAGACATCAAGGGGACCCTCAATGAGATGAAGAACCTGCAGGCCGAGCAACATGCCAGTCAACAACAACACCAAGGACGGATGGAGGCAAGACTGGCTGAGCTCCTGGCGGTGCAAAGGGACATAAGCCATTCACTCCGTCGGATCGCCGACAACATGGGCAACCCTCCCTGTGACATCAGGCGCAGACCAGCATCAGCCACAGGGAGGGAGGAGGAGGATGAGGATTCGTCCGACGGAGCATCCCAAACATCGTCAAGGCCTGCATCTGAGGGTCCCCGGAGGAAGGTGGGTCGTCCACGGAAAAGACCGTGAGAGGCCGTGGACAATCCACATCTCCCAGGTCACCTGGCCTGGCACCTGGCCCTCTGGCGCAACAGCAGCACCACATCCAATGACATTCTCTGCCACATGGACTTGCTGGTCACAGTCTGACCAATGATGATCAACACTGTGGTCTGGACTCTGATGAATTCCAATGCCAAGGATACCATCTCCCCCTGTGAACTTTGAATTCTATTCCCCCGGTAGAGCCCATAATTCCATCTACCAAAACATGTACCCCACCACAAATAAATATATTACTTTGGTCATGAGACGTTCCTGTCATTTTGCATCATTCAACGACATATGTGTGTGTAAATGTCAAACTATGCCTGAGTGTTGAACTAACTCCACCCATCCATACCCTGGGATCTGAGTCTGGTACAGGACACACATGGGTCACAATGTATCATTCAATGCAGACATGGAGCACAATACTCACCCGTGATGGCCTCTGGCTGCTGAGGGGGGGCTTGCAATACTGTGCGGACAGACCTATTTGGAAGAGTATCATTAAGGCGCAGAGGTCATGGCTCATGTGGAGGTTCCCGGGGAGGGAGTCCCAGGTATGTGTGGCCAGGTGGGAGGACTATGTCCTGCATGCAGGAGTACGGTGGATGTGAAGAATGGTGGCCAGGGCAAGGTTGGATGCACGGAGATGGCACAACGGGGTCTCGGATGAGAGTGGTACAAGGTTGGTTTTGGGTCGGGGTTGTGGCCTGCCTCCTGAGTGTGGGTGGGGAGTCTGAAGGTCATCCTGCAGCACACAGTGATCCATTTCAGCTATCTCTGCTGGACGGTGATGTGGCTGGGCCGCCGGATGTTGAAGCAGAGGTGTGCAGATGCACCCTGGATGTGTACTAGTTTCCAGGGAGTGTGGATGTACTAGCTCCGTAGAGGGCAGGGCAGTATTTGACACGGATGTTGTCGTGGACCTGGGGGATGGTCTGTCTTTCCTTGGAGTGGATCAATCTGTGGATCATGTGCATAATGCAGAGGGTGTTGCAGCCTGAGGTACAGATGCTGGTGATTACCATGGCAAATATGAGCGAGCATACATGATGCACACCATCTTGTGTGCGTGCCCACTGGGTGCCTGTGCAGGGCTCTTGCGGGTGGGACACAAGCAGTTGACCCAGCTGTAAGGGGACAATCGGCAGATGATTACCTCAGTCCTGTACAAGTCCAGCTTCAGGTGGCTGATGTTCAGCCATCCATCAATGTATCTCATGCATTCTTGATTATTTGACCTGGCAATGTAGGCGTCTTTGGTGAGGGTGAGGAGCACCTGGCTGTCAATGGCATACGAGCTGACGATGAGGTGCTGTGCGCATGTGATGGTGGTGAGGGGGGTCCTGGACACATTGTAGATTGACACGCTGAGAGATGATACCTGTGCCATGTGCCAGATGACGACACCATACTACATGCAGAAGCCTTGAGTCCCACGCACACGGCCTTGCTGGGGCACAGAGCCGGTGGGGAGTAGGAGGGACATGACCTGGTTGGTGTAACAGGGCCTGGAAGGCATGGCAGCGCTGTGTAGGCAGTCGGAGTTGCACACTCATCATGCAAAGGTGTTGTGTGTGCGCTTAGTGTATGCCTGAGAGCAGCCGGTAGATATGCGGATGGACATTGCATGGAGGGTGGCTGCAACATCAGACTGTAGTGTGATGTGGGTCATGCAAGGACATGAGGGTCATGCAATGTGCATGTTGCATGTGCAGACGGTCCAGCCTTTGGCACCGCGTGGCCGCAACAGTGGCACAGACAAGCTGATGTCAGCCAAATGAATGGGTGGAGGGAGGAAGGGAGGAGCATCTTTGAGGCGTGTGTGTTGCCACATCCGGAAACTCTGTGTGCCCTTGCTGCAGGGGCTGCAGCAGCAGGCGGCATGTCCTGGAAACTATGCCACAAGTTGCACACAAAGACAAGGAGGTCAGAAAGGCCAACTGCAACAGGTGTATGTAAAGGAAGGAGTGTCCAGTTTTCAATGGCACACCCAGAGACAAAGGATGCATAATCACCAAAGATGACTGACACCGGATCATGAAACTGAAGGCCGAGCTGCGCACAGGAAACACACCCTCAGCAGGTGTTGAGGGCCCGTTGTGGGGACCAACATGGCCAAATACATACACAACCATGAACGTCATGCACAATAGAGATTCAAATCCATGAAGAACACCATGCATGTTGCTTATCTACACATAGACTCATGTGCACAATCTTTGACAACTATGCCAGAGATGCTGCATGCACAGTGGCAAGAGACCTGCATTGACAGAGATGAGGCACCTTAGAGGGTGAGGAACACCTTTATTACTCAGGCCAACAGTAAGGGAAATGCATCAATATGAACAGACTCACAGGTCATTTGGCTGAACATGTGGGACCTACACTGGACACCCCCTTCACAACACAGATGCTGTAAATCCATTGAACTGGCACACAAGTGAAGGGGATGAGCCAAACAATCCCTGCTGCACACGGAGAGGCTGCAATTCCCCATTGAGCCTCTTATGGGGATGTCCCACAGTATGTACACTACAGGAATAAGGTTGTCACCATGCTAGTTTTAAATTTACTGTCTCATCCACAATGTGTGGAATGATATCATCACTCGAGTGCCACATCAGAACACACCTCTAAGTAACTTAGCATACAGTCAGCTGGACACACACATCGCAACACATGCCACACAAGGCTAAAAGCGTGCACACTCAGACCCAGGGACTCACCATTATGAGAAGAAGTTGCGTATGATCTGACTCCGGATCTCCTCCTCCTCATCCTCCTCCTCCTCATTTGCCTCGTGACCAAGGCCGTCATCCTCCACGGGTGGATGTTCTTGCTCATCGGGATCCAGGATGAGTGGCACAGCTTTCTCCACTGCCATGTTGTGCAGCATGCAGCACACGAGGAAGATTTTGCAGACCTTGACCGATGCATATGGGAGGGATCCGCCTGTCTTATGAAGGCACCGGAATCGGCTCTTCAGGAGGCCAAACGTCCTCTCAATCCCTCGCCTGGTCTGCCCATGGGTGTTGTTGTAGCGGTGATCTGCAGCTGTTCTGGGGTTGCGGAGAGGCGTCCTCAGCCATGGCATGTTGGAATAGCCAGAGTCCCCTACATGGAAACATCATGTACAGAAGTGGGTCAGGAGATGCTGTAAGATACAAAGATACCGCTAAATACAGGACAAACAGAGTATACCCACCAACAAGACATGCTCGTTTGTTGTGCAGCCGCAGCATCATTTCTGGCACCCTGCTACGCCTAAAGATGTAGGCATCGTGTGCTGACCCTGGAAAACGTGCACAGACATGGGAAATCAGCATGTTAGCAAGACACACCACAAGGGCATTAATGGAGTGAAAATGTTTTCGGTTTCAATAGGCTACCTCCTGTGCCTGTGGTGGCACCAAAGCCACATGTGTCCCATCAATGGACCCCATTACATGGGGCATCCCTCCCAGGGCATAGAACTCACCCTTGACACCCGTCAACTGCTCAGGAGTTGGGAAATGGATGAATTCATCCAGGTGCTCCAACATGGCTTCTAAAACATCATGCAGGACACGGCTGAACATGGTCTGGGACATGCCACCCACATCAGCTATGGTGAATTGAAAAGTACCGGTGGCAAAAAAATGTAGGGCTGCCATCACCTTCATCTTGGGGGTCAGCGCAGTAGGATAACTGTGTCGCGGTTGGAGGTGTGGTGCCAGCCTGTTTGTCAGGTCCTCAATTAACTGTTGGGTGAATCTGTAACGGCGTATGCAGTCACGTTCCCTCATGGCACCGAAGTCTGGCATTTGTCGGGGGAGTGGCGGTGCCCTGCAGAAATTTGGAAGGAATAACGAAGAGTGAGTACATCACAACACCAATGTCAATAAACTGAGCACATGTTCAACTGCTAATACACATCTGCGAAATACAGAGTCTGGTCTGTGCAATACATCCAGGATACGTATGCCAGCCAGATGAGACTCCTACGAAGAGCCAGCTACAACCGTTGATTGTCAATTCCTACATTACATGCCCTGAAACAAGCTGTGGGCCAGTGTAAGTGAACAGCCAGAGACATCACAGGAGTGACATACATCCACATATCTGCATTTGAAGGATGTCATCTCAAACAGACAGCTGGCGGCAAGCTAGACGCACAGGGCACATGTCATTAAAAATAAGCAGCTCACACACATTGCGATGAAGGGGTACAAGTGAGAAAAGAAAACACAGACATGGAGACGACGCAGATATGTCCTCATGTCAAAAGAACAGGTACGTAGCATCCAGACACACGTAACGTGTGAATCCACATGTGGCATGTTGTGTATATATGTGTGCCATGGCCATCTACGCACAGATACATGTTGGATGCAGCAACAGCAGATGCAGTTGACGGAACACCAACAGCAAGCTCATGGGAACACATGACACACACGACATAGTCACATTTGGCCATGCTGGTAGTGAGATGTCAGGTGTCAGTGTCCCTGTCCCTGGCATCAGGGGACAGTTGCGGGTGTTGGTGACTGTGCCATACCAGCGATGCAGTGCTTGACACGTTTGTACTACATGCACACATGTGCAAAATGTGAAGGGGAAGTGTGCCACATAGTGCCCCATCACACATGCCATCTGTCCAGAGGTCATCACACATCTATTGTGCAAACACATGAGGAGAAAAGTGCAATATCACTGCCTGACACACATAGACCCTGCACAAGAAGGACTGCATTGACAATGACTTGATGTTCAGCCTTGTGCGAGTGTGAGACCTCCATTCCTGTCCTGTGCACCTCCAATCACCAGTGGAAGATGTGAAACGCACCGTACGCACGGTCTGAGGGCATGTGTACGGTACGTATCACTATATTGGTGTTGGCGTAGGAGTACGTGTGTGTGTAAGGACCGTACACTCGTACGTGTACGACCAGTGTGTACACGGATGTGTACTACGATAGTACACGTCCGTGTACACACTGGTCGTACACGTACGTGTACGACCAGTGTGTACACGTATGTGTACGACCAGTGTGTACACGGATGTGTACGACCAGTGTGTACATGGATGTGTACTACGGTAGTACACGTACGTGTACGACCAGTGTGTATACGTACGTGTAAGACCAGTGTGTACACGGACGTGTACTACGGTAGTACACGTCCGTGTACACACTGGTCATACACGTACACACTGGTCGTACATGTACACACTGGTCGTACACGTACGTGTACGACCAGTGTGTACATGGACGTGTACTACGGTAGTACACATATGTGTACACACTGGTCGTACACGTACGTGTACGACCAGTGTGTACACGTACGTGTCAAACACACTGTGCAACTGGTGCCGTAGGGGTACGTGTACGACCAGTGTGTACACGTACGTGTCAAACACACAGTGCAACTGGTGCCGTAGGGGTACGTGTCAAACGTACCGTACCTGTGTGTGGATTGTCAAATTACATAGGGGACACATGAGGGACAAGTATAATGGCCTAAATGCATGCTGGTTGTCATGGAGACCGAGTTTCCAGTTCAAATTTTTTCATCAGGTGGCCAGCAAAAGTCGGTTGGAGACAATATACAATGTTGCAAAGTGGTTGTTGACTTGACATGATGCTCAAATTTTGAACCATGCAAGGGCACTCACTGGTGTATGTTTAAAGGGATTAAAGGAAACTTAGGATGCTAATGAGTCTGACCAATCACTCTGTACTCCTGTCAATGAAACAGCCCAGCAAGGCAGATATAAGGCAGCCAGAACCCATGAGAGGGCACTTGCCTGCACAACACGTCATTGGACACCACTGCTGCTGTCATTGCTTCCTCTTTCACCATGTCCAGGTCTGTGGAGAGGGCCCAGCCATTCACCCAGGAGGAGAATGAGGTGCTGCTGGACATCATCCTCCCACAGTACCCCAGCCTGTATGGGAGACCAGGGGAGCAGGTGAGTGCTGACTCCACTAGCTTTGACTGTGCCCCTTTTTTGTGACTGTCACTTCTGGCATTGTGTCCAGGTGTGACAGACATGCAATGTTGTTTAGAGTGGGTCCTGGGGGGGGGGGGAATGCCTTATGTCTCCCATGCAGAGCATGATGTAGTTCATGTCTGCACTCCTCACTTGCATTGTGCTTACTGTGACAATCACTGCATGGTGCATGGCACATTCAGCCTGGCTAATCCTCTTGGGCATTTTAGTTCTATTGTCCTGATGTGATTCTGTGGTTCCCCCGGTGTGACAGGTGACTGTACCCACAGATGTGTGTGAGTTGAGTGTAGCTGTGGTGAGAGTGTCCAAATGATGTGTACGCCCCCTGGAGATTGATGTGGGTGACTGTTCCCTGTCATGTGGGTGAGTGTCTATGTGGAGTGTTGCACCCCAGCTGCATGGAGGATGCATATGCCCTACCCATCTGATGTGAGCAGGGAGCCGTGCTGTGTGTCTGACATGCTGAGCTAGCCCCACACCTGTGACACCCCCCAGTCGAGTGGCACATGTGCAGAGTGAGGTTTGTATCCGCTGTTGCCAATGGCAGGTGATTGATCTGTGCCTGTGTGTGTCTGTCTACTCTGCTGAGGTTGCGTCAGTGGCCTGGGGCATGTGACTGCTTTGAGGTGCTGTCCATCATCCTTGTGTTGCTTGTGATGCACAGTGCGAGCCATGATCAGTGAGTGTGTCGCACCCCTCATGCCACCTGTGTACTTTCAATGCCATGTAGTGCATTTGACCTTCCCCAGAGGCTAATGTCCCTATGACAAAGATGCTATTAGTTGGCTGCATACTATGCCCTGTCAGTGACAGCTCATGTAGGGCGTTTTACCGGGGCGGTGATGTGGCACAGAGGAGGGGCAGGGTGGGGGGTTGCAAAATGCGGCATACAGCCGAGTTCAGGTAAGTTATGAAAAAAATTAATAAAACGAATTTCGTTGCGCGCGCTGCATCGCCAAATTCGTTTTATTAATTTTTTTTGTAACTTACCTGAAATCGGCCGTTTGCCGCATTTTGCAACCCCCCACCCTGCCCCTCCTCTGCGCCACGTCACCGCCCCGGTAAAACGCCCTACACGGGCCGTCACTGTGCCCTGTTCAAAAAAGCAAAGTTGTTCAAATGTGTGTCTCTGTGACATGGAGCAGGTGTAGGGATGTTGTCTCACTTTGTCATCCTCACAGGTAACCGTCTACGAGAAGGGGAGAATTTGGAAGCGGGCTGTCAGGGCCGTGATGTCGGTGGAGGGTCGGTGGCGGCACCTACCCCAATTGAGGAAACGCTGGCAGGACATACGGTGCTGGACCAGGAGGATCGCCCGGTTCCTGCTGGGGGACTCACCTCCACGCCCCCACGGCAGGTGTCGACGACTGACCAACCAAATGAAGCGTGTCCTGGCGGTGGTCTTCCCTGACATGGATAGACGGTTACAGGAGAGACAGCAGCAAGGAGGGGGTAGGTACATGTGTGTTTGTTGTGTGTCACCAGCTTTTGGAAGTGCTCAGTCACCTGGATACACTGCCAGGGTTTATATGTGCAGTGCATATCCTGTTCCCCCAAGTCAACTGGTGCTGTTCTTCCTCCCTTACCCTCCTTGACATGTGTTCCCTGGTCTGTGTGTAATCCCTCTTGCACATGGTCATCTAGGCTGCCAGGTAATCCAAGTGCACAATGCTTTCTGCATCATGTGTGGGGGTGGTCTGTGACATGTGTTGGTACCTTGCCTGTGCCTGTGCCCTGTCCTGTTCAGTCATTTGGGGGTCCATAATTGTTGGCACTGATGCTGAGTCTCAACATAGGAGTGTGAGGCTTAAAATGAACCGACTTGCCCTCTTCTCCTCTGCCCTCTTCTCATCTGTCCTCTTCTCCTCTGCCCTCTTCTCCTTTGGTCTTTTCCCCTCTGCCCTTCTCTCCTCTGTCCTCTTCTTCCCGGTCCTCTTTTCCTCTGTCCTCTTTGCCTCTGTCCTCTTCTCCTCTGTCCTCTTCACCTCTCTCCTCTTCGCCTCTGCCCTCCTCTCATCTGTCCTCTTCTCCTCTGCCCTCTTCCCCTCTGCCCTCCTCTCATCTGTCCTCTTCACCTCTCTCCTCTTCGCCTCTGCCCTCCTCTCATCTGTCCTGTTCTCCTCTGTCCTGTTCTCCTCTGCCCCTTCTCCTCTACCCCCTTCTCCTCTGTCCTCTTCTCCTCTGCCATCTTCTCCTCTGTCCTCTGCTCCTCTGTCCTCTTCTCCCCTGTCCTCTTCTCCTCTGTCCTCTTCTCCTCTGTCCTCTTCTCCTATCTTCTTTCTCCTCTGTCCGTTTCTCCTCAGGCCTCTTCTCCTCTGTCTTCTTCTCATACAATGACTGTGTAAATGTAGTTTTCTGTGCACCTCCTTGTGTGACTTCTGTTATACAGGCACATGTGTGTTCTGATCAAAAAGTGGCACATTCACACATTCCAAACACGTTGATTGTGTAAAGTGTTGTGATTCCCAAGGGTTCACAATGTATTTATTTTGGCTTTCCTAATTACTCACAGGTCTCTGAGTGTGGGGACACCTTCAGCATTGGCGTCAGTTATTTGCCCTTGGGTGCACCAATACTGTTTCTTTCACAGTGAACAAGAGGTGGCATGCCTTCATAGTCTGGCTGTGCTCAACAATTCCCAGACACCATATCCTCTGTCTAATTGGATATCGAGTTATTAGCTGTTGTGTCCGGATTTGCATTGTTTCCAAGGGGCATGATGGGTCAACCAACTGGGGAGTGCAGGGCTTACATATGTGCGGAGTATTGTAGATGTTACTCATGATGCTTTTCATGATATGCACTGTGACCTATTTTGTTTGGACTCATGTGTCATATGTATACAGGTGTCTGATTATTTCCTGTCTCTTCATCTTGCCCACAGCATCGTCGGGGGACACCAAGGGAGACACCTGCACGGACGTGGAGGAGGGATCCAGCACCGGTGCCACCAGTGCTGGCGAGTCTGGCGCAGCAAGTGGCACGGAGGGCGACTGGTGCCGTAGGGGTACGTGTCAAACGCACCGTACCTGTGTGTGGATTGTCAAATTACATAGGGGACACACGAGGGACAAGTATAATGGCCTAAATGCATGCTGGTTGTCATGGAGACCGAGTTTCCAGTTCAAATATTTTCATCAGGTGGCCAGCAAAAGTCGGTTGGAGACAATATACAATGTTGCAAAGTGGTTGTTGAATTGACATGATGCTCAAATTTTGAACCATGCAAAGGCACTCACTGGTGTATGTTTAAAGGGATTGAAGGAAACTTAGGATGCTTATGAGTCTGACCAATCACTCTGTACTCCTGTAAATGAAACAGCCCAGCCAGGCAGATATAAGGCAGCCAGAACCCATGAGAGGGCACTTGCCTGCACAACACGTCATTGGACACCACTGCTGCTGTCATTGCTTCCTCTATCACCATGTCCAAGTCTGTGGAGAGGGCCCAGCCATTCACCCAGGAGGAGAATGAGGTGCTGCTGGACATCATCCTCCCACAGTACCCCAGCCTGTATGGGAGACCAGGGGAGCAGGTGAGTGCTGACTCCACTAGCTTTGACTGTGCCCCTTTTTTGTGACTGTCACTTCTGGTATTGTGTCCAGGTGTGACAGACATGCAATGTTGTTTAGAGTGGGTCCCGGGGGGGGAATGCCTTATGTCTTCCATGCAGAGCATGCTGTAGTTCATGTCTGCACTCCTCACTTGCATTGTGCTTACTGTGACAATCACTGCATGGTGCATGGCACATTCAGCCTGGCTAATCCTCTTGGGCATTTTAGTTCTATTGTCCTGATGTGATTCTGTGGTCCCCACCCGGTGTGACAGGTGACTGTACCCACAGATGTGTGTGAGTTGAGTGTAGCTGTGGTGAGAGTGTCCAAATGATGTGTACGCCCCCTGGACATTGATGTGTGTGAATGTTCCCTGTCATGTGGGTGAGTGTCTATGTGGAGTGTTGCACCACAGCTGGATGGAGGAGGCATATGCTCTACCCATCTGATGTGAGAAGGAAGCCGTTCTGTGTGTCTGACGTGCTGAGCTAGCCCCACACCTGTGACACCCCCCAGTCAAGTGGCACATGTGCAGAGTGAGGTTTGTATCCGCTGTTGCCAATGGCAGGTGATTGATCTGTGCCTGTGTGTGTCTGTCTACTCTGCTGAGGTTGCGTCAGTGGCCTGGGGCATGTGACTGCTTTGAGGTGCTGTCCATCATCCTTGTGTTGCTTGTGATGCACAGTGTGAGCCATGATCAGTGAGTGTGTCGCACCCCTCATGCCACCTGTGTACTTTCAATGCCATGTAGTGCATTTGACCTTCCCCAGAGGCTAATGTCCCTATGACAAAGATGCTATTAGTTGGCTGCATACTATGCCCTGTCAGTGACGGCCCATGTAGGGTGTTTTACCGGGGCGGTGACGTGGCACAGAGGAGGGGCAGGGTGGGGGGTTGCAAAATGCGGCATACGGCCGAGTTAAGGTAAGTTATGAAAAAAATTAATAAAACGAATTTCGTTGCACGCGCTGCATCGCCAAATGCGATGCAGCGCGCGCAACGAAATTCGTTTTATTAAGTTTTTTTCGTAACTTACCTGAAATTGGCCATTTGCCGCATTTTGCAACCCCCCACCCTGCCCCTCCTCTGCGCCACGTCACCGCCCTGGTAAAACGCCCTACACGGGCCGTCACTGTGCTCTGTTCAAAAAAGCAAAGTTGTTCAAATGTGTGTCTCTGTGACATGGAGCAGGTGTAGGGATGTTGTCTCACTTTGTCATCCTCACAGGTAACCGTCTACGAGAAGGGGAGAATTTGGAAGCGGGCTGTCAGGGCCGTGATGTCGGTGGAGCGTCGGTGGCGGCACCTACCCCAATTGAGGAAACGCTGGCAGGACATACGGTGCTGGACCAGGAGGATCGCCCGGTTCCTGCTGGGGGACTCACCTCCACGCCCCCACGGCAGGTGTCGACGACTGACCAACCAAATGAAGCGTGTCCTGGCGGTGGTCTTCCCTGACATGGATAGACGGTTACAGGAGAGACAGCAGCAAGGAGGGGGTAGGTACATGTGTGTTTGTTGTGTGTCACCAGCTTTTGGAAGTGCTCAGTCGCCTGGATACACTGCCAGGGTTTATATGTGCAGTGCATATCCTGTTCCCCCAAGTCAACCGGTGCTGTTCTTCCTCCCTTACCCTCCTTGACATGTGTTCCCTGGTCTGTGTGTAATCCCTCTTGCACATGGTCATCTAGGCTGCCAGGTAATCCAAGTGCACAATGCTTGCTGCATCATGTGTGGGGGTGGTCTGTGACATGTGTTGGTACCTTGCCTGTGCCTGTGCCCTGTACTGTTCAGTCATTTGGGGGTCCATAATTGTTGGCACTGATGCTGAGTCTCAACATAGGAGTGTGAGGCTTAAAATGAACCGACTTGCCCTCTTCTCCTGTGCCCTCTTCTCCTCTGCCCTCTTCTCATCTGTCCTCTTCTCCTCTGCCCTCTTCTCCTTTGTCCTTTTCCCCTCTGCCCTTCACTCCTCTGTTTCTTCTTCCCGGTCCTCTTTTCCTCTGTCCTCTTTGCCTCTGTCCTCTTCTCCTCTGTCCTCTTCACCTCTCTCCTCTTCGCCTCTGCCCTCCTCTCATCTGTCCTCTTCTCCTCTGCCCTCTTCTCCTTTGTCCTTTTCCCCTCTGCCCTTCTCTCCTCTGTCCTCTTCTTCCCGGTCCTCTTTTCCTCTGTCCTCTTTGCCTCTGTCCTCTTCTCCTCTGTCCTCTTCACCTCTCTCCTCTTCACCTCTGCCCTCCTCTCATCTGTCCTCTTCTCCTCTGCCCTCTTCCCCTCTGCCCTCCTCTCATCTGTCCTCTTCACCTCTCTCCTCTTCGCCTCTGCCCTCCTCTCATCTGTCCTCTTCTCCTCTGTCCTCTTCTCCTCTGCCCCTTCTCCTCTACCCCCTTCTCCTCTGTCCTCTTCTCCTCTGCCATCTTCTCCTCTGTCCTCTCCTCCTCTGTCCTCTTCTCCCCTGTCCTCGTCTCCTCTGTCCTCTTCTCCTCTGTCCTCTTCTCTTATCTTCTTTCTCCTCTGTCCTCTTCTCCTCAGGCCCCTTCTCCTCTGTCTTCTTCTCATACAATGACTGTGTAAATGTAGTTTTCTGTGCACCTCCTTGTGTGACTTCTGTTATACAGGCACATGTGTGTTCTGATCAAAAAGTGGCACATTCACACATTCCAAACACGTTGATTGTGTAAAGTGTTGTGATTCCCAAGGGTTCACAATGTATTTATTTTGGCTTTCCTAATTACTCACAGGTCTCTAAGTGTGGGGACACCTTCAGCATTGGCGTCAGTTATTTGCCCTTGGGTGCACCAATACTGTTTCTTTCACAGTGAACAAGAGGAGGCATGCCTTCATAGTCTGGCTGTGCTCAACAATTCCCAGACACCATATCCTCTGTCTAATTGGATATCGAGTTATTAGCTGTTGTGTCCGGATTTGCATTGTTTCCAAGGGGCATGATGGGTCAACCAACTGGGGAGTGCAGGGCTTACATATGTGCGGAGTATTGTAGATGTTACTCATGATGCTTTTCATGATAAGCACTGTGACCTATTTTGTTTGGACTCATGTGTCATATGTATACAGGTGTCTGATTATTTCCTGTCTCTTCATCTTGCCCACAGCATCGTCGGGGGACACCGAGGGAGACACCTGCACGGACGTGGAGGAGGGATCCAGCACCGGTGCCACCAGTGCTGGCGAGTCTGGCGCAGCAAGTGGCACGGAGGGCGACTGGTGCCGTAGGGGTACGTGTCAAACGCACCGTACCTGTGTGTGGATTGTCAAATTACATAGGGGACACATGAGGGACAAGTATAATGGCCTAAATGCATGCTGGTTGTCATGGAGACCGAGTTTCCAGTTCAAATTTTTTCATCAGGTGGCCAGCAAAAGTCGGTTGGAGACAATATACAATGTTGCAAAGTGGTTGTTAACTTGACATGATGCTCAAATTTCGAACCATGCAAGGGCACTCACTGGTGTATGTTTAAAGGGATTGAAGGAAACTTAGGATGCTAATGAGTCTGACCAATCACTCTGTACTCCTGTAAATGAAACAGCCCAGCAAGCCAGATATAAGGCAGCCAGAACCCATGAGAGGGCACTTGCCTGCACAACACGTCATTGGACACCACTGCTGCTGTCATTGCTTCCTCTGTCACCATGTCCAGGTCTGTGGAGAGGGCCCAGTCATTCACCCAGGAGGAGAATGAGGCGTTGCTGGACATCATCCTCCCACAGTACCCCAGCCTGTATGGGAGACCAGGGGAGCAGGTGAGTGCTGACTCCACTAGCTTTGACTGTGCCCCTTTTTTGTGACTGTCACTTCTGGTATTGTGTCCAGGTGTGACAGACATGCAATGTTGTTTAGAGTGGGTCCCGGGGGGGGAATGCCTTATGTCTTCCATGCAGAGCATGATGTAGTTCATGTCTGCACTCCTCACTTGCATTGTGCTTACTGTGACAATCACTACATAGTGCATGGCACATTCAGCCTGGCTAATCCTCTTGGGCATTTTAGTTCTATTGTCCTGGTGTGATTCTGTGGTTCCCCCGGTGTGACAGGTGACTGTACCCACAGATGTGTGTGAGTTGAGTGTAGCTGTGGTGAGAGTGTCCAAATGATGTGTACGCCCCCTGGAGATTGATGTGGGTGACTGTTCCCTGTCATGTGGGTGAGTGTCTATGTGGAGTGTTGCACCCCAGCTGCATGGAGGATGCATATGCCCTACCCATCTGATGTGAGCAGGGAGCCGTGCTGTGTGTCTGACGTGCTGAGCTAGCCCCACACCTGTGACACCCCCCAGTCAAGTGGCACATGTGCAGAGTGAGGTTTGTATCCGCTGTTGCCAATGGCAGGTGATTGATCTGTGCCTGTGTGTGTCTGTCTACTCTGCTGAGGTTTCGTCAGTGGCCTGGGGCATGTGACTGCTTTGAGGTGCTGTCCATCATCCTTGTGTTGCTTGTGATGCACAGTGTGAGCCATGATCAGTGAGTGTGTCGCACCCCTCATGCCACCTGTGTACTTTCAATGCCATGTAGTGCATTTGACCTTCCCCAGAGGCTAATGTCCCTATGACAAAGATGCTATTAGTTGGCTGCATACTATGCCCTGTCAGTGACGGCCCATGTAGGGCGTTTTACCGGGGCGGTGACGTGGCACAGAGGAGGGGCAGGGTGGGGGGTTGCAAAATGCGGCATACGGCCGAGTTCAGGTAAGTTATGAAAAAAATTAATAAAACGAATTTCGTTGCACGCGCTGCATCGCCAAATGCGATGCAGCGCGCGCAACGAAATTCGTTTTATTAATTTTTTTCGTAACTTACCTGAAATTGGCCGTTTGCCGCATTTTGCAACTCCCCACCCTGCCCCTCCTCTGCGCCACGTCACCGCCCCGGTAAAACGCCCTACACGGGCCGTCACTGTGCCCTGTTCAAAAAAGCAAAGTTGTTCAAATGTGTGTCTCTGTGACATGGAGCAGGTGTAGGGATGTTGTCTCACTTTGTCATCCTCACAGGTAACCGCCTACGAGAAGCGGAGAATTTAGAAGCGGGCTGTCAGGGCCGTGATGTCGGTGGAGGGTCGGTGGCGGCACCTACCCCAAGTGAGGAAACGCTGGCAGGACATCCGGTGCTGGAACAGGAGGATCGCCCGGGTCCTGCTGGGGGACTCACCTCCACGCCCCCACGGCAGGCGTCGACGACTGACCCACCAAATGAAGCGTGTCCTGGCGGTGGTCTTCCCTGACATGGATAGACGGTTACAGGAGAGACAGCAGCAAGGAGGGGGTAGGTACATGTGTGTTTGTTGTGTGTCACCATCTTTTGGAAGTGCTCAGTCGCCTGGATACACTGCCAGGGTTTATATGTGCAGTGCATATCCTGTTCCCCCAAGTCAACCGGTGCTGTTCTTCCTCCCTTATCCTCCTTGACATGTGTTCCCTGGTCTGTGTGTAATCCCTCTTGCACATGGTCATCTAGGCTGCCAGGTAATCCAAGTGCACAATGCTTGCTGCATCATGTGTGGGGGTGGTCTGTGACATGTGTTGGTACCTTGCCTGTGCCTGTGCCCTGTCCTGTTCAGTCATTTGGGGGTCCATAATTGTTGGCACTGATGCTGAGTCTCAACATAGGAGTGTGAGGCTTAAAATGAACCGACTTGCCCTCTTCTCCTGTGCCCACTTCTCCTCTGCCCTCTTCTCCTTTGTCCTTTTCCCCTCTGCCCTTCACTCCTCTGTCCTCTTCTTCCCGGTCCTCTTTTCCTCTGTCCTCTTTGCCTCTGTCCTCTTCTCCTCTGTCCTCTTCACCTCTCTCCTCTTCGCCTCTGCCCTCCTCTCATCTGTCCTCTTCTCCTCTGCCCTCTTCTCCTTTGTCCTTTTCCCCTCTGCCCTTCTCTCCTCTGTCCTCTTCTTCCCGGTCCTCTTTTCCTCTATCCTCTTTGCCTCTGTCCTCTTCTCCTCTGTCCTCTTCACCTCTCTCCTCTTCGCCTCTGCCCTCCTCTCATCTGTCCTCTTCTCCTCTGCCCTCTTCCCCTCTGCCCTCCTCTCATCTGTCCTCTTCACCTCTCTCCTCTTCGCCTCTGCCCTCCTCTCATCTGTCCTCTTCTCCTCTGTCCTCTTCTCCTCTGCCCCTTCTCCTCTACCCCCTTCTCCTCTGTCCTCTTCTCCTCTGCCATCTTCTCCTCTGTCGTCTCCTCCTCTGTCCTCTTCTCCCCTGTCCTCTTCTCCTCTGTCCTCTTCTCCTCTGTCCTCTTCTCGTATCTTCTTTCTCCTCTGTCCTCTTCTCCTCAAGCCTCTTCTCCTCTGTCTTCTTCTCATACAATGACTGTGTAAATGTAGTTTTCTGTGCACCTCCTTGTGTGACTTCTGTTATACAGGCACATGTGTGTTCTGATCAAAAAGTGGCACATTCACACATTCCAAACACGTTGATTGTGTAAAGTGTTGTGATTCCCAAGGGTTCACAATGTATTTATTTTGGCTTTCCTAATTACTCACAGGTCTCTGAGTGTGGGGACACCTTCAGCATTGGCGTCAGTTATTTGCCCTTGGGTGCACCAATACTGTTTCTTTCACAGTGAACAAGAGGTGGCATGCCTTCATAGTCTGGCTGTGCTCAACAATTCCCAGACACCATATCCTCTGTCTAATTGGATATCGAGTTATTA
This sequence comes from Triturus cristatus, assembly GCF_964204655.1. Taxonomy (NCBI): domain Eukaryota; kingdom Metazoa; phylum Chordata; class Amphibia; order Caudata; family Salamandridae; genus Triturus; species Triturus cristatus. Next base: position 1,191,039,305 of record NC_140580.1, read on the forward strand.
GCTGTTGTGTCCGGATTTGCATTGTTTCCAAGGGGCATGATGGGTCAACCAACTGGGGAGTGCAGGGCTTACATATGTGCGGAGTATTGTAGATGTTACTCATGATGCTTTTCATGATATGCACTGTGACCTATTTTGTTTGGACTCATGTGTCATATGTATACAGGTGTCTGATTATTTCCTGTCTCTTCATCTTGCCTACAGCATCGTCGGGGGACACCGAGGGAGACACCTGCACGGACGTGGAGGAGGGATCCAGCACCGGTGCCACCAGTGCTGGCGAGTCTGGCGCAGCAAGTGGCACGGAGGGCGAGGGGAGTCATGCAGAGGACCTGTCTAGTGCGAACACCGACTAAGACGCTGACGGGTCCGAGGCTGAACTCCCAGAGGGGGCGGAGGCTGCTCCAACAGCTGGCAGCAGCACTACATCTACCACCGCCCCCTCCATTCCCATCACCGCCCTCCCAGTTGCTCCGGTCCCTTCTGTCCGTGTAGGGCAACAACATGTCTCCTTCGTGCCAGGCACCAACCCCCCTGCCCCTGTCTCCCCTGCTTCCCTCACTGCCGAGTCTGTGGACATTCAGCGGCAGTTGCAGGTTGGCCAGACATCTCTGCTGAGTGTCCTCCATGGCCACACCAGACTGCTGACACAGATGGTGTCGTACATGGAGGGCATGTCAGCAGCGATGTCTGACCAACAGATGTTGCTGAGGTCCATGGACTCGTCACTGACGGCAGCAGTGAGTCTCCTGCAGCGCTTCGTCCCCCCCCTACCCCTGCACCATCCACACTTCCCACTCCCATGCCTGTCCCAAGTACACCCAGACGTTCCCAGGCACGCACACCACCAGACACAGGCAACACACCAACACGGAAGGGCAAGCGCACACCTCCTATCACGCACACTCAGGGGGAAGAAGGCACACCCACTGGGTCTGGACCACACAGGCAGACACGCAGCCACAGTCGGAGTCCACATTCCTCACTCCCCAGTCCCTCCAATGTCACTCCCCTCGGCTCCCCTGCCCCACAATCTGAGAAGGACATCTACTTGGCTGTGCTGGGCCTCAGCCCCACTGGTTCACCAGCCCGCAAACGGGCAAGGCACTCCACGGGTAGGGGAGTTGAGCCCCCCCCTGTACACCACCTCCCCCAGTAGCGCTGCAACCCATCCCTCCGACCCCCCCCCCCTCCATGGGGCCTGTGGTTTCTTCGGGTGCAGGGGAGATGCTGGCCGAGCTTGCGGACTTGTGCAGCGCCCTGCTAACCACCACCTTTGGCGCTGCCCCACCCCCTGTGGTGGAGTCGTCCGTCCCTGCACCCACAACACCTACCCTTCCCCCTCCTGTCCCTGCGGTGCCTGGTCCTTCCCCACATGATGCCCACCCCCCCCAGTGGATGAACATGAAGTGTCAAATGTGCAGGCAAGCTAGGGGAGACGCGTGGCCATGTGTCCCCCCCCCAGGACTTCGCATCTGGAGTGGCCTATGACCTTTGTAAATAGTGTCCTTTTATCCATTATTAATTTAATGCTGAATAAAGCATTTTGTTTTTCCTTTGCACACTATTGCTTTTCTGGTATTGATGTTGGTGCTGATGCTCCATGAGTTGGGGTGGTGATCATGGGTTAGGTGTCTGGGAAATGTTGTAGTGTGCTGCTCATGGGGTGGACCCTGGTATCTGCGTGCCATCACAAGGTCTCTGCAAATAATCTTTGGTCATGTAAGCTCTTACTGTATGGTGACATTGTCCCAAGGAGTGTTCCTTCCTCTGTGGCACCTGACATCTCTCCTGCAGTTGCACCATTGTTGTGCTGACCTGTGTCTACATTTCCTTGGTGGGTGACGGATCCCTTCAACTATGGCCATGCCTGCTCATCAATGTCTCCGGCTGCATCGTCTGTGCCATCCTTGGTAGTCACTGTACTTGTGTATGGAGTATGTTGCCATGCCTTCATGTAGAAATGGTCAATTTTACGCACTATGCATGTGTGTACTCCCAGCCTAGCACACATATGTTACTGGTTCTGCAGGGGATTTGGGCACCTGACTCACAATTGTGGGCATTGTATCTGTGGGAACTCCACCCTATTCCTTCCATGGGAGACAACAACTTGGTGGCTGTCCCAGCACCTGTACATTCCTATCAGTCCTGGGATGTGCGTGACAGTGTGTGTTCCCTTTGGCTCTCTTAGTTTAGTAGGCTTTAACATAACTATACAGTCTTGTGACATGATCTCAGTGTGTGTATTGTGCTGCATCCGCCAGGGGTGGGTATGCATGTGTCATTTGTCATCACACACACATGTGGTGTGTCATGCAGTGGGGGAAGGACATCCATCCTCATGGGAGTGGGACACTGCTGTCAGTGATGTGTTGTTATGGCACTCTCAACATAGTCGCACATTGTGGATGCGTTCATACACCCATGGAGTTGTGGTCATCTGAGTATGATGTACACACCCCCATGTCTCTGTCCACTGCTGGGAGTGATAGGCACCCACCCCTCATATGTCTGGGCACTGCTGGGAGTGATAGGCACCCACCCCTCATATGTCTGGGCACTGCTGGGAGTGATAGGCACCCACCACTCATATGTCTGGGCACTGCTGGGATTGATAGGCACCCACCCCTCATATGTCTCTGTCCACTGCAGGTATTCCTCTGCACCCACCCCCATGTCTCTGTCCACTGCTGGGAGTGATAGGCACCCACCCCTCATATGTCTGGGCACTGCTGGGAGTGATAGGCACCCACCCCTCATATGTCTGGGCACTGCTGGGAGTGATAGGCACCCACCCCTCATATGTCTGGGTACTGCTGGGAGTGATATGCACCCACCCCTCATATGTCTCTGTCCACTGCAGGTATTACTCTGCACCCACCCCCATGTCTCTGTCCACTGATGTGAATCCTAGGCAGACACCCACCCACCCTCCTGCACCCTTGGTGCAGTACACTGCTCTCCTGGGCATACACCCCCCCAATATACTGGTTAGATGCTGCACCAGGCCCTATGACAACATTCGTGGCGTGTGTACGCCTTGCATCATTGATGTACTGGTGCCCTATGGGTATGCGTGATGCGGTCCGTACCCACGCTCTGAGAGCGTGTGTACGGTCCGTACCCCTACATCACCACAACTATGGTGGTACGGCCCGTACCCACGCTCCGAGGGCATGTGTACGGCCCGTACCACTATTGTTGGGGTGACGTAGGGGTACGGCCCGTACCCACGCCCTCAGAGCGTGGGTACGGGTCGTACCACGCATACCCCTACGTCACCCCAACAATGGTGGTACGGCCCGCACCCACGCTCTGGGGGCGTGTGTATGGGCCGTACCCCTACGTCACCCCAACAATGGTGGTACGGCCCGTACACACGCCCCCAGAGCGTGGGTACGGGCCGTACCACCATTGTTGGGGTGACGTAGGGGTACGGCCTGTACCCACGCTCTGAGGGTGAGGGTACGGGTCGTACCACGCGTACCCCTACGTCACCCCAACAATGGTGCTACGGCCCGTACCCACGCACCCAGAGCGTGGGTACGGGCCGTACCACCATTGTTGGGGTGACGTAGGGGTAAGCGTGGTACGACCCGTACCCACGCTCTGAGAGTGTGGGTACGGGCCGTACCACCATTGTTGGGGTGACGTAGGGGTACGCGTGGTACGACCCGTACCCACGCTCTGAGGGCGTGTGTACAGCCCGTATCACTATTGTTGGGGTGACGTAGGGGTACGGTAGGGGTACGGCCCGTACCCACGCCCTCAGAGCGTGGGTACGGGTCATACCACGCGTACCCCTACGTCACCCCAACAATGGTGGTACGGCCCGTACCCCTCATATGTCTGGGCACTGCTGGGAGTGATAGGCACCCACCCCTCATATGTCTGGGCACTGCTGGGAGTGATATGCACCCACCCATCATATGTCTGGGCACTGTTGGGAGTGATAGGCACCCACCCCTCATATGTCTGGGCACTGCTGGGAGTGATATGCACCCACCCCTCATATGTCTCTGTCCACTGAAGGTATTCCTCTGCACCCACCCCCATGTCTCTGTCCACTGATGTGAATCCTAGGCAGACACCCACCCACCCGCCTGCACCCTTGGTGCAGTACACTGCTCTCCTGGGCATACACCCCCCCAATATACTGGTTAGATGCTGCACCAGGCCCTATGACAACATTCGTGGCGTGTGTACGCCTTGTATCACTGATGTACTGGTGCCCTAGGGGTACGCGTGATGCGGTCCGTACCCACGCTCTGAGAGAGTGTGTACGGTCCGTACCCCTACATCACCACAACTATGGTGGTACGGCCCATACCCACGCTCTGAGGGCGTGTGTATGGCCCGTACCACTATTGTTGGGGTGACGTAGGGGTAGGGCCCGTACCCACGCCCTCAGAGCGTGGGTACGGGTCGTACCACACGTACCCCTACATCACCCCAACAATGGTGGTACGGCCCGTACATGCACCCCCAGAGCGTGGGTACGGGCCGTACCACCATTGTTGGGGTGACATAGGGGTATGCGTGGTACGACCCATACCCACGCTCTGAGGGAGTGTGTACGGCCCGTATCACTATTGTTGGGGTGACGTAGGGGTACGGCCCGTACCCACGCCCTCAGAGCGTGGGTACGGGTCATACCACGCGTACCCCTACGTCACCCCAACAATGGTGGTACGGCCCGTACCCCTCATATGTCTGGGCACTGCTGGGAGTGATAGGCACCCACCCCTCATATGTCTGGGCACTGCTGGGAGTGATATGCACCCAGCCATCATATGTCTGGGCACTGTTGGGAGTGATAGGCACCCACCCCTCATATGTCTGGGCACTGCTGGGAGTGATATGCACCCACCCCTCATATGTCTCTGTCCACTGAAGGTATTCCTCTGCACCCACCCCCATGTCTCTGTCCACTGATGTGAATCCTAGGCAGACACCCACCCACCCGCCTGCACCCTTGGTGCAGTACACTGCTCTCCTGGGCATACACCCCCCCCAATATACTGGTTAGATGCTGCACCAGGCCCTATGACAACATTCGTGGCGTGTGTACGCCTTGTATCACTGATGTACTGGTGCCCTAGGGGTACGCGTGATGCGGTCCGTACCCACGCTCTGAGAGAGTGTGTACGGTCCGTACCCCTACATCACCACAACTATGGTGGTACGGCCCATACCCACGCTCTGAGGGCGTGTGTATGGCCCGTACCACTATTGTTGGGGTGACGTAGGGGTAGGGCCCGTACCCACGCCCTCAGAGCGTGGGTACGGGTCGTACCACACGTACCCCTACATCACCCCAACAATGGTGGTACGGCCCGTACATGCACCCCCAGAGCGTGGGTACGGGCCGTACCACCATTGTTGGGGTGACATAGGGGTATGCGTGGTACGACCCATACCCACGCTCTGAGGGAGTGTGTACGGCCCGTATCACTATTGTTGGGGTGACGTAGGGGTACGGCCCGTACCCACGCCCTCAGAGCGTGGGTACGGGTCATACCACGCGTACCCCTACGTCACCCCAACAATGGTGGTACGGCCCGTACCCACGCTCTGGGGGCGTGTGTACTGGCCGTACCACCATTGTTGGGGTGATGTAGGGGTACGCGTGGTACGACCCGTACCCATGCTCTGAGGGCGTGGGTACGGCCCGTACCACCATTGTTGTGGTGACGGGACGCGTCCACGTCCACTTCCGTTGTGGCGGGACGCAGGCCTTGGTGGACACGCCCCCCGAAGTGACCAGACCCTGGAGGTACTGTATGTACATGATATATGTGGTATAATTTGGGTAGGGGTTAAGTTGCATGCCCCTCGCGCCCCCCCCCCCTTTGACCATGGGTGTTGTTCTGACATTCTGCGGCGTCTGCGTCGGTTTCTGTGCACCAGGTCATAGGCTAGGAGGGCCGGGATTACACGTAGGATGGGGTCCATGTCTGTCCGTCTCGTACAGGTGCTCCTTCTTCGCGTCGTCCTCAATTTCCCGGGAGTTTTTGGCTGCCGTAAAATATTAGCCGTGCGGAGTGACGTAGGCAAGAATCGTACTTGCTGATCCGTAAAACACTGCCTGACTCCGTCCGGACATCACGTACACGATGTCCCTGATCGGAATTGTGGGTATTATTTACCCGCACGTAGTTTTGTACGACTCGTACGGAAATGGTATTTCTGTACGAATCGTACTTGCTGATTTGTAAGGAGGATTTCCCGGGTACGAGTCGTACGGAGAAAACGCTCCGTACGACCATTCGTATCTGGGTTTTAACGCATCGGAATCGGCACCAAGATGTTGTGGTTGCAATGATTTTAATTAATCAAGCAATAACGAGTATATATATATATATAGTGTGTGGTTGTAATAACTTGCAAACCGTTTTTTTTAGCCCATTGGACTTTCGTTTTTGGCATTGTTGCATTCATGATGTGTTGTTAGCATGCCTCCTTTGTCAGGCCAGTGTGTGAGGGTGTTTGTTTGTAATTGTGGGCCATCATTTGCGTTGGCTGATCCTCCACATGTGGCCAGGGGCAGTTTTGTAAAGTCTGTGTCCAACCCCACATAGGCTGCTTGAGTTCTTTGTTTTCCCAGGCCTCCTGCTTGTTGTAGTTGTTGTGACTTGTGACCATGTGGCTGGTGGCCATTTTGTGGAGGCAGTCAGTGTGCTTTTGCCACAGGCCTGCATGTCTTTCCTTTGTTCCTCTTGGCTTATTGATTCTTGCAGTGGTAGCCTGGCTATGTGGCTGGCAGCCATTTTGTGAAGTCAGCCAGTGTGCTTCTGCCATAGGCCTGCATTGTCTGTCTTCCCTTTCTTGTTGTCGTGGCCTGGCCATGTGGCTGGCGGCCATTTTTGTGGTGGCAATTAGGGTGCTTTTGCCATAGCCCTGTGTTGTAATTTTCTCTTTTATTCCTTGCTTCTAGCTCCCCTTTTGGAGCTTCCATTTCCCCCTCCATTTACCTTTGTGCTTGAACCGTTCCATAGAATGTTGCTAAGATTCTACTGTGCACTCCCAGAGCTCAACTGTTGATTTTGTGGGTAATGGGTGTCGGTTGATGATACTCATGCATAATAAAAGTTCTGAATTATTCAACATTGCATTTTCTTTATTACTCTGGCGACGAGTTGTTGTGTGGAGTACAACGCCATCGACACCCACTCCAAAGTGTTACCCAGGAGAACCGTGTGAAATAATTAGAGGAGAGGAAAAAACATTTTTTTGCGTTACGACGAGCGAAATTGGCAAGTAACGGAGGAAATTCTCTAAGAAAAGAAAGGAAAGTAGAAATATTACTAACCGTTCATCGAGCATTCATCTCTTTTGAGTGTGAGGTGGAAGACACTCTTTGTGGTACTTCCTTGTTGGGTGCGTCTTGCTCAGAGCGTAGCACATTCATGAGAGTTGCCTTTTGGGCAGTATTTCCTTGAAGAAGCGTACTGCTTGGGGTGGAGCTGCCTCGCAGCTTTACGCACATGCGCTAAGGGAGCTATCATCAAGAAAGATCATTACTGGCCCACTAGTCCTACAAAAAAGGTACCCGCCTCATATTCTGACGCACATGCGCTGAGGAAGTAATTCATGAAGGAAAGTCATTACCAGTTCACCAATCTTCGGAACTGAGCCGCATCATAGTTGACGCACCTGCTCTGAGGAAGTATTTCGTAAAGAATGCCAATTTGTCTCGCATTGACCCATATGTGATGAAGGGAAAGGGCGATGGGCAGGGAGCAGCTACTCCCCCACACGCAAGTACCAAGTTAGGGGATCTAAGCACTCTGCTAAGTTGGGGTGGCGGGTAGTTCCAAATCCGCTGGGCAGGGAGGCAGGGAGGGTGGTGGGGAGATGGGGGCACCACGGGAAAGTTTTTTCATGTTTTGTTATGTATGTTGCAGCTATACATTGGCGATTGACGCAACCTAGGCCTGTTATAAAACGAAGGATAGTGTACATGTTCAGCCACTTTTCTACTACCCTACATGACGGAAGCGGAACACAAGCCCACCTCGGAGGCCAATACTAGCTTAAATGTGGGGAGTACGCAACCACCCAGCCCCTTGTTCAGAATAATGTCCTGGAATGTGAATGGATTGGGGGATAAAATCAAACGGGGGCTGGTTCTTCAATACCTTAAGCGCAAGGAGCCAGCAGTGGCGCTCCTGCAGGAAACGCACTTAGTGGGCACGACTACGAAGGCACTGGATAGATGGGGGTTTAAAATGGTGATACATTCTGCATTCACGTCAGGTTCCCGTGGGGTGGGCATATTAGTAAATAAGCGCTTCCCCCTGATTATTGTTGACTCCCGTAGCGAGGATCAGGGTCGTTTTGCGGCACTGACCTGCCAGTGGGAGGGGAAAATGTATAACTTAGTAACGGTATACGTCCCCCCAACACTACATCAGGATACTTTCCGGGCGTTGGGAGATTTTCTGTTGTCGCTCCCACACGGGGAACTAATCATAGGTAGATACTTTAATGCGACGATGGATCCGCTAATGGACAGAGACCACGGTAGTACTACTCCCAAACTGCGCGAGTTCGCGGAGGCATTTGGCCTCATAGACACCTGGAGAACCCGCAGTCCAGAGGAAAGGCAATACACATTTCACTCGGGGGTCCATAACAGTCTCTCTCGCATTGATTACATCTTCGCACCAGCAACGGGGTTGAGGGGAATGACGGACGTCACGCACTTGCCCAGGGGCATCTCAGACCACTCCCCAGTTCTTGTTACATTTGCAACCTTCGCCCCACAGAACCGTAGAGTTTTTCCAATTCACCCTGGCTACCTCAAAATACCCAAAATTAATAAAGCCCTTCTGGTAACAACCAAACAGTATTTCGCAGAAAATAAGGACTCGGTGACCAGCCCAACGACACTGTGGGAGGCGTACAAAACGGTCCTTCGCGGGCAGGCAATCTCGATGGTGGCAGATCACAAGAAAACTCAACAAAGAGTGGTACTCGAACTGGAACAGGGGGTGACTGCGGCAGAGGCCAACCATGCTACGCACTCGGATGACGACACCACACATAAAATACTTCTGGCGCAACAAGAGTATAAATCATATCTTTGGGAGGGGGAACGGGCTAGACACGCTACAACACAGCACACGATCTATGAACTAGGGGATAAGGCGGGTAGACTGCTAGCCTGGCTGGAGAAAATGGAACGTGCAGCAAGATGGGTGGCACGGATCCAGTTGGAGGCGGGTGGCTTCACGTCGGAGCCTCGACTGATCGCGGAGGCCATGTCAGCGCATTACGAAAAGATTTACACTCCGGAGGCCTCGTCCACAGTTGTGGACAATCTGGCGTTCCTTTGAGACATTGCTATGCCTGTGCTGGCCCCGTCCGCGGTGGCGGCCCTAGAGGCAGACCTGACCGCGGAGGAAATTGCACTTGCAATAGCCACCCTCTGCACTGGGAAGGCACTGGGGCCCAACGGAATTCCGGTGGAATTCTATAAGAAAGCAGCTACTCACATCATTCCGCATCTATTGGATATGTACACTGATAGCTTACAGAAAGGGATCCTACCCCGAGACCAGAGACTGGCCACTATAGTGGCCATCCCCAAATCTAACAAACCACTGCATGATTGCGCCTCCTATCGCCCAATTTCGCTGCTAAACGCCGAGGCGAAGATCCTTGCAAAGGTCTTGGCGACGAGGCTGCAGCCCCACCTTTCTGCCGTGGTACACCCGGATCAGTCTGGGTTTATGCCTAATCGTAATACCGCCCTGAATATACGGCGGTTGCACGGGGTCCTTGCACATCGCTCCTCGATAGAAGAGGACGCGGTCATCCTCTCACTAGACGCGCAAATGGTATTCGATCTGGTGGAATGGCCTTTCCTCTTTGCTGTTCTTCGTCACCTGGGATTGGCCCCAAGATATGCGCATGGATCCAGCTCCTATATACTAAGCCGCTGGCGCAGGTCGTCGTCAATGGGCACATCTCGAACGCTTTTCCGTTAGGGCGGGGGACGCGACAGGGCTGCCCCCTTTCCCCACTCCTATTTGCGCTGGCGTTGGAGCCGCTCGCGGCCTGGTTGCGACAGGACCCGGTTATCCGTGGCCTAAAGTGGACGATGGGGTGGGAGGACCGAATCTCGCTATATGCGGATGACGTCCTGCTATATCTAGCTTCGCCAGCGCACTCAATACGCTGTCTTCTGGACATCTGCGCGGCGTATGGGAGGGTGTCCGGCTACACGATAAATTGGGAAAAATCCTACCTGTATGTACTTCAGGGCTCCCCGCCGCGGCTTCCTAGGGGATGCGACATTCGAGTGGTAGAAGACGGATTCAAATACTTAGGAATTTATGTGACAGCAGACAGAGCGAAATTTGTTGCTGAAAACCTGGTGAAACCCCTGACGCGGTTCCGTAGCGACGTCAAACACTGGCGTTCCCTGCCCCTGACACTGCTGGGACGGGCCGCCCTCTTTAAAATGATGGCGCTCCCCAGATTTCTCTACTTGCTTCAGAATACACCCTTCCCGGTTGCCTCCGCTTACTTTACCGCCATAAACGCAGAGGTGACGAGCCTCTTGTGGGAAGACAAGGCGCCACGGATAGCGCTCCATAAACTGACCAGAGGCTGGTACGACGGGGGTATCGCCCTCCCTAATATCAAGATATACTACTGGGCATCACAGCTTATGGTAATAAACCAGTGGCTCCATGTGCCAGGGGACGACCCGGCATACCGTATGGATCGTCAATTGCTGGGGACCGGAGGGGGTTATGGGAGCGCTCTATAATTACACTAAGAAACGTGGCTTCACGGGCCCCACGGCACACACTCTGCTGATATGGTTTGAGGCGCAACGTGCTCTTGGTTGGGAAGGGAAGATAACCCAGGCCACACCACTATGGGAGGTGAAACAGTTGGGAGTGCTGCGCACTATCAAGGGGTTTTTACAATGGGATCTGATTGGGATATCGAGGGTAGGTGATCTCTGGAAAAAAGGTGACTTAGTCACGTTTGCCCATTTACAAGCTGAATATGACCTGGCAGACGCTGAACGATTTCGCTACCTACAAATCAGGCACGCACTCCGGGCGGCGGTCCCGTCTGGGACTCGGCTGGCGGAGTCCTCGCCGTTGGAAGACAGGCTCCTCGCGGAACACCTGACTAAGAGAGCTACATCCCTGACATACCGGAAGATGATAAACAACCAGCCAGACCCATTCTTGGCCCTTAAGGCCAAGTGGGAGACAGAACTGGGGGAATTTGACGAGACGGACTGGCAGGCGGCGCTTTCCTCCCCCAAGGAGGTTGGGATCTCGTCCAAACTGAAGCTTGTACAATTAAAAATTCTACACAGCACGTACTACACCCGCACACTCCTATATAAACTTACACGGACCGACTCACCGCTCTGTCTCAGGCAGTGTGGCATGGACGGCAATCTTTTCCATACCCTTTGGGAATGCCCCGTAATTGCCCAATACTGGAAGGCGGTCATTCGCACACTCTCCCAGGTGACAAAAGTTCCAACGCTTCCGGAACTGAGGAGATGCCTCCTCAATGTGTGGGAGCCTACAGATCTTAGCCGCGTAGCGCAACTCTGGGTGACACTGGGACTCCTGCTGGCAAAGCGCAATATAGCCCAAAAATGGGGATCTAGGCAGGCCCCTACCCTCGCCCAATGGTGCAGAGGCATGGACACCATAATGGTTGTCGAAAAAACAGTATACATTCATAGAGGCTGCCCCAAAAAGTGGTCCCAGATATGGGGGGGGTGGAACGCTTACAGAGGGAATATATGTGAACCCCCGCGTGAGACCTCAGAATCTGAACTGAGTGACTGAGTTCCTATGGTCTAATCATACACCAAATGTGACCTGCCAAGCTACTGCGTGATGCAGTAGAAGTCCAATGTGCTACTATACACCACTAATGTACCAATGTCTAGTAAAGGTATTCTTTGAATCTATGTATGCTAGCAGACGAATGTGATACCGATGTATACAATGCCAATGTACGTTGTTTTGTGTTTGAATTTCTTAATAAAAATATTTACAAAAAAAAAAAAGAATACCAATTTGGCTCCAGTCTGTCTGGTGAGTGTGGGATTCCGCCGTAAACAGGCTGTGAAGAGTTCGGATATTCATCCACTGTGTCTCCTGTCAAGGTGAGACTGAAGCACTGTGCCCTCATACTTCTGTTACGCAAGACTGTTCACATTTTGAGGAGACTTTCTGTTCAGTCATTTCATACTAATACTGTGAAGGCTGAGCTCATATAGACTACTTATTTGTTAAGTGACTTTCGCATTGTATCATCCAATCCATTAAGAGAAGGCCCTTCTGACTTCTCCTCATAGTACTAATCTACATATGCAAGAGGATATGTACGTGTCGAAGTGAATTCCATTTTTGATTATTTACTCGTTGTACGGAACTATAGGCTACTATTTCTAGGATTTCTTTTTCTTTTTAATTTTTTTAATGTGACTTGTTCCTCAGGATATTCTTAATTTTTTTAGATTTCCAATTTATCTTCACTATTGTATTTCATTCTACTCATAAAGTAATTTATGGTATTTGCTTTAAATTATCTGAATATGTATTAGTTTACAATACAGGCTACTAACTATTTTTTCCACAGGGTTCTTTTGTGCAAATTATATGTTCACCATTATTTATTCTGAGGCAAATATAGTCACAGTCCAATAGGGTAATTTTTTACATCAATATGTCAGCAACTAGTATGAATCAACCCCCACCTTTCCTTTCAGATGCGGGAAAAACTGGAGAAGGGTATTTAAAATGTATTTGATTGCTTTAGGTGCAAGTGGATTTTCCGCAATAAGGAGGCAACGCATACTTATACATAATCTAGGGGCCGAAGGAAGAAAAGTATTCAACAGTCTTTCTGGGTTAGAAGACGTTGTAGTAGGAATTGAAGATGGAGACGTTTATGATCGTAGCATTAAAAAATTAGAATTACAATTTGCTGACAAAATCAATGTTGTCTTAGAGAGACATACGTTTTTTAGTAGAAGTCAAGGAAAAAATGAAAAAGTAGGAAATTACATCGCAATTTTGAGAGGTTTAGCAAATACCTGTGAATTTAATGAGTTAACAGATTCATTGATTCATGATCAGTTAGTATGTTGTACTAATAATAAGAAAATGCAAGAAAAACTATTAGTGGGTAATCCAGATTTAAAGAACGCTATTGATATAGCAAAAAGTATAGGACACACAGCAGAATGTATAAAAGAAATGAATGTTACTGTTGATGAAGGTGGAAATGAAATTTGTGGAGAATTTAAAAATGTATGCGCAATTAAGAGTCAAAAGAAAAGTGAAATGTTCAAAGAGTATACTAAAGAAAAATGTAATTAAGATAACAGACTAAAATGCTTTAGGTGCGGAAGTACGGGGCATTTAGCTAATAGTGTGAATTGCTTAGCTAGAACAGCAACGTGCAGGAAATGCAATCGTAAAGGTAATTTTGCGCGAGCATGTAAAGACATGTCAGGCAAGACTGTGAATGGCATTGATGCAAGTGGAGATAACAGAAACAAATTTGTTTTACAAGTAAATGTTGATGTAAGCAGTGAGGTACACATGGTAGACCTACCTAAATGTGAGATTGGTTTGGATGGACATAGATTGGAAGTCTATGCAGATTCATGTTCACCCTTTACGTTCATCAATAGCGAAACATATCATGCCAATTTTAGTGATGATGGGTCCTCACTCAAAGAACCGGATGTGATCCCGGTTCGGTGCAATAAAGATCCTATCCCTTTAGAAGGTGTTGCTATTATGAAGATCACATTTAAAGATAGGAGCACAGTGGGAAAAGAGTGCATAGCAAAAAATGGATCTAATCTTTTAGGGTGGGCACAGCAAAAAGATTTAGGAATGAAACTTGGTCCCAAAGCTCAGGTCCCTGCCATGCTTGTTGAAAGATCTGCGTGTGGGATGGAGTTGATGAAAGAGTTCCCAGAAGTTTTCACCGATAAGCTTGGTTGTCTAAGAGAATTCCAACACAAAATTAAATTAAAAGATGGTGCCAAGCCAGTTGTACACAAATGCAGAAATATACCATTAATGATGAGAGAACCTCTAAGACAGGAGTTGGATGAGTTGTTGAGTCAGAGAGTTATTGAACCTGTTGTATGTGCAAAAAGGGTTGCACCCACAGTCATCACTTCTAAATCAAACACAAAAAATATCAGAGTATGCATTGACCAAGGTGAATTAAACAATAATATTTGGGTTGACAGGCATCTGTTGCCTAATATTAATGAAATGTTGAGTCAAGTTAGTAAAGCTGAATTTTTCTCTGTACTTGGTTTATCCTCAGCTTATCATCAGGTGAGGCTTCACCCAACAAGCAGAGCGTTAACATCTTTTATCACACGGTTCGGTGCCTTGAGATTCTGCAGGACGCCATTCGGTTTAGCCTGCTGCCGCGGTTTTTCAAAGAGCTATGCAAATTATCTTAGACGGGACAGACCATGTATTGTGCTTCCAAGATGATTTGTCAGTCTTTGGAAAAGATGAGGAAGAGCATAACAAGACCTTCCTCGTAGTCTTAACCAAGTTAAAGGGTGCTGGATTAACGTTGAAAAGGGAGAAATGCTAAGTGGGGGTTCATTCTGTCACTTACCTAGGACATGTCATATCCTGAGAAGGAATTAAGCCAAACATGGATTTAGTGGATGCTATCAAATCTGCTCCTGTACCCAATACTAAAGAGGAAGTAAAGTCTCTCCTTGGGTTGTCAGAATATTATTTTAAATGTATAAAAAATGTTGCTGACATTACCCATCCCTTGAGGAGCAAAATGTAATTGGAGTACAGAATGTACAGAAGCCTTTAATAAATTAAAACCCATGATTGCAAATGCACCTTTCCTAGGACAATTTGACACAGAGAATCGCACCATAATTACTGCTGAAGCCAGTACCAAAGGTCTAGGGGCGACGATTAGTCAAGTCGTAGATGGAGAGGAAAGGATTGTAGCTTTCGCGTCCAGGGCTTTGACACAAGCAGAATCCTGTTACTCTGTTGTAGAAAGAGAAGCGCTAGAATGCTTCTGGGCAGTGAAACATTTCTGTGTGTTTATTTGGGGAATTCCTTTCACTATAAGGATAGATCATAAGCCCCTAGTAAGTGCTTTTTCATTAACAAATATAGAAATAACTACACCTAGGATCGCAAGGTGCTTCCTTGGTCTAGAAGGGTTCAACTTTAAGATGGTGTACATACCAGGACAACAAAATCAGGCAGCTGATTGTTTGTCTAGACTTCCCATAGAAAATAAAGACTTGGAGAATAATGTTGTAGAAGAATTTGTTGTGGCAGCGATTACGGAAGGGATAAATAAACAAGAATGGGAAGAGAGCATGAAATGTGATCTTGTTTCTCAGAAAGTGAAAGAACTTATTCTGAAAGGCTGGCCTAACAAGTGTTCTGATTTACAGTGAGATAAGAAAGGATTGTGGGAAGTAAGAAATGAATTGTATATTTGTGACCAAAACTTGTATAGAGGAAATAAACTGGTGCCCCAGAAGGTATACGGGAAAAAAATGTAAGACTGGCACATGAAGGCCATTTGGGATGCAGTTTGACAAAGAATAAAATCTGTCTTTATTATTGGTGGCCAGGCATGGATACTGAAGGAAGTGGCCCTCAAGGGCCACCCGGGTTACTTACAACCATCTGCTATGCCTTCCCAAGAATGAAGAGCCAGTCAGACAGTAGAGAATACAAACTTACATCTTATTGGTAATACTCTGCAGAGGAGTCTGATCTGACCTGCACCCTAAGATGTCTGCCGAGGGACTGACCCCCAACAGTCTACAGTGAGTAATCATTCCTCCCGAGAAGCCTCCAACCATGCCCACAATGGAAAACTACTGGCCAGGGCCGAACATGAGCAAAGATGCACAGTAGGATGAGCTACCAACTGCTAGATGGGTAAATTTTATCTGCGATTCAAGGCTACAGCGCTGGGTCTCAGCGTCTCCTAAGGTGGGAGCAGAAACTACACACTCGGATAGGTATGCGAGGGCAGAATGGCCTATTCATTAGTGAATCAACAAGCAACCTTGAACAAGAGGGAAAAATAATAACAAAATTGTGTTCTGCTGAGGCAAGCAATAGTAACTAATAAGGCCTAGTTCGGGCTCAGCCTAAGCAGTCTAATAGGGATTACGAAATACAAAATGGAGTCATACTCGCTAACAGAAGCTTTGCGCTTTACAGGGATACCTCAGTGGGTTGCACAACATGGATAAAAATGGAGTACATTTAGCCACACAGTGCCAACCTAATATAGCATGAAACGAGTGCGTTGCAAGGATGAGATTTTCAAGCCTAACAGACCCTCCTTTTAGCATGGGTGGCTAAATGCTTTATTGGGCTATCCGCTAGTGTCTTTACAATTCTAAGTGGGGATGGAAAATTGCATAATCGCTCAAGTCACAGGGAGAAAATACAGTAGCACTCGAGTATCAAATCCACTCAATATTCGAAGATGCCCTCATCGATAAGCATGATGTCCGCGATATCCTGCATCATCATAGTAGAGACTTTATTAGCACGTCCTGACAATTTAGGGGCAGGGGTGAGCTTGCTCATACAATAGGTATAACAGGCTGGAAGGCAATTGATACATTAGCAACATGTGAAGCTGACCCCTGCGATAGCTATTAAGACCAGTAGTATCTTCCATCCCCATGAAGTCAGCAGCCCTCCGAACCACCCTGTCAAGGACCATGACCCATGTTCTCGATGAATATCAGAAGCAAGCTTGTGGAGCTTCTGTATGGCTGAATATACGTTGGGCGCGTGATTGGGAATGTACACGCAGCAACTCTACCGATAACGCGACAAGCTCCACCCCTATCTGCGAGAATGGTGTCTAAAACCATACGGTTTTGAAGAGCAATGAGTCTCGTAGCCTTATGCTCCATTGCAATGTGGGTCAATATTCCTGACGTAATATTGATGACCCCCTCCACCACCTGGGTGAGTCGTCTAATATTGAGGCTATTGGCCATAGGGTCCCAGAAGGGTAGAATGCCTTTCATTGCGTCAGTAAACTGTTGTAAGGTCGTGTCAGTCTGGTTTATATCATCTGTACTAATCATCCTCTTAAATAGGGAGGCTAGGACACCCCTACGCAATAGGGTTACGAGCTGTGTGATAGTTGGAAGGGGCATATAGACTGGGGGAAGGAGGTAAGAAAGGTAGCATCGCCCAGACCATCGCTCAGGGAGCCACAGGTAATCACGAGTACCACAAGCAAAATAAACATTAGGTGGCGGGATCAAGGGCGGACTTTTGGGCATCCTCAATATGGAAGTTGTGTTGCATCTACTTTCCCCACCTCTATGTCTCCTGCCCCTTGAACACAAAAAGGAGCCAGTACATCTACCACCGCCAGGGGTATGGGCTTATCTTTGGTGACATTGTGGGCATGGAAGGACTGAGACATTGAACTGCGAGAACCTATCTCTGTCCATCTATGTTCTGTTTGCCTTTCTACCTCGATCTGCCGCCCTGAGGCAAGAACTCAAGAATACTCGATCAAACAGCCCATTTCCAGGGGAAACACCAGGTGGGGCCCTCTGCTGGGAATACACATTCATTGTCAAGGAACGGGAACTGGTGCCTCTCTGTTCGAAGGAGTCTACCTGAGAGAATGAGCGGATCATATTAAGTAAGGTGAACCACCCCTCACAACTCTTAACATAGTATAGGGGCATAGGCAGCAAGTTCTCACTTCGATGAGTGACAGAAGGTAACAAACCACACACCCAACATTTTGATGTATTATAAGCAGCATGCGTTTGGTGCAACGTTTGAATAAAAACATTGCCTTATAGGACTTCAGGTGTTCTTCTTTGTGAGGCGCTAAGGTACCAAAAATATGCTCAGGAGGAGCGGCGTAGTACAAGTATGCACAGGATATTTTTCTTCCAGGAAGAACGGCACCCCAAACACAAATATCAGGGAACGCAAAATTATTGTACAAACACTTTTTTTGTCTTAGTGGACCAAGAGGACCACACAAACAAATCTGAAGTGGGACGCGGAGCCGCAAAGGGCTGCTCCTCATCAGGGATAGGACGAGCAAAGGGGTACATTTGGAAAACTTCAAAGGCAACTTATATGTGTCACAAGGAAAAAATCACTGGCTAGAGTCACTATTGCAACAGTACCAGAGGGCACAAGGCACCCAGTGTCCTTCAGAGCCTCACTGGTAGACTCCTATTGTTCATCAACGTCGGTGCTATGAAGCACTCCCACGGAGGAGCTGCGCGATCGCAACCCTTGCAGAAAAACATATCCTCTTCTTTCAGGATAAGGCATCCTCCCTCCTTGGCAAATACCCTCAACGATCCTGCCCAGTGTCCAGGGCAGTGCACCAGTGCAGTTCACTTTATTTAATACAGGCACCTTAGACACAGCACCTGCACCCTAAGCTCAAGTCCTTCCCTAACTCCTGGACTGTTCGGCTGGTGCAACGTCCTTCTTTCGGGGCTGCAGGTTGTACCTTGCTATTCCAGGCACTGTTTCATCAACAAAAAAGGGCAGAAACTCAGGGTCAGGTGGACATCGAGACTCAGATTCTGGTGTTTTGGAAACGGGGTTATCTGAGGTGGCCCTTATCTCTGGTTGTATTGCCTCGAACAAGGCTGTGTCACTTTCTTCGTCCATCTGCACCCACCTCAGTCGGGCATCTAAGAAGGGAACGAAGCGTGGCACCCTCTCTCCTTCCTGGCCAGCGATGCCTTCAAGGACCCACGATCATACGGAAGCGGTAGTGGTATCAGTTTGACATGTGATCCATGGACCCAATGCTTCCTGCCCTCAAGCTTCATGGCTGTGCCGGTGGCGAGAAGGACGAGGAGGGGCCCTTCCCACCTCGGCTCCTAGCAGTTTTACCGCTGAAATTTCTTGACCAGCACAAAGTCGTCGGGCTGTATCTGATGTCCGGGCCCCTCTGGTACTGTTTGCAGCGTGGCGTGCACCTGTTGGTGAAGAGAACAATGATCTTTAGACAATTCATGCAAGTAATCTACAAGCAGGGGGTACTCTATCTCGGAAAAGCGCTTGGGTCTTAGAACACCCCAGACATTAGCGGGCGTCCGAAGACCACTTCATACAGGGACAACCCTGTTCTAGAATGCGCCGTCGCCCTGGTAGATAATAAAGCCAAAGGTAATGCATCTGGTCATCGCAATCCTGTGCTTTCTTGGAACTTTGCTAGTTTCAGTTTGAGAGTACCATTGTACTTCTCAACCAGGCCTGCTGGGGGTGGTTCGCTGCATGAAACTTCTGCTTAATATGCAAACCTGTGCACACCAATTCAATGACCTTTGAATTGAAGTGAGTTCCGTTATCACTCCAAATCACACGTGGCAATCCGTAGCGTGGGAAGAACTTCTTTAAGAGTGCCTTCGCCATCGCCATGGCCGTATTCTCCTTAGTGGGGTAAGCCTCAATCCATCCACTGAAGGCACAAATCACTACCAGTACATACTTCAAGTTGTTGACCTGTTCCATTTAGATGAAATCCATCTGGAGACGCTTGAAAGGGAAGGAAGGCGGTGCAAAGTGGCCTCCAGGTGTAGGAGTGCCTTTCCCAGGATTATGCTTTAAACAAACAATGCAGTGTTTCGCTAGGTGTGTGGCTACCTTAGAGATATTATCCTTCTGCCATACTGGGTCAAGTCGCTTGCATATTCCTTTGGCACTAATATGTGCGGGACCGTGGGCCATGGTCACAACAGGGATCATGTATGCGTTTGGAAGCAACCACCTATGTTTCCCTGACAAGTCAGTCAAACACTCATCCTCGTCCAAGCGCCCTGTCCTCTCTTCCCACATTGCCAGTTCATCTACAGTCGCCTCCCTCTGTATTTCCCTGACATTCTCCACTGTGTCCTCAAACATCCCATTGTCTGGAACCCATCTAGCGGGACCTGCCACAAACATCTTTTTCATCTTTGATCGAGCTGTTTCCTTAGCTGTTTGGTCTGCAAACCAATTTCCCCTCCCAACATCGTCCGTGATGGCTTTGTGAGCACTACATTTTACTATCGCCAACTTATCAGGAGGTGTCAATGCAGATAACAGTCTAAGTATCAATGGGCCATGCTATATTCTCAGCCCATGCGACGTCAAAAACTCTCTCTCTGCCCAGAGGCGCCCAAAGGCGTACTGGCTGTCAGTGTAGACATTGACAGTCAGTCCCTCACTCAACTCGTAAGTGCTAAGGAGGGCAACCAGCTCTGCAGCTTGGGCCGATTGGTATGGGATTCGGGACGTCTCAACTACAGTGTGTAACGTTGTGATTGCATAGGCTGCAGTGGTGGTGCCATCTGGTAGCTTGAAACAAGAGCCATCGACATATAGTTCCCATTGGGGGTCAGGTAAGGGAACATCAGTCAGATCTACCCGTCCCTTAGTTTCTTCCTCAATCCGAAATAAACAATCATGGACATCAGTGTTCTTTTCTTACGAAGGGAGGGGTAGTAACACGGCTGGGTTCAGAGTGGCACATCGTTTGATGGTAATGTGCGGAGCAAACAATGTTAGCTCATATCCAGTGAGACACGCACTAGTAAGGTGCTGCGTTTTTGTCTTGTTCAAAAGCATATCCACAGCATGGGGTACCATTACTGTGAGATCAATATCAAGAACGAGCCCTGCTGATTGTCTGATAGAAACTGGCGCGGCAGCTCTCAGGCAGATCGGGAGAGCTCTGGAGGCGTTATCAAGAATAGCAAAGAAATAAGCGCAGGGTCTTTGCCTACCACCGAAACCCTGTGTTAGAACAGAAAGTGCGCAACCGTCCGCCTCATGCACGTAGAGCACAAAAGGCTTCTGGTAATCAGGAGTACCTAGCACAGGACCAGAGCAAAGCGCAACATTTAATTGTTCAGAGGCTTGCTGGCATGCAGGTGTCCAAGGCAAGGGTTCATGCACATCCTTGGTGGTCAGGTAAAGAAGGGGTTTTGTTAGTAGGGAGTAATTAGAGATCCAGGGCCACCCGCGTTACTTACAACCACCTGCTATGCCTTCCCAAGAATGATGAGTCGGTCAGACAGTAGAGAATACAAACATACATTTTATTAGTAATACACTGCAGAGGAGTCCGATCTGACCTGCACCCTAAGATGTCTGCTGAGGGACTGACCCCCAACAGTCTACAGTGAGTAATCATTCCTCCCGAGAAGCCTCCAACCACTCCCACAATGGAAAACTACCGGCCTGGGCCGAACATGAGCAAAGATGCACAGTAGGATGAGCTACCACCTGCCAGATGGGTACATTTTATCTGCGATTCAAGGCTACAGCGCTGGGTATCAGTGTCTCCTAACGTGGGAGCAGAAACTACACACTCGGATAGGTATGCGAGGGCAGAATGGCCTATTCATTAGTGAATCAAGAAGCAGCCTTGAACAAGAGGGAAAAATAATAACGAAATTCAGTGTTCTGCTGAGGCAAGCAATAGTAACTAATAAGGCCTAGTTCGGGCACAGCCTAAGCAGTCTAATAGGAGTCACACTCACTAACTGAAGCTTTGCACTTTACGGGGATAACTCAGTGGGATGCACAACGTGGATACAAATGGCGTACATTTAGCCACACACTGCTAACCTAATATAGCATGAAACAAGTGCGTTGCAAGGATGAGATTTTCAAACCTAACAATATCATGATTGATAGAAACCTAAGACAATGTTTTAGTTGTGCGTTCAG
The DNA here is from genome assembly GCF_964204655.1 of Triturus cristatus. NCBI lineage: Eukaryota > Metazoa > Chordata > Amphibia > Caudata > Salamandridae > Triturus > Triturus cristatus. The sequence continues at coordinate 1,191,061,075 of NC_140580.1, forward strand.
TGACAAGAGCAAACAAGTTAGCAAAAATATAATCTCTGCTGTAGACATTCCTCCTGTTCCTTGGAATAAGTTAGCAATGGACATTATTGGCCCTATAAATGCCAAGGGAGTAGGAGGACGATTTTTACTGACTTTAGTAGACTATCATTCCAAATGGGTACTCATTAAGATTGTGGATAATGTTGTTACAAGTACAGTTATAACATTCCTACATGAAGTATTTCATAGTGAAGGTGTACCTCAGACCATAGTTACGGACAATGGTGTTCAATTTACTTCTTCATTAATTAAATCATTTTTACACAAGTTTTCTGTGATTCATTTGCAATCTGCATTATATTGCCCAAGGGCAAATGGATTGATCAAACGTGTCAACTGATTGATCAAAGATTGCATTCAACTCAATATTACCAGAGGCGGTAACATATAGGAAGCTTTAGATGAAATGATTTGGTCTTATCTTGTTACCCCTCACTCAATCCCTGGTGTATCTGCGTTGAAGTCTCTTAAAGGTAGGGAACCAGGCACCAAACTAAGGGCCCCATTATGATGGCAGGCGGATCGCCACAGCCCCCGCCCCTGCCATCTGTACCTGATTTACCCCGCCATATTAGTATGGCGGGGTACCGCGGTGGATGGAAAGACCGTCTGCTGCTTTTCTGCCGTCAGGCAATCATTATGATAGCCTGCCGTGCGGATCTGGGGCATGATATGGTGGCGGTGCCGAGCAGGCACCGCTGTCCATGTTATGATTTGCAGTTTTAAAGGCCTTTCCATGGCGGCAATGCTGCAGTGGAAAAACTGGTGGAAATTGCTTTGGAGGCCCATTACGGGCCCCTGGGGGGAGAAAGGGCTACACTTGGTGCCTGTCACGTTGTGCATGGCAATGCAAACCATGCACATTTGACATTGCGGACGGAGCTGCACCCAGCAGCACCGTCCGCAATGTTAAAGGCCAGAATGCGCCCGCCAGTGTGGTGGGCGCATCCTAATTGGCCTCGTGGGACTGCCGCGCCTCTGGAGGTCGGTCCCATTTTCCGTTACGGTGGCGGGCAGACAAAGTCCGTCCGCCATCGTAATGGGGCCCTAAGTCCTTTGTGGCTAGTTGGGAACAATGCTGAAGAGGTTGACCGTGGTGGAATTATGGAAAGAATTCAAGAATATTAAAGGAAGTTTGTGGATAAGTGCAATTGTAAGGTACAAAGGAAGATAACGAGAGTAAGATTTCCTCGGTCTGTACATTCAGGCACTCGAAGTTCTCAGGGAGATGTGGTGCTACTGGATGATGGTCAATTGTGGAGCACGGACAGGACTGTCAACGGTGAAGGCATATTTAAAACGCCTCAGGTACATCCATCAACTGTGAACGACAAACCTGTTAATCAACTTGGAAAGGAGTCTTTGAGAAATTTCCATTATGAACCTCAGGGGCATAAAGATCACAATATGTTCTAATTGTTACAATTATTCTTTCTTGATTTAAATCCCTGTGACATGTTCATTGTATCTTCTTTGCTTCCCTATGTTATTCCTGGGGGAAGGAGATGCTTTGTAATTTTCTCTTGTATTCCTTGTTTCTAGCTCCCCTTTTGGACCCTTCTATTACCCCCTCGGTTCACGTTTGTGCTTGAACCGTTCCATAGAATGTTGCTAAGATTCTACTGTGCGCTCCCAGAGCTCCACTGTTGATTCTGTGGGTAGTGGTACTCATGCTGAATAAAGGTTCTGAATTATTCAACGTTGCATCTTCTTTATTACATCCTTCATGTCTTTACTTTGTTCCTCTTGGCTTAGATTGCTTCCATCCATTGTCATCTGTCAGCTGCAGCTCCCCAAATGCTGCATCCCCCGTGATGTACAATGCCAAACCGTTACATTTGTATTTTTGCTGTTGTTCTTCTTTCCTATCCTTCCTGATTGTACTGTACAGCGCAGCCTTGAAGCCTTTGTTGTTGTCAAAGCCTCGCTGTATTGTTAATTGTTTTAATAACTGAGGAAACAAATGTAATAATATTAATAACACTAACAAGTGTGACCGCACACTAAGTTATATTTGTTGGTTCTGTAGTAATTGAACTAAGCCTGGGCGTAAAAGTGCAAACAAATCTCTGCCGTGCTACGCGTAGCTCCGCGAGCAGCGGAGTGGGTTAGATAAATGCCGTTCGCTGTGATTTCCAGTGCCAGGTGCGCGTCCGCACTCTGCAATCATCGCAAATGGCACCATGCATAGTGCAAGCGGGCGCTGCTTCCTTTTGCTGCTCGAGTAGATATTTAATCGAGTGGCAGCTTTCTCAATGCGAACAGACAGTTTCTCAACACGAGCGGTCACGAGCATATATGCGACCACTCGCAATGAGAAATCTGACCTCTGGCATTGAGAAATCTCGCCGGGAGGTTGATTTTCCATGCTTGCGCTCGCCAACTTGATGTTGGCGCTCGCGAACGAATAACAATCTCCCTGAGAGGTGAATTTTCCTCGCTCGCGCTTCCCAACTTGACATTGCCGAATGCAAGTGAGGAAAATAACTCCGCTGCGCAACGCAAAGCAGAGTTTTTCAGAACTCCGCGAGCTTCGCATAATGCGGAGTGTGGAAACTCCGGAAACTCAATGAATGCCACTTTCCACTGATGTTCTTCTTGCTTCTTTGCTTTTAGGTGCATAAAGGGGGAGGAGACAACATCACAGATTATTATTAAGTTTTTAGAAGTTATTAATTTAAAAAAATATATATATATTGTGTTTTAGTTCCGTAGCGGGTTGTGGGTTTATAGGGGAATAGGGTGGGAAGTAATTTAATTAAAATTAATTAAATAATAATTCTATTAATTACTGTTTTTATATTTAATAATTTTTATTGTTAACTGTGTTAATTCATTATGTATTACTTAATTTTTTATTGGGATATTGATAATTAATAATTAATTGATAAATATGTTAATTGTGTAATTGTTTTAGGAGCGGGCTGTGGGTTGATAGGGGAGCAGGGAAGTAAGTAATTTAATTATAATTACATTTTTTATTTTATTAATTCATATTTATGTAATTAATAATTTATATTGTTAATTGTGTTAAAAACGTTAGTAATTAGTTGTCAATTAGACATTAATTATTGATAATTAATTGGTAAATATGTTAATTGTGTTAGTTTTTTAGGAGTGGGTTGTTGGTTGATAGGGGAGTAGGGAGGGAAGTAATTTAATTATAATACACATTTTATTAATTTTTATATATAATATTAATTTAAAGCTATTTTATAGTGTTAATTGTGTGAAGTAATTTATTTTTGATGGTTTTTAAATTGCTTGGTAATTGTTATTAGTTAATTAATTCATTTTTAATTAATTATGTTAATTGTGTAATATTTAACAATATTGGTGGTGTCGTTTAGAGGGGAATATGGAGGGAGGTAAATCATTTTTGATAATGTAATTATTTGGTAATTTATATTAATTATTTTACAGGAGTGGGAATAATAAATTATTCGACTCCGCTATCCAACACTTTCCCTACTGTTGTATTTGCTGGAGTGGGAAGAGTAAATTATTCCCACCTGCTATCCAACACTTTCCCTACTGTTACACTTGGTGGAGTGGGAATTGTAAATTATTCCCCCACACTATCCCACACTTTCCCTACTGTTACACGTGGTGGAGTGGGAATAGTAAATTATTCCCACCTGCTATCCAACACTTTCCCTACTGTTGCACTCATTGGAGTGGGAATAGTCATTTTTACCCCCTTGCTATCCAACAATTTTCCTATTGTTGCACTCACTGGAGTAGGAATAGTAATTCCCCCCCCCCCCCGCTATCCAACACTTCTCCTACTGGTGCACTTGCTGGAGTGGGAATAGTAATTTTTAGCGATATCAACGAGAGATGTGTAGTTCCTACAGGGTGGAAAGTCGAAGGGGAATAAAGTTTTCCGAACCCGGACTTTCACCTAGTGAATGTAAGTGCACAAGGGAAGGGAATCCCTTAAGGGATACAACTGACATTTTGAACATTATAGAGGGGATACAGAATACCGAAAATGTTGACCTACTAGTGACCCTTGACGTAGAGGCCCTCTACACCAATATTCCGCAACAAGCTACTCTGACGGTGATAGAGGCTGCCCTACAGAAAAGGGAATGGACATCTCCTACTCCCATAACATTCATCATGGATCTGGCAACATTAGCTCTCACTGAGAACTATTTTGCATTTAAAAACAACCTTTACCATCAGTCCCAAGGTACTTCGATGGGGAGTACCTTCGCTCCCAGTGTAGCCTGCCTGTATATGGCAGCTTTTGAAGAGGCAGTGATAATGAACGTGGACAACCCCTTCGGGCCGAACTTAACCCTGTGGAAAAGATACATCGATGATGTCATGATCTTATGGAAAGGGGATTTAACAACCTGCAACGAATTCTGTGAATGGATCAACACTAAAAATCAGTTTTTGAAATTCACAAGTCACATCTCTGACTCGGATATCCCTTTCCTAGATTTAAACATCAGACTGACACCCACAGGGTTGAGTACTACTCTCTACAGAAAACCCACTGACAAGAACAGTTTACTTCTCTACAACAGTCACCACCCTAAGGCCCTACGCGATAACTTGCCTTTTGGCCAATTCCTTCGACTCAGGAGAAATTGTAGTTCTGTTACAGACTACAAAATTGAGGCCAACATCCTCTCAGGGAATTTGATACAAAGAGGTTATCCTCCCCGAGTAATTCACAACTCAATGAAGAGGGCCAGAAATAACAATCGCGAGGCCCTTTTGGAAGTGAGAACAAAAGACACCAGAGAAATCATTACTTGTGTAACATCCTTTACACCAGAGTCCAACAATCTTAAAAAAGTGATAAAGAAACATTGGGGAATACTGTCCGCAGGTACACTTATGATTCCCCCACCACGTTTCGCTTTTAAAAGGACTAACAATCTGAAAGACACCTTGATACACACGAGACCAAAGAAACAAACAACTTCAGCACATAACACCCTCTGGAATCTTCCCCCTGTACAGGGTCACTATACCTGCGGAGGGTGCTCTTGCTGTGGACAAACTATTGTGGCAAAATCTATTCGCCTCACTGCCACTTTCGAATGGGTCCTGAAAAGACATACAAATTGTAATTCCACTAACTGTATTTATCTACTAATTTGCCCATGCGATCTCTATTATATAGGGATGACGACACGAGCTGTGAAAACACGTATCACCGAACATAAAAGCAACATTAGATGTGGCAAATCTAACACGAAACTTTACAGTCATTACCTTGCATGTAAACATAGCCCGACAGATCTACATTGGATTGTCCTTGAAAGCCAGCCCGGAATGTCTCAACATTCCTTGTTCAGGCTAGAACAACGCTGGGTACATCGCCTTTCATTGGATAGACTTGGCCTCAACGATGACATACCTTGGTCAACGATATCTAATCGATAGGACTCCGTACCAGCAGTAGTGTTGAGGTGGCAGGATAGTACTAGTACCACCTTATGATCTTACTGATACTTGGTCCTTAATGTTAACCTACATTTGCACCACCGCACCATGAGCCTGTGATTCAGCTACCATAGCATAGACGGATGTTTGCATCACTGACTTTGGCATTGCTTCTTACACTAATAGAGCCAAAATCCCGTCTAACAGCCTTTCTTGCCTCATTGACACACACCACTCCATCATGGCCCCCGTTTTGGGTTACCTAACTAACCAGATCGGGCAAGAACCGCCGACAATAGACACTACATGTGGGGGGCTTATCTGGGTGAAATTTATTACTATAGCATACTTCCGGGGTTAGCCTCTCCCGATACTATTACGCTCCATGGGGTAATTACTCATTCCCTTCAGCGTAGTATGTAAAACACCTTTTGACGACTACAACATGGCGCCCACAATAAACGCCTTTTCAAACCCGGCATGACATTCACTCTTTTAGTGTTTGTTGCTAAAGACGTGTCATCGTCACACATTACCAACCACTGGCTTATCAGAAAATACACCTAGCTAGTGATTGGTGCGATGGATGTGACATCATCACACGTGACCTGCTCCTAACCAATCCTTGTTTGAATAAAATACAGCGTCACCGACCCATTTCCCAGCTTCCGGGTTCGGCGACGCGGGCAGGTTTACTCACCTCCAGGGGATTTTTGGCAAGTAAGTAGATCCTGGGTTTCTTGAGGATTTATTCGGACGTGTGTTTCCAAACATTAGATACCCGTTGGGGCACTCTAGACACCTTTAGGATAACCGCACTTTTTTATCGGGTCTCTGTCCATCCCCGGGACACATTTGGATTGGTGCAATGCAATGCCTTTGAGCTGCTCTATCTCATAGGACTCTGTACTGGTCATTATCAGGATCATTACGGGTCTATGAATGTGACTTCTCCACATCTTGGGCGCGATTCCTTCAACACGCACATTTGCACTGTGATATCACGCTAAGGATTGCAAGGACTAATTCGGGCACACACTGAGTTAGAAACTGCTGCTTGTATTCACACTCATATTTGTGTTCTATAATTGATCATAGGCTTTTTTATGATCCAATCGGGACATGCACTCCCTTGACTCGTCTTCGGTTAGCTGCACCTGGTTAACCACGTTATAGATCGTAGTATTATAGCACACGAGAGGTGTCACACGCTTAAGCAATATGTTTATGAGACACCAGAGATGGAGATCTCTCCCATGTGACCTTGCTAACTTCATATTTGCCTATGCCTCTACTTCTTCTCTCCACAATATCATTATATCATAGGGAACGAATGTGTTTCTCCCCCTGTTGACGCGCCATGCACCTGATGATGAGCTTTTTATAAAAAGAAATGGTGAGTCTAAACGTAACCATGATTTGTTCTCTACAATTGAAATAATGGTTGTGTTTCTAACCAGAGCCTTGCTATGCTTCCTGTTTTAACCGTTTTACCTTGTCCTGATAAATCATATATTGGTCGATTGGTCAATAACCAGTTAGTAGTCCAGTATAATTTCAGTCTGGATTATATCAAATGGATCACTGCTTTACTGAACTAGTGGTGATTGACTAATTCTTTTAAATGTTTTACAGATGCCAAGGGTGGCTGTTGGTTTATATTTTTTTCCAATTTTCCTTTTCTTTAGGTGACCCCTTTTATAAACAATACATAAGGTAGGGGCACCCATCAAGGGTTGACTAACATACTATTTTTCACCCTTGTTTTCACACCACACTGTAGATAGTTTTTGAGCACACTTCACTTTAGTATTATAGGTCCTGACGAAGCGCCATGAGATCCCTCTGACTGACTGGGCGCGAAACATGTTGACCAGAAGAGTAGAGCGTAGCTAGCCACTCCTCCTTTGTGAGCAAATATAGCTTTGACGCCACTCACCCCCTTTTAACTAGGTGGTTGACTGAGCCAATAAAATTACATTTCAGATTAACCAACCTTTTTAATTCACTTACTTCTACATTCCCGGGCCCTCACACGCATGCACCATACGGCAGGGAACAAAAGATCTCCGAAAAAGAGCCCCTGTTTGGGTGCCCGTCGGGTATTGCACCGCCGACCCGACGAGGAGCAAAACCCAGATGATGAAGCATGACACCTAGCTTGCTGGGTGTGTGAGGGTTTCAGTTCCACCCTTAAGGGATTCCCTTCCCTTGTGCACTTACATTCACTAGGTGAAAGTCCGGGTTCGGAAAACTTTATTCCCCTTCGACTTTCCACCCTGTAGGAACTACACATCTCTCGTTGATATCGCTACTTAGGGCCTATGTGTAGGACCTCTATAAAAATAGCCCACCTTTTACTCTCCTTCTCTTTGTCGAACAACAATAGTAATTTTTACCCACCCGCTATCCAACACTTTCGCCTACTGTTGCACTTGCTAGATGGGAATAGTCATTTGTATCCACCCGCTATCCAACACTTTCCCTACTGGTGCACTCGCTGGCGTGGGAATAGTAATTTTTACCCACCCGCTATCCAACACTTTCCCTACTGGTGCACTCGCTGGAGTGGGAATATACATTTTTACCTTCCTGCTACCCAACACTTTCCCTACTGTGGCATTCGCTGGAGTGGGAATAGTAATTTTAACCCCTCTGCTATCCAACACTTTCCCTACTGTTGCGTTTGCCAGAGTGGGAATAGTAAATTTTTCCCCTTCGCTATCCAACAATGTCCCTACAGTTGCACTCTATGGAGTGGGAATAGTAATTTTATCCCCTACGCCAGGGGTACTCATAGTACGGCCCGCGGGCCGCCAGCGGCCCGGCAAGCCTTCCCTGGCGGCCCGCGGTCCTTGCAGACATCGTACCTGTGCAAGCACCGCCGGTTGCAGCAGCGCGGAGCTATGGGGGCCGGGCGATTCTTTTAAAAGTCAAGTCACTTGTTAATGAGGCTTTGTTGTACTTCACCTCTTCTTAGCGCCCCTGCATCTCCCCTCTGAATGAGTGGAGATGCAGGGGCGCTAAGAAGAGATGAAATACAACAAAGCCTCATTAACTAGTGACTTGGCCTTTAAAAGACCTGTGAAGTACTTGGGTGCAGCGGCTGTTTGTGTTCCAGGGAAGCTGACTCTGCGCCGGGTGAGGTGATGGACAGGGGGGGGGCGGGGGCAGCAGCTAGTGAGAGCAGCAGGTGAGTTTAAAGCGGGAGGAAGACAGAGTGCGACAGAGGGAGGGAGAGAGAGGGAGAGGGGGAAGACAGAGCAGGAGACAGGGGGGGAGAGACAGCGAGAGAGAGACAGGCAAGTTGGGAGAGGGAGGGAGACAGAGAGAGGGAGGGGGACAGAGGGAGAACAGATGCAGAGGGGGGGAGACAGAGAGGGACGGAGGGAGGGAGACAGGGAGAGAGAGAGGGAAGGAGAGAGAGGGAGAGGGAGGGAGGGAGAGAGAGGGAGGGAGACAGAGAGGGAGGGAGAGAGAGGGAAGGAGGGAGACAGGGGAGGGAGGGAGACAGAAAGGGAGGGAGACAAACACAGTGAGTGAGGCAGAGAGAGAGAGAGAGAGATAGAGGAAGAGAGGGAGGGAAATAGAGGGAGACAGGGAAAGGGAGGGAGACAGGGAGAGGGAGGGAGAGAGGGAGACAGAGGGAGGGAGACAGCGAGAGAGGGAGACAAACAAAGTGAGTGAGACAGTGAGAGAGGGAGGAGAGACAGAGAGAGGGAGGCAGACAGAGAGAGGGGGGAGAGAGAGAGGGAGGGAGGGAGACAGAGAGAGGGAGGGAGACAGAGAGGGAGGCAGACAGAGAGGGAGGCAGACAGAGAGAGGGAGGGAGAGAGAGAGGGAGGGAGGGAGACAGAGAGAGGGAGGGAGACAGAGAGGAAGGGAGACAGAGAGGGAGGGAGACAGAGAGAGGGAGGGAGACAGAGAGAGGGAGGGAGGGAGACAGAGAGAGGGAGGGAGACAGAGAGAGGGAGGAAGACAGAGAGAGGGAGACACAGAGGCAGGGAGACAGAGGGAGGGAGGGAGACAGAGAGAGGGAGACACAGAGGGAGGGAGATAGAGGGAGGGAGACACAGAGGGAGGGAGATAGAGGGAGGGAGACAAGAGGGAGGGAGAGGGAGGGATGGAGGGAGGGACTGAGAGAGAGGGAGGGAGACAGAGGGAGTGAGACAGAGGGAGACAGAGACTGAGGGAGGGAGAGAGAAAAAGGGAGACAGAGGGAGAGAGAGAGAAATAGATAGAGAGACAGGGAGACAGAGAGAGGGAGAGTGATAGAGGGAGAGTGATAGAGGGAGGGAGGGAGACAGAGCTAGATAGATAGATAGATAGATAGATAGATAGATAGATAGATAGATAGATAGATAGATAGATAGATAGATAGATAGATAGATAGATAGATAGATAGATAGATAGATAGATAGATAGATAGATAGATAGATAGATAGATAGATAGATAGATAGATAGATAGATAGATAGATAGAGATGTGTGAATGCTGGGTCTGATGGCTCAGTGGACGAAGGCGTCTGCTGCAGGGGCCTGTGTTCAACCTCATGGTCGCAGTTTTTTTTTTTTGCTCTAGGCCCGCCCCCTCCCCCACTGCCCCCGCCCCCACCGGTGGGGTCCTCGGCCACAAACCACACTGTAAATTTGGCCCCGGAGAGAAAGTTTGTGAGTACCCCTGCCCTACGCCATCGAACATTTTATGTACTGTTATAGTTAATGTAGCGTACATTTATTTTTTACAAATGAGTATTAATTTGAATATTTTTATTTATTATATATATTTTTTATTTTTATATTTATGACAGGTTTATGTGTGTGTATATATATATGTATTTAGAATTTTTATTATGTTTCTAACATGTTATCATTAAATAATTATTACATTAATATATATATATTTTTTTAAATATGTATGTTTAATTGGTTTTTAATATTATAGTTATTATTTATAATTTTTAAAATTTTTCAATAATTTCAACTATGTTTTTATTAATTATATTTAGTATTTAGTTAATTTTATATTATTTTTAAGACGTAAAAAAAACAATATTTTATACAACGATATTTTAAACCAATATTTTGGTTTCAATATTTTTGTTTTTACCTTTTTAGTTACATTTTTTTTACATAAGTTACACAGTGATTACAAAGTAACAACAAGAGTTACTAGCGAATAGCACTTAAGGACACATGATGAATCCGCAATAGCACAGCGGTATGCATTGATGTCGATATTCTGTCCATCGATATCCTTGACAAGATATTCTGGTAGGTCGATATTGTTGTCGATATTATGTCAGTGATCCAGGGCAGGCTATTTCAAGTAAAGCAAACATTAACGCCGAATAGCTTGCGAGGCCATGTTCCATCTGCTAATATTACTGGGGTCTCTGATTTGTTTCTCGTCAGTGTGGAATTCCGGACAGTGACTGCATTATGAACTTGCCCTCACCAGAAAGATCCATGAAAGTTATTGCATCTCTGGCCCTCAGTATACGGAGCATGAACTTGCTAATATGATTTGTGGAATAACTGCCTCCTTTCCAAAGTAACATAAAGGATTTTTATATTTTTTTATGCACCAAAGTGTGGGGAGTCCTTTGTGGTGAGTCTAAGGTGACATTGGTGCATGCATGAGTTTGTGATGTGCAACCGCTTTACACATTGCCACTGTGCTAAGCCTGACTGCTCTGCCAAGCTACCAAGGGGGTGAGCAGGGGTTATCTTTAGTGTGTAACTCCCTTGCCCTGACGAGAGTGGTGGTTTCTGCCTGGCTGAGGCGCTTACCCTAGCCAACCAGAAACCCCATTTCTAACAGACTTTGAATGGCTGCGGCCAAGAGGGCTTAATATTAGTTTTGTTGCCACAGACAATGGCAGCAATATAGTTAAGCCAACGGCCGATGTTGGCGATTTCAGGGTCCTGTGTTTGGCGCACTGCATTAACATCATTGTTCACGACTTTCTGAAAAAAGATCACAGAGTCAGCAACTTACTGACTACCTGCAGAAGAATCTGCACACATTTCAGGCATTCTTTTAAAGCCCGTAAGCAGCTGACGATCATTCAACGTGACTATAGAATGCCAGTCAAAGCACTCATCCGGGAGGTGCCAACATGTTGGAACTCGACTTATTACATGCTTGAACATCTGTTTGGGCAGTACTGATCAATCAATGACTATGTCATGCAAAGAGGGGACGCTACTGTGTAAGGCCTGATCATTGAGATGGACCAATGAGGTCTAGTTTATTGCCTGACAGAGATGCTACTTCCTTTCGAGGTCTTCACACGTAAAGTCAGCAAGGAGGACTGTACTATGGGACAAGCTATCGCATTGTTGCAAATGCTACAGGAACAGCTGAAGGGGGTGTCTGCAATGTACGCAGGTGTGGAGGGAAAAAAAGAAGCATATAAGTTGGTGGAGAGCTTAACCCTTCGCTTATCTGTATTGTGTGATCCAACCATTACATTTGTGTATAAACCATTACTGGACACTTTCAACCCATTTTCAGACGGGGATGTTGCCAACTACAGAACTTGGATAGCTGTGCAAACCAGTCAGCTAGAAAAAGAACGGCTAGGAATTAGAGGCCCGCTCCTCCAAGGCACAACAAGTACTGCAGGGCAGCCTTCAAGTTCAACTTCAGAGCCTGAGGGCTGTGCAGTTGCCTCACAGTAGCCAAAACCACCAACACCAAGAACAACATCAACAACAACAAGAACAGGAGCATCAGCCCCAAAATCGGCAAAGGAATGGTTTCCACAGCAAGGGATTAAGTCCAGTGCTAAGGCAAAGCCAAAAGGCTGACTTCCGTTACGGTGGCAACATCGGGGTTAGTACGGTCAGAGCTGCTCTCTCGACCCTTTTTAAAAATATTGTAGTAGTAGTAAATAGCTTTATTCGATAAAAACATATCATAAAAGCATTTTTCACATTTTAAAAAAAAAAAAACATTTTTAACAACAATCATCAACATAAAAAAATTTCATATCCGGAACAGCATGTTGGGTAGGGGGGGTCGTTCACTGGATTAACAGTTTTCTTGCAGTTCTTAGACGCCAAGCCCAACCCAAAAATTTTGCCATACAAGTGGAAAAGAAGGGTCTAGCATCTGTACGTAAAATACGCAGGGCTTCCAAGTGAGAACGAGTTCCCAGACACCTGCAAAGGGGCTTCAACCACCTACGTCTCGGGGCTACATAGACACTACATTCGAACAACATGTGGGACACAGACTCTACCCTTAGATCACAAAAGGGGCAATAGGGTACAGTTTGAGTGGGCGGTTTCCAAGTGGACATGAACTCACATAATGGAAGCACCCCCACCCTAAACTTAATGTACAGTGCTCTGTCCCATGAGCTCTGAATGGTGTCTAGATAAGGTTCCCTTAACGGTGACTCTTTGACCGACAGAAACAGAACTACAGATTTACAATGATTTGTACTTCGGGCCCTCTCATTGTCTATCCATGCCCAATAAACCTTCTTTAGCTGTTGTTTCGGGGGTGCAGATTTATTGGCCCAAGCCTCTCCTAGGCCTAATTTGTAGAGCAGCTTTTTTACCTCCCTAAGCCAGATGATCTTATGTGAACCCGGTAATGACAAAATGTCATTCAAAGCTTCTGCGTAGCTTCTTAATTCCTGCACATTCCAGATTCTGGACCATAACAAAAGTGGGCGTAGTTTCGCTTGGTCGCAGATTGCCCGGGTACCTGCATCTAGCAGCAATGGGATTGTTGGCGTGCTGTGGGGCAAACCCATTAGGTCTTTATGGAAGTTGTTCTCAAGGTGGGCCAGAGTGTCAACTCTATGAGTGCCCCACAGCTCAGCACCGTAAAGTGCCGCGCTTACAACCCTAGCCCTATAGATATCTAGGGGAGCCCCAATAGGTTTTGATGATGAGGCTCGCTGTTCCTTGAGCAACGCACCTGCCACCCTTTTGTGAGTAAGGAAGATTTTTTGGTGGTGTGCCTTCCAGCTCATGGTGTCACTGATGCGTATACCCAGGTAGTCAAATTCTTTGACGCGATCAAGTGGGACAGAATCTAGGACCGGGGGATAGACAGATTTTTTGGGCGGGTTAAGGACTAAAAACTTAGTTTTGCCTATGTTTATGGCCAAACCCCTTCCTTCACAGAAGGTTTGAAAGCTGGAAAGCAACGATTGGATGCCCATTGGTGATTTTGAAATTAGGAGGGTATCGTCCGCGAACAAGAGCATTGGGATTTTCCTTCCAGCCAGGGTGGGTGCATCTGATGGTTGTTGTAGAAGATGCTCCACCACTCCGTTAATATAAAGAGAAAACAGAGTGGGGGCAAGCACACACCCCTGGCGAACGCCTCTGTCCACGGGGATACGAGATGTTTTCTCTCCCTGTGCACCCCATCTAATTTGGGCGAAATTCCTGTCGTGAAATTTTACGAGCAGCGACAGCAAATAGGGAGGGAGGCCTAACCCATCGAGGACGTTCCATAAAAGCGCGCGTGGTACCAGGTCGAAGGCAGTCCGCAAGTCAATGAAGACTAAATACAGACTGCCCCCTCCCAGCACCACCACTTTCCAATAGATCATTAGAAGGCGGAACGTCTGCTCGATTGTGCCTGTTCCTGTTCTGAAGCCCGCTTGAAGATCTGACAGGATGTGATTTCCATCTGCCCACTCGATGATCCTGCCCAATACCACCTTCCCTGCTACCTTTTGAGAAGAGTCCAATAAACTAATTGGACGGTAGTTCGCTGGGTCGTCCCTAGAACCTTTTTTAAAAATAGGTACGACCTCAGCACCCCTCCATGAGTCAGGAAAGACTCCACCCAACATAACTTCATTCAAAAGCGAGGCAATTAATCTGCTCCAAAAGGATGGGTAATTCTTGATTAGGTCTCCTGGGATTCCGTCAGGACCCGCTGCTTTGTTCGAGACAATACATTGGATTGCTCCCTCTACTTCTAAGCTGGTGAATAGGCCATCATAGCACGGGAGGTTGATTGTAGAATTAGGCAATAAACCCGTGGGTGGGCAAGCTAGCTGGGGGAGGCCTGGGGGAGCGGAGTACAGTTGTGAAAAGTGGTCGAACCATACGCCCCCTGTAATGTTACAAGTTAGCTGCTGGTCAATGGGCTTTTCCCTAGATCTTAATAGGTCCCAGAACCTCTTGGCGTCCTTCCTAGTGCTAGCCTCTACTAAATCTCCCCAAAAGTTGAAATCATAAACCTGTTTAGCTTCAAATATGGTTTTTTTGTAAAATTTTCTAGCAGCCCTAATAGCAACTGCGTCTTTGGACTTTAATGTCACAACAAGTTCCTTCTTAGCTTCACGACATTTTACAGTATACCACTTGTCTGACTGTTTAGGCAAGGTTTTCGAGGGACCCCTACGAGTGGTTTGGGGAACAATAAATAAGTCACTCAGTGCCAATACAGTCTCAGTGAATAGAGGTAAGATCTTGTTATCGGTTAAACTTAAAGTGTTCATCCGGGGCTCCACCTCTTCCAAAATAGTCCCGGCTTGGGCCATCCTTGTGTCATCGGCTAAGACTTTTGCCCACTTTAAGCGCCTGCTACAGTTTGCGGGGACTAATTCGTGGGAGGATTTCCACTTATGACCGGGTGGGCCTTGACTTCCAGCCTGCCAAGGAGATGAAATAGATAGCGATAAGGGGTTGTGGTCGCTATCACCCGACACTATAACCTCCATATCTAGGTGATGTTGCCAGAGGTTGTAATTAAGCATGATATAATCAATCCTAGACGTATGGTCTTGTCTGTTATAAGTGTGAGCACCCATATGGTCAGATTTGGATCGGCCATTTGTCGGTCGCAAATTATGCTCCATACAGAGGGCATTGATCTCTATTGCGTTTTGCGACCATTTGGGAATCGGGTCAAGATTCAAAATAGGAATACCTCTCCTGGTGTCCTCCTCAAAAGTGTCCAAGATATCTTCGCTGGCCAAGGGCTCAAAACAGCAGTTGAAATCGCCTGCAAGCATTATATGGGAGTCCGCGTTGCAGGCAGCCAGGTTGCGGTTTAGGCCTGTGGGAGGTAGATGGGATACACCGCCTTTGGCACCCCTCAGGTAGATGTTGAAGACTTCCATACTTCTTCCCCCTTTGTGTGTTATCGTTAGCCACTGGAGATCCGATGATTGGGTATTTCTTTGCAGATTTTTGTTTGCACATTGCCTATTTTACTTTACTGTGTGTTCTGGGCACTTGCACGTGGGAACCAACCTCCTGGTACGAGCTGTGTTCAATGCTCGGCGGGTAGGAAGGTCCCATGCACCACTTCCGGTCTAAGCACTTCAGACGCACGGGGCAGTGGTCTAGTTGTTGCACCAGGCATCGGAGGAAGTTGCATAAATTCTGCCCATGACGCGACCGCCGAAGGCGCGCCTAAGGCAAGCCAGTCTTTGCCCGTCCGCGCACCATAGGGTCCAGCGGCCGGGACCCCTGCACCTTCTCCTCAAGCATGCCTCAGGTATTCCAGCGCGCAATTGCTTCAGTTAAATAACTATCCCAGGGCCATCTGTCTCCATCTTATACGTGCAGAAAATTCCATATTAAAGTGTCCTTATTGCCTTTTCACTATCTCTCCCCATATTCGGCCACCTCCCCCTTCAAGGGTAGCTTATAGAATTTTGCTTTTAAACTGTAGATCCCACCCCAAGCACTCTACGGAAATTTCAATCCTACTTCAATATTCCGCCCCAGAGGTTCTATTTTTAACTGAAACCTGGCTCCTCGCTAGCTCTGAGCCTGACATAGTACAAACTCTGCCCCAGGGGTATGTGATTCAAAGGGTGGACAACAGAACCACAGGCAAAGGCGGGGGAATCGTGATCGTCTATAAGGACCACCTCACATGCCGCCTACTTGGCAGTCCTCTCCTGGATTGCAAGAATGTACGCTTCCTCTTAGAATTCTCCCCTCTCCTCTCGCTCTCAGGCATTCTGATCTACCACCCCCGGGTGCGGTCGACTCCTTTTGTAAATCTCTGTTAGAAACAGCCATCGATCTACTAGCACATCCCCTAATTTTACGCTCCTCTGTGATTTTAATTTACATTTCGATGATCCTGGAGCCACCTCAGCAGTTGAACGAGCAAATGACCTTGCGGCACTCCAGCTGGTGCAAAAAGTTATTCTCCCCACACATGCGCAGGGACATTGTCTTGACCCAGTGTTCTCTAATTTGGAGAATCTCCAGGGAAATGACCCTTTTCCGCACACCAGCAGCGGTCCTCATGCCCGCCATATTAGTAAGGACAAACATAGCCCATTTTCCGACCGCTGTGGTGCGACACAAACCGCCATAAAAATGCGCCCGCCACTGCGGCGGTGGGAGCCAATGGAGACTCACCGCCGTGCGGAATGATGTCACGACCGCCATACAGATCAGGATACTCCAAACAACCCGTTGCACCGCAGTGGAGAAACCTCCCAACCAGAGACGGCGGAAGCATGACTGAGGAGTGCGAAACCAGATTCCCGGTCCCTTCCATCCGGTCCCGACCGCAATGGATCCAGTTCTACACGTCTTTCCGGTGCTGTACCTGATACACTACCAACAAGTTATGGACCGTCGCAGACGACGCCCCAGGTACGCAAACACACAACTCCGCACACAACCACACCACACAACTCCAGGGCTGATATACGGTTCCTGTCCACACCAGACACCCCGGTGGGGAAAGGTACACATCCACAAGTGTACCCACATATGTCCTACCTGTCACCAAATCACCCCTCTGCATCCAGGTCACCCACCAACAGCGATAGCAATTCAATGTCCCGGTCACGTCACCGCAACGGTGAAGACGCTGGAAAAATTGCACACTATGTAGAAGGCAGGGTCAGCGCCAGGCATGGGCAGGTCACAAAGATCCTAGGGCCACACCTCCACCCTCCACACACTAGGCTCCCCACACACATTAAGGGACATGATATGTGTCCCTCCTGTGCTCCCCCATGTACAATAACCAGCCAGGTGAACCCACACCCTGTACCACACACCAAACACCAAACAACTAGGGAGACAGTCTGAGCAGGTGGGGCTGTAGAGGAACACACAGCACAGAAGCTCAGGTCCAGGGCACCCCTCACACCACACCTACACTACACTCATATAAAAAAACTGAGTCCAAGCACAAAATGAACACTCATACAGAATAGGAACAATCACTCAACTGGACACACAGCCTGTCAAGTCACACAGACATACCCCAAACTGACACACAGCCACATACACAGACCAGATGTCAGTAGCAATGGAGGACAAGAAATGGGAAAGCTAAAGTGAGGTGGACACAAATGGAAGGCCAAGGAGCTAGCCACAAAGCCTGTGTACATCACATGCAAGAGAAGGAACATATAACAACACCCTTAGCCCATCAAATCACTCATGGCTGGCACAGTGAGTGAAATGAAACCACAGTCACCTCCGTGCAACAACTCAGGGAGACAGCAAGACAACCCATGCATAGGCACAGGGATGATAGGAAGTCTCTGAAGTCAAACAGTGAACAGCCACACATCTGTATCCAACTACTTGACAGGTGTATGTCAGCAGCACAGCACACAGGGCCCATTGTCACACCCCATGATTGTCAAACACAAGTAGGATCCTTCACACATCCCCCCCCCACAACCTCACACCTGCAGCACACAACACCAGTGTCAAACACACAAAAGAGTGCCAATAATGTACAGTCAATACACTGACAAACAATCACACTCCCTGGGGGCATCCACAACCATCACACACACACACACCCAGGGATGCCTGAACCAATGCTGGCACAAAAACAACAGCCAAACACAAAACTCACCAACAACATACACAGAAGTACAACAAGCCCAGACCTGTGCAGTGAAACTGTGGAAAGGCAATGGGAGCTCAGACAGAACAGGAGTACACAGCATAATTACTCAGGAGCAATGCACAGACAACATACCCCAACACAGACAAGAAGTGCATCATCTCAAAACAATCATGGACACAAACTGGGAGCAATGGGCCAATAAGAAAACACAGACAGACATACCACACCACCAATCAAGTCAACATGGTTTCATAGTGTACCACATGCTTGCACATGCACAAGCCTGACAAGTGACAGGTCAAATATAAGAGGAGAACACCCCAAGAATGCACTCAAAACAAACCCAGGAACAAGAATAGCCCTAAGTGCATGTGACAGACACACAAGTAATGCACACTACACTGGCAACACACATCTGAATGAATCACAACGCACAAACAAATCACACACACTGAAATGCAAATAGAACATCACACACAGAGCATCTGCCAGCTGCAAGAGACAACACAGGCCAAACACTACACACATCTGCATCAAACACACAACAGATGCACATGCCAATCCATCACATTGCAAACACAGCTGGACATCAGGGGATGCACACCAGGCAAGTACAAGGCAGCATGCACTCACACCACTGCATGCACGACAAGCAGTGTGTGCACACCAAACATACCAGTTCTACATAGATATGAGTGCCACACCATGAACCCCCACAACACAAATCACCATAGCACACAGACAACATCACACTCAGGAAGTGAAGAAGTACCTCAGCAAACACACATACAGCTCACCCATCACCAGGGCCGGACTGGGATGCAAAACCGGCCCTGGCAAAGTGCTCGGCCGGCCCCCCCAGGGCTTGGGGGTGCCGCCGAGCTCTTTGCCAGGGCCGGTTTTCGTCCGGTTTTGTTACAGGGCCGATTTTGCAGCTATGCTGCAAAAACGGCCCTGTAACAAAAACGGCCCCCAGGGGCCCAAAACCGGCCCCCACCCATGCGGTGCACCGGGGGATTGCCCGGTGCCCGCTACGGCCAGTCCGGGCCTGCCCATCACCCACAGATGCACAAGTCTGTGACACCCAGGTGAAAACAACATGACCAGAGGACTGTGCAGCGCAAACAGTTTAACTGCATATGAGCAACCATGACTGCAGAACAGTAAAAGAAAATCACTTATAACCAATTGGGAAGCTGTCCTGAGTGGCACATTGGTCCTGTGCACAGATCAGCCCCCCCCCCCAGTATAGTGTCACACCATGAAGCGGTGGGGAGGGTCACACACTGGCAAGCCATGGGGTGGAAGACATGAGAATGAAGTGGTGTGTTCTTCAGTAGTAGATAGGTGAGGAGAGCCACATACACAAATAGATGGAGTGCAGACTCACAATGGGTAGGCATCAGAAGCACAGATAGAGGATGTTATCACCCCACACCCCACATGCCACACTGGAGCCACAAAAGCCCCATGTGACAGCAATGCATGAGAAAACACACCCACAATGTCCGTGTGCACAGTGAGCACAGCCAGTATCAAGACACACGGCTGATCAAGAAAACACAACACAGACTTGCCAGTCACACACTCTGCGTACTCACAATTGCCACAAACAACAAGTAGGTGTTCCCCAGAAGTGCAAGGACACACCAACACACTACACAGTGCACAACCTACAACTTCCACATGTGCAGACAATCACAAGCCTAGGGCTGACAAACCAAACTAACAGGCACTCAACTCCTGGGTGACACATGTGTGCAGTTCACATTGCAGGGGCACACACACATCAACACTACTGACAAAGTCAAACCCTTCACACTGCACACTTCCTGACCACCCAAGTGCACACATTGAAATGTACCCATGTGACTGAGATGACTGGTCATCACAAGATGAACATACATCAACACTGCTGGTCACACATCAAGAAAGATCACACAGACATGATGGACTCTGGCCAGCCTGCCTGCAATCCTGTGGATAGAATCCCCCTCTGTCCTGGCACTGCATCCAAACATGACATGTGTACAATTTAGCAAACCTGACCATAGAATGATTAGGATAACCGTCGGTCATCACAAACAACCATCATTGCACCCTCTAACCTCAGAGCCAATAAGAACTGAAGTGCCGGTCACCTCTGCAAAACCCTGAAAAAGTGAAACAAGCCATTGGCAATGCTAAAGTGGCATACAGAGCATGTGCCACATTAAACCACACAGAAAACCCTTTATTTAGCAAGGACACTGACAAAGCAGACAACAGGAGTAACTGTCTCTATTCACATATTACACAGATAACCACCAGAAGTAGACCAGAGCAAGGCCAGTGGCCAGTCCAAAGTGCAGAGTGGGTACATGAGAAGCTGCACAGGGAATGGGCACACACAGCAAGGAACATCAAGGCCAGTGGCCAGTCCAAAGTGCAGAGTAGGTACATGAGAAGCTGCACAGGGAATGGGCAAACAACAGTGAACATCAAGGCCAGTGGCCAGTGCAAGGCACAGCCGAGGTACATGAGAAGCTGCACAGGGAATGGGCAAACTGCAGTGAACAGCAAGGCCAGAGGCCAGTCCAAAGTGCAGAGTAGGTACATGAGAAGCTGCACAGGGAATGGGCAAACAACAGTGAACAGCAAGGCCAGTGGCCAGTGCAAGGCACAGCCGAGGTACATGAGAAGCTGCACAGGGAATGGGCAAACAGCAGTGAACAGCAAGGCCAGTGGCCAGTCCAAGGTGCTGAGTAGGTACATGAGAAGCTGCACAGGGAATGGGCAAACATCAGTGAACATCAAGGCCAGTGGCCAGTCCAAGGTGCTGAGTAGGTACATGAGAAGCTGCACAGGGAATGGGCAAACAGCAATGAACAACAAGGCCAGTGGCCAGTGCAAGGCACAGCCGAGGTACATGAGAAGCTGCACAGGGAATGGGCAAACATCAGTGAACATCAAGACCAGTGGCCAGTCCAAGGTGCTGATTAGGTACATGTGTGCATTAGATCCTGCACAGGGAATGGGTGAGACTGTACCCTCACAATGTTTTGGGGCGGCACTCCGCCCCGAATCCAATGGCACATCGTAATGCTGCTTGCGCAATTTATTTAAAAGTACTCAAATGTATTCAAAGTCCTCCTAATTTCCATCGTATTTTTTCCACTTGAATCCCTCTGTTTGTCCCACACGTAGGGTAACATGCCAATTTTCAAGGGTTTCTCATGTTCGAGATTGTCCATCTGGACCTTTTTACAAGAACACGTACAAATGCAGCAACTCATCCAAGGAAGTATTTTATTAAACCCAATGCATTTCGGGCATTTTCGAGCCCTTCGTCAGGGGTCACTACAAGCAACAATGAAACAAGCATTATTAATAAAACCATCAGTGTGCACTCATAACAAAACCACAATAATCCGTGCTAAAATAAATGTACCCCTATTACCATTAATACATCACTTATCGCTTTTGCTAATATCCCAGTGCGTTTTGAATTAAGTAACATTCCCTTGTTTTTGACCAGACTGGTTCCAACGCTTTTCTCCATATATATCTCTCTTTACTAAATCAGTGGTTCCCTTTAACTGACAGCTTAACCGTGAACCCAACTCCTCAATTTCTCTATATGTGAGCACTTTTTTCAAACTCACAAATCTCCCCTTCCATCCATGCAACCATTCATTCCCCCTACTCAACGACTATTATTTCCCTTCAATCAAACTTCAAACGTCCCCATCTCTTCCCACTCTGCATCTCTCCTCTCTACCATACATTCTCCCCACACACTCCTATGTTTTGAATCACGCTCATTCTTCAAGATACTACATACCTGCCTGCACTCGATAACATTTCCTTCCTCCTCACATTTTTTCGGCGTCTGTGTTACCCGTGCTTTTCAAACCGCCTATTTATAAACACACGCCCATGTCCATGCTCCTCCTGCTTTGTCAACTCCCAATTAACCACCTCATTACCTCATCTGCGCTGAAACCCGCCCTTCATTTTCAAATACTACTCTTCCCACAATGCATCTTAATAATATGTAGAAACTGCATATTACAAAGTGTCCCGGTGAAAATCCAGTGTCGACATATTACCAAAAATAAATGTTACAAGTACAACATCGCACTTATAAACACGTTACAAAATTAGAACTTGTTCCACTAATGCATACTAATACATATTTCTATACATTTAGATGCCCCTTCGGTAAAACATTGTTGGATGAACCAGGTCTTCCGCCGTATGTGTGGAGATTGCTCTTTTTCAGGGTCCATCATAAAGTACATCCTTGACATTGGGTGCAAACCCGAATTAGGGCAATATTATGAAGACAATTTGAAGTGATAAGGAATGCACACCCTCTTTAGTCGTAGTTCATCTGCACCCTGACATGGTCAGCAACATAGTTAGGGGGATAACAATGGGCAGTCCAGGCACTGCTGTGGGAGAGACAGGTGTGTGAGGGGGACTTTGACTCAGACTTGGCTGTCATTCGGACTGGGAGGTGGCTGAGTGTCGGGGCCAGTTGGAGGACTGGACCTGGGAGAGAGAGGCCCAGCTGAGGTAGAGGCATCAGTGGCGTTGGAAGCCAGAGGGCTGCTTGGACCAGGTGGTGTGGTGGCACGTGGAGGTGGAGTCATGCTGCTGTGAGATACAGTGTGGGTGGGAGAATGTGGAGGGCTGCTTTTCCACCTCTTGGGGAGTCTAAATGGCTTCTCTGTCTTGGTAGGAGTGGAAGGTGGGGCGGACACAACAGGCACACTCTCCACCAGAGCTGCATCAGGTGCAGCCGGGGGCCCTCCATCTGGGGACATGCTGGATCTAGCGGTACGCTTGGCCTGGACTTGCCTTTGCCCCTCCATCCCCTGTTTACCAGGTGTACCCCCTACAGTGCCCTCCTTAACCTGCTTCACAGGGCTGTGGATGGGAGTTGATGTTGTGGGTGAATCTGCCTTGGAGCTCTTTTTATGTGGACTCTTAGCAGGCACTAGCTTCCCAGCGGGCACGGCAACTGTCTGCTTGGCTTTGCGAGAGGCTTTTGGGACCGGAGAGTCCTTGGATGGGGATGCCTCTGAGGTATGTGAGCCTGAGGCCTGCTTCTTGGCCTTATGGCCCTGGGTGTCGCCTGAAGGGCTTTTGCCTTTGTGCTCTGGGGTGGCTTTAGTTTTTTGTGGGGGTGTTGTCTGCGCTTTGGACCGATTGGGCTGCTGCTGTTGTGTGCTGCGTGTGCTGTATCTTGACCTGGAGGTCTGTGGTGTGTGGTCACTGTTGTCAGATGTAGCCACTGGCAGGGGGGTGGCCAAAGAGACTGGAGCTGGACTCTGAGATTGTGCAGTTGAATGGCTGCCGTCACTGCAGAGGACAAAGACTGGACAGTCCGGTGTAGCCCACCCACGTCTGAATGAATGCCCTCCATGAAAGCAACTACCTGTGCCAACCTTTTGTCGTGGTCTGGGTAGGCGTTGATGAGAGTTGCTGGCCCACACACAGCCGGCGCAAAAGGTCCACAGACTCAGCACTGATGGCAGCAGGGGAGACAGGGGCAGGGGCAGCGGTGCCTGGGGTGAAGGACACTCTTCCCTTCTTACTGGTGCGAACACGGGCAGCACTAGTGTATTGTAGGTAGGTTATTGGAAGTGGCACTGGACGCTGTGTGGCGGAAGAGGAGGCAGAGTCTCCACTCCCTTTACCCGCCAACATGGATGCGTCACCGCTGGCATCAGATGGCGTTGAGGTTGGTGTCTCTTGCTCTGATTCCTCAAGCAGACTCCTGTCCCCCTCCAAGGCGCTGGTCACATCGGTGTCACTGTGCTCATGTGTAGCAGTCGGGCTTGATGCCTCACCACTGGTGTCCGTCCCCTGTCCTTCTGTGCCCACAGGAGATGCTGCATGAGACTGAGATGTAGGGTCAGTCCAGTGGCAGCAACACAAACATCATATGCAAGCAAAGCACGAAACAAGATGATGATATCCCCGTGTTGCACACCACCCTGTGGAGTAACATTGTGCAACCTCAAATCAAAAGTCGGTTTTTGCGTATTATCATGCAAACGTGGCATAAGTTAGCCATGTGATGATCACACAGCCAAATAGCCTGCCGGTGGTTCCATGTAACCAGACAAACAGATCCCTCTGAGCACACCTAGGGCCCTGAGGGGGGCAAAGATGTACCTCCCAACATGTTGCCACAGTCACATCTGGAGGCAGCAGAGGTGGACAACACAGATACAGACTCCAACATATCAGTCCAATATGGCCATGAGCTCATGCCATCCACCATGTCTTACTTTGGGGCACAACTACAGTTGCACATTGGTGTCAGATGTGTAGTCCTCACAATGCTGACGTTAGGAAATGCACACATTGATGAAAGCACACTCAGATGATGAAAACTGCTGTTCCCTTCCATGGGATGTCTCTGACTACCCCAATGCAGACGGTGCCAGAAGGCTGCGACTCAGAATGCAATGTCTAGGGCCATTACTCCAATGACATGAGAAAGTATAGGTAGGGCAAATGCATTACAGCTGCACCCAACACAACTTCACAATTATGTCTAGCAGAGACAATACAGCATCACACATAGAACATTAGCATGGGAAAATCATACGAAAATGCATGCAGGTATGAGGGTGGACACAGTACCTGCCCATCTCATACACATGCAGGATGCCAGCACAGAAAGCTATGTGTAGGCTGGCCACATCTATTATCCAGTTTGAGGGTGAGCAAGACATACATTACACTTCAAAATATGTTTAGGGGCACACTCACTGTGTCCAACACTGCACACCCCTCAATGTCTTTGCCCTGTAAATGTAAATTTGATACTTAGCGCACTCCTCGCCCGCAAGGGTCTCAAGGCGCTTGTACGAATACCGCTGTGGAACCCATCCTGGCTTTCCCTGTGAGGCGTCCACTCCTGGGCACCCCCAAGGTGGAGGCCAGGCATCCTTAGCGTTGTGGGGGCCGTTGTGGAGATTAAGCAAGCTATTGCCCAGAGTTGCAGAGTGGGACTCCATGATTGGAATAGGCACCGAGGCGAGAATTATCAGGTCCGTGGAATTTTTGAGCCCAAGACCCGCCAAGGCGGGGAATTGAACTCTGGTCCCGGGCTAGACCTCTGCATCAGGGTCTGCCGCTCTAATCATTGAGCTACACTTCTCCTGTGAATGGCTCACTGTGTCATGGAGGCCGCATTGAGGGACATGATCTCACAACCCCACACCCTTGTCACAGGGCCTGTCATGTGCAATCTACAGGGCTGATATGGCTCATTGATGGAGGGTCCCGAAAAAAACACACGTTTCTCTCTGTACATTCAGTGATGTGTCCTTGTCAGATTGGGCAGTGACTGTGCAGGCCAGGTGGGCTCACACTGAGGTCCAACACGGGGCATCAGAAATGTCACATGAAGGGACAAATTGAGAGCGTAAACAGTGCCCACACATGCGCGTCAGTACACATGCTGATGAAAATGGAAGGGGCTCTGTACAAAAGTACAACAATCTGCTGTGTCATAGGTGAATTACCACCAAGAGTGTCACCCTCTGAAATTTAAGTCCAGAGCATAATGCTAACCTATACATGATGTCAATTTCGAGTCAGACACACTTCCATCAGTACCCTCTGGACGTAAACCCCTGGTAAGGCCACAGATGAGCCTGTGAAGAACATCAGGGACCCCCACATCCATTCACACAGGCAATATCTGTCCTGACTCCTGCATAACCAACTTGCTGCGTCGCTGTATGGCTGACAGGACAATACATGTCCCTCCAATTTTGATGTGCAGGCAGGGAAACGTGTGAAATAGGCTACACACCCATTTCCCCTGGAGACAGCATGCTAGGTAGTGCATGACACAACCCCACACTCTCAGGCACATACTGCAGCAGATCAACGTCATGTGTGCACCCCCTGCACTCTCACTCCCACTCTGAAACACTTACCATGACATCTGGAGCACCATATAGCCTCCCTTAGTGTGTGAGCACCTCGTCCACCAGGACCTCCAGCTCCTCGATGGTGAAGGGACGGGCCCTATGTTCTCAGTCCTCGCCATCACTGGGTCCAGGAGACAGAACCAGCAGCAGTTGGTGGTGAGGGGTGTCAGATAGCAGGCTCTGGAGATAGGAGCAGCCGCAGTTGGTGGTGAGGGGTGTCAGGCAGCAGGCTCTGGAGATAGGAGCAGCCGCAGTTGGTGGTGAGGGGTGTCGGGAGGCTCTGGAGACAGGAGCAGCAGCAGTTGGTGTTGAGGGGTGTCAGGTAGCAGGTTCTGGAGATAGGATCAGCCGCAGTTGGTGGTGAGGGGTGTCGGGAGGCTCTGGAGACAGGAGCAGCAGCAGTTGGTGTTGAGGGGTGTCAGGTAGCAGGCTCTGGAGATAGGAGCAGCAGCTGTTGGTGGTGAGGGGTGTCAGGCAGGAGGCTCTGGAGACAGGAGCAGCAGCAGTTGGTGGTGAGGGGTGTCAGGCAGCAGGCTCTGGAAGCTGTGGAAACGTGAGGCTCTCTCCCACACATATATAGCCCCCTGGGATAGTTTCAGTGGTTCTAAGCTGCTGCAATTGGTGTTCTGGTCAGCCTTTTTCAAATGCATCCAATGACCGGCCCCGCAGTGGCGGAGCACGCCTAACTGGATTTTCAAATTGCATTAGTCTACCACGATTGCGGTTCCCATTGGCAGTAAGGGCTTGGGCATTGGTGGTGACACACCGCAGGGGCCAGGCAGTAGCTACCACGATATGGCTGCCACCGCCACTATTTGCTTTCAAACGTATGGGGAACATAAAAGACATGCTGGTGCACACCAGACCCCATCCCAAACAGACACAGAACCAGTTGTCCTTATGGGGCCTGCCTGCAGTTAAAGGGCATTCCACATGTGGTTCTTGTGCCGCGTGCCCACAAACAAAACAGACTACAGAAATTGACATAGGCACCAACAGACCATGGTCTCTCATGAAACACACTAATTGCAATAGTGACAAACTGATCTACATGTTCACATGCCCTCGCCTGATGCGGTACATAGGCATGACAACGAGAAAGGTGAAGACAAGAATTCTGGAACATAAAAGCAATGTGAGATGCAAGAAAAGTTCAGCTAAGATGACCAATCACTTCATTCCACAAGGACACACTGAGAATGACATTAGTTGGGTGGCACTAGAGAAACCAACTATTCCCCCTCATATCAGTGGCACTCATCAATTCTTACTGATCAGAGAACAACAATGGGTACGCAAACTACGTACTGATGCCAATGGACTGGATGATGACATACCCTGGCTTCTATTGTAGATGTATCATACTACTGATCTGTTACATCACAACATAAGATACAGCACACATGATTTCCAGTGGTTGATTCTCCTCTACCAATGCCTTGTATCCGCACCCTACTCTGAGGCGCACCACTCAATCAGTCCTCAAATTTGCACAAGGTTGTGCTTAATATAACATCTTTTGGAGATGATTCTATTGTAAATCTGCTTCTTGGGCTATGATTAGTGTCTTTGACACTGCACATGCGCAACACTTCAGCAGAACCTTTTTTTGATCGTTTCTTTGATCGTTCACACTGTGAACTATCCCCCTCTCTTTAAGCAATGCCTTACTCCATCATTGCCATTTAATTTCATTCTATTTAATTTCATTTAATTTATTTTAATTTTGAGTATTTTTCTTCAGGCTTTGAATAAGTGTC
Organism: Triturus cristatus; assembly: GCF_964204655.1. Taxonomy (NCBI): domain Eukaryota; kingdom Metazoa; phylum Chordata; class Amphibia; order Caudata; family Salamandridae; genus Triturus; species Triturus cristatus. The sequence continues at coordinate 1,191,089,054 of NC_140580.1, forward strand.
TCCTTCACTAAGCATGCTCACTCACCGCGCTATGAATAAGTGTCTCCTTCACTGAGCATGCCCACTCACCGCGCTATGAATAAGTGTCTCCTTCACTAAGCATGCTCACTCATCGCGCTATGAATAAGTGTCTCCTTCACTAAGCATGCTCACTCATCGCGCTATGAATAAGTGTCTCCTTCACTAAGCATGCCCACTCACCGCGCTATGAATAAGTGTCTCCTTCACTGAGCATGCCCACTCACCGCGCTATGAATAAGTGTCTCCTTCACTGAGCATGCTCACTCATCGCGCTATGAATAAGTGTCTCCTTCACTGAGCATGCCCACTCACCGCGCTATGAATAAGTGTCTCCTTCACTGAGCATGCCCACTCACCGCGCTATGAATAAGTGTCTCCTTCACTGAGCATGCTCACTAATCGCGCTATGAATAAGTGTCTCCTTCACTGAGCATGCCCACTCACCGCGCTATGAATAAGTGTCTCCTTCACTGAGCATGCCCACTCACCGCGCTATGAATAAGTGTCTCCTTCACTGAGCATGCTCAATCATGACAGGGCCTCATTCTTTAAGCCAGGCGATATACTTGGCCACCTCAGGGTCCTGACTGACACAGGTGGGAACAATTCACTCTCTTCCACTCACTATATAAGCGCAGAGCTGGCCAGCCGTTCGGTACCTCCGGTCTCAACTCATTGACTGCCCTGGGTACTGACGGAACGGACAGGTAAGCTTTGCGCTTGGAATTTAGATACTCTCTCCTTACATTAACAGAGCTAACAGTTTCTCTATGTGTTTACCAAAATAATTATTATTTATTTAAAAAATTCCTTTTTTTCAAATTTTAAAATGACTGAATCCTGTCCTGAGTTCTTCTTTTTATGCCATACTGTAGTTGTGACTAGGTGGGTGGTTGTGTTCATAGTAAACCATATGATCATAGATCTGTCTGTACACTCTGACATCACACAGTTTGTTTATTATAGAGCGGGGCCCCCTTCCCTGAGTTGTATCCAGGTTGAGGTGAGGGTGTCATCCAAACTATTTGGGTAAGTGCGGGACCCATACTTTTGGGGTTAGCATTTTTTATGTTTTATAAATATATTACCTGCATTACTAGAACTGTATATATGTAGTGACCCTTTCTGACCAGGGGAGTTGTTGTTTTTTTATCTCCCTCAGATGGACCCAATAAATACTGAGCACCTGGATCATCGGTGTAGTATTATTACTATTATTTTGTTCAATTTGAGCACACCACAGCAGTAGCTTTATCTTTCACCCGGTCCTGAGGAAAGCCCAGATCCTTGTATAGATCCCAAGGGCTGAAACATGTCGACCTATTGCGAAGAGTATTGTCGAATCTCCACTACTCTACCTTATGCACTTTTTTAATCCTGACAGTGAAACCTACACAGTAAAGCCTTTTTTGGTATTCACTAGCCAGTTTTAACTTCACCACTAGTTTTCTCACCACTAGTTTTCTCACCACTGATTCTCTAGCACTGCTCTCTTTTACCTCACTCACAGTATAAGGAACACTACTCCTTGTACATACAGCCTCATCCTCGCTGAACAAAATCCCTGGACTCCTCCCTCTTAGTGAGGGGGTTGTAGCCCCCTTTGGAACTAGGTTTTTCCACTGGAGGAACGAACCCGATGATGAAGCATGTCACCTCTTGATGAGTGAGGGCTCCAGTCCTCTTTCGGGATTATCCCTGTGGGGATTCAATTCACCTGCCTTGGTCTTTTGTGTTGACTACCTTCTTAGACCCGAGATGACCTCTGTGTTTACTTAGTATATGGGGAAACTTCATCTTGCTGGTCTATAAACTTTTTCCCTTTGACCCTCCTAATTCCTGTTGTTTATGCCATACATTTGAGCCAGTGACCGTGATTTGGGTGACCATGGGTATATGCCTATCACTACAGCGAGTGTGGCTTTGGCATTGGCAGTGACACACCGCTGTGGCCTGGCAGTAGCTACCGTGACATGGTTGCCATACATTGCTAAGAATGACAGTGATTTGGGTGGCAGAGCATGCCAACCGCCATTTGACCATGGGTATATGCCTATCACAACTGCGAGTGTGGCTTTGGCTTTGGCATTGGCAGTGACATACCACTGGCGCCAAGCGGTAGGTACCGCGACATGGCTGCCATACATTTAAGCCAGTGACCGTGATTTGGGTGGCGTAGCATGCCAACCGCCATTTGACCATGGGTATATGCCTATCACTACACCGAGTGTGGCTTTGGCATTGGCAGGAACATACCGCTGGGGCCAGGCGGTAGCCACCGTGACATGGCTGCCATACATTTGAGCCAATGACTGTGATTTGGGTGGCAGAGCATGCCAACCGCCATTTGAACATGGGTATATGCCTATCACTACCACAAGTGTGGCTTTGGCATTGGCAGTGACACACCGCTGGGGCCAGGTGGTAGCTACCGCGACATGGCTGCCATACATTTGAGCCAGTGACCATGATTTCGGTGGCGGAGCATGGCAACCGCCATTTGGCAATACACATATATCTATCACTACCGCGAGTGTGGTTTGGACATTGGTGGTGACACACCGCTGGTGCCAGGTGGTCGCTACCGCGATATGGCTGCTATACATTGGTGCCAGTGACCGTGATTTGTGTTGCAGATCACTTTGACAGCACCTATGGACACATCACAGGGGCCACTTGATTAATGGCACATGATTGTGCACACAATGTCAATGTGACATTTACACCACTGCTGACTACACATGCCATGTTTGATATGATTTTGAACATTGGCATGTACTCCCTCACATGTCACTTGTGATTTAGCTGAGCGTGTACACAGAACAGTGTTGTGATGGACTCTCCAATGGGTACACATGTCAATGTGTGAAAGGGCTGAGCAACTTATGGTGATGAATGTCTTGTTACACAATGTGCAGATTTGACTGTCTACTTTTCTTGGCTCATGCACATACTTGACAATAAACGCACAATCTTGGGTCATTGTGCGGTTGATTTGTGCCCTGTGTGACTTACGCAAGAACGTGTGGCAGGTACAGCAGCTAGGTAGGAGGCAGTAGTGTTGCTGTTTCACACATATGCTGTTGGTACTACCCTCAGCGCTACTCGTGCAAGATGTGGCCATATCCCTTTGTGCATTCACTTAGTCGGATATTGTTTGGAGATGCTAGCTGTGTGAAAAGTGGACAGGTGTACGGATGGTGTCGCTGAAGGTGTCCCTCCATGTAAGTTGTGCTGTAAGCTGGACTATGATCCTAGTCATTGTTGCCGTTGTGTCAGTCAAAACGTAAGATGTCGGACACATCTCCTGGTGGATTGCATTGACTTTCATCTCACCTAGGAGGAGACCAAATGTGCATCGTCCCTACACAGTGCTGGCAGACATGGAGGATGAGGACGTCATACGGAAATTCCATCTGGATCGAGACACCCTCCAAGACCTATGTGCAATGTTGGAGCCCCACCTGCAGCCTCGCTGGACATATCCAAGTGCTTTCACACCAACCTCTAAGGTGATGGCGGCCCTGCATTGTTTTGCTTCTGGATCATTCCAGTACACGGTGTCCAGCGCAAGTGGGTTGTTGCAACCTATGTTCAGCACGGTGCTATGTGATGTTCTGTCCGCTATGATGATCTAGAAGGACAGATATATCCATTTCCTCAGGATGAATGAATTGGTGGCTGTGAAGGGAGATTTTTATGCACTTGGGCACATCCCCAATGTTGTTGGTGCCATTAACTGCACACATGTTGGCCTGGTTCCACCACAGGCATGTGATCACATATACAGGAAGAGGAAGCATTTCCATTCCATCAATGTGCAAGTGGTGCGCCAGGCGAATATGATCATCTCACACGTCTGTGCCAAATTCCCTGGCTTGGCCCATGACTCGTACATCATGCGTAACAGCATTGTGCCACGGCTGATGGATAATCTGCTTCCGGAGCATGCATGGATTGTGGGTAAGTACGAATAGTCCAGTAGCGTGCTGTGTGCGTGACATGCTGTCCTCTGCCACAGTTACATTACAAAGTTGCTCTGTGTATCTCAAACCTAGGTGATTCAGCATATCCCAACCATCCTTGTTTGCTGAGCCCACTGCGGAGTCCCAGGATCCCAGCTGAAGTCCGCTACAATGATGCCCATGGGAGGACACATCGTGTGGTGGAGCATACATTCGGTCTTCTGAAGTCACGTTTTCGCTGCCTGGACAAGACCAGAGGTGCACTGATGTACTCACCCAAAAAGGTGTGTCAGATTGTAGTTGCATGCTGCATGCTCCACAACCTGGCCTTGCGCAAGGAGATCCCCCTGCTCCTGGATGCTGATGAGCAGCCAAACTGACACATGTACAGTGACAAGGATAGTGGAGAGGAGGAAGGTGTCGACCTGCGTCAACAGCTCATCGCACGCTACTTCACTTGAAGGTGAATGACAAAGTACAACGCAGCCATTGTCTGCTGATGTCGCTGTTGTTGGAAAGGTGTATGTGAGCTTTGTGACTGCAGCCTGTTGTTGACTCAGTGCTGGCTGCCAATTTTTCTGGGACAGGGTAGTTTGGCACAGACACAGGATGTTTATGTTGGTACTGTTGCTCATTGTGATGTGTGCAGATTGGAGTACCCTGATGACAAGTGTTGTGTGATGACTGTGATGCCACCACCTGACTAGTGAAAATTGTTCTGTTGTTTTTTCCTAGGTCCCTTCAGCCTCTCCTTGCCTACAAACAATCTGTACTCCAGGTACATTGTAAACACGGTGAAGACTGCACATCCTGGACTAAACACGGAGCAGACACAACAACATGTGTGTGTAAGGAGTGTTTATTTACAATGGGTCCATGTCGCAGGGGAGTGAACATTTACAAAAAGGTGAATAGTTTTAGCAGTGAGTTGTCAGTGATGGTAGATGAGACAATCGAGTAGTCGCCACATTGATGTGGTGACCCAGTCCAACAGACGGATGCCATTGACAAGGCAGTGTGGGGATGGACAGTCAACAAAGTCAATGCAATAGTGAAGAGGGTTGCCATCATGGCTGACTCCTTGACTGGCGTTTGGCAGGTGCTTTGCCACGGGTTCCTCCCTTGGATTTCTTAGGACGGCCCCTTGGTTGTTTGGTAGGGGGTCCTCTGCTGCAGGGCCAGTGGAGTCTGAGGAGTCCCCCCTCTCCATGCCTGCAGGGGAGGATGTGGAACTGTCATCCTGCGGGACACCGGAGGGAGGTGGAGGTTTTGGTTGTGCGGCAGACCTGTCCCTCAGAACCGCCACTAGCTGGCCCAAGAGGTCCACAATTTGGCCCATGCGGGTGTCCATGGACCTCAGCAACAGGCGGAGCTCATGTGAATCTTCCTCAGCCCGATCCATTCGTCCCTGGGCCCGTTCATAGGCCCAAAGGACTCTGGTGATGTTGTTCAGGGCTTCGGTCCCAGTATCCTGTTGGCTTCGACTGACCCTTGCCCTCCTACCTGCCCTGCTGCCACGGACCTGTTGCCTCCCCACTAGAGGCACCCGCCTACTCTCCCTGCCCTCCTCAGTTGTGGGGTGGGGTGGTCATCCTCAGGGGCAGGGAGAGTGTTGCAGGCAGCACTGGTGGTGGAGGAGGCCGCACCGGTTGTTACAGCAGGGGTCAGCGTAGATGTTGTTGTTGCTGCAGAGGTGGTAGGGGGGACAGTGGGGTCCTGGGAGCTGTTGCGTCCTGGCACACCAGATGGGCTGTCTTTGAGCTCGGCGTCCTCCAAATCCAGGGAGTCTGCATCCAAGAGTCCTTGTTCCGGGGGTAGAGACTGGCTCTGCAGGTTGATGTCGTCCTCTGCAGTCAGTTCTTGGTCACCTGTGGGACAGACAGGATATGGTCATTGACGTACACACCTCAAGCTTTGTGTTTGATGTATCATATATTACTGGTTAGGCAACACACAGTTGACTATTTCACACATTGTATGTCTGCACAGTAATGTTCCTCATGACATGATTTGGAGGTACATACATTAAATGTACATGGTGTGACATGTCGATGGATTCCATGCCCCACATGTCGATTCTGTGATTACGAGGACATGTTGTCATCTGACAACTTGCAGCAATACAACTTGATGTGATGCATCTTTGCTAATTACTCTGCCTGTCAGGCGTTACATCTGAGCATGTACCAGGCATTCTCATCTCATGCATACCTTTGTCATATCCTGGGCTTAGATTTATTGGTTCGACAGACCATGCTTGGTTTGTTTTCATATGGTCCTTCAAGCTCAGCCCCATGTAACTTACAGATAGCATTCAGTGCTGTGCATGTTTGTGCCCAGAATTGCTTTGAGATGGAATTTGTTGACTCACACTTCTGTTTCTGTGACAGTTACAGACGCTTAGCTGTCTGCACACTGTAAGTGGCGATTGTATCAGTGTCAATCTTGGTGGGATGTGAGGGCTGGTGTTGTCATTTGGCTCCATGCTTTTTGAGAGGAATGGCGGGGTGCATGCACTGTCTACTTACCAGTTCTGTTGTCACATTTGGGTGGATTTTGTGACACGTCTCTCTGGGTGTGTGCTGGAGTGCTCCCTCCTGCTCAGGGGTGGAACAAGAGAGCATAAGACGGCCACCTACCTGTTAGGTGAAGGTGAACAATACAATGGCTGCCACATGCATCTGGGTGGGAGGGAGTGCTCCATCGTGCTAAGCTGGGGAACACGGGGGCATGGTGGGAGAAGTGGTGCAGGCCTCCCACCACAAAACAGCACAACCTGTGAAGATGGCTCCCTACCTGTAGGTTTGGTGGGTGTACTACAATTGCCACATGCTTCCTGAGTGGATGAGGAGAGTGCCACATCCTGCTCAGGGGTGGGGCTCGGGGGCCTTGTGGGAGTTGTAGTGCAGGCCTCCCACCACCAAACACCCCTCCTTGTGAAGAGGGCTACCTACCTGTATGTTTGTTTGTTGTGATACAATGGCTGCCACATGCTTCTGGGTGGGAGGGAGTGCTCCATCCTGCTCAGGGGTGGGACAGGGCTGCCTGGTGGGAGTTGTATTGCTGGCTGGCTGTACACATGCAACCCTGGGAATGTTGCAGGCTACCTTTGGGGTGAATTAGATGGAGTGGATGTTACATCTGGGGGTCCTGTGTTGGGTTTTGCGGTGCATATGACTGTGCTTGGGCCTAGGAGGTGTAGCTTTGTAGTTGTGCAAGACAATACATAGCAGTGTGATGGTAGATATTTGTTTGTACTCACCAGCCTGCACTCCCCCGGGTATTCCTGTGAGACTCTCTGGATGCAGTATGGAGAGCACCTTCTACTAACTTTACGTCTGCACTCGGGCCAGAAATTCCGGCCTGGAGGCGGAGCTTCTGGCCCGGAGGCGGGGCTTCCGGCCCGAAGGTGGAGATTTCGGCCATGGCTAAATCTCTGCCACTGGCCGGAATCCCCACCTCTGGGCTGGAAGCCCCGCCTCCGGGCCGGAATTTCTGGCCCCAGTGCGGACGTAAAGTTAGTAGTCGTAAATCCATTCTGTGAATACCAAAAGTAGTAAGTGCATTCTGTGAATACCAAAAGTAGTAAGTTTAGGATTTTGTCTTAAGTTAATTCTGTGAATCGGGTCCTCCATCTTGGGTATTGCAGCCTAGTGGGCCCGAATGCCAACTTAAGCAAAAACAGACATAACAGTAATTAAAATATAGAAATGGAGATTCTAATGTTTAAACCCACACTAATCCCAATATATATTAGTATTTCCCTAGCTGTAGCAACATTTAAAGCGAAAATACTCACCATTTGGTAATACTGGAAAGCACAATCACAAAGCAACATAAATCATGCAATTTTCTATTTCACCACAACCTAAGGATAGTTTGCGTACCATAATTAATTAATTAATTATTCTGCCATGCAATTTGCATTTTAGTCCCACGTGTATCTCGTGTTTATCAAGGTGTAAAAGTTGATTAGTAAGATTTCACTACAAACAGTTAGTGCAAGTTAGATTTAGAATGATTACTTAATTAATTTCATGCAATTTAGAGGAAGTATACAAAATTTAGTTTTACCTGCTCCATCAATCCCTCCTTTGGTGATTTTTAACATCACCACTAATTACTACATTTTCAAAATTTCTCTACGGGAATGGTTTTATTCAGTCCCACTTGCATTTGTTAGGCTACATCATAGTGTTTCCCATATTGTTCTCTAAGTCTATATACTATAGCCCACACTGGCCATATATAGAATATATTGCCCACCCACGCACAGTATCCAGTATTCAATTTTGTTTCCAGAGGATCATAATCCATCATAATGTAATCGCCAGCATCGAGTCATCAATCATCCTAGTTCCGGCACTAAAGGTTGCTCGGCCGCTTGTCCGCTTCATAGCTGGAGTCGACTTCAGTTTGTAACTTGCACTAGGGTAGCCCTCCATTCTGTTTTATTTTACTTTAACATTGCTTATCAATCAAGGTTTCTTGTTTGGCAGTCTTCTTCTTGTGTACCGTTCTTCTACTACTCGTTCCCTAGTCTTCCTCAGGTGACTGACTGTCTCATTGTCTTTTTTTGCAAATGCTACTGTCTATACTACCACTACCACCACCATGGCACGGCACCTTGAGAAACCAAACCATCACCATGCAGCCATCGCTTCGCCTATAAAATATAAACATCAATCACAAGTAAGTGTGGGGAGGCATAATGTATGTACTATGGAAATTAATTAATTGACACACCCACACCATTCCGAGTCCAAAGGGGTTTTAGTTGCAGACTGCATAGACTAGGAGGAGAGACTAAGAGTACGAGTAGGACAAGTCACAAGTGAGGGTACCGCATCTCTCTGTTCATGTGTTACACTATCGAAAGATTTCAATCAAAAACTGGCTGCGGCCCTGCAACAAAGAGAAAAGTACGTAGTAATAGTAACGCCCCCACAAAAGATTGATATCATATGTAAACTATAAGTAATTTATTCCCCTAAAAAATAAACTAGAATTAAAAAAACACAACACCTGACCCACACCTCTCCCTAACCCCAACCAATGTCAAGCAGTAAGTCCAACTGTCCATAAAGTAAAAATCAAAATGTCCATTAAAAAAACCCACAAAAAAAGGTTTTCCCTACGACCAATGCCCACCCACCACAAAAAAATAAATAAAAAAGGAGCAAGTGTCAAGACGGAGATCTAGCGGAGGGCTCGCCGGATCTTCCGCTCTAGGGTGTTTAACCACTCCTCAATCCTGTCCTCTAGGTGTGCCATCTGGAGGAGCATGCAGAGCTGAAATGTCTTGCAAGAATGACAGGGGTGGGCAGCAGTGTTTGAAGTGCGGTGGGCGGCTGCCAGACCATAGCGCCATACCATCGGAGGCACTTGGGGGGCCTGGCTGGGGCCCGGAGCATTGAAGGAGGCTGCAGCTGCTGCCTCCTCCTCCAGAACCACCTGCCACCAATATTCGTCCCAAAGTGCCTCCAGCTTCCGTTGCCGGGCCCTGGCTGCTAACTTCTGCCTGGTAGATTGCTATGGTTGGGAAGCCGTAGCTGTATCAAGAAAGAAAAAAAACAATTGTAACCAATACTCTTAGCAAAACAGTAACACAAAATTATACACATAGTGGCACAGTAGCACAAGCAAGCATTGTACATAACATTTGTGGTATCCTCCACTTCTTCGGCCCCTAACATTTGTGTGCGTTTCAGGCATTACTAGGTACTATGGAGTAGACAAGTCCCTTTCTTCTCTCTCTGGATAAGCTAAATTAACCTTGTAGGCATGCCAGCTCAGTCAGCTTGCACCCTTAGCAGACATACTCGTGTCGCAGTAGCAGACTCACGTTACTTTACTACTGTCTGCAGGTGGAGAAGCTGTAGTCTACAACTACACAATTATCTATTTTTCTATTATGGCCATGCTCTGGTAAATCAATGGCACCTGCTCAATTTCACATTCACCCTGACTACTACAACAAAACATATGAAATCTGATATGAAAGATTATATATGGGACGATGTGAGGTGCTACTGTTGTTTGATTGTAACCATGCAGCCGATAGGCCGCCCATGGCTGACATGGTCGAAATGACATAGGTAGGGAGTGGACCTCGGAGTGGAAGGTAGGCGATTGACAATGGGTGGGTACATACATACACAATATACATGTTGTGATTGCAAACTACTGTGAGTCAAGGGAGTATTCTGAAATACAACCTTGAATCAAAAACCTTGCAAAAAAACACAGTCCTTCTTTTTTCTTGCCAGTGATTTTTCCATTTATCATTGAATTGCTCTTCTGGCATTATTTTTGTATTCTAATCTTCACCCTTGGCTTTGCTACGCTGGCACGGTTTACTTTTCTTTTACATTCTTTTCATCCAGTGACAGTCTCTACCTATGCTATGAATGAATACTATCCAGGCATCCATCCTTTCAAAGTAAACATGGCTATCACTCTTCTTAATCTCAAACCCCCGGAGGATTCCTTTCACCCACCCAGGCAGGCATCCTTTCTTTCACCTTTCACCCATCCTTCAACTACCCATGCATCTTATCAGCCACCTATGCATCCCGGGCCCCCTTCCTTCACCCACTCATCCTTCTCTGCCAGTCATATATTACATGTCACCTGTCCTTCCTCCTTCCCTCCTTCTTTCCCTTTGCAGCGAGTGTATTGTCAATAGGTAAGGAATATAACTTACCACCGCCCGCCGGTTCTGCTGGCTCACCCACCCCCTGCAGCTGACGCATCTGCTCCCTCCTTACTGGCGTCACCTTCGCCGCTGGCCCCGGCACTGGTGGTCGGTTCACCTAGAAAAAACAATGCACATTTTTTAGTAGCCATATACGCCGCCCCCTATTTTATTTTTCACAAGTAAGATTGAAAATACAATACATACATACACCACACACATCACTAGTACAAATTGGGTATTAGAGTAGACAGTCTGTCCTATCCTATCAAAAATTAAAAAAAATCTACTTGGGCATTTTGTTGGTGGCCATTTTTGAAAAGCCTCTTAAGAAGAGGACAACGCACCGGAGTGGACTCAGCGGCCAGAGCGATTGGTGAATCTGAGTTTAAAAAGAAAGAGTGGCCACTGGCCGGACAATCTGACACGAGGTCTCTCTTGGTTGTAAAATATAATGGTGCCATCTTCCTCCTCCTCCTCATGCTTCCCGCCGCGGTGCACGGTAATCCGTTATTCAGTGTTCACCATCAACTGCTCCTAATAAAAATAGTTCTAGGCCTAGACGAGAAAAAGTAAAATACACCACTTTGGGGTGTCCAACGTGACCATCGTTTTATTTACTGATTGAGCATGAGAAAGAAAGTAAAAGTAAGCCTTCTCATCTCAACAAACATGCGTAGAATACCTTACGTGGGCATGCAATCTGCACAGCGGAGTACTAGCACTAGTAGTAAAGGACTGTTGGACCTGGCCCTTTTGGCCGGTTCACCCCTAAACTTTTTGCAATTATCCTAGGCTTTTTCCCTGTATAGTGTTGGTGGTTTTTGGCCTCTGTGTACTTTAGCACTGTGGCCCGGTGTAAAGTGCGTGTGCGCTGAGTGCGTGTGGTGAGACTGGCCTGCCCTCCCATAGGAATGCATGGGGGATATGTGTGTCCATAGTAATTCCTGGTGCGAGAGGAGTGCAGGGTCGAGTTTAGTATGTGCGAACTCGTGAGAATAAAAGCTGCGCATGGTGTGCGCAGATTTAGTGTGACTGGTGGAGAAGTGCCACTTTTAGAAGTTGGCATTTCTGTGTACAGTGTGATGTGAATTGCCTGTCTGGCTTGTGATTGACAGGTGCTGGATGGTGTGGGGAATTCCAGGAGCCAGGGTGAGTCTGCCCGTGGTGAATGGAGAGATCTGCATCTAGATGGGAGGGAGGAGTTGCACCTGGGACCTGAATGGGGCTGGACCTTCCCTTCACAATGCTGGCTCCACCTCCTGTGATGCGTCTGATGTCCCTGACCTGTCCTGTGTATAGAAGAGAGGGGCTGAGCAAAACAAAGTGCTCCAGAACCAGTTGCAACTGGTTCTCCCCTTGCCCTACAGTTTGTGACAAAGGAAATGTGGGTATAAGATGGGGCTGTGACCCCATGAAAAGGTTCTGTTGTGCTTGTGTTCTTGAGGGGGCACGCTGCCAGGAGGAACCGCTGCGGGACCCAGCTTCTGCTTCCTGAGGGTCCCTGCATGCTGGCCTGCCTGGCTGCGCTTTGCTGGGTTCTCCCCAGCACCAAGGACTCATTGTTTCTGCCTGCCTGCGCCTTTCTGGAGAAGAAGGGCTGCCTGCTCCCTGATCGCATCAGGTGGGAGACAGGCTGAGCGCTGTGTTGTGGTTACCAAGGGGGGAAGCAGCGACTGGTGTCCTGCAGCGCTGATTTATCAGGAAGCGAGTGCCCACCCCGCAATGGCCTTTTTCTAAAGCGGGTGCCCAACCCGCGTTATGGCCACGTCGTTAACTTAATTAATAGCGGGTGCCCACTCCGCATTTTTGCCGCATACTGCCTTTAATTGATAGCGGGTGCCCACCCCGCAGTTTAGGAGAAAGAGAGAGCGGATGCCCACCCCGCTCCCCAAATACTTATGGGAAGCGGGTGCCCACCCTACAGTTTTGCGCGTTGAAGCGGGTGCCCACCCCGCATTACCGAGTTCAGGGACCAAATCACCGCCGCGACCCGGAAGAAACAGGAATTCAGGCAACCTTCGGGGGTGGGCCTTGAGAAGGAAGCCGAGTTCGACCGAGGCAGCCTCAGCGCGATCATTGAATCTTCCAGGCGGGACTCCCCTAGTGCAGAGGGAGTCCCGCGGGCAGCCTTAACACCACCAGGAGAGAAGGCGGCAGCCCCGTGTCCGCCCAAACCCCGCGATGCGACCGAAGCTCTGCTGGCAGGGGAGAAAGCGGAGAAGTGCTGCCGGTGAGTGGAGCTCGAGATAGTCCGTGTTTGGGGGAGGCAGAGTCAGAGCGGCCCTGTCTGGCAGCGGGCCGCTCCCACGTTGTTGAGCAGCTTCTGGAGTGCTCCACAGTTCGTTAGGGGCAGGTTCTGTTCTTGTGGGGGCAAATCTGTTTTAAGAGCCCGTGTGCTCCAACGTGGGGAGCAATTTTATTACAAAGCTCAGTGGGGGCAGTATGCAGGACAGCGTCTTTCTGGTGATTGCCACAAGTGTGAGGGCCATAGTTAGAGGCCGTGTCCTCGCTGGTGACTGGCGCGCCCTTGCACCTCGTGAAGGGGGACAGCTTTATTTTTAAGTTGCGAATCTCCGAGTAGGTCTCCCCAGGCCCTGTGAGTGCCAGAGCCTCCGAATCTTCACAGCTGCCCCGTTTTGTCAGTGGGCAGCTGCAACGTTTGGGGACCCATTCCATTTCAGAGTCCCAGAGTGGGCCTCAGAGGGCATGCTGGTGCCCATGATCATTTCTACAGCTGCCCAGCAATTAGTGGGCAGCTGCCACGTTTAGGCCTGATCTTTTGCGCCTTCTGCTTTTGCTGCGTGCGCAGCCAGCCCTGACACTGTTGGACGTAGGGTGTTGGAGCCCTGGGAGAGGCCAGTTGGCCTGGGGACAGTTTTTCATGTGTTGTGCCCCCGCTTGGGGCACACTGTGGTTATGCTGGTAATTACATAATGTAATTGAGGTGATGTTTTATACCTAATGGGATGCCTACAATGATTCATGCGTAATGCGTAATGCTAATGGTTTCTAGATCACATGTGCTTATGTCTACAGTGATTGCAGACTGTGTTTTAGGCCTAATGTGAGGATTATTGCATAGGGTGATTTACGTTGCATGATCTAGGCCTCAGTTCAGTATTTCACCAGTATTTACTGGTTGTGCTCTACAACTATTATTTGTGCTACATTTACAATTGGTGATTTGTGATTGTTCTGACAGTGGCCCAGTGGCCCTGTCATGTGTATATAATCCCCTGTAGATACTGCCCAGTGCCAGTTGGCACAGTGTATATTATGTGATTATGATCTAATGTGTTTATTATAATACAAAGGCTATTTTTGATATAACCTTGTGTGGAGTTCCTTTTGTAGTGTGCCTGGGGTGTTGTTGCTGAGTGCACGCGCAAACGCTTTACACATTGCCTCAGGGATAAGCCTGACTGCTCGCGCCAAGCTACCAAGGGGGTGAGCAGGGGTGATCTTTGGCGTGTAACTTCCCAGCCCTGACTTAGAGTGGTGGTCTCTGCCTGGCTTTGGCACAAGCCTTAGCCAACCAGAAATCCCATTTCTAACAAGGACCAATGTTTTCTCTGAGTCTTACAGTAGTACCACCACTAGGCAGTCCACAAAATATAAGGGGAGAGGGGAATCTGACTGAAAAACCAGAATACATTATAAAGCAAGCTACAGAAAGACTAATAGTAGTACAGAGTCAGAGGCAGTTAGATTTGATGTAGAAAACCAAAACAGACACTAAAAATATAAAAAATTAAGTTGGTAGGTAATGCAGGGATAAGAAGAATTTAGAAACAGATAGATCAAAGACGATTCGATAAAAAATAAAATTAGGAAACGGAAATAATAGTTTAAAAAAATAAGGTGCGGTAAAAGTTAGGGGCATACGTATAAATATTAACACCAGGAGGATTTACTGGGACCAGCAGAGCCACTGGCCGAGGAGCAATCCTGGGAGGCACCGCCAGCTCCCGCTGCGGCAGACCCCGCCTTCTTCTTGTCCCTGGATGCTGATCATGTAAGACATAATTAAAGAGACAAACATTGATTGATGTGAAATAAATATTACAAAATCGCTCCCAAAACTGCCTCTGTCTGTACTAGTCTGTCTGTGCCACCCTTTCTTCTGGTTTCCAGTCAGCTTTCCCTCTCCCCTTATATATTTTGTGGACTGCCCAGTGGTGGTACTGTAAGGCTCAGCGAACCCACTGGTCATAGTCACTTGCTACTCCTTGTGCTACTCCTCTGCCGTGCAGATTACATGCCCAAGTAAGGTATTCTATGCATGTTTGTTGAGATGTGAAGGCTGTCTTTTACTTTCTCATGTCATTGCTCAATTAGTAAAACGAGAGGGTCGCCATGGTAACGTTGCACACCCCATAGTTGTGTCTTCTTCTTCTTATCTAGGCCTAGTATGAGTAACAGCAGTTGATGGTGAACTGATTACCGTGCACCATGGCTGGAAGGAAGTATGAGGAGGACAGACCCAGTGCATTTGTCAACCAAGAAGACCTTTATGTCCGATTGTCCGCCCAGTTGTCCACTCTTATATCTTTTCAAAAACTCATATACATCAATAAGCAGAGCAGACATCGATGTACCTATCCAGCAACTCACCTAAACCGGTTTGGTGGTGGTGAACACCACCCTCTGGTTTGCTGTGGAGTGAGACCGGCCAACCTGAGTATGAGACAATCTTGGCAGGCTACTCACGTGGCTGGTATAATCAGTACGGGGTCCTACTATTTGTCTGTGTCGCTCCCGCCTTGGGTATGTCGTGTACCTACTTACAGGGCACTAACAGGTACAACACCTAAACCAAACAAGTAAGCCTCGTATCCTGACATGTGCAGGAAGGATGCGTGCCCTTTCCGGCTGCAGTACAGTGGAAAAGTGTCCTAAGGTCAGGAAAAGACAGTTGTCAAAAACCAGGAGGAAAAAAACCCAAAAGGTTTTAGGGAAATCCCCCAAAGAAGGGCAATGTCCAACAAACAGGCAGCATCAGAGTAGGGAGACTGAGGTGTCAAGCATGTAGGAATGGAAACTCAGGAGAGGGGCAGAGAGTGTGAGAAGGCACAGAGTGCCACCAGGGCAGCGCAGAGTGTGAGAAAGCACAGAGTGCCACCAGAGCAGCGCAGAGTGTGAGAAGGCACAGAGTGCCACCAGAGCAGCGCAGAGTGTGAGAAGGCACAGAGTGCCACCAGAGCAGCGCAGAGTGTGAGAAGGCACAGAGTGCCACCAGAGCAGCGCAGAGTGTGAGAAGGCACAGAGTGCCACCAGAGCAGCGCAGAGTGTGAGAAGGCACAGAGTGCCGGCAGCGCAGAGTGTGAGAAGGCACAGAGTGCCACCAGAGCAGCGCAGAGTGTGAGAAGGCACAGAGTGCCACCAGGGCAGCACAGAGTGTGAGAAGGCACAGAGTGCCACCAGAGCAGCGCAGAGTGTGAGAAGGCACAGAGTGCCACCAGAGCAGCGCAGAGTGTGAGAAGGCACAGAGTGCCACCAGGGCAGCGCAGAGTGTGAGAAGGCACAGAGTGCCACCAGGGCAGCGCAGAGTGTGAGAAGGCACAGAGTGCCACCAGGGCAGCGCAGAGTGTGAGAAGGCACAGAGTGCCACCAGAGCAGCGCAGAGTGTGAGAAGGCACAGAGTGCCACCAGGGCAGCACAGAGTGTGAGAAGGCACAGAGTGCCACCAGAGCAGCGCAGAGTGTGAGAAGGCACAGAGTGCCACCAGGGCAGCGCAGAGTGTGAGAAGGCACAGAGTGCCACCAGGGCAGCGCAGAGTGTGAGAAGGCACAGAGTGCCACCAGAGCAGCGCAGAGTGTGAGAAGGCACAGAGTGCCACCAGAGCAGCGCAGAGTGTGAGAAGGCACAGAGTGCCACCAGAGCAGCGCAGAGTGTGAGAAGGCACAGAGTGCCACCAGAGCAGCGCAGAGTGTGAGAAGGCACAGAGTGCCACCAGAGCAGCGCAGAGTGTGAGAAGGCACAGAGTGCCACCAGAGCAGCACAGAGTGTGAGAAGGCACAGAGTGCCACCAGGGCAGCGCAGAGTGTGAGAAGGCACAGAGTGCCACCAGGGCAGCGCAGAGTGTGAGAAGGCACAGAGTGCCACCAGGGCAGCGCAGAGTGTGAGAAGGCACATAGTGCCACCAGGGCAGCGCAGAGTGTGAGAAGGCACAGAGTGCCACCAGGGCAGCGCAGAGTGTGAGAAGGCACAGAGTGCCACCAGAGCAGCGCAGAGTGTGAGAAGGCACAGAGTGCCACCAGAGCAGCGCAGAGTGTGAGAAGGCACAGAGTGCCACCAGAGCAGCGCAGAGTGTGAGAAGGCACAGAGTGCCACCAGAGCAGCGCAGAGTGTGAGATGGCACAGAGTGCCACCAGAGCAGCGCAGAGTGTGAGAAGGCACAGAGTGCCACCAGGGCAGCACAGAGTGCCACCAGAGCAGCGCAGAGTGTGAGATGGCACAGAGTGCCACCAGAGCAGCGCAGAGTGTGAGAAGGCACAGAGTGCCACCAGGGCAGCGCAGAGTGTGAGAAGGCACAGAGTGCCACCAGGGCAGCGCAGAGTGTGAGAAGGCACAGAGTGCCACCAGAGCAGCGCAGAGTGTGAGATGGCACAGAGTGCCACCAGAGCAGCGCAGAGTGTGAGAAGGCACAGAGTGCCACCAGAGCAGTGCAGAGTGTGAGAAGGCACAGAGTGCCACCAGGGCAGCGCAGAGTGTGAGAAGGCACAGAGTGCCACCAGAGCAGCGCAGAGTGTGAGAAGGCACAGAGTGCCACCAGAGCAGCGCAGAGTGTGAGAAGGCACAGAGTGCCACCAGAGCAGCGCAGAGTGTGAGAAGGCACAGAGTGCCACCAGGGCAGCGCAGAGTGTGAGAAGGCACAGAGTGCCACCAGAGCAGCGCAGAGTGTGAGAAGGCACAGAGTGCCACCAGGGCAGCGCAGAGTGTGAGAAGGCACAGAGTGCCACCAGGGCAGCGCAGAGTGTGAGAAGGCACAGAGTGCCACCAGGGCAGCGCAGAGTGTGAGAAGGCACAGAGTGCCACCAGAGCAGCGCAGAGTGTGAGAAGGCACAGAGTGCCACCAGGGCAGCGCAGAGTGTGAGAAGGCACAGAGTGCCACCAGGGCAGCACAGAGTGCCACCAGGGCAGCGCAGAGTGTGAGAAGGCACAGAGTGCCACCAGAGCAGCGCAGAGTGTGAGAAGGCACAGAGTGCCACCAGGGCAGCGCAGAGTGTGAGAAGGCACAGAGTGCCACCAGAGCAGCGCAGAGTGTGAGAAGGCACAGAGTGCCACCAGGGCAGCGCAGAGTGTGAGAAGGCACAGAGTGCCACCAGAGCAGCGCAGAGTGTGAGAAGGCACAGAGTGCCACCAGAGCAGCGCAGAGTGTGAGAAGGCACAGAGTGCCACCAGGGCAGCACAGAGTGCCACCAGAGCAGCGCAGAGTGTGAGATGGCACAGAGTGCCACCAGAGCAGCGCAGAGTGTGAGAAGGCACAGAGTGCCACCAGAGCAGCGCAGAGTGTGAGAAGGCACAGAGTGCCACCAGGGCAGCGCAGAGTGTGAGAAGGCACAGAGTGTCCGAGTGGGCGTATAGTTCCATGAGCGAGGCAGGAAGTGTCACCAGGGCAGCAGAGACTGTGAGAAGGCATGGAGTGTGAATACAGTGGCAGGAAGTTTAAGAAGTGCGTCAGAGAGTATTAACCAAAAGGAGTGTCATGAGGTGTACCGTGTCATTAGAGGGGAATGAAGTGTCAGGAGAGGGGGATAGAGTGTCAGGAGAGGGGGATGGAGTGTCAGGAGAGGGGGATAGAGTGTCAGTACAGTGGCAGAGAGTGGTGGAAGTGGGGCAAGGAGTGTCAGGAAATGAGCAGGGAATGTCACTAGATGGCCAGGGAGTGCTAAACTAGAGAAGGGGTCATAGCGTGGTGGGAGGGGGTGCACAGTGTCACTAGAGAGAAGTGTAGGGTATGGAGAAGGTCAGGGAGTTTCACAAGTGAGGCAGGGACTGTTAAACTAGGGAAGGGATCGTAGAGTGTTGGGAGGGGTGCAGAGAGGAGTGGAGTTTCAGGATAGGGGTAAGGAGTGTAGGAAGAAGGACCTGTGGTGATAGGAGTGGGTTAAGCAGTGTCCAGATAGGGGCAGGAAGAGTGTGTCCGGAAGAGGGCAGAGAGCGTGGGATGCAGTGGAGTGTCAGGAGATGGGCGGGGAGTGTCACTAGATGGCCAGGGAGTGTTAAAGTAGAGAAGGGATTGTAGGGGGTGCATGTTGTCACTAGAAAGGAGTGGAGGGTATGGAGAGGGATAGGGAGTGTCACAAGAGGGTCAGGGAGGGTCCGTAGAGGGGTAGGGAGGGAGTGTCTGTAGAAGGAAGAGACTTCTTCATAACCCCCCTCAGATCACCTAATCCAGCAGAACCCACCCTTTCTCCATTTCCGGTGCCAGGGTGGTGATCACAAGAAGGAAGAGAGACCAAGTATTCTCCAAAAACTCCCTCAGAGTATCAAATCCAGCAGAACCCACCATTCTCCACTTCTGGTGCCAGGGAAGGCAGTACAAGAAGGAAGAGATACCAAGCCTTCTCCAGACGTTCCCTTCGAGTATCAAATCCAGCAGAACCCACCATTCTCTAGTTCCGGCAACAGGATGTCGGCAATTACAAGAAGGAATAGACACCAAGCCTTCTCCAGAACCTCCCTGAGGATTTCTAATCCAGAAAAACCAACTCTTTCTCCACTTCCGGCACCAGGCCAGCAGTGAGTACAAGGAAGAGAAACCAAGCCTTCTCTAGAACCTCCCTGACAGTATCAAATCCAGCAGAACCCACCCTTTCTCCACTTCCGGCACCAGGCCAGCAGTTAGTACAATGAAGACATAACAAACCTTCTCCGGAAGTTCCCTCATAGTATCTAATCCAGCAGAACTCACCCTTTCTCCACTTCCGGCACACAAAAGCACAGATTAGCACCAGTTGTGTTACAATCAGTGGAACGGGTGGTCCCACAGGGCGCATCTGAAGCTCCGCCTCCAGGTCTCTACAGAAGAGCGTGACATGGGGATCCTCACCCAGGACACTCCACCTGCACTCCATGCACACAAAAGGCCACGTTAGCACCAGTTGTATTACAATCAGTGGGACGGGTGGTCCCGCAGGGCACATCTGAAGCTCCCTCCCAGGTCCCTACGGAAGAGCGTGACACAGGGATCCTCACCCAGGACACTCCACCTGCACTCCATGCACACAAAAGGCCACGTTAGCACCAGTTGTGTTACAATCAGTGCGATGGGTGGTCCCACAGGGCGCATCTCAAGCTCCGCCTCCAGGTGCCTATGGAAGAGTGTGATCGAGGGATCCCCACCCAGGACACTCCACCTGCACTCCATGCACACAAAAGGCCAGATTAGCACCAGTTGGGCTATAGCCAGTGCAACGGGTGGTCCCATGGGGACATTTGAAGCTCCGCCCGCAGGTGCCTTTGGAAGAGTGTTACATAGGGACCCCCACTGAGAGTGCTTCAGGTTCTTGCATGTGTATGTGTGGACATGCAGGTGATCACACGGCTGATGATGTGTGTACATCATGAGTGTGCCCACGTGTGCTTCCTACTGTTTTGCCATAGCCTCATGGCCGCTTTCTTTCTCCATGGTTTCCACAACCGTATCCACAGGTGCAGTTGCGGTTTCATGGAGGACGGACCTGCGGCCAGAGGGCTCCTGCTTGTTTAAGAATAGACACCCTGAAACTTACCTTGTGCTTGTTCCTTCATGAACACATGACATTTGGTGACGAGCGGCAGAAGCAGGACCCCGCTGTGCCTCTTCATTATTTTAATTTATTCGGACTCTGCTTGCAACTCGAAAGATTACTGCCCACATCCTGCCAGACGCCTTTGTCTTGAAACAAGGGACAACCAGAGCCCTGCCTATCACCTGTAAGTCACCTTTCAGACTTTTTATTCACCCTGTTGGGTCCCAGGCACACATGAATACTCTTGTTTCCCTCACACGAGATTAACCCTTCCACCCTGTAGGCCAGCATCATCACAACATGGGGCCATCTTGGATTGGCCTTGTATTACATTTCTACTGTGGCTATCTTGGTTTGGGCTCGCATATCGATTTGGTGGCAGACATCTTGGATTGGGGCAGATTTTCAATTTAACTGAACTATAAATAGTCAATTTTAAAACTTGATCTGACATTCATTTAAAAAATAAAAAGGGATACTTGAAGAAGAGACTTGTTGATTAAGAGTCATGTCCAACTTTCAGCAATTTGTTCAGATCCAACCATTTTTACAGCATCCTGGCAAACCTCTTCAACCATGGAACACATGGCACAATTCTTTTGAGAACGTTGTCAATGCAAAAAAAAAATGCCATTCTATATAGCAATCTGGGTTTTGAGGGACAGCAAGTGTTTGACAGTCTACCTCTGATAATATCATCAGGACAAAATGAAAACTGGAGTGAATACTTAGAAGCCATAACCAGACTGAAGAAAAAATTCACAGAACAGACGAAAGTATTGCTCAAAAGATTTAATTTCAACAAAAGAAACTATTGGCAGAGGAGTCAGTGGAAGAATACGTCTCGGCGCTCAGGATTTTGGCCGCAAAATGCAGTTTTGGTGTATCTGTTGAAGTTTCTGGTGGAGCAGGTAAAGCAAAATTTTGTATACCTTCTCTATTTTGCATGAAAACACTAATAACGTAATCATTCTAAATATTAACCTGTATTAATCGTTTGGAGTGTTATGGTTAACCAACATATGCACCTTGATAAACACAAGATACACACGGGACTAAAATGCTAATTGCATGGCTAATAAATTTATTGGGTAACTATGGTACGCAAACTAATTGTAGAATGTGCTGACATAGAAGATTGCATGATTTATGTTGCTTTTGTGATGATTTGTGCTCCTGGTATTACGGAATGGTGAGTATTATTGCTTTAAATGTTGCTATGAGCTAGGACAATACTAATATATATTGGGATTAGTGTGGGTTTAAACATTAGAATCTTCATTTCCATATATTAATTACGTTTATGTTTGTTTTTGCTTAAGTTTTCATTCGGGCCTACTAGGCCGCAGTACTTAAAATGGAGTTCAGAAGTGGCCACAGTCGTGTGAGCGCGATGCCTACTGCGCAGACTCGGATGGCTCTTAAGATCTCCAGGCATCCCCCGATCAGGTCACAGTGTTCCTCGTCAAGGATAGGAGCATGGAGGATTGCCAGAACTCAGCTAATGTGAACGACAGGAAAAAATAATAGAGACCTGTACCCGGAGATCTACATGTTGTTACTTCGGAACTCTCGTCTGTGAACCCGTGAAAGAATACAATTCCGAAAGATGTCATACTCTGACCCATGGGAAGCAAACGAACTTGGGAAAATCATCACTTCTTGCAAATTCAGGGGATTTAGCCAATCAGAACACTTCTGCTTTAGAAAATGTTGTACATTGTTTTCAAAGTAGGGGGAAAAAGAATATAAAAAGGGGACATTTAGTAGGAGAAAAAAGGGGTTTGTTCCAAATTTCCGTTGGTGACTGTTGGTGTGGAGGTTCGATTCGTTAGAGCGATCGCCCGGTCCCTTGGCTACATTCATGGGACTGTGTCGTGCTGAGAGAGATTTTCCTGGACTTAATTGGCTTCCTACTTAAGGCTAACAAGCTGATTCCATCTGAGTGGATTTGAGTTATGCTGTGGGTTGACGGGTTCTTCCGGAAAATGGTCGCCAATATTCGAATTTAGGTAAATATCATTGTCATGTTAATTTGTGTTCAAGATCAAAGTGTAAGAAATCGTTCATAAGAATTCTGATTTGACTATGATTGTGATTATGCTAAGCGGAGTGAATTAACTAGATAACCTAAACTTGATTAATGAGAAATGAGTCTGCGATTCTTTAATAAGGTATTGATTAACTGAAAGGTTCCGAAACTTTAAATGTGTTTTAGCTGGTTCTAAATCACCATCAACCAGTCCAACTAATTGGTCCATCGACCAAGTGGTGGAGTGCCTTGATGTTAAAGTTAGGATTCTATAGGTGCAGATGTATACAATGTATATAACGCAAAGGAATTACTCCCGATAGGTAACAAGGTACCCCCCAACATGTCCAGAGCTTCTTTCCCTCCTGTGCGCAGATTTGTGTGAGACGTATGCGTATTGGTGTTATGGGCCCCACCAATGAATGTATGTATGAGTAAAGTGTGATGACGGGTCTGTGGTGCAAGGAGGATATGTAAATGTTGCCCTTTTCCGCTGGAGCATTTCCATTAGAGATCAGTTCATATTTGGCTGCAATTCGAAGAAAGTTCAAGAACGCCTTCTTTCTTTCAGGGATCCAACACTGATGGAAGTGATCGACATGGCAAAAGCAATCCAACGTTCCATTGCCTCCAGTAGATGTATATCTTCAGACTTAATATATCAACCTGTTAGCAATGTTCAGATCCGTGAATCCATTAACGCTTTATTCATCAGGTCTAAGAGTAACAAATTTCATGGTAAAAAGAGTGCCTTTTGCAACAGGTGTGGATCTAAGACACACCTTAGCAATAACCCTGGTTGCCCTGCTGTTGGTAACAAATGCGCCAAATGTCATAAGAGGGGTCATTTTTCGGGTGTGTGCAGGAGTGTTGGGAATTTCACTCGGGTGGGGTCTGTTGACATTGCCTCCTTCACAGGGGAATGTTCACAGGACCTATCCAGACTGGTACTCACCTTTGAAGTTGACACAATTGATTCTATTTGTCAGGAGTGCAGGATCCAGACAGGTTCCAAGGCAGGGCAGGTACAGTTTAGGGCTGTCGCTTCTGCATCAGGCTTATAGGAGATTACGCCGAGTCTTGTCCATGCCCCAGGTCTCCCTGTTCATGTGGATTCTTTTGGGTTCGCTACCACGAAATTCCAAGATGGACGCTGTTCACCGCAGCAGCGGTTATCGGTCTAGTTGTTAGACCCGCGAGCGATCGCAGCTGTCCTAGCGCTCGCTCGCGATTACTGTGGCGCACTTCAACGGAATTCCTGAGGAGAAGGCAGCGTTTCTGAAGAGCTTGGTGTTTCAGTCATCATTCTACGCTTTCCGGAATAGCAGAGTTCCAGAGAAAAAGACAGCTAAGTCTTCCAGAGTTATTTGGCTGCAATAGGATTCATGGAATATGTGAACATTACAAGTTATAGTAGAATTCTACAATAGAGACAAAAGCTTATCAGAATTGTTTTCCACAGTTGTAGTTTTGGAGCCAAGTGGAATCCTACGTAGAGAACAAGGGAAACCACGAATAGAAGGATTATCAAACCTAGTAAAGATCTTAGTCTAAAGACAATAGTCTCCAGGGTAGAAGAGTGTGTGAATGGTTATATATATATATATATATATGGTTGTTCTACCTTCATTGCCTCTTCTTCAACAATCTAAAGACAAGAACCCTTCAATCATAAGTCCGCTATCAGCTGCTTATATCAAATCAATTCATCGGCAGTAAACGGATCTTTTGGACTATGAAAGGAAGCATCTCTTAGTCGTCTCACAAATACCGCACAGGTAACTTAGTTTTAGTGAGGGAAACATTGTAGTGGGATTATTTCAGTGGGCAGAGGTTACAGATAATTTGTGTTACAGGAAGACTCCTAGACGACGTTCACACCAGACCAGTATTGACGAGAGCTAGAACCAGTATCGAACAGCATACAAGAGAGCAGCTAAGCACTGTGGGAAGACAGGTACAAAGTAGTAAAGTGAAGGGTATAGTAGTGGGAAGTTATGTTAGAGGTTACATGCAAATAACGTAATTTATTGCAGGATTCAACACGAAGAAGAATAGAATCCAGTCAGAAGAAGACGAAGCAGTGCAGTCTCTCTTTCTCATTCCAACTCCCCTTTCCCCCCTCTCCTATATGTGAGTAGCAAGACTCGCAGCTAGGGAAGTTGGGAATACAGGAACTCTCATCGGCTCCTGTGGAAGCTAAAGTTTGTTGGTACTTGACAGATTGAAGTGCCCTCACAAACTTCCACCTGAGCAGGATGGCTGAGGGAATTGATGTAAAGACCTTAGCTGCTGTATTAGACGGCATTCAGAAACAATTGGGAGACACAATTGAAGAAAGTAAATCCCTTAGAGAGGAAGTAAGGCAGTCTCCTCAGGAGGCCTTGTTTTTGCGTCAACGCTTCGAGGAGTTCTCCTTGGGGTCACCAACCTTGGGTAAGGAGAGTAAGTCGACGCCTTTCTCTCCTGCACCTTCAGTCACTGAGCTGACCACTCAGGTCATACATGCTATCTCCCCAACAATTCCTTTAGCAGCCCCTGAACGTTTTAGTGGGGATCCACTTAAGGCCCAGATCTTCTTTACACAGTGTTCTTTGCACTTCTTGTGTAGACCAATCATATTTAAGGAGGATCATTCCCGGGTTGCCTTCATATTGTCTTACCTGAGTGGAGATGCTGCGCCGTGGTCAATGCCTTTGGTGAACAACAACGACGCCATTTTGTATGATTTTGAAGCATTTAAGAAAGAATTTTTACGCATTTTTGATAGGCGATCCATATCACAAGCCACAGATAACGAACTTTTAGATTTAAAGCAAGGAAATCGAGATTTGGTTGCTTATCTGGCACAATTTAATAGACTAATTGTCGAAACAAATTGGCCAGAAGAAAAGAGAGCCGCAATATTCTACAGAGGTTTAAAAGATGAGTTAAAGGATGGATTGGCGCAAATTCCTAAACGGCCTACGGAAATTTCTGCATTAATTGATTTGGTGCTACAGATCGATCAACGCCAAGGTGAAAGAAGGAATGAGAGGCGTAAGGATGTAAAATATATTCCTCCACGGTTTGACAGGTCAAGATCTGAAAATTTCAAAACCAAAGAAGGTAGTAGTGAAGAAGAACCAATGCAAATAGGGTCCGGGCGGGGACCTTTGACTAATGAAGAAAGAGAGAAGAGAAGAGTGGGCAAGCTGTGCATGTACTGTGGTAACTCGGGGCATTTTGTCAAGGAGTGTCCAAAGAAGTCCAAGAAGAATGTCTGGGTAAAAGACAGGCTCCACCAGTAGGAGGAGTTGCCCTGGTGGAAGCAGTTGACAAGACAGCTCCAGTTCCTCAATTTTTAGCGAACACCTTGCATTCGTCGGCCCCACACTTAATCATATCAGTTCTAATCAAATTTGGAAATTCAGAAGTTAATAAGATCTCGGTCATGATTGATTCAGGGGCAATGGGAAACTTTTGCGATATCAGATTTGCTCAATCTTTGAAGATTCAATTCTTGAAGAAGAAGAAACCAGAAGCTGTCCGAGCTGTGGATGGTACTAATTTATCTTCTGGCCCCATAGTGTTTGAGACTGAAGAAATTTCCTTGAGGGGTCCTGAAAATCATCTCAGTACCATACAATTCAGCCTCATAGATGCCCCTCAGTTTCAACTCATTTTGGGACTTCCTTGGTTACCGGAACACAATCCAAGGATTGATTGGGCAAAGAGATCCATTGAAATGAGCTCAGATTATTGTTTGAAGCATTGCTTTGGAAATGAAAGCGAGAATCGTTCAACTACTCCATCGTTGAGTTTGGCCAGTTCTACTCAGTCCATCTGTATGTTAGAGATTCCAAGGATTCCACAAGAATACCAAGATTTGGATTCGGTTTTTGATGAATTAGAGGCCAAGAAATTGCCGCCGCATCGAGAGTATGATTGTCGAATTGAGTTGGAGCCAGGAGCCTCACTACCGTGTAGTCGAATTTATGCACTTTCTGAAGCCGAAAATCAACATTTAAAGGAATATATTGAACAATACTTGGCAAATGGTTTCATTCGCCCTTCACAATCTCCTGTTTCATCCCCCCTCTTTTTTATTCCGAAAAAAGATGGCAAGCTCAGAACTTGTATAGATTATCGAGCCTTAAATTTAGTTACCAAAAAGAATCGGTATCCTTTACCGTTGATTTCGGAATTGCTCGATCAGGTCAAAGAAGCCAAGGTGTACACCAAGTTGGATTTGCGAGGCGCTTATCATTTGGTGCGCATTGCTGAAGGAGACGAATGGAAGACGGCTTTCCGAACCCGGCTGGGTTTGTTCGAGTATCAGGTGATGCCTTTTGATTTGTGCAATGCTCCGGCAGCATTTCAACATTTTGTCAACGATGTTTTAAGAGAGTATTTAGATCGATTTGCTGTGGTATACATTGATGACATTCTAATTTTTTCAGCTAACATGGAGGAGCATGTGCATCATGTACGAGCCATCTTGAGTAAATTATTGGAGAATCAACTATTCGTCAAGTTGGAGAAGTGTGTTTTTCACGCCCAGCAAGTGGAGTTCTTGGGGTTTGTCTTGTCATCCAATGGAGTTTCAATGGATGAGTCTAAGATTAAGGCTATAACAGATTGGCCTTCCCCACAAGGTGTAAAAGAGGTGCAGAGTTTTATTGGATTTGCCAATTTTTACAGGCGATTCATTCCCAATTTTTCGGAAAAGGTCAGCCCTTTGACTCGCTTGCTAAAGAAGGAAGCCAAATTTGAATGGACTGCAGATATAGAAAAGGCTTTTGTGGAACTGAAGAAGATATTTGTTTCTGCTCCAGTATTGCTGCATCCAAACCCTGAGGAGCCCTTCTATGTGGAGGCAGATGCATCAAATTTGGCCATTGGAGGAGTACTGTCACAGAGGCATAAAGTTACAGGACAGCTCCATCCGGTAGCTTACAGGTCGCAAAAATTATCTGCAGCAGAAATAAACTATTCAATTGCTGACAAGGAGCTGCTCGCTGTAAAAGATGCATTTCAGGAATGGCGACATTACCTGTTAGGAGCAAGACACGAAGTGACAGTTTTCACCGATCATCGCAATCTGCAATTTTTGAAATCAGCTCGAACACTCACTCCCAGGCAATTGAGATGGTCGCTATTTTTTGCCGATTACAATTTTGTGTTAACTTATCGACCCGGCGCCGCAAATGGCAAGGCTGATGCCTTATCTCGCCTTCCCTTTGGAGAAGAAGATTGCAAGAAGAAAGATGGATTAATTATCCCTACAGAGAAAATAATCAGTGTAATAGCTTATCCAGAATTTGAAGACAAGCTAAGGAATTCCCTCTCGAAGGAAGAGTTGAGTAATTGGGTCAAAGAAGGACCCGGAAGGAAGATCAAGGATGGGAAACCTTATTATTTGGAAAACCTCTTTGTGCCCCACGATGATCTGCGATTGGAAGTAATTCAACATTGTCACGACGATCTGTTGGCTGGTCACAAGGGAGTCAAGAAAACCTTGGAGCTGATTCAGCGAGAATTTTGGTGGCCTGCCATGGAAACTCAGGTGAGACAATATGTGGAATCCTGTGGTCAATGCATTAAGGGGAAATCTTCTCGGGTCGCCCCTCAGGGGTTGTTACAACCTTTGCCCCCAGCTCCCTATCCCTGGCACACCATCTCCATGGATTTTATTGTGGATCTTCCCTCTAGTTTGGGTTACTCTACTATATGGGTGGTGGTTGACCATTTCACTAAGATGAGTCACTTTATCCCTCTGAAGTCCATTCCATCCGCCATTCAGTTGTCCACTTTGTTTACCCAGCATGTAGTTAGAGCCCATGGCATTCCCAGGGTAGTAATTTCTGACAGGGGTCCTCAGTTTGTTTCCCGTTTTTGGAGAGCCTTTTTGAAAAGATTGGAAATTGATTCTCGTTTGTCCACCAGTTTCCATCCAGAGACTGACGGACAAACGGAGAGAGTCAATCAGGAACTGGAGCAGTATTTGCGTTTGTTCTTGATGGACCATGAAGGGGAATGGCCAAGTTTAATCTGGGCAGCAGAATTTGCGTACAACAATGCAACACACTCCTCTACTGGGTATTCTCCTTTTTATTTAAACTCGGGAAGGCATCCAAACACTCTAGTGGGAAGACAGGAGAGTGAGGTTCCGGCAGTGGAAGAAGTGGTACAGGGTTTACAAGAAGCCTTTAAGATAGCAACAGATAACCTAATCAAGGCTAAGAGTTCATATAAGAAACAGGCAGATAAAAAGAGACGAGCAAATCCAGTTTATGAACCTGGAGACAGAGTTTGGATTTCAACTCGCAATATGCGTCTGAAAGGAAATCGTAAATTCCAACCTCGTTTTGTGGGTCCTTTTCTAGTAGAGAGAATGGTGAACCCAGTGAGTGTCAAGGTTCAACTTCCTCCTAGGCTGAGGTTGCATCCAGTTTTTCATGTCTCGTTGTTAAAGAAGAACCCCACCAGTTTGAGAATGAAGAATCCACCAGCTCCAGTACAGATTCAATCCACGGAAGAGTTTGAAGTTAAGAGAATTATTGATTCCAAGATCAAGAAAGGAAAGTTGTTCTATCTGGTGGATTGGAAAGGCTTTGGCCCAGAGGAAAGAGCTTGGGAACCACCAGACAACTTACACGCACCCAGATTGTTGAAAGAGTTCCATAAGATGCATCCTAGTAAACCAAGAGTGAGGTAGAAGGGGGCCTTGGTGGGAGGTACTGTCAGGAGTGCAGGATCCAGACAGGTTCCAAGGCAGGGCAGGTACAGTTTAGGGCTGTCGCTTCTGCATCAGGCTTATAGGAGATTACGCCGAGTCTTGTCCATGCCCCAGGTCTCCCTGTTCATGCGGATTCTTTTGGGTTCGCGACCACGAAATTCCAAGATGGACGCTGTTCACCGCAGCAGCGGTTATCGGTCTAGTTGTTAGACCCGCGAGCGATCGCAGCTGTCCTAGCGCTCGCTCGCGATTACTGTGGCGCACTTCAACGGAATTCCTGAGGAGAAGGCAGCGTTTCTGAAGAGCTTGGTGTTTCAGTCATCATTCTACGCTTTCCGGAATAGCAGAGTTCCAGAGAAAAAGACAGCTAAGTCTTCCAGAGTTATTTGGCTGCAATAGGATTCATGGAATATGTGAACATTACAAGTTATAGTAGAATTCTACAATAGAGACAAAAGCTTATCAGAATTGTTTTCCACAGTTGTAGTTTTGGAGCCAAGTAGAATCCTACGTAGAGAACAAGGGAAACCACGAATAGAAGGATTATCAAATCTAGTAAAGATCTTAGTCTAAAGACAATAGTCTCCAGGGTAGAAGAGTGTGTGAATGGTTATATATATATATATATATATGGTAGTTCTACCTTCATTGCCTCTTCTTCAACAATCTAAAGACAAGAACCCTTCAATCATAAGTCCGCTATCAGCTGCTTATATCAAATCAATTCATCGGCAGTAAACGGATCTTTTGGACTATGAAAGGAAGCATCTCTTAGTCATCTCACAAATACCGCACAGGTAACTTAGTTTTAGTGAGGGAAACATTGTAGTGGGATTATTTCAGTGGGCAGAGGTTACAGATAATTTGTGTTACAGGAAGACTCCTAGACGACGTTCACACCAGACCAGTATTGACGAGAGCTAGAACCAGTATCGAACAGCATACAAGAGAGCAGCTAAGCACTGTGGGAAGACAGGTACACAGTAGTAAAGTGAAGGGTATAGTAGTGGGAAGTTATGTTAGAGGTTACATGCAAATAACGTAATTTATTGCAGGATTCAACACGAAGAAGAATAGAATCCAGTCAGAAGAAGACGAAGCAGTGCAGTCTCTCTTTCTCATTCCAACTCCCCTTTCCCCCCTCTCCTATATGTGAGTAG
The DNA here is from genome assembly GCF_964204655.1 of Triturus cristatus. Taxonomy (NCBI): domain Eukaryota; kingdom Metazoa; phylum Chordata; class Amphibia; order Caudata; family Salamandridae; genus Triturus; species Triturus cristatus. Next base: position 1,191,119,390 of record NC_140580.1, read on the forward strand.
CAAGACTCGCAGCTAGGGAAGTTGGGAATACAGGAACTCTCATCGGCTCCTGTGGAAGCTAAAGTTTGTTGGTACTTGACACTATTCAGTTAAGGGTCCCATCAGTGATGTCTATATTGGTGACTCTAAACTTGATATGATGGCAGATTCAGGCGCACCCATCACTTTAATTTCGCATACCCTGAATAGTTAACTTTGGTCGTCAACCAAACCTTTTGAAACACCAGATGTCTTTCTGAAAGCTTATGGTGAAAGACATTGACATGCTTGACTGCTTTATGGAAAAAGTAAAGTGTTTGGGTAGAGAAGCATACACTAAAATATACGTAGCTAATAAAGGCAAATTAATCTTGGGGTGGTGCAATTTGGCAAGTTTGGGTTTGATGTTTGTTCCTGGATCACCCGATCCGGTCAGGGTACGGGATATTAACTTAGCTTCTACGCAAGATTCTGAAGATGATCTCCTTACTGAAATGTTGAAAGTTTTTCCAGAGGTGTTTTCCAATAGAATTGGCATGATTGATAAATTGAGGACAAGATCAAATTAAAGGAAAATGCTGTTCCCGTCTCACACAAACTCAGGCCTGTTCCCCTATCAGGTAGACCTGAGTGTAGGAAAGTGGCTCTGTATATACTGTTTCCAAATAGGTACATTATGCACAGAGTCCACAGTCCCCAGAGGTTTGGCAGAGGCTAAAGTTAGATATAACCTTACTCTCTAAAGTGGCAGCTTGGTCGAGCAGTAAGGCAGTATCAGAGGACAGTGTAAAGCATTTGTTGTACACACTCAGTCAGCAAATGGTCTCACACACTCAAGAACTGAACTCTAGGCCAATGGTTTGTATATAAAAATATATGATTGTTTTATTTTAGAACCAACTATAGGTATTAAAATATACTTTGTCAGGATGAGATACTTTAGTTAAATACTTTGCAATAGGCAATTGACTTTTGAATGCAATAGTTACAGTTTGTTGCAATAGGCAACACAATTTCAAACACAATAAAACATTGAGCTGAATGGGAATTTTAAGTTATATGCAATGGATTACTTTCAGGATTACTTTTCTAACTCAAGGACTAGATCCTAGATTCGGTCCTGGGACAGTTCCTCGAATCAGGTGAGTAAATACAATTTAGTTACTGTTTTGATTTTTAAGCAATATTTTGGTATTTTAAAAGTTGACACTTAGAAACTTTTTTGAATGAAATCACCAATGTTACCCTACGGGAGGAAATTCACTTAGCAGGTAAGTGGGGTTATGGTTACTTTTTCAAGCTCAGTGTTGGAGCCTGGATCCAGCACTAGTGTGCCACCTGTAAGCAGTTGAGAGAATACGTTTAGGTTATACAGGCGATTTTTTTTTTTTTTTTTTGAAAAACCTTTATTGACATTTCAACCAATAACAAGTATGGGCCTACAACCCCCGGGGCCGGCCGCTAAGCAGTCAGAGTAACAAAAATCAATATTTATCACAGGCGGCACCTCGGGGAGCAGAATCTCCATGCTGGTATACTCTCGGCCACTAAACAGCCCAAGTAGGAGACCATGATACAAAAGGTTTTCATTTTATAATAAGGGAGAATGGAAGGATCAGGTGCCAAACAGTTTCCCAGCAGCAAGAAATGGCAGGCAGAATAATAAACGTCCACAATAAACAGCAATTTATCTAGTCAATGGCGCTGAAACAAGAAGTTCAGGATGTGGAGGAATATCACGGCCATTTGCACCTGCAGTCCCCTGCCCTAAAACCCAGAAAACACCACGGAAATTGTGGCACACATGAAAACGCAGCGATTAACGACGAAGGAGTTCTACCATGCTGATCCCGGAAAAGAAAGACAAAGAAGAATAAGAGAAGAAAAAGGAGGCCATGGAAAAAAGGAGGTTAAAGACTAAAGGATCCCCTCCCCCAACCCCCCACCCTGCACCTCTGCAGATGAGTACGGCCCCCCCCCCCCAGCAGCGTGCCTGTCGCCCCGGAACCAGACCCGAAATATAGAAGAAACAGAGAAAGAGGAGTAGGAAAAGAAACCCCACCAGACGGGGGGGTAGAGAGAATATTAATAAACTGGAGGAGGGCCTTCAAAACATGCCCCCGGCTTCTCCCTCCCGCACAATTTGTTTTCCCCTAAAGCAAACATTAAGCAACACAGAATCGACCAAGTCAAAGAAGAATGGGGAGCATTATGCGCCTAGTACACTGACAGTTATGCCGTGAGAGCACGCAACCCCTGAGCCCGCCCGCCTATTAGATGACTACCTCTGAAGGATCAGCCTTATCCTTGGCCACTCTTTGCGAATCTACCCATGCATACCCATCGACCCAGTGCCATGTCCAATGCTACAAAGAAGAGGAGCGTCCAAAAGAGAACAGGAAGCGACACACACAGGTAGGGTGGAAGTCTCTGGTCACCGACACAGTCAGCAGTATGGAGAGTCATCTTTCCCAGAGCTGCCCCAGGATCTGCACCGCACACAAGGTCCAAGAAGGCGAAATCAGCCAGAGCAGGCGACCGTTGCTTGAATATTGCCTGGGTTGCCGGAGGCCGCGCACGGGACAAGGCCACCACCCCCCTCTCAGGACCAATACCTCCGGAACAGACCAGACCCACAGCCAGCCGATCACACGTTAAGATACTGTCCGGAGTTTCCAGCTGGTCACTATCCACAGGGGCGGCCACAACACTGTCCTCTTGTGTGCGGTGTAGGAAGTCCCCGTGTACCTGGGGACAGGCAGGGAGCAACTGTTCCAACGCTGATGTCACCCCATCAAGCTTACTCCCCAATACCCAGGCGCCGTGAACCAAGGTGGAATGGAGGGCACCGAGAGCCTCGAGAAGATCACCATACCCCAGCACAGCTCTCGGCGCTCGCACCGCGATGCTCCTCATAGGCGCACACTTCCAATCGTGCTGCGACCCAGTGTACAGGATAGTAGACTTCGTCCTGTCAAGATGGCCGCCGGGTAGGTCCAACCCAGATTGGGACCAGGACTCAGGGACAAGCGCCTCAGGTTCCATGTCACTGGAATCAGGGTTTCGGGGGCAGGCAAAAAATATATCCGGCGTTTGGTCACGGGCAACAGTCACCCCCTCACGGACCTGCGCCCGCGAAAATCCGAGAGCAGTCCGCTAAAATCCGGGCAAGTTACGGGCGGCGGCCGGGCGGCTCATTGGCGAAGGCAGAGACAATCACCGGGGAATCTTGGATTAGTCACCTCGGGCATGCACTCGTTCCGCTACGCTTAGTGGTAGGAACGACCACGGCGAAATGTAGGCCGATATTCACACCGCTCCGGCTAGGCCGACTCCACCCAGTCATCAAAGGCCGCTGTTGTTGAACTGCCGCCCGGCCATGTTGTCCACTCGAGGTCCCGGTTCCAGGGTTGCACAGGCCGCAAACTTCAACTGGACATTTCTCCGGCGATACCGCCACCAGAAACTTCGGAGTCACACGATCGGTTGCCGCTATCATTCACCAACACGGGCATATAGCGCAGGCTAAGGATCTCATGCAGGATATATGTACGGGATGCGGAGGTTCACAGAGCCGGGAGCCTACGCTGCCGTCCCGGTCGCCATCTTGGCTCCTCCATACAGGCGATTTTTAACGAATATTTGTAAGTTTGTAAAATCGACAGAAACTTTGTCAGCAAATACCAGGCAATGTTATCCTATGGAAGGAAATTCAAGTTGCAGGTAAAGTATGTTCTTGTTACTTTTGTAATCCAGTGCTGGGCTCCTAGGCTCAGTACTGGGGCATCTATCTAAACAGGTAAGTAATTACGTTTTCACAGTTGGTACGATTTTTAAAGAATATTTGTAGTTTGCAAAAATCGACACTTAGAAGACATTTCACAGAAAAACAGTCAATGGTTTCCTATGGGACAAAATTGCGTTAGTGGTAAGTACGGTTGTAATTACTTTTCAGGGTCAGTGCTGGGCACCAAGATCCAGCACTGGGAGCTCTCCTAATAGCAGGTGAGTATTTTCGATATCGTTACTCAGTTGATTTTAGGTGAATATTTTAAAGTTTAGAAACTCCACACACAGAAGAATTTTCAAGTGAAACCAGTCAATGTTACCCTATGGAAGAAAAATGAGTTATCGGCTTTTGGGTAAGTACTCGACTGACAGAGTTAAGGTTCTGGGCATAGACTCAGGGGTCTCCCAGGGTGAGGTAAGTACAGTTGTTACTCCCTCAGCGCCACAGGGGCAGCCGGGTGCAGAGTGAGGTAGACCCAATGTTATCCTATGGGAGGCAGGGGGCCCGTGGTTGGTGGCCGCTGGCTAGCAGGCCACGCAGCTGTGGGAGCTGGGCTCCTGGTCACTTGCTCAGGGCAAATGGGGAAGTAGGTAGGAGTAGAGGTTGCACAGCCAGGGGCACTCGGGCGGCTGGGTGCAGGGTGCTTTTGAGCCGTCGGGCGCTCAATGGATTGCAATGGAGAAGCTCAAGAACGAACAAAGGCTGCAAGCTCGGGGACGAAGATTCTTCAGGTGCGACCACCACTTCGAGAGGTAAGTTGGGTAGTTGGAGGATAGGTAGGTACCCAGCAGTTGGGCACAGGAGGCCGCAGGGCACCGGGTGCAGGGGTGCATTTTGGTGTTGGGAAATCGTACCCTCTGTTGATCGCGGTCTTTGTTCACTCCTGCACAGGCCAGGCTTGGCGGGTGCAGAGTGTGCAGGGTTCGTGGTTTCTGGCTGCTGACAGGGGTCAGTTACTTGCTTTGAGCAGTATCACTGCTCGTGGGAGTCCCAGATGCTTAGAGTCACAAGGTAGCCCGGTCCTCCGGGGTTTGTGAGGTTGCTGGCCACGGGAGATGCCGGGTTTGAGCAGGAGCAGGTTCGAGGGTCGACAGGCCTGTAGGGCTGGGGCCAAAGCAGTTGGTGTCTTCCTCTTCTTAGCAGCTGCACGGCAGGTCTTCTTGCTTCTTGATCTTCTTTGCTGTTTTAGAATCTGGATCTAAGGAAGGAAGGTTCAGGGCGCCCCTAAATACTAGATTTAGGGGTGTTACAGGTAGGTAACGGGCAGGGACCAATGGGTCCCTGCTCTGGTGTGGGTACACCCCCTATCCTGCCACTCTCCTGTGGGAGGGGGGCAGTGGCCTAGTCCTGATTGGGCAGGGCTCCCCATCTTCAAGATGGCGAGAGCCCGGGGATGTGCTTCACCTCGCCTCCCCTACCTGAGGGGTGGGGTTGGCAGGGGCTGGCACACACCCTTTCCTTCCTTGGGGTTTCCGGCCAGTCTTCCCGCCAGAGTGGAGGTCAGAACCGGTAGGGGCCAGTTGCTGAGTACAGCAAGTGGCCTGGAGAAGCTCACAGAGGCGGCATGCCTTTGAAGCTTCCCCTGCCCATCCTGGGGAAGGAGACCTAGCACCTCACCCAGGATGTGCATTGTTGCAGGCCCAGGAGAGCGGATGGCTCTCTACCCAGGGGTCCAGCAACATGTCTGCTGTGTGGCAGCATAGCCAGCCCCTCAGACAAGACGGGGATTGTAGGTTAGGTTCAGGCGGCATCTCTAAGATGCCCTCTGTCGTGCATCTTACAGTAAATCCCACACTGGCATCAGTGTGGGTTTACTGTGCTGAGAAGTTTGATACCAAACTTCTCAGTTTTCAGTGTAGCCATCATGGTGCTGTGGAGTTCGTGTTGACGACCTCCCAGCACCATATACTCTTAATGGCAGCACTGCACTTACAGTGCCCAGGAATGGACCTGGGTACTGTAGGGGCACAGGGATCATGCACATGTGCCCACACCACTGGCATAGGGCACCCAGCTAGAGGGGTGACTGAGGTATGCCAGGGCAGTGTGTGTTGTGGGCATGGTACACAGGGATGTGTGCCATGTTGACTCTTTGTTTTGTTCTGCACCAAGACACTCAGCCTGCAAGGGCAGTGTGTGTGTGTGTCAGGGTACAGGGCCTCTAAGGGTGGCACAATAAGTGCTACTGCCCTTAGGGGCCTTCCCTGGTCACAAGGCCCTGGGTACCTGTGGTACCATTTACCAGGGACTGACATGTGGCCAGAGATACCAACTGGGTTTTGGCTGTTAGGCAGTTTTTAGGGAAGGAACACAGGCCCTGGGCACCTGATTGGCAGGAGCCCAGGGCACAACAAGGAAAAGTGCATCAGTTATCAGGCAAAACGTGTGTGGGGGGGGGGTTACTGCAACAGAAACCCACTTCCTCACACTGAGCTTAACATTGTACCAGATCCCCTGGTGAAGGAGAAGGTGATCACCCGTCTGACTCTTCTGAATGGCTCAGTCCCATTGTAATAGTTTGTAAAAAGGATGGTAATATTAGGCTATGTGCAGACTTGAGCAAACGTTAAACCAAAATATTGTCATTGTCATCCATTGCCTAAAATCACTGATTTGCAATAAAATATCAGTGGAGCCCAGTTTCTCTCGCCCTTGGACCGGCGTGCCAGCAACAAAGAGGACCCAAAATGGAAGGGGGTTGGCCTAAATACCCACCCCACCCCACGGCGCGCCAGACATGACGTGTCTGGCGCGCCCTGAAAGGAGACTCCTCCTGGAGTCCCGCAGTAGTGAATGGGGGAGGGAAGTGCCCAAATGGATCTAAGGGGGGGCCGCCCTCTGAGGTGCCCCCCTGCGGGGGCCGTGCGCAGCCGCATTCTTGAGACTTCCCTTTGGTCTGGCTTCTGCAGTGAGTGTGTTCCAAAGGTTCATGTGTTCCATAGTGTCTGGAATCCAGGGAACACAAGCTCATCAGGACAATGTCCTTATCTGTTCAAGTACAAGAGCAGAACATAAGTCCCTTTTGTCAAAATTTTAGAACTATTTAGAAGTGTTGGGATAACTTTTACACCTAACAAATGCACTATGTGTAAAACAGAAGTAGACTTTCTTGGTATGGTGTTTCTGACATGGGGATGCATCCACAATGTCCATTAATACAGGCAATACAAGACTTGCCCCTCCCAAAGACAGAGACTCCCTCAGATCTTTCTTGGGGATGAGTGAATATTATGCTGAATTCATTCCAGGTTGTTCCATCATTGTCCAAGCCCTCAGGAACCTATTAAACATGTTCAGTTTATTTGGGATGAGAATGATCAATACTTTGAAGAAAGTTATCAGCGATGCCCCAGCATTGAAGCGAGTGCCAGGTGTTTGGTGCCAGGCCCAGGGGCATGGTGCATGGCGCAGGCCTTTCAGAGCCTACAATGATAATGAACACACTGATGTCTTTGCTTCTTGGTCTAAAGTGGTCAGAATCTCGTTCTAGTTCCATCGAAAGCGGCTTCAGCAGTTCTGAGCCTTTGACAAATTCAAGACATACCTCTGGGGAATGGATTTTATTTCGCTTTGCTGATCGCAACCACGGAGTCATTTTCTCAATGGAAACGGGTCAGGGGAGCCTCCTCTAGACTGCTCAGGTTGTTGTCAGTCTGCACGAGTACAGCTTTGAAATGAAGAGTTATTTATACAATACAATAAATTTGATTCATTATTCGGAATATAATTTTAGCAGGTTGAACGTATCTTTTTTAAGGCAGATAACAGAAAGGACGCCAAAGAGAAACAGATGAAAGGGTCAGGTAATAGTTGCAGGTGATAAAGGGCTACATGACACTGTTTGAAATTCATTTTACGCATAATGGGAATAATAAATCGTTTCCTTTCATCAGAATAAAATTTACAGAAAAACAAAAAGTGTAATTCGTTCTGTACAGATCGCTGATCACAGGGACAAAATGGGAGGTCAGAGACAACATAAACATTACGGGGGGAGCCCAACATAAGCGGAATATAGTTTAATCGGAATCTCAATAGAATGTACCTGTGCTATAAATTAGTGACGAAGGAAAGGTATATTGGGGCAGATCTATATCGAAGATGCGCCACTTTTACGCCGCCGTTGCGTCACTTTTGTGACGCAGCGGCGGTGTAAACCCTGCGCCACGTTGCGCCATATTTACATCGTGACGCATCTATGGAGATGCGTCACGATGTAAAGCCCTGCGCCACGTAAAACCTGCGTCAGGTTTCACGTGGGCGTGTCGACATAGGGGGGGGCGTTCCGTCGCAGGAACGCCCCTGAAAAGTGACTCAGTCAAATCTATAAGATTTGACTGAGTCACTTTCCCAACGCTGATGCGCCAAAACCCTGCGCCTGCTTGAAGCAGGCGTAAGGCTTGACGCACCATGTTAGGAATAGGGTTGGTTGGAACAGTGCTGGAGTTGCGTCGCGCTTGCGACGCAACTGAAGCACTGCGCCAACCTTACGCCATTGGATGCGTCACGCATCTGTTTATTCCTGCGCCATGATGCGCCGCATTATAAATGCGGCGCATCATGTGTGGCGCAAGGGTAAACTTGCGTGACGCATCATTCCTGGCGCATCCTTGCTGATTTGCAGGGATGCGCCAGGCAACATAAATCTGCCCCATTGTATCTTTGTCCATTTGCGTTATACTCGGAGAAGCAAAGTATGTTTTTACTGTCGACAAATTGATGTTTTTAATTTCCCTTCTTATCTGCCTGCTAGAAAGTAATTGCGCTTTTAGATCATTTTTAGAGATGGAACAAGTAGTAGGATCCAAAAAGAGACGATGTAGCCCAACTGCTTTCAATGTGGTTTCAACATAAGTGAACCGAGTGATATTACCTCCCCCATCTAGTTCAAAACATCCTTTATAATCTCTCTTGTTAAGGCAAGGGTCTCCTTTCGCCATACTGAGTGCCACACGAGAATCGGGGCCACTGCAATTTTATCTGTAATATAGGGTGCTCCCAATACCATGTGGCACTTATAGTTGGCACATGACTTTGGTAAAGAAAGGAGCCTTTTTAAGAAGTTATCTTCAAGAATCTGTAGTTTTGAGCAATCTCTCATTCCGCAGACAGCTGCTCCATAGGTGACAGCAGAGACAGCCTTAGCCTGATGCTCTGTTTTTATTACATCTATAGGTTTTAAGCCAGTTTGTTTAATACATTTGGTTAATGCCCCAATATTCTTTTCCACCTGTGACCCTCTATTAGCAATCAACTTTTGCCAATTAGCTCGGGGGTCAAACATTACCCCCAAGTAGTTCAAACAGTCGACAGCTCCCAATTGTCCCCCTTCAGTAATAATTTGCGTATGATTTCGCTGCTTAGTACCTGCTACTAAAATAAAAGACTTTGAATATTTAACTTTCATATCAAGGTTATTCATAAATTTCGTATATTCCAGGACTAGGCGATGCAATGCATTATTAGTGAGAGCTAAAAGCACAGCATCGTCCGCATATAATAAAATTGGGACCTGTGCTGAATTAATATACGGGACATCTGGAGTGGAACCTAACAGTGCAGATTCTACACTGTTGGTATAGAGTGCAAATAAAAAGGGGCAAGAACGCACCCCTGCCTCACACCTCTTGCCATTTTAAAGGATCTGGTGCACTCTCCATCCCTTCCATAGCGGACACAGGTTGAGGCACCTGAGTACAGGTCACCGATGATACTGATAATATTCAAGTCAATTCCCATAGCCTCCATGACCTGCCACAGCCGAGGCTGTGCCACGCAGTCAAAGGCTCTCGGACAAATCCATGAAGGCTAGCTGGAGATGACCTTTTTTTCAGCCGTGTATTTCGCCATAATTAGACTCAGGTTCAGACACTGATCCACGGTGCCTTTCCCTTTTCTAAAACCAAACTGGCATGGGATAATGTTTTTTTCCAAGGCCCAATCCTCTAATCTATTTAAAATCAGTCGGCCCATTTGCTTTGCATTAGAATCTATAAGAGAGATAGGTCTGTAGTTTTTCGCAATCGACCTATCCCCCTTTTTAGGTCTCGCTGTGCCCAGCGCATGCGCTGGCTCGGAGAGACATTTTGTAAGTGCGCTTTTTTAAGTGCTGCTTGCTGGCCTAGCGCTTGCGTGCATGTGAGCGTGCACGCGCGCAGCCGCCATGCGCTAGGCCAGCCAGCAGCACTCAGGAGAGCGTCATCGCGATCACTTTCGCTTTCACAGCGATTGTGATCGCGATGACGTTATAATCACTGCACCCGCGCTTTACATTTAGCATTAAAAGTAAAGTGCGGGTGCCGCGATTATACCAAAAGTAAAGTAATAGAAAAAACATCTATTTTTTTACTTTTGGTATAATCGCGGCACCCGCGCTTTACTTTTAATGTTAAAAGTAAAGCGCGGGTGCCGCGGCTGCCTGGCGAGCCAGATCACCCTCACATCTGAAAGCTGCTTTATTTATTTCACTGGTGCGCTCATGTTGTTTTGTTTAAACACTTTACATAGTGCATGTTTGTGCTCCCCCACCTCTGTAACTTGTAAGCACTTCCACAATCATTCCTTTTTTTAGGGGGGATTTTTCAGTATAGCGGTATCAGAGCACTTTACATGAGCACCAATTGCATTACAGACGTCACATTCATTTTTAGGCACGGAGAGAATAAGTGACTTTCCCAGAATCGCAGGATGTTTAGCCTGCTTAGAAGTTCAGCGCTCTAGCAGTCACACCACATCCTCTGCCCGTTCTATTGCTTTCTTAGTAGTATTCAGTCGGTCACTCTCCTTCGTTTCAAACCGGCCAAATAGTGGCAATAAAGCAAGAGGGTGATGCTTAATAAAAACACATCAATAACGATGACATTCTCATCATGCTTCCACATACTTCATTTGAATAGACTTTGCTCCAGCTGAGTCTGTAAGAAAGCAAGGGTCCATGCGTACCGAGACTGACCCCCTCTAAAGCTGTCCTTAAATAGCCTCACTCTCAATATTGGGGCTGCCACAAATATCACCCACTCTTTCACAACGCAGCCGTGGCGCTCTATGAGACTTATGAGTTATCCAGGCTATATAGACCTCTGCATGCACGCACACGCACAAACATTCTCAAGTCCGTATATAGGCCCGGGATCACACACACACTGTTAGTGTACTGACAGTGCCGGTGCGTGCGCGCACACACACACACTGAGTAAGCCTGGCCTGTGTGCAGGCACACACGGCAGTGTTCAGTATTTAGACATCACTCAAACACTCATTCTTAGTGTATAGGCTCGATGATGATGACCGAGGATATGCACTCTGCCTTTGGATGATGACACCCCTCCGAGACACGAACACACACGCCCAGAGGCAGTACAATGCGGCCCACAAACGCACCAGGGGCATCGTGGAGCACACATTTGGCGTGTTGAAGTAACATTTCAGGTGCCTGGACATCACAGGTGGAAGGCTCCTGTACAGCCCAGGCATCGTGTGCAAGATGATCGTTGCATGTTGTGTGTTGCACAACATATGTGTACGCAGCAAAGCCCCATGGATACCAGTGCGAGATGCACCGGACGATGATGATGATGAGGCAGGTGGACCACACCCCACTGCAGCCACAGCAGGAATAGCCCGTCGGGACACCATCATTGACAATTTCTTCTCTGGTTGACGTCACATTGTGAAGGTCCTTAGCAGTAATGGCTCAGTACGTTGACTGACCACAAGCACAGCATGTGCTAATAAATGCATTCCGGTACACATTCCCTGCATGCATGTCACTCATCTGTACAGGCACTTCACTCAGACGAGTGTGTGTGTGACATGTTGTGCTGACAATTTTCCAATTTCTTGCTGGATGGTGGGCGTGTCACCTCTGGGCAGTGAGGCTGTTTGGGGTGTCACGTATTCGAACTGCCAGTTCTGTGTGTCACAGTTGTTACGGTGTCCCACTCTTTGGCGTTTCACATGTGTCCCAATTCATTCCATTTTGGCTGTCATTTGTGGCCTACAAGTGACAACAGGGCTTCTTTTGAGCTCTGATATGTGCCGCCATGTTGCCGGGATGCACCCTGTGACTCAAGTCCCATGACATGGGCGACATGTGCGTGGGGGGAGTCACTGCCCCTACATTGGTCCATGCTTTCATTATTGTTTGTTTATGGACATGGCACGTCGGTGTGCAGGGGGTGTTGTTCATCCCTCTGCAATGTGAAGAGGTGATGGGGTTTCACAGTGTGTTCCATGTTTGTTTCAGCATTGGCGCAGGTTGCATACTGGATGCATGTCCATGTACCTTGCGGCTGTATGTGGGGAAATGCCTATGTGAGTTGGACAATGGTCATTTGTTCTGCGTCACAACTGTGGGTTTGTGCTCATACGTTGTCATCTCATCGTTTTTTGACTCTGCTTTTATGGTGCATTTTCCTGCTTGTTTTTGATGTTTTTTGTATCGCAATTGGCCTCATCGCAGCTTTTTTTGCGTTCGTGTTTCGCATTTTTGCGGCGTGGTGTTGATTTTATCGTGGCCATTTGACGCGTTGTCTGGTGACTATCGCATGGTACCGCTGTGTTGTGAATACTTAGTTAGCACAGAGTAATTTTCCTGCGATAGGCTGCGATGTTGAGAGTTGCGTCAAGCTAATCCTGCGGTAGTTTTCACACGTTCTTGAGAATAAACCCTGAAGTGTATTGATTTTGAGAAGAATGATTGGGTTCTAGTTAGACAACCTCACAAAGTTAAAAAGGGAGAATCTATACACGCCGGTCCACTCCGAATTTAAAGGGCCTCTAAAGGAGCTTTTACTTACAAGATAAGGGGTGGTGGTATAAAAGAGAGCAAGATCGTGACATTTGTTGGCACAAAAAGCTGGAATCTGAAAGTTGGCTTCACATTGGAAGCAGCGCTTCAGCTGCAGGCATGCTTCAACCACAAGCTCTGTCCAGTTCGTCCCATTGCGATGTTGCGAGGAAGGACATTACTGATGCTTTGCATGATGCTGTTTCACGGTTTCGTGAATTCACGAGTAGTAAAGGCCCTTTGTGAATAAGGGAAGTCGTAAAGATACACTTTCGTCTCACTTTACCTTTGTGAAGCGGGGCCAGTGTCCAGCACATCTGTCATAAGTGGGGAGACTGAATCCAGAACTGCCCCAATGCTCCCCTGCCTGCCAGGTCTCAAGATTTCTATGTCCATCAACATTGTTTGTTGTTCATTATAGAAGGGAAGGTGATGTGGAGGGCTTCAGGTTCCTGTGTGTTTGTGTGAACACACACGACTGATGATGCATGTACATGAGCGTGATCACGCGTGCGGCTTACTTTCAAGTCCTACTGTTTTGACATGAGCCTCATGGCCGTATTCTTTCTCCATGGTTTCTACTAACCGTATCCACAGGTGCGGTTGTGGTTTGATGGAGGACGGACCTGCGGCCAGAGGGCTCCTGCTTGTTTAAGAATAAACACCTTGAAACTTACCTTGTGTTTGTTCCTTCATCCACACCTGACACCCACTTAGGACACTCACATGAGCACCTGCACTCCATGCACACAAAAGGCCAGATTAGCACCAGTTGTGTTACAACCAGTGCGATGGGTGGTCCCACAGGGGCATCTGAAGCTCCGCCTCCAGGTGCCTAAGGAAGCGTGTGACCTATGGATTCCCACCCAGGACACTCCACCTGCACTCCATGCACACAAAAGGCCAGATTAGCACCAGTTGTATTACAATCAGTGCAATGGGTGGTCCCGCAGGGCGCATCTGAAGATCCCCCATCCAGTTGCCTATGGAAGAGCGTGTTGTTGGGATCCCCACCTAGGACACTCACATCAGGACCTGCACTTCATGCACACAAAATGTCACATTAGCACCACTTGTGTTACAATCAGTGGGACGGGTGGTCCCACAGGGCACATCTGAAGCGCCGCCTCCAGGTGCCAACAGCAGAGCGTAACATTGCGATCCCCACCCAGGACACTCTACCTGCACTCCATGCACACAAAAGGCCCAGATTAGCACCAGTTGTGTTACAACCAGTGCGATGGGTGGTCCCGCAGGGCGCATCTGAAGCTCCGCCTCCAGGTCCCTACAGAAGAGCGTGACACAGGGATCCTCACCCAGGACACTCCACCTGCACTCCATGTACACAAAAGGCCAGATTAGCACCAGTTGTGTTACAACCGGTGCGAAGGGTGATCCTGCGGGCGCATCTGAAGCTCCGCCTCCAGGTCCCTATAGAAGAGCGTGACACAGGGATCCTCACCCAGGACACTCCCCCTACACTCCATGCACACAAAAGGTGAGATTAGCACCAGTTGTGTTACAACCAGTGAGCAGTAGCACCACGTCAAGGTTCTGACCATTGCCATTCACACCATTCAATTAAACAATTTAATAGTGTGTTTGAAGTGTATTTTGATTTGATGTGAGTAGTTTGGTGTAAGCTTCTAATTTTTGGAAGGAGTTTGTTTGATTAGACTGTGTCATGTTATACTATTACTGTATTTTAATAAAGTTTTCAGCGTTCACAAGCAAATGCGTTTGTGCTTGTGCGTCTGGCTCGAGACGTTTGGAGCGCTGTGGGTAGTTGGTGAACATGCACTTACTGTGTTAGATGGGATGAAGGTGGTCCCGCGTGCGTGAGCACAAGTCAAGGAGTCTGTTTATTTCGGTCTCGAACAAACATTGGTTCGTATGTTGTTACGTATTAGGTCGCACCATCAGAAATTGAGTACGATTGCTCCGATGAGGAGTTCCATATGGAGATAGATGAAAGAAGTGGCGAAAGAAGTGAGAGAACGCACGATGAGTATGTTTTTGATATGGATCATGAAGATATACCTCTGTGGAATCGCTACTGTAGCTGCAGCGCTGTGTTTGTTTATATAATTGCACATTTGCACTGACCTTGCTTGTATTTTAAAACTGTTTATTGCACTGGCCGCATTTCGAACCTGTTCGCATTTTTAACTGTGAGTTGCACGAATACTGTGAGGACGACAGCGAGTTAGGCTGCTCCTCTTCCCCTTAAAAACTCAGGCTGCCAATCCCCGGGCTCCGTTCCACCACGGCTGAGTGCCGATTGCGTGGAGAGCCAAAGGGGAGTCAGGCAGACCAATCAGGGGTCAGTCCTGCGAACCGGAGGGCGGAGCCAGGAGCCCGCGTTTCCCCCCCCCTATTTATTCCAATGTGCTGGCCGCGCCGCAGCGGACGGGCGCAGCGGGCGCGTCAATGGCGCGCCGAAGGTGTGCCTAAGGTAAGCCCGTCTGCGCCCGTCCGCGACCAGCCGGGACCAGGGGCCATACCCCCTACTGATTTCATTCGAAATCAGCCCACGAACATTCGCTATTCCCGTAGCGAGTTGCTAGGCTATGATGAGAAAAAGGGAAATAAGGATAGGCGATGTATTCAAACGGGCCCAGGATTATCCTATGGACCTATTTCCTGCCTCGCTTGTCGTTGGTCTAGCATGGATCAATCTCCCTTAGGCCATCACATAATTCATGTTAAAAATTACATGAACCTTAAATGTTTATATCTCAACGCTGGATCCCTACCTAGACATGCTCTGGAAATTTGGTACTTACTAACGTCCAAGACTCCGGACCTGGTTTTCATTATTGAAACCTGGCTATCCGATACCAACGCCCCGGATCTAGCAAATGCCCTTCCCTTCAATTATAGTATTATTACGCAAGATAGATCTGGTAAAAGAGGAGGGGGGGTCGCTGTGATATTCAGGGAGCATTTAGCATGCTTTGCGGAATCAATAGCTGCCCACGATGAACATCAGACCTTATCTTTCAGAGTACTTCATGAGGGTCTTACCATCTTAGCTGGAGCAGTAATATATAACCCCCCTGGACAACAAATCAATCTCGGCGCTAAATTACTCAACCAACTCCTGCCACTCTGTTTAAAACATAAAAATTTTATAATTGTTGGTGATTTCAATATCCACTATGAGAAAATGGATGCCCTGGGAGCTTCCCAATTGGAATATGACATGGAGATCCTTAACCTTAAGCAGTGGGTAGTGGGCCCCACTCATATAGCTGGCCACACACTGCACCTACTATTCACCAACATTGAATCCACTAACATACGTGAGGTCCAGCCCCTTTCCTGGACTGACCATTCCCTTATATCTTTTTCACTCGACCTTCCCTTCAAGTCTCTGAAACCTAAGGCAGTCCCTCAGATTTCCAAACGAGCCTGGAGGTTAATTAATGAATCTAACTTCGATAATTATTTTCAAGAGGCCAATTTTAAATTCCCGGAGGATTCCTCTGTATGTACTGATGTCGCCTTACTAGACGCTAGAATACTGCAAATATTAAATAAACTAGCCCCGATGCGGGAACCTAGGAAAAAAGCTATAACGGAGAAATGGTACACTCCCCATTTAAAAAATCTCAAAAGGGAATGTCAAAAACTTGTACATATTTGGAGACAGTCCAAGGATAATGTAGCCAGATTAAATTATGTTCTTAATCGGAAACTGTATACCCTTGCCATTAAAAATGCAAAGAAAGATTATTTTACCAAGCGTATTCAAGAAAACAGTAACTCAGCGAAGGAACTGTTCAAAATAGTGAAAGAGCTCAGCAAGCCATCTAGCATCTCTCAAACACTAACACCGTCGGTTGAGGCTTGTGACCGTATTAGCACCTTCTTTGCTGAGAAAATTAAGATAATTTACTCTCCTTTTACCCCCCCACATGCTCACAGTAACACAGATCAACCCCCCAATACTGTGATCATTACAGAAGCATCAACAGTCCCGCCAGACTCGGGAACTACTTCCCTTTTAACTGGTTTTGATCCACTTTCAGTGGACGAGGTCTTAGCTGCCATGAATACAGTCAAATCCGGCTCCCCTCTGGACCCCTGCCCCCATTTTGTGTTTTCAGAGATTGCACCCACGCTTTGTCCCTCAATCACACAACTTTTTAATAAATCACTAAGAACTGCTATCTTCCCTGATGTTTGGAAGCACGCTTCGGTGATCCTCCTCTTGAAGAAAGCCGGATCTGACATTCTCAATCTAGAGAACTACAGACCCATCTCCCAGCTTCCCTATCTCTCCAAAGTTTTGGAGAAATTAGTTAATGTACAACTGACAAGGTACCTGGAAACCAACTTCCTCCTGGATCCCTCCCAGACGGGCTTCAGAGCTAACAACAGCACCGAGGCAACGTTGCTGGCAGTGTCGGACAGTGTCAGATCCTCCACCGATCAAGGTGGGGCGGTGGCACTGATACTGCTTGACCTGTCAGCGGCGTTTGATACGGTATCCCACGATTGCCTGTTGAACATACTTCGGAGCGAAGGAGTTCAATCCACTGCATTGAGCTGGCTGCATTCTTTCCTGAGCAACCGCACTCAGGCAGTACACATGGGTCAGTTCCATTCCAGGCCTAACTCCATCGGCTGCGGGGTCCCCCAGGATGCCTCATTGAGCCCCACCCTTTTCAATGTCTATATGTCATCTCTCGCCGACATTGGAAGGAAGTGGGGCATTAGCATCTGCTCCTATGCGGATGACAAGCAGCTGATGGTGGCCTTGGATGAGAAGCCTGATATCACTAAAACCAAATTACATGACTGCCTCTCAGAAATGGCCCAGTGGATGCATTCACACTGCCTGAAGTTGAATGCAGGAAAATCTGAGATTCTTCTGTTTGGTGGCGCCAAACGGGTGTGGGATGCCTCGTGGTGGCCACCCTCATTGGGTTTGGCCCCCACTCCAAAACAACATGCCAGGAACCTGGGGATCATCATGGATGACGCCTTGTCCATGAAGGATCATGTACGATCCATATGTGGCAAGGGTTTCGCCATCCTAAAACTTCTCGCTAGGCAATTTCCCTGGATACCTCTGGACTGCAGACGCTCGGTCACACATGCTCTAGTGGTTAGTCGTTTAGAGTATGGCAATGTGCTGTTTGTGGGGATGAATGAACATCTGTTCTCTCGCCTACAGGTATTGCAGAATTCGGCGGCCAAACTTGTCTGCAACAAAAGCAAGCTAGACTCGGCATCGGAATGTTTGAAGAAACTTCATTGGCTTCCGATGCGCCAGAGGGCTGCCTTTAAATTGCTCAGCCATGCTCACAGGGCTCTGCATAAGACTGGTCCCACTATTCCTCAAGGGAAGATCGAATTTTATGTCCCCACCAGGAACCTACGATCACTTCAATCGGCATTGGTTAGGACAAAACGTATTTTTAAAGTTAGAACAGGCGGCCGTTCCTTTTCTTACTTGGCAGCAAAGAGGTGGAACGAGCTTCCCATCGACTTAAGATATACTACAAATTATCTTCTGTTCCGAAAAAAGCTGAAAACCCACCTCTTCCCCAATTTCTAAACCTTCAGCATCAATCTTCAGTTGTTTCTGCTCGGTATAAGCACCGTGATATGCCCTGGGATGAGTGTTGCGCTCTACAAAAACCGTAAATAAATAAATGAAGATGATCTGAATGATGATTTAAGAAATGATCAACCCTCTACTTCTAAAAGTGTGAATCATGATCCTCTAGGTGAGGAGATGTTTAGTCCTTATGGTATCAGGCATCCTAGAATTGCCGATGGTGGCCTTTAGACCATGTGACCGTGGATTCGTAAACCTTTGGAGAAAGAAGTCAGGGGTGCGTTGAGAGCGGAACGCTCTAGGTCTCCGGCACATAATATGGTCTACTACACGCCAAATCTGGATCCAGATCTGATTTCTTATTTATTTAAATTAGGAAAGGATCCTTGTAAAGGTTTAGAACGGTCTTTAAAACAGAGCCAAGACCGTTTATTAGATGTTTTGGGTCCGTTGGCTAAAATAATGGATATGGCAGAGGAAGCTCATATTAATGGGGAGCAAGTTGATGTTTAATTGTTGTGTGGCTGGCAAATTCTGGCCTGTTACCTGTTTTTTTAAAGATCAGTCCTAAGTTGGGTGACATAGCTAACAAGGAATCTAGTGCGGATCCAAAAGGATTGCTTTGTGAAGATGGTTTTGTAAAGAGTTTAGGAAAGAACGTTTCAACCTTCACTGCTCTAGAAAAGGCACCGAGCAATATGAGAAGGTGTTCAAAGGTGTTTTTGGCAGGGCCAGTAGACAGGGACCGTATGCCGGCGAGTATTTCAGAGGTCCTAATATAATTTTTCATACAGAGGAACAGGGTTTAGGATTCCAGGGTTCCGCAAGTTTTTTCCCTCAGAGAGGGGGATACAATACCGCAAAAGGAGGAAGAGGAAGAAGTCAGTCGGGATCAAATACACGAGGTGAGTATGCAGATAATTCTGGTTCTTCCCTAGAAAAAGTAGAAAGACATTTATGTTTTTTTCAGGAAAATTGGAAAAAGATACAAGGATTCTAAATAGAATATAGAAACACCTCCACATGTTGAAGAAATGCACGTTTTGGAATTTTGAAGGGATGGTGTCATTTTACATCATGTTTTTGCACGTTGTACATGCATAGTGTTTATATGGCTCGGCTCGTGCACAGACTCTTAGAGCCCCTTGGATTGGCTCGGACTCAGCTCACCCCATTAATTTGCCTGGGAACCCACCTCTATTTGTGACTCGGTCTTAGTACAAGTGCCCATAAGTCACTTGATTAAATGATTTGTAAAATGCCAAGACTAGAAATATGGAGCCCTGCCCACATCCACGGATTTGACAACTCAGCCATCAAGGCTTTTTGTAGCAGAGACGCAGAAAAGAGCGTGCAGTGAAAATACATTTAAAATAAGTGACCCCAGAGCAGGGGTTTCAGTCCATTGTGTTGTATAAGACCGAAGTCAGGAATTGCCCGGGAGAACAACCAGAACCAGGTGGGACAGGCAGGGGTGTAGCATCAGTGGGAGATTTTGGGGTGTGCACCCCAAATGCATTCTTAGTTTGGTATTTGGTTCCAGGGACCCTTGGTCAGGTCGGCTATCTCTGTATCGATTATTTCATTGATCATATTTCACTAAAAGCATTTAACATGTTCATTTTTGGAGCAGAAACTTAAATATATATAGTGGGTGCAAATGTGCCACTTTTGGGGTTCACAAACATTGGCAGTAGTAGGCTTGGAAAGCTGTGCCAGTCTCAGGTTTCCGGGCATACTCCTGGCACTCACACACCCAAAGGTCATGCCACAAATGCTTCCAAAGAGTTAACCAGTGGCAGTCACTTGGGGTCACACTCCAATCCATCGTTTTCCACCCACTCTGCTCCTCTAGACAGAGGCCACCTAATGCAAATCAGTGCTGACCCTGTTCCTGATGGGAACTTTCCATCCCAGACCTGGGTCATCTCACCCCTCCACCCTGCAGCCCCCTGCTTTTTCAGGTGGGACATTTGAGATTCACACCCCGAGTCTCACATAAGCTACGGCCCTGGGAGTGACATCACAGGGTCGGGTGCTGGAGGATAGGCCGGACGCTCTGCATGTTACCGGGGAGGTGTAGGTCTCGGCGTATGTCAGGAGCCCTGGGGTCGTCAGAGTATAGTGGACAGAAAACATAAGTTGCGATGTTTCAATGGGGAGAGATAAAGGTCCAGATTTACAAGCCTTTTGCACTGGGTTTGCGTCACAAAAGTGCTGTGGAAAGTTGTTTCAAAGTAACTCAAAGCAACGTACGTAAAGCAATGCTTGGCTTTACCCTGCCGTAGTGGGGCGTTGCATGGGTGTAACATGGCTGCTCCTGTGCTACCACCCATGGTTTTTGATGCACAATCCTGTCTACTAACAAGAGTACACAGAGTCTTGCAAGAAAGAGAATGCTAACTCAAAGCAGAGGTTGGAAAACAAAATACTTTTATTTCTCCTTCCTCTTCAGAATTTTCATGTGTGCTGCACTGTACAGCACACATACACTGTAGCAAACGTTTTAAAATGAGTCTAAGTATTGTATTTTGTACTGAAAACCAATGCTAGCCTCACACACTCACCCTTGCACTATAGTGCACAGGTGTGTGCGTGGCGCTCAGCTGCATGATTGAGCCCCGGCACTAGGGAGAAGCGAGGACAGTGCCATACCTCTGAAGATATGGCACTCTCCTGCTCTCTCCTTCTCACGCAACCCAGTGTAGCAGCTTTGGGGGCTGCGCTGCGCTGCGTTGCCTAAGGCAAAAAAAACAATTGATGGACATAATGCGGAATCAATGTCAGACATTCACCCGGTGCACACATCTGGGCCTAAATCCATCGTTTTGTGCTCCCCATGCCATTCCAGTTTGAACCCAGCCATATGCAAATCAGTCTTGACCCTGTGCCTCTGGAGTAGGTAAAGAAGTCCATGGAATCCAGGGGTGGATTCTGGAAGTGAAGAACCTGCAAGCAGAGGGGACAGAGTCTCTGCCACTCAGGAGTGACCAGGAAACATGGAAGAGCAATGTCCACCGTTGTCGGACGGTTCAGACAAGTTGACGGTGACCTTGGAGCTGCAGGTGTGAGGACCAGGCGACACTGATGAAGACCAGGAGCCGTGCACATGCTGTCCCACATCGAGTGTCAGTGACCAGGGTGTCAGTGTCTGGCGGGAACACACACAAGCCTTGGTAGCTGCAACTGGAGTGGAGAACGAAAAAAGAGCAATGCTGGGACCAGCAAGGTCCAAGGGACTCACCAACAGCAGGATAGTCAGAGCAGACCCAGAGCAAGCAGGGGAGTGAGTGGAAGCAGGACAAGACCCTCCAGAGGACCCTCAGGCTGAAGGCACAGTAGTCGCAAGAGGACCTCGAGCAGCTCACCAAGAAGGAAGGCCCACGGTGCAGAGGATGTAGTGATGATACTGTACTTGGCAGAATGAGATGCTGGAGACGGGAGCTTCTTGGAGCTCCAAGATCTAGAGTGCAGAGCCAACAAGCCTTGTCAACGGCAAGTCAACGCGGTGCACAGGGGTTCGGTCCCAGCAGTTCTGACAAGGGATGCTGGCCTCCAAATTGCAAAGAGGACAGGCCAGGCCTCGAGGGAGTTATAGAACCAACACCTGTGTTGCTGAGCCTTTCGAAGTCTGTGGGACGTCAGGAGCAGCAGACCGGTCAGCTTCGTTGTGGTGCCTGCAGATGCAGAGGAGTGACTGCTTCCCTCCAAGAGAGACTACTTCAGATGTCCTTGATGCCCACAGGTCTGCTGAAGAACTTGGAAGAACAGACCCAAGTAAAGACTTGCAGAACAGCGAGACCAGGAGCAGCGGGAGTCTTCCGTGATGCAGTCTCGGTTCCAGGCGAAGTCCATGTGTCCAGACGATCGAAGAGTGATGTTGTTTCAGGCTTGAGTCTTGTACCACAACAGTTCTAAGTAACCGCACACAGGTAAGCACTTAAGTACCCTGGGGAAAGGGTTGGGATGACTCAGGAGTCCCTCCCAGAGGAGGGGCTGGACAGAAGGGAGGATACTCCCATGTCCTTTGTCCAGTTTCATGCCAGAGTGGGTGTGAAGGTCTCCCTGAAACGGCTCAAACTGAAGTATGCAAGGAGGACACCATCTGTGCCCTCAAATCAGTCTGGTGGCGCTGGCAAGCACCCCCACCCCAGCCCAGTACACCAAGTCCTGTCAAGGAGGTGATCACAGCTCCTTCTGAAAGGAAAATGATTTTTCTACCTTTCCCTGCTCAAGCTTGGTTCAGCAGCAGAAGGGCAGAACCGTGTCTGTGGTCGGCAGCGGCACTAGCTGAAAGGCTATCGCTGGTACTACAGTGGGGTACCCCAAGGGAGGCCCCCAGTATAAGGGATCGTACTTCGAACACTGGAATCAGCGTTGGGGTATGATTACAACAGGTTTGATACCAAAACATGACTGGGTTCTGGGCAGCCACTATATAGTTAGACATCTTGTAATGACTGATGTCCACTATATGAATTAAAATGGCTGACCGCACTTAAAAAGCCTGGAGAATAAACTGCTTGGTTTGTAGGGGTGTCCTGCTCATGCAGGGACACCTCACACTTATATACGAGCACCCTGCCTTCAGGACTGAAGAGCCGGCGGAATTTGTGTATCCGTGCTGCGCAAAGCTCCACAAAACGGTAAAAAATCTCTGCGAACACGTCGAAATTCCTCGAACACGCGGAATTGCTTGTTCGCGATGCTTCTTTCCTGTTCGCGAACGGTGTTTGCATGCTCGTGGGAAAATATATTGTGAACACGCATTTTGAGAACGCGAGCAAGCAAAAACTTCTGCGAAGCCGCGGAACACAGAATTTTGGGCAAATCCGCATTCTCCATTGTACGCGAAATTACCCAAATTCCGCAAATTATGCGGGCGTAACAGAATTTACCGCCCAGGCCTACTTATAGGTTTTAAGTGCAGTGACCTCAGATGTAAGAAAACGTGTATTTGTCGTGAGAGGTGCTTACACCAGCTCACACAGGCTGCAATGGCAGGCCTGTAGTCACAGTTTAAGTGGACTCTGATGGGTGGCACAGTACATGCGCCAGCCCATGGGGGACCCCTGGTGTACCTATGCCCTGGGAAACTCAGCACCATATACTAGGAACTTACAAAGGTACACCAGTAGCCAATTGTGGAGGTACAGAAGTACTTGCCATGGTCAATTTAGGGAGTAAGGATAGTGACTGGGGTCCTGATTAGCAGGATCCCAGTCAGATTACTTCAAAAACATACTGACACCAAGCACAAAGTGGGGTAACCATGAAAGCAGATCCTACTTTCCTACAGGCAGGCAGTGTCCAGATAGGGGCAGGGAGTGTCTGCAGAGGGTCAGTGAGTGTCCAGAGAAGGGGAAGAGGCATGAGAAAGCGTGGAGTGTCGGGAAAGAGGGAGATGATGTCAAGAGGGTGGAAGGGAGCCATTACAGTGCCATCTAATAAGAACCTTGGCTGCTTCACCCCACAGCTATATGTGTAAAGTCCTTCCACTTCCAGAGTGACCTCCCTTACCCCACAAACTCAGCATTATGACCCACAGTGCACTCCAAAGTACACCCGCAGAGCCCCGCTGATGCTGCAGCAAAAGGTGAACCTGCCCTTTAACTGGGTCTGGCTTCTCTTGACATATGTAAAGCCTTGCACGCATGTTTCAGACCATCCTACCTCCAATAAGGGTCTTCTGCTTGTATCTGCCCCTCATCAGGGGTCTTTGCGCATATGACCCAATCACTCCAGCACTCCAGAGAAGTTCACTGGGTCCCGCTCCCCTCATGCATCACCATTAAGACCCGGTGCCGCCCTTACACAGCTGTTAATACCAGCAGCGACTCACACCTGGCTGATAAGGTAAACACCTCCAGAGGAACACGCACAACATGCAACCGTAGCATCGCCAGGCCGGCGGTGAGTCCAAGAGGGAAGAGATACAAACCTTCTCCAGAACATCCCTCAGAGCATCAAATCCAACAGAACCCACCCTTTGGCCACTTCTGGTGCCAGACTGGCAGGGAGTACTAGGAAGAGGCACCAAGCCTTCTCCAGAACCTCCCTCAGAGTATCAAATCCAGCAGAAACCACCCTTTGGCCACTTCTGGTGCCAGACTGGCAGGGAGTACTAGGAAGAGGCACCAAGCCTTCTCCAGAACCTCCCTCAGAGTATCAAATCCAGCAGAACCCACCCTTTGGCCACTTCTGGTGCCAGACTGGCAGGGAGTACTAGGAAGAGGCACCAAGCCTTCTCCAGAACCTCCCTCAGAGTATCAAATCCAGCAGAACCCACCCTTTCTCCACTTCTGGTGCCAGGGCAGGGAGTGCAAGAAGGAAGAGATACCAAGCCTTATCCAGAACGTCCCACAGAATCTCAAATCCAGCAGAACCCACCCTTTCTCCACTTCTGGTGCCAGGACAGGGAGTGCAAGAAGGAAGAGATACCAAGCCTTATCCAAACTTTCCCTCAGAGTATCAAATCCAGCAGAACCCACCCTTTCTCCACTTTCGGTGCCAGGGCGGCAGTGGTGGGCCCTCGTTTATCTCTAGGAAGTGGGTGCGAACAGTTAAATCTTATATCTAGGAGACGGTGATCGAAACTCAGATGGTGCTGGACAGTAAATGACGCTCAATAACTTTGATGTCCAGTAAGTGATTCATCTTTGAAAAAAATAGCTTTATTAGATAAATAAATCAATTGGAATAATGATAAACAAAGCTATGTGCAAACAGCGCTTTACAAAGACTGTATATACATTATAATACAAAGCCTTGAAGCACTACGGCCATTTTATTAATACCAGGCAACCGCCTAGTGTGATCAATCACTCACTCAGGTTATGTAAAGTGCGGGTGCTCATCAGTGAGGGTCTCAAGGCACTGTGGGGGCACAGTGATCAGACCACGTACTGAATTCATCTGAAGAGCCAGGTCTTGAGGTTGATGTGCGACGGGTGGTCGCATCTGAAGCTCCGCCTCCAGGTGCCTACGTAAGAGCGTGACGTGGGGATCCCCACCCAGGACACTCCACCTGCACTCCATGCACACAAAAGGTCAGATTAGCACCAGTTGTGTTACAATCAGTGCGATGGGTGGTCCCACAGGGCGCATCTGAAGCTCCGCCTCCAGGTCCCTATGGAAGAGCGTGATGTAGGGATCCCCACCCAGGACACTCCCCCTGCACTCCATGCGCACAAAAGGTCAGATTAGCACCAGTTGTGTTACAACCAGTGAGCAGTAGCACCACGTCAAGGTTCTGACCATTGCTACTGGGCCATTCACACCATTCATACGGGGGCCTACAATACCCCCTCCCCCTGGGAGCCATATTTTTTTTTTTTGGACACCATGCCCCCACCCCCCACCCACTAAAGACCCTCATTCACACCATTCATAACCCAAGGACTCAGGCGTACGCTGGGAAGCCCCCTTTGGGACCCCCCAACGTATCGCGGCAGATCCAGGACACGAGCTGGGGCCCTGAGAAGGTGCCAAAGAGACAAGTCAGCGGGGGCAAAGGTGAGCCCCTACCTGGCCCCTCCCAGGGTGGAGGAGTGTCGATGGTGAGCTTGAGGGCGTATCCGCACTCAAACCCGACATACACCGAAGCTCCCCCACAGCCTGCCTCCCTCACTGCGCACCACTGGATATAATATCATAATATAAATACTAACTGCTGAGCTGCCGCCGGGGATCGAACCGTGAACCCTGTGCTCCGAAGTCAGCTGCTCTGGACGCTGCACCACACCTCTCTCTGCCCCCTCTGGATTTATAGGCTTGCAGGAATGACATCACAGACGAAGGGTGGTTAGGATGTACAGGGCTGGGAGAGTGACATCACAGACGAAGGGGGGACAGACTATGCAGGCCTGGGGGAGGGCAGTGATATCACAGAGGAAGGGGGGACAGGATGTACAGGGCTGGGGGAGTGACATCACAGACGAAGGGGGGGACAGACTATGCAGGCCTGGGGGAGTGACATCACAGACGAGGGGGGACAGGCTATGCAGGCCTGGGGGGGTGACATTACAGACAAGGGGGGCAAGATGTACAAGGCTGGGGTAGGGCAGTGATATCACAGACGAGGGGGGGCATTATGTACAGGGCTGGGGGAGTGACATCACAGATGAGGGAGGGGACAGGATGTACAGGCCTGGGAGAGTGACATCACAGACGAAGGGGGGACAGGCTATGCAGGCCTGGGGGGGGGTGACATTACAGACAAGGGGGGCAAGATGTACAGGGCTGGGGTAGGGCAGTGATATCACAGAGGAAGGGGGACAGGATATGCAGGCCGGGGGAGTGACATCACAGACGAGGGGGGGGCAGGATGTACAGGTCTGGGGGAGTGACATCAGAGAGGAAAGAGGGGGACAGGTTATGCAGGCTTGTGGGAGTGACATCATAGATGAATGAGGGGTCAGAGTATGCAGGCCTAGGAGAGTGATATCACAGAGGAAGGGGGGGCAAGATGTACTGGGCTGGGGGAGTGACATCACAGAGGAAGGGGGGTTAGGATGTACAGGCCTGGGGGAGTGACATCACAGACGAAGGCGAGGGGACAGGATATGCAGGCCTGGGGAGTCGCATCACAGAGGAAGTAGGGGACAGTATGTACAGGGCTGGGAGAGTGACATCACAGACGAAGGGGGGGGCAGGATATGCAGGCCTGGGGGAGTGACATCACAGACGAGGGGGGGCAGGATATACAGGGCTGGGGAGCTCAGTGATATCACAGAGGAAGAGGGGACAGGATTTGCAGGCTAGGGGGAGTGACCTCACAGACAAGGGGGGCAGGATGTACAGGTCGGGGGAAGGACATCAGAGAGGAAGGAGGGGGGACAGGATATGCAGGCTTGTGGGACTGACATCATAGATGAATGAGGGGTCAGAGTATGCAAGCCTGGGGGAGTGACATCACAGACGAGGGGGGACAGTATGTACAGGACAGGGGGAGTGACATCACAGACAAAGGGGGGAACAGTATATGCAGGCCTGGGGGAGTGACATCATAGACGAGGGGGGCAGGATGTACAAGGCTGGGGAGAGCAGTGATATCACAGAGCAAGGAGGGACAGGAGTTCCAGGCCAGGGGGAGTGACATCACAGACGAGGGGGGGCAGTATGTACAGGGCTGGGAGAGTGAAATCAGAGAGGAAGGAGGGGGGACAGCATATGCAGGCTTGTGGGAGTGAGATCATAGATGAATGAGGGGTCAGAGTATGCAGGCCTAGGAGAGTGATATCACAGAGGAAGGGGGGGGGCAAGATGTACAGACCTGGGGGAGTGACATCACAGACGAAGGCGGGGGGACAGGATATGCAGGCCTGGGGCGTCGCATCACAGAGGAAGGAGGGGACAGGATATACAGGCCTGGGGGAGTGACATCCCAGACGAGGGGGGACAGTATGTACAGGGCTGGGGGAGTGACATCACACAGGAAGGAGGGGGCAGGATATACAGGCTAGGGGAAATAACATCACAGAGGAAGGAGGAGACAGGATGTACAGGTCTAGGGGAGTTATATCACAGATGAGGGGAGGCAGATTGTCTCTTTTAAATGTGGAGAAATAAGGAAAAGTTCCAAAGGGCTATGAACTTCATCTTGAAAAAAACTGAAAGAGAAGAACAAAGAGAAGCGAGAAGACATTAAGGATGAGACGAAGAATCTATTAAGAAGGATTGTCTGGAGGAGAAGCCTAGCGCGCAACCATGATGGACGCGTAGGCACAGAGCTCCCGAGACTCACGCAGCCTCCCACGATTATCCTGGATTTCATCCTGATCTTTTGAAGGAATACTACGGGTGAACCTACGCTGAGGACACCCCTGTTCTCGGACTCTGGGAACTTTACTTATTCGGTTTTTGGGAAAGAGGCCTGCTCCGCGACGCTGCCCCGGGCTCGGGTTGGCATCTTCCCCGTGTCCCAATTGAACAACAACGGATCCGGAGCGTCGGGCTGACCCGTGCACCCCGGGTTTCACTTTCGCTTTTGACTCTCCTCAGTGGCGTGGAGAGCGGGTGCCTGTGAAGGCTCCAC
Source organism: Triturus cristatus (assembly GCF_964204655.1). Lineage (NCBI taxonomy): Eukaryota > Metazoa > Chordata > Amphibia > Caudata > Salamandridae > Triturus > Triturus cristatus. Next base: position 1,191,147,555 of record NC_140580.1, read on the forward strand.
ATCTGAGCAGCCCGGAGGCCGGCGGGTGAGATCGGTAGTGGGAGCTGTCTACCACTGATTGTGGTGTGCCCCCCCCAGGGAACCACTGCAACACTCGGGCATCCGGTGGTTGGTTTCCCCTGCCGTGTAATGGCGGCCCGACTAGACGGGGACAAGCTAAGGCCCAAGGCTACCCGGAGAGGTGGCTATGTGCAGACGAATAACATGGATCGGTATGCCCATCAGAAGGGGTCTCCTGGTCCGAGTGGGCCCGCAGAGGTGGCTCGAGAGGGACCGTCATCCTCGGCGGAGCTGACACTTAACGATGTCATGGGTGCCATCGACGCCATGAAGGAATCGGTTGGCCAGCGGTTTGACTCTCTGGCCCACAAGCTGGACACCGTGTCAATTGATGTTAACCTCCTCAGAGCGGACCTTTCGAAAACCAGCGACAGGGTCAATTCACTTGCTCTCACGACCTCGGGCCTCACGAAAGATGTTACTGACATGCAGACGGAGCTTCACTGTCTGAGGACCCTCACCGACCTCTCGACCAAGCGGCTGGAGGATTTTGAAGGTCGGGCACGACGAAACAACGTGCGCATTGTAGGTGTGCCGGAGAGGTCGGAGGATGGGTCAGTGGATCTTTTTGTGGAGGAATTGATCCTGAACCACCTCGTGCCGAAGGGCCTCAGTAAATACTTCATGGTGGAGCGGGCCCACAGAGTCCCGGGTGGTCGACCGAAGCCGGGGGCCCCACCGCGTCCCATCATCGCCAGGATCTTTAACTTTAGGGACCTCCAAACCTCCCGTGTAAATGGCCCGCTGAAGTATGAGAACGTGGACGTTAGCTTTTATCCTGACTTTACTCAGACAGTCCAAAAACAGCGCATGGGGTTTCTGACTGTGAAACGGCGTTTGAGAGACATGGGCCTGAAGTACGCCATGCTTTTCCCGGCTAAGCTTCGTCTTGAACTGGAGGACCAAACCCACTTTTTCGACCGGCCTGATGCGGTGGAGGAATGGCTTGATACATTGCATCATCGGCGCGGGGGAGATGAGCGGACCGAGGACGACGGGGGTGGCTCGGCGGAGCACCCGTGAATTACTGAACTATTGTTCCTGGCTAATCGTGTGTTGAACTCAGACTTTGGTCAGGGGTGACCTAGTACATGGGACTGCATTGCCCTTCCTTTTGTGTTGGGGGGCTGCGGGGTATCTGGTGAGACTCTTCCTCCTCCGGGGGGAGTTTTCTTTCTTTTCGTAGACTAGGTTTATGTCGGGGCGACAGGCACACTGCGAGTTGGGGTGGCTAGATGTTCTAGTGCAGGGGTGCAGGGTGGGGGAGTGTGTCATGGGAGTTGGGGGGGTGGTGGTGGGGGAGTTGTTGTTGTTTCAGGTTAGTTTTACACCAGGTGATCGATGTTTTGTTTTTTGCTCTCGTAGTGGGTGGGACGATCGCTGTGGTTGGGATGGGGGGTAGGGGGTTGCAAATCTTAACATGGAATGTCAATGGGTTGGGGGATCGTGTGAAGCGAGGGGTGGTGCTACAATATCTGAAGCGTCTCTCTCCTGATATCGTCTTCTTGCAAGAGACGCATTTGGTGGGCAACTCCTGTCAGGCATTGAATAGACGGGGCTACCGTTTGGTGGCCCATTCCGGCTTTACTACTGGGTCCAGAGGGGCAGGCATTATGGTTCGAGCCTCTCTCCCGCTGGAAATTGATGAGGTGAAGCACGATGACCAAGGGCGTTACGTAGTGCTGGTTGGCCGGTGGGAGGGTAGAACTTTATGTTTGGTTTCAGTTTACGTCCCCCCTGGGTTGCAGACTACCACCTTCGCGGATCTGGGAGGTCTATTGCTTGGGCTCCCTGAGGGCCTGTTGCTGGTTGGTGGGGATTTTAACTCTGTTGTGTCTGGTAGAGAGGATCGACACCCGCCCAGAGACCTCCCTGGGGCGCATTCTTGGTTAGGTGGTTTTATTGACACTATGGGGCTGGTTGACTGTTGGAGAACGATGCACCCGGGGCTGGCTCAGTTTACGTTTCACTCTGGGGCCCACGGCTCCCTGTCTAGATTGGATTATGTACTGATGCCGGCCGCCCAAGCCCCAATGATTGGGGAAGTTAAACATCTGGCTCGTGGCATCTCGGATCATTCCCCGGTGCTGCTCCACTTGGATATTGCCTTGGGGGCTGGGGGGAGGGTGGCGCCGATTAACCCCTGGTATCTCCGTGACCCCACAGTTCGTGCCCAATTGGTGAAGTCCCTGGACCAGTTTTTCGCGGAAAACCAGGGTTCCGTCGCGTCAGCTTTGACATTGTGGGAGGCCTTTAAGGTGGTGATCCGTGGGCAGGCGCTATCCCTGATTTCCCTTGCTAAAAAGCGTAAAAACGAAGAGGTAGTGCACCTAGAGTCTGACATAACTAGTATGGAAGAGGATCTTGGGCGGGGAGTCACGAGGGAGAAACTTCACGCCCTTAGCCTTAAGCAGTCGGACTATAGGGCGCTGGTTACGAATGCTGTGAAGCTCGCTAGTCGGGAACAGCAGGGGCGCTTGTATGATGTGGGTGACAAGGCTGGAAAACTGATTGCGTGGCTGGAAAAGAGCGAAAGAGTGAATCGAGTGGTTCCGGTGATTGTGCGCGCTGACGGTGTGAGTGTCACGGATCCCGGAGAGATAGTGACTTGTTTTGCAGATCATCTGCGTGACGTCTATACGTCGGTTTCGGATAGGCCGGAGGATGACTCTCGTCGATTGTTACGAGATATTACGTTGCCATGCCTCTCTGTCTCCGACAGGAATTTGATGGACACGGCATTGACGAATGATGAGATAGCTCTGGCGATTCGCGCACTCCGCTCCGGAAAGGCTTTGGGCCCGAATGGTCTGCCGATCGAGTTATACAAGCTTCGTCCTGAGACGCTGGTGCCTCATCTCCGTGAGATGTTTAATGCATCGCTTAAGGTGGGCTCCCTTTCGCTAGACCAACGGCTTGCAACGATTGTGGTTCTCCATAAAGAGGGGAAGCCGCGAGACAGTTGTGCATCCTATAGGCCTATCTCACTCCTGAATGCCGAACCCAAAATTCTTGCGAAGGTCCTGGCAAATCGATTGATTACTGTAAATGGCGACCTGGTTCATCCGGATCAGTCAGGTTTTATTCCGCATCGCAACACCGCGCTGAACCTGCGGCGCCGACATGGAGTTCTCGCAAAAGTCGACTGTATCCAGGAGCCCACCATTTTGGCGTCTTTGGACGCCACGATGGCGTTCGATACGCTGGAATGGTCGTATCTTTGGGCAGCACTGGCCAAGTTTGGTTTTGGACCCGGATTCATTAAATGGGTGAAACTGTTGTATGTGGAGCCGCTGGTGCAGGTGGTGGTGAATGGTAGGGTGTCTGCCCCTTTGTGCTCGGGAGGGGCACCCGCCAGGGTTGCCCCTTGTCCCCGCTTCTTTTTGCTCTTGCGCTGGAACCCCTGGCGGCATGGCTGAGGTGGGAACCCTCTATGGCGGGTATCCGGTGGACTCCGACGTTTGAGGACCGTGTGTCACTATACGCTGATGACATTTTGCTCTACCTCACCTCGCCGCGGAAATCATTGATGGTGATGTTCGATGTTTTGACCTCCTTCGGCCGCAATTCTGGGCTTGTTATTAATTGGGCTAAGTCCTGTGAATATGTGTTGGTTGGCGACCCCCCTCTTCTCCCTCGCGGCTGTCCGATTCAAATCTCTCCGGCTGGATTTAAATATTTAGGCATTCACGTCTCCCTGAGTTCAGCGGATCGTTACTCCCTGAACCTGCTGCCGCCGCTTCAGCGGCTTCGGGCGGACGTAGTCCGGTGGCGGAGGCTTCCGTTATCGCCGCTGGGCAGGGCGGCTTTATTTAAAATGATGTCTCTGCCACGTTTTTTGTACGCCCTACAGAATACGCTGGACGTGGTGCCTGCACGATATTTTCGGGAGGTGGAAAGCCTGCAGCGACAGCTGGTGTGGGATGGGAGACCACGCATCGCTCTTGCTAAGCTGACTCTTCCATGGTACGATGGTGGCATAGCTCTTCCTGATATCAGACGGTATTACTGGGCGTCCCAGCTGGTGGCAGTGAACCATGGGACGTATGGCCCGGCTTTGAACCCCGCGTATGAGATGGATAAGCTACTGTTGCCGGGTGGGGATTTCAATCGAATGCTTTATTCCAAGAAGGGGCGCGCTAAACTCACGGGCCCCACGAACAATGCTGTACGCGCATGGCACGGCGCCACTGCTGCTACGGGCTGGAAGGGTCGCCTGACTCGGGCGACTCCGCTGTATGCCTCTGAAGAGTTGGGAGGGCTGTGGCGCACTAAGGGATTTGAGAAGTGGGACACGATTGGTATTAGCCGCGTCGGGGATCTGTGGGCGAAGGGCGCTTTTAAAACGTTCGATGTCCTTCGGGCCGAATATAGCCTGAGCGATAAGGAATTCTTTCGTTACGCGCAGATCCGCCACGCCCTGCTTTCTGCCTTTCCGAACCCGGCTGATATCCCTGAGGCCTCCCCTTTGGAAGACCGTATACTCGATGGTTACTTGCCAGACAGCACCATTTCCCTGATCTATAAAAAAATGATTAATACTCGCGCTGACCTCCTCACCCGCCTGCGAGAAGCATGGGTCGCTGATGGCCTAGAGCTGGATGATGAGGACTGGGTTGCGGCTGTAGCCTCGCCGAGAGAGGTGGCCATACCCGCTCGCCTCAGATTTGTGCAGTTAAAGATACTACACAGGGTCTATGTTACCGGTCCCCGCTTGCTTTGCTTGGGATATTCGAGTGATGGTTTATGTAGGCGTGGCTGTGGCCTGCTTGGTACTTTTCTGCATATTTTGTGGGAATGTCCAGTGGTTGTCCGGTTCTGGATTGGGGTGCATGCAGTGATGGAGGAGGTCACTGGTGTGGCCCTACTCCCGGAGGCGCGGCGCTGTGTGTTGAATGTGTGGGAACCGACTGATTGTGACGCGGCCCAGGAGCGCTGGGTGACTCTGGGTAATATGATAGCCAAAAGAGACATCGCGCAGCTGTGGGGCTCGGGTAGGTCTCCTACGGTGTCGAAGTGGAGAGAAAACATGGACTGGTGCATGTTCCGGGAGAAAACCGTGTATGTTGCTAGAGGCAAACCCAAAAAATGGAATAAGATGTGGGGTCCGTGGAATTCTTACCGTGGTGATATCTGCACGCCCCCCCTGGTGATCGCCTCCGATGTAGCCCTGTCCCCTTAGCTCGGATATTCCTGTTCCTTCCTGGAATCGGTGCATGTGTACTTCCCTGCCTCCCCTCCCGCCTCGCCTAATACTAGCTTTTGCCTATAGTGCCGCTGAGAGGCGGCATCCCCCCCCCCCCCCCCCCCCCCCCATGGGAGAGCAAGTCCCTGTTTATACAGTTTTCATGCCTGGTTTTAGTTTTGTATTGTTGTTTTTTTTCTTTTTTTTTTTTCATAAAATGTTAATTCAAAACCTTCTTGTTGTATGGAGTCTAGTTGTGGGCCGATTAGCCGCCCCCTCGTGCAGGTTGCTCATTTGCTCGCTGTATTGATTTTCCTTTTTGCACACAAGCGGCCGGCCTCGGAGGTTGTAGGCCCGTGACTGTACATAACTGCTGTGTCAAATAAAGGTTTTTAAAAAAAAAAAAAAAAGAAGGATTGTCTGAAAAAGGAGGAACATGAGAGTATAGTTGAAATAAAGAACACATCAAAATAGGAATAATACAGCAATGAAATAAATAAATACAGGTAGTAGTATAAAACAAACAATCAGAATAAACCATTCAATAATACATTTTAATAAAAGAATAACCCGTTCAAGGGAAGGGACGGGGGGGATAATGTTAGCCTCCGTGTCTTTAATGAAATCCAGATTCTCTAGTCATGTTAATAGGAGAATCGCAATGTCATTACAAGTCCGGAGGCTACGTTATGCATGTTGGTAGCTGTGTAGGACAACATCAGACATGTGCTCAATTGATTTACAATAATGTCGAGCAAATGTGGATGCATTAGACCAGTCCACTGCTTTGAGAATATCATACAACTAACTACCAGATCAGAATGATTTACTGGCCGTAGCACCTCTAAGAGAGTGGGCTTGGAATTTAGATAAGTCAACGCCGGCTAGGCTCATAGCGGACTTGACCCATCTGGCTATGAACGTAGAGCTTATGGGTTTGAGCGGTTTACCGAAGGAAACAAGCTGTTGATTTGCATCATGAGGACGAAGGTCTCTCATTCTATTATCATATTCTTTCATACACTCTACAACACAGAGTTTCTTACACAGGTCAAAACGAGGATAAAATCCTGTATATGCCCCGCTAAACACCGCAAAATATGGGCTAGATGGGCGGAATATCGCGGTATCGACCTTCCCCCCCTGCCTGAGTCGGAACTCTGAAAATTGTTTTTTATGTTGTTATGTATCGGTATACCCCCAATGAGAGTTTTTAAAATATGTGTAGTGTATTAATGTGGCACACTGTGATGATTGCACCACTTGTACGAACACGGAGACCAGAGCCTGTCTGTAAGTTTATCGTTTATGACACCTACGTGTTTGGTGGGTGTTGTTATATGTCAGAAATATGGCTATTGATACAAATTAAACCTACATCGCTGTGGCCAAGGTGGGGCTGCGACCCCTACATATTACGAAATAACCTAATAAAAGTTGTTATTAAAAAAAAAAACGAGCATAAAAAATAGAATCTGACATAGTTTTGGTTCTTCTAACAATTTCAAATTTAACAACAAACATCATAAGATCTATTTGAAATATCAAGACATTTGATTTCAGAAACTCTACGGCATGAAATTAAACACCACAGAGTTGCGAGCTCAATAGAAAGACATTTCCTAATAAGTAAAGAGTTATCAGTCCAACTTGAAAAAAGGTCTAAAATAGCCTTAACGTCCCACACGGATTGGTATTTAGGTCTAGCGGGTCTCCTCAACCTGATACTTTTCATGACTCTGCAAACAATAACATTTTTACCGTCTTACTGTTGATAAGAGAATGACCATCAGAAATGGCCGATCTATAACTATTGATAGATCTATAAGACAGGACTTTATCGAATTGTTCAACAAGAAAGTTAACTATGTGAACGATAGGAGCCTCCACGGAATCCAAGTCCCTCGCCATGCACCAACGTAATGATTTTCCCAAATGTTGTTGTACCTATGGTGTGTTCCTGGGGCCCAAGACCCTCCGAGGAGCGTTGCAGCTGATGACGAAAGGCCAGACAATTCGTTGGATTTCCTGACACTTTCCAGGCAAGAAGGTTCAAAATCCCGGAATGAACCAGGTGGTGATCTTCCCCGTCTGCTTTTGAAACCAGACCCCTGACTGCTGGGATTAAGAAAGGGATGCTGCAAGCTAACTCTAGGGTGGTCGGGAACCAGGCCTGAGACGTCCAAAAGGGGGTTATTAGGATTAAAGAACATTAGTCTTGTCTCACCTTCTGCAGAACCCTCTGAATCAGAGCAAAGGGAAGAAATACGAAACCCCGAAGGCCTGATCAGCATTGAAGAAAGGCGTTCACTGCAAGAGCGCCCGGATCTGGCATCCACCTGAAGTTTCTAACTGGCAAGTCAGTCTGCTGGCAAAAAAATCCACATCCAGGGGACCCCAGATTTGATTCAGAGCGATGAAGATATTCACGTCGAGTTTCCAATCGCTTAAGTCTAAGAGGAATCTCGAGTTCCAATCTGCAGAAACGTTTGACTTCCCCGGGAGATATTCCGAATTTAGAGCAATCTTTTACTCTAAGCAAAACACCCAGAGCCTCTTGGCTACATTCGAGAGGTCTGCTGATTTGGCCCCACCTAGACGGTTGATATAGGCCACTGCGGAAATCTTGTCTATCTTGAGGACAACTGATCTCATAAGAGCGTATAAACCTGCCATAAGTTCTAAATAGTTTATGTGGTGAGAGGTCTCTGCTAGAGACCATACACCACCAGTGTTTTGATTGAGGAGGCGAGCACCCCAACCATGAACACTCGCATCTGATTCCAAAAAGAACACCGGAGTTGACCCAAAGATTGCTTTGCCATTCCAGGCATCCACATTCTCCAGCCACCATGACAATTCCGATCTTCCGTCCTGATCTAGGGCTATGAGATCCCCGTACCACAGGCCAGATCTCACAGCTTTCGCTTTTATCCTTTGAAGAGCTCGGTAATTCAGAGGCCCTGGGAAGATGGCTTGAATAGAAGACGAAAGGAGGCCCAAAAGTCTGACTAACTCTCTTAGAGTTAAGGAATCTTATTTCAGAACAAACCTGATCTCTTTGCGAATTTTCGATATTTTCTTTGGGGGCAGTAAGAGAACACATTTTGAGGTGTCTACGGTAAAACCGAGAAACCCCAGGGATCTGGAGGGGGTAGGATTGATTTTTCTCAGTTTATAATAAAGTCTAGGCTCTCTGTGAGACACATGGCAACCTTCAGGTCTTGCAGGATTTGTGAATGATGCTGGGACACGATAAAAATGTTGTCCAAATATATTATTAAGCGAATTCCTCTTTCCCTCAGGAGCGAGGCGATAGCTCTCATAATTTTGGTGAAACACCAGGGGGCAGAAGAAAGACCAAAAGGTAGAGCCTGAAATTCAAAGAGATGGTTCTTCCAAACAAATTGAAGGAAGGGTTTGTGTTCTTTGGCCATTGGAGTGGTAAAGTAGCATCTTTTAAATCTAGTTTGACTAACCAGTCTGCTTCTAGAAGTAGGTCTCTCAGGAGGTGAATACCCTGCATTTTGAAATGTCTGTAGACCAAATATTTGTTTCATTCCCGTTGATTTATGACGGGTCTCCAACCTTTCTCTTTTTTTTAACAAGAAAAAGTGTGCCTACAAGCCTCTTTAAACTCCAAGGGACTTCTATGATTGCCTCTTTTTGAAGCATGGAGGCTATTTCCTCTTCTACAATTTCTTGTTGATCTTTTGATAGGGTTAGCACTCTCGGGAGAGACGCTTGTGTAGGGGGATGGACAAAATCTATCTTGAAACCTCGGACAGTTTTCAAAACCAAGGGATCCTGAGTTAACGTTTACCAAATGTGATAAACGAATTGCAGCCTGCCCCCTATCTTTGGAGGGGAAGAAGAAGGAGGACGTAGAGAACTTACTTTGAAGACTGGTGTTGTTGGGTAGACCGTGAAATTTGAATGATCTGTTCCGAGAGCCTCTCCCTCTCTGTGGGTAGAATTGAGGGTTGGATGGGAAGAAGCCTCTACCAGAACCTCTGAATCTTGTGAAGGTCCTTTGGCTGGCTCGGCCGGAAGGAAGGCCCCTTCTTCCAGCCCTTCCAAAAAGGTTAGAATTAAAAACGCGCCTCGTGTTAGATTGTGCTTTGTCGAGGGCGCTAAAGGTAGATACGTATTTGCCAATAGACTTAATCATATCCTCACCAAAGAGGAGGCCCTTGGGATCTTGGGAGGTTTCCTTCTCGGCCATGTCACCCCGTTTCGGGTTAATCCAAGTAAGAATGACTCTCCTCCTCTCAGTGTTAAGGCTTGCATTTGCGTTACCATGGAGTGCCATGGCCCTGTGGCTCCAACCTCTGACGAGTTCAGTGTCAAGAGGAGTGCCATTAATATGAAGTAAGAGCATCTTTTCCTAAAGCAGAGAAGGTCAATTAATTTTGTCATCAGTATGGTTTAATTGGCTATTTGTGTTTTTTTTTTTTTTTTTTTTTAAACTAGACCTTTATTGACTGATTGCATAGTTACCACAGCAGGTTGCCTACATCCCATCGGGCCGGCACTGCATCTCGCATGAGTTCATACCAAAGGGGGGGTATGGGAAAGATCACAGCAAGCCGCCTACAACCCATCGGGCCGGCCGCGTACAGGGGGCATGCTAGTTAGGCAGTGTTGGACTTGGCCCTTTTCCCGGAAACTTTTCGCTTTTATGGGAAACCACATGTTATATAAATGCAAATATTGAATGCTGTGCGATGGTGTACGCAGACTGAGTTTTCCCATTTTAAACATGCAACTTTTAAAATGGATGCCATGGCTGTGCGGTTGTGCCGTCTGACTGAGTTGGGTTAACAGTCTAGTCGTTATTTCCCAGCAACCCCAGCTTTTGGAGGGAAGCCTGGAGCCCAGGGTGCTCTACTCCTCCCCTTAGGCCAGTTAGAACCAGTTTCCCCAGACGCTTCTAGAAGCTTCTGGCACTGTCTGGTAGGTGGGGTGAGGGGCGTATAAAGGGCGGAGCTGGGCTGCCATGTGCTCAGTCAGAGGGTGGACCTGAGAGAGAGGGGACCTGCTGCCAGGGGTTACCGCCACATGGGCCTGTGTGCTGGGCCCTGAGCTTACCTACACCCCCCCCTACTGTCCACAGGGCGAGGGGAAACTATAGTTGGGGCGATGCTAACCTGGAGGAACCTACGCAGGAGTTTTAGGCGGTAGGGCCTAGTCAGGGACCTATGCTGCTGGAAGTGACAGGGCTTAGGCGCTGCCTTTTAAGTTGAGTGAGGGATCCTGAACTATCCCACTGATCTGGTCCGGTGGCAGGAGAACCCAGGGATGACCTACAGAGACTAATTAGTCCGCCTTCAGCCACCAACTCAACCCCCCCCCCTCAAGAAACCCTCAACCGAGGGCGCAGGAACCAGCAAGCGCCTCGTGGGACCCTGACTGCATTCCCTCCGGAAAGAGAGCGCTATATTCAAGCTGCCTGCGGAAGGAGAGCGCTATATTCGCTGGGCGCTACCTTTGACTGGACTGCGCTCTGCTGGTGAGTGCTGCGATCCCAGCTGCCTGCTCCCTAGCGCCTGGTGGGCGCTGCATTCCGCTTTTTCTGTGCTGTAGCGGTATTTTTGGTATATGGAAGCCAGCGGGAGCCCACCCCATGGTTCTGGCACCTGGGATATTATTTAAATCAGAGCGGGAGCCCACCCCACGTGATGCCGCCTTTAGCAGGTGCCTACCCCACTTTATGAGTGTGGAAGTAGCGGGAGCCCATCCCGCGCGTGTGCCACCTTAGGATGTTTAAAACCGGCGGGAGCCTACCCCACACTTCAGAGCCGCAATCATCACTGCCGCAGCCCGGGGACAACGGAAAGAGAAGAGCCGCCACGCTGCCCGCGGGGACCCGGAAGGTGTGTAGACTGCCTGGCGTGGGCGGGGCCTAGGCAGGAAGTACTAGCGTTGCTGTGTGGGACTCCCGTGAGTCCGGGAGAGCCCCAAGCGCAGCCGGAAGCCGACCGGAGGAAGAAACCAGGCGGGAGCCTACCCCGCGCTGGATGGCAGCCAGAGGACGTCGGCACTCAAGCAGGGCTCCCATGCAGTGAGGGGAGCCCCGCACAATGGCCCAGAGAAGTTCCGGGTCCCAGGAGGAGGCCCGGGTGAAGTCCTTCAGAGAGCCGGTGAGTGGGGCTGGCCGGTGAAGCGCTTCTGGAGGCGGGGCGCGTAGGAGGTGCAGAGAGCGCCGCCTGCTGCCGGGCCGGAAGCCCGCGAGGAAGCGGGAGAGTTGTCCAAGTCCCGGGTCCCAGGAGGGGGCCCGGGTGAAGCCCAGCACAGAGCCGACGTTGGCGGGGCTCCCCGTGAGCAGGGGAGAGCCCCACACTGCCCAGAGCCTCGCAGGCTCCAGATCAAAGTCCCGGGTCCCAGGAGGGGGCCCGGATGAAGCCAGGTGTGCCGACGTCGGCGGGGCTTCCCGTGGAGCGTGGGAGAGCCCCGCGTGTATCCGCACCGGCTGCCAGAGGAAGAGGAAGCCGGCCAGAGTTCTGGAGGAGCAGGGGACTGTCGAGGCACATATCGGTGCCTGTCCCCTGCTAGAAGGAGTCCCTCAGTGAGCCTGGTGAGTGGGGCTCAGCTTATTGATGGTTGGTGAGGGTGTGTCGGGGTACATTGCCGGTGCTCTCCCCCGGTGCCTGAATTGATCCTCCCCGCTGCCCCGTCTGATAGCGGGCAGCGGCAACGAAGTAGGAGGCATTTTGCGCCCAGGAGTCCCAGCGTGAGGCCCCAGAGGCAACCGCAAGTGGCACTGTCTTGGTTGGACACAACTGCCCCGCTGGACAGTGGGCAATTGCAGCGTTGGGGGTACTTCGGATATGCGCCGCTGCTCTCTATCGCATCTATGCTGATGGCTTGGAGCCGCCTGCACCCCCGCTAATCTGATTGCGCCTAGTGGCCGTCCTGCTATGACTATGCCCCGTTGTTAATGTGGGGGATGCTAATGTGCTGATGCGAAGTTCGTTAATCCTCAGCAGCTCCTGGCTGTAATGTATTTAGGGTTGGTGGTTCTGCATCTACTGTTTATGCATAATGTGTGGGAACACTAAGGATATGGTTTTCATGCCCTAAACCACTGCGTTTATAGGCCAGGTTGGTGTCTAGCGCCTAGGTGTGTGCCTACTGTGTTTAGCCCCCAGGAGAGGGGCAGGACATATGTTGTTATACCTACTGCATAGGCTGTGCAATGCCCTAGGCTAATGGTAACGTTTATTCCCTAGGGCTACAGCGTTGGTGTTCTGCATGACGTGTTCCTCATGTGAAGTAGGCCAAAGGTTTACATGTTTATGCCACAGGTGATTGCCTAATGTTTTCCCCTTACAGCTTTCCTGCCTCAGGGGATATCCTTGATGTTCAGGTATATGGTGATACCATGATATTTTCTTGCAGGTGTTCCGGACTAACGCCTAATGTTATGCACTGATGTGTTTTATTGCAGGATTGAGGCCGATGAACTGTACCTTTATTCCTCACGTACATTTATTTTATCTGAATGTCGCAATGGTTCCGGCAGGGGCCCGATTGGCCCTGCCATGTATATAATTCCCCCCTGTAAATTTTGACCGAGCGCCAGTTGGCGCAGTATAGAGATTACTAATAATACCTTGTGTTTTGACAATACAGAAGTTATTCTTACACAAACTTGTGTAGTGTCTCTTTTTGGCGTGTGCCTGGTGTGTCGCCTGTGTGTACTGCGTGGATGCTTTACACATTTCCTCCAGAGTTTGGCCCGCCCGCTCTGCACCACGCTACCCGTTTCCAACAGGCAGTCAACTAACAGTTTTTGTAACACTAGAGCGAGTGAGAGAAAAGCAAAGCCGTTGCGATCTCCCGAACGTATAATACCACAGAGGCAACTGCTGGTAACTATATCCCCAATTTTAGTTCAATAGGAACTTGGAGTCAATTGTAGAAACAATGTTTTGACCCGAGTCGTCCTATGTAACAGATGTTGTCTTTGGACATAACCATAGAAAGTGATGGGGTATCCACAGATATTGGAGAAGACGCCTCACTCACTAATAGTGACATGCTTCATCATCGGCGTCTTTCCACACCCAGGTAAGATGGTACTACCTGGGCGGACTCAACCAAAAGATGTGATGGGAGTTCTTATATAAATTTTCTCTGGTTCTGCAGGGAACCAGTTCAGTGGTAGATTCTAAAAATACCTCCAGGTATACCCCTGATGCGAAGCTTTATTCTTGGGGTACCTGGGGTATCAAATAAAAAGCGTATGCTGTGATGGGGTTATTTTGAAATTTTTGTTTCAAATGTACCCACTTTTTATGCCAACATGTTTCGGCCCACGCACAGAGCCCGCAAGGGTCTGGGGCCTTCTTCAGGGCTGTCTTTTCTAGTAGTTGGTTTCCCTGACTCTAGTTTGACCATGTACTACATGCAAACCCAGGTAAAAATTGAGGCCTATTGCACTCACCTATAGTTTGTAATCCAGTAGATTTTCTATTGATTGGTGCTAGATTGCACCATACGGGTCACGTGACTTGAGGTGCCGTCTTGTAGTCACACGTTCGTCAAAGATCGGTCACCGTGGGTTCACCTATAGTGTTCACTGCCCACCGCCTGAGAAAATTTATATAAGAACTCCCATCACATCTTTTGGTTGAGTCCGCCCAGGTAGTACCATCTTACCTGGGTGTTGAAAGACGCCGATGATGAAGCATGTCACTATTAGTGAGTGATGCGTCTTCTCCAATATCTGTGGATACCCCATCACTTTCTATGGTTATGTCCAAAGATAACATCTGTTACATAGGACGACTCGGGTCAATACATTCTTTCTACAATTGACTCCAAATTCCTATTGAACTAAAATTGGGGATATAGTTACCAGCAGTTGCCTCTAGTCAAAACAGTTCTTTAACCAACTCCAAACATCCTGAAAAACCCTGAAGAGGCCACAGTTCCGTTGCCACCACTCAGCATTTAGTTCGGCCCTCGCTGCCACAATTCCCCGCTATGTATCTCCGTCCCGCTCTCTCGCCACCCCCAAGTCCCCAGCTTGCGTAATCCCATCCTGGACAGTATCTCTAACAGAAGCTACCCCATCTCGGTGCCCCTCCCCCTCGCATTCTCCCATCCTCTCCGGCGGTCGGACTGAGGCTATGTCACCAGCCTCAGTCCGTTTCAGGAGATAAGTTTGCAGAGGGGCCCAAATGTCCCGTGGGCATGTTGTAGGTGGCATAAATTCAGCATAAGTGTGAAGCTGATCTTGAAAAAGTATAAGATCGTCCATCCATTCCTTAAATTTAGGGGCTCATCCTCGTCCCCACCGGCATGAAATCCGCCTTTTTGCTAACAGAAGAGCCAGTGAAGTGTATTTCTAGATCTTTACAGGTAATTTCTCAGTGTACCCTAAGAGCGCCACAAGGGGTAATCAGGTACATGCACCCCAGTCATCTCATCCAATGCCCCAAAGACCTCCCCCCAATATTTATGGATCAATGGGCAATCCCACGCCAAATGTCCAAACCCCGCTCCCTCTGCTCCACAGCGTTCACAACGGTCATTGTCACGCAGCCGGCGACGGTGCAGCCGGGTGGGTGTATAATAAAGCTGATGTAGATATCTATAGTGTATGAGTCGCAACCTGCTATTAGCCGAGATGTCACCAGTCTGCCGACAGCAGAAAGTCCACTGTTCTTCCGTGAGGGGGTGTCCCATGTCTTCCTCCCACTTGGCCTTGGCTGGGACGGGTTCTCTCTCCCCCTCCCTCTGTGTAGTGGTGTACAGTCGCGGGATTACATGCTCTGGGGGATCCTGTTGCATCAGTTCGTGCAGGGGGACCATGACCGGCTTTTCAAGTGGGAAGCAAGGTGTAAGGGCACGAACGTCCTGTCGAAGTCGCGCATAGTAGAAGCGTTCCAATGGAGTGGGGGAGGAAGTCCCAAAAAATTCCTCACTAGTGCAAAAGGTCCCTCGTGTATATAGTTGTCCCCAAGTAAGCCATGAAAGCTTCCGTAGCATCCGGCAGTATCCCCCCTCCTGTGTAACAGGGATATCGCGCCATCCCCGCAGAGGTGCCAAAGGCGAGTATAATATGGGGCTTTGGAGTCTCTGCGCCAAGTCCCACCAAGCACGAATGGTGCATTGGACAGTAGCGGAAGCCAGGTGTCTAGGTACAGTGGGGGTGCTCAAATATGCAGAGGAAGGAGTGGGGCCCATGCGCCCATCCTCCATCGCCAGATGAGGCATGTATGGGGGGGGGTGTACCCAATATGCCGCAAAATGAGCCTGAGTGCAGCTAAAATATAATTCAGGGACCTCCAGCCCCCCAGCGTCAAAGGGACGCATGAGAACTTCCCGCGTCAGTCTGGGCTGCCTCCCACCCCACACCAATCTGATCAGCTGTGACTTAATACTTTTAAAGAAATGGTGGCTCGGGGCGTAAGGTATGTTAGTAAACAGGTAGAGAAGCTTAGGCAAGATCACCATCTTAACCAAAGACACCCTGGCGGCCTTTGACAAGGGCATCGCAATCCATCTGGTTATTTTATCTATCAATTGGTCCAATAAGCGGCCATAGTTGCCCCTCATCAACTCTTCCCTACATAGGGAGACGCGGATGCCCAAATACGTAATCGATTCTGTATTCCAAGCCAAATGATACCCAGGCTCAAAACATGGGGTGGAGGCAGTTAGGGGGAAAATCTGAGACTTCCCCCAATTCACCTTCACTCCCGACAGACTCCCGAATAATATCATTACCCGGAGGATTAGATTAAGACTTTCGTCGGGGTCACGTGTATAATGATATTAAAATTTGTCTCGCCGGGTAAACCAGTGCGTGTTCCCGATGGTATTGCCTGATTTTAGCCGCCAGCAGTTCGATGGCTATAGCAAATAGAAGGGGCGACAAAGGGCACTCCTGTCGGGTGCCCCTGGTTATCGCAAAGGGAGCTGATCTCGCGCCATTGATAAGGACCCGTGCCTGCAGGCCCGAGTACAGGTTGATCCAAGCCAAAAAGAGGGGGGGGGGGAAATCCCATCCGCTGCAGCACCACTCCAGGGAATCAAATGCCTTTGTGGCGTCTAAGAATATGGCTGCAGCTTTGGTCTCCGGGTCCATGTCCTGCAGTAGCGCAAACAGTGTGCGCAAGTTATGGGAGGTACCTCTGGTAGGTACAAAACCCGACTGGTCCGGGAGAACCAGTGCAGTCATCAGGGGGCTGATACGGTTAGCAATTAATTTAGCTAGGATTTTCACGTCCACGTTTATTAAGGAAAGGGGCCTGTATGAATCACAAGACGTAGCATCTTTCCCTGGCTTGGGTATGGAAATAATGTGGGCTTCTCGCATTGAGGGAGGGAGAACTCGGCCTCCCTAGCCTCCTCAAACACATGGCGCAAAATCGGGATGAGCAGGTGATGAAAGGTTTTATAAAATTCCGCCGGGAGGCCGTCCGGCCCCAGCGCCTCCCCGGATGAGAGTTGCATGATTGCGGCTGTCATCTCGTCATCCTCGTGATGACGCAACAAAAATTCCCGTTAGCCATCCCCCAGCCACTCAATCGCAGTGTCTTCGAAGAAGGACTCAAACTCAGTAGAGGGATGCCTTTGAGTCTATACAGACACTTATAGAAGCATCAGAATGTTGCCACTGTCTCCTCCGTATGTATCTCTACGGGTCTGACCGTCAGCATCCTCAATCTCTAAGACTGTGTTCGAGAACCGGGGGGGCCGGATTAGGGACGCCAGCACCCTCCCCGGCCGGTCCCTCTCCCCCCCACTGGCGCGCCCTAAAGTACTTTCCCCTGAATTTACACTCGCTTTCCGCAGTGTTTTGGTATTCATCTAGTGTACTTCGATATAGTGCCTGCAGTTCAGGTGTTGGCGCTGTCCGTAATGTTGTCTCGATGTGTTTAAGATCACCCTCAAGCCTCCGCAGCCTGGCCCTGATATCTTTCAGGATCCCCCGCTCTTAGCAATGCACAGGCCCCTAATAGTTACTTTAAATGCCTCCCAAATCGTGGAGTAGTGTCCGACCGAGTTTTTGTTACGTGAAAAGAAATCTGTAATCTCCTATTCAAGTTCTTGTTTAAAAACTGGGTCAAGCAGGGAAAGTGGATTCAACCGCCAATTCAAGAATGGAGAGCTTTCATGCGGGGGGTGAGAACGATGAGCACCGGGTAATGGTCGGAGTACGTGCGAGGGAGATGGAGGGTATGTGTCAGCCATGGGATAAGCCCTTTAGTAATAAGCCACATGTCGATTCTGGACCAGGATGCCCGGGCAGTGGTGAAGCAAGTCCCTTCCCTCTGTGACGGATGCATATGGCGCCACGCATCAACAAGCTCATGATCATCTACGATCAGTTTTAAAGTAGATTGAGATGTGGACCAGTGGCGTGGTTGCGGGTGTGAGCGGTCGAGAGCAGGCGCAATGGTGACATTTAGATCTCCTCCCCATAGCAGGTGTGTGGAGCCTATTTCCAGGATTTTACCCGAGTAGTCTAAAAAATTCGGGATCATTGGAATTAGGCCCATAACATGAAACAAATATAAAGGTCTGTGCTGCTAGTCTGCCCCAGGCAATAGAATAACGGCCCTGCTTGTCTACCAGAGATCCTATAGGAGTGTATGGGAGAGTTTTCTTCACGAGAATACACGTGCCTCAGGCATACGAGGAATAGGAAGAGAAACTGGCATAGCTAGGCCATCGAGATGCAAATGTAGGGGTAGCGCTAGGATGAAAATGGGTTTCCTGCAACATCGCACAATGTATATTATGACGATCTAAATTCCCCAAGATGTGACGGCGCTTGCGCGGGTCGCCCAGCCCTCGCACATTCCATGTGAGGAATCGGTAGGTCGGACGATTCGGGGGATCAGTCACAGCGACAGGCATAATAAAACAGTTTCGGCAGCAGTGTATAGCAAATAGAAGCGGCAAAGCGGTTTCGCCCCCAGGGTCCAATGTCCAGGGCCATGTGGCAAGTCATTATTCTGTTCAGGTCTGTGGCAACAAGTTAACTTCCCCCCTCCCACATCAGCAGCCCAATCCTGCCGTGGTCCCCTTCCCTCCCGCCCCCCCACAATACCGTGTCTCGAGAGACACTTTCCCTTCCATCAAACCAACCAGACTGAGGGAGAAAAACGAACAACTGAACTTTTCTACCCCAGCCAAATATTACTAACAGTAGGTAGGGTTCACCTAATAGGTGGGTCCAGAGGGCGTCCAAAGCCTCCTCGCAAAGAAGCGAGGGCGTTCGAGCATCATTAGAAAGTCATCTCGTGCCAAGTCATATATTCAGGCTATGGCTTAATGGGTGACCAATGCGAAAATATAACCGCTCTTACAGGATAAAGTCATTACCAGCTGGCGGGTCACAATGCTGAAACAGGGAACTTACCACAGCCTTCCCGGCCAGTCCCTTGCAGGCTCAGCAGCGTCGGGCAGGAGGGGGGAGTCAGCCACAGGAGTCAATACAAACCATCTTGTTCGGTGTCTGGTTCGCAGTTCTTCCCCTCCCCGCCCAGCCGCCCCGACATAGAGAATGCTGCCAGAGAAAACATATCGTGACGGCAGGTTCTTGTCCGCTATGCAACAGTCACTGTAGGGCCGGTATGGCAAGTCGTCACTCTATGTCGGAGGCACCGCCATGCTCCCCCCGGGGATGGGGAGGAGAGGTGCGGGCCACCAGCTGTTTTGGCAAGCTTTTAAGGAAGTTGTGTGCCTGTTGAGGGGTATTGAAACACATCTGTTTCCCCTAGTGTGTGAGTTTAAGCCGGGCCGGGAAGAGCATAGCATAAGGCAAATTAAGCTGCTGCAATTTCTTTTTGACTGGGATAAACTTTTTCCTCTGTTCCTGGACGGCCATGGTGAAATCGGGGTAGAGGGAGACCTCCATTCCCTCAAACCAGAGCCGCCCATGTTCTCTGGACAAGCGGAGGGCAGCGTCCCGGTCCCGATAATTGAGCATCCGGGCTATGATCGGCCGAGGGGGTTGCACCTGGGACAGGTCGTGCAGACAGGGTGCGATGCGCCCGCTCCACCACCAAGACTGTCGAGAAGGCTTCCCTTCCAAACAGCGTGACCAGTAAGCGCTCAACAAATTCCTCCATCCGTCCAGTAGCAGTCGTCTCACAAATTCCAAGGATTCTGAGGTTTTTGCGGCGAGAGCAGGATTCCAAATCCTCGTTCTAAGCGGCTATTACTTTGAGAGACCTATCCATGTCCGAATTCCGGGAAGTGGTGGCGGTAACAGTGTCCTCGAGGT
The DNA here is from genome assembly GCF_964204655.1 of Triturus cristatus. NCBI lineage: Eukaryota > Metazoa > Chordata > Amphibia > Caudata > Salamandridae > Triturus > Triturus cristatus. The sequence goes on from NC_140580.1 coordinate 1,191,167,051, forward strand.
CCGATATACAACCCTCCACCTCCGTCAGCCGGTCCTCGTGTTTATCCACCCTGTGCATAACTCCGTCCAGTCGGGCATTCATAGAGTCCATCTTGGATTCGATGGAGGTTAAGCTGGTCTGCATAATAATCAGGAGTTCCTTTAAATCTGCGGTGGAAGGCGATGGGGACTCCACGTGATCATCCTCCTGCTCTGCCTGCGAACGGGTAGTCTTTCCTGCTTCGAAGGTCAGCTTTGGCTGGCGGCCGTCTGGTTTCCCCATCGTTTTAAGCTGAGATGTGTGAGATTGGACCTTTGCAATAGGAAAGGGGGGACCGTCCACGCACCCCTGGCCGCTCACTGTCTCACCGCCCTGAGTAGATAGCGTTTGCAGATCTACTACGTGATACTCAGTTCAGTATTGGATCCTCAGGGCCCGGGCAGTCTAATAGCACAGCATCCCAGATGCAGTCAGCCAGGAAAGAGTCCCGGCGCAGCTAAGTCCAGGACCAACCTTCACCAGCAGCAGCGCGTTCCCACCTGCAGCGCCGCGTCCAACAGCCCTCAGTTCTCTCACAGCCCCTTATCAAATTCCACAGACGGGGGGGGCACCAGCTTTCAGCTCCCCACCTCTCAGCAGCATCAACAGTGCGGCCGTCCTTTATTGTAGTAGGGACATATCTCTGCAGGCAGGGCCCCCCAGACCAATATGGGCCTCATTCTTCCTGGTCCCCCTCTCAGAGGGCAGAGGAGTGCTGAATCACAAAACCAGGGCCAGACGTCCCGACCAGCCAGTGGGGCGCTCCTCCAGCGTTATCATTCCGGTATTAGCAGCAGGTCCCCTACCGGGAGCTACAAGTCTCAGGCCCCCCCCGAGGAGTGTCCTGCAGGTGCCCGGGAGAACTATCCCCCCCGGATGGTCGAGGGCGCTCACGCGGTCTGCCGCTAGCCTTCTCGATGTTCTGATGTCGTTTTCGGCCGAGAATGACGCAAATATCAGGCGGATGGGAGCCCGAACAGCAGGAGCCTCACACCAGTGCAGCCATCTTGCTGGGCGCCCTCTAGCACCCCCCCCCTTAATGGGCTATTTGTATTGTTATTAATTTTATTTCATCTGTGGCTGCATAGATAAATACTTATAAGGTCCCAAAGGTGAGACCGATTGCATTGCAAATGCTTGTTAATATATTTTCCAAACCCCACCCACTCGTCCCTTAATTCCCTACCGCTCGGCGCCTTCACTCCAAATGTGGCCATTATCAATCCGGGCTCGAGTCTACATGCCTCAAGAGCCCGCTCTCCTGCTCTATTTTGGCGATTGCCCCTTCAGTTTTACCGCTTTCGAGCGTGTTCGCATCGGAGCGGCACCTCCATCTTTCCAAATTAAAGGAAAGTACCTTGGCAATCGGGTCACGGCGTCCTCCGGTTGCCAAGGGTATTTCATCAACAGCAGCACGGAGCTCTAAACTCGAGCGGCAACAGCTGATTTCAATCGTTCGGAAGCATCAGATGCTCATTTATTCAATAGCGATCGGTTCTAGCCTCATTTATCCATTAATCCTCACATTGACAGTATACATAAAAATAAAAAAAAAGGTAATTTAAAGAGAGACATCTACTGGGCATTTAAACAGACCCTTGAGACATCTACTGGGCATTTAAACAGACCCTTCTCTCTGATATATTTAAGGGCACTTCTGTTGCCTCACCTTACTCCTCTCCCCTCTAGTTACTTTTCAAATCCTCAGCTGTTTTTCTCCCAAATTAGTGGCATAATGTCTGACTATGATGCAGACGATGCTAGCGCCACTACCCCCAACATGGACAAAGAAACCTTCTTCTCCCTTCCGCCAAAATAACAAAGATCCAGACAGAGATAAGACACGTCTTGAGACAACAAGACCTTCCCCTGAGGGAACTAGCCAGACTTCTCGGCCTTCTCTCCTCCTCTATTCAGGCGATTTTTCCAGGGCCTTTGAATTATCGGGCCCTACAAAGGATAAAAGAAAGAGCCCTAAGATCTGGTCTCTGGTACGAAGATCAGATTACCCTGGACCAGGAAGCCCTATCGGAACTAACCTGGTGGCTAGACATCCTAGAGGCATGGAATGGCAAAGCAATCTTTGGTTCAGAGCCAGATTTTATCTTAGAATCAGCTGCTTCCCTCCATGGTTGGGGTGCATGTCTGCTCGATCAGAAAACGGGCGGGATCTGGTCCCAAGAGGAATCTTCTCACCACATAAATTATTTGGAGCTAACAGCTGGGCTTTATGCCCTAATGAGCTTTAAACAATCTCTCCAAGGGAGGTCAGTCATCTTAAAGATGGACAACATATCCGCGGTTGCTTACATCAATCGTCTGGGAGGTACCAAATCTGCCGACCTCTCCAATCTAGCCAGAAGACTTTGGATGTTCTGTCTGGAGCACAAAATTGCACTCAAAGCAGAATACCTTCCCGGGAAGTCGAACATCTCTGCCGATTGGAATTCCAGATTCCTGTTAGATCACAGCGATTGGAAACTCAATGTTTCCATTTTCAGAACCCTGAACAAGATCTGGGGCCCACTAGAAATAGACCGTTGGGCGAGCAGACTAGCGTCACAACTCGAGAAATATTTCAGCTGGATGCCCGATCCCGGTGCCCTAGCAGGGAACGCTTTTCTCCAACCCTGGTCCGGAATCAATGCATACGCATTTCCTCCCTTTGCCATGACCCAAAAGGTCTTGCATAAAGTGAGACAAGACTAATGCTCCCTTGTCCTGATAATTCCGTTCTGGCCCTCTCAGGCATGGTTCCCCACCACTCTGGAACTTGCATGCAAACCCCCTTTCTAATCCATTGCCAAGAGAATCTCCTAATAGACGTAAACGGAGGTTTTCACCCCCTAATCCACACAGGGAGTTTGAACCTTCTTGCTTGGAGAGTGTCAGGAGATCCCATGAAATCTCAGGGCTTTCGCCATCAGCTGCAACTCTCCTCAGAGAGTCTTGGGCCCCAGGCACTCACTACAGATATAACAACATTTGGAGACTCTGGGTTCAATGGTGCCTGGAAAGGAACTTGGATTCCCTACAGGCACCTATCGTGGACGTAGTGAACTTTCTGGTTGAACAATTTGATAAGGGTTTAAGCTATAGGTCTATCAATTGCTATAGAGTAATGAAAAGCATTCGGCTAAGAAGACCTCCAAAACCCAAATACGAAACCCTCTGGGATGTAAATGTAATCCTGGACCTTCTCAACTCCTGGCCAGATAATTTCCTTCTGAATATGAAATTCCTCTCCATCAAGCTTGCAACTCTTCTATGTCTTATCTCCTGTCGTAGGGTCTCTGACGTCAAAGCCCTAGAGATCTCTAATAGATCTTATAACATCTTTGGGGTCAAATTCGAAATTTACAGAAGAACCAAAATCATGTCTCATTCAATCTTATATCCACGTTTCGACCCTTGCCCAAAAATCTGTGTAGTTGAGTGCATGCGATTATACGATCAGAGAATATCTACTCTATGCCTCACAGAAGAGAAACAACTTCTCATTTCCTTTGTTAAACCTCATAAAGCTATAACCTTAACTTCCATTGCTAGATGGGTTAAAACTGTCATGAACTTAGCAGGTATTGATTTAACAAAATGTCAATCTCATTCTGTTAGAGGTGCTATGGCCAGTAAATCTCTATGGTCTGGAGGTAAGATGGATGACATTCTTAAAGCGGCCGACTAGTTGAATGCTAGCACATTTGCTCCGCACTACTGCAAGCCTATCGAGCATATGTCTAATGTAGTGTTATAAAGCTACCAACATGCATAATGTAGCCTCCGTTCTTGTAATGAAATTGCGATTCTCCTGTTACCATGACTAGAGAATCTGGATTTCATTAAAGACACGGAGGCTGGCATTATCCCACCCATGAAAAAATGCAGAATGTGCGCACTCAGGATTGAACGGGTAGACAGTTAGGAAATTAATAGTTGGTGCAGACGAGTATATCCCCCCGAGTTGGGAATTCAATTCAAGCAAACGTACATTGATGACATTTTCATCATTTGGAATGGTCCAACCCAACAGCTCGAATCTCTCATTGAACATCTTAACACAGTTGATCAACGCATTGAATTCACACATCTCTTAGACAAGGAATCGATTACTTTTCTGGACACTCGCATCACCATTAAACAAGATAACCTCATCACACAAGTATACACCAAATCTACAGACCGCAATACCCTTCTTCACTTTCACAGTTTCCACCAACCATCGCTCAAAAATCATTTGCCATATTCACAACTACTAAGATTAAAAAGAATTTCAAGCACCAACGAACTGTACGAAGCCAGTAAAACACAGTGTATCTCCAAGTTCAAACAACGAAAATACCCCAATGATGTTCTGGATAAAGCCATCCTTAAGACAGAGAAATCCACCCGCCAAATGTTACTCATAGCAAAACGACCGACATCAACACAACAGAGAATGACATTTGTGTCCAAATACTCTACTCAAAGTCTCAAAATCAAGAAAACCATCTTGAGATATTGGCCTATGTTAGCTACAGAGGTGGATTTCAATAAGATCTTTGAAATACCCCCAAGATTTGCATATCAAAGATCACGCAATCTCAAACAAATTTTATCGAACACCAGAGATTCTACCACGAGTACATTTAAAGGAACTTTACCTTGTTTCAACTGGTAATTGCAACTGCATCATCAAGGGGACCACAATTCAACATCCGTTACAAGGTTACCCAATCAAACTCAAAGTGACGGCGACATGTAACAGTCAGAACGTTATTTAACTATTGAAATGCCCATGTGGCCTAGTCTACGTGGGCAAAACAGAAGGAAGATTCGCATACGAATCAATGAACACAAAAGTAACATGCGAACCCGACAGGCTAAATCTCCAATTGCCACCCATTTTCATCAACATCAACACAACATCTGCCAACTGCGTTTCCTTATCCTGGAACAAATCCCGTACGTGAAAGGACGAGATAACAGCAAATTTCTCTTACAACGAGAAATCTTTTGGATTCACAAACTCAATTCCATCCAGCCAAAAGGTCTCAACGAACGCTACGATCTAGGCTGTTTTTTGTAACCCATCTCCGACTTCTTTGAACTGAACACTATATATGAGAACTACCCATTTTTGGAATTCCTCATGACCTTATTCCGTTAAATTTTTCCATGACTGATGGCGTTTTTTTGATTTTTTGATTTTTCACATTGTTCATCATGCATTCAATTGTTTTGATTTTATTTTCCCTGGTTTAGCACCTTATGTATAGTCTTGTTACCACTTTGTGATTCCCTATGTGCTACCTTTTGTATTCAGCACGCTGCACCCTTTTACTACACTCTTCTGATCGTTCGCGGTCACATGAATATTTTGTCTTCCTGCTAACACTCTCTAACCGCACTAAAACTACGAGTCTTTTTTCTTTTTCTCTTCATGTAGTTTACGTACGTTCACTTCCGCTTATCCGATGCGTCTCTTTATCACATGACCGTCACCCGCGAAATACACATTCACTTAAGCACTGTTCGAACGCATCCTCGCTACGTGATGACTTCGTGACTACACTACTTATCCGTAAGTTTAGTTTCCACTTTTTTACAGTTTCCAGACCCCCCGATGACACCCCTTCACTCTTCAGTTTTTACTTTCTTGGTAACACGCTGTAGCTTCCTTTGGTTTAATCAGAGCACGCTAGTAGACACTCCTCACCACTCCGTTAGTAACCATGTTTCCTGACTCCTCGAGTTCATTTTTTAAAATCTGTTTCTCATTTATTACTCAACCCACACACCGACGTGGCACCCACCCGTGAGCATTTCAATCACCTCCGCATCTATTCTCGTTCACTTGATACCAACTGCACGAATGCCGGTGAGCACATCATTTACCGGGTTCTTTGGATACTTTCCCCATCACCTTCTCTCACCCCCCGACTTTACCGTTTCACACCTGGTCTTGCCTCCGCATTTATTCTGATTATTTATACTCACTTGCTTGAATATTGATACTGAGTCCTGCCTTCTTTTCTCCCCTAGAGTGTTGCCCCTGATGAAGGGCTTCAACAGCCCGAAATGCATTGGGCATTCGGACAATGAATTAATCTGTTAAGAATGATTACAATTCTACATTATCGGTTGAAGAGATTGATTTAATAAATTAATTTGACCTTGGAAAAACCTTGTCTTGTGTAAACAGTTTCACAGATAAAGAGACTCCATTCTCTCTCAACGAGTGCAATACGAGTGACACTTCCTTCACAGGAGCGTGCTTACTTTGCATTATCCCACCCATCCCATTCCCTAGTGTTTGGTGATTTCCTCAACAATGCTTATTTGTTTATATTGATACCTGGGATGCTTTTGAAATAACTCTTATGTCCTTATTTATCTAGGTGTTATGTTCTTTGCTTGTTCTGGAGACATTTACTGCTCTCCCTCTTTCAGGTAACCCTTCATCATAACCGCCCGTCGCCTTGGTTTACTCATCGTTGGGTTACTTCCTTCTTCACGCCTCCACTAAGATCCTTTAGAAGCTTTAAAAGTCTTCAAACCGGAATCTCAGAAGTTTATCATATCTCTGAACTTACTTATTTTTTCCTTGTCATTTAAAAGAGGCAGATTGTTGTCAGCTCATGCCATTTATGTTCTTTCAATGTTCTTTTCTGGAACCTTTGTATGGTTATGTATGCGGCTGCTTGGAGACTGCATTAAAAGATATTGCATAATGTCAGCCTCCATGTCTTTAATTAAATCCAGATTCTCTAGTCATGGTAATAGGAGAATCGCAATTGATGATGACATCTTGGCAGTTATAGCTGCTACAGAGAAGGGAAGTAAGTACCCACAGGGTTTCCCTTTGAAATACTCTTATCATGTAAGTCTCGATAAAGTTCCCTATGTGAGAATTAATGACATTGGTGACAGGTTGATTCCCAACCAGGACAGCTGACTAGCATTGATGACAGCCGCGCACGAAGGCATGGCCTCGGCTCATGCAGGCATTTCAGCGACTGTCTCTATTTAACAGCAACGTTAGTGGTGGCTTGGGTTATATAAACAAACCCGTAATTATGTGCTTTCTTGTGACATTTGTCAGCAGATTAAACCTTTGACGGCAGCACGCCCGCCACAAACACAGCTGTACATAGCTAATAAACCATTCAATTGTGTTTATTTAGATCATTGCTGTCCATTTTCTTCTGATACTGCGTATACGTTTATCTTGGTTGCAGTTAATTCGTACACACGTTTTCTTTGGGTTTGGCCACAATGCAGTGCTGACACATGAACTGTCATCAGGGATTTACGTGTCTTTGTTGGAATTTTTGCATGTGGCACCTTTCATTCTGACCAGGATCCCGCATTCGCCTCTAAGGTGTACAAGGATGCCATGAGGTCTTTGGGGGTGCAAGTCAAATTTTCATCTCAAAACAGGCACTTACTCATTTCGGTATTCACAGAAGTTAGGAGTCCTAACTTTAGGACTCCTAAATGCCTTCTGTGAATACCGAAAGTCTTGAAGTTAGGATTTTTTTCAGTTTACGAGTACTAAAGTTAGGACTCCTAACTTTAGGACTCATAAATGCCTTCTGTGAATACCGAAAATCTTAAAATTAGGATTTTTCTCAATTTAGTAGTAGTAAAGTTAGGACTCCTAACTTTAGGACTCCTAAATGCCTTCTGTGAATACCGAAAGCCTTAAAATTAGGATTTTTCTCAGTTTAGTAGTAGTAAAGTTAGGAGTCCTAACTTTAAGACTCCTAAACTGAGAAAAATACTAATTTTAAGACTTTCAGTATTCACAGAAGGCATTGAGTAGTCCTAAAGTTAGGACTCCTAACTTCTGTGAATACCGAAGTGAGTAAGTGTCTTCTGTAAATACCAAAATGAGTAAGTGCCTTCTGTGAATACGAAAATGGTAGTAAGTTTAGGATTTTGTCTTAAGTTAGTTCTGTGAATCGGGCCCAATGAGCCTAACGAAGGGCTCTCCCAGTGCTTGGAATCATACCTCCCACACCCTTTACAGTTGTCTCAGGCCTGCCATTCCAGTTTAAACCCAGCTATATGCAAATCAGTCTTGACCCTGTTCCCCGTGGGAACAGTCCAACCTGAACTGCCAGGCCAGGTTCTCTCTGGGCTGGAAACAAGCATCCTAGGACTGGTTTCGGGGTTTCACCCCTCATCATCCAGGCTAGCTTGTCTCCAGTTGCATGAAGAGCAGAGGACCCACATCTGGGCATACCCGTCCCACTCGGGTTGACAAATGCAAAAATAACAATTGATGGACAGGATGCAGAATAATGTCATACATTCACCCCAGTACAAAGATTTGGGCCTAAATCAATTTTGTTTTGCTCCCTATGCCATTCCAGTTTAAACCCAGGCATACAAAAATCAGCCATGACCCTGTTCCCCATGGAAACGGTCCAGCCCGAACTGCCAGGCCAGGTTCTCCCAGGACTGGAAACAAGCATCCTACGACCGGTTTCATGGTAGTTTGGGCTGGACTGTTGGGTTCAAACTGGGGTGGCATAGTGACCAAAAGAACAATGGACTTAACCCAGATCCATTGATTGGGGGTGAATGTTAGATTTGCTCTGCATTACGTCCATCATCTATGTGTCTTTTGCTTTCTTGCCCTAAGTGCACTAGGTATACCCAGACGTGGGTCCCGGGCTCACCGTGCTACTGGATTCCAGCTATCTTGGCTGATGAGGGGTGAAACCCCGAAACATTTCCTAGGATGTATGTTTCTAGTCTAGAACTTTTCACAGATGCCCCCGACAGCCATGGCTTCAGGGCGATCCTTGGTGTTGCCTGGACAGCCGCACGGTGGCCCGACACCTGGCACACTATAGGGCACACCAGAATCATTACCCTCTTGGAGCTCTTCCCCATCATGGTGGCCTTTTATGTAGGCCTGGGCGGAGTTTGCGAAATTCCACTACGCGGATCTCCGCAAAGTGACCAAAAAACTCCACCTCGCTACGCAGAGTTTCGCGAGCGGCGGAGTGCACTTGGTCAAGCCTTCTCGTGTTGATTTTCAGCACGGGGTGTTTGCAAGAAGGCCTGCTTCTTTTCTGCCACTTGGGTAGATTTACTACTTGAATGGCAGCTTTCTCAATGCAACAGAATGTTTCTCAACAAGAGCGGTCATGACCAGCTGAGACAGCCTACGTTGAGAAATCCAACCCCCCGCACTGAGAAATCTCGCAGAGAGTTGGATATTTCTCACTTGTACTCACCAACTTGACGTTGGCAAGCATAAGTGAGGAAAAATCTTGCCAGGTGGTGGATTTTCCTCGCTCCCCAACATGACGTTGGTGAGCGCGATTATGGAAAAAACTCTGCAGTGAGTTTTCTGGAGCTCCGCGTGCTCTGCACGGAGTGTGGAAAACTCTGCAACCTGCGCGAATTGAGTGGAGCTCACTGCCCAGACTTACTTTTCTGTATGGTAGGACACACAATTAACAAGCAGATCATGCTATGGTCTGACAATCCCGCGGTGGTGCAGGCAATAAACCTAGGAACAGCAGGGTGCCCAGCAGTGGTGTGAATATTGCGTCAGTCGGCTTTCAATTGAGGGACAACTTAGCCGTTAGGGCCAGGCATATCTCAGGCGTTGACAATGCACTATTCTATAAGATGGCGAAGAGATACCGTAAGTGCTGGTAAGTCTTCAAAAGCTACTGGTGACAGGGATGGACCCAGCTAGTTCATTTACTGCAGGACAGCCATGAAAGGGTGAGGGAGGCAACAGCTGAGGCACATTGACTTCACGGTGCTAAAGGCAGCACTGGCCGCCCTCCCAGTAATATGCAGGTCAGAACACAAGGTGGCACTGTTCAAGACAGCATTCACCTTAGGTTTTTTAGGGCCGTCAGAGTTAGTGAGCCAGAGGCTCCAGCAAGGGAGAACCCGGGGATGGCATGCTCACATACTTGGGCCATACATCTAGGGGGCGTGTACATGATAGTGCACCAATGCTGGTGAATAACAGTGCAGGAAGGTAAAGGGAGACACACACGCATCAACTGTGTCATGGACAGGACATGCGGCCCGGTGTGCCTCATGGATGACTACATGTCAGGGTGCCAGCATGACAAAGCTGCTCTTCCTGCACAAGGATGGCATGTGCCGAAGCAGGTTTTAATTCATGGTGGTAATGAGGAGGGCCTTAGACAAAGCAGGACTTCCACGCAGGGAGTTTGGGTCACACTCGCTTCACACAGGGGCGGCGACCTCCACGGCTTCTTTAGGGCTAAGCAAAGAGAGCATAAAGCAGCTGAGCTGTGGGGCCTCAGGCTCCATCAAAGCAAACATCCGGCCCACTGGGATCTGAGCTATGTTTTTTTCCCAGCAGGATCGCCTGGTGGCCAGCACATAGTAGGGCTCCTCGGACACTCATATAGCACACAGGTGCAGCTATGGGCATTGGCGAGTAAAGATTGCAAAGGGATTTGGCTACAAAACACGAGGGTGAAGTGGTTGGGACGACCTGGCATGAGGGATCGCTGCTTCCAGCCGTGTAGGATGCATTGCGTCAGGAGGAGAAGCCGGATGCTATTATTGTCCACCTGGGGGAATGACCTAACAAGCCGAGTGAGAAGGGACAGTGGTATTGGACCTGGCGGCTTTGGCACGGTTGATCCGCCCAGCGGACCTCATATCGAGAGGGGCGGTGGATCACAGGGTGGTGAACAAATCCAGGCGAACGCTGAACATTTCCATGGCCAAAGTATGTAGGGCAAACAGATGGGGGTTCGTACGACATAGGCTTATCAATCTTAGGACACCAGTCTACTACATGGAGGAGGGTGTCCACTAGAGAGGGGTGGGCATGAATATGTTCCTACTCAATATGTTTAAGGTCCTGGAGCAGCTAGGCCGCTCCTAAAAGCGCAGCACAGAAAAATACCCAGAGAAAAGAGTAACCTAGAAAGAAGAGCAGCTCAAACAGTGCCCATGGAATGCCTCAGGGCAGGGGTATGGGGCACTGGGGAGCAGACGATAGCACATAAGGACAGCCTGAAGAGCTGCTCAGACAGTGCTCATGGGATGCCCCACGGCAGGGGCACTGGGGGCAGGAGAGAGCACATAAGGACAGCCAGAATAGAAGAGCTGCTCAGACAGTACCCGTGGAATGCCTCAGGGCAGGGGCACAGGGCACTGGGGAGCAGATGACAGGACATAAGGATAGCCAGAAGAGCTGCTCAGACAGTGTCCAAGGGATGCCCCACGGCAGCGGCACTGGGAGCAGGAGAGAGCACATAAGGACAGCTAGAAGAGCTGCTCAGACAGTGTCCATGGGATGCCCCACGGCAGGGGCACTGGGGGCAGGAGAGAGCACATAAGGACAGCCAGAAGAGCTGCTCAGACAGTGTCCGTGGGATGCCTCACAGCAGGGCCACTGGTGAGCAGGCAAGAGCACATAAGGACAGCCAGAAGAGCTGCTCAGAAAGTGTCCGTGGGATGCCCACGGCAGGGCCACTGAGAGCAGGTGAGAGCACATAGGGAAAGCCAGAAGAGCTACTCAGACAGTGTCCATGAGATGCCCCATGGCAGGGGCACTGGGAGCAGGCAACAGCACATAAAGACAGCCAGAAGAGCTGCTTAGACAGTGTCCATGGGATGCCCACGGCAGGGGCACTGAGAGCAGGTGAGAGCACATAAGGTCTGTCAGCTGCACAGACAGTGTCCATGGGATGCCCCACAACAGGGGCACTGGGAGCAGGCGGGAGCACATAAGGACAGCCAGAAGAGCTGTTCAGACAGTGTCCGTGGGATGCCCCATGGCGGGGTACTGGTGAGCAGGCGATAGCACATAAGGACAGCCAGAATAGAAGAGCTGCTCAGACAGTACCCGTGGGATGGCTCAGGGCAGGGGCACAGGGCACTGGGGAGCAGATGACAGGACATAAGGATAGCCAGAAGAGCTGCTCAGACAGTGCCCGTGGGATGCCTCAGGGCAGGGGTATGGGGCACTGGGAGCAGGCGGGAGCACATAAGGACAGCCAGAAGAGCTGCTCAGACAGTGTCCGTGGGATGCCCACGGCAGGGCCACTGAGAGCAGGTGAGAGCACATAAGGAAAGCCAGAAGAGCTACTCAGACAGTGTCCATGAGATGCCCCATGGCAGGGGCACTGAGAGCAGGCAACAGCACATAAAGACAGCCAGAAGAGCTGCTTAGACAGTGTCCATGGGATGCCCCATGGCAGGGGCACTGGGAGCAGGAGAGAGCACATAAGGACAGCCAGAAGAGCTGCTTAGACAGTGTCCATGGGATGCCCACGGCAGGGGCACTGAGGAGCAGGCGACAGCACATAAGGTCTGTCAGCTGCACAGCCAGTGTCCATGGGATGCCCCACAGCAGGGGCACTGGGAGCAGGCGGGAGCACATAAGGACAGCCAGAAGAGCTGTTCAGACAGTGTCCGTGGGATGCCCCATGGCGGGGGTACTGGTGAGCAGGCGATAGCACATAAGGACAGCCAGAATAGAAGACCCTTGACCCTGTTCCAGACAGGTCGCTCTCCACGTCGCACAGCACCACCTGTTGTGCCTGTGTCCCTGAGCCCGCTGCTGCTGCTGCTGTGAGTTCGAGGCCCTTCTCCACCCGCAGGCTACCACCTGCGCCTCATCCCTGGTGGCCCAGTGGTGGGCCGTAGGTATCTGGGTACTCGCTCCGCCCCTTTTTCCTGTCTGCCTTCTGTTGTGATTCTGCATTCTGTTTTTACTGGATTCTGTTTTTATTCCTTTTACTTCCTTTTGTACTGTTATTGTGCCCTTCTGCCTTGTAAACTCCGCCCGTTCTGCTCTCCCGTTTCCCGCCGCTGCATCCCATGGGGCCCTGCCCCCCTGCTCGCCCATTCGTCCCACTCCCGCCTCCCAGCTGCTCCTCCCTCCCACCTCCCCTTCTTATGGCTAACTGCGCGGCCGTGCCGAAGACGCGCCTAAGGCAAGCCCGTCTATGCTCGTCCGCGCCTGGACCGTGCCCAGCGCCAGACCTCCTAGCCCCCGCAAACGCCACGAAGCCTGATGCCGCTATGACGCCAGCACCCTCCACGCACTCAACGCCGGCCGATCACACACCTGCTCTCGGGCCACCCCCAAGTGCACCCAAGGACCCTTGTCCTGCCGGAACTGCAGCTACACCAGCCTCCAAGCCCCCACCACGATCACCGGGGTAGGATGCAACAACCTCCGATGCATGCTACTCAACACCCGCTTCACCCGCAAGCACGCCATCAAACTCTGGGACCTACTCGACTCCTCCTCCCCGGACGTCGCCTTCCTGACGGAGACCTGTATGGACCCCTCCTCGGCACCCGACATCGCCATAGCCATTCCTGACGGCTAAAAGATCACCCGCAGGGACCGCACCAATGGAGCAGGAGGAGGAATTATCGTCCGCAGAAACACTCTCAGAGTCTCGACCAGCACCAACGACACCCTCAGCGCCGCCGAACACCTGAACTTCCAGATCCACATCGACCCCAACACCACCCTCAGAGGAACCCTCATCTACAGACCCACCCGGCCACAGATCAGCGACTCCATCGCCGACTTCGTCAGCACACACGGCCTTGCGTCCACAGACTACATCCTTCAGAGACCTGAACTTTCACCTCGAAAACACCAACGACAACAACTCCACCACCCTGCACGACAACCTCGGATTCAAACAGCTTGTCATGACTCCCACCCACTTCGCCGGACACACGCCCGACCCCATCTTCTCCGCCAGCAACCATGTCACCTTCAGCCACACAACCGAACTCCGCTGGACCGACCACCGCTGCATCCACTTTACCTTCGAGAAGCCCACCGTGCCCCACCACACACAACGGGCCCCCCACCGCAGCTGGACAAAAGTCACCAAAGACCAGCTAAACACCACCCTCACCTAAAACTCACCAACTGACAACCTCAGGCAATGGATCGACGACTGCCCCAACACTCTCACCCCGATCAAGAAACCCTCTAACAGACACACCGACAGAAAGGCCACCTGGTTCACCATCTACCTCCATGCATCCAAGCAGGCCTGCCGCATGCTCGAGAAGACGTGGCACCACGAACAGACACCGGACAGCAATGCAGCCTACAAGAGCGCATTCCGCAGACACCACCAACTCATCCGAACCGCCAAAAAGACCTCCTTCAAAGAACGCATCGACAACAACGCACACAACAGCAAAGAGCTCTTCAACATCGTGAAGGAACTCTCCAACCCCAGCTCCAACTCCAATGACATCCTGCTTTTGCAAGACCTCTGCAACTCCCTAGCCACCTTCTTGCACTGCAAGATCGCAGATATCCACAACAGCTTCAACAACGAGGCCCCCTGACAGATACCGACACCTCAGACTCACCGCCCCCCAGCCACACCGACCCCCTGCTTTCCTGGACCCACGTCAATGACGACGACACCCTCAAAATCATGAACACCATCTACTCCGGCTCACCATCATACCCCTGCCCGCACCACATCTTCAACAAAGCAAGCTCCACCATTGCACCCCATCTCCGCAAGATCATCAACAACTCCTTCGAGACCGCCACCTTCCCGGAGAGCTGGAAGCACGCCGAGATCGACGCCTTACTCAAGAAACCCAAGGTGGACCCCAAGGACGTCAAAAACGTCCGGCCCATCTCCCTACTCCCGTTCCCGGCAAAAGTAATCGAGAAGATTGTCAACAGGCAACTGGCCTCCTTCCACAAAGAGAACAACATCCTGGACCCGTCCCAATCCGGATTCCGCAGCAACCACAGCACCGAAACAGCCCTCATCGCCGCCACCGACGACATCAGGGCCCTGCTGGACAACGGAGAAACCACGGCCCTCATCCTCCTGGACCTTTCTACCACCTTTGACACTGTCTGCCACCACACCCTAGGCACATGCCTCCACAACACAGAGATCCGTGACAAAGCCCTGGACTGGACCACCTCCTTCCTCACTGGCAGAACCCAGAGTGTCCGCCTCCCTCCATTCCGATCCAAAGACACCAAGATCATCTGCGGTGTACCCCAAGGATCGTCTCTCAGTCCGGCACTCTTCAACGTCTACATGGCACCGCTCACCAACATCCTCCGATCGCACGACCTCAACATCATCTCATACACGAAGACACCCAGCTGATCCTCTCCCTCACCAAAGACCCCCCCACCGCCAAAACCAACCTCCACAAAGAAATGAAGGCCATCGCCGAATGGATGAAGAACAGCTGCCTGAAACTGAACTCGGACAAGACGGAGGTCCTCATCATCGGATCCACCCCCTCCGCCTGGGATGACTCATGGTGGCCGGCCGTACTGGGAGCTGCACCGACGCCCACTGACCACGCACGCAACCTGGGGGTCATCCTGGACTCATCACTGTCAATGACCCAGCAAGTCAACGTCGTCTCCTCCTCCTGCTTCAACACACTCTGCACACTCCGCAAGATCTACAGATGGATCCTCACCGGAACCAGCAGGACGGTCACCCAGTCCCTATGGTGTATGGTTCGCACGCCCTGACATATAAATATGGACAAGCCATTATCACCTACATCCAATCGCTACCACCGTGAGGACAGCTAGCCCATGGCGATCCCCCCTTTCCTCAGTCTGTGTCTCTCTCCTCGTGTGTGTGACCCTTACTGTCGAAGTTCCCTCAGTAACCAAATGCCTCAGCATGTGAAGCCACCTTTCTATCCTCCCCTCACCAAATATCAACATACGACTCACATCCTAAACCATCCCAAATGTGCGAGTTCGCACCATCCTCCTCAGCCACACACTGCCCCCGCTCCCCTCCTCTTAAATCACACGGAGAATAGTTTATGGTGCATAAAGACTGGAGTTTTATTACACATATCAATCCATGGATGATATATTTCATGACTTTTTGGTTGGTCATTCGCAATCCTCATGCTTACTTGATAAACGTCACATTTGTCAATGTCAAAACGTTGCTCCCTATCTCTGGTTGATAGAACTAACCCTGAGTGAAGCCCCTTCACAGGTGTCTCAGTGTTTGCGGATTCTAGGCTTTGGCTGACACCGATCTCTGTGGGCGGCTGCCAGACCCAGCCCGGGATGGAAGTGCCATTTCTGCCTGCACTCGACTCTTGCTGGCCACTCGCCTGCTCCCAGTGTGCCTGCCGTGAGGCATCCCACGGGCACTGTCTGAGCAGCTCTTCCATTCTGGCTGTCCTGCAATTAATCAATCAATCAATCCATTTGTAGAGCGCACTACTCACCCGTGAGGGTCTCAAGGTGCTGGGGGGGTGGGGGTGCTGCTACTGCTTGAACAGCCAGGTCTTGAGACGTCTCCTGAAGGTCAGCAGGTCCTGGGTCTGTCATAGGCGGAAGGGGAGGGTGTTCCAAGTCTTGGTTGCGAGGTGGGAGAATGATCTGCCACCGGCGGTCGCTCTTCGGATGCGGGGGACGGTGGCGATGGCGAGGTCAGCAGAGTGAAGCTGGCGGTTCGAGGTGTAGAAGGTGAGTCGTTCATTGAGGTACGCTGGTCCGGTGTTGTGGAGTGCTTTGTGAGCGTGGGTGAGGAGCTTAAAGGTGATCCTCTTGTTGATGGGGAGCCAGTACAGGTCTTTCAGGTGGGCTGTGATGTGGCCGTGGCAGGGGATGTCAAGGATGATGCTTGCAGAGGCGTTCTGTATGCGTTGTAGTCGGTTCTGGAGTTTGGCTGAGGTTCCAGCGCAGAGGGCGTTGTCGTAGTCCAACAGTTTTCTGCACTCTGCGAACTCCGCGGAGTGCAAAGTGCAGAAACCGCCACAAAATCCGTGAACGGAGTGGAGTTTACTACTCAGGCCTATTCAATCCCCCCTGATGAAGGCCCAAGGGAGATCCGAAATGCATTGGGGCTGAAAGTAACCTGGATCAAGTGTGCATCCGGCCCACTACATGTAATTGAATAACGAATACATGATACATATAATGTTATAAATCAAGTTGAAAGATTCACCTGAATGAATGTGTGTTTGGCCGGATATGAAATTGGTTGAACAGTGCAACTCAAATAGGAACTGAATGACTAAAAATGGAGCAACTTCAAAAAACCGGATTAAGAGGCAGTGAGGCCCTGAAACAGTGCAGGCGGAGACAAAATCCCAGAGAGAGAACAGTGCAAGTGCATCAGTATTGAATGACTCCCAGGATCAGTGGGTGATGCCTTACCTACACACTGAACTTTCAGTCCATGATACAAGAACAGAAGAAAAGGGGTGCTTTGATATTCTTTTGAATTTGTTTTACATCAGAAAAAACACAGACACAAATGTGTTGGTTTTCGTCTCACTTTTACTGTTGAAGAAACTGGAAACAAGCTGTCCGATCCAAGCCATTGCTCAGACTCCTGCAGGAAGGAGGTAGTTCAAGAGAGTACTGAGGCATACAACTTCTGCATTGATGATAGGTGGGCCGCAGGTTTCATGGTCCTCTACAGTAAGGGAGTGAGTCTGAAGGGGGATGTTGGGTGTCTGGAGGGCAGATGGTTTCGGCAATTCACCTTTTCTTCTTATTTGAGGGCGTCCAACGCTGTGGTCACCTGCTGGAAGACCTGATCTACAGTTCCCTCGGCATTGATCTGCAGGAGAGAAAGATATCCACAGTCCTGGTCAGAGGGACGAGTCGAGACCAGAGTAGTTAACATTTCTAGCAGCCCCTTGCTCTCCTCTCCAGGAGTCCGTGTCCTTTCCTCTCACAAGCTTTTCCATCCCATGATCCCCTCCAAACTCCATCTCATGATTCCCTCCAATGATTATCTCCAAGCTCCTTGTGAACCCTGCTTTTCCAACCCATGATCTGCTCCAACAATCCCCTCCATGCTTCATTCCATGAACTTCACTTCTCCATACCATGACCCCCTGCAAGCTTCATCCCATGAACCCAAATACTTTGACCCATGGTCCCCTCGTATGATCCCCTCCAAGCTCCATCTCATGAATCCTGCATTTTCATCCCATGATCCTCTCCTATGATCCCTTCCAAGCTCCATCACATGCCCCCGAAATCTCTGTCCCATGATTCCCCCGTACAATCCCCTCTATGCTTTGTCCCATCAACTCCACTTCCCCTTCCCATGATCCTCTCTATGAGCCCCACCAAGCTCCAAATAATGCCCCCACTTCTCTTTCCCCTATGTTCTCTTCGATACCAGTCCCATGCTTCCCATCCATGATACCATGCACTTTCCATGCCATGCTTCTCATGAATGAGCCTATCACACACACCTTTAATGCTTCCCAAACCATGATCCGTCTTCTCCAGCCCATGATTCCATCATAATCCTCTCACATTCTTCTTAAATGTTTTGCTGCATACTCCCCCATGACCTGTCTCATGATTCATCCTACGTTCCCCTCTCGCACACTTTTCACTCTTAGTACAGCTTGCCCTCTTATCATCCCCTCTTATGGTCTACTCCATGCTCATCCCATGATCTCCCTCATGTTTCTCTCACTTTTTTCATTACCTGTCACATCCCATCACCCCCCAAGTGCTTCGTCCCATGCTTCCAGCCCCATGATTCTCTCCATCCCATGCTTCCAGACCCGTGATCCCCTCATGATTCCCTCATATGATCCCTCCATCCCATGCTTCCAGCCCCATGATACCCTCATATGATCCGCTCCGTCCCATGCTTCCAGCCCCATGATCCCCTCATATGATCCTCTCCATCCCATGCTTCGGCCTGTGATTTTCCTCGTATGAGCCTCCTCGTCCCATGCTTCCAGCCCCATGATCCCCTCATATGATCCTGTCCGTCCTGTGCTTCCAGCCCCTTGATCCCCTTCGTATGATCCTCTCAGTCCCGTGCTTCCAGCCTCATGATCCCCTCCTATATTCCTCTCTGTCCCATGCTTTCAGCCCCATGATCCCCTCATATGATCCTCCCCATTCCATGCTTCTGGCCTCATGATCCCCTCATATGATCCTCTCCATCCCATGCTTCCAGACCTGTGATCCCTCTTGTATGATCCTCTCAGTCCCATGCTTCGAGCTCCATGATCCCATCATATGATTCTCTCCATCCCATGCTTCCAGCACCATGATCCCCTCATATGATCCTGTCCGTCCTGTGCTTCCAGCCCCTTGATCCCCTTCGTATGATCCTCTCAGTCCCGTGCTTCCAGCCTCATGATCCCCTCCTATATTCCTCTCTGTCCCATGCTTTCAGCCCCATGATCCCCTCATATGATCCTCCCCATTCCATGCTTCTGGCCTCATGATCCCCTCATATGATCCTCTCCATCCCATGCTTCCAGACCTGTGATCCCTCTTGTATGATCCTCTCAGTCCCATGCTTCGAGCTCCATGATCCCATCATATGATTCTCTCCATCCCATGCTTCCAGCACCATGATCCCCTCATATGATCCTCCCCATTCCATGCTTCAAGCCCCATGATGCCCACGTATGATACTCTCCGTCCCATGTTTGAAGTCCCATGATCTCCTCATATGATCCTCCCGATCCCATGCTTCCAGTCCCATGATCCCCTCGTATGATCCTCCCCATCCCATGCTTCCAGAAACATGGTCCCCTTGTATGAGCCTCTCCGTCCCATGATTCCAGACCAGTGACCCCCCTCGTATGATCCTCTCTATCCCATGCTTCCTGCCCGATGATCCCCTCTTATGATCCTCTCTGTCAAATGCTTCCAGCCTCATGATCCCATCATATGATTCTCTCCATCCCATGCTTCCAGCACCATGATCCCCTCATATGATTCTCTCCATCCCATGCTTCCAGCCTCATGATCCCCTCATGATCCTCTCCGTCAATTGTTCCAGCCCCATGATCCTCTTGTATGATTCTCTCCATCCCATGCTTCCAGACCCATGGTCCCATTGTATGAGCCTCTCCGTCCCATGATTCCAGACCAGTGATCCCCCTCGTATGATCCTCTCTATCCCATGCTTCCTGCCCGATGATCCCCTCTTATGATCCTCTCTGTCAAATGCTTCCAGCCTCATGATCCCGTCGTATGATCCTCTCCGTCCCTTGCTTCCAGTCTCATGATACCTTTCGTATGATCCTCTCCATCCCATGTTTCCAGACCTGTGATCGCTCTTGTATGAGCCTCTCTGTCCCATGCTTCCAGTCTCATGATACCTCTCGTATGATCCTCTCCGTCCCATGCTTCCTGCTTGATGATCCCCTCTTATGATCCTCTCTGTCAAATGCTTCCAGGCCCATGATCCTCTCGTGTATCGTCTCCATCCCATGCTTCCAGTCCCATGATCCCCTCGTATGATCCTCTCCGTCAAATGCTTCCAGGCCCATGATCCTCTCGTGTATCGTCTCCATCCCATGCTTCCAGTCCCATGATCCCCTCAAATGATCCTCTCCATCAAATGCTTCCAGGCCCAAGATCCTCTCGTGTATCGTCTCCATCCCATGCTTCCAGTCCCATGATCCCCTCGTATGATCCTCTCCGTCAAATGCTTCCAGCCCCATGATCCTCTCGTATGATCCTTTCCATCCCATGCTTCCAGACCCATGGTCCCATTGTATGAGCCTCTCCGTCCCATGATTCCAGACCCGTGATCCCCCTCGTATGATCATTTCCGTCCCATGCTTCAAGCCTCATGATCCCCTCATATGATCCTTTCCGTCTAATGCTTCCAGTTCCATTATCCCCCTTGTATGATCCTCTTCGTTCCATGCTAACAGCCCAGTGAACCTCTCCATCCCTTTCTTCCAGCCACGTGATCCCCTTTGTATGGTCATCTCTGTCCCATGCTTCCAGCAACATGTCCACCTTCCTTTGATCCTCTCCATCCCATGCTTCCAGCCCCATGATCCCCCTTTTATGATTGTCTCCGTCCCATTCTTCCAGCCCCATGATCCCCTCATATTGATGGAGCAAAGATGTGTAAAGTGTTGTTTGTGTAGTATAACAATACTAATGTTGATGTGGTTGCTGTTACCTGCTGTGATACCTGTTCTAATGGTGACTAATAATCAAAATAACACAAATATTAGTGAAAGAATGAACGCAGTCACTAAGAAAACTACTACTACAGATTAAGAGCAAATGGGTAAGAGTGTGTATCATCATGACAAATCGATTAGTGATTCGTCATTAAATGTATTTACTAAATGCCTTTATCAATATTTTGACACGATGGACGTCAGTGACTGTTATGTCCACATGAAAGTACCTACTTCTGTCTCAGTAGGTGTGACATATCACCATCTTCCATTAACTTATGGTGTGTCTTGTAGTGTTGTGACTAGTTTGTTTTATGTTAAAGGTAAGCTGCAATATTATTATTCTAATATGGATTTGGTCTTTTCGGAAATCCCAATTAGAAGAAACATAAATTCAGTGCTTAGTAGTAAAGATGCAGAATTCATGG
This sequence comes from Triturus cristatus, assembly GCF_964204655.1. Taxonomy (NCBI): domain Eukaryota; kingdom Metazoa; phylum Chordata; class Amphibia; order Caudata; family Salamandridae; genus Triturus; species Triturus cristatus. The sequence continues at coordinate 1,191,188,426 of NC_140580.1, forward strand.
GTGAATTTTTCCTAACAACGAATCCCATAGATATAACCTTGCTCATAGAAATAATCTAATGTGTCTTTTGGATGATGAAGAAAAAGATTTTCTCAATTTAGTAGAAGAAAGAAGGCAGAATTTTGAAAAGAAAGCTGTGTAGCAGAAGTTACATGTACCGCCATGGGCTACTTTTGAGGGAGACTATAAGAAAGGCGAGACTCATGCTGCAATGTCCCTAGACTTGTCAAAATTGGGAAAATTCTGTCTACATAGACTAAAAACAGAGTATAATAACATTTTCATTGGTACTAGCGAATGTGAACATACCTTCCTAATTATGGGGGGTGGGGACTGAAAGGGGGAACTGATCCTATTTTCACAGGTATCTATTACGTGTGCCGTAAAAATGCCTATTATAGGTTGCCCGCATGATGGTACGGTAGTTGTTATTTTGGCATTGTATTCCCGAAGGTATATCACATAACTAAGAACAATGAAATGGTCAAAGTAAGTAAAGGACTAACCAGAAGTAAAAGAGCAAGTTTTTCAGGAATAGTAGGTGACATATTTGGTGCACTGATACCGTCAGTTGGAGTCGTATTGAACTCATATAAAATACGTTAATTTATCAACAGTAGTTGATCGTTTATCAACAGATACTGCTGGAGGATTTTTAATGATCAATACCGAAATGGTTGCAATTAGGTCTATGGTTTTGCAAAATAGACTTGCCCTTGATATCTTATTGGCAAAAGAGGGTGGAGTCTGTGGCATGTTGAAAGTACAACATTGCTGTACATATATCCCAGATAAAAGTAAAAGTATTGAGGGATATATCCAGAATATTATGAAAATTCATAAAGATTAGACACAACTGGAGGTTGACAGTGTTTGGGAAAAACTTAGTAAAAGTATTTCCATAGCATTAGTAATTCTGACGATAATAATGATCTTTAACTGTTGCAAGGGAAAATTGAGAACAAGATCAATGATTGAAATAAAGAATAAAAGGATGGGAAGAAAGAGTAAAAGAAAAGAAATTGAGTTAGAGGAAATGAAAGAAAATCTATATGGAAAAATGAAAGAACTAAACATGAAAGAGAAAAATGAAGGGTCTATAGAATCTAAAGTAGTTGCCAAGAATAGATAAAGTTGGCACTTGGTAATGATGGGTATTTTATGGTGGCTCTAAAATGCAATCAGAGGGGGTATTGATGGAGCAAGGATTCAAGAAAACGAAACTTGCTCAGAGAAATCCAACATTAACAGTACTAATTCTTAGAAATAGAGAAAACTAAATAAAAAACACACACAACATTTAAATATGGAGAAAAAAAGCTTTACGCATGCTTAATTAGTGAAAATAGAATGCAATGCGTCTAAAACCCGCTTTAAACTGGAAAACGCTTTTGCGCATGTGCGAATTAGAACTACGTAGATAGTAACGTGACCAACCTGTTTTGAGAGGAAAAACGCTCACGCATGCACAAAAATTACTAACATTAGGTCTTGAAGCACCACATGCCTGGCATATGCTTGACCGAATTCAAAGAGAGCTGTTGCTACTAATGCTTTTGCTTAACGAAAGAGGAAATAACATGGGATAGAGTAGCAGTGGGTGCTGAACAGTGAAAATCACATATTTGAGAAATTAACATCTGTTTTATGTTTCCGTTATTAATAGTGTACATTTGGACCTCATTGAACATACAAGAGAAAAAGATAGCGGCGAAAAAGGGGGCGAGCTAGACATGCGCAGTGTAATAGTGATGTGACTCGCTGATCGAGTCACTGATAGGCTGCCAAGAGCCAAGGACAACTGCTGTGTGAACCCTCTTCTCGACTGTGGAACTGTATTGAAATGTGCTTTGATTTGTAACATTAAATACATGAGAAAGGAAGTGAGATAGAATATTAAATCAGCGAGAGGGAATGGGTTTGTTAAGAAATTAAACATGTCAGCGTGAGGTGATGACAACTCCCCTGTCCCTGCCCAATCAGAGTTCGTATTTCATCAAGATTTGTAACTTTTGAGGGTGGGACATGCAGAAATGAAGACTATAACTAGAGTGACTTAAAATTTAAGAGGAGAGTCAGGCGTTTTGGAGAGATCGACGTTGCAGAGAGAGAGAGAGAAAGGCAAGAGCTACTTCTGCTGAGGAAGGAGAGAACAAACTGGGAAGATTTACTTTTGAAAAACACTTGATTAGATTGAAGATTCGGAAGAATATCGAGGAGGGAGAGAGTGTAAGTGAGGGATGCGCCCCGGTGCGTCGGGTCTGTAGTAAAGTTTAGAAAGTATTATCCTGTCCTGAGCCGGTCCTATAGTCTTTGTCTTCTGATTCTTAATCAGGAGACCTCCACCAGCCTTTTTGGCCAGAGTTGTTTTTTTCCGTTATCACCATTGGGTAATTATTATTCTGTCTCAAATTGTCATGCCTTTGCAAATGCATGATTTATTATGCCTTCTGTCTCTTCATCTATCCACTCTTAATACATCGATTTGTTGAATGAATCTGTGAATTGAATGTATATTGCTAAATGAAAATTTTCTCCCCTAAAAATGTTATGGTGTTTGCACTGTGAATTTGTATTATTGAGCGTTCATTTATGATTGAGATTTGGATAAACTTTATTGAATCTTGCCCAGTCTGTGGTTATTTCACTAAGATCTGTAAGTTAGTTACTTGATTGTTCATATCACCCTCAACTACTCGACTAATGGTCCATCGACCAAAGGAAGAGTGTTGATCTGTGAAGATTAGTTAGACATTGAATAAAAATTTTCAGGAGTAAAACTGAATCTCCAGTGAGTTAACTAATCAAGATCAAAGTGAATTACAAAACTTGAGCCCCAGCAAAATAGCCAGGAAACTTGAATGTTTACATGGGCTCATTGAATTTTTCATTTGATTGTGATGTGTCAGTCCCTGGCCTTTCGCTGGATCCGTTTTTCTGGTAGCAGAGCGATGGCTATTAATGATTAGTTTGGTGATTATTGATTATTGACTATTGATTTCTGAATATTAACTATATGTTTAACACCAAGAGTTAGTGTTGTGTCGTGTCATTGTCTGGAAGTACAGGTACAGAGATACCTGGGAATCCCGGGAACGGAATTTAGAAGAGTGTGGTAAGGAAATCACACTGCAGAAGGTTACTGGTCTGATGTCATAATGCCTAAAAGCTACTCAGGGCTGTAGGTGTTATATTAGGGACAAATTCGTATAAAAGTAGAGTGTGACTGACAGCAAAGGAGGAGTATCCCTAGAGGAGTAACAGGTCCTCTCTGAGCTTAAGTGAAGGGTAAAGTGTGGGTTTTTACTCATAGTGAAAGGAAGAATTTTCTCTTTGAAGCGAGTGAAGAAACTATCTTTGATTTAGCAGGGCAGACAGAGTAGCGCTGTTTTTATTTTGTTACTAACAGAAATATATAAAGAAAAGTTAAGAAAAATACATTGTTATATCACCTTGTGAAGGGAGGGTCAGTAGCAGGAGTCATACTGACGTCACAGAGAGCCGCGCTGGTATTGGTTGAAACAGTGGGTGTGTGAAAATTCCAGTTTGTGAAGGGAGGGTCAGTAGTAGGAGCAATAGTGACATCACAAAAATCCGCGCTGGCATTGGTCAGACGAGTGGGTGTTGTAAGCCTTGATTGGTCAGTAGACAAGAGCCGTGCTAGAATTGGTTGTGGAAAAAGAGACCTGATTGGACTATTGGTGTGAGTCGTGCTGGCATATGACGAGTGTTAGCTAACAGGATGAGTGAAAACATAGAAGAGTTTTGGGATTTTATCAAGTAAATTAGATAAGTCACAAGAACAAGAGAATGAAGTTCATTAATAAGATGAAGAATTTCTTTAGGACAAGCGCGTAGTAACTATGGAGGGAATTCTTATGCCACCTGCTAATACACCAGCTTCCTATATGATGATGGAAAGTGGATATCATACATGTGTATGGTTAGAAAATTGGGTGGAGTATAAGAAAGATGAAGGTGCCTTGGCATTTCCAGAACATGTTACATTTAATGTAAGGATTCTTCAGAATTTGAGAAACAGGATGAATTCGTTAGAACAAAATCCCAGGTTAACACAGTATGAGGCTTTGAGAGAATGGGAAGTTGAGGCATTTGAATGAGAGAAATACAGAAGGGGCAGAAGAATAAATAGAGGATTTTTACCCAGATCCCCAATTGACACCCTAGGAGATGAAATGAAAAGATGGAGAAGGGCTGTAGTAACGGAGGGTTTGTATCCAGTGTTAAGGGCTGAGGATCAAGAAGGGAGTAAATGTAGGGAAAAAACGAAACACATCGGTGCGACAGGGATAGGGTGTGATTAATCTGATGATGAATTGTTGGGAGATATTCTAGTCAAAAGACCTTCGCCTTATCAAGAAAGTGCTAGAGATGCAACTCCAAGCGCCCCTATGGTGGGAACACCATTGGTTCCGCAAGTTCTATATGATCCAACAGTCTTCCGAGTATCACGAGAAAAGGAACGGGACGCATTGAATAAAATAAAAGAAGAAATAATTCAGAAAATAAATCAGCTAGGTCTGAATGCTGAAGTATTGACAGTGCCAGTAACTATTGGTCCTGTTATTCCATTGTACAGTGACAAACGTGGTGCGCCAAAACCACAAAATGTGATAGTTACACAGAATGGTGTGAGAAAAGAGATAGTGATGTTAGAAGATCAAACTAGTGAGAGCGATTCGATTGTTTCATTATTAGATCTTCCAAATCTTGAGACTGTGACCAAAACCTCAAAAAGAATTTCACCCAAAGATGCAAGGAGGAGATGCAACAACTGTTACCCCAGTGGCAGGAAATTCTACTGGCTTTTCACCTGAAGATCTAGAAGAATGGGCAAAAGGATTAGAAAAAAAGGAACCACAACAAAAACTACAGATGTAAGCAAGTTGAGAGTGGATTTGGAGGAAATGATTATTGGTACAATAAGTCCAGACAGGTTAGGTTCATATGGAGATGAAACATTGTTTTGTGTAAAAGTATAACCTGGAGAACAAAGAATCTACATGAGAAGATAGTGGAAGCAGCTTTAGAATTTGGAATAGATGTAGAGAAATCAAAAATATTACAGAAAACTTATAGATCAGAATTTACTGAGAAGGATTTGGAGAGTTTGAATGCGCAGGAAGGAGATTGCAAATAAAGGAACTAATGCACATTTTAAAGAAATTGGGAGATGTAGATCGATGGAGAAGTAGATGGACAAAAAGGAGGGATGAAGCAGCTACGAAAGAAGCATCTGCTTTTCCTTTGAGAGAAGTAGAAAAGGTTGAAAGGATGTGTCAGATGAGAGAAGTTCCTGGTGACGGACATGTCCATGTTCCATGGAGTAGACAGGATATTTTGTCCTTTATGAATATTACGAATGACTTCCCTCAAAGTGATAACCAGATGAATGGGCAGAATCAGAATAGTCAAGTGTCGAATCGAAACAAGGGAAAGGGACAAATGAGTAGAGATGAAGCGAAAAAGGAATATCCTTGTCATGGGTGTGGAAAGTTTGGACATTGGAAGAACGAGTGTAGAATCAGTCAACAGAATAATGGGGTAAATCACATTTTAAATCCACAGATGCAGAATGGGGTGGTTGTGAATCAACAGCAACAGCAGCAGGTAGTTACTCCTCAGTTGCAGGTGCCACAAGCCCCTTTGCCCAACAATGTGAACGCTCAGGGGCAGAGATACAGTGTGAACACCGGATTTCGTGGAGAAAGTGGTAAGAATACACAGATGGTTCAACAATATTGGATGCAAAGTAATGAGAGTGATTCAGAGATGTCCCAATGACGGTGACTGATGGGGGGAGGAAGAGTGTGTGCTTGACGCATCCTTGGCGGTAGATCAGTCAGGTCCATTTGTTGATGGAAAGGTTGAGGGAAATATCATCACTTCTCTAGTGGATACTGGCGCTACCCGTTCTACTGTGAGAGCAGCAGAAATTCCAAACCTACCCCTCTCGGGAGAAGCTATCCGAGTTGTAGGGGTCTCAAATAAACAAATAAGGACCCAAGTCACAAAACCAATTGAAGTAAATATTGGTAATAGAGGCATGTATCGGTTTGTGGTATGTGATTCAAGTCTAGTAAATTTGTTAGGTAGGGAATTATTGTGCAAGATGAACTGTACCATCTTCTGTTCGCCTGATGGTGTTGCTTTCCACTCACCTGATGAAGACGTTGCTTTTAAAATGATGCTAGCGAAACAGGGGACAGAAGTGGATGAGATGTTTTCACTTCTTACTGAAAATGATTTGCATGATAAATTGAGAACCACAGTGAGGTCAGATGTGTGGGAGTTTACAGGGAAAGAAATTGGTCTAATGGCAAAGGTAGACCCAGTTAAAATTGTGGTGAAGGAAGGTGCGATGTATCCAAACACACCACAATACAGAATCCTGAAATGAAAGCAGGAGTTGCCCCAGTGATTGATCAAATGATTGAGCAAGGTATTCTAAAAGAAATATTGAGCAGTCCTTGTAATTCGCCAATCATGGGACTTCAAAAGCCTAGTGGAAAATATAGAATAGTGCAAGATTTGAGGAAAATCAATAAAGTAGTCGTACCTTGTTGTCCAGTAGTATCGAATCCAGCAGTGATTCTTTATCAGATACCGTGGGATGCCCATTGGTACACTGTGATTGATTTGTGCCAAGCATTCATTTTGATTCCATTGCATCCGAATAGCCAATATTTATATGCATTCTGGTTCAGAGACCGTGTTTTGGCATGGTGCCGAGTTCCTCAAGGGGACACAGAGAGTCCCTTGATTTTTAATCAGATCCTGAAAAAATGTTTGGAGACTTTGGTTATGCCAGGAAATTTGGTCTTGGTTCAGTATATTGATGACCTATAGGTGGCATCAAAGACACGCGAAGCTTGTGTCATGGACACAATAGCTTTACTGAACCATTTAGCAGAAGGAGGTTCAATATTTAGGACACAAGATAGAAAGGGGATTCAGAAAAGTGACGCCAGAAAGAATAAAAGTGATTCAACAAATGGGTCTGCCTAAGACAAAGAAAGAAGTGTGAATGTTTTTAGGAGTGGTTAGATATTGTTGTCAAAGGATCAGTGGATTCTCACTGCTTGTAAAACTTTTGATAAGGTTGATACGAAAAAAGGTTGACACGAAAAGATGTGATGGATCCGATTGAATGGGATGATGAAAGTGAAGAAGGATTCGTAAAACTGAAAAGTTGTTTGTGTCAAGCACCAGCATTGGGAATGCCAGATTATACAAAAGAGTTTGCTTTCTTCTGTTGTGAAAGAGAAGGTTGTGCACTTTCAGTGTTAACAAAAAATCACTGATTGTCCCGATGTCCAGTAGCATACTTTTCTACTACTCTGTATCCACTGGCTGCTTAAAAGCAGTAGCTGCTACTTGTGTGAGTCTGGAACAGAGTGAATCGATTGCGATGGGACATTATGTCAAAGTGTATGTGCCACATTCAGTTGAGATCCTTTTAACAAGGACTCGTACTCAGCATTTGACCCCTAGTCGGCTGACTAAGTATGAAAGAGTAATATTGGGTGCCGAAAATGTAAGTGTGACAAGATGCACCATGATGAATCCCGCGACCTTGTTGCCTGATTCATACTGTGAAGGAGTGAAAGAGGATGTTGATCATGATTGTTTGGATGTGACAGAAATGTGTACCAAGCCCAGGCCCAACATCCTTGACGTCCCCTTAGAAGAGTCAGACTATGTAATGTTTGTTCATGGGTCATGTTTGAGAAGGGAGAATGGAGAGTTGAGTTCTGCCTGTGCTGTATGTTCTGTATCAGGTACTCTAGAAGCTTCCTGTTTAAGAGGAGTCAAGTCTGCACAAATAGCCAAATTGTTCGCTCTAACCAAAGCATGTAAAATTGGGAGGAAATTGAGAGTAACCATATTTACGGATAGTCAATATAGTTTTGGGGTTGTGCATGATTTTGGCCAATTGTGGCTACAGAGGGGATTTCTGACTTCTTCAGGATCTCCCATCCGAAATGGCAAAGATGTCAAAGAACTGTTGGAAGCATTACAATTGCCAAGAGAAATTGCCGTGGTCAAATGTGCCGCACATAAGTGAGGAAATGATTATGTGACACTGGGTAATCAGTACGTTGACCAACTTGCACAATTTTGTGCTCGACACACAATGTCTTTGAACAGAAGGTTGGAAAAATAAGTTACCAATTGCCAACTAATTTTTTTCTCTGCGTTTGAAACATGGGATGAAGTTAGACAGTTACAGGAGGAGGCAGACATGAAAGAAAAGGAACGCTGGATCAAATCAGGTTGCACAAGAAGAGCAGACGTGTGGGTGTGTCCGGATGGTAGGCCAATAATGCCGGATAGCTTGTTGTAACAAATGGCTAGGTATCATGGAACTAAACACATTGGGAGGGACGCCATGATTTACCATTTCTGGCAGACATGGTATAATCCCAAGTTTAGGGTAGTTGCAGAAAGTCTCTGGCAGAGGTGTTTGACCTGCCAACAGCAAAACCCAGGTAGAAATACGGTTGTCTGTTGGGGAAAAATTGGAAGAGCAGGGGAACCATTCACCAGATTGCAACTTGACTTCATTGAGTTGCCACCGTGCAATGGTTTGAAGTATGACCTTTTCATTGTATGCCTGTTTTCTCAATGGGTAGAAGCTTATTCCACGAGAAGGAATGGCAGTCTCACAATAGCCACACTACTGTTGAGAGACCTCATACGTAGATTTGGATTTCCAGTCACTTTGGAATCAGATAGAGGACCTCGTTTTAATAATGATGTAATCAAACTAATTTGTGCAGCTTTTAAAATTGAGCAGAAATTACATTGGGCCTATCGACCAGAAGCGTCTGGAGTGGTTGAGCAGCTCAATAGCACAAAAAAATCCAGGTTAGGAAAGGTGTGTGCAACCATGACACTGAAATGGCCTGAGGCTTTGCCCCCTGTATTAATGAGTCTTAGAAGCATTCCTGACAGAAGGACGGGATTAAGTCCACATGAGATCCTCATGGGAAGAGCAATGAGACAAGCATTTGTACCTGGAAACAAATTGATGAATATAACTGATGATCTGGTGTTGGACTATTGTAAAGGAGTAGCTGATCTGGTACGTTCAGTGTCTCACCAGGTTGGAGAAGATGCAACCACAGCACAGCCAAATCAAGCTCAGGATGTGTGTCCCAAGTCCACCTGAACGACAAGAGAAGCAACTGGTAGAACAAAGAAAAGAACCAGAAACTGAGAGTTGTGAAGTCGAAGAAATCAGAGAAACAGACTCTGGTATGATCCTCTCCGTCCCATGCTGCCAGCCTCATGATCCACCTCGTATGATCCTCTCCGTCAAATGCTTCCAGTCCCATGATCCCCTCGTATGATGCTCTCCATTCCAGGCTTCCAGTCCCATGATCCTCTCATATGATCCTCTCCGTCCAATGCTTCCAGCCCCGTGCTCCTCTCGTATGATGGTCTCCATTCCAGGCTTCTAGACCCATGGTCTCTTATATAAGCCTCTCCACCCCATGCTTCCGGCCCTGTGATCTGCCTCGTATAATCCTCTCCATCCCATGCTTCCAGCCTCATGATCCCCTCATATGATCCTCTCCATCCCATACTCCCAGTCCTAGGATACTCCTGGTATGATCCTCTTCGTCCCATGCTGCCAGCCTCATGGTCCACCTCGTATGATCCGCTCCATCAAATGCTTCCAGCCCCATGATCCTCTCATATGATCCTCTCCATCCCATGCTTCCAGTCCCATGATTCACTCGTATGATCCTCTCTGTCCCATGCTTTCAGACCCATGGTCCCCTTGTATGAGTCTCTCCGTCCCATGCTTCCAGCCCCGTGATGCTCTCCGTCCAATGCTTCCTACCCCATGAGCCTCTTGTGTGATCCTCTTCATCCCATGCTTCCAGCCCCGTGATCCCCCTTGTGTGATCCTGTCCATCCCTTGCTTCCAGCCTCATGAGTGCCTCATATGATCCTCTCCATTCCATGCTTCCAGCCCCAGGATCCCCTCGTATGATCCTCTCTGTCCCATGCTTCCAGTCCCATGATCCCCTCGTATGATCCTCTTCGTCCCATGCTTCCAGTCCCATGATCCCCTCGTATGATCCTCTCCATCCCATGCTTCCAGCCTCATGATCCCCTCATATGATCCTCTCCGTCCAATACTTCCAGGCCCATAATACTCCTGGTATGATCCTCTCCATCCCATGCTGCCCGCTTCATGATCCACCTGATATTATGCTCTCCGTCAAATGCTTTCAGCCTCATGATCTCCCTTGTATGATCCTCTTTGTCCCATGCTATCAGCCCTGTGATCCCCTCATTTGATCCTCTCTCTGTCCCTTTCTTCCAGCCCTGTGATCCCCCTTGTATAATCATCTCCCTCCCATGCTTCCAGCAACATGATCCACCTTCCTTTGATCCTCTCCCTCCCATGCTTCCAGCCCCATGATCCCCTCCTATGATCCTCTCCATTCCATGATTCCAGCCTCATGATGCACCTCGTATGATCCTCTCCATCAAATGCTTCCAGTCCCATGATCCCTTTGTATGAGCCTCTCTGTCCCATGCTTGCAGCCCCATGATCCCACTCTTATGATCCTATCCGCCCCATGCTTCCAGCCCCATGATCCCACTCTTATGATCCCCATGATCCCATTTTTCCAGCCTCATGATCCCCTCGTATGATTCTCTCTCCGTCTCTTGCTTCTCGCCTCATGATCCCCTCCTATGATCCTCTCTGTCCCATGCTTCCAGCCCCATGATCCCCTCCTATGGTCCTCTCCATCCCATGCTTCAACCCCCCATGATCCCCTCGAATGATTCCCTCCATCCCATGCTTCCAGCCCCAAGATCCCCTTGTATGATCCTCTCTGTTCCATGCTTCCCACCTCATGATCCCCTCCTATGATCCCCTCCGTCCCATGCTTCCAGCCTCATGATCCCCCTCGTATGATCCTCTCAGTCCCATGCTTCCAGCTCCATGATCCCCTCATATGATCCTCTCTGTCCCATGCTTTCCGCCCCATGAGCCTCTCGTATGATCCTCTACATCCCATGCTTCCAACCTCATGATCCCCTCGTGTGATCCTCTCCGTCCCATCCTCCCAGCTCCATGATCCCCATGCTTCCCGCCCCATGAGCCTCTCGTGTGATCCTCTCCATCCCATGCTTCAGGACAGTGGGGGTGAGGTAGAGTGAATGGAGACAATGCGGTCAGAAAAGGGAAGAGTAGAGGTCTTTGGAAGGGAAGCAGTGAAGTCTGGGGAACGGAGGGGTTGAGGTCCGGCGAAGGGAGGAGAGGTCTGAAGAAGGGAATAAGTGAGGTCTGGAGAAGGGAAACAGTGAGGTGTGGAGAAGGAAGGAGAGGTCTGGAGAAGGGAAGAGGTGAGGTCTGTAGAAGGGAATCACTGAGGTCTGGAGAAGGAAGGAAAGGTCTGGAGAAGGGAATCAGTGAGGTCTGGAGAAGGGAAACAGTGAGGCCTGGAGAAGGAAGGAGAGGTCTGGAGAAGGGAAGAGGTGAGGTCTGTAGAAGGGAATCAGTGAGGTCTGGAGAAGGAAGGAGAGGTCTGGAGAAGGGAATCAGTGAGGTCTGGAAAAGGGAAACAGTGAGGTCTGGAGAAGGAAGGAGAGGTCTGGAGAAGGGAAGAGGTGAGGTCTCAAAGAGGGTGGAAGTGAAGTCTGGAAAACGGAGGAGGTGAGGTCTTGAGAAGGTGATGTCTTGAGAAGGAAGGAGGCATGGACAGGTGAAGAGAGGAGGTGAGATCTGGAGAATAAAGGAAAAGAGGGCTGGTGAAAGGAGGAGGTGGGGCTTAGATAATGGAGGAGGTGAGGTTAGCTGAAGACTAGAGAGGAGATGAGGTCTGGAGGATGAAAGGGGTGAGGTCTGGAGAAGGGAGGATGTGAGGCCTGGAGATGGGAGAAGGTTGAGTTCTGGAGAAGGGAGGAGGTGATGTCTGAAAGAGGTGAGGTCTGGAGAATGAAGGAAAAGGGGTCTGGAGAACGAAGTAGGGGAGGTCTAAAAAATGGAGGAGGTGAGGTCTGGAAACAGGAGGAGCTGAGGTTTGAAAGAGGTGAGGGCTGGAGAAGGGAGGGGTGAGTTCAGGAGAAGGGAGGTAAGGTCTGGAGAATGAAGAAGATGAGGTATGGAGAACAAGGGAGGTGAGGTCTGGAAAAGGGAGGAGGTGAGGTCTGGAGAAGGGGGAGGTGATGATTGAAAGAGGTGAGGTCTGGAGAAGGAAGGAAGAGAGGTACGGAGAATAAAGGAGGTGAGGTCTGGGGAAGGGAGGAGGTGAGGTCTGGAGAAGAGAGGAGGTGATGACTGAAAACGGTGAGGTCTGGAGAAGGGAATGGATGAGGTCTGGAGAAGGGAGGACGTGAGGTCTAGAGAAGGGAGGAGGAGAGGTATGGAGAATAAAGAAGGTGAGGTCTGGAGAAGGGTGGAGGAGAGGAGAGGGGAGTAAGTGAGGTCTGGAGAAGTGAGGAGGTGAGGAGACGGGAGGAGGTGAGGTCTGGAGAAGGGAGGAGGTGAGGTCTGGAGAAGGGAGGGGGAGATGTCTGGAGAAGGGAGGAGGAGAGGTCTGGAGAAGGGAGGAGGTGAGGAGAGAGGAGGAGGTGAGGTCTGGAGAAGGGAGGAGGTGGGGAGGTGAGGAGAGGGGAGTAAGTGAGGTCTGGAGAAGGGAGGAGGTGAGGAGACGGGAGGAGGTGAGGTGAGGAGACGGGAGAAGGTGAGGTGAGGAGATGGGAGGAGGTGAGGTCTGGAGAAGGGAGAAGGTGAGGTCTGGAGAAGGGAGGAGGTGAGGAGACGGGAGGAGGTGAGGTGAGGAGACGGGAGGAGGTGAGGTCTGGAGAAGGGAGGAGGTGAGGTCTGGAGAGGGGAGTAAGTGAGGTCTGGAGAAGAGAGGGGGTGAGGAGACGGGAGGAGGTGAGGTCTGGAGGAGGGAGGATGTGAGGTCTGGAGAACGGAGAAGATGATTGACAGAGAAGGAAGGAAATGAGATCTGGGGAAAGAAGGAGGTGAGGCCAGGGATAGAATGGCATCTGGGGGGCGGGGGGAATACATCAGGTGTGGTCCGGAGAGTGCAGGGTGAGTGGAGGGACTCCATACCTTTCGAACTATCCCGCGGCCCTCGTAGAAAGCGATGACCGGCTCAGTAGCTTTGTAGAACGTTTCTAGGCGCTTTTTAATGGTCTGTTCGTTGTCATCTGCTCGTCCACTGGTCTCGGCCCTCTTCAGAAGCCGCTTTGTCATCGTCTCCGCCTTGACATCAATGTAGAGCAGCAACGACGGTGGAGCGATCTGTGGAGAAGAACACGTTTCACTGACTGATGACTGACTATGAGTCACTGATGATTTACGTGGGAGCAAGATTCCCATTCACTCATTCAATCATGTCTTCACCCATCCCTGCTTTGGGTTCATGTGAGACCATTCAACCATGAATGTTTGTTTCACATTGTTTGATATATTATATTGCATCATTTATATAGCGGTTATTATCCCAGTATGGGACACTGAAGCACTTGCCCACACGGGTGGCATGCTTACCCTTGTAGGACGTGAGGCTGGCAGTGTGTTGTCCATGTTTTGAACAGAGATGGATGTTTCCATATCATGCGAGATGACCACTAAGATGTGTTTATAATGTTATGGGACTCTTAGCAGTGTGATGAATGAAGGAGTCGAGAGAGAGGGGCCGCAGTTTATGGTTTTCAGCATCTCTATCGAAGGCCGTAGATCCCTCAATGTTGGAAGATGGTGGAGATCAGGAAGGGGAAACTTACCGCCCCAAGCATTCTCGGGCACTTATGGGCCGATTACAGTCCGTCCGCCATCATGGTGGTGGCCGGGACCGTCCACAATACATGTGGTGGTTCCGCACACCAAATTAGGATGCGACCGCCACCATGGTGGTCGCATCTTGCATTTTAACATGGCGGCGGGTGCTGCAGACAGCAGCACCCACCACGATGTTAAACGTGCAGGTTGTGCATTTCACTGCACTACGTGGCAGGCATCACACGGCACCACGCCTCCCCCCCAACACAAGGGGGGCCCACAACGGGCCCCCAAAACCAATCTCTGCCAGCCTTTCAATGGAGGTTTACCCGCCACGGAAAGGCTGGCTGTAGCCCGTATTGTAATTTGGCGGACAGTGCCTGCTAGGCACCGCAGCCATTTTACCTAATGTGGACCATCCGCCAGGCAATTGGATCAATTGCTTGTGGCGGTTCCGTGGTGGGCGGTCTTTGCGACCGCCAAGGTTGCGGTCGGATTCCCCTCGCCATCCTAATTTGGCAGGGGGAAAATTGCGGTCCGATGGTGGAAGGACCGCCACCGCCAGCAATGCGGTGGCGGTCCTTCCGCCATCGTAATTGGCCCCTTAGTGCGGTCGATGCTCTGCGGAAGATCTTCTGTAAGCGGGGGATCTTCTCATCTCCAGTAATGGATTCAAGGCAGTGATGTACTAACGACTTCAGGCGGCTTCGAGGTGCATCAGTGCCTTTATCAGGTCGTTCCTTTCAATTGTATGCATTGAAAGACTGATGCGTCAGCCTGCCCTGCTGATGTGCAGCAGCCTTTGATGTGGTCGCCAGGAGCTATCTGTGGGTGGTCTTGGACGCGATGGGTATCCCCTCAAACCCTGTGGCCATCCTAGTGAGACTACATTTAGGAACCGATGCCGAAGTCTGGTGGGGTGACCCAATAAGGATAAACGCAACGTTAGGCCAGGCTGCATCCTTGCACCTACCCTGCTCTCCCTGGACATGAACGTTGCTGTGGATTGGTGAAGGAGGGGGGTACAGCTGAACAGCTCAAACACCACATCTATGACCTTCAGCCCTGGAAAGTTACAAAATAGTAAGTGTCAAATGCACGCGGGCAAGGGTCCAATTCAACAGGTTTCTTACTTTGATTATAAACACAAAAATCACAACTTTCATGAGTTCATCATTCTGAGACTACTCTGAAGATTCATAAATGACTCTATCGAAGACAGTAGCCCGGCCATAGAGACCTATAAAGGTAAGGCTTTGGGGGAGCCCTGATGGGTGGGATATCTGGGGGGTGCAAACACGAACATTTTGTCAGCGGTTGAAAATCCGTTTATTTGATCCCTTCTGAGACTCCCACTGAGAACCCCAAGGACTTCTGGGTACTCACTCGGACGGGGCACTTAAGGAATGGACCCTGACAGCTGAGGGCAGACACGTGATCCATTGGGACCGGCTCCGGACCACGGGGTATCGAGAGGCAGGAGGGATGTTATGACCCTGCGTGGCTGAGATGTGTCAACGTGTCACAGGGGGAATGAAGTCTGGAGAGAGACTGATCATCGACAGAGGAATGAAACCTTTTTTCTGTAGCAGGTTTAAAGGGCTGCATTAGGATATCTGCCGGTTCAAATGAAGGGTCCCCGACAAAGGAGTTTATAGACAATTAACCATGCCCCCAGTGTGCGCCTACAACTGATGACGTCACTCCTTCACGCGCTCGCACCCTGGATACATTATGTGCCTATAAACCCATTCAAAGAAGACTGTTCTGTGGCAAGAGGGACACAGTGCACTTACGAGGGCCCCCTGTCCCGCTTGTGAAGGTTCCAGAATCAATAATGCACATATTTAGGCTATCCTGTTTTAGGTTTAAACCTATAATAACTGGGAAAACCCCACCACAAGGAAGATAGCCCTCACCGGGTAAACATGTGAACACTGAAAAAACACCCTTTGCAACCACAAACTAAATGCCATTCAAAGATAGGAGAAGATGAGTTAAAGAGTCATCTTTATTTCTTCCTGAAGGGGCCAATACAATGTACCTGTGGTACACAACGCAGCAGCACGACAGACTGGGCTGACATTCTGCTGCTTGAGTTTTGTTGTTTAGGGATGTCACTAAATTATTGTTTCTTCTTCCCTCTGCTTTTTTCAGTTTTGTGGTGTTTGGTCTAAAGATGCAGGGTTTAGAAGCATGTTTTACGTCTTATTTAGTTATTTTATAAAATGTAGAGAATCAGAAAATATCAAAAGCATATTTGATGTTTTGGCTGTGTTTGATTCTTTCACTGATAGGTAAAATGGCCGGTTAGATAAGAATCTTTCCCAATATGTGTCATCACATTTACCCACAGACAGAGAATGGGTGAAATCCTTTGATACATCAGCCCCCTTTTCCTATGGAGTCAGTACTGATTGTAGGTGAATTTCCAAACACCAAAGGTTTTAAACATTTAATGCAAGGTGTAGTGATAGGTATGTGTGAAAAGAGCGTTGTCACCAAGCATCTGAGATAGTGGTGAAAACATGACACCAGACGTTTGGTGAACATGGAGCGCAGTGTCACTTGGAATGCTGCTGCAAAGCGTTCCTACCAAGTTCAATAAAGATTGGAGGGATATTGTTTGTATTTGCAGTAATTCAACTAGATATAAAAACAAGCATTTACAATGCAATAGGTCTCGCATTTACGCGAGTTTGAGCTATTCACATTGCAAATAACGATGCCTTTTATTTGTGTTTTCGTTTTTCAAACATAAATAAAAGGCATCGTCATTTACAATGCCAATAGCTTAAACTCGCGTAAATGCGAGACCTATTGCATTGCAAATGCTTGTTGTTCCTTTCACTGTAGCAGTGACCTGGTTTGGTTTTTAAAAAATAAGACCTTTGGCGTCACGCTGTTTGTTCATTTGCATCTCACTGATGCTGGGAACAAAGATTGCAATCTTTACTGCTGATCTTAAAGCACTTAATTATCTTGTCCTGGTTTCGTTTCTCAGCTGGAGCAAACAAGCTGACACTTCACACTGTACCAGACTTTCTGTCTCTCTTTTTCACATCCTATTCCCAATTGAAGGACAATGCGAAGTGGCTGCTTGGGTGTTGTATGGACGCGGGTAGAAAACACTAGTGTTATGGTATACATAGGTGCAGCGCTTTATGCAGTTTTACAGTTCTTCCCTGTCTCTTTAAAAATTTATAACAAATGGCACGCCATGTCCTGACTTTGTAACGATAGCAGGGTGATTTAATGTCTGAATTAAGTCCTGTAAATATACAATCACACTTGATGTCATAAGCAAGCGTTAAACTTGCTTCAGTTTTATAATTACAGGTTCACTCATTACCAATGGTATGCTATGTATTGAGTGCGTAAGGATAGTAGGGTGAGTTCTTGTTAGTATTGAGTGTTGTAAATATACCATCCCGCTCGATGTCAGCAGCGAGTGTGAAACTCGCTTTAGTTTTATAATTGCACGTTCACTCATTATCAATGATATGCTATGTACGGAGTGCGTAAGGAAAGTAGGGTGAGTTCTTGTTAGTATTGAGTCCTGTAAACGTACCGTCCCACTTGATGTCAGCAGCGAGCATGAAACTCGCTTTAGTTTTATAATTGCACATTCACTCACTCTGAATGGTATGCTATGTACCGAGTGCGTATGGATAGCAGGGTGAGTTAATGTTTGTATTGAGTCTTGTAAATATACCATCCCACTTGATGTCAGCAGCGAGCGTGAAACTTGCTTCAGTTTTATAATTGCACGTTCACTCACTATCAGTGGTATGCTATGTACCGACTGTGTAAGTATAGCAGTGTGAGTTGATGTCCTTATTAAGTGCGCTAAATATACCTTAACATCTAATGTAAGCAGCGAGCGTGAAACTCGCTTCAGTTTTATAATTGCACGTTCACTCGCTCTCAATGGTATGCTATGTACTGAGTGCGTAAGGATAGCAGGGTGAGTTCTTGTTAGAATTGAGTCCTGTAAATATACCATCCTACTTGATGTGAGCAGTGAGCGTGAAACTCGCTTCAGTTTCAAATTGCACAGGCATATGCATAACACGAAACATTATTATTTTAAGCTATGCGTGTACTATACTAAATATGGGTTAGCCCTTTAAGCTTTTTTTTGCATCTGCACAAAACAAAGCATTATTTGTTAAAGCTTCGCTTATGTTATACTGAATATGGGCTCAGCGCTTTCAGTTGTAATCTAGTTTTGACCTCTGGTTTTAGGAATTCTTTATAAATGCTCTGTCATGTACTGACTGCGTAGGGTTTGCAGAGCTAATGTTAGAAATATGTGCCGTAATATACCATTGCACTTGATGTCAGCAGCGAGCGTGAAACTCGCTTTCGTTTGTAATTGCACGTTCACTCGTTACCAATGGTATGCTATGTATTGAGTGCGTAAGGATAGTAGGGTGAGTTCTTGTTAGTATCGAGTCTTGTAAATATATCATCCCACTTGATGTCAGCAGCGAGCGTGAAACTCGCTTTAGTTTTATAATTACAGGTTCACTCATTATCAATGGTATGCTATGTACGGAGTGCGTAAGGATAGTCGGGTGAGTTCTTGTTAGTATTGAGTCTTGTAAATGTACCATCCCACTTGATGTCAGCAGCGAGTGTGAAACTCGCTTTAGTTTTATAATTGCACGTTCACTCACTCTGAATGGTATGCTATGTACCGAGTGCGTAGGGATAGTAGGGTGAGTTCTCGTTAGTATTGAGTCTTGTAAATATATCGTCCCACTTGATGTCAGCAGCGAGCGTGAAACTCGCTTTAGTTTTATAATCGCAATAAATGGCAGATACTCAAAACACTAAAAGGAATATGCTACTTACCAGTATGCATCTGTACTTGGCATGTAGAGCTGCAGAGCCACACACTAAGGATAAGATCGCCATCTGGTGTTGGGCTCGGATGATTGCAGGTTGTTGTTGTTTTTGGAAGAAGTCTTTGGTCACGAGATAGGTGACTCCTCCTCTGGACAACAGTGCTCATGGGCATCCACTCCATCCTCAGATTGTTTTTCGCCATGATGGGAAATGATGGAGTGTATAAGAAGTAAAGAGAAAGGATGTCCATGTGTAGTGTCTAATTAAGACAATGCTGGAACAGATAAAGGTCCCGGGGAGGTGGGTGGGCGTGTGTGGCTCTGCAGCTCTACATGCCAAGAACAGATGCATACTGGTAAGTAGCATATTCCGTTCGAGGCATATGAGCTGCAGATCACACACTAAGGATAGACTATATAGCAGTGTCTCCCCTAGCGGTGGTTACCTGTATCCGTTGCAGCAGGTTGGAATAGAGTTTTTAGGACAGCTTGGCCTACTGAAGCTTGTTGTTTGGATTGCACATCAACACAGTAATGCTTAGTGAAGGTGTGTGTAGTAGACCATGTGGCTGCTTTGCAAATGTCTTCTAAGGGGATGTTCCCTAAGAATGCCATAGAAGCCCCTATTTTACGCGTGGAGTGCGCCCTAGGGGGAACGGTAAGAGTACCTTTAGCTTTTTGGTAACATATTTGGATACATTTGACTATCCACCTGGCGATACCCGATTTGGAAATAGGGTTGCCTTTATGTGGTGGAGCGAAAGCAACAAACAGTTGCTTGGTTTTCCGAAAAGGTTTGGTTCTGTCGATGTAATAAAGCAAGGCTCTTTTAACATCTAAGGTGTGAAGTGGCCTCTCAGCTACTGAGTCTGGATTAGGGAAGAAGACTGGCAGTTCGACTGATTGGTTTAGATGGAAAGGGGAGATGACTTTAGGGAGGAATTTTGGGTTTGTCCTAAGAACCACTTTGTTACGATGTAGTTGTAGGAAGGGTTCTTCAAGAGTTAAGGCTTGTATTTCACTTACTCTTCGCAGGGATGTGATTGTGACGAGGAAAGCCACTTTCCATGTTAGGAACTGCAGTTCGCATTTGTGCATTGGTTCAAATGGGGGACCCATGAGCCTTGTTAGAACAATATTAAGGTTCCACACCGGAGAAGGTGGTAACCTTGGACGAATAATCCTTTTAAGACCCTCCATAAATGCTTTAATGGCTGGTACCTTAAAGAGGGACAGGTGTTGTCTATTTTGCAAATAGGCTGCTAATGCCGCTAGATATAGACGTATAGAGGAATACGCTAAATTGCATCTTTGCAAGTGTAGTAAATAGCAAATGATGTTTTGGATGGAAGCCTCCAGTGGTTGTATGTCATTGTTACTGCAGTAAATGGCAAATCGTTTCCATTTTGCAGCACAGCATGCCCTAGTAGTAGGTCTTCTGGCTTCTTTAATGATATTCATACAGTCTGGAGGAAGGTTGAGGTACCCGAACTCTAAGACTTCAGGAGCCAGATTGCCAAGTTCAGTGTTTGAGGATCTGGGTGTCTGATTTCTCCATGGTTCTGGGTTAAAAGATCCGGGGAGAGACGCAGTTTTTGATCTGGAACTAGCGATAGTTCCAGAAGTGTGGTGAACCGTGGTTGACGTGCCCAAGTGGGAGCTACTAGGATGAGTGTTAGCGACTGTTGTTTCAGTTTGCGTACCACAAATGGAATGAGTGGGAGAGGCGGAAAAGCGTACGCAAATCTGCCTGACCAGTTCATCCATATTGCATTGCCCTTTGACCGTGGGTGTGGGAACCTGGCGGCGAAGGTTGGGCATTTTGCGTTTTCTTGTGTGGCGAACAGGTCTATGTCTGGTTGTCCCCACTTTTGGAAGAATGGGAGTAGGACTTTGGGGTGTAATTCCCATTCGTGTATTTGCTGTGTGTGGCGACTTAAGAGGTCGGCCACCTGGTTCTGAACCCCTGGGAGGTGTTCTGCTAGCA
Organism: Triturus cristatus; assembly: GCF_964204655.1. NCBI lineage: Eukaryota > Metazoa > Chordata > Amphibia > Caudata > Salamandridae > Triturus > Triturus cristatus. Next base: position 1,191,209,055 of record NC_140580.1, read on the forward strand.
GGTAGATGTTTCGGGGAATTGCCCATCTCCAAATTTGTTGTGCAAGTTGGGACAGTTCTAGAGAATGTGTCCCTCCTTGCTTCTGTATGTAATACATTGTGGTCATGTTGTCCGTGCGGATGAGGACAGTCTTGTTTTGTAGATGCACTTGGAAGGATTTCAGTGCTAGGAACACCGCTAGAAGTTCTAGGTGATTGATGTGGAGCTGTTTTTGTTGAGTGGTCCACCTGCCCTGAGTGGTGTGTTGAAGGAGGTGGGCCCCCCACCCTGTGAGAGATGCGTCGGTGGTCAGCACAACTTGTGGAAGAGGCTCCAAGAATGGCCGCCCTTTGGACAGGTTGATGGTGTTCCACCACTTCAGCGAGCGAAGAGAGCGGCTGTCCACCAACACCAGATCGGTAAGTTGTCCGTGGGCCTGGTTCCACTGTTGTGCTAGACATTCCTGTAAGGGACGCATTTGAAGGCATGCGTGGGGTACTATGGAGATGCATGACTCCATCATGCCTAAGAGTTGCATGAACACTCTTGCGGGGAGAGAGTGTTTGAAATTTTTTGATGAGATTTTGTATGTTGGCTATCCTGGCTGTGCTGGGATAAGCTATGGCCTTGGATTTGTCTATGGTGGCTCCCAGGTATTGATGTACATGGGAGGGTTGTAGTTGAGATTTTGGATAGTTGATGGTAAATCCCAAGCTGTGTAGGGTTTGAATAGTGCGGTGAGTGTGGAGAACGCATTTGTCTAGAGTATTGGCTTTTATGAGCCAATCGTCCAGATAGGGGAAGACATGGATTTCTTGTCTCCTGAGATATGCTGCCACAACTGCTAAGCATTTGGTGAATACCCTGGGTGCGGTTGTTACTCCGAATGGGAGAACTGTAAACTGATAGTGCTGACCGTCTACCACGAATCGTAGATACTTCCTGTGAGCGGGATGCATAGGGATGTGAAAATATGCGTCCTTGAGGTCTAATGTGGCAAGGAAGTCGCCTTGTTGAAGTAATGGAAGGACCTGTTGGAGAGTGATCATGTGAAATGATCCGATTGTATGTACTGGTTTAGTAGTCTGAGGTCCAGTATGGGTCTTAAGGTCTTGTCCTTTTTGGGAATGAGGAAGCATAGGGAATATACTCCTGTGCCCTGATGTTGAAGTGGAACAGGTTCTATTGCGTTTTTCTGAAGCAAAGACTGTATTTCCTGTTTGAGGTGGTGAGACGTCATGGGACGGTGCCTGGGTGGTATGTTTGGGGGCGGGTTTATGAGTTCGAGGCAGTAGCCATATTGGATAATTTGTCTTACCCACCTGTCTGTAGTGATGGTATTCCAGACAGGTAGGAACTGTTGAAGCCTGCCCCCGACCGGAGTGGAATGGTCTGGGGGGAGTGGTGGCAAGTCACTGTTTGGTGGCTGTAGAGGTGCGGGTGTTGTTGTTGTTGCCCCGTCCTCGGCCTTGTGTATTGTTTCCCCGATAACCTCCTCTAAAATATCCTCTGTTAGGGGATGTTTGACCTGATGCTTTGAAGGTGGAAGAGTTGTCTGTTCCCACATTTTTGGAAGCTCCTCTATAAAAGGAGCGACGAAAGGAGCCTCTGGGTTGAGTAGACTGCAATGCTCCCATTGATTTGGCAGTCTCATTATCTTTCTTCATTTTTTCTAGGGCAGTGTCTACTGCAGGGCCGAATAGTTACTCCTGATTAAAGGGTTGAGCAAGAATGGTGGTTTGTACTTCCGGCTTAAAGCCGGAAATGCGTAGCCATGCGTGGCGTCTAAGCAATACACTTGTGTTGATTGCCCTAGAGGCGGTGTCCGCTGCGTGTAATGCACATTTGATGGAGGCATTTGATATTAGTTTGCCTTCTTGGATGAGGACATTGGCCTGTGATTTGTATGGATCAGGTAGGTGTTGCAAAAGGTCCTCTAGTTGATCATAATGAGCCCTATCATAACGGGCCAATAGGGCTTGTGTATTGGCAATACGCAAGTGGTTAGCGGCTTGTGCGGCAACCCTTTTGCAGGAAGCCTCCAAGAGTTTAGACTCTTTGTCTGGGGGCGGCGTGTCTCCGGTTGTTTGGGAGTTCGCCCGCTTTCTGGCATTTGATACGACTAGTGAGTCTAAGGGGAGTTGCGCCTTGATGTACGCAGGATCTTGTGGCGCCGGTCTGTATTTTTTTTCTATTCGGGGGTTGAGAACCCTGGCCCTAACAGGGTCTTTAAAAACCTCATTGGCATGCTTTATCACTCCCTTAATCAATGTGAACTGTCTTCTGCGATTGCTCAAAAGTGTTGAGGAGAAAATCCTCCTCAGGTGTGTCGGTGTGCATGGTAACGCCATGAAACTGTGCCGCTCTGTTTATAAGCTGACCGAACCCTAAATGATCATCAGGAGGGGAGGGTTTTGAAGGGTATGGAGTGGGGTCAGGCATATCAGGCATAGGGTAAGTCCAGTCATCTACTGGTGCTGTGTCAGGGAGTGTAAAGGGATCAGTAGGATCAGTGGGATAAGTAAAGAAATCTGGGTCTCCCCCTCCCCCTAAATCATCATCATCCTGTGGAGGTGGTGTGTGAGAAGGAGATGGTAGAGGTGAAGGCGGTGGGGGTGGGGGGGATGGAATAGGAGGTGATGTAGGAGAGGAAGGACGTATGGGTGAAGTGGCACAGTCCTTCTTCTTTGGAGGTGTTGTGTCCAGCTTCCTTTTCTTGTAGGGCACCGCTGTGACATGTCCAGTTGTCGGATTTATGTAAATCCGTTTTTGCTGTGGATCTGGCCGAAAGAGTTCCTCAGTGTCCGAAGGCGGCTTTGGCGCTGACTTTTTTGGTTCCGATTTTGATTTTTGTTCTTTATGGACTTGTTTTGGCACCGAGGATGTTTTGGGTGCCGAAGAACTTTCTGGTTCCGGTGGATTTTTCGGTGCCGAAGAACCTTTCGGTGCCGACGACCCTTTCGGTGCCGTTGGAGACCTCGGCGCCGAAGAACGTTTCGGTGCCGGTGGAGACGTCAGTGCCGAGTGACGTTTCCGTGCCGATGGAGATTTCGGCCTTGGAGCCTGCTTCGGTGCCGAGGGTATTGTAGGCACAAAAATATGAGGTTTGCTCGAGCCCGAGCCACCTGCAGGCTTAGATGTCTTCGGAGCCGGGCCCGGGGGCGGGGCTTCTGAAGACGATTTTGGATCGCGACTGGGCCCAGCTGGCAGAGTCTTGACCAATGTCTTTTTTGGTGGGGTTGGGGTAGGGGAGCTGGTACTCACGGACTGCCCCGGATCAGAATCGTCAGCCTCGGACACGATCTGGAGGTCTTCTGAATCGTCGTCAGGGACATCCTGTGCAAAGATGTCTTCTGGTTCCGGTACCGGTTTTGCCATGATATGGCATCGAGCTCTTCGGTCCCGTATCGTTTTCTTCGAACGGAATGCAGCGCAGGCTGGACAGCTCGATTCGTTGTGGTCTGGTGAGATGCACAAATTACAGACCTCGTGGTGATCACTGTGGGGGAACTTTGCTCTGCATTGGGGGCATTTTTTAAAGGGTGTCCTTTCCATCAGCCGCGTCCGGAGCCGGTCCGATGGTATTTCGAAGTCGAATTTTAAAATTTGAGAGTTGTAGTGATTGCTATGAAGTTTTCTGCTGGAGCGGAAAAAGGTCATCCGAACCCAATGGCGGAAAAAAACAATCTGAGGATGGAGTGGATGCCCATGCGCACTGTTGTCCAGAGGAGGAGTCACCTATCTCGTGACCAAAGACTTCTTCCAAAGACAACAACAACCTGCAATCATCCGAGCCCAACACCAGATGGCGATCTTATCCTTAGTGTGTGATCTGCAGCTCATATGCCTCGAACCAAAAGTTACGTTACATGAGGCAGTGGTGGCCGTTGTGCATGTATCAAAAGCACACAAAATACTGTGTTGCTGAAATAAACTGTGTTGCTGAAATAAACAAGCGCCCGCCTGAGGAAATATGAATTTTTATGATCGATTGTGTCCCCTATCTTAGACCCCAATGGGCTCCGTGTACATGCTACAAGTACATGTATGTTCCCTCCACTTCAAGCTATGAAGACGCAAATACATATGCGACCAACGTTAACATGTCCTCTTTCAGATCCGCCATGAATGGGTCGAATATTCCGTTCCTAAGTATGCCTTGCCACCGTCTTTATATGGTATACTTTTCACGTTTTTCAGCTCTGGCAAGGTAGGCCCTGAATTCTGCCATCGAGCTTTTCCTGCCTTCTGCCTCTGAATGCTCCAGCCTGGACCTGTATCTGTATCCATAACCTTTGTCTTACTTCCTGCGCGGCTACCGGTGCCTGGCCCGGCCTGTTGCCTGCCAAAACTGTATTCAGCCTTCAAGTTATCTGCTCCGCTCCTCGAGAAATGCATTCCTGTCTAGTAGTTTAGGTAAACATCTTTCCAGCTACAGAGCAAAGGGCCCGGCCTTACTGTCTCCGTGCAAGTAATTCATGGCTCCTGTTGCCATGGTAGGCCCATGCCCCCTCGCATCTCATGTAGACACATAGACGCTTATACACGTACTAGAAGTCAGTATAGGATAGCCTCTGCCTGAAAGACCTTTCCTTCCAGATAATACAGTTCCCTAAACACAAGATATTAGATACGATTTGGGATAGGGTTGTTCTGACATCCCAGACTTCTGTCTCCTCATGTAGGGCTAAATGTCAAGTCCCCTTCACCCTCCAGTTACACGTCAAACACACGTCATGCTACTGCACGCACATCTCTGCCATGTATTTCTGCTGACTTTGCAGGATTCTCTTGTGGATCCACCCACCTGTGTCATCATCAGAATGACGTTTCTAGTACACGCCCTTATGCACGCCTATTGTAACGCCTTTTTCATTACGTATGTGTATTCTTATCTCTCTTCTCAACTGTCACGCCTTCTGCATATGTCTTTACTGTAATGCATTGACTATATATATGACAACCTGTCAATAAAGTATGCTCGATCCCTTCCCGAACCTTCGTGGTGACGGAATACGATTGCCTGGTTCGAACCAATTCCTTTGTAAGGAATAAACCCATTTTTAGACCTCAAATACCACGGATTCTGCCTCTTATTTTTACTGAGTTATTCTTATTTAATTTTACCGCATAAATTAAGTCTAGGTAATTAAATTTACCACATAATTGGCGCCCGAACAGGGACACCTCTCACACCCCACGCGCCGGAGGTGCGTTGCAGACCCGGTCTCCTGCCACAGCCGGACGGACAACTACGCGTACCCGCAGGATTTCCTGTACCTCCCTCAGGCCAACGGAGGTGACTGAGGCTGCGATCAACACCCAGACGAGGCGGTGAGGAGTGCGGAGGATCCCGACCAGAGCCTAGCTGAGAGAGCAAGATCCGAGGTATACAGAGGCCCACCAGATTCCGAAGTTCCGAAGTAACTAAGTCACGAGTCGAGTCCAGTCCAGGTTGGTCTAGTCCAGACCAGACTTTCCGAGGCCTTCTGTTCCGTTCCGTGCTTCCCGGTGAGTACCGTTGCTGGGGACGCATCTAGACGTGCGCATTGGTTTGTGCCGGTCAAGACGGGTTTGGGTACACAGACCTGGTCTGCACTGTTTCAGCAGTGTATCTGTACTGTTTAGCAGTATATCTAGTATTATGCAGTTAACTAGTTCTATTCTAATTATTATTGTTCGTTCTAAAATGTTTTAATATGTTTCAAATGTCGTGGTATGAGTGATTGTTCGACCTTCATTACTGTGTTTATTGTATTAATTATGTTCAAGTCCGAATAAGAACCAAGTAGCAAGGTTCAAGATGCCGTTATTCTTGAAATTAAGACAGATAAAAACTAGAAAAGGGATACTCGAGGAAGCCGTTCCCATTCCACCTAGGGACACTCCAGGGTACTTTATGTACCATAAGCATGGCCTAGATGCCGTATTATATCTCGAATTATGGGTAGACTACACCAAGGATTTAGCAGAGAATCAGAGATGGCCCACTACTGGGACATGGGATGCAGATTGCATCATGAGAGTAGAAGAAGCATTATGGAAAAAGAAAGCCAGACAGTCACAGAAAGATGCCATTGAATTATGGCGTAAAGAATCGCATAGACGCACAGAGAAAGCGCTCAGAAAAGAAGAGAGAAGTAGGGAGGATTCAGACAAAGCCCGAGAAAATGTATTAATTGAGGAAGGTATCCGAGCAAAAGCCGAACAAGTAGACAGACAACGAAACACTCTTATGAATGGTATGTATCCTCTTCTGGCCGAGGGTTTACCTAAGGCCACCCTGGAAGTACCGAAAGATCTGCCACCTCCATTGCTTCCGACTAAATTGCACCCCAAGACTGCAAAGGACATTTTCCTTTCTTCCTATTTAGACGATGTAGCCCCCGAATACGTTAACCCTCCGCCGTCACGCACACCGCCTGCTAATGGCGCTCGACCCCGAGAAAATCTGTCCCCACTCCCGCAGCAACATACTCCGTCCGTTCAAAACCTTCCGCCCGTTCCTTCACTTCTCCCTGCATCCATTCTTCCTACCTTACACCCAACGAATCCTTTTGGACCTAGCACCTCAGGAGGTGCGACAGGAAGTTTTCATACGCCGCCATCAGTGCGTCGATTGACTTATAGGGATTTAGCACACCAACGTACACCGCAAACAGCGAATTATGACATACTTAAAGAGCCTCTTACAGATTGTAGATATGATCCAGTACCAGGTAAAGACGACAGAATGATGCTATCATCAGTACGTCTACGACGAGTTGTGAACTATTTAATGATACTACCAGGAATGATTGATCATCTAGACAAAATATATCACTTTGTCCAAACAGGGCAAGGTCCTGAAAGTATTGGCGAGGCCATGGCATACCAGAAAGTGGACACGCAGAAACTGTTGTTACGCTTCTTTATAAACTGCCTGATAAGACACAGAGATAGGCCAGGTGTAGACGCGGAAGAAATGAGAGCCCTTAACAAATGGGGCCAGAATATAGCAGACGGAAAACATGATAAACAGAATAGTATAGAAAGTATGTACCGAAGGATCAGGAAAAAAGTAGAACAAATATGTGAAAAAGAACAGCCTGAAAGAGAAACAGATGCAGATAAAACCGAGTCCTCAGGGGATGAGGAACAACTAGAAATAACAACAGGACAATTACAATTACCAGCTAGAGAGACGATAGCTTATGTAGGAAAAGGAAGATCCTTCAATAATCCAACACGTCCGATACGTCCAGAAAGTAAGAGAATTTTTCAAGCAGCCATGTCAAACCCAAAGACCCCTGAACACTTATTTCAGGCTACTGATAAAATACTTCAAGAACGAATGGGGTACCATGTACTCGATTCTATGGATGAACAAGAATTAGCCAGGTCAGCAGTACAATGGGCTGACAGTTCTGATAAATATAGTGATGATGCGCTAGTACATACGTTTTTGAATCTTTCACCAGACGAACAGCGATTAGCTGGTATATACATGATACAACATCTCCTCATATTATATAAAGGCCAACACTCCGATCCTGGTCCCCTACCTGATATACTGATAGAACTACTCATGAATAAATGGAGAGGTCTAGGTACAGATCTAATTAAAATAATTCTAGAACATCGACACAGATATAGTGCCTTTCTGTGTCCAGAACACGATCCAGCTCCCTCCATGGAAAGAAAGACGTATTACATAGACAGAAAGAATCCCTTACGCGAAGTACACCCAGTTAGAAATGATGATAATACTTTTAGACGCGTGTTTGTGTACACGCCTATAACTAAAATAGAACTATTGGAAATGAAAAAAGTAGTGCCCAGCCATGACAGAGATCCAGCAGGTTTTCACCGTGAAATAAAAGACATGCTACTCATGGGTGATTATACCTATCCTGACATTATGAAAATATTGAAAGTATTACTGCCTGCCGGTATTTACGAGAAACTCAAAGAAAAAGAGTGGGAGGTGGGAGAACAAAAGATTGATTGGACAGCATTAGAAAACGAAGAAAATACCCGAACTGCAGGCCTAGGGCTTGGAGACAAAACTAAAGCATTACCAGGATTATTAGTACAAGTGTTGCCACGTTTATTAACTACGAAAAAGGAAGACTGGGGAGCAATATCAGCTTGCAAACAGAAACCCGATGAAGACACTAGTGATTTTTATTCTCGATTTGAAAAATGTTTTGGTATTAATAGCGGTCTGAAAGCAAGTAGCGATTCATATCCACATCTTTTTGTAACGAAACTAGTCGAAAATTCCTTGCCTCAGGTTAAGAACAGAGTATTGAAAGTAGAGAGCTCTTGGCAAGCTAATACCCCGTCACAAATGTTACAGATGTTACAGTACCACCAGAATAGAATTAGAGAAGAACAAGAACACGAACAAAGACGTATGAAAGACACGAAAATGAAAATGCTCGTCGCCCAGTCAGTTCCAGCTGACAGTCATAAAAAGGGTGCGACACCGTTCAGTAATTCAGCAGTTCCTGTTAAAGGGACATGCAACTATTGTAAACAGCCAGGTCATTATATAAACGATTGTGCAGTTCTAAAACATAATATCTCTACGGGTAAAACCAAGGAGAGACCGCGTCCACCTAGACAGGATCAGATCCAACAACAAGTACCTCAGAACGTACAGCCTATGCAAGCTGCACAACAGACCGTAGCGGTACCACAGCCACAGCCTAGTGCCGCAACACAAAACACGACACAACAGATGTACCAGTATGCACAAAATGACTATCCAGATTATCAGCGATACACATGAAACAGCCTAGAGAGGGAAGTTGGCTTACCCCTTATAGAGGTACCTGTAGATCAAGAGGGTCCTTATGTACATAGTCAAGTATTAGGGAAAGACAGAAAGTTTTTAATTGATACAGGGGCAAGCAGAACAACTATAAGTCACGACGAGGTTCCAGGGGCACCCCTCTCAGGCTCACAGAATATTTCCCTTGGATTTTCAGGAAAACCTATTGTTAATGAAGTATCGCAACCTCTGCCTCTTGCAGTTGGTCCATTGACACGGACTACAGATTTATTGCTTACAAAATCATGCCCAGAAAACTTGTTAGGTATAAAGACACTAAAAGCTCTGGGAGCTGTAATATGTTGTTCCCCGGAGGGGGTACGACTATTTTTGCGTGACTTTAAAGGTCACTATGTCTTTAGAGACATGGATCACCGGTTACAGAATGTCCCTGCACATTTATGGGCACAAGGCCCCACTGATGTAGGTTGTATGCATATCACACCATATCGGGTCACACTCAAAGCAGGAGTGGTATTACCACGAATCCGACAATACAAGTTACCTCCAGATGCTGTAGTGGCTTTGCTGCAAATCATTGACGAGCTCATTGCACAAGGAGTGGTTGTGGAAACGGACTCCAATGTGTGTAATTCTCCTATTATTCCAATACTTAAACGAACTGATCCAAAAGCATCTCCAGTTTATCGATTAATTATTGATCTGCGCGAATTGAATAAATGCATTGTACCACAATATCCCGTGGTTCCAGATATCTCTTCACTATTGACAGCTATTGATTCAGAAGCAACGTTCTTTACTGTAATTGACCTCAAGAACGCCTTCTTTAGCGTCCCAATTGATCCGGAAAGCCAATATTTGTTCGGATTTAGTTTAAATGGACGAAGCTTCAAATTTGCACGCGCACCTCAAGGATTCACAGAAAGCCCCAGCATCTATAGCCAAGCACTGAAAAGACAACTTGACAGTATCCACATGCCTGTTAACACTGCCCTGCTTCAGTATGTCGATGATCTGCTGATCACCGCCCGAAGCGAACCCGAATGTGTAAAAGCATCACTGACGGTTTTACATTTTCTGGCCGACAAGGGGCACAAGGTGTCCCCTTCGAAGCTGCAATTTTGTGTTCAGCAAGTTGTGTACCTTGGGCACTTGCTGTCCAAGGGGGGGAGACAGCTCACACCTGATCGCATCCAGTTAATTGTAAACATGCCACCACCCAAGACACAAAAGGAGGTGCGGGCCTTCATAGGTCTCACTTCGTACTGTAGACAATGGATTCCCCAATATGCATTTCTAGTAAAGCCACTCATTCAGTTGACAACCCAGGAGGCAGCGACTTCGACTGTCCTCCCTTGGACCCAGGCACATACACAAGCTTTTGAAGACTTAAAGAAAGCCTTATGTCAAGCACCTGTTTTAGCGACACCATGTTACAGTAAGCCTTTTACACTCTTTGTTACAGAACGCGAGGGTACTGCCTTGTCAGTACTCACTCAGGAACAAGCAGGTTCACACAAGCCGTGTGCTTACTTTTCTAGCACATTAGATCCAGTAGCTCAGGCTCTGCCTACATGCCTGAAATCAGTCGCAGCGACAGCTTTAGCAATCAGACAAAGCGATTCCATAGTATTAGGACATCAATTGACAGTACAAGTTCCACATTCCGTGGAAGTTCTTTTAAACAGAACTCAGACTCAGCATTTGACTATAGCACGACTGACAGGTTACGAATTAACATTATTTCAGCCACACATAGAAATCAGACGCTGTAGTACATTAAATCCTGCCACACTTTTGCCATTAAGTGGAACAGACCCATTGGCACATGATTGTATTGAAGTCATTACTATTACGACGAAACCCAGACAAGTCCTATCCTTCCTAGGTATTGGCCAATAGTTCCGACGTCGACACACTGCATGACAGTTAAGGATCCCGCCCTTGATGTAATCGACATACAGACACATGCTACGCCAGAGGAAATCAAGAAATGGACTGAACTAGGAGGGATCCAAACAGATCAGGGATGGATGACGAAGGGAAAATCTACATGGTTTCTCCCTGACTCAATGGTTCAAGTTATCATTAATACAATACATAGTCCAGCACATCTAGGAGAGAAAGCTATGTTAGACAGTATTCAAAACATTTGGTTTAATAAACACTTACGAGCTGCAGCCAAACAAAAAGTCCGTACTTGCATGATTTGTTGTCAGTTCAACCAAGGTAAAGGCGTACCTGTAGAGCAAGGTGGATTTCAACCTCCTGATCACCCTTTTGAAGTCCTCCAGATGGATTATATCCAGATGGAACGATGTCGAGGATTCAAATATGTCCTCGTAGTTGTATGCGCTCTTTCCCGTTGGACAGAAGCATATCCAGTCTCAGATTACACTGCCCCGACCACTGCCAAGCAGCTGGTTCGTGAATTCTTCCCACGGTATGGTTTGCCCCGTATCGTGTACTCAGATAACGGCCAACCGTTCTCATCCGAGCTAATGAAACACATTTCACTCCTGTTAGGCTATCAATGGAAATTCCACTGTGTCCGGCATCCCGAGGCAGCAGGTCTCGTGGAACGTCATAACCAGACTCTGAAAATCCGACTCTCTAAAATCTGTAGAGAGAAAGGCGTCGACTGGATAGTAGCCTTACCAGTTGCACTATTTTACATGAGAATGATAGCACATTCTCGAACAGGGCTATCCCCGTACGAGGTGGTCTTCGGTAGGCCACCAAATATGTGGGGGACGCCTATACCTCGTAAAATCACTGATGTTGATTGTAATATGCTGACAGATTACCTTGCTTCCTTGATGTCTGCACTACAATCTTGCCGTTCACAGGTAGCTGCAGCCTTTCCCGACAATACCGAGGTGAAGCCCCACGAAGTGGTTCCCGGAGATCTTGTCTTCATAAGAAATTTCGACAGGAGGAGCCCGCTGGAGCCTCGCTGGCAAACGCCGAAATTGGTACTTCTGACCACGAGGACAGCAGTGAAGGTCGAGGGTCGCAAGGGTTGGCTACACTCGAGCCATATCAAGAAATTTCATGGACTACCTTCTGATTTGAACTCTCAGCCCTGCCCCCCTCCACAGACTGATTCAAAACTTCCCCTGGTCGAGAACACTGCTTCCCAAAACTATAAACTGAAACTAAGGTCTAGCAAGTCAGACAATTTGATTGTTTAAGTCCTCTCCTAGGTGAATCGGTTAAATTAGTCTCTGACATGTATCCTCTAGACCGAAATCGAGAGAGAGATAGACAAAAACAGCTCAAGAAACGTGCATATTGTAAATTACTTCATAGTCACTGTATAGTGACATTGTTGATTATGTTTTTCCTAAATCTTCTGATTATTGCTGCAAGTATACTGTTGCACATGTACTATCCTATTTTCAAGCGTGCACATTCTGCTTCCGATGTTACTGCCGAACATTCTTTTAGCGAATTACCTTCACATGAGTTGCCTTATAGACTTGCGCTGCGCAATAACACATTCATTAGTATGTTACATCATTCCCATCAGGCCAACAACGCTACAAATTGTTGGATATGTGGCCGACTCCCTCCCTATCAGAAATACAAGGGAGTTCTGCCTCTCTTTCCTTATCCATTCACGCACAATGGTTCCTGTGCTGCATGGTTTAGTTTGATTAATTCTTTAGATTCAAATACCGTAGTTCACCAGAGCAACTGGGTATGGGGAAACCTGAACTTAGTTTTGCTTAAAGCCTGCTACCCTAACAAGGAGGGACTTCCCAAAAGGACAGGAACTGACCTAGAAAATGAAGTATATGGATTAGGTAACTTTACACTTAACCTCATGATTCTGAATGTTGAATCCGAAGCTGCATCAGTCTTGCCTGCTATGTCCGTGTTACCAGTCAAAGGTGAATTATGTATAAGAAAGAATGGTTCAGTACACCTGGGTCATAGTAAATGTACTACTGTGATCGAATTCAGTGATAAAGGCAAGTCTACATTTAGAGCTTCCCGTCATTCCTACTTCATTTGTGGTCATACCGCATATATACGCTTACCTCTAGATTGGGATGGTACCTGTTACATTGCATTCCTTCTGCCACCTGTTTTCCTAGCCCCTCCTGATTATCATAGAAATACCCATCTAGTACACAATAGACCCCAGAGAGATCTCCCGATTGTCGACTACACTGAAACAGCATGGGAACAATATACAGACTTCAATAAAGGTCTCTTTCCCTACATAGGTGTTGTCTCTAATAGTAAACTGATATGCAGATTAACCAGAACCCTTGAAGCAGTAGTGAATGAAACTACCTCTGCCCTAGGCAACTTAACAGAGGAGCAGTCTGCGATGCGGATTGTTGTTCTCCAAAATCGTCTTGTCCTTGACGTCATCCTGGCCGATAGGGGCGGAACCTGTAGAGTCATCGGATCAAGTTGCTGTGTTTTCATTCCAGAAAACGCGCCATCCGTATATAAAGCCATAACTCGTCTTCATAAGATTGCAAGCCAGATACATCAGAATCCCGGCACCTGGACATGGTCCGGTTGGTTCTGAAGCGTGTTGTCAGCCTGGGGTTGGAAAGTCCTATCCTTCCTAGGTATTGGCCTTCTCATAGTATTCAGTTGTTGCCTGTGTCTACAATGTGGACCAGCGATTTGCGGCCTGTGTGCCACGTCATGTATTCCACGTTCAAGTTCTCGTTCAAAATCCCGGAAGAAGAAAGAAGAGCAAATGATGTTACATGAACAGATTGATGAATTCCTGAGGATCGATATCTCATGAAGGGTCCGTAGGGGGCAAGGAGGGAATGAGGAAATATGAATTTTTATGATCGATTGTGTCCCCTATCTTAGACCCCAACGGCTCCGTGTACATGCTACAAGTACATGTATGTTCCCTCCACTTCAAGCTATGAAGACGCAAATACATATGCGACCAACGTTAACATGTCCTCTTTCAGATCCGCCATGAATGGGTCGAATATTCCGTTCCTAAGTATGCCTTGCCACCGTCTTTATATGGTATACTTTTCACGTTTTTCAGCTCTGGCAAGGTAGGCCCTGAATTCTGCCATCGAGCTTTTCCTGCCTTCTGCCTCTGAATGCTCCAGCCTGGACCTGTATCTGTATCCATAACCTTTGTCTTACTTCCTGCGCGGCTACCGGTGCCTGGCCCGGCCTGTTGCCTGCCAAAACTGTATTCAGCCTTCAAGTTATCTGCTCCGCTCCTCGAGAAATGCATTCCTGTCTAGTAGTTTAGGTAAACATCTTTCCAGCTACAGAGCAAAGGGCCCGGCCTTACTGTCTCCGTGCAAGTAATTCATGGCTCCTGTTGCCATGGTAGGCCCATGCCCCCTCGCATCTCATGTAGACACATAGACGCTTATACACGTACTAGAAGTCAGTATAGGATAGCCTCTGCCTGAAAGACCTTTCCTTCCAGATAATACAGTTCCCTAAACACAAGATATTAGATACGATTTGAGATAGGGTTGTTCTGACATCCCAGACTTCTGTCTCCTCATGTAGGGCTAAATGTCAAGTCCCCTTCACCCTCCAGTTACACGTCAAACACACGTCATGCTACTGCGCGCACATCTCTGCCATGTATTTCTGCTGACTTTGCAGGATTCTCTTGTGGATCCACCCACCTGTGTCATCATCAGAATGACGTTTCTAGTACACGCCCTTATGCACGCCTATTGTAACGCCTTTTTCATTACGTATGTGTATTCTTATCTCTCTTCTCAACTGTCACGCCTTCTGCATATGTCTTTACTGTAATGCATTGACTATATATATGACAACCTGTCAATAAAGTATGCTCGATCCCTTCCCGAACCTTCGTGGTGACGGAATACGATTGCCTGGTTCGAACCAATTCCTTTGTAAGGAATAAACCCATTTTTAGACCTCAAATACCACGGATTCTGCCTCTTATTTTTACTGAGTTATTCTTATTTAATTTTACCGCATAAATTAAGTCTAGGTAATTAAATTTACCACACGCCACAAAAATGGAAGTAAATTTGTAACGCGGCGGAGTGGCGCGCGCGCTTGGCGGGGGCGGGGGACTGCATTACAGGCGGGGGAGCGGACCCTTTGAAGTTTGATGCCGAGGGCGCCAGAGATGGTGGCAATGGTGAGGCAGGAGGGCCAGAAGGGGCATACCGAAGCCTACAGCACCCGCGCGAAGTTCCATTTGGGAGAGGGGACAAGAAAAGAAAAATTGACTAGCAGGTGTCTGGTTAAGCAAATGATTTTGCAATATAAAAGCAGATCTTACGAGCTTTGTAGGTGGGTTAGGTATTGATGTGTCTCCCTGCTAATGGGGTGCTCCATTGGCTGTTTCGACCGCACGAGGTTTGTTTTTGTGGGGAAAAAAATAATCATGGCTAGCATCAGTATCAGAATTTAACAGCGAGCACAGTGGAATTTCACACGATTGTAGTGGAAAGAAGTGACTCAGGCAACCTTCACAGTGGCGCTGTTATTCTGCGTTCCATTGTACTTGAATAACCTGCTTTTGGTGCAACCTGACAACCCAAGCTGCAAAGACCCTTTTCAGAAAGGGTCCCCGAGGCAGCCACTGGGGATATTGCAAAAGATGTTCCTGAGTTTGCTCTCATAGTAGTCTGGCCCCTACTGTCTTTCACAATTGGTTCCACATTCCTAAACGAGTATACTGTGCATCCAGCGGTGGGATGGAGATACGAGACAGGATAGGGAAGGGACGCCCGGCGGGAAACTGGCACGAGCTGTTTATTTATTTATTTCATTAATGCGTTTTTATATAGCGCGGACTTTACCCGAAGGTGTCAGAGCGCTTCACAATAGGAGCAGTAATGATACATAAGGAGAAAAATTACAAGTGAGCATGTTACAAAATGAAACGGTACGTTACATGAGGCAATAGTGACAATTGTGCAAGTATCAAGAGCAAACAAAATACAAGAGGTAGCAAACGATACGTTACAAAAGGAAAAAGTGACATGTGCAGGTTAAAAGAGCATATAGGGTACACGTAGAGGTAAAAAAAATTCAATAAATGGCAGATACTCAAAACACTAAAACAAAAGTTACGTTACATAAGGCAGTGGTGGCCGTTGTGCATGTATCAAAAGCACACAAAATACTGGGTTACTGAAATAAACTGTGTTGCTGAGTAACGAGCGCACGCCGCAAAAGTGAAAGTAAATTTGTGATGCGGCGGAGTGGCGCGCGCACTTGGCGGGGGCGGGGGCGTGCATTACAGGCGGGGGAGCGGACCCTCTGAAGTTTGATGCCGAGGGCGCCAGTGGGCTGAAGCGCTTCCCAAAAGCGGATTGTATGGCGGCACGATGCGCGTGATTGTGCGCGTGCTCGCCATGCAATCCGCTTTACGGAGCACTTTTGGGAGCCCCTTACTATAGTCTCGCTTTGCGATCGCTTACGCGATAGCAAGGCGAGACCTAAAAAGTTGTGTGATGACCTGTCAAAATCGATACCAGAGCTGAAGTGCTTCCGTATAAGAGATCCTTACCACTTGCTCAATGGTATGCTGAAAGCATCTTTACAATTTTCAGAGTTAATGAAGAATGCGATTGACTTTGTAGTCCATTCTGGTGCGCTGTTTTGTTACGCCCAGGAACTAAAATGCAAATATTTCACATTTTGTGCTTTTTGTGGCATCAAAGAGAGAGTCATCCTAACTTTGTCATTTAGCCGGTGGTTCTCAGTCTTAGAGGCTGTGAATGCCGTTTTATCCATGTGGCGACTGTTTAAAGAATGTTTGCTTAGTGATGATGCAAAAGGCAAGAAATGTGATGATCTTTGGTCCCATATTGATCGTGATGTGAAAAGTACACTCTACGGCATGCTGAGGTTTTTACAGGAAAGCATGACTGCTCTAGTGGACATAATCAAAATACTAGAATCTGAAAACACCCTTGTCTGCCAAGTGTTCAGTGTAATTGGTGTAGATGTGAAACATCTCCTTGAGAGTGGGCTGGGCGACACCTTTAGTGACTTTGGCACTGCAACATGCTCTGGGTTGGAATTCTTTCCATTCTTGGTAAACAAAGACTTGTTGAGAAGCAATTCAGGAAATTGTATTTTACAGTCTAAGGGAAATGGCTTTCAATGATGCATAGAAATGTCCCTTCACCAACCGTGGCATTTGAAGTTAATGAAGCCTCCCTGAGGTGCTCTGCACAAGTTCTAGATCCCGTCTGGATTTTCTCCAGACTTTGAAAAGAGCTGCTTCATTTTTGACTGCTTCAATAACTGAGGGCATATGCCCCAATTCAATGCATATGTGGCAGAGCATGTCGTAGAGAATCACAATCTTCAGGCGCACCAGTACTGGCATGGAAAGCTATGTCATTGTGTACTGGCTGTTTTGGCGTTGCCCGTTTCAAGTGCCAATATTGAGAGGGCCTTTTCACAGATAAACGTTCACATAGGAAGGACAGCGCAAGCGTGCGTGACCAAACACTCACTAAAGAAGTATTGTATGGTGTACTACAAAAAGTTTGACCCGTAAAAATGTATTTGGACATCATATACCCTGTACACACGCTGTATATACCCATGCACTATCGGAGCAGAAGGCAAGCAATAATTACAAGCAAAACATTCCATAAACACCGGCAAAACACTGTTTCTGTTGCTTTTAATGGCTCGAAAATCTGTAACCACTGATAACAACTGTTTTTTTAAGGTATTGAAAACATTGAAAAAACACCACCAGAATGTTCCAAAAATAGAAACTGAAAACAGGAAAGCCTACACATATTCTATGCTCAGCCTATGGATATCAAGGAACGCAAACGACAGTGCCCCCCTGAAGGAAGCCGGGCACAAGTTTGCACATTGAGACTTTTAGGACCCTCTACAGACACTCATGGGTTTGTGGTACAAGATCCCATCTCCAGACTCCTTATGGCGGGTTTGATTTGATGAAGGAAGTCACCCAAGCCAGAGAGGAGTTGTTCTGACTCCAACAGGAAGGAGGCAAGATCACTGCTGCCCCTGGGAGCTAAAGGGATGGAAGGGAGAGTCCTCAAGGGATGGGAGGGAGAGCCCTCAAGGGATGGGAGGGGGAGTCCTCAAGGGATGGGAGGGAGAGCCCTCAAGTGATGAGAGGGAGAGCCCTCAAGGAATGGGAGGGAGAGGAGAGCTCTCATGGGATGGGAAGGAGGGCCCTCGAGGGAGGGGCCGAAAAGCCCTCAAAGGAGGGAGGGCCCTCAAGGGATGGGAGGGAGAGTCCTCGAGGGAGGGGCGGGAGAGCCCTCAAAAGAGGGAGGGCCCTCAAGGGATGGTAGGGAGAGCCCTCAATGGATGGTAGGGGGAGTCCTCAAGGGATGGGAGGGAGAGCACTCAAGGGAGGGAGGGCCCTCAAGGGACAGGAGGCAGAGCCCTCAAGGGATGGGAGGGAGAACCCTCAGGGGAGGGAGAGTCCTTGAGGGATGAGAGGGGGAGTCCTCAAGGGAGGGAGGGCCCTCAAGGGATTGAAGGGAGAGCCCTCAAGGGATGGGAGAGGGGAGTCCTTAGGGATGGGAGAGGGGAGTCCTCAAGGAATGGGAGGGGGAGCACTCAAGGGAGGGGGAGTCCTCAAGGGATGGGAGGGAGAGTCCTCGAGGGAGGGGCGGGAGAGCCCTCATGGGATGGGAGGGAGAGCCCTCATGGGATGAGAGGTAGAGCCCTCAAAGGATGGGAGGGAGAGTCCTCAAGGGATGGGAGGGGGAGTCTTCAAGGGATGGGAGGGAGTCCTCAAGGGATGGGAGCGAGAGCCCTCAAGGGAGGGAGGGCCCTCAAGGGATGGGAGGGAGGACCATCAAGGGTTGGGAGGAAGAGCCCTCAAGGGATGGGAGGGAGAGTCCTCAAAGGATGAAAGGGCCCTCAAGGGATGGGAGGGAGAGTCCTCGAGGGATGGGAGGGGAGCGAGAGCCCTCATGGGATGGGAGGGGGACTCCTCAAGGGATGGGAGGGGGAGCCCTCAAGGGATGGGAGGGGGAGCCCTCAAGGGATGGGAGGGGGAGTCCTCAAGGGATGGAAGTGAGAGTAGAGCCCTCAAGGGATGGGACGGAGAGCCCTCCGGCGAGGGAGGGATAGTCCCCGAGGGAGGGGAGGGAGAGCCCTCATGGGATGGGAGGGAGAGACCTCAAGGGATGGGAGGGGGAGTTCTCAAGGGATTGGAGGGAGAGACCTCAAGGGATGGGAAGGGGAGTTCTCAAGGGATGGGAGGGAGAGTCCTCAAGGGATGGGAGGGGGAGTCCTCAAGGGATGGGAGGGGGGCCCTCAAGGGTTGGGAGGGAGAGTCCCGAGGGAGGGGAGGGAGAGCCCTCATGGGATGGGAGGGAGAGACTTCATGAGATGGGAGGGAGAGCCCTCATGGGATGGGAGGGAGAGACCTCAAGGGATGGGAGGGGGAGTTCTCAAGGGATGGGAGGGAGAGTCCTCAAGGGATGGGAGGGGGAGTTCTTAAGGGATGGGAGGGAGAGTCCTCAAGGGATGGGATAGAGAGCCCTCAAAGGATGGGAGGGCCCTCAAGGGATGGGAGGGAGAGTCCTCAAGGGATGGGAGGGGGAGTCCTCAAGGGATGGAGGGAGAGTCCCGAGGGAGGGGAGGGAGAGCCCTCATGGGATGGGAGGGAGAGACTTCATGAGATGGGAGGGAGAGCCCTCAAGGGATGGGAGGGGGAGTCCTCAAGGGATGGGAGGGAGAGTCCTCAAGGGATGGGAGGGAGAGCCCTCAAAGGATGGGAGAGTCCTCAATGGATGGGAGGGAGAGCCCTCAAAGGATGGGAGGGCCCTCAAGGGATGGACGGGAGAGTCCTTGAGGGATGGGAGGGGAGCGAGAGCCCTCAAGGGATGAGAGGGGCAGTCCTCAAGGGAGCCCCCTTCATGGTGTTTCATAAGATCACATTTTACTCACCGAGTTACTACCTCTGTCTGTCCATCCTGAGATATTTTGATAATGTTTGTGGTCCTGAGCAGGCTGAGGTTAGAGGGGGAAGGGCGGCGAGATCTGCTGGAAGGGATCATGTTAACATGTTCCCATATCTGATAGTCATTGTGAGATGTCAATAAGCGGTCGCAGTATGTAAATAGTCAGGACCTGCAGTGTGGACTAAAGTAAAGCCCTCCGTGGACCCGAGGCATGCCGCGGATCTCTCCAGTTTGTCCATGCCTGCTCAGGTTTTGATGGGGGTTTTATTGCTGTGGACTGCTACAGTACTGGGTGATGGTCGCTAACCATAGCAGGTTTGTCTTATGTGAGTCAAGCAGTACAAGGAGATTTTTATACTGTCTGTCTGAACTACAATCAAGTGCTCAACGGTGGAGTGTTATGGTATTAGCGGTGATTTATTGTGTTGTTATTGTGTGTGGTGCTGGTGGTACCCCGCAGACCGCAGAGTGTTATGGGATTAGTGTGTGCTCGGAGGGTGATACATTGTCTTGTAAATGCATGTGGTGCTGGTGATGGCCCTTGGACCGTGGACTGGTATGGAATTAAAGGGTGCCCAGAGGGTAATATATTGTATTGTTATTGCATGTGGTGCTGATGACGCGTTGAAGGGCTGTACGATGGGCAGCACGTTGCTCCAGAGCACAAGGTTAGTGGTTGTTGGTTTTTGAGATTAGACGTGTGCTGCTAAGGAAGCCCTTCCATGCCTTTACTGAGTGTTCCAGGTGCTAGTTGACATTAACAGGCATTAGGTGTCATTTTTGCTGGGGGTCATGAATTCATACACATGGTTGGTGGTGCTGATTCATGAGCTAAAGAAGATTAGATATTGTTAGGCTCCAGGAGTCAGACTTTAAAGGGGAAGTTGTGATATTTGAGATGTGGGTGGGCCACTTGCAAAAACACAGAACCTCATTTCCAAGCCCATTGCGCCACCAGTGCGTCACTATTATATGATGCACGGGCGGCGCAATGGGCTTGCCAAGTAAAGTCACCCTGTGTGACTTTTGATGGCTTTGGAAAAATGGGCCCTTTCATTCATTACTCTGCATTCCTGTGTGCTGTCCCAGACCGATTGTGGATCACCCCAGCACGCACAGTGGGCTTAGAGCCCGCCCATTCCCTCCCTTTGGCTGTCTTTTAATACCACTCTCATTTGCCCTGGGGGCCCCCTGCGCTGTGGGGGCCCCCGGCTTACCCTTACTGGAGGGGCCCTCTCTGGCCCTACTGATATGAGTGTGAGGGGCCCCTTTGGCATATCTTGCAGGGGATTCTGTCGCGTTTTGTTTTGCCACTGCTCTCTCTCCCTGTCCAGCGTATTTAAAATGCATTTTGTGTGCCACACCTTTGTTGCGCCCCTGCTCTACCCAAGTCTCTTTGCTCGTGTCACAGTGTTGACTTGCACCCCGACACCTTCTATGCACCCCCGCTCTACCCAAGTCTCTTTGCTCATGTCACGATGTTGACTTGCACCCTGACACCTTTGTTGCGCCCCCGCTCTACCCATGTCTCTTTGCTCATGTCACGGTGTTGACTTGCACCCCAACATCTTTGTTGCGCCCCCGCTCTACTCAAGTCTTTTTGCTCGTGTCACGGTGTTGACTTGCACCCCAACATCTTTGTTGCGCCCCCGCTCTACTCAAGTCTCTTTGCTTGTGTCAAATTGTTGACTTGCACCCAAAACCTTCGTTGCGCCCCCCGCTCTACCCAAGTCTCTTTGCTTGTGTCAAATTGTTGACTTGCACCCAAAACCTTCGTTGCGCCCCCGCTTTACCCAAGTCTCTTTGCTCGTGTCGCGGTGTTGACTTGCGCTCCTATTGGTCTGCTGCTCCTGCCCCCCATCACGTTATTTTTCCTAGAGATGCCTCTGCTCATCTCTTTTCAGGTTTCCACTCCGTGCCTGTCATCCGCCATCTTGGATTGGTAAATTGAATGTTAAAAAAGAAATGTCTGCATGTGTATTGAGCAGGTGAGCCTATCAGGCTGCAGCAAATTACTTTTTTTTTATATGTTTGCCAATACTCTTCTGCATTGACAAACAAACGTTTTCTTTTGCCGATATAAAAACAGCATCACAAAATATTAAGTATTAGACGGTACGGAGTGACCCCTCCCCCTCCCACCAGGCATACAAGATCGGATCATCTGAGGTTTTGTTGCCTGCCCGTGGTCCACGAAGGGGACCCTCATAAGAGGGCGGCCACTTTAGTACCACATGAAGGCACACAAGACAATCCAGCGTTGTGGAAGCCCTTAGGGGTCCGCGCACAGTGTCACTTTCAGTAGGGGGTGGGCGGGGGTGGATGTGGTATAAGGGCCTCTTTGCTGCTGCCCTTGACCCCGTTTGGACGTGTCACTGGTCGCGCAGGAGCTGTTACACAGTGGGTCCATAAGCCCCCCCACCTCCCCAGGCCATTGCCTTGGATGGGTGTCCGCTGCGGGGGTGGGCGATGCAGCTCCTCCGGCCAGTGTCGGGCTTCTGTCCTCCCTTTACTGAGCATTGTTGGCTCTCCACCGATGGGCAGGACCATCGAGAGGTGGTGGGGACAGAGTATAGGTGTGTGCGTCATGTCGGACCGCCCGCGGGGTATCCTCCCGGGTTGGAACGCTGTTCCCCAAGTCAAGATTCAGTTGGTTGTTCGGGGAACGGTAATGCGTGCCTTATGGTGGTACCAGGTCCAGTTTTGCTGCCTCATTTTGTCAGCCATTCCGCTCCGATGCCTCGACCGTGACCGCTGGGGGCGTGGTGAGTGGGTGGGCTGGTGGCATCAGGTGGCACTAGGGGAAGGGGCGCACGACTTTACCATTGTGGTGTCCATGCCCTTACCCCTATCCTAGGTATTATAATAGGTTTGCAGGTGGGGGGAACTACCGCATGGCGCCTAGTAGTGGCCATTGAGTGGGGCCGGGTGGGGCCTTGGTCTGCTCTGTTAGTGGGGGCGCTCTGGGCTCCTGTGTGGGCCGGGCAGGGCCTTGGTCTGCTCTGTTAGTGGGGGTGCTCTGGGCTCCCGTGTGGGCCGGGCAGGGCCTTGGTCTGCTCTGTTAGTGGGGGCGGCCTGGCCCTAGTAGTGGCCGTTGAGTGGGGCCGGGCAGGGCCTTGGTCTGCTCTGTTTCTGGGGGTGCTCTGGGCTCCTGTGTGGGCCGGGCAGGGCCTTGGGCTGCTGTATTAGTGGGGGCGCTCTAGGCTCCCGTGTGGGCTGGGCAGGGCCTTGTTCTGCTCTGTTAGTGGGGGTGCTCTGGGCTCCCGTGTGGGCCGGGCAGGGCCTTGTTCTGCTGTTAGTGGGGGCGCTCTGGGGTCCTGTGTGGGCCGGGCAGGGCCTTGGTCTGCTCTGTTAGTGGGGGCGCTCTGGGGTCCTGTGTGGGCCGGGCAGGGCTTTGGTCTGCTCTGTTAGTGGGGGCGCTCTGGGGTCCTGTGTGGGCCGGGCAGGGCCTTGGTCTGCTCTGTTAGTGGGGGCGCTCTGGGGTCCTGTGTGGGCCGGGCAGGGCCTTGGTCTGCTCTGTTAGTGGGGGCGCTCTGGGGTCCTGTGTGGGCCGGCAGGGCCTTGGTCTGCTCTGTTAGTGGGGGCGCTCTGGGGTCCTGTGTGGGCCGGCAGGGCCTTGGGCTGCTCTGTTAGTGGGGGCGCTCTGGGGTCCTGTGTGGGCCGGCAGGGCCTTGGTCTGCTCTGTTAGTGGGGGTGCTCTGGGCTCCTGTGTGGGCCGGGCAGGGCTTTTGTCTGCTCTGTTAGTGGGGGCGCTCTGGGGTCCCGTGTGGGCCGGGCAGGGCCTTGGTCTGCTCTGTTAGTGGGGGCGCTCTGGGCTCCCGTGTGGGCGGGGCAGGGCTTTGGTCTGCTCTGTTAGTGGGGGCGCTCTGGGCTCCCGTTTGTGTCCGCTTCATTGAGGATGCCGCTGTCACTGAGCGCGGCTCGTTGCGGCCACAGTGGGCCACTGGTTCGAGCCTGCAGTATTCATACTCACAGCCAGTGTTTGGTAGCCCTGATTACCAAGCCTTAATTTTCGGTGTGCGGAGGGTAGAGCCGGTGGCTGTGGCCGCTGGAGTAACCCCTATTCCTTCTCAGCCTGTGAGGGGCAGGAGAGCAGAATGTTGCAGGAGTCCGCGGGCAGCCTCAGACCACCCTGTGGGGCAGCCGGACGGCTCACGGCACGGAGACACCCCGGTAGTGCTAGGGGTGAAACTGGAGAGCCTGTCCAAACGGAGCTCTCTCAGACGGCACCTGGGGGGAGGTTTATAGGGGCGGCGGTTGGCGGTGCCACGGGATTTATGATCCCTGCAGTGGGACAGTGGTTAAGGTCTCTGACTCCAACGCCAAAGGTTATGTGTTCAAATCTACACAAGGCATGATTGCCACGCTCACGGGGCCATTTGGGACACGGGCAGACTCACACGGGAGCGAAGGGTAGTACCTGCAGAAATATGAAGCTCTGGTGATGCTCTGTGATTGAATGTACTTTTGGGTGGAGGAGAAGAGAGCGATGCCATATTGGTTTCAAACGGTGCTTTCCGGTGGGGGATCATGGGTAAACTAGCAGGTGGTCCACTTTGGTTATGGACAACATTGTACACGTGTCAGTTTATTCTAAACGACCGGAAATATTGTCGCACCGCGAGTAATTATAGTTTCTAGACACATAGACGCCTGAGCTTTTGAGCTCCGTCAGCCTTCCAAACATGCAGCCCGTTATGGCTCCTATAGCTACTGCTGTGCCCAAAAGAGGGGCCAAAGGAATGTCCGAATGGTTTCTGGCTTGTGCCACCCGGGGTTACCTTGTGCCCTCTCTCTCTTGATGCTTGTCCTCCACGGTTTGAAGACCCTGGAAAAAACAATTCGACGGTGTAGGTTGCAGCTGCCCCCGGCTGTATATGGCGAATCCGTAAGCAGGATGGGATCCATCCGCAGACATTCTACCTGCTCGCTCTCTGTCCAGAGGGACCTGGGTGCTCTGTCGGCATAGTTCAGCTGACGCCAGGCAAGCTAGGAGGAAATCACCCTTAACTGAGGGTGGGAATTCACCCGGAAAGCCTTGCGGGGATTCCACTTGGCCAGAAACCCCTGGAAGTCAGTCTGTGCACAAGGCTGGGTGGTGGTGGCATTGGGGTGGAGCACGGGTGAGTGGCTGCTCGTAGCGTGGCTGCCGCTAGCTGAGCGCCCTGCATCCCCCCAGGCTGCCTTATCTTGCTGCCGACGGGCAGGGCACCCGTTTTCCGTGGCTCAGACCCTTTCCGGGCTCTGCGTCCTGGGGGAGCCTTTGCTAGACAGGAGGGCCCTGGTCACAGGACACTGCGTGTATCAGAATGCCTTCCACTGGTTTCCTGTATCCATCTGTGGTACTTATGGGGGGGGGGGGGGGGGCCTTCTCATGTGCGTAGAACCCTGCGCTTCTGGGGACGGTCAGGGGCGTGGGAGACGGGGTTCATGGCAGGTTGGAATTACACAGCGGTGAAGGATCGGTGTTCAGCATCCCCCAAGCTCTCCCTCGGGGCCATTTTCGTATGACCATGGACTTGCCGCATCTCCAGCATGAATCGCAGATAAAAAGTAAATAAACTCATGGATGTTAGAGCTCAAACGGTTCAACAGTTACTAAAACACAATGACACGAGTTCCTACGCACTGGAAGGCCCTTTGCAAAGGATTACTGGTCATGGAAAGCAGATTTCAAGAATGCTTTAACAGATGTTCGACTGTTGTTCAAGTTAAGGGGCGTCAACCGCCAGAGCTCCTCATCCAGTGCACGTCAAACGTGTGCAGTGAAAATGAACACTAAGGACGGACTCAAAAATCAGAGGATTATAAAGGTATAAAATACACCCTCCCTTAGTCGGATGACATTGTGAGGTACACGGATGCCCGTCGCATTCATTCATCTACATCTCATGTTGAGATACAATTGGGAATTGAACGCTGCCGAGGGAGGGACGCGCCCGTATTTCCCCGGCCACAAAAAGGGGAGACCTGCATATGGCACACTTCCTCCCGTTACCTGCCATACACCTGCGCGCCCATTTCCCAGACCTCCTCGGCATCCCCTAGGGGCTTCACCACAAGATGAGGTCACCCTTCCGTGGGGTCGGGGTCCTCTTTCTAAGATGGGGCGGGATTTGGTGCTGGTTATACGGGGAATTCAGTGTTCTTGAAACATTGAAGCTGTCAGGCGAGCTCGCTCTTATGGCGATTAGGGAGTGACCTGGTCATTTGCGTCTCTGTGCGATACCCGGGAGCTGGACCGAGCTGTGCTGCCTGGGGACGTGTGCAGCATCAGCCAGGCATGGCTACCAATGAGGGGGTTTGGGTGCCTCCTTCCAGCACAAGCTAGGTTGTGCAGCGGGGCATGGTACCACCTTGTTGGCTCGGCAGGGATACAGCGGCTCCCAGGAGAGCCGATTGGGTGAAAAGGAGCGCGCTGAGGGTTGAAAAGAGCTCAGCGTTTTAGTTTCTCGCAAAGCACAGCCAGTCATGCTGTACTGGTTGAGACCAGCGTGAGGTCATTATCTGCTGGGCCGGCTTTGTCAGAGCAGTGTCAGAGGCTAAGATGGGCCGGTGCCGGCTTTGTCACAGCAGTGTCAGAGGCTAAGATGGACCGGTGCCGGCTTTGTCAGAGCAGTGTCAGAGGCTAAGATGGGCCGGTGCCGGCTTTGTCACAGCAGTGTCAGAGGCTAAGATGGACCGGAGCCGGCTTTGTCACAGCAGTGTCAGAGGCTAAGATGGACCGGAGCCGGCTTTGTCACAGCAGTGTCAGAGGCTAAGATGGACCGGAGCCGGCTTTGTCACAGCAGTGTCAGAGGCTAAGATGGACCGGAGCCGGCTTTGTCAGAGCAGTGTCAGAGGCTAAGATGGGCCGGTGCCGGCTTTGTCACAGCAGTGTCAGAGGCTAAGATGGACCGGAGCCGGCTTTGTCACAGCAGTGTCAGAGGCTAAGATGGACCGGAGCCGGCTTTGTCACAGCAGTGTCAGAGGCTAAGATGGACCGGTGCCGGCTTTGTCACAGCAGTGTCAGAGGCTAAGATGGACCGGAGCCGGCTTTGTCACAGCAGTGTCAGAGGCTAAGATGGACCGGTGCCGGCTTTGTCACAGCAGTGTCAGAGGCTAAGATGGACCGGAGCCGGCTTTGTCACAGCAGTGTCAGAGGCTAAGATGGACCGGTGCCGGCCTTGTCACAGCAGTGTCAGAGGCTAAGATGGACCGGAGCCGGCTTTGTCACAGCAGTGTCAGAGGCTAAGATGGACCGGAGCCGGCTTTGTCACAGCAGTGTCAGAGGCTGAGATGGGCCGGTGCCAGCTTTGTCACAGCAGTGTCAGAGGCTAAGATGGACCGGAGCCGGCTTTGTCACAGCAGTGTCAGAGGCTAAGATGGACCGGAGCCGGCTTTGTCACAGCAGTGTCAGAGGCTAAGATGGACCGGAGCCGGCTTTGTCACAGCAGTGTCAGAGGCTAAGATGGGCCGGTGCCGGCTTTGTCACAGCAGTGTCAGAGGCTAAGATGGACCGGTGCCGGCTTTGTCACAGCAGTGTCAGAGGCTAAGATGGGCCGGAGCCGGCTTTGTCACAGCAGTGTCAGAGGCTAAGATGGACCGGAGCCGGCTTTGTCACAGCAGTGTCAGAGGCTAAGATGGACCGGAGCCGGCTTTGTCACAGCAGTGTCAGAGGCTAAGATGGACCGGAGCCGGCTTTGTCACAGCAGTGTCAGAGGCTAAGATGGACCGGTGCCGGCTTTGTCACAGCAGTGTCAGAGGCTGAGATGGACCGGAGCCGGCTTTGTCACAGCAGTGTCAGAGGCTAAGATGGGCCGGTGCCGGCTTTGTCACAGCAGTGTCAGAGGCTAAGATTGACCGGAGCCGGCTTTGTCACAGCAGTGTCAGAGGCTAAGATGGACCGGTTCCGGCTTTGTCACAGCAGTGTCAGAGGCTAAGATGGACCGGAGCCGGCTTTGTCACAGCAGTGTCAGAGGCTGAGATGGACCGGTGCCGGCTTTGTCACAGCAGTGTCAGAGGCTGAGATGGACCGGTGCCGGCTTTGTCACAGCAGTGTCAGAGGCTAAGATGGACCGGAGCCGGCTTTGTCACAGCAGTGTCAGAGGCTAAGATGGACCGGTGCCGGCTTTGTCACAGCAGTGTCAGAGGCTAAGATGGACCGGTGCCGGCTTGTCACAGCAGTGTCAGAGGCTAAGATGGGCCAGAGCCGGCTTTTTCACAGCAGTGTCAGAGGCTAAGATGGACCGGAGCCGGCTTTGTCACAGCAGTGTCAGAGGCTAAGATGGACCGGAGCCGGCTTTGTCACAGCAGTGTCAGAGGCTAAGATGGACCGGAGCCGGCTTTGTCACAGCAGTGTCAGAGGCTAAGATGGACCGGTGCCGGCTTTGTCACAGCAGTGTCAGAGGCTAAGATGGACCGGTGCCGGCTTTGTCACAGCAGTGTCAGAGGCTAAGATGGACCGGAGCCGGCTTTGTCACAGCAGTGTCAGAGGCTAAGATGGACCGGAGCCGGCTTTGTCACAGCAGTGTCAGAGGCTAAGATGGACCGGTGCCGGCCTTGTCACAGCAGTGTCAGAGGCTAAGATGGACCGGAGCCGGCTTTGTCACAGCAGTGTCAGAGGCTGAGATGGGCCGGTGCCGGCTTTGTCACAGCAGTGTCAGAGGCTAAGATGGACCGGTGCCGGCTTTGTCACAGCAGTGTCAGAGGCTAAGATGAACCGGTGCCGGCTTTGTCACAGCAGTGTCAGAGGCTAAGATGGACCGGTGCCGGCTTTGTCACAGCAGTGTCAGAGGCTAAGATGGACCGGAGCCGGCTTTGTCACAGCAGTGTCAGAGGCTAATATGGGCCGGTGCCGGCTTTGTCACAGCAGTCTCAGAGGCTAAGATGGGCCGGTGCCGGCTTTGTCACAGCAGTGTCAGAGGCTAAGATGGACCGGTGCCGGCTTTGTCACAGCAGTGTCAGAGGCTAAGATGGACCGGTGCCGGCTTTGTCACAGCAGTGTCAGAGGCTAAGATGGACCGGAGCCGGCTTTGTCACAGCAGTGTCAGAGGCTAAGATGGACCGGTGCCGGCTTGTCACAGCAGTGTCAGAGGCTCAGATGGACCGGTGCCGGCTTTGTCACAGCAGTGTCAGAGGCTAAGATGGACCGGTGCCGGCTTTGTCACAGCAGTGTCAGAGGCTAAGATGGACCGGAGCCGGCTTTGTCACAGCAGTGTCAGAGGCTAACATGGACCGGTGCCGGCTTTGTCACAGCAGTGTCAGAGGCTAAGATGGACCGGAGCCGGCTTTGTCACAGCAGTGTCAGAGGCTAAGATGGACCGGAGCCGGCTTTGTCACAGCAGTGTCAGAGGCTAAGATGGACCGGTGCCGGCTTTGTCACAGCAGTGTCAGAGGCTAAGATGGACCGGAGCCGGCTTTGTCACAGCAGTGTCAGAGGCTAAGATGGACCGGAGCCGGCTTTGTCACAGCAGTGTCAGAGGCTAAGATGGGCCGGTGCCGGCTTTGTCACAGCAGTGTCAGAGGCTAAGATGGACCGGTGCCGGCTTGTCACAGCAGTGTCAGAGGCTCAGATGGACCGGTGCCGGCTTTGTCACAGCAGTGTCAGAGGCTCAGATGGACCGGTGCCGGCTTTGTCACAGCAGTGTCAGAGGCTAAGATGGACCGGTGCCGGCTTTGTCACAGCAGTGTCAGAGGCTAAGATGGACCGGAGCCGGCTTTGTCACAGCAGTGTCAGAGGCTAAGATGGACCGGTGCCGGCTTTGTCACAGCAGTGTCAGAGGCTAAGATGGACCGGTGCCGGCTTTGTCACAGCAGTGTCAGAGGCTAAGATGGACCGGAGCCGGCTTTGTCACAGCAGTGTCAGAGGCTGAGATGGGCCGGTGCCGGCTTTGTCACAGCAGTGTCAGAGGCTAAGATGGACCGGTGCCGGCTTTGTCACAGCAGTGTCAGAGGCTAAGATGAACCGGTGCCGGCTTTGTCACAGCAGTGTCAGAGGCTAAGATGGACCGGTGCCGGCTTTGTCACAGCAGTGTCAGAGGCTAAGATGGACCGGAGCCGGCTTTGTCACAGCAGTGTCAGAGGCTAATATGGGCCGGTGCCGGCTTTGTCACAGCAGTGTCAGAGGCTAAGATGGGCCGGTGCCGGCTTTGTCACAGCAGTGTCAGAGGCTAAGATGGACCGGTGCCGGCTTTGTCACAGCAGTGTCAGAGGCTAAGATGGACCGGTGCCGGCTTTGTCACAGCAGTGTCAGAGGCTAAGATGGACCGGTGCCGGCTTTGTCACAGCAGTGTCAGAGGCTAAGATGGACCGGAGCCGGCTTTGTCACAGCAGTGTCAGAGGCTAAGATGGACCGGTGCCGGCTTGTCACAGCAGTGTCAGAGGCTCAGATGGACCGGTGCCGGCTTTGTCACAGCAGTGTCAGAGGCTAAGATGGACCAGTGCCGGCTTTGTCACAGCAGTGTCAGAGGCTAAGATGGACCGGAGCCGGCTTTGTCACAGCGGTGTCAGAGGCTAAGATGGACCGGAGCCGGCTTTGTCACAGCAGTGTCAGAGGCTAAGATGGACCGGTGCCGGCTTTGTCACTGCAGTGTCAGAGGCTAAGATGGACCGGTGCCGGCTTTGTCACAGCAGTGTCAGAGGCTAAGATGGACCGGAGCCGGCTTTGTCACAGCAGTGTCAGAGGCTGAGATGGGCTGGTGCCGGCTTTGTCACAGCAGTGTCAGAGGCTAAGATGGACCGGTGCCGGCTTTGTCACAGCAGTGTCAGAGGCTAAGATGAACCGGTGCCGGCTTTGTCACAGCAGTGTCAGAGGCTAAGATGGACCGGTGCCGGCTTTGTCACAGCAGTGTCAGAGGCTAAGATGGACCGGAGCCGGCTTTGTCACAGCAGTGTCAGAGGCTAAGATGGGCCGGTGCCGGCTTTGTCACAGCAGTGTCAGAGGCTAAGATGGGCCGGTGCCGGCTTTGTCACAGCAGTGTCAGAGGCTAAGATGGACCGGTGCCGGCTTTGTCACAGCTGTGTCAGAGGCTAAGATGGACCGGTGCCGGCTTTGTCACAGCAGTGTCAGAGGCTAAGATGGACCGGTGCCGGCTTTGTCACAGCAGTGTCAGAGGCTAAGATGGACCGGAGCCGGCTTTGTCACAGCAGTGTCAGAGGCTAAGATGGGCCGGTGCCGGCTTTGTCACAGCAGTGTCAGAGGCTAAGATGGACCGGTGCCGGCTTTGTCACAGCAGTGTCAGAGGCTAAGATGGACCGGAGCCGGCTTTGTCAGAGCAGTGTCAGAGGCTAAGATGGGCCGGTGCCGGCTTTGTCACAGCAGTGTCAGAGGCTAAGATGGACCGGAGCCGGCTTTGTCACAGCAGTGTCAGAGGCTAAGATGGACCGGAGCCGGCTTTGTCACAGCAGTGTCAGAGGCTAAAATGGACCGGTGCCGGCTTTGTCACAGCAGTGTCAGAGGCTAAGATGGACCGGAGCCGGCTTTGTCACAGCAGTGTCAGAGGCTGAGATGGGCCGGTGCCGGATTTGTCACAGCAGTGTCAGAGGCTAAGATGGACCGGAGCCGGCTTTGTCACAGCAGTGTCAGAGGCTGAGATGGACCGGTGCCGGCTTTGTCACAGCAGTGTCAGAGGCTAAGATGGACCGGTGCCGGCTTTGTCACAGCAGTGTCAGAGGCTAAGATGGACCGGTGCCGGCTTTGTCACAGCAGTGTCAGAGGCTAAGATGGACCGGTGCCGGCTTTGTCACAGCAGTGTCAGAGGCTAAGATGGACCGGAGCCGGCTTTGTCACAGCAGTGTCAGAGGCTAAGATGGGCTGGTGCCGGCTTTGTCACAGCAGTGTCAGAGGCTAAGATGGACCGGAGCCGGCTTTGTCACAGCAGTGTCAGAGGCTGAGATGGACCGGTGCCGGCTTTGTCACAGCAGTGTCAGAGGCTAAGATGGACCGGTGCCGGCTTTGTCACAGCAGTGTCAGAGGCTAAGATGGACCGGAGCCGGCTTTGTCACAGCAGTGTCAGAGGCTGAGATGGACCGGTGCCGGCTTTGTCCCAGCAGTGTCAGAGGCTGAGATGGGCAGGTGCCGGCTTTGTCACAGCAGTGTCAGAGGCTGATATGGACCGGTGCCGGCTTTGTCCCAGCAGTGTCAGAGGCTAAGATGGACCGGTGCCGGCTTGTCACAGCAGTGTCAGAGGCTAAGATGGACCGGTGCCGCTGCAGGGTGCAGAGAGCGAGCCTGAAGCTCGGAGGCAGGCAGGTTTGCAGTGTCCTGGGACGTTCCGCTGAGGGTTACTGTTATTGAAGGCCGGGGACAGAGGAAATGACGTTGTTTGGGGGACAAACTCTCAGCGGACGATTATCATCTTTTCACGGCAGCTTCAGCTGGTTTGGGGACAAATTTCCGAGTGAATTTCAAGGCAGCTTTTGCTGTTGGGCTCAATGGGAGTTCGGTGGCGGAGTGGGGTCCCACTTCTAGCCTCATGCACATGTTCCAGGTCAGGACCAGGATGAGATTGTGGGGTCATCTGGGTAAACCTCCAAGGGGTTGTTTTTAAAGCTGATGGTGCGTCCTGACCTAGTTGGCGGCTCGGCATCCGAAGTCTCTTGCATGTTGCCTGTCAGGGGATCCCCAAGTACATCACCTCCGAGACATTTACAGGTATGTCCGGGTTCATGGCGGGGCTTAAGGTTTCATTACTAAAAACATCCATGGAATAAGGCCACTTGCTCCGAATTGCATCAGATGCTGGACAGTCACCAACGTATATCTGTCTTTTGGTCCACGGTGGAAGGACACGTACTCTCAATCAATTAATCAATCAATCAATCAGGGAATTGTCAGCGCGCTACTCACACGTGAGGGACTCAAGGCGCTGAGACACTCACGCTCAATGTATAGTAACTGGAGCGCTCGGCAATGCAATGCAGGAGAAACCTTTTACAGTGGACACCTAGACCGCATGTACTGCGAGGCGCCCCTATGTCAAAGGATGGTACACGTATGTATCGCAGACAACTGCCTGGAATCACACAATGTAGTCCAGCAGGGTATGGGGCTTCCATTACTTAAGGACATCTCGCAAAGTGTGTCGTCAGGGATAAGAGTCAGACAGCAGCAGCGCGCCCGCTCCGGGCTAGTTTGACTTGACTCACATGCAAGCTCGTCAAGTAACTGAACCATGTACCCTGGTCACACCCATTAGGCAGTGGGGTTGTGGTGGCACTTATTTGGGTATGCTTGTGACGGGTAATGCACTACCTGGCAACACCTCCCAAGAAGGCCCTCTTGGCACAGTGCACCATAGGTAATTCACCCTTAACAGCGGGTGAAGTAGAGAGCAGTTGTTTCCGGGCAGCCATCGAACAAGCCTATGGAGGGGTATTTATAGCTGCGGTTACAACAGAGGACAGTAGTCTCCATTTTCAGTGGAGGCCATCAAACTTGGCTACTATGGGATAATGAAGCCAGGCACAAGCTGTTATGGGGTAATTAGGTGCAAGCGGGATTAGTTGTATGGAATGGTGTGCAGTGCGCAAGAAAAGGTGTTAGCAACCTAGCATTTATTAGTGTGGCAAGGAGCCCGGTCAGGGGAGGCCATGGAATCCTCGCAAAGGAGAGTTAACAGGCCATGATTTGACCTTCCTGGGTAGGAGGGCACTGCAGACAGAAATGAAATCCTCCTGGTGTAAGTTAAGCAACCAATTGTGGACAAGGGTGTTATGATGGGCAGAGATAACCCCACTGTTAGTATGGTGAGGGGCCCGGTCAGGGGTTGCCGAGGAAACCTCATGCAGGAGATTTAACAGTGCCATGCACAGATTCACTGAACAGACAGGGTTTGGTTTAACAGGCATGGCCTGCTGCACGCCAAGTCCACAGGGAGTTTGGAAGAGGATGGGGTGCACCTGTCCAAAGTGGGCATGGACTTGTTTTGCTGAACCTGGGAGAGGCCCTGGAAGCAGCAGGATGTAGGTAAAGATGCCTACCTTGGTGGAGGGCCCTGATTGTGACGGTGGCCACACCCAGAGCTGTGGTGGAGTTACAGGGCGGTCCAGAGGCTGTATGGTACAGACGGGTACCCTCTGCAGGAGCACAACAAGGGTGCAAAGGCCAAATATCCCTAGGGAGGTCCTCGCGTCGGACCCTGGAGGAGCAACGGCACCCCGTTAGTCCTACAGGCAGTTGTGGACCTGAGCAACCGGGAGTTGCCTGGAATGCTCCACCCCTTCAAGGGCGTGAGTAAGGTGGTGGACAGGCGGTCCACCGGTGGGAGGGGTTAGCCCCTCCCCCTAAATTGGTAAGCACCGATTGGCGATGGCCACGGTGTAATTTGGCTCATCAGGCGGACAGGCTGCGGAGGGGTTGCCTGCCCTTGGATCACTCGTAAGATAACCCACCATGTTGGCATATTTGGTAGGCAAATAACCCTGCAGCAATTTTCTCCACTGACATGGTGTTGTGTGGTTTATTTCCTAATAATATTGCCTGATGTGGGATGTGGAGTGTTGCTGATATTGGCACTATGTAGGCTGCCCGTGTTCCACAAAGGGAACCCTTATAAGAGGGCAGCTGCCTTAGTGCCACATGAGGGCACAAGAGACAGTCCAGCATTATGGGACCCTCTAGGGGTCCGCACGCAGCGTCACTCCCGGTAGGGGGTGGGCGGGGGGATGAGGTATAAGTGCCTCTCCCCGCCCACCTGGCGGCCTCTTTGTTGCTGCCATTGACGCCGTTTCCCTCCCTACCGCTTACCCGGCGTAAGTGGAAGGGTGGGGTGGGAGAGGTGTTCTAACTTGTTATTTTTTGTTGCAGGCGGAGTTACAGGGTGATCCAGAGGCGGAAAGGTACAGACAGGTACCCTCTGCAGGAGCACAACAAGGGTGCAAAGGCCAAATATCCACAGGGACGTCCTCGCGTTGTACCCAGGAGCAGTGATGGCGCCCCGTTAGTCCTACGGGCGGTTGTGGACCTGAGCAACCGGGGGTTGCCTGGAATGCTCCGCCCCTTCGAGGGTGCGAGGGGTTACCCCTCCCCAAAAATTGGTAAGCACCGATTGACGACGGTCACGGTGTAATTTGGCTACAGGTGGGCAGGCGAAGGAGGGGCTGCCTTCACTTGGATCGCCCATAAGATAGCCCACCATGTTGGCATATTTGGTATGCAAATAACCCTGCAGCAATTTTCTCCACAAACAAGGTGTCGTGTGGTTTATTTCCTAGTAATATTGCTGTATGTGGGATGGGAGTGTTGCTGATGTTGGCACTATGTTCGGAGTCTCCGGCTGGAAATGTCCGGGTAGAGCACGAGGCAGGAAGAAAGCTTTCCTCCCAGGACCCTCGCTGAGAAGCTTGCGGCGCGCACTCCTGCCATCTACTGGTGGGCTCGGGGCTTGCAGATTCTTTTAATTGTAAGAATAGGTTTGGTTTGGAGGTGACTCGTGAAACCCACTATGCACCAGCAGGCAGGCGGGTGCTCAGATGTTATGGTTGGCAAACGGCTGATGGATAAGGGTTGTGTGCTGAGTAGGAGCATACAGGGGAATAATGTGTGAAGAGGAACTATGACCTCCCGACGTCATGCTGGGCTCATATCTGGGGAGCTGGGGAGGAGCGGGGGGTCAACAATATTGAGGGGCAGCACGCGCGCCACTGCGACGTTTCTCCTGGACACTCTGGAGCTAGAGAGGCTGTCGCCCCTGTGAGAGAGGCACTGGGCCTTGTGAGCACGCTTCCTTGCATTACAGGAGAGGGCACCGGAACATCACGGCAGTCAGCGGGAGCGCTCTTGAAGGCTGGGAGCCCCCGTGCTGCCGAGAGAACATTAATGCACCCTGCTGCTGCGGGGCTCGCCTCGGGAAAACAAAATGGCGGCCCCACAATCCGTATTTTAAAGGAAGCGGAGCGAATGGAACGCTGAGTCGGGGAGGAAGTCATTACATTGATCCCTACCGGGGCTGGTTGAGAGCGGCTTCTGCACTGAGGACTGCGGTAGACCTACGTAGACCACCGGCGGGTGGATCCTGATCAAGCACCCTGTGAGCTGGGTGGGCCTTGCAGCGATCGGTGAGCCTGTGGACCGAGGGGAAAGAGAGTGGGGCTCCCCTATTCCCCCGAAGGCCAGCTAGGTGTTGCAGCAAGAAGGGCGGCAGCAACGAGCACGCTCCATGCCGCCTGACCCCAAGATGGCAGATGAAGCACCCAAACAAATAGAACGCCCACGCAGCAGACCTGGGGGGCAACAGATGAAAGAGCGGTCACAAGTAGGAGTCCCCCAAGACCTCTGAGGAAGCACTGTGGAGACCAGACGCAAGGGAATTACGGGTCCATAACCAATGCCTGACCCTTTCATTCTGACCAGCTGGCCCACCTTGGGTGGCCAAGAGTTCCTCCCTATTGGTCCTATACTAATTGACCTACAACCACCTTTGTCTTTGCTTTACCAGGATGACCTCCCCTATGGTCCTGCTACTACGGCGGCCATATACCTGCCCGGACAGCTGCCTTCGCCCGGAGTTTCAATCCAGGTCAGGATCAATGTCTCTACCTATCACTGTGATCCTCTAGGGGACTCCCACTTCCAAGCTGACCTCCATACTTGGAGGTCCTATTCCCTGGGTGGTAGGTTTTGGCCCCGTTATGATCCCACTCCCTCTCCGCCACTGGACACAACCTAGCCTTCTATCCCACCGGTATGATGGATGGTTTAGAGGGGAGTTAGACCAGAGTCCCTGCCCGTGCATTTCTAGTCGCCTCCTGTCCACAATCTCATTGGATAATCCTCACTTGACTTCCGGAATATGCGCCCTCCTCTTCTTATTCTTCTTTGCGCTATCGCTACCCTGGTGGCCCCTCCTCTCCCTATCATGGCTTCCATTCGAATTAAGTCGGGCGTTAACTGCTTCAATGTCATTTACCCCCCAATCTGACCAAAGCAGCAGCAAAACGGTTCAAGCACAACACCATTGAACCATTCCCTGATTCCCTCTTTGTTGATCAATTCCATAATGGGTGCCTAGGGAAACTCAAAAATGACTTAATTTTTTTCACTCACGATATCCCTTCCTGGTCCCCCAGCTTCTTCAATTCCTTCAACGTCTCTTCTTCCTCTTCTATCCCGCATGGACAGCGGCTAAAATGTCCCCCTCCGCTAGCTTTAATGGCTCTCTCACCATTACACTTTACAATAATGGTACTGTCATGATACAAGCTACAGACTCCTGTCTTTCCCTCTTTGATCATCTCTTCCACTCCCTTCGTCCAACCCTTACAACCATGATTTCCCCGGATTCTCCTTTGAGCTCATCTCCTTTCTCCCTTTCTCCCCCCCCCCCCCGACTCCCCGATACTCGATCAGGCCGCGTTGCCGGGAGTCACAGGCCTACCCTTTGTTCCCCCCTACCTTTGCTCCCACCCCTCCCCCTTCTCAATTGGTTCCTCCCCCTAGCTCTTCTACCTTGCCTCCGGCATCCACTCCCCCTCCCCACCCTGCACCTGCCCGATTCTCTAACACTTTCTCCTCCCCCCTAATCCAACCAACCTCCCCCCTTATTATTCCACCAGTCTTACAACCTGGCCGACCGATCAACTTTCCTTACCTTCCCCCTTCCCTCCCCCTGTCACCTCATCCCTTTCAGCTCTTCCCCGTCCCTCGTCCCCCTAATTCTTCTCTTCCACCTCCCTTCTCTCTTCAACCTCCCCTTCCTCTTCCCGAGCTTCCTAACCATGTCTCCTTCCTCGACAATTCCTTCCTCGTCTCCGCCTCACTCCACCTGTTGCCTGTCCCCCTTCAATCACCGTTCATAACTTACAGTACTTGTCCAGCTCCTTCCTCTCTTTTCTCCCCATACTTCTGGCCTTCCTTGGATCCCCTCCCTCCCCCCCTTGTACAGCACCCCCTCCTCTCTTCTCCACGTACCTCTGGCATTCATCTAACCCCCTGTCCTCCCCTCCCTGTTCAGCCTCTTCTCCTCTCTTCTCCCCTTACCTTTCGCCCTCATTTGACCCCCTTCCG
The DNA here is from genome assembly GCF_964204655.1 of Triturus cristatus. Classification (NCBI taxonomy): domain Eukaryota; kingdom Metazoa; phylum Chordata; class Amphibia; order Caudata; family Salamandridae; genus Triturus; species Triturus cristatus. The sequence goes on from NC_140580.1 coordinate 1,191,246,724, forward strand.
ACTCCTCAACCTTCTCCTCCTATTTATGATCTCTACTCTTCCCCTCTGTTCAACACCAGTAAAAATATTTCACTTCCCACCTCTGTTTTATCATCCTCTCCTATCGCCCACCATTTTTCCCCACCTTCTACCCTTGCTCCCCAACTCCCCACCCATTTCACCACCCCTCCCCTCCCGCCTTCTCCCACTGTACTTCCTCCCTTTCCCCCCTCCCCCACCTTGCCCCGTCCTCCCTCACTCCCTCCCATTTCCCGCTCATCCATATCTCCCCGTCCTCAATCACCCTCTGCGCCACCTCCCTAATCCCGTTCCCCACCCGTCCCCCCTCACCCTCCACACTCCCACCCTTTTCCATCAAACCACCCAACACTCCGTGCTCAGCTCTCCTCTCCCTAGAAAATAAACTTGATTCTCTCATCTCTTCCATTTCCCAGCTTGCAGCGTCCATCTCACTTTTAAGCGCTAAGATGTCCCCCTTCCCTAATACCCGCCCGAGGAGTTCCGTGCTCCCGCACCCCAATAAAGCAAACCACAGTCTGTCCTCTACAGACATCTCCAACTTACTAGCCAGCCACAAGACCACCAGCGTCACTCCCCCTCTACCTTCATCTCCCATTAACTCTACGCAGTGCACTATTCAGACCATCTCCTCTGTCAGAACCCACCAGCCTCCCTCTTACCGGGCACCCTCATTCAAGAATCTTATCCCTATCTCCCTTAACAGCCCTAACACCCCCATCACTAAAACATTAGTGTCAGAGCTGCACTGCTTGCTACACAACTGCAGATCTGCAATCAAACACAAATTGGAAATTTCTGACATTATCACCCTCCAGAATCTTGACATGTTCTTCCTCACTGAGACCTGGTTTGATTACTCCTCTCATACTTTGTTTGATCTTCTGGTACCCACTGACTACTCTATCCTCAGAAATGACAGATCAGACAAAATTGGGGGCGGTGTCGCTATCATCTTCAGGAATTCTCTTCAAATGAAAGCCTTCCCTACCACCCTTTTCCGTACATTCGAATGCCTATCCCTAGAATTTCAAATTCATCATGGCTCACCGTTTAGATTCCATGGCATCTACCACCCGCCCGGTAACTGCGCTTCCTTTGTGGAGGAACTCACTGACTTCATCAGTGACCAATTTCTCAAAATGACAGGCAGATCTTCCTGGGTGACTTCAATCTCCATTGGGGCTCTTTGGAAGAATTGGCTGCCAACAAGCTTGCCACCTTTCTCTCAGCCAACGATCTCTTCAAACATTGCTCTGAAACCACTCATTCCAAGGGCTCAATTCTGGATCTTGTTATATCCAAAGCAGACCTGCTGACTACTGCTCCCCCCATCCATGTAGACTGCTATGACCACTTCCTCATTCCCTTCCGTTTTCATCTTTTGCACGTTATAACTCTCGGCCAACCTAAAAGAGCTACTACCTGGTTCCGCAACACTAAAAACATTGATTTTGACACTTTTTGTGACTCTGCTATGCGGTCACTTCCTAGACTTGACCCTAACGTGGATGTCAACGCTCTCACCACTCAGTGCCTCTCAGTCCTAGCAGTTGAAATCGACAATGTCGCTCAACTCCAAAGCAAAAGGAAAAGACACACCCCCTCCGCACCTTGGTTCAATAAAGCTCTCTACAATGAAAGGAAAAACCTTAGAATCCTGGAGAAACATTGGAGAAAATCTCCTTCCACCTTCAATCTCTCTCTGCTACGTTCAGAAAGATCCAAATACCACAACCACATCTTCCATGAAAAAGCATCCCATTTCAGATCCCTCCTTGACTCAGCCAAAAACAGACCCAAAAAGCTCTTTGACCTCATAAAAAACCCAAACTGTTCTCCCCTAACTACTAAGCCCGAGGACTCCACAAAGAAAGCAGACGATTTCGCCATTTTCTTTGATGAAAAGGTCAAAGCAGTGGTGGATCAAGTCGCCCACCCCACCCCCTTTGAGGAGCGGAAATCCTTAGTCACCTGGCAATACTTTGACGCCATCTCGGAAGATGACCTCCTCAAATGCATCCTTGAAACCAAACCATCCCACCACTCCTCTGACCCCGTCCCTAGCATCCTCACCATCGATTTCTACACCCATACTCTCTCTTACTGGACCGGGCTAGTTAATCTCTTCCTCAGTCAAGGCTCCCTCCCTGTTGCCCTTAAATCAGGACAGGTTACCCCTCTTCTAAAAAAACCCTCCGCTGATGCAACCAACATCAACAACTTCCGCCCTATCACCTTCCTCCCTTTTCTTTCGAAAATCACTGAAAAATGTGTTGCGAAACAACTTTCCCTACATATTATGGACAATAATCTTCTCGATGTTTTCCAATCTGGCTTCATCCAAAACTGCAGCACTGAAACAGCCCTGCTGCAAGTGATTGATGATGCGTTGCATATACTCGACTCCGGGGAATCCTCTCTTCTGATTCTTCTAGACCTCTCTGCAGCCTTTGGCACTGTTAATCACAGCACCCTCCTCAACACTCTTCAACAGAGAATGGGATTGGATGGCCCAGTGCTTAAATGGTTTGCCTCTTTTCTCTTGGACAGGTCCCAAATGATTAAGATAGCGAACAGTCTTTCATCCCCATTGGCTGTGGGTCAAGGTGTCCCTCAAGGTTCTATCCTGGCACCCACTCTGTTTAATCTCTACCTGGAGCCATTAGGGAACCGTCTAAGCAAATCTGGGATCCATTACCATCCTTATGCGGATGACACTCAAATCTACCTCAAGGTGTCTTCCGCACACAATCTCTCTTTACTCGACTCTACTCTCAAGTCCATCCACAACTGGATGTTAGCTCACCAACTCATTCTAAATCCCGCCAAAACTGAATTCCTCCTCCTTTCGACCTCTCCCTCACCTCCTCCTGTTCAATCATGGATGGATCAGCTGAACCTGCTCAACAACAAACCCATCATTGTCGACAGCGCTAAATCTCTAGCTGTCATTCTTGACAAAAGACTCAACTTAATCTCCCACATCAACTCTATTGCCAAGAACGCACGGTACCAGTTGTGCCTTCTATGGGGGATCCGTCGGTTCTTCCCGGAGAAAGACTTAAAAACCTTGGTACAATCGCTGGTTCTCTCAAGACTGGATTATTGCAATTCTCTTCTGACGGGCCTACCCAAATCCCACCTCTGCCCTCTCAAATCCGTCCTCCATTCAGCAGCTCGCTTCATTTCAGGGTCTAAACGAAGCGACCACATCACTCCTATCCTGTCCTCTCTTCGATGGCTTCCGATTGAGGCAAGATCTATTTACAAAACTGCCTGCATCACACACAAAGCCTTGCACACGTCCTCCCCTCGTTACCTGGCAAATAAATTGAAATTGTCCGGAGGCTTTCGACCCTCTTGCAATGCGGAAAAGCTTCTGTTTGAGCCCCCCGTCTTCAAAAGGGAAAGATCGATGGCGCAATCCTTCTCAGGCAATGCGGTGAGAATCTGGAACTCACTTCCCCCACTGCTCCGTGCCACCTCCTCTACCCGGATCTTCAAAGCTGAACTCAAAACTCTTCTCTTCCAAAGACACTTTCAGAACTAATACTTTCATACTCCGGCCCCTCTTGGAAGTTCGCTCTTCATTGTAAATTTGTATTTTTTCCTGTGCATCCCTCACCCCTGCGTGCTGTGTTGGACTTTGTGTTTGTGTACCCTTTAGTCTGTGTAATGTTATATTCTGTACCACTTTTCTCTTGTAACGTAACTAGCTCTATTGTACAGCGCTCTGACACCTTTGGTTTGGGTAATGTCCGCGATTTATAAAAATGCACTAAATAAATAAATAAAATAAATAAATAAGCTGCACACCGGTTGTTCCCGGTGGGACCCTTCTCAGTTTGCAGCTTGTCTCGCGATCCATCGCATGCGTTGCAGGGCTGCCAAGTTCTGAGCTTGCCTACATGTGACATTTGCATATGATTGGTGGCTTACGAGGGACATTATGAGTGACACTTCATAGTGAAAGGAAGAAAGCACTTATGGACACTTTTGCTTAATGTAATGATTTAGAAATGGCCATGAAATAATCCCGAATGCAAAGTGATCTTGGAAAGAAATCCTGACCTGGTCAGAGGGGAGTCCTATAAGATACAGAGACACTTGTGTTATACTCTTTGCTTGTCAGTTTCCAATGACCCCCCCCCCCCCCCCCCCCCGCAGAGAGACACAAGCACACAGGATTTCAAGTATTGCAAATAGTTCTTTTTAGCATGCTTTTGCAAAATGTATGATCTGCAAACATCAACTTAACATCAGCAGAACCATGTTTATCTGATAACTGTATCAGGACTATTGAAATAAACCCAAAATTCAATTTCCCAGAATGCAAATGGTGTTAAATTAATTCCCAGGATTGAACCATCCATTCCTCAATGAAAAGACTGTGCCATTTATTTCCAACAGAATGAAGTCATCTATAAATGCCACAGGAGGGCACCAATCATTTTCTCGAGCTCAGAATGTTGAAAGGCAGAGAAGGCCCACCCAGGATTTCAACCTGTGAGCCCCAGATTATGGGCAAATTGTGACAAAAGTGGTTCAAACTACTGCGCCCCTTCTCGTAAATGGATGTCATTGCATTCAGTCTGAAAGAGAGCACCATCAGATCAAATGTCTCTCAAGTGCCAAGAATTACAAGTGGCAGATGAGAAGCAGACACGGGGGGGGGGGGGGGGTTGATGAAAGTGATGCAGGAATATAATCCCGCAGCCCATGAAACCAGCAGCAGGCTCCTTGTTTGGCCTGGTGGCCAAGCCTCGCTTCATGTGACCCCCAGGTCATTTTTAGCATAAAGGTCATTTATGACAAAGAGACGGCATAGAGCGCCTAATTCTGCTCCTGGCTATTTTATGTCATTTGCGAAATATGGGGGCACCCATGGGATATGGGGGTGCCCATGGAACATGGGGCGCACATGGGATATGGGGGCACCCATGGAATATGGGGGCACCATGGAAGTTGGGGGTACCCATGAGATATGGGGGCACCTTTCACAAAATGGTGGCCCCGTCTCAATGGAGGTCATTTTTGATATATGGTGCACCCGTTCTATATTTTGAAATAAATTCAGCCAGCTCCTGGGAACGTCATGTTTCATCGTCTTGGCAAGGCATGGAAGGATTTGAATATTCAACAAAAGTCCTTTCAGCGCCTATGGCATTTCCACATTTCTGTGAAAATTGTGCTTAAAAATGCCGGATTCCACCCATCGTTTTCAAATGTTTCTCAGCGGGAGAATCCTCTAGAAGTCTGGCTTCCTTGCTTGACTCGCTCTCTCTAACTCAGAGCACGTTTTACGCCTCAAAATCATCAAAGATCAAGCATCGCCGTAACACAGGTGCCTGCAATGCGCGACTGGTGCAGGGACGCCGGCACTGACATGCGTGACTCTCACCTCCGATGCGTGGCTAAGACCCCACTCCAGGACTGGCGCTGGTGCTTGGGGATTGCCCTCGTAAGCCCTTCTGGTGACAGCATTTTTAAAGGTAGACTGGAGTCTGGTCTGTAAGTCGGCCCCCGTCCTGCTAAGCATGCCGGCTAAGACGAGTAGGCAAGCCCAGAAAACTAAGAGATTGGAATGTTTTGTAAAATTCCCTCTAAGGAATGAATGTTCAAACTCTTTACCAGAGTACAAATCCTTTCCATGTGGGGGTATAGCATGCTCTTGTGGGAGGCGTCCTAGTATGGCTGTGCATGTTGGGGTGCTGTACTTGTCTGAACTCGAAGCCCTCAGGTTCCAGATCACAGTACTGTGGTACTGAGGCTGGGGTGCATCATGTGTCTGAACTCGAAGCCCTCAGGTTCCAGATCACAGTACTGTGGTACTGAGGCTGGGGTGCATCATGTGTCTGAACTCGAAGACCTCAGGTTCCAGATCACTGAGGTACTGAGGCTGGGGTGCATCATGTGCCTGAACTCAAAGCCCTCAGGTTCCAGATCACAGCACCGAGGTACTGAGGCTGGGGTGCATCATGTGCCTGAACTCAAAGCCCTCAGGTTCCAGATCACAGCACTGAGGTACTGAGGCTGGGGTGCATCATGTGTCCGAACTCAAAGCCCTCAGGTTCCAGATCACAGCACTGAGGTACTTCGGCTGGGGTGCATCATGTGCCTGAACTCAAAGCCCTCAGGTTCCAGATCACAGCACCGAGGTACTTCGGCTGGGGTGCATCATGTGCCTGAACTCAAAGCCCTCAGGTTCCAGATCACAGCACTGAGGTACTGAGGCTGGGGTGCATCATGTGCCTGAACTCAAAGCCCTCAGGTTCCAGATCACAGCACTGAGGTACTGAGGCTGGGGTGCATCATGTGTCCGAACTCAAAGCCCTCAGGTTCCAGATCACAGCACCGAGGTACTGAGGCTGGGGTGCATCATGTGTCCGAACTCAAAGCCCTCAGGTTCCAGATCACAGCACTGAGGTACTGAGGCTGGGGTGCATCATGTGCCTGAACTCAAAGCCCTCAGGTTCCAGATCACAGCACTGAGGTACTGAGGCTGGGGTGCATCATGTGCCTGAACTCAAAGCCCTCAGGTTCCAGATCACAGCACCGAGGTACTGAGGCTGGGGTGCATCATGTGCCTGAACTCAAAGCCCTCAGGTTCCAGATCACAGCACCGAGGTACTGAAGCTGGGGTGCATCATGTGCCTGAACTCAAAGCCCTCAGGTTCCAGATCACAGCACTGAGGTACTGAGGCTGGGGTGCATCATGTGTCTGAACTCGAAGCCCTCAGGTTCCAGATCACAGCACCGAGGTACTGAGGCTGGGGTGCATCATGTGCCTGAACTCGAAGCCCTCAGGTTCCAGATCACAGCACTGAGGTACTGAGGCTGGGGTGCATCATGTGTCCGAACTCAAAGCCCTCAGGTTCCAGATCACAGCACTGAGGTACTGAGGCTGGGGTGCATCATGTGTCCGAACTCAAAGCCCTCAGGTTCCAGATCGCAGCACTGAGGTACTGAGGCTGGGGTGCGGTACGTGTCCGAACTCGAAGCCCTCAGGTTCCAGATCACAGCACTGAGGTACTGAGGCTGGGGTGCATCATGTGTCTGAACTCGAAGCCCTCAGGTTCCAGATCACAGCACCGAGGTACTGAGGCTGGGGTGCATCATGTGCCTGAACTCGAAGCCCTCAGGTTCCAGATCACAGCACTGAGGTACTGAGGCTGGGGTGCATCATGTGTCCGAACTCAAAGCCCTCAGGTTCCAGATCACAGCACTGAGGTACTGAGGCTGGGGTGCATCATGTGTCCGAACTCAAAGCCCTCAGGTTCCAGATCACAGCACTGAGGTACTGAGGCTGGGGTGCATCATGTGTCTGAACTTGAAGCCCTCAGGTTCCAGATCACAGCACTGAGGTACTGAGGCTGGGGTGCATCATGTGCCTGAACTCAAAGCCCTCAGGTTCCAGATCACAGCACTGAGGTACTGAGGCTGGGGTGCGGTACGTGTCCGAACTCGAAGCCCTCAGGTTCCAGATCACAGCACTGAGGTACTGAGGCTGGGGTGCATCATGTGTCTGAACTCGAAGCCCTCAGGTTCCAGATCACAGCACCGAGGTACTGAGGCTGGGGTGCATCATGTGCCTGAACTCGAAGCCCTCAGGTTCCAGATCACAGCACTGAGGTACTGAGGCTGGGGTGCATCATGTGTCCGAACTCAAAGCCCTCAGGTTCCAGATCACAGCACTGAGGTACTGAGGCTGGGGTGCATCATGTGTCCGAACTCAAAGCCCTCAGGTTCCAGATCACAGCACTGAGGTACTGAGGCTGGGGTGCATCATGTGCCTGAACTCAAAGCCCTCAGGTTCCAGATCACTGAGGTACTGAGGCTGGGGTGCATCATGTGCCTGAACTCAAAGCCCTCAGGTTCCAGATCACAGCACCGAGGTACTGAGGCTGGGGTGCATCATGTGTCTGAACTTGAAGCCCTCAGGTTCCAGATCACAGCACTGAGGTACTGAGGCTGGGGTGCATCATGTGCCTGAACTCAAAGCCCTCAGGTTCCAGATCACAGCACTGAGGTACTGAGGCTGGGGTGCGGTACGTGTCCGAACTCGAAGCCCTCAGGTTCCAGATCACAGCACTGAGGTACTGAGGCTGGGGTGCATCATGTGTCTGAACTCGAAGCCCTCAGGTTCCAGATCACAGCACCGAGGTACTGAGGCTGGGGTGCATCATGTGCCTGAACTCGAAGCCCTCAGGTTCCAGATCACAGCACTGAGGTACTGAGGCTGGGGTGCATCATGTGTCCGAACTCAAAGCCCTCAGGTTCCAGATCACAGCACTGAGGTACTGAGGCTGGGGTGCATCATGTGTCCGAACTCAAAGCCCTCAGGTTCCAGATCACAGCACCGAGGTACTGAGGCTGGGGTGCATCATGTGCCTGAACTCGAAGCCCTCAGGTTCCAGATCACAGCACCGAGGTACTGAGGCTGGGGTGCATCATGTGTCTGAACTCGAAGCCCTCAGGTTCCAGATCACAGCACCGAGGTACTGAGGATGGGGTGCATCATGTGCCTGAACTCAAAGCCCTCAGGTTCCAGATCACAGCACTGAGGTACTGAGGCTGGGGTGCATCATGTGCCTGAACTCAAAGCCCTCAGGTTCCAGATCACAGCACCGAGGTACTGAGGCTGGGGTGCATCATGTGCCTGAACTCAAAGCCCTCAGGTTCCAGATCACAGCACTGAGGTACTGAGGCTGGGGTGCATCATGTGTCCGAACTCAAAGCCCTCAGGTTCCAGATCACAGCACTGAGGTACTGAGGCTGGGGTGAGGTACGTGTCCGAACTCGAAGCCCTCAGGTTCCAGATCACAGCACTGAGGTACTGAGGCTGGGGTGCATCATGTGTCTGAACTCGAAGCCCTCAGGTTCCAGATCACAGCACTGAGGTACTGAGGCTGGGGTGCATCATGTGTCTGAACTCAAAGCCCTCAGGTTCCAGATCACAGCACTGAGGTACTGAGGCTGGGGTGCATCATGTGTCCGAACTCAAAGCCCTCAGGTTCCAGATCACAGCACCGAGGTACTGAGGCTGGGGTGCATCATGTGTCCGAACTCAAAGCCCTCAGGTTCCAGATCACAGCACCGAGGTACTGAGGCTGGGGTGCATCATGTGTCCGAACTCAAAGCCCTCAGGTTCCAGATCACAGCACCGAGGTACTGAGGCTGGGGTGCATCATGTGTCCGAACTCAAAGCCCTCAGGTTCCAGATCACAGCACTGAGGTACTGAGGCTGGGGTGCATCATGTGCCTGAACTCAAAGCCCTCAGGTTCCAGATCACAGCACCGAGGTACTGAGGCTGGGGTGCATCATGTGCCTGAACTCAAAGCCCTCAGGTTCCAGATCACAGCACTGAGGTACTGAGGCTGGGGTGCATCATGTGTCCGAACTCAAAGCCCTCAGGTTCCAGATCACAGCACTGAGGTACTGAGGCTGGGGTGAGGTACGTGTCCGAACTCGAAGCCCTCAGGTTCCAGATCACAGCACTGAGGTACTGAGGCTGGGGTGCATCATGTGTCTGAACTCGAAGCCCTCAGGTTCCAGATCACAGCACTGAGGTACTGAGGCTGGGGTGCATCATGTGTCTGAACTCAAAGCCCTCAGGTTCCAGATCACAGCACTGAGGTACTGAGGCTGGGGTGCATCATGTGTCCGAACTCAAAGCCCTCAGGTTCCAGATCACAGCACCGAGGTACTGAGGCTGGGGTGCATCATGTGTCCGAACTCAAAGCCCTCAGGTTCCAGATCACAGCACCGAGGTACTGAGGCTGGGGTGCATCATGTGTCCGAACTCAAAGCCCTCAGGTTCCAGATCACAGCACCGAGGTACTGAGGCTGGGGTGCATCATGTGTCCGAACTCAAAGCCCTCAGGTTCCAGATCACAGCACCGAGGTACTGAGGCTGGGGTGCATCATGTGTCCGAACTCAAAGCCCTCAGGTTCCAGATCACAGCACTGAGGTACTGAGGCTGGGGTGCATCATGTGCCTGAACTCAAAGCCCTCAGGTTCCACATCACATCACCGAGGTACTGAGGCTGGGGTGCATCATGTGTCCGAACTCAAAGCCCTCAGGTTCCAGATCACAGCACCGAGGTACTGAGGCTGGGGTGCATCATGTGCCTGAACTCAAAGCCCTCAGGTTCCAGATCACTGAGGTACTGAGGCTGGGGTGCGGTACGTGTCTGAACTCGAAGCCCTCAGGTTCCAGATCACAGCACTGAGGTCCACATCCTGTGATTCATCTCCTAGTCCCGGTATATTTAATGTCTAGACGGGGCTCGTGTCCAGCACTCCAGCCGAGTTCGCGCTATACACAAGATGCAAAATAGAAACAGCGCGGTGAGTGCAAAACAAATCCCCCCCCCCCTCTCCCCCCCTCCCGGTCTCCCAAGTCCCGTGTAGCGCCTGCAGCGCTCGGCCCGGCGGCGGCCCGCGGGAGCTGGGGTCGGGCAGCTCTCGGCGGAGTGGGGTTCGCTCCCTCCGGTGTGGCAAATAGACCACCTTTTAGAGGTGGTGGTGGGGGTTTGAAAGACAAATTACTCTCAGCATAAATTTGTACCGCTGGAAAGCTTTTAAACTTTCTGTTGGGGGGACGCTCACAAACTGTCCAGGTTACCAAAAAGTTTTATTGCTATATATCTTTATTTATTCAAGGTTTTTCTTGAAGAAAAATGCAGAAAAACAACAGAGCGGCATTGTTACACATTCGTTACAGGGAACAACATAACGCCATAAGGTGGATAGCGGGGGGAATAGCAAGTCTCGTGCATTACAGTGGAACTTCACACGTCACTATATATATATTTTTAAATCAGTGTCACGAGAGGTCTACTCTTTCATATACCCTGTGTCCTTTCACTGTAATTATTTTTCATTAGATTTAGCTATTTTACGGACTGAACTATAAAAATGGTACCATGTCTTAGGGTGCAACAAAACTTTCCTGTGACACTTCAGGTGACCGGGAGCGTGTACTCGTCATCATAACAGGTCTCAAAGAAGTTACTTACAGTGCTGGACCCCACCAATGATTCTGTGTAAAAGCAGCTAATATTTGCTAACAGCACAATCCAATGGGAGGGTGATGGCTAGGAGAAACGTTTCCAGGCATCTTGGGCGGTGGGTATGCCGTCTGTCAAGACGCAGATGGGAAGTGATAACTCCACTGCAACAGTTATCAGTTTAGCATCTTACTAAGAAGAACGCAGTTGGACACATGTCCACCATCTCAATAAGAAACTGAAAGCATTTTCTAAGTTTGACAACAAAAAACATTAAAGCCGGCAGCTCATCTCTGATCTCCATTTCACCCCCTCACTATACATGACTCTGACTGGAGGCTCCTGGTACCGAAGGGGCAGAGTCCAGCATTGTTTGGCGGGTGTTTGAGCCGCGGCAGCCCAACGGCTAGTCTGCCGACTTTGGTACTGGATACCAGGGTTCGAGCCTCGAGGTCGCGTCCTCATCCTCTGATTCTGGGCAATTATCATATTCCCCCCCCCCCCCCGCCTGAATGTGTCATGTAAATACGGTGCTATGCAAGCGCTTCTATACCTTCGTGTCGAGTCGCGCTGAGAGTTCGCCCCCGCCCGCCTGCTGGGACCTGGCGGAGTTGTCCTGGATGTTTAGGGGGAGGGGGGGCTCCGTGCGCACACCGCCACCCCACCCTAAGATGCTGGTGTGTATAGGGGGCTGTAATGTTGTGCTCTCCCCTACGTTACTACACTCCCACAGAAGACGCTACACGTGTCTGAGGTTAAGGGGGTTTATTAACTAAATACAACCTCTGTGCAGGAGCGCCGGTTCGGAGCTCCGATCGCGTTTGAATCGGCGCGCTAATGCCGATTCCAAAATGGCCACCGCCGGAAGTCCGCTGACGTCGCACGTAGTGCGCGCCGCAGACTAGACCGCTACACCACATCTCCCTCCTTTATAAACACAACATACCAAGTCCCCTCTCCAAATGTGAACAGTCTTACTTGTGGTCCAGGCTGAACTCTTCGAATCTTCGTGGCAGCATTATTCTCCTCCCGCAGCGTGTTCTCCTGCCTTCTGCACCCGCGGTCGGGGTGGTGTCCACCCCACTCGGGAACGTCGCCCCACTCGCTTCTCGGAGTTCTGGACCACCCAACTCCATCTCCTCCACTGTCTCTTGATCACCTTGTCCTTGCGTCCTGGCTCCTCCCTCTCTCGGGCTCCATGTCCCCTGAGGGGAACTTCCTACTCCTCCTTCTGGTCTCCTCCTTTCGCCTTCTGCCGCCGGTGTGGATCTGGCCCTTTCTGTGCTGTTCAGTTCCTTCCTCTGTTCTGTTTCATCGGCCCTGGCACACCTCGCCATACGATCTTGGGCCCATATCTTCCCGTCGCTAAGTAAGGCTGATGTGGAGTATGGTTCCACTACTTGGAATGGGGGTGTGAATTTGCTGTCCCCTTTCCTCCCAGGCGTTGGCAATTTCACCCTCACCCACTCCCCTCTCTCCAGTGCTACTTCCTTGGTGTTATGCCTTAAGTCGTAATAGTCTGTGTACACGGCCTGCGCCCTTTCCAAATTCTTGCGCACCACTGCCGGTGACCACTGACTCTGCACTGTGAGCTTCTTCCAGGCCACGTTGTCTCTGGTGAAAGGTTCTCTCCCTCTCAGTATTCGGAACGGGCTGTAGCCTGTGGAAGCGGGAGTTATCCTGTATGCCCATAGTAGTCGTTTAAGTTCCTTCTCCCAGCTTGTACCCTGACTGATGGCCGCTTGCACCGATCCCATTATTACTCTATTGAATTTCTCCACCGCTCCGTTCCCCGCGGGGTGGTAGACCGGCGTGCGCCTGACTGTTATCCCATTTCTGTCCATGAAGGCCTCCCATTTGGTCGACGTGAACTGTGGGCCGTTGTCGCTTAGGATCCCCTTGGGGATGCCTTCTCTGATTAATACGTCCGTGAGGAATCCTAAGATGGTGTCTGTCTCCGCGTTCTCATCCACGTGGACTTCTGGCCACTTCGAGTACCTGTCGACGACCACGGTGAGGTACTTCTGGGTACCGCTGGCATCTTGTATTGGGCCTAGGACGTCTACCGAGATTTCTTCCCAAGGATTTTCTGGACATTCAAAACGCCCCAGCGGTGGGCGCAGCACCCTTTGCGTCTTGTCCGCATTGCTGCACTGTTCGCATGCTCTGACATGACGTTCCACCACGAGGTCTAATCCTGGCCACCAGTAGTCCTCCTTTACTCTTCCCTTCGTCTTCACAATTCCCAAATGCCCTTCATGGGCGATGGCCACTACTCTAGGTCTCAACACCTGCGGAGGCACTACTTTGTTGCCCCGGAACAGAAAACAGGGGTCGTCTCCCAACGACAGTTCTTCTCTGACCTCCCAGTACTGTTTGAGCTCTTCTCCGAGTAGCCTCTTCTCCGGCCACCCTTGCGTCACATACACCTTGACTGCCTTCACCTTCTCGTCTGACTCGTACTCTTCTTCCCACTCCTGCCTGCTTATGGCCTTCTCATAGTCGCCCATGAACGCCACTGCATACTCTGCCCAACTTTCTGCGTCTTGCGTCTCTGCAGATTCCTTTGCTGCTGCTCTGCTTAGATAGTCCGCTACTCTGTTCCTGGTCCCAGGTATGTACTCCACGTCGTACACGTAGTCGAGGAGTCGTAGCGTCATCTTGGCGATTCTCGGTGTTGCGTGCTCGTGGCCGTTGGACGTGAGCACCTTTACAAGTGGTTTGTGGTCGGTTCGTAAGAGGAATCTACCTCCCCACAGGAACTGTCGGAACCTTTCCACCGCCCACACCACTGCCAGCATTTCTTTTGTAATTACGCTGAATTTGCGTTCATTGTCCGCCAGCGTGCGGGACGCAAAGCTGATTGTGGATGTCATCCCTTGTGCGGACCTTTGAGTTAGTACTGCCCCAAGGCCTCGGTCGCTCGCGTCCGTGGTTAGCACCGTGGGTGCCGTTGGGTCGAACCCTTGAATGGGTACTGCATCGCATATTTCCCCTTTCATCCTCTCGAATTCCAGCTGTTGCTCCTCCTTCCACACAAACGCCGTTTTGTCCTTCAGGATCGACCTCATGTGGTGGGTCTTTGAGGCAAAGTGGGATACAAACTTGCTGTAGAATTCAGCCATCCCTAGGAACGTCCGGACCTCTTCCTTGCTTGAGGGCGTGGGTGCGTCCCTGATGGCTGCCACATTGGATATTTTGGGTTTTATGCCTTCCTGGCTGATCTCGTGCCCCAGATACGTGACAGTTTCCATTCCAAACTTGCACTTGTCCCACTGAGCTGTAAGCCCATTCTGCTTGAGTACTGCCAGTACGTCCGCTAGCTTCTGGTCATGATCCTCCCTGGAGGTTCCCATCACCAAGATGTCGTCCTGGAAGAACTGGACTCCCTCCATCTTATTGAACAGCCGGTACATTAGCTTTTGAAAAACGGCTGCAGCAGAGGCAAGCCCGAACGGCATCCGCAAGAATTTGTAGCACCCAAACGGGGTTATGAACGATGTGAGGTGGTTGCACGATTTGTGAAGTGCAATCTGGTGGTATGCGGATGTCAAGTCCACTGTGGAGAACCACCTGGCACCCTTGGTCTTGGCCAGCATCTCGTTGATGCGGGGAAGGGGGAACCTGTCCACCACAATGTTCTTGTTGAGCTCTCTGAGGTCCACGCACAACTTCACTTTCCGGTTGGGCTTCTGCGCAACGACCAAGGGGGCCAACCATTCCGCGTTGTCAATGGCTTCGATTATCCCGTTGTCCTCCAACCTCTGCAGTTCCTCTTGTACCGCCTCTCTGGTGCGGAACGGAATATTTCGCACTCTGTGGGACACTGGTCGGGCTCCCTCTTTCAGGTTTATTTTGTGTGTAAACTTGGTTAACTTCCCTATATTGTCTCTGAAGACTTCAGGGAACTCCTCCTTCCACTGTCGTGCTCCCACTCCTGGGTCCTCCTCCATCATGAGCACTTGTACGCGTCCTCCCGGGTTCAATTTTATCCCTAGCTTTCCTTGGTCCCTCCATCCTAAGACTGACGGTCCCTTTTCTGCCACGTATAATTTCCCTTCGCACATTCTACCCTTGAACTCGAAGGTTAGGGGCAATACCCTACCATCGGTATGAGTTCCCCTGTAAATGTCACGGGATGGATGACCGTGGGACGCAACTGATACGTTGTAACCGGTGCAAAATCCTCTTCCCATATCTTCCTTCTTATGATCGTGTAGGGAGAACCTGAGTCTGCGACCATTGTGACTCCTACTCCCCCAATATTCATGTCGCATCTTGGTTTCTTGTCGACAGCACCGTCTATCCCCAATATCTGATCCTCTATCATCAGGATCTGTTCGTCTTCCTACAGGCTTTCGGCCTCATCTTCCTTGCCTGTCTCCTGTGCCACATACTTCACCAGTTGCCTCGGTGATTTCCTTCGGCATACCCTCTCGTAATGACCCATCAGGCCACAGTACGTACATTTAGCACGAAACGCCGGGCATCCTTTGTCGTTGGCGGCATGTCTATTACTGCCGCATCTGTAGCATGTATTGGTGCTCCCTTGTCCCTGTACCTGCTGTTTCGTACCCCGGGCCGTGGACTTCCTGTATGTCCGCGCGTTGTGTTGCTCTGCAGCCACTTGTCCCTCGCGGCTCTTCCGCTCCTCTATCCTGCACACCGCCTGTTCTGGAAGGCAGTCTCTCTTAGCCGCCTCTGCACACCTCTTAGACATTTCTGCCTTCTTCACCATGGCCACCACCGTCTTAAGGGGTGCGTCTCCGTTAGCCCACAGCTTTTCCTGGATGGAAGTGTTCACTGTATGCATAATTATTTGGTCCCTGATCAACTCTTCCTGGAAGGTCCCAAATTTGCACGTCAGGGCCAGCTTCTGTAACGCCGCCACATACTCGTCGACCGTCTCCCCTTTGTGCTGCGCTCTGTGGTAGAAATTGTACCTGTCGATGGCTGTGCACACCGCCGGGCGGAAATGGGCGTCCAGATCGTCTATCGCGTGTTGAAACACGTCATCGTCCCCTACGGGCCGCGCTTCCTTCACCAGGTCGTCGTATACCCTCTGTCCCGCTGGGCCCAGATGATGTAGGAGTATCCTCTTCCTGCGCGAGCTCGTGAATTCCGCTTCGCCCTCCTCCTCTAGAGCGAACAGGTAGTTCATGAAATACCGTTTCCAGTCCTCCCACGGCATCTCCGGGACCCCCACTTTGGTCAGGAAGGGTACTGGGTTCGGCAAAGAGGACGATAAGGCACTCATCTTGCCTCCGGCCCCCCTTCGCCGCGTACCTGGACTCGAAACACTCGATGCGCTGGTACCGCTGGAGCCCCCTTCGCCCGGGTCGTCGTCCTGGCCGGACTGTCTGCTTCCCGCGTTTCTTCCTGCGACCCCTGCCAGGGTGTCTGGAGTTGCCTGGCCACGTGTACCCCGGTGGCGCTACTCTCCGCACTTCTGGGCAGCCTTGGACACCACCGCTGCTGTACTGGACCAGACTGGGGCTGGGACCCTTTTCGTCCTGCTGCGCCCCCTTGGCTGCCCTCCGTAACTCTGCCACGCTCCTGCACGAGTGGTGGTGACCTTGGACGCAGTCAGCTCACACCACGTGGATTACTTCTGGAGGCAGCGCTGGGCCGTTTCACCTCCTCGTCGCCATTGTAATGTTGTGCTCTCCCCTACGTTACTACACTCCCACAGAAGACGCTACACGTGTCTGAGGTTAAGGGAGTTTATTAACTAAATACAACCTCTGTGCAGGAGCGCCGGTTCGGAGCTCCGATCGCGTTTGAATCGGCGCGCCAATGCCGATTCCAAAATGGCCGCCGCCGGAAGTCCGCTGACGTCGCACGTAGTGTGCGCCGCAGACTAGACCGCTACACCACAGGGGCAGCTGGGGGATTGCATGCGGAGGGCGGTGGAGCCGTTGTCGGCCTGCCGATGCAAGGCAGGCAATGTGCACACCGGGGCGAGCGCGAGCCCTCCCGGTACGATGGAGAATTAATTGCAGCCAACTCTGGGTAACGGCTCCGCCCACGAGCGTTCCCGCGACACAAGTTTGGATTGTCAGCCTTTCCCCCTCTTTAGGCCATGGGATTGGTGTTTGCTGCACGGCAGCATACCCCACGTGACCTGCAGCATGGTGGTTAATGGCAGATTAGCGAGGTAAGCGTAGGACAACAGGGTGTGGGTGCACAAAGCCCCGTTCGGGATTGTTTGGGGCGTTCTTGTCCCTCGGGGAGGCCGCGGGAGGCCTTTTAACCGGGGAGCTAGTCCGAGTCTGGGCATTAGCTTCCAGCCTGTGATGCGGGACAAATCAAACAATCTCCCGGTGTTCTAAACGGTTTGAGATTGCCATTATTTGGGCAGAGACAGATCGGCTGACATCACAGTTTGGGCTTTCAATTGGAATAGAGACAAGCAGTGCCAATGCGTAGGGAGTGCTTGCCCAAGTCCGAGTTGATGGTGTTGCTTCATCCTGGCTCTGTTTAGGGAGCAGCTACATTAGCTTTAGTGTCGGTTGGGAAAACCTTCATTTCCAGTCAGTTGCAGCTTCGAAAGTTGGAGTATAATGTGCAAGCTAAAGGACTGTCCTTTCATGCACCGGTTCTCATCATCGTCTGATCGCTTTAGGCTTTCATCTCCTTTACTTCATTATGCTCATGAAAGTGTCTCTCAAATCGGTGTATTAACACTTGTTACACAGAATTTATGGAATGTCACCTTTTGCAACCCTTTACTTCGGCAGCTATCTTCAATGTTTGATCCCTTTCCCTGACAGTGCCATCCACAGCTGAATGACTGCCACAGTCAACAGCAGTTACAAATTACGCGAGCAGTAAGAAGCGATCATACGAATGTTCAGCAGCAATAGCAGCCAACATTTTGTATCGGGGAGTCGGTGCTTCCCCCCCAGTAGCCAAAGGCAAATGCAGCATTGCAGCTTACCCTGTAAACGGGTAAAAACAATGTTCGTGGCAGGGATGATGTACTTGCTGCATCATAAGCAATATTGTCTGTCAGCGCGCTCAAGTGAAAGTTGCAATATTAGTTACAAGCTCTGTTGCTGCTTATTTATCTTATGCAACTAACAACCATTGGCAAAGCCAACAACCCTGACGTGTCGGGTATGATGTTCTTGCGGGATCATGTATCCGCATGCAATGACAGAAACAGCAAATTACCAGTCTGGAGGCACATCACCTAGGCACAGAATAGCTCCCTCAAGCACAGGGGGGACGGGTGCAGGTACTCCGGGGGTGTCACCAGGGCAGGTTTACACGAGGTTTTATGGTTGCAACTACACAAGAGGGGACACCGGGTGCATCACTCTTGTGTGGTCACGGTGTGCAAGCACACGCGAGGTGTCTCGGCCCGCATGCAAGGCAGGTCTCCTGGTAATAGGACCAGCAGGACTGGGGCATCTTAAGTTAAATATTCATAAATAATAATATTCCAGTAAGGCAAGGCTTTCATTTGATTTAACAGAAGTGCCAGGGCGCTCGTCGAGTGCCATTGACAGTACGTGCGATGACTCCGTTTTCGAGCCCCCCCTCTTTTTCAATCAGCGCCATCTTGGGCAGCGGGCACATGTCTCATTTATTTCCAATTATTTTCAGTAGGGGCAGGGTGCTTTGTGCAATCAGTGTATTGTACTGTGAGAAGTATATCGGCTAAACTACAAGGGGGGACAGATGGTGCCCTGTGGGCATGGTATCGGTGGGTGAGCACGCTGGTCCCTGAGGACATGAAGGGGTTTGGCCGTCTGGGGCGGGGCCTGCACAGACTTAAAACTGGAGGTGAGTCCAGGCTTCCCACTTGACCCAACTGGGTGATCACAGGCTTTAGCATTTCAGCTCGCTTCCTTGTGTTCTCCACACGTGGGAGTGCTCTCATGCGAGTCGATTCAGCAGACGGCAGTGTCGCTCTAGACCTCATGTAGGATACAGATGCAGTTAGGTCTCAGTTCACTGGTAGGATGTTCACTACAGTAATGAAATACAGCGGATGATGCAAATGCCCATAGCTACCACATTTACAGATTGGGACGTGTTACTGGGTTGCCTTGCCAGGACAGTGACACACACTTTATTTGAACTGGAGCCTCAGTAAAGGTATGATGGAATCGCAAACTGGTACAGGGGACTCTCCTCTCCAAACACGCTGCGGGGGCATTATGTTGGCAGGGCGGTGACTGCCAGGCAAGGGCATCAAGGGGCGGTATTGGCAACAGGGTCAGTTGCAGATTGAACTGCGTAGGTTGTCACTCAGCGAAAGGGTGCGGTGGTGCCACAGTGGGCACAATTCATATCATTCCCAAACCAGGTCAGGAGTGCACACTCGTACACAACAGCACATGCGGTAATATTAGCAGTTGACCTTGGTAGAAACCCTTTTGGGGGGCCTCTGTTTGGATCAGCGCTGAATTTGAGACAGTCCAGCTCTTTCGTGCCCACGTTGGGAATAGCACTACAGGGCACGGGCAATCTCTTCCAATTTCTAATGTGTAACACAGCAGCAGCTCACTAATAATAATGAAAATAATAGGTGAGTCTGCCAACTAAAAGAAACCTTTTTAGTGATGTCGTAAGGGTGGAACACATGACCCAAGCGGCGCATGGCGAACCTTTGCAGGGGGGCTTACTGAGCTCGGGATGTGAATGCTGTGGGTCGGAAGTGCGACCATTGGTGGTAGTTTCTCTCTCACAGGTTGAGAAGAAGAATAAGAGACTTGTACTTGGTTGGTGCCAATTTGATAAGGGACTGTGTTCTCCGCAAGCGCATGTTCCACCTGGCCAGAATTGTTGCATTTTCAGTATACTACTACACCAAAGCCATATTAGGGCTGTTCGCCTGGTTGGTGTCCTGTGCCAGAGAAGGGCAGATTCGGGCCTCCCATCCCCGGGCAGGGGAGGGCAGTGCTCTCTCTAGGTGCAGCCATTTGGGGGGCCTTTGGGGTGCATCTTGATGATGGCACCATGGGTCAGCGAGTGGGTGCTCAGTATGAGGTGAAACCGGCACATGCCAGTTCCCCCCTCAGCGCAAGGTGTGTACATCACGCAAGGCTTTTAGTTTGGAGGCGCCCATCTCCAGTACTTACGGTGCCAGGCGGTCAGACCGACTGTGTATATGTAGGATATTCTGCCCAATCTGAGCTACTTCAGTCTCATACCATTCCAGGCACTTTGACTCCCAAAGTATCGTATATAGGTTACCGTCTCACACACGCACACTCCAAGCTCTGGAATATATCTATAGCAGCCTTATCCCTTGGTCGTCTTAGTTTCTTGTTGGCCTATTCGGCTTACTTACTAATATCGGTTTGTCTCCCTCATCCTAAGGGTTTGATTGCTAGCAAGGAAGTGTAATTCATAGTCTTTTATATGTCACTCATAGTGCACTGGAATGATGGAAATGTCACATTTAGCAGTTGCAACCTTGGCAGCCGTGGTTGGGGCGGCTAGCTCTTGGTTGGCTAGGCAAGGAAGCTATAATTGTGGCTTATCTATCTTATGCAACTAAGAAGCATTGTCAAAGCCAACAGATGGGCTTGTTGTAGGGTAGTGCTCCTTTTGTAGTAATATAGGGAGGCAATGACCTAGCGGCTAAATACCAGGCAATATGCAGCACATTGCCTGAGCGAGCTGAGTAGCCCTGCAGATTAGTTGGGCCTGCACGAGCCACAAATAAAGCTTCTACTTCCTGGCCACGCTGAGACATTTACATCGGTTATATCACAGCATCGCCAGTTTCTATACTCAGGCCCGTTTGCACTATGGTGACGCATCATCAATTTGCACAGATTTTGGGCCTGCATTAGCCACACAGACCTCCTCCAGTCTAACCCCACTAAGACCATTCAGCTCTGGGCAAAGTTCACCTGAGATGCCAGGCAACAATGCCATATGGGGGCCTTTGTGGTTTTAGGCAAGTATCCAGAGGCACCGAAGCCAGTAGTACTAGCTTACAGGTTTATGTATTTGGTGGATACATCTGGACAATGGCCATCAGCTCATCTGTGCATCATTCTCCCTCAAGAGAGCAGGCATTATTTGAAGCCCCCATCCATCGAAGGCACATATTTAATTTTATGACACTCTTGATCTGATAAAGTAGCACGGATAGGGAGCAGAGTAGTCGGACAGCGTTTGTGGCTCGACACACAAATCATGGCAGGGCACACATGGGGGGATGCACAATAGACACACAGTCACACAAATCATGGCAGGGCACACATGGGGGGATGCACAATAGACACACAGTCACACAAACCAGAGGGACACCATTCAGTTGTTCGACACTTTTCAACAACAGAACTGCCTGCGCAAATGTCTGGTCGATGCAGCAGAGTAGATGCACTCTGTATACAAGGGCATGCTACCAGTTGCTCAGGGGAGACAAAACACCCGCCCTATAGCCGGGGAGCCAGGCATTTGCAGAAGTTGCCATTTAAATAGTGGGTTGCGGTGGACAAGCTGGGGGGAACATGGGGTCATAGCATAAGTTGGCTACAATGAGTGAGGAATGATTGTTTGGCGTTCCCTCTGCTCGAGAAAGGGCAGGTATTCGTACATGTTGTTTCCCCCTCCTATACGTCAGTTACACGAGGACACCAGTGCTTAATGTCGCCTATCCCATGGCAGGATAGTCACCAAGGGGTGGACAGGCCATTGGCATGCCCTACCAGGACATGGATAGCCACTCACACTACCCGGAGCCTCTAGGGAGGATATATGTTGGAAACACAGACTGGGTTGCGCTGGGCCCATTACCCCTCACCAAAGTTGCGAGGGGCATCGTGCTGTCAGGTGTCTTTGAGGGATGGGCGAGGGCATTAAAGGGCCGTAGTGCATGACACAGCATTTGCAGGGATGCAGAAGGATCCCAGCGGATCCACCAAAGGGACTGCAGCGAAGCACGTGACACAGAACCTGGTAGCCTGACACCACTACTGGTGTAAGTATCAAGGGTCACAGGTGGATAGCAGGGACGGGGCATCTGTGACCGGTTGAAGGTTCAGCAAGCAGGGTGGGCTGAGTAAGTTGTCAGTCCACGAAAGGGTGCAGTGTCTATTAACGAGTACCATTCACATATTCCCTCAAACCTGTTTTGACACCATTACTATGTTCACCAGGGAGCAATCCTAAAGAACTGTGAAATGTTCTGGTCAGTGGGGCGAAGTTAGGCACCCTAGAAGGAGACCACGAAGGCCACATGTGCAAATTAGCAACCAGTTGGGGACAGGTGAACTTTTGTGGTCTGTAATCACCCCCAGCTCTCGTGGCAGGGAGCTCGGTTGAGGGAGGCGATGGAGCCTGCGCGCAGAAGGGTCATCTGCACTATGCGTTTATTCACTGAGCAGAGGGGATTTGGCTTCCTTAGACATGGGTTGCTACACGCCAAATTCACAGGGTGCTTTGAGGACAATGGGGAACATCTGTCCAGTTAAGCATGGACCTATCCTTGCTGGATAGGGGGAGAGGCACCATAAATAGCTAAAGATAAGGCCGCTACTTTGGGCAAAAGGACACTGCTTCAAAACATTAAGGCCAAATTTTGCAATTTGAGCAACCAGTAGGGGACCTGGGAACTGTGGTGGTCCGAGATCACTCCCCGGCTCCTGTGGCAGGGAGCCCGAGCTGAGGAGGCAATGGAGGTGCGCGCAGGAGAGTCAGATGCGCGATGCGTAAGTTCACCAAACAAAGGGGGTTTGGAATCATAAGAAATGTTTTGGTTCATGCTAAATCCACAGGGTGTTTCGTGGACGATAGGATACTTCTCTCCAGAATAGGCATGGACTTGTTCCTCCTGGACCTGGGGAGGCCCTGGAAATAGTGGGATGTAAGTAGGAGCGCCAGCCTTGGTGGGGGGCCCTGGCTGCGACGGTCGCCACACCCAGGGCTGTGGCGGAGTTACATGGCGATCCAGAGGCGGAAAGGTACTCAGGGGTACCCTCTTCAGGAGCACAAAGGGTGCTGAGGCCGAATATCCCCAGGAAGTCTGTGCGGTGGACCCCGGGAGGCTCCTTCCGGGTACATTATGGGTCCTGCGCCGCCGTCCCGCCAGCTTTGTGCCAGAGGTTTGACCTGACACCAGTTCTGATTATACCACGGCGCATGCGCTCCATGTTTAGACGAGGAAAAAGATTTAAAAGAAGCAACCTTATCAAGCGCCGAGTTTAAAGCGCTATGATAGTGTAGTAGCCCTTGGCCCATGTCTGAATCTGCGGCGAAGTAGTAAACTCATAGGGGCTTATTTACAAGCCTCTTGCGCCACTTTTGCGTCATTTTTAACATGGGAAAAATGACGCAAAAGTGGCGCAAGGGGCTCGTAAATCTGCCCCATACTCCTTGGCAAGAGTCAGGAGCACATGGACGCCAATGTCTTGATGCTTTTATTGTTTCTGCTTCGTTCATCCCTCTTTTCTTAGGAATCTGGAAATAGATGAGAGAATGATCCTTCGAGAGTAAAGGTCTTGGGGGTTCGCTGGTCAGGGATGCAGAGTTTGTAAAGATTAAATCCAAGGTAGGCCCCACGATGAGTCAGGCCACTGACTCTCGGGTACGCGCCAAGCGTGGCGGGATCAGAAGTAAGCATTAAGGACTCCTCCCTGTGCCAATCAGTCTCCAAGCAGAGAACTTGTTGAGATGCCGGGACATGGATTGCAGTGTATTCAGTGAGGCACTAACGGAACTCTTTTGGGCCCCCAGGGGGCGCTCCACTGAGCACCTTTCCAGCAGTTCTTGGGGAGAGTTCGAGCTGAAAGATACAAATCTCTGCCCAGTCGGCGTGGAGGGGGTCTATGAGAGAGAACTTAAGAGAATCTTTAAAAACTGTGGCTTTCCGCCTCCGAGTCCTGTCCTGCCGTCTCTGCCCTGTCTAAGCATGCGGTGGTTGTCCACGAGAGTCAGAGAAATGGCTGGTCGGGTGGTGGAATTCAGCCAGGTTTCGGTAGGGAATCTGACCTCAGGAGACAGTGAAGAACACATGTCCCAGAGTTCATCCCATGCTTTGGCAGAGACCTAACATCACAGAGAAGGCTCTCAAAGCATTGGGGAGCCTGTGTCTGGGAGTGAGAAGGGCAACTGTGTCTGTGATTGTTGGCCGGCAGTGTCGATGTGCGCATGTTACTTGGTGTATTCTGAAGACAATGGAATTTGCAATTTCTGCAGGCAACAGGCCTACTAACATAAGATGAAAAGGGCCACTGCGTAGGGTTCCAGGAGGAGCATAGGGCAATGCTCCGACTGCCAGACTGGCGGAGGCAGTCCATCGTCCAACACATTACGACTTTGAAAGTGCTTGCAGCAGAGAATCACTGGCTGCACCAGGGAATCGTCGTTCGCTGTTGGTGGCGCAGCTGCGACACAATGTACGATGTTCGGCTGGATTGGTGCAGCCCCGTTGAGCATGTTACAAGTTCCACCACCGCCAGCCATATCACGGCAGGATCTCGGCCATGAAAGGGCTGGCAGTGGAGGAACAAAAGGGGACCAGTAACCCCCCCCCCCATGGGGCTACATTCAGGGGGGCACAACATGTGCCCCCCTGTCCGTAGTCCCCCAAAGTCGTAGCACAGAACAGACATCAACGTCCATGCTTTGCTGGATCTTTTTCGCCGTTCGCATTGCGGTGTCTGTTTTCCAGTCACCACCATGGGAAAGGCGAAGGACTGCCCGCCGTACACAAGTTCAACTAGTAATATGGCAGGCAGGCGGTCCTTGCGCGGGTTTCGCCAAGTTGTGCCACGGGAGAGCCGGTGCAACGGCGCCAAACTCGTAATCAGCCCCCTAGACTCTTTACAGATTGGCAATGAGGCCCTTACTGTGGCAAAATCACAGATGTATCTAGAGCAGCAGCTGGCCATGCCAAGAAAAGAGTGCCACGTGTGGACATTGGTGGGCGTTGGAGGGCCGACAAAGCCTGCACTTCAGCCAGATCTGGAGTCATTCCCCCATCAGAGATCTCAGACTTCTCTGCTTTCAAAGTGAGAGCGCATCAGCAAGCAAACGGCACACGTGTGTAAGAGCTTTATCATGTTCCTTTCATGTGGCACTAAAGGCCAATATATCACCGCTGTCATCGAAAGCATGCGTGGCGGGCAGTATTTTGCGGCAAAGGACATTTTGGCAATGGTTCCTTTTCAACACCTGACGCGCTCTGTGTCCGTGTCTACACAGGCCGAGAGGAGGGAGCCACAACACTGCCTCTTATCTCTTTAAAGAAGATATCTAAAGGACCCACTCCTCACCCTTCCAAGCCCACAGGTTCTCACCAGGACCCCACCCTCTCCACCCCTCCACCCCCACCAGTCCTCGCCAGGACCCCACCTTTCCACCCCTCCACCCCCACTGGTCCTAACCAGAAATCTCCCCACCCCTCCACCCCTCATGGTCCTCGCTAGGATCCCCCCACCCCACCTTCTCCCCCCAGTGCTCAACAGGACCCCTCCTCCCCGCCTCTCCCCCCCAACACTGCTCCTCACCTTCTTTTCAAACTCCTGTCCCTGCTGCACATCGCGGGGGTAGCCATCGATGAGGAACCCGGAGGACTCGTTGGCCTTGGCCATCATTGCGTCTTTCAGCATTTCCAGCACCATGTCCTGTGGAAAGAGGAGGTGAAGAGGTGGTCACAGGGCTGAAGGGAGATAGAGGGAGGGAGAGAGTGGAGAGAGAGAGTGAAGGATTGAGGGAGAGAGAGAAAGAGAGAGAGAGAGCGGAGGAGTGAAAGAGAGAGAAACTGTAAACGAGAAAGAGAGAAAGAGAGAGCGAAGGAGAAAGAGGGAGAGAGAGTGGAGGAGTGAGAGAGAAAGCAAGAGAGAGAGAGAGTGAAGAAGAGAGAGAGGGAGAGAAAGAAAGGGAGAGAGAGAGAGAGAAAGAGAAAGAGAGAGAGAGAGGAGAGAGAGAGAGAAAGAGAGAGAGAGAGAGAGATAGAGAGAGAAAGTGAGAGAGAGAAAGAGAGCGAGAGAGAGGAGAGAGAGAAAGAGAGTGAAGAAGAGAGAAAGAGAGAGGGAGAGAGAGAGAGAGGGAAAGGGAGAGAGAGAGATAGCGAGAAAGAGAAAGAGAGAGAGAGAAGGAGAGAGATAGAAAGAGAGAGAGAGAGAGGGAGAGAAGAAGAGAGAGATAGAGAGAGAAAGTGAGAGAGAGAAAGAGAGTGAGAGAGAGGAGAGAGAGAGAAGGAGAGAGAAAGAGTGATGAAGAGAGGGAGAGAGGGAAAGCAAGAGAGAGAGAGAGGGAGAAAGAGGGGAGAGAGTGCGAAGGAGTCAGAGAGAGAGAGTGGGGAAAGATAGAGAGGGTGAGATGGAGGGAAAGAGAGATAGAGAGTGAGAAAGGGGGCAGAGAGGGCGAGAGAGAGGCAAGAGGAAGAATGAGGGAGAGAAAGAGGAAAGATAGAGAGGGGAGATGGAGGGAAACAGATAGCGAGAGAGAAAGGAGAGAGAGGAAGAGAGGGAGAAAGAGGGGGATGGAGGGGGAGAGAGAGAAAGGGAGAGAGAGAAAGAGAGAGAGGGGAGGTGTGAGAGAGAGTAGAGAGAGGTGTAGAGAGAAAGGGAGGGGAGAGAAAAAGAAGAGAGAAGAGCGAGAGGTGTGGGGAGAGAGAGGGGGCGAGAGAGAGAAGGGGAGAGAGTGTGAAAGAAATAGGGAGCGCGGGAGAAGGAGAGGGAGAGAGTGTGAGAGAAAGAGGGAGAGAGGGAGGAGACAGATAGAGGGAAAGTGTAGGAAAGGGCCTCTTTTGACATGGTTAGCCCCCACTTCTTGCCTGCACCAGCTCCCTGCTAACCTGCTCCCAGGGCCAGGTGTCCTTTCTTTATAATTGTACCACAATAGCTTCCCCTGCAAGGCCCCAGTATATGGTCCCGAGGGTATGTGGACAGAAGATGGTCCCCTGGGGACCCCTCACTTGCACCAGGCAGTGGTACTATCGCAGGCTGCATGCCCAGGTGCAGGACATACCGAAGAGTCGACATGGAACACCCCGTGTGCCACGGCTCCCTTACACGGCATGAGATGTAGGCACAGGCGTTGAGACAAAATATCAAAACTAAAATATCGTCCTACCAAAATTTTGTGATATGGAAATATCGTCTACAAGAATATTGATTTTAAAGTAAGTATTATCGATTTTGAAAATATCAAAGTCATTAATACCATTTACAAAAATATAGTTGATAATAATATAGGGGCCGATTACGATGGCAAAGGCTGCAACGATTTTCCCCCGCCACATTACGATGGCGGAGGGAATTGGTCTGCGCCTGTGGTGGAAGCAAAGACCCCCCGCCATGGTTCCACCACAGGCAATCGCAGACCGTCATGCAACAGTAAAATGGTGGCGGTGCCTAGCAGGCACCGTCGGCCAAATTACTATGCGGGCTGAAGCGAGCCTTTCCCTGCTACGATGGCAGGCGGACTCAAGTCTGCCCGCCATCGTAATCGGCCCCATAGTTTTTTAATTATTATGTATTTTAGTATTTTTAAATATATGTGATGTATATTTTTGTTTAATAATTTTTTTTGTTTTTTAATATAGTTGTTACATTATTCGTAGTTATTAAATTAATTGTAATTATTATTTGTGGTTTTTAGAACAGTAGTGGATTGTGGATTTATAGGGGTACAGGGTGGATAGTAATTTAATTAAAATTAATTAATGATTAGTTTTGAATTAATAATAACTGTTAATTTATAAATGTTAATTGAGCAATTAATATTTTATTTGTATTTTATTTTACTACATGTGTGTTATGGATGTATAGGGGTACAGGGTGGGGATTAAACTTATTAATTATAAGTAATTTTATTTTGTTTTATTTAATAATAATTATTTATTTGATAATTAATTATGTTAATTGTCCAGTTACATGTTTAACTTACATTTTGGGTGTGGGTTGTGAACAGGTATAAGGTGGGGGTAAATTAATTTAAATTAATTAATAATTAATTTGTAATTGATATTAACTATGATAGTTGTGTAATTAATTTTTTGTTAATTTAATTTTATGAGCATGTTGTGTGTTTTGTAGGCATATATTGTGGGGAGTTATTTAATTATAATTAAATAATGATTAATTGGTAATTAATGCTAATTAGTACAATAATAAATATTTATGTTAATAGTGTAAACAATTTGTTTTTTAACCCCTTCCCTACTAAGCCTTTCCCCCTGCCTCCCCAAAGCCTTTTTTTGGCTATTTGGGGTAGTTTGCGCGTACGTCTCTGTAACTTTTTGACCACATAAGGTATCCACCCCAAATTTGAGTCCTTTTCTTCCAACATCATGGGGATTCTAAAGGTACCCAGGGTTTGTGGATTCCCCTGTAGGGGACCCAGAAATTAGCCAAAATACAGCAACACTGTTTTTTTCTTTTTGAAAAATGGGACATACGGGCTGAAAGCGTCTGGGTTTTTCCCTGCAAATGGTATCAACAAAGGGTTTGTGGGGCTGAAATCACAATTTTCATAGCTTTCAGGGACTGACAGACTTTTGTCACAAAACGAAAAAAATGTACGCAGTTTTGGCATTTTTCTGGGACATAGCCTATTTTTGCTATTTTTGTGCTTTCAACCTTCTTCCAGTTAATGGTAGAAATGGCTATGAGAGCAATAATGGATCCTGGAAAGCTACACATTTTAGAAAATTAGACACAATTCTGAATTCAGCAAGGGGTCATTTGTGTAGATCCTTCAAGGATCTCTTTATAGAAGCTAACAGTTGAATATAGGAAAAATTGAAAATGAATTGGAAAAAAACAGCCATTTGTGACAACGTTTTCACCTGTAACTTCTTCTAAGTATGACAGATTTTTGTAATCAATATACCGTTACATCCGCTGGACCTTTCTGGTTGTGGGGACATATAGGACTTGGAGGTTCACCAAGAGCCCGACGAGCCCAGAGCCAAAAACTGAGCAGCGTCTTGCAATGTTTTTATATTATGTACTAGGCCTGGGCGGTAAATTCCGTTCCGCTCGCGGAATTTGGGTCATTTTGCGTACCGCGGAGAACGCGGAATTGCCCAAAATTCTGCGTTCCGCGGCTTAGCGGAATTTTTTGCTTGTTTGCATTCTCAAACTGCGTGTTCGCGAGATATTTCCCCACGAGCACGTAAACAGCGTTCGCGAACAGAAAAAAAGCATCGTGAGCAAGCAATTCCGCGTGTTTTCGCGGAATTTCGGCATGTTCGCGGACATTTTTTACCGGAGCTTTGTGTAGCGCGGCTATGCATATTCCGCCCACCCCTATTATGTACCGGGTATATAGCAAAATTATTTGCGAAAACATATATAGTGAAAAATCGGGATGAAAGACACCTATGTATTTCTGAAATTGGAACAAAATATAGAGTTTAGAAACAGTAGATATTTGCACATTTCTGAAATTGGGAATACTCATACTAGCATGAGAATTATAGGACATTTTTCAATGTGACTTCTTTTTTACACATTTTCTTTCATTTGGATGGCAGAAATAGATCGGAAGTCAATAGGTAATAACAGTTGCTCTACAATTCTGTGTTACCCTAAGTCTCCCAATAAAAATGGTACCTCACTTGTGTGGGTAGGCATAGTGCCTGCGAAAGGAGAAAGCCCAAAACACAACATGCACACACTTCATTTTTACAGTGAAAACTGACCCTTTTTTTGCATAGTGCCTAGCTGTAGATTTTGAACCCTAGCTCTGCCGGCACCTAGGGAAACCTAAAAAACCTATACATTCTTTAAAACTAGACACCCAGGGGAATCCAGAATGCGGTGACAGGTCATTTTCGGATACATACCCAGAATACCATGCAAACCTCAAATTTGTATGAAAAATTCAAAATATTCTCAAATTTATGTGTGGGAAAGTTGTAGGATGAGATCACTGGGCTGACACAAATTTAACTACCACCCAGCATTCCCCCAGGTCTCCCGATAAAAATGGTACCTCACTCTTGTGGCTGGGTCAAGTACCCGCGACAGGCAAGGGCCCAAAACTTATTGTGGAGACATCAAAATTACCTATCACAAAATCTGCTTTTGCAAGGGGTGGTCACATGAGTTTTTGGTCCAGGGCTTGGCGGCCATCTTGGGAAACTACCAAACCCACACATTTCTGAAAACTAGACACCCGGGGGAGTCCAGCGAGGAATGGCTTTTCCGACCCAGAATCCCCTGCAAACCTAAACTTTTGCTGAAAAAACACATTTTCCACATATTTATCCGTGGAATCACCGTGCCGGCACAAATGTCTTACCCTACAGCGTTCCCCTCAGTCTCCCGAGTAAAATGATACCTTACTTGTGTGGGTGGGACAAGGGCCTGTGACTGGGAAGAGCCAAAAACATAGGGATTAGGGTATAGCACCGAGAATTCTAAGCGCTACATTTAAAAAAAATATATGTTTTTACCCAATTCTGCATTGGACACCCACACAGGAGAGCACGTTAGTAGCAAAGAAGAGATAGATGGAGAGCACGGGAGGAGCGTGGAAGAGAGAGAGGACGAGCATGGGAGGAGCCTGGAAAAGAGAGGCGCGAGCACAGCAGGAGCATAGAAGAGAGAGGAGAGCAAGGGAGGATCAAGGAAGAGAGTGATGGAGATCAAAGAGGTGAGCACGGAAGAGAGAGAGGGCGAGCACAGCAGGAGCGTGGAATAGAGAGAGGAGAGCACTGAAGAAGTGTGGAAGGAACGATGGAGAGCACAGGGGCGTGGAACAGAGAGAGGAAAACACTGAAGGAGTGTTGAGGAGAGATTTGAGCACGGGAGGAGAATGGAAGAGAGAGGGAGAGAGATGCCACAGCAGAAATTATGTAGAGACAGTCAATGGAGAAGTAGGAAAAGAGAGAGAATCAGAAGCCAAGGGAGAAAAGGCTACAGGAACCAGGAAAGGAGGCAGGGGGGTACAACACGGGGGGAGAGGCAGCAGCAGGAGGAGGGAAGAGACGAGGGAGAAGAGGGTGAAGGAGCAGGAAACAGAGGAGGGACAAGAGGGACCAAAAGAGAAGAATTGTCCTTTGGAAGGCCTAAGGGACTGAGGGCCTCCGACAGACAGACAGATCTGAGGAGAGGTCAGGCTCAAGGGCCCTCTTATGCTTCACAGAGAAGTGGTGGTGAGGGGGGCCGCTTACCCCTTCTGATGACACCACTGACCCCCCAGGGGACACTGCAGTCTTTCCGGTGATGTTGGGTGGCCACCAAGTCACCAGAAGGAGCATTGTGGGGGGGCTCCTGTTGCCTGTTTCTCATACAGGACAGCCCCCATCATCCCAAAAATGAAAAGCGGCTCCCTGGGGTACCCCCCCCATTTGACCAGCCCTGGCTAGGTCCAGTGCCCCTGTGACCACTCAGAAGCATACGCTTGCTGGCGTTTCGGCACGCACTCATTATTTCAGGTCTTCATCAGGACAAAAGTTTTGGTTTCACTAAACTGACACAACGCATTTTCACTTTGAAATGTTTCCAGGGACTCCAGTTGATTTCCAGACACCCTTTCCCCTCCCCCGCCTCACTTCTCTTCCCACCACCACTCTCCAAGTCCATCTCTCACCAATGGCACCAGCTCTCCCTTCTCCATAATGGCTGCCGCTTTCTTGCCCCTCTCGGAGCCGGCCTTGACCTCTGCCCTGAGGAGGTCACCGCTGGACAGGTGGGTGTAGCCGTACTTGGCCACGATCTTTTCACACTGAGTTCCCTTCCCGGAGCCGGGTCCACCTGGAGGAAGGAGGAAGATAAACACAAGAGTGAGGTGGATCACGGTAGAAGGCCTTGTGCTGTCGGGTGGGCTGTGTGCAGGGTGCAACCTGGGTATGGGACCGCACTGACACATCACTGACCATGCCACAGCACTGACCATGCAACAGCACTGATCCTGGCACAGCATTGACCATGCCACAGCACTGACCCTGCAACAGCACTGACCCACTTATCCATCTGTCAAACTTACCCTGTAACAGCACTCCTTCCTGCCACAGCACTGATCATCCCACAGCACTGACCCTGACTCAGCACTGACCTTGCCACAGCACACAGCACTGACCATGCAACAGCACTGACCCTGACACAACACTGCCCATGCAACAGCAATGAACACATAAAATACATCCTTTGGTCTGACAGAGATGAGTCGGCTGGTTTAACGAAAAGAGTTTGTTTTATATATGTTTATCCTAAGTAGCTGAGAGTAGTTTGGCCGGACAGGTCTGTAAACAATTTTAGATCTGCTCTTGCAGTGGGTCATTGTCCTATAGATGGACAACCAGTGAGAGAACTCCGCCTTAACCCCCATAAACCTAAGTACACAGCATACAGGGATGAACCTGGGGCCCAGAGTTACTGAGGGCTCGTTTTGTCATTGTGTCATGTAAGGCGATGCAAGCCCTTCTGTCACACACAGCCACCTGGCATGGCTCTGCGTGGCTTACTCAATCCGGAGCAGCGCAAGGCGACGCACGTCGCAGCCTTGCATTCCTCTGTGTAGGAAAGTGTTCCATGTGTGGAGTGTCGGTGTTCCCACGCATCCACCCATGTTTGTTGGTGAATTCCTCCATTTTCTGACACGAGTAATCCTGGAAATGCCTCAAAATGCTGCAGCTTCCCAGGAGAGGCGCAACAAGGACAAATATGTTTATTTCTCATTGTTTGTGCTCATTTTACATGTCCTGCATTCTTCAGAACTCACAGAGAAAAATCCTCAGGGGATTGTTTTTGTGCAGGATGGTAACGCAGGCCCCCGTGCACCCATGGTGCAAGGGTATCAGCACTGGTGCTTGGCACCCATGGGGCAAGGGTATCAGCACTGGTGCTTGGCACCCATGGTGCAAGGGTATCAGCACTGGCGCTTGGCACCCACGGTGCAAGGGTATCAGCACTGGTGCTTGGCACCCATGGTGCAAGGGTATCAGCACTGGTGCTTGGCACCCATGGTGCAAGGGTATCAGCACCGGCGCTTGGCACCCATGGTGCAAGGGTATCAGCACTGGCGCTTGGCACCCACGGTGCAAGGGTATCAGCACTGGTGCTTGGCACCCATGGTGCAAGGGTATCAGCACCGGCGCTTGGCACCCACGGTGCAAGGGTATCAGCACTGGCGCTTGGCACCCATGGTGCAAGGGTATCAGCACCGGCGCTTGGCACCCACGGTGCAAGGGTATCAGCACTGGCGCTTGGCACCCATGGTGCAAGGGTATCAGCACTGGTGCTTGGCACCCATGGTGCAAGGGTATCAGCACCGGCGCTTGGCACCCATGGTGCAAGGGTATCAGCACTGGTGCTTGGCACCCACGGTGCAAGGGTATCAGCACTGGCGCTTGGCACCCACGGTGCAAGGGTATCAGCACCGGCGCTTGGCACCCACGGTGCAAGGGTATGAACACCGGCGCTTGGCACCCATGGTGCAAGGGTATGAACACTGGCGCTTGGCACCCGTGGTGCAAGGGTATCAGCACTGGCGCTTGGCACCCATGGTGTAAGGGTATGAGCACTGGCGCTTGGCACCCATGGTGCAAGGGTATGAGCACTGGCGCTTGGCACTCTTGGTGCAAGGGTATCAGCACTGGTGCTTGGCACCTGTGGTGCAACGGTATCAGCACCGGCGCTTGGCACCCACGGTGCAAGGGTATCAGCACTGGTGCTTGGCACCCATGGTGCAAAGGTATCAGCACTGGCGCTTGGCACCCGCGGTGCAACGGTATCAGCACTGGCGCTTGGCACCCACGGTGCAACGGTATCAGCACTGGCGCTTGGCACCCGTGGTGCAAGGGTATCAGCACTGGCGCTTGGCACCCATGGCGCAAGGGTATCACCACTGGCGCTTGGCACCCGCGCTGCAAGGGTATCACCACTGGCGCTTGGCAGCCGCGGTGCAAGGGTATCACCACTGGTGCTTGGCACCCACGGTGCAAGCGTATCAGCACTGGTGCTTGGCACCCATGGTGCAAGGGTATCAGCACCGGCGCTTGGCACCCGTGGTGCAACGGTATCAGCACTGGCGCTTGGCACCCACGGTGCAAGGGTATCAGCACTGGTGCTTGGCACCCACGGTGTAAGGGTATCAGCACTGGCGCTTGGCACCCATGGTGCAAGGGTATCAGCACTGGCACTTGGTACCCACGGCGCAAGGGTATCACCACTGGCGCTTGGCACCCGCGGTGCAAGGGTATCACCACTGGTGCTTGGCACCCACGGTGCAAGCGTATCAGCACTGGCGCTTGGCAGACGCGGTGCAAGGGCATCAGCACTGGCGCTTGGCACCCACGGTGCAAGGGTATCAGCACTGGCGCTTGGCACCCACGGTGCAAGGGTATCAGCACTGGCGCTTGGCACCCGTGGTGCAAGGGTATCAGCACCGGCGCTTGGCACCCACGGTGCAAGGGTATCAGCACTGGTGCTTGGCACCCATGGTGCAAGGGTATCAGCACCGGCGCTTGGCACCCGTGGTGCAAGGGTATCAGCACCGGCGCTTGGCACCCATGGTGCAAGGGTATCAGCACTGGCGCTTGGCACCCATGGCGCAAGGGTATCACCACTGGCGCTTGGCACCCGCGCTGCAAGGGTATCACCACTGGCGCTTGGCAGCCGCAGTGCAAGGGTATCACCACTGGTGCTTGGCACCCACGGTGCAAGCGTATCAGCACTGGTGCTTGGCACCCATGGTGCAAGGGTATCAGCACCGGCGCTTGGCACCCGTGGTGCAACGGTATCAGCACTGGCGCTTGGCACCCACGGTGCAAGGGTATCAGCACTGGCGCTTGGCACCCGTGGTGCAAGGGTATCAGCACCGGCGCTTGGCACCCACGGTGCAAGCGTATCAGCACTGGCGCTTGGCAGACGCGGTGCAAGGGTATCAGCACTGGCGCTTGGCACCCGTGGTGCAAGGGCATCAGCACTGGCGCTTGGCACCCACGGTGCAAGGGTATCAGCACTGGCGCTTGGCACCCACGGTGCAAGGGTATCAGCACTGGCGCTTGGCACCCATGGTGCAAGGGTATCAGCACCGGCGCTTGGCACCCACGGTGCAAGGGTATCAGCACTGGGGCTTGGCACCCGTGGTGCAAGGGTATGAGCACTGGCGCTTGGCACCCGTGGTGCAAGGGTATCAGCACTGGCGCTTGGCACCCGTGGTGCAAGGGTATCAGCACTGGCGCTTGGCACCCGTGGTGCAAGGGTATCAGCACTGGCGCTTGGCACCCACGGTGCAAGGGTATCAGCACTGGCGCTTGGCACCCGTGGTGCAAGGGTATCAGCACTGGCGCTTGGCAGCCACAAGTGCGCCAGCGCAGCAGGGCAGAAATGCACTACTTCTTATAACTATGGCGCATCCTGCCCTTTCCACTGCGCTGCATTGAACCAGATGTTAGCAAATCTGCCGACAGGTTTCTTTTAAAGTTCATCGAAAGATGACCTGTTAATGAAGATTTGTCAAGAAAGGTGGATGGGTCGGGTTTGCCTCTTTCGTGCCGGAGAGTCTCTGATGTTGGACCTCTCGAAGGACGACTTAAGAGTATTTTCGATTTCTAAAAGAACCAAAATGAATTCCAGACGTGTGTCATCGTCGACTTTCCCAGACATCCTAGGCTGTGGTAGTGACGTGTCTGATAGCGTACGAAGACGTATCAGGGAACTGAGGCCAAGTACATGTGCCCTACAGAACCCTTGGGATCAGTGACCACATGCCCGTTAGGTGGTTGGGGTGGATGGGGTGGTTGGGGTGGATGGCGTCTCGCTGAAGCGGCCGGTGACGCCTCAGCTTTCGGGGCGCACTCGGTTGGAGGAGCTGTGACCTCAAAGGCTCTCTCCTTGGCTTCTCACCTAAACGACATCACGTTATTATTGTTATCCCATGTGTGGTCTTGGAATCGATATATAATGTTTGCTCATCAACCAATTGTCGACGTCGCATCTGTTAAACCACCGTAATCAGAGCTTCTGCTCCTGACGAAGAATAAAGGATTTTCCGGCTGCTGAGTCAAGAATCTTCAATTCTATTAAGGACACAGAGGTGGGGATTACGCTGCCCGTCTGACCTTAGAGTGTACATGCGATTCGATGCCAGGTATGGCTACGGCACGTGACGTTTGTTGGAGTAATTTGGAATGATGGCGACGGCTGCTCCCCAATTCATTTCATGACATCTTTCCATACACGGAGGTGCGGCTGCACCTTTCTTTCGCTGCAGGTGCATTGAGGCGGGATTGCATCCGCACGGATCGCGGCGGGGGGTGATGTGGGCAGGGGGGTGGCATTTCCAGGGTCCAGGCGGAAGTAGTTGTCGTGATTACGCGGGATGATCAAACGACTGAGCCGCCTGAATGGTCTTTGTTGGTTTTGCAGACAGTTTATTGTGGATCGTTGGGTGTTTGGTGCCACGAGAGCAAAGATACAGGAAGGCCTATGGTGCCTTAAGTAGGTATAGGGATAGACTCACTCTGATTGGTGGCTGAGAGGCCACGACAAGCCTGAAGGCTTCATGGGAAATGAAGTTTACTGTTTGTAATGCTTTTATTCGCTGCCGCGTTTTGAGCAGTAACCAATGAGAAACATGACCTCACCTTTGTGTCCTTAATAGAATTGAAACTTCTTGAGCCCTGAGGTAGAAAATGTTTTATTGCACATTTTAGGACACAATTTTTAAAGAGTTTATCTTGAAAGCCACATGTTTTACGGGCAGCTCTGAAGGAGAGCACCTGATATATTTCAATATTGTCATCATGGGACAAACACGCCCGAACACCCACGTGGCTGTTGGGGGTGTGTTCACACCCCTAGCAAACCTGTAAAAATGGTGGAGCCGGCTCGAAGTTCATACTTTCAAAGGCCGCTCAGGTACCCGGGTGTGCGGGTTTACATAAAATATCATTTTTCAAGATGTGTGTGTCATCTTTTTCATCTTCCTCCCTTTTCCTTTCATTCTTACATCCTTCTCGTGCGAAGGCGAGTCTCTCTTCTATAGAGTCATTGAAAATCTACCAGGAAGGGCCCGAGAGATTCTAAAATATTACACAGATCTCAGTCTGAGGCTGTAGACGACACAGATATCCTTTAGATGAGAGAGATCTCCCAAGCTCGGGCACTACAGACATCCTGCGGGGCTAACCATCAGACACGTCCCTTAGATTAGAGAGATCTCCCAAGCTCGGACACTACAGACATCCTGCGGGGCTAACCATCAGACACGTCCCTTAGATTAGAGAGATCTCTAAAGCTCGGACACTACAGACATCCTGCGGGGCTAACCATCAGACATGACCCTTAGAGAGATCTCTAAAGCTCGGACACTACAGACATCCTGCGGGGCTAACCATCAGACACGTCCCTTAGATTACAGAGATCTCTCAAGCTCGGACACTACAGACATCCTGCGGGGCTAACCATCAGACACGTCCCTTAGATTAGAGAGATCTCTCAAGCTCGGACACTACAGACATCCTGCGGGGCTAACCATCAGACACGTCCCTTAGATTAGAGAGATCTCTCAAGCTCGGACACTACAGACATCCTGCGGGGCTAACCATCAGACACGTCCCTTAGATTAGAGAGATCTCTCAAGCTCGGACACTACAGACATCCTACTGGGCTAACCATCAGACACGACCCTCAGGGCCGGACTGGGAACCAAAACCGGCCCTGGCAAAGTGCTCGGCCGGCCCCCCTGGGGTTTGGGGGTGTCATCGAGCTCTTTGCCGGGGCCGGTTTTCGGCCGATTTTGTCACAGGGCCGATTTTGCAGTTAAGCTGCAAAAAACGGCCCTGTAACAAAAACGGCCCCCTGGGGCCCAAAACCGGCCCCCACCCGTGCGGCCCACCGGGGGATTGCCCGGTGCCCGCTACGGCCAGTCCGGCCCTGACGACCCTTAGATTAGAGAGATCTCCCAAGCTCGGACACTACAGACATCCTACTGGGCTAACCATCAGACACGTCCCTTAGATTAGAGAGATCTCCCAAGCTCGGACACTACAGACATCCTACTGGGCTAACCATCAGACACGTCCCTTAGATTAGAGAGATCTCTAAAGCTCGGACACTACAGACATCCTACTGGGCTAACCATCAGACACGTCCCTTAGATTAGAGAGATCTCCCAAGCTCGGACACTACAGACATCCTACTGGGCTAACCATCAGACACGACCCTTAGATTAGAGAGATCTCCCAAGCTCGGACACCACCGACATTCTAGGGGGTTAAAGGGCAGACATATCCCTTAGAATAAACTACTCTTACAGGGTCTGTGGGATTCTAGTTCCATAAAATACCATCAGTGCCTTCTCAGTATAAACAGAGAGATTTCTACAACAGCTGCAGAAGCAAGAGCCCTCTGGCGCCAGGGACAGCCCATCAGCAGTGAGTGCACCAAACTCAGAATGAATTACATAGATTTACCAGCTTTAAATATATTATGGAAATGCAATGATCCTAACACAAACAACAGTTTGCAATTTTCTCAAAATACACAAATATTGGACTCAAATGGAGGCTTCCACTTTGGAAACTTAACATTATTTCCTCAAAAACTATCTTGTCTTCTTTGCTCTCATACATCAGCATTTCATTTTCACTTATTTTATGAAAAACATATCTTGCCAAGGACCCGTCCCAAGTGCCCCATGGTTCACGCTGGCGGCAAGATGCTGCTTTTCCCTGGACAGTCTGCCCCTCAAGGAGATCTCTGGAGAGTCCCTGCCTGGCTTCTACAATAGGGACCTTGATGCATTTGAGGACCCTTCTCTGCCACACATCGCCGCGCTCTCCCTGTCTGGTTTCTGCACTAGGGAC
Organism: Triturus cristatus; assembly: GCF_964204655.1. Classification (NCBI taxonomy): domain Eukaryota; kingdom Metazoa; phylum Chordata; class Amphibia; order Caudata; family Salamandridae; genus Triturus; species Triturus cristatus. Next base: position 1,191,285,498 of record NC_140580.1, read on the forward strand.
CTTGATGCATTGGAGGACCCTTCTCTTCCAGACATCGCTGTTCTCTCCCTGTCTGGTTTCTGCACTAGGGACCTTGGTGCATTGGAGGACCCTTCTCTTCCAGACATCGCTGTTCTCTCCCTGTCTGGTTTCTGCACTAGGGACCTTGGTGCATTGGAGGACTCTTCTCTGTCAGACATCGCCGCACTCTCCCTTTCTGGTTTCTGCTCTAGGGACCTTGGTGCATTGGAGGACTCTTCTGTGCGAGACATCGCCGCTCTCTCCCTGTCTGGTTTCTGCACTAGGAACCTTGGTGTATTAGAGGACTCTTCTCTGCCAGACATCGCCGCTCTCTCCCTGTCTGGTATGTGCACTAGGGACCTTGGTGCATTGGAGGACTCTTCTCTGCCAGACATCGCCGCTCTCTCCCTGTCTGGTTTCTGCTCTAGGGAACTTGGTGCATTGGAGGACTCCTCTCTGCCAGACATCGCCGCTCTCTCCCTGTCTGGTTTCTGCTCTAGGGACCTTCATGCATTGGAGGACTCTTCTCTGCCAGACATCGCCGCTCTCTCCCTGTCTGGTTTCTGCTCTAGGGACCTTGGTGCATTGGAGGACTCTTCTCTGCCAGACATCGCCGCTCTGTCCCTGTCTGGTTACTGCACTAGGGACCTTGGTGCATTGGAGGATTCTTCTCTGCCAGACATCGCCGCTCTCTCCCTGTCTGGTTTCTGCACTAGGGACCTTGGGGCATTGGAGGACCCTTCTCTGACAGACATCGCCGCTCTTTCCCTGTCTGGCTTCTGCACTAGGGACCTTGATGCATTGGAGGACCCTTCTCTTCCAGACATCGCCGCTCTCTCCCTGTCTGGTTTCTGCACTAGGGACCTTGGTGCATTGGAGGACTCTTCTCTACCAGACATCGCCGCTCTCTCCCTGTCTGGTTTCTGCTCTAGGGACCATGGTGCATTGGAGGACTCCTCTCTGCCAGACATCGCAGCTCTCTCCCTGTCTGGTTTCTACTCTAGGGACCTTCATGCATTGGAGGACTCTTCTCTGCCAGACATCGCCGCTCTCTCCCTGTCTGGTTTCTGCACTAGGGACCTTGGTGCATTGGAGGACTCTTCTCTGCCAGACATCGCCGCTCCCTCCCTGTCTGGTTTCTGCACTAGGGACCTTGGTGCATTGGAGGACTCTTCTCTGCCAGACATCGCCGCTCTCTCCCTGTCTGGTTTCTGCACTAGGGACCTTGGTGCATTGGAGGACTCTTCTCTGCCAGACATCGCCGCTCTCTCCCTGTCTGGTTTCTGCACTAGGGACCTTGGTGCATTGGAGGACTCTTCTCTGCCAGACATCGCCGCTCTCTCCCTGTCTGGTTTCTGCACTAGGGACCTTGGTGCATTGGAGGACTCTTCTCTGCACACATCGCCGCTCTCTCCCTGTCTAGTTTCTGCTCTAGGGACCTTGGTGCATTGGAGGACTCCTCTCTGCCAGACATCGTCGCTCTCTCCCTGTCTGGTTTCTGCACTAGGGACCTTGGTGTATTGGAGGGCTCTTCTCTGCCAGACATCGCCGCTCTCTCCCTGTCTGGTTTCTGCACTAGGGACCTTGGGGCATTGGAGGGCTCTCTCTGCCAGACATCGCCGCTCTCTACCTGTCTGGTTTCTGCACTAGGGACCTAGGTGCATTGGAGGACCCTTCTCTGCCAGAGATCGCCGCTCTCTCCCTGTCTGGTTTCTGCACTAGGGACCTTGGTGCATTGGAGGGCTATCTGCCAGACATCGCCGCTCTCTCCCTGTCTGGTTTTTGCACTAGGGACCTTGGTGCATTGGAGGACTCTTCTCTGCCAGACATCGCCGCTCCCTCCCTGTCTGGTTTCTGCTCTAGGGACCATGGTGCATTGGAGGACTCTTCTCTGCCAGACATCGCCGCTCTCACCCTGTCTGGTTTCTGCTCTAGGGACCGTGGTGCATTGGAGGACTCTTCTCTGCGAGACATCGCCGCTCTCTCCCTGTCTGGTTTCTGCACTAGGGACCTTGGTCTATTGGAGGACTCTCTCTGCCAGACATCGCCGCTCTCTCCCTGTCTGGTTTCTGCACTAGGGACCTTGGTGCATTGGAGGACTCTTCTCTGCCGGACATCGCCGCTCTCTCCCTGTCTGGTTTCTGCACTAGGGACCTTGGTGTATTGGAGGACTCTTTTCTGCCAGACATCGCCTCTCTCTCCATGTCTGGTTTCTGCTCTAGATACCTTGGTGCATTGGAGGACTCTTTTCTGCCAGACAGCGCCGCTCTCTCCCTGTCTGGTTTCTGCACTAGGGACCTTGTTGCATTGGAGGACTCTTCTCTGCCAGACATCACTGCTCTCTCCCTGTCTGGTTTCTGTGCTAGTGAGCTAGGTGCATTGGAGGACTCTCTCTGCCAGACATCGTTGCTCTCTCCCTGTCTGGTTTCTGCACTAAGGACCTTGGGGCATTGGAGGACTCTCTCTGCCAGACATTGCTGCTCTCTCCCTGTCTGGTTTCTGCACTAGGGACCTTGGTGCATTGGAGGACTCTTCTCTGCCAGACATCGCCGCTCTCTCCCTGTCTGGTTTCTGCACTAGGGACCTTGGGGCATTGGAGAACTCTCTCAGCCAGACATCGCCGCTCTCTCCCTGTCTGGTTTCTGCACTAGGCACCTTGGTGCATTGGAGGGCTCTCTCTGCCAGACATCGCTGCTCTCTCCCTGTCTGGTTTCTGCACTAGGGACCTTGGTGCATTGGAGGACTCTTCTCTGCCAGACATCGCCGCTCTCTCCCTGTCTGGTTTCTGCACTAGGGACCCTGGTGCATTGGAGGACCCTTCTCTGCCAGACATCGCCGCGCTCTCCCTGTCTGGTTTCTGCATTAGGGACCTAGGTGCATTGGAGGACTCTTCTCTGACAGACATCGCCGCTCTCTCCCTGTCTGGTTTCTGCACTAGGGACCTTGGGGCATTGGAGGGCTCTCTCTGCCAGACATCGCCGCTCTGTCCCTGTCTGGTTTCTGCACTAGGAACCAGAGTGCATTGGAGGGCTCTCTCTGCCAGACATCGCAGCTCTCTCCCTATCATGTTTCTGCACTAGGGACCTTGGGGCATTGGAGGACTCTCTCTGCCAGACATTGCCACTCTCTCCCTGTCTGGTTTCTGCACTAGGGACCTTGGTGCATTGGAGGGCTATCTGCCAGACATCCCGCTCCCTCCCTGTCTGGTTTCTGCACTAGGTACCTTGGGGCATTGGACGGCTCTCTCTGCCATACATCGCCGCTCTCTCCCTGTCTGGTGTCTGCACTAGGGACCTAAGTGCATTGGAGGGCTCTCTCTGCCAGACATCGCCGCTCTCTCCCTGTCTGGTTTCTGCACTAGGGACCTTGGGGCATTGGAGGACTCTCTCTGCCAGACATCGCCGCTCTATCCCTGTCTGGTTTCTGCACTAGGGACCTTGGTGCATTGGAGGACCCTTCTCTGTCAGACATCGCCGCGCTCTCCCTTTCTGGTTTCTGCACTAGGGACCTTGGGGCATTGGAGGACTCTCTCTTCCAGACATCGCCGCTCTCTCCCTGTCTGGTTTCTGCATGAGGGACCTAGGTGCATTGTAGGACCCTTCTCTGCCAGACATCGCCGCTCTCTCCCTGTCTGGTTTCTGCACTAGGGATCTTGGCGCATTGGAGGACTCTCTCTGCCAGACATCGCTGCTCTCTCCCTGTCTGGTTTCTGCACTAGGGAACTTGGTGCATTGGAGGGCTATCTGCCAGACATCGCCGCTCTCTCCCTGTCTGGTTTCTGCACTAGGGACCTTGGTGCATTGGAGGACTCTTCTCTGCCAGACATCGCCGCTCTCTCCCTGTCTGGTTTCTGCTCTAGGGACCTTGGTGCATTGGAGAACTCTTCTCTGCCAGACATCGCCGCTCTCTCCCTGTCTGGTTTCTGCTCTAGGGACCTTGGTGCATTGGAGGACTCTTCTCTGCGAGACATCGCCTCTCTCTCCCTGTCTGGTTTCTGCACTAGGGACCTTGGTGCATTGGAGGACTCTCTGCCAGACATCGCCGCTCTCTCCCTGTCTGGTTTCTGCACTAGGTACCTTGGTGCATTGGAGGACTCTTCTCTGCCAGACATCGCCGCTCTCTCCCTGTCTGGTTTCTGCACTAGGGACCTTGGTGCATTGGAGGACTCTTTTCTGCCAGACATCGCCGCTCTCTCCCTGTCTGGTTTCTGCTCTAGATACCTTGGTGCATTGGAGGACTCTTTTCTGCCAGACATCGCCGCTCTCTCCCTGTCTGGTTTCTGCACTAGGGACCTTGTTGCATTGGAGGACTCTTCTCTGCCAGACATCGCCGCTCTCTCCCTGTCTGGTTTCTGCACTAGGGACCTTGGTGCATTGGAGGACCCTTCTCTGCCAGACGTCGCCGCTCTCTCCCTGTCTGGTTTCTGCACTAGGCACCTTGGTGCATTGGAGGACCCCTCTCTGCCATACATCGCTGCTCCCTCACTGTCTGGTTTCTGCACTAGGTACCTTGGGGAATTGGAGGGCTCTCTGCCAGACATCGCTGCTCTCTCCCTGTCTGGTTTCAGCACTAGGGGCCTTGGTACATTGGAGGACTCTGCCAGACATCACCGCTCTCTCCCTGTCTGGTTTCTGCACTAGGGACCTTGGTGCATTGGAGGGCTCTTCTCTACCGGACATCGCTGCTCTCTCTCTGTCTGGTCTCTGCACTAGGGACCTTGGTGCATTGGAGGACTCTTCTCTGCCAGACATCACTGCTCTCTCCCTGTCTGGTATCTGCTCTAGGGACCTTGGGGCATTGGAGGACTCTTCTCTGCCAGACATCACCGCTCTCTCCCTGTCTGGTTTCTGCACTAGGGACCTTGGGGCATTGGAGGGCTCTCTCTGCCAGACATCGCCGCTCTCTACCTGTCTGGTTTCTGCACTAGGGACCTAGGTGCATTGGAGGACCCTTCTCTGCCAGAGATCGCCGCTCTCTCCCTGTCTGGTTTCTGCACTAGGGACCTTGGTGCATTGGACGACTCTTCTCTGCCAGACATCGCTGCTCTCTCCCTGTCTGGTTTCTGCACTAAGGACCTTGGGGCATTGGAGGACTCTCTCTGCCAGACATCGCTGCTCTCTTCCTGTCTGGTTTCTGCATGAGGGACCTAGGTGCATTGGAGGACCCTTCTCTGCCAGACATCGCCGCTCTCTCCCTGTCTGGTTTCTGCACTAGGGACCTAGGTGCATTGGAGGACTCTCTCTGCCAGACATCGCTGCTCTCTCCCTGTCTGGTTTCTGCTCTAGGGACCATGGTGCATTGGAGGACTCTTCTCTGCCAGACATCGCTGCTCTCTTCCTGTCTGGTTTCTGCACTAGGGACCTTGGTGCATTGGAGGGCTATCTGCCAGACATCGCCGCTCTCTCCCTGTCTGGTTTTTGCACTAGGGACCTTGGTGCATTGGAGGACTCTTCTCTGCCAGACATCGCCGCTCCCTCCCTGTCTGGTTTCTGCACTAGGGACCTTGGTGCATTGGAGGGCTATCTGCCAGACATCGCCGCTCTCTCCTTGTCTGGTTTTTGCACTAGGGACCTTGGTGCATTGGAGGACTCTTCTCTGCCAGACATCGCCGCTCCCTCCCTGTCTGGTTTCTGCTCTAGGGACCATGGTGCATTGGAGGACTCTTCTCTGCCAGACATCGCCGCTCTCACCCTGTCTGGTTTCTGCTCTAGGGACCGTGGTGCATTGGAGGACTCTTCTCTGCGAGACATCGCCGCTCTCTCCCTGTCTGGTTTCTGCACTAGGGACCTTGGTGCATTGGAGGACTCTCTCTGCCAGACATCGCCGCTCTCTCCCTGTCTGGTTTCTGCACTAGGGACCTTGGTGTATTGGAGGACTCTTTTCTGCCAGACATCGCCGCTCTCTCCATGTCTGGTTTCTGCTCTAGATACCTTGGTGCATTGGAGGACTCTTTTCTGCCAGACAGCGCCGCTCTCTCCCTGTCTGGTTTCTGCACTAGGGACCTTGTTGCATTGGAGGACTCTTCTCTGCCAGACATCGCTGCTCTCTCCCTGTCTGGTTTCTGTGCTAGTGAGCTAGGTGCATTGGAGGACTCTCTCTGCCAGACATCGTTGCTCTCTCCCTGTCTGGTTTCTGCACTAAGGACCTTGGGACATTGGAGGACTCTCTCTGCCAGACATTGCTGCTCTCTCCCTGTCTGGTTTCTGCACTAGGGACCTTGGTGCATTGGAGGACTCTTCTCTGCCAGACATCGCCGCTCTCTCCCTGTCTGGTTTCTGCACTAGGGACCTTGGGGCATTGGAGAACTCTCTCAACCAGACATCGCCGCTCTCTCCCTGTCTGGTTTCTGCACTAGGCACCTTGGTGCATTGGAGGGCTCTCTCTGCCAGACATCGCTGCTCTCTCCCTGTCTGGTTTCTGCACTAGGGACCTTGGTGCATTGGAGGACTCTTCTCTGCCAGACATCGCCGCTCTCTCCCTGTCTGGTTTCTGCACTAGGGACCCTGGTGCATTGGAGGACCCTTCTCTGCCAGAAATCGCCGCGCTCTCCCTGTCTGGTTTCTGCATTAGGGACCTAGGTGCATTGGAGGACTCTTCTCTGACAGACATCGCCGCTCTCTCCCTGTCTGGTTTCTGCACTAGGGACCTTGGGGCATTGGAGGGCTCTCTCTGCCAGACATCGCCGCTCTGTCCCTGTCTGGTTTCTGCACTAGGAACCAGAGTGCATTGGAGGGCTCTCTCTGCCAGACATCGCCGCTCTCTCCCTGTCATGTTTCTGCACTAGGGACCTTGGGGCATTGGAGGACTCTCTCTGCCAGACATCGCCGCTCTCTCCCTGTCTGGTTTCTGGACTAGGGTCCTAGGTGCATTAGAGGACCCTTCTATGCCAGACATCGCCGCTCTCTCCATGTCTGGTTTCTGCACTAGGGACCTTGGTGCATTGGAGGGCTATCTGTCAGACATCGCCGCTCTCTCCCCGTCTGGTTTCTGTACTAGGGACCTTGGTGCATTGGAGGACTCTTCTCTGCCAGACATCACAGCTCTCTCCCTGTCTGGTTTCTGCACTAGGGACCTTGGTGCATTGGAGGACCCTTCTCTGCCAGACATCGCCGCGCTCTCCCTGTCTGGTTTCTGCACTAGGGACCTTAGTGCATTGGAGGGCTCTCTCTGCCAGACATCGCCGCTCTCTCTCTCTCTGGTTTCTGCATTAGGGACCTTGGGGCATTGGAGGACTCTCTCTGCCAGACATCGCTGCTCTCTCACTGTCTGGTTTCTGCACGAGGGACCTAGGTGCATTGAAGGACCCTTCTCTGCCAGACATCGCCACTCTCTCCCTGTCTGGTTTCTGCACTAGGGACCTAGGTGCATTGGAGGTCTCTCTCTGCCAGACATCGTCGCTCTCTCCCTGTCTGGTTTCTGCACTAGGGACCTTGGGGCATTGGAGGACTTTCTCTGCCACACATCGCCACTCTCTCCCTGCCTGGTTTCTGCACTAGGGACCTTGGTGCATTGGAGGGCTATCTGCCAGACATCGCCGCTCTCTCCCTGTCTGGTTTCTGCACTAGGGACCTTGGGGCATTGGAGGACTCTCTCTGCCAGACATCGCTGCTCTCTCCCTGTCTGGTTGCTGCACTAGGGACCTTGGGGCATCCGAGGTCCCTTCTCTGCCAGACATCGCTGCTCTCTCCCTGTCTGGTTTCTGCACTAGGGACCTTGGGGCATTGGAGGACTCTTCTCTGCCAGACATCGCCGCTCTCTCCCTGTCTGGTTTCTGCACTAGGGACCTTGGGGCATTCGAGGGCCCCTCTCTTCCAGACATCGCCGCTCTCTCCCTGTCTGGTTTTTGCACTAGGGACCTAGGTGCATTGGAGGACCCTTCTCTGCCAGACATCGCCGCTCTCTCCCTGTCTGGTTCTGCACTAGGGTCCTTGGTGAATTGGAGGGCTCTCTGCCAGACATCGCCGCTCTCTCCCTGTCTGGTTTCTGCAATAGGGACCTTGGTGCATTGGAGGACCCTTCTCTGCCAGACATCGCCGCTCTCTCCCTGTCTGGTTTCTGCACTAGGGACCTTGGTGCATTGGAGGGCTCTCTGCCAGACATCGCTGCTCTCTCCCTGTCTGGTATCTGCACTAGGGACCTTCAGGCATTCAAGGGGTCTTCTCTGCCAGACATCGCCGCTCTCTCCCTGTCTGGTTTCTGCACTAGGGACCTTGGTGCATTGGAGGACTCTTCTCTGCCAGACATCGCCGCTCTCTCCCTGTCTGGTTTCTGCACTAGGGACCTTGGTGCATTGGAGGACCCTTCTCTGCCAGACATCGCCCCTCTCTCCCTGTCTGGTTTCTGCACTAAGGACCTTGGTGCATTGGAGGATTCCTCTCTGCCAGACATCTCCGCTCTCTCCCTGTCTGGTTTCTGCTCTAGGGACCTTGGTGCATTGGAGGACTCTTCTCTGCCAGACATCACTGCTCTCACCCTGTCTGGTTTCTGCTCTAGGGACCGTGGTGCATTGGAGGACTCTTCTCTGCGAGACATCGCCGCTCTCTACCTGTCTGGTTTCTGCACTAGGGACCTTGGTGCATTGGAGGACTCTCTCTGCCAGACATCGCCGCTCTCTCCCTGTCTGGTTTCTGCACTAGGGACCTTGGTGCATTGGAGGACTCTTTTCTGCCAGACATCGCCGCTCTCTCCATGTCTGGGTTCTGCTCTAGATACCTTGGTGCATTGGAGGACTCTTTTTTTCCAGACATCGCCGCTCTCTCCCTGTCTGGTTTCTGCACTAGGGACCTTGTTACATTGGAGGACTCTTCTCTGCCAGACATCGCTGCTCTCTCCCTGTCTGGTTTCTGTGCTAGTGACCTAGGTGCATTGGAGGACTCTCTCTGCCAGACATCCCTGCTCTCTCCCTGTCTGGTTTCTGCACTAAGGACCTTGGGGCATTGGAGGACTCTCTCTGCCAGACATCGCTGCTCTCTCCCTGTCTGGTTTCTGCACTAGGGACCTTGGTGCATTGGAGGACTCTTCTCTGCCAGACATCGCCGCTCTCTCCCTGTCTGGTTTCTGCACTAGGGACCTTGGGGCATTGGAAAACTCTCTCTGCCAGACATCGCCGCTCTCTACCTCTCTGGTTTCTGCACTAGGGACCTTGGGGCATTGGAGAACTCTCTCTGCCAGACATCGCCGCTCTCTCCCTGTCTGGTTTCTGCACTAGGGACCCTGGTGCATTGGAGGACCCTTCTCTGCCAGACATCGCCGCGCTCTCCCTGTCTGGTTTCTGCATTAGGGACCTAGGTGCATTGGAGGACTCTTCTCTGACAGACATCGCCGCTCTCTCCCTGTCTGGTTTCTGCACTAGGGACCTTGGGGCATTGGAGGGCTCTCTCTGCCAGACATCGCCGCTCTGTCCCTGTCTGGTTTCTGCACTAGGAACCAGAGTGCATTGGAGGGCTCTCTCTGCCAGACATCGCCGCTCTCTCCCTGTCATGTTTCTGCACTAGGGACCTTGGGGCATTGGAGGACTCTCTCTGCCAGACATCGCCGCTCTCTCCCTGTCTGGTTTCTGGACTAGGGTCCTAGGTGCATTAGAGGACCCTTCTATGCCAGACATCGCCGCTCTCTCCATGTCTGGTTTCTGCACTAGGGACCTTGGTGCATTGGAGGGCTATCTGCCAGACATCGCCGCTCTCTCCCCGTCTGGTTTCTGTACTAGGGACCTTGGTGCATTGGAGGACTCTTCTCTGCCAGACATCACAGCTCTCTCCCTGTCTGGTTTCTGCACTAGGGACCTTGGTGCATTGGAGGACCCTTCTCTGCCAGACATCGCCGCGCTCTCCCTGTCTGGTTTCTGCACTAGGGACCTTAGTGCATTGGAGGGCTCTCTCTGCCAGACATCGCCGCTCTCTCTCTCTCTGGTTTCTGCATTAGGGACCTTGGGGCATTGGAGGACTCTCTCTGCCAGACATCGCTGCTCTCTCACTGTCTGGTTTCTGCACGAGGGACCTAGGTGCATTGAAGGACCCTTCTCTGCCAGACATCGCCACTCTCTCCCTGTCTGGTTTCTGCACTAGGGACCTAGGTGCATTGGAGGTCTCTCTCTGCCAGACATCGTCGCTCTCTCCCTGTCTGGTTTCTGCACTAGGGACCTTGGGGCATTGGAGGACTCTCTCTGCCAGACATCGCCACTCTCTCCCTGCCTGGTTTCTGGACTAGGGACCTTGGTGCATTGGAGGGCTATCTGCCAGACATCGCCGCTCTCTCCCTGTCTGGTTTCTGCACTAGGGACCTTGGGGCATTGGAGGACTCTCTCTGCCAGACATCGCTGCTCTCTCCCTGTCTGGTTGCTGCACTAGGGACCTTGGGGCATCCGAGGTCCCTTCTCTGCCAGACATCGCTGCTCTCTCCCTGTCTGGTTTCTGCACTAGGGACCTTGGGGCATTGGAGGACTCTTCTCTGCCAGACATCGCCGCTCTCTCCCTGTCTGGTTTCTGCACTAGGGACCTTGGGGCATTCGAGGGCCCCTCTCTTCCAGACATCGCCGCTCTCTCCCTGTCTGGTTTTTGCACTAGGGACCTAGGTGCATTGGAGGACCCTTCTCTGCCAGACATCGCCACTCTCTCCCTGTCTGGTTTCTGCACTAGGGTCCTTGGTGAATTGGAGGGCTCTCTGCCAGACATCGCCGCTCTCTCCCTGTCTGGTTTCTGCACTAGGGACCTTGGTGCATTGGAGGACCCTTCTCTGCCAGACATTGCCGCTCTCTCCCTGTCTGGTTTCTGCACTAGGGACCTTGGTGCATTGGAGGGCTCTCTGCCAGACATCGCTGCTCTCTCCCTGTCTGGTATCTGCACTAGGGACCTTCAGGCATTCAAGGGGTCTTCTCTGCCAGACATCGCCGCTCTCTCCCTGTCTGGTTTCTGCACTAGGGACCTTGGTGCATTGGAGGACTCTTCTCTGCCAGACATCGCCGCTCTCTCCCTGTCTGGTTTCTGCACTAGGGACCTTGGTGCATTGGAGGACCCTTCTCTGCCAGACATCGCCCCTCTCTCCCTGTCTGGTTTCTGCACTAAGGACCTTGGTGCATTGGAGGATTCCTCTCTGCCAGACATCCCCGCTCTCTCCCTGTCTGGTTTCTGCTCTAGGGACCTTGGTGCATTGGAGGACTCTTCTCTGCCAGACATCACTGCTCTCACCCTGTCTGGTTTCTGCTCTAGGGACCGTGGTGCATTGGAGGACTCTTCTCTGCGAGACATCGCCGCTCTCTACCTGTCTGGTTTCTGCACTAGGGACCTTGGTGCATTGGAGGACTCTCTCTGCCAGACATCGCCGCTCTCTCCCTGTCTGGTTTCTGCACTAGGGACCTTGGTGCATTGGAGGACTCTTTTCTGCCAGACATCGCCGCTCTCTCCATGTCTGGTTTCTGCTCTAGATACCTTGGTGCATTGGAGGACTCTTTTTTTCCAGACATCGCCGCTCTCTCCCTGTCTGGTTTCTGCACTAGGGACCTTGTTACATTGGAGGACTCTTCTCTGCCAGACATCGCTGCTCTCTCCCTGTCTGGTTTCTGTGCTAGTGACCTAGGTGCATTGGAGAACTCTCTCTGCCAGACATCCCTGCTCTCTCCCTGTCTGGTTTCTGCACTAAGGACCTTGGGGCATTGGAGGACTCTCTCTGCCAGACATCGCTGCTCTCTCCCTGTCTGGTTTCTGCACTAGGGACCTTGGTGCATTGGAGGACTCTTCTCTGCCAGACATCGCCGCTCTCTCCCTGTCTGGTTTCTAAACTAGGGACCTTGGGGCATTGGAAAACTCTCTCTGCCAGACATCGCCGCTCTCTACCTCTCTGGTTTCTGCACTAGGGACCTTGGGGCATTGGAGAACTCTCTCTGCCAGACATCGCCGCTCTCTCCCTGTCTGGTTTCTGCACTAGGGACCCTGGTGCATTGGAGGACCCTTCTCTGCCAGACATCGCCGCGCTCTCCCTGTCTGGTTTCTGCATTAGGGACCTAGGTGCATTGGAGGACTCTTCTCTGACAGACATCGCCGCTCTCTCCCTGTCTGGTTTCTGCACTAGGGACCTTGGGGCATTGGAGGGCTCTCTCTGCCAGACATCGCCGCTCTGTCCCTGTCTGGTTTCTGCACTAGGAACCTAAGTGCATTGGAGGGCTCTCTCTGCCAGACATCGCCGCTCTCTCCCTGTCTGGTTTCTGCACTAGGGACCTTGGGGTATTGGAGGACTCTCTCTGCCAGACATCGCCGCTCTCTCCCTGTCTGGTTTCTGGGCTAGGGTCCTAGGTGCATTAGAGGACCCTTCTATGCCAGACATCGCCGCTCTCTCCCTGTCTGGTTTCTGCACTAGGGACCTTGGTGCATTGGAGGGCTATCTGCCAGACATCGCCGCTCTCTCCCCGTCTGGTTTCTGCACTAAGGACCTTGGTGCATTGGAGGACTCTTCTCTGCCAGACATCGCCGCTCTCTCCCCGTCTGGTTTCTGCACTAGGGACCTTGGTGCATTGGAGGACCCTTCTCTGCCAGACATCGCCGCTCTCTCCCTGTCTGGTTTCTGCACTAGGGACCTTAGTGCATTGGAGGGCTCTCTCTGCCAGACATCGCCGCTCTCTCCCTCTCTGGTTTCTGCATTAGGGACCTTGGGGCATTGGAGGACTCTCTCTGCCAGACATCGCTGCTCTCTCGCTGTCTGGTTTCTGCACGAGGGACCTAGGTGCATTGAAGGACCCTTCTCTGCCAGACATCGCCGCTCTCTCCCTGTCTGGTTTCTGCACTAGGGACCTAGGTGCATTGGAGGACTCTCTCTGCCAGACATCGTCGCTCTCTCCCTGTCTGGTTTCTGCACTAGGGACCTTGGGGCATTGGAGGACTCTCTCTGCTTGACATAGCCACTCTCTCCCTGCCTGGTTTCTGCACTAGGGACCTTGGTGCATTGGAGGGCTATCTGCCAGACATCGCCGCTCTCTGTCTGTCGGGTTTCTGCACTAGAGACCTTGGTGCATTGGAGGATTTCTCTCTGCCAGACATCGCTGCTCTCTCCCTGTCTGGTTTCTGCACTAGGGACCTTGGGGCATTCGAGGTCCCTTCTCTGCCAGACATCGCTGCTCTCTCCCTGTCTGGTTTCTGCACTAGGGACCTTGGGGCATTGGAGGACTCTTCTCTGCCAGACATCGCCGCTCTCTCCCTGTCTGGTTTCTGCACTAGGGACCTTGGGGCATTCGAGCGCCCTTCTCTGCCAGACATCGCCGCTCTCTCCCTGTCTGGTTTCTGCACTAGGGACCTAGGTGCATTGGAGGACCCTTCTCTGCCAGACATCGCCGCTCTCTCCCTGTCTGGTTTCTGCACTAGGGTCCTTGGTGAATTGGAGGGCTCTCTGCCAGACATCGCCGCTCTCTCCCTGTCTGGTTTCTGCACTAGGGGCCTTGGTGCATTGGAGGACCCTTCTCTGCCAGACATCGCCGCTCTCTCCCTCTCTGGTTTCTGCACTAGGGACCTTGGTGCATTGGAGGACCCTTCTCTGCCAGACATCGCTGCTCTCTCCCTGTCTGGTATCTGCACTAGGGACCTTCAGGCATTCAAGGGGTCTTCTCTGCCAGACATCGCCGCTCTCTCCCTGTCTGGTTTCTGCACTAGGGACCTTGGTGCATTGGAGGACTCTTCTCTGCCAGACATCGCCGCTCTCTCCCTGTCTGGTTTCTGCACTAGGGACCTTGGTGCATTGGAGGACCCTTCTCTGCCAGACATCGCTGCTCTCTCCCGGTCTGGTTTCTGCACTAGGGACCTTGGGGCATTGGAGGGCTCTTCTCTGCCAGACAGCGCCGCTCTCTCCCTGGGACCTTGGGACATTGGAGGACCCTTCTCTGCCAGACATCGCTGCTCTCTCTCTGGGACCTTGGTGCATTTGAGGGCTCTTCGCTGCCAGACATCGCCGCTCTCTCCCTGTCTGGTTTCTGCACTAGGGACCTTGGTGCATTGGAGGACCCTTCTCTATCAGACATCGCCAGAAAAGGGCCCTGAAGTGAAATCTCAGGCCCCACCAAAACCACCATCGTGACAAGAATGGGGCGAAGGAAATTGGAATTCATGTGGGTGGCCTGGGTGGACTTGGGCTCACATTCTTTGGGCAACTGAACTGTAAACCCGAGGCCACTGAGGAGGTTGACAATGTACCTCTCTCTTCCGCGAGGCCACTGAGGAGGTGCCAATGTACCTCTCTCTTCCGCAAGGCCACTGAGGAGGTGACAATGTACCTCTCTCTTCCGCGAGGCCACTGAGGAGGTGACAATGTACCTCTCTCTTCCGCGAGGCCACTGAGGAGGTTGACCGTGTACCTCTCTTGCGAGGCCACCGAGGAGGTGACAATGTACCTCTCTCTTCCGTGAGGCCACTGAGGAGGTTGACCGTGTACCTCTCTTGCGAGGCCACTGAGGAGGAGACAATGTACCTCTCTCTTCCGCGAGGCCACTGAGGAGGTGACAATGTACCTCTCTCTTCTGTGAGGCCACTGAGGAGGTGACAATGTACCTCTCTCTTCCGCGAGGCCACTGGGGAGGTTGACCATGTACCTCTCTCTTCCGCGAGGCCACTGAGGAGGTGGCAATGTACCTCTCTTTTCCGCGAGGCCACTGAGGAGGTTGACAATGTACCTCTCTCTTCCGCGAGGCCACTGAGGAGGCTGACAATGTACCTCTCTCTTCTGCGATGCCACTGAGGAGGTGACAATGTACCTCTCTTTTCCGCGAGGCCACTGAGGAGGTGACAATGTACCTCTCTCTTCTGCGAGGCCACTGAGGAGGTGACAATGTACCTCTCTCTTCCGCGAGGCCACTGAGGAGGTTGACCGTGTACCTCTCTCTTCCGCAAAGCCACCGAGGAGGCTGACAATGTACCTCTCTCTTCCGTGAGGCCACTGAGGAGGCTGACCATGTACCTCTCTCTTCCTCTCGATCCGTTGTCTGAAGATTCTGGTCTAGAAGCTCAAAGTACCAAACTACCAATGTAACCGTGAATCCATTGCCTATTTTCCGATCTTTGATAAAGGGGTGCCCCCTACCACTGGCGTTGTTGTCCCCTAGATGATCTTTCTAGTGTGTATTCACCTATGGGTACCACAAGTGTCGTTTCTCCTGTGAAAAGGCCCCCTCTGGATGTACCAGGGGTGCCTGAAGGGAAAAAAGAACAAGAATTGGCATAGCCAATAGGTCTCGCCTTTGGGGCCTTATAAGTGTTTAGCCAGAGCTATTGACTTTGCCAATGTCTTTAAGCTGTGCTGTAGAGAAATGTGGCTGCTGTGCAGCTTGCTGAAAAGTTTTAATAAAAAAGTGTCAGAAGCATTTTTGTAACCTTATATATGACCAAGAAGGCATTATGTACAACTGAACGACCATATTAAAAAAAGTATTTACATAAAAAAATGTCCTCAGTTTTCTTTTGTTCTTGCAATGCTGGCAACTTGTTTCCGCCTATTCCAATGGTTGCTTGTTAAAGCTTTTTTTTGAGAGGGCATAAACAACCGGAGGGTTCAGGTTGGAAACTAGTACCTGTATTATAACACTAGCAGCGGTCAGACGCTAGTGGAGAATCAACAGATGACAGATTCCGAGAGAAGGCTGAGGGGGTGCTGAGGGATGCTGAGGTGGTAGTGGGGGTGGTGACTGGTGTGGAGACAATGCTGAGGTGATGCTGAATGGTCCTCAGGCCTTGCTAAGTGATGACGATGTGGTGGTGTACTATTGCAAAGGTGATGCTGAGTGATACTGATGTGGTGCTGAGTGATGCTGGGGTGGTGCTGAGTGATGCTGTGGTGGCGCTGAGTGATGCTGTGGTGTAGCCGAGTGATGCTGTGGTGGCGCTAGGTGATGCTGTGGTGGGCCTGGGTGACGCTGTGGTGGCGCTAGGTGATGCTGTGGTGGGCCTGGGTGACGCTGTGGTGGCGCTGAGTGATGCTGTGGAGGCCCTGAGTGATGCTGTGGTGGCCCTGAGTGATCCTGTGGTGGCCCTGAGGGAGGCTGTGGTGATGCTGATTGATGATGTGGTTGTGCTGAGTGATGTTGTGGTGGTGCCGAGTGATGCTGTGGTGGTGTTCCTGAGTGATGCTGTGGTTGTTCTGAGTGATGTTGTGGTGGTGCCGAGTGATGCTGTGGTGGTGTTCCTGAGTGATGCTGGGGTGGTGCTGAGTGATGCTGTGGTGGCGCTGAGTGATGCTGTGGTGTAGCCGAGTGATGCTGTGGTGGCGCTAGGTGATGCTGTGGTGGGCCTGGGTGACGCTGTGGTGGCGCTAGGTGATGCTGTGGTGGGCCTGGGTGATGCTGTAGTGGCGCTGAGTGATGCTGTGGAGGCCCTGAGTGATGCTGTGGTGGCCCTGAGTGATCCTGTGGGGGCCCTGAGGGAGGCTGTGGTGATGCTGATTGATGATGTGGTTGTGCTGAGTGATGTTGTGGTGGTGCCGAGTGATGCTGTGGTGGTGTTCCTGAGTGATGCTGTGGTTGTGCTGAGTGATGTTGTGGTGGTGCCGAGTGATGCTGTGGTGGTGTTCCTGAGTGATGCTGTGGTTGTGCTGAGTGATGTTGTGGTGGTGCCGAGTGATGCTGTGGTGGTGTTCCTGAGTGATGCTGTGGTGGCCCTGAGTGATGCTGTGGTGGTGCTGAGTGATGCTGTGGTGGTGCTGAGTGATATTGTTGTGGCGCTGAGTAATGCTGTGGTGGCGCTGAGTAATGCTGTGGTGGCGCTGAGTAATGCTGTGGTGGCCCTGAGTGATGCTGTGGTGGCGCTGAGTGATGCTGTGGTGGTGTTCCTGAGTGATGCTGTGGTTGTGCTGAGTGATGTTGCGGTGAAGGTGAGTGATGCTGTGGTGGTGCTGAGTGATGCTGTGGTGGTGCTGAGTGATGCTGTGGTGGTGCTGAGTGATATTGTTGTGGCGCTGAGTGATGCTGTGGTGGCCCTGAGTGATGCTGTGGTGGCACTGAGTAATGCTGTGGTGGCCCTGAGTGATGCTGTGGTGGCGCTGAGTGATGCTGTGGTGGCGCTGAGTGATGCTGTGGTGACGCTGAGTGAGGCTGTCGTGGCGCTGAGTGATGCTGTGGTGGTGCTGAGTGATGCTGTTGTGGCGCTGAGGGATGCTGTGGTGGCCCTGAGTGATGCTGTGGTGGTGCTGAGTGATGCTGTGGTGGTGCTGAGTGATGCTGTGGTGGCGCTGAGTGATGCTGTGGTGGTGCTGAGTGATGCTGTGGTGGCGCTTTCGTTACACTGTGCTTAAAAACTGTTGTGTGAGGGGAGCTGATTTCCGTGTGAAGCACTATAATGCCCTTGGTTCAAGTTTGTTCTATAATTATGCGGGACAGGCAAGCGGGTGTGGCTTAATGTAATGTAATCGGACAATATCAGGTGAAAGCACTACGTATTCACAGCTCAGGGAGTGCTTCTTCTTATGACAAATCTCCAAATATCACACCCGTTGCGGCTAGGGCTGCAGATGTTAGAACTGGGTAACTAGGTTAGAATCTCGGCTCTTGCGCAGCATCTTGTGATTCCGTGCACATCACTTTGTTACACTGTGCTTAAAAACTGTTGTGTAAGGGGAGCGGACTTCCGTGTGAAGCGCTATAATGCCCTTGGTTCAAGTTTGCGCTATAATTATGTGGGACAGGCAAGCGGGTGTGGCCTAATGTAATGTAATCGGACAATATCAGGTGAAAGCACTACGTATTCACAGCTCAGGGAGTGCTTTTTCTTATGACAAATCTCCTAATATCACACCCGTTGCGACTAGGGCTGCGGATGTTAGAACTGGGTAACTAGGTTAGAATCTCGGCTCAGGTGCAGCATCTAGTGATTCCGTGCACATCGCTTCGTTACACTGTGCTTAAAAACTGTTGTGTAAGGGGAGCTGATTTCCGTGTGAAGCGCTATAATGCCCTTGGTTCAAGTTTGCGCTATGATTATGTGGGACAGGCAAGCGGGTGTGGCCTAATGTAATGTAATCGGACAATATCAGGTGAAAGCACTAAGCCTGGGAGTTGGGTGCGCGCGCGCTAAAAGGAAATAAAAAAAAAACACGTGAGTGGTGCGCGCACGGCAGCAAAAGTGAAAGCAGCGGCAGCGTCCCGCGAGTGTAAGGGTGCCTGCGAGCGAGAGAGGAGAGCCAGATGGCACAACCAGATCACGGCTGTGCGCGTGCCCGTGCATGTAACCGCAAGCTTTAGGCCACAAGCAAAAGCTTGTGGTCGGATTTCTGAATCCCACTCACTAAATGTCTTGCCAGGTCAGCGAATGTGCTGGCTCAGGCGAGACCTAAAAAGAACTCAGCGTATTATGAAATGTAAGTCTAAAATGCGAAGGTTCTCAAGTCCCACTGGGATCAAACGCCACAACACAAAGGCCACCATTGTGCCAGGTGTGGCTACCACATGTCTGGCCCACCAATCGCAAGCGTGGCCCCTCACACAATAGGTAAAAACCATCATGGTATCATGGGGGACAAACTTTGCAAGGACTTCAGTCACACCAACCAAACCCTGATTGATTGACTGGTTGATCGATTGATTGATTGATATAAAGACACAACCATAATCAGAATGGCAATAATATGGAAGGGTTACAAGTATGCCAAATGTGGGGAAAATACACATGCCAAAGCCACTATTATTATTAAGGATGGCCAGCGTGGTGACGTGGAGGCCACCATACCATCAGGGATGGCCATCTTTATGTCTGGGATGGCCATCATTATGTCTGGGATGGCCACCATTATCGCAGGGATGGCTACCATTATGTGCGAAGTGGCCGCCACTATGTCTGGGATGGCCACAATTATTATTAATGATGGCCACCGTGATGACGTGGAAGCCACCATACCATCAGGGATGGCCACCTTTATGCCTGGTATGTCCACCATTATGTGAGAAGTGGCCACCTTTATGTGAGGGACGGCCACCATTATGAGAGGGACGGCCTCTATTATGTGAGGGACGGCCGCTATTAGGGGCAGCCGCCATTATGTGAGGGATGGCCACCATTATGTGAGGCACGGCTGCCATTATGTGAGAAGTGGCCACATTTATGTGAGGGACGGCCACCATTATGTGAGGGATTGGCGCCATTATGTGAGGGATGGCCCCCATTATGTGAGGGACGGCCGCCATTCTATGAGGGACGGCCACCATTATGTGAGGGCCGGCCACCATTATGTGAGGGGTGGCCATTATTATGTCAGGGTCGGACACCATTATGTGAGGGATGGCTAACATTATGTGAGAAGTGGCCATCTTTATGTGAGGGACGGCCACCATTGTGTGAGGGATGGCTACCTTTATGTGAGGGACGGCCACCATTATGTGAGGGACGTCTACCATTATGTGAGGGACGGCCGCCATTATGTGAGGGACGGCCACCATTATGTGAGGGGTGGCCATTATTATGTCAGGGTTGGCCACCGCTATGTGAGGGATGGCTGCCATTATGTGAGGGACAGCCACCTTTATGTGAGGGACGACCACCTTTATGTGAGGGATGACAACCTTTATGTGAGGGATGGCCACCATTATGTGAGGGATGGCCACCGTTATGTGAGGGACGGCCACCAATATGCGAGGGACAGCCTTCATTATGTGAGGGACGGCCACCATTATGTGAGGCACGGCTGCTATTATGTGAGAAGTGGCCACCTTTATGTGAGCGGCGGCCACCATTATGTGAGGGACGGCCACCATTATGTGAGGGCCAGCCGCCATTATGTGAGGGATGCCGCCATTATGTGAGGGACGGCCACCATTATGTGAGGGACGGCCACTATCATGTGAGGGATGGCCACCAATATGTGAGGGACGGCTGCCATTATGTGAGGCACGGCTGCCATTATGTGAGGGAACGGCCACCATTATGTGAGGGACGGCCACTATCATGTGAGGGATGGCCACCAATATGTGAGGGACGGCTGCCATTATGTGAGGGACGTCTACCATTATGTGAGGGACGGCCACCATTATGTGAGGGACGGCCACCATTATGTGAGGGGTGGCCATTATTATGTCGGGGTTGGCCACCGCTATGTGAGGGATGGCTGCCATTATGTGAGGGACAGCCACCTTTATGTGAGGGACGACCACCTTTATGTGAGGGATGTCCACCTTTATGTGAGGGATGGCCACCATTATGTGAGGGATGGCCACCGTTATGTGAGGGACGGCCACCAATATGCGAGGGACAGCCTTCATTATGTGAGGGACGGCCACCATTATGTGAGGCACGGCTGCTATTATGTGAGAAGTGGCCACCTTTATGTGAGCGGCGGCCACCATTATGTGAGGGACGGCCACCATTATGTGAGGGCCAGCCGCCATTATGTGAGGGATGCCGCCATTATGTGAGGGACGGCCACCATTATGTGAGGGACGGCCACTATCATGTGAGGGATGGCCACCAATATGTGAGGGACGGCTGCCATTATGTGAGGCACGGCTGCCATTATGTGAGGAAACGGCTACCATTATGTGAGGGACGGCCACTATCATGTGAGGGATGGCCACCAATATGTGAGGGACGGCTGCCATTATGTGAGGCACGTCTGCCATTATGTGTGGGAACGGCCACCATTATGTGAGGGACGGCCACCATTATAAGAGGGACGGCCACTATCATGTGAGGGATGGCCACCAATATGTGAGGGACGGCTGCCATTATGTGAGACACGGCTGTCATTATGTGAGGCACGGCCACCATTATGTGAGGGACGGCCGCCATTATGTGAGGGACGGCCACCATTATATCAGGGGGCGCCACCATTATGTAACAAGACCAGCATAAAGATGCGAGTGTACAATCATGCCTCCGAGGGCTTCTATTTATCTAAGGTGGCCACCATGGTGTCAATAGCAAGAAACATATGCAAGGGCTACAATTGTGCCTGCCGGGGCAACAGCATCATGCCAGGGGTTGTCAGACAGATGAACATCCACACCCACACGGTGATTCACGTGTGGAATCAAGTCATGTGCACAAGCACACACATCAGCACATGCATTCACACAAAAACATACAGACACACTCAGTACTCACCAACCACAAAGATGATTTTGCATGACTTCAGCTTTTCTGGAATAAGAAATAAAGAGAAGTGTTAGTATTCTCGCCCAAGATCAGCCGAAGAGCTGGTCAAGAATGGACCTAGGAGTTTTAGGACTATGGGAAGAACACCTGTGCATAGAGACTTGTGTATCTCTCTATCGCCACCTGTGCATAGAGACTTGTGTATCTGTCTATCGCCACCTGTGCACAGAGACTTGTGTATCTCTCTATCGCCACTTGTGCATAGAGACTTGTGTATCCCTCTATCGCAACTTGTGCATAGAGACTTGTGTATCTCTCTATCGCCACCTGTGCATAGAGACTTGTGTATCTCTCTATCGCCACTTGTGCATAGTGATCTGTGTATCTCTCTATCGCCACCTGTGCACAGAGACTTGTGTATCTCTCTATCGCCACTTGTGCATAGAGACTTGTGTATCTCTCTATCGCCACTTGTGCATAGAGATCTGTGTATCTCTCTATTGCCACCTGTGCATAGAGACTTGTGTATCTCTCTATCGCCACCTGTGCATAGAGATCTGTGTATCTCTCTATCGCCACCTGTGCATAGAGAATTGTGTATCACTCTATCGCCACCTGTGCATAGAGACTTGTGTATCTCTCTATCGCCACTTGTGCATAGAGATCTGTGTATCTCTCTATCGCCACCTGTGCATAGAGACTTGTGTATCGCTCTATCACCACCTGTGCATAGAGACTTGTGTATCTCTCTATCGCCACTTGTGCATAGAGATCTGTGTATCTCTCTATCGCCACCTGTGCATAGAGACTTGTGTATCGCTTTATCGCCACCTGTGCAGAGATCTGTGTATCACTCTATCGCCACCTGTGCATAGAGACTTGTGTATCGCTCTATCGCCCCCTGTGCATAGAGACTTGTGTATCTCTCTATCGCCACTTGTGCATAGAGATCTGTGATTCTCTCTATCGCCACCTGTGCATAGAGACTTGTGTATCGCTGTATCGCCACCTGTGCATAGAGACTTGTGTATCTCTCTATCGCCACTTGTGCATAGAGATCTGTGTATCGCTCTATCGCCACCTGTGCATAGAGACTTGTGTATCGCTTTATCGCCACCTGTGCATAGAGATCTGTGTATCTCTCTTTCACCACCTGTGCATAGAGACTTGTGTATCTCTCTAGCGCCACCTGTGCATAGAGACTTGTGTATCTCTCTATCGCCACCTGTGCATAGAGACTTGTGTATTTCTCTATCACCACCTGTGCACAGAGACTACTGTATCGCTTTATCGCCACCTGTGCATAGAGATCTGTGCATCTCTCTATCGCTACCTGTGCAAAGAGACTTGTGTATATCTCTACCGCCACCTGTGCATAGAGATCTGTGCATCTCTCTATCACCACCTGTGCATAGAGATCTGTGTATCTCTCTATCCTCACCTGTGCATAGAGATCTGTGTATCTATTTTCACCTGTGCATAGCGATCTATGTATCTATCGCTGCCTGTGCATAGGGATCTATGTATCTATCTCCACCTGTGCATAGGGATCTATGTATCTCTCTATTGCCACCTGTGCATAGCGATCTATGTATCTATCTCCACCTGTGTATAGGGATCTATGTATCTATCACCACCTGTGCATAGGGATCTATGTATCTATCGCCGCCTGTGCATAGGGATCTATGTATCTACCGCCGCCTGTGCATAGGGATCTATGTATCTATCGCCACCTGTGCATAGGTATCTATGTATCTATCGCTGCCTGTGCATAGAGATCTATATGTCTATCGCCACCTTTGCATAGGGCTCTATGTATCTCTCTATTGCCCCCTGTGCATAGAGATTTATGTATCAATCGCCCCCTGTGCATAGAGATCTATGTATCTATCGCTGCCTGTGCATAGAGATCTATATATCTATTGCCGCCTTTTCATAAGGCTCTATGTATCTCTCTATTGCCCCCTGTGCATAGAGATTTATGTATCAATCGCCCCCTATGCATAGAGATCTATGTATCTATAGCCTCCTATGCATAAGGATCTATGTATCTATCGCCACCTGTGCATAGGGATCTATTTATCTATCGCCGCCTGTGCATAGGGATCTATGTATCTATCGCCACCTGTGCATAGAGGTCTATATATCTATCGCTGCCTGTGCATAGAGATTTATGTATCAATCGCCTCCTGTGCATACGGATCTATGTATCACGTCTGGGCTAAGCTGGAGAACTTGAGGCGACTCTGACATAGCGCCTTGTGAAGATGAAGGGAGAAGCACTGAGAGTCCTCACATGCCATAACTGAGGGGCAGACTGAGTCCTGTCTCAGGACCCACGTCTGGGCTTCCATGGAGCACTTGAGGCGACTGACTCAGAAAAGCAATAACGTGGTATTGGAGCTCTTACAAGGCATGAAAAGTAGAGAAACAGGGGTCGTAGGTGTCTGACACTCGTGGTGAGGACAGGACCGGACTGGCAGGTGTCTGACACTCGTGGCAAGGAAAGGAACAGGACTGGTAGGTGTCTGACACCCGTGGTGAAGAAAGGATGAGGACAGGCAGGTGTTGTCCTTGGGTTGCCCTCAGTGGGTCCTCCTTGGGTTGCCCTCAGTTGGCCCTCCTAGGGTTGCCCTCAGTGGGTCCTCCTTGGGTTGCCCTCAGTGGGTCATCCTTGGGTTGCCCTGAGTGGGTCATACTTGGGTTGCCCTCAGTGGGTCATCCTTGGGTTGCCCTGAGTGGGTCATACTTGGGTTGCCCTCAGTGGGTCCTCCTTAGGTTGTCCTCAGTGTGTCCGTCTTTCGTTCCCCTCAGTGGGTTCCTCCTTGGGTTGCCCTCAGTTGGTCCTCCTTGGGTTGCCGTCAGTGGGTCCCTCTTGGGTTGCCCTCAGTGGGTCCCTCATGGGTTGTTCTCAGTGGGTCCTCTTGGGTTGCCCTCAGTGGGTTTCTCCCCCTTTGTCTTCAGTGGGTCCCTCTTAGGTTGCCCTCTGTGGGTTCCTCCTTGGGTTGCCCTCAGTTGGTACTCCTTGGGTTGCCCTCAGTGGGTCGCTCTTGGGTTGCCCTCAGTGGGTCCCTCTTGGGTTGTCCTCAGTGAGTCCTCCTTGGGTTGCCCTCAGTGGGTCCTCCTTGGGTTGCCCTCAGTGGGTCCTCCTTGGGTTGCCCTCAGTGGGTTCCTCCCCCGTTCTCCTCAGTGGGTCCCTCTTAGTTTGCCCTCAGTGGGTTCCTCCTTGGGTTGCCCTCAGTGGGTCCTCCTTGGGTTGACCTCAGTGGGTCCTCCTTCAGTTGCCCTCAGTGGGTCCTCCTTCGGTTGCCCTGAGTGGGTCCTTGTTGGGTTGCCCTCAGTGGGTCCCTCTTGGGTGGCCTTCAGTGGGTCCTTGTTGGGTTGCCCTCAGTGGGACCTCCTTGGGTTGCCCTCAGTGGGTCCCTCTTGGGTTGCTCTCAGTGGGTCCCTCTTGGGTTGCCCTCAGTGGGTCCCTCTTGGGTTGTCCTCAGTGTGTCCGTCTTTCGTTCCCCTCAGTGGGTTCCTCCTTGGGTTGCCCTCAGTTGGTCCTCCTTGGGTTGCCGTCAGTGGGTCCCTCTTGGGTTGCCCTCAGTGGGTCCCTCTTGGGTTGTTCTCAGTGGGTCCTCTTGGGTTGCCCTCAGTGGGTTTCTCCCCCTTTGTCTTCAGTGGGTCCCTCTTAGGTTGCCCTCTGTGGGTTCCTCCTTGGGTTGCCCTCAGTTGGTACTCCTTGGGTTGCCCTCAGTGGGTCGCTCTTGGGTTGCCCTCAGTGGGTCCCTCTTGGGTTGCCCTCAGTGGGTCCCTCTTGGGTTGTCCTCAGTGAGTCCTCCTTGGGTTGCCCTCAGTGGGTCCTCCTTGGGTTGCCCTCAGTGGGTTCCTCCCCCGTTCTCCTCAGTGGGTCCCTCTTAGTTTGCCCTCAGTGGGTTCCTCCTTGGGTTGCCCTCAGTGGATCCTCCTTGGGTTGACCTCAGTGGGTCCTCCTTCAGTTGCCCTCAGTGGGTCCTCCTTTGGTTGCCCTCAGTGGGTCCTTGTTGGGTTGCCCTCAGTGGGTCCCTCTTGGGTGGCCTTCAGTGGGTCCTTGTTGGGTTGCCCTCAGTGGGACCTCCTTGGGTTGCCCTCAGTGGGTCCCTCTTGGGTTGCCCTCAGTGGGTCCTCCTTGGGTTACCCTCTGTGGGTCCCTCTTGGGTTGCCCTCAGTGGGTCATCCTAGGGTTGCCCTCAGTGGGTCCTTCTTGGGTTGCACTCAGTGGGCCATCTGGTTGCCCTCAGTGGGCCCTCTGGCTGCTCTCAGTGGGTCCGCCTTGGGATGCCCTCAGTGGGCCCTCTTGGGTTGACCTCAGTGGGTCCTCCTTGGATGGCCCTCAGTAGGCCCTCTGGCTGCTCAGTCGGTCCGCCTTGGGATGCCCTCTGTGGGCCCTCTTGGGTTGACCTCAGTGGGTCCTCCTTGGATGGCCCTCAATGGGTCCTCCTTGGGTTGCCCTCAGTGGGCCCCTCTTGGGTTGTTCTCAGTGGGCCCTCCTTGGGTTGCCTTCAGTGGGCCCTCTTGGGTTGCCCTCAGTGGGCCCTCTTGGGTTGCCCTCAGTGGGTCCCTCTTAGGTTGCCCTCAGTTGGCCCTCCTAGGGTTGCCCTCAGTGGGTCCTCCTTGGGTTGCCCTCAGTGGGTCATCCTTGGGTTGCCCTGAGTGGGTCATACTTGGGTTGCCCTCAGTGGGTCCTCCTTGGGTTGCCCTCAGTTGGTCCTCCTCGGGTTGCCCTCAGTGGGTCCCTCTTGGGTTGCCCTCAGTGGGCCCCTCTTGGGTTGTTCTCAGTGGGCCCTCCTTGGGTTGCCTTCAGTGGGCCCTCTTGGGTTGCCCTCAGTGGGTCCCTCTTAGGTTGCCCTCAGTGGGCCCTCTTGGTTTCCCCTCAGTGGGTACTCCTTGGGTTGCCCTCGGTGGGTTCTCCTTGGGTTAACCTCCATGGCTCCTCCCTGGGTTGCCCTCAGTGGGTCCTCCTTAGGTTGCCCTCAGTGAGTTTATCCCCCGTTTTCCTCAGTGTGTCCGTCTTTCGTTCCCCTCAGTGGGTTCCTCCTTGGGTTGCCCTCAGTTGGTTCTCCTTGGGTTGCCGTCAGTGGGTCCCTCTTGGGTTGCCCTCAGTGGGTCCCTCTTGGGTTGTTCTCAGTGGGTCCTCTTGGGTTGCCCTCAGTTGGTTCATCCCCCATTGCCATCAATGGGTAATCCTAGAGTTACCCTCAGTGGGTCCTCCTTGGGTTGCCCTCAGTGGGTTTCTCCCCCTTTGTCCTCAGTGGGTCCCTCTTAGGTTGCCCTCTGTGGGTTCCTCCTTGGGTTGCCCTCAGTTGGTACTCCTTGGGTTGCCCTCAGTGGGTCGCTCTTGGGTTGCCCTCAGTGGGTCCCTCTTGGGTTGTTCTCAGTGGGTCCTCTTGGGTTGCCCTCAGTGGGTTTCTCCCCCTTTGTCTTCAGTGGGTCCCTCTTAGGTTGCCCTCTGTGGGTTCCTCCTTGGGTTGCCCTCAGTTGGTACTCCTTGGGTTGCCCTCAGTGGGTCGCTCTTGGGTTGCCCTCAGTGGGTCCCTCTTGGGTTGTCCTCAGTGAGTCCTCCTTGGGTTGCCCTCAGTGGGTCCTCCTTGGGTTGCCCTCAGTGGGTCCTCCTTGGGTTGCCCTCAGTGGGTCCTCCTTGGGTTGCCCTCAGTGGGTTCCTCCCCCGTTCTCCTCAGTGGGTCCCTCTTAGTTTGCCCTCAGTGGGTTCCTCCTTGGGTTGCCCTCAGTGGATCCTCCTTGGGTTGACCTCAGTGGGTCCTCCTTCAGTTGCCCTCAGTGGGTCCTCCTTCGGTTGCCCTCAGTGGGTCCTTGTTGGGTTGCCCTAAGTGGGTCCCTCTTGGGTGGCCTTCAGAGGGTCCTTGTTGGGTTGCCCTCAGTGGGACCTCCTTGGGTTGCCCTCAGTGGATCCCTCTTGGGTTGCCCTCAGTGGGTCCTCCTTGGGTTACACTCTGTGGGTCCCTCTTGGGTTGCCCTCAGTGGGTCATCCTAGGGTTGCCCTCAGTGGGTCCTTCTTGGGTTGCACTCAGTGGGCCATCTGGTTGCCCTCAGTGGGCCCTCTGGCTGCTCTCAGTGGGTCCGCCTTGGGATGCCCTCAGTGGGCCCTCTTGGGTTGACCTCAGTGGGTCCTCCTTGGATGGCCCTCAGTAGGCCCTCTGGCTGCTCAGTGGGTCCGCCTTGGGATGCCCTCAGTGGGCCCTCTTGGGTTGACCTCAGTGGGTCCTCCTTGGATGGCCCTCAATGGGTCCTCCTTGGGTTGCCCTCAGTGGGCCCCTCTTGGGTTGTTCTCAGTGGGCCCTCCTTGGGTTGCCTTCAGTGGGCCCTCTTGGGTTGCCCTCAGTGGGCCCTCTTGGGTTGCCCTCAGTGGGTCCCTCTTAGGTTGCCCTCAGTTGGCCCTCCTAGGGTTGCCCTCAGTGGGTCCTCCTTGGGTTGCCCTCAGTGGGTCATCCTTGGGTTGCCCTGAGTGGGTCATACTTGGGTTGCCCTCAGTGGGTCCTCCTTGGGTTGCCCTCAGTTGGTCCTCCTCGGGTTGCCCTCAGTGGGTCCCTCTTGGGTTGCCCTCAGTGGGCCCCTCTTGGGTTGTTCTCAGTGGGCCCTCCTTGGGTTGCCTTCAGTGGGCCCTCTTGGGTTGCCCTCAGTGGGTCCCTCTTAGGTTGCCCTCAGTGGGCCCTCTTGGTTTCCCCTCAGTGGGTACTCCTTGGGTTGCCCTCGGTGGGTTCTCCTTGGGTTAACCTCCATGGCTCCTCCCTGGGTTGCCCTCAGTGGGTCCTCCTTAGGTTGCCCTCAGTGAGTTTATCCCCCGTTGTCCTCAGTGTGTCCGTCTTTCGTTCCCCTCAGTGGGTTCCTCCTTGGGTTGCCCTCAGTTGGTTCTCCTTGGGTTGCCGTCAGTGGGTCCCTCTTGGGTTGCCCTCAGTGGGTCCCTCTTGGGTTGTTCTCAGTGGGTCCTCTTGGGTTGCCCTCAGTTGGTTCATCCCCCATTGCCATCAATGGGTCGTCCTAGAGTTACCCTCAGTGGGTCCTCCTTGGGTTGCCCTCAGTGGGTTTCTCCCCCTTTGTCCTCAGTGGGTCCCTCTTAGGTTGCCCTCTGTGGGTTCCTCCTTGGGTTGCCCTCAGTTGGTACTCCTTGGGTTGCCCTCAGTGGGTCGCTCTTGGGTTGCCCTCAGTGGGTCCCTCTTGGGTTGTCCTCAGTGGGTCCTCCTTGGGTTGCCCTCAGTGGGTCCTCCGTGGGTTGCCCTCAGTGGGTCCTCCTTGGGTTGCCCTCAGTGGGACCTCCTTGGGTTGCCCTAAGTGGGTTCCTCCCCCGTTCTCCTCAGTGGGTCCCTCTTAGTTTGCCCTCAGTGGGTTCCTCCTTGGGTTGCCCTCAGTGGGTCCTCCTTGGGTTGACCATAGTGGGTCCTCCTTGGGTTGCCCTCAGTGGGTCCTCCTTCGGTTGCCCTCAGTGGGTCCTTGTTGGGTTGCCCTCAGTGGGTCCCTCTTGGGTGGCCTTTAGTGGGTCCTTGTTGGGTTGCCCTCAGTGGGTCCTCCTTGGGTTGCCCTCAGTGGGTCCCTCTTGGGTTGCCCTCAGTGGGTCCTCCTTGGGTTACCCTCCGTGGGTCCCTCTTGGGTTGCCCTCAGTGGGTCATCCTAGGGTTGCCCTCAGTGGGTCCTTCTTGGGTTGCCCTCAGTGGGCCATCTGGTTGCCCTCAGTGGGCCCTCTTGGGTTGACCTCAGTGGGTCCTCCTTGGATGGCCCTCAGTGGGTCCTCTTTGGGTTGCCCTCAGTGGGCCCCTCTTGGGTTGTTCTCAGTGGGCCCTCCTTGGGTTGCCTTCAGTGGGCCCTCTTGGGTTGCCCTCAGTGGGCCCTCTTGGGTTGCCCTCAGTGGGTCCCTCTTAGGGGTCCCTCAGTGGGCCCTCTTGGTTTCCCCTCAGTGGGTACTCCTTGGGTTGCCCTCGGTGGGTTCTCCTTGGGTTAACCTCCATGGCTCCTCCCTGGGTTGCCCTCAGTGGGTCCTCCTTAGGTTGCCCTCAGTGGGTTTATCCCCCGTGTTCCTCAGTGTGTCCGTCTTTCATTCCCCTCAGTGGGTTCCTCCTTAGGTTGCCCTCAGTGGGTTTATCCCCCGTTGTCCTCAGTGTGTCTGTCTTTCGTTCCCCTCAGTGGGTTCCTCCTTGGGTTGCCCTCAGTTGGTCCTCCTTGGGTTGCCGTCAGTGGGTCCCTCTTGGGTTGTTCTCAGTGGGTCCTCTTGGGTTGCCCTCAGTTGGTTCGTCCCCCATTGCCATCAATGGGTCGTCCTAGAGTTACCCTCAGTGGGTCCTCCTTGGGTTGCCCTCTGTGGGTTCCTCCTTGGGTTGCCCTCAGTTGGTACTCCTTGGGTTGCCTTCAGTGGGTCGCTCTTGGGTTGCCCTCAGTGGGTCCCTCTTGGGTTGTCCTCAGTGGGTCCTCCTTGGGTTGCCCTCAGTGGGTCCTCCTTGGGTTGCCCTCAGTGGGTCCTCTTTGGGTTGCCCTCAGTGGGTCCTCCTTGGGTTGCCCTCAGTGGGTTCCTCCCCCGTTCTCCTCAGTGGGTCCCTCTTGGGTTGCCCTCAGTGGGTCATCCTAGGGTTGCCCTCAGTGGGTCCTTCTTGGTTTGCCCTCAGTGGGCCATCTGGTTGCCCTCAGTGGGCCCTCTGGCTGCTCTCAGTGGGTCCTCCTTGGGATGCCCTCAGTGGGCCCTCTTGGGTTGACCTCAGTGGGTCCTCCTTGGATGGCCCTCAGTGGGTCCTCCTTGGGTTGCCCTCAGTGGGTCCTCTTGGGTGGCCCTCAGTGGGTCCTCCTTGGGTTGCCCTCAGTGTGTCCTCCTTGGGTTGCTCTCAGTGGGCCCTCCTGGGTTGCCCTCAGTGGGGCCTCTTGGGTTGCCCTCAGTGGGTCCTCCTTGGGTTACCCCCAGTGGCTCCTCCTTGGGTTACCCCTAGTGGGTCCTCCTTGGGTTACCCTCAGTGGCTCCTCCTTGGGCTGCCCTCTGTAGGACCTTCTTGGTTTGCCCTCTGTGGTTCCTCCCCCCTTGCCCTCAGTGGGTCCTTCTTGGGTTGTCCTCAGTGGGTACCTCTTGGTTTGCCCTCAGTGGGTTCCTCCCCCGTTGCCCTCAGTGTGTCCTCCTTGGGTTGCCCTCAGTAGGTCCTCTTGCCCTCAGTGGGTCCCTCTTGGGCTGCCCTCAGTGGGTCCCTCTTGGGTTGCCTTCAGCTGCCTCCAGCCCCTGGAAGTGGACCCTCTGGTCCTCATTGCACTGATCCCAGTTGGTTCCCTTTGGTTGCCCTCAGTAGGTCCGTCTCGCAAACCCTCAGTTGCCCCCGACCCCTGACGTTAGTTCAGCTGGACACTAGGTTTGGTATCAGTTGGGTCCCCAGGGGTTTGGCTCATGCTCCCTGTTGCAGTGGCCCTCGGGTGCCCTCCAGCCCTGCCCTCAGTGACCTCCAGCCCTGCCCTCGGTGCCCCGCCAGCCCTTCCCATCCTGCCCCTCACCCTGCCCTCGGTGCCCCTTCAGCCCTTCCCTTGGTGCCCTCCAGCCCTGCCCTCGGTGCCCCTCCAGCCCTTCCCTCGCTGCCCCTTCGCCCTGCCCTCGGTGCCCCTCCAGCCCTTCCCTCTGTGCCCTCCAGCCCAACCCTCTGTGCCCTCCAGGCCTGCTTTTGGGCCCTTCACGTGACCTTGGGGCCCTCCAACCGTTCACTAAGGGCCCTCCAGCCCTGCCCTCGGTGACCTTCAGTCCTGCCCTCGGTGCCCCTCCAGCCCTTCCCTCACTGCCTCTCTGCCCTGCTCTTGGTGCCCCTTCAGCACTTCCCTCTGTGCCCTCCAGCCCTACCCTTGGTGCCCTCCAGCCCTACCCTCGGTGCCCTCCAGCCCGGCCTTTGGGCCCTTTACCTGACATTGCGGCCCTCCAGCCCTGCCCTCCATGCCCTAACCTCGTTGCCCTCCAGCCCTTCCTTCGATGCCCTCCAGCCCTACCCTCGGTGCCCTCCAGCCCTGCCTTTGGGCCCTCCACCTGACATTGGAGCCCTCCAGCCCTGCCCTCCGTGCCCTTACCTCGGTGCCCTCCAGCCCTTCCTTCGATGCCCTCCAGCCCTACTGTGAGAAGGTGGCCTGATATATGCTGTCCACTAGTTCTAGTGGGCACCTTGTATCAGTCCAAACAACCCCTTATGGTGAATGGTTAAAGACAACCTTTATTGAAAGCTATCCTAGTGGTAGCTATGGAGAGCAGCCTTCAGGCTAAGTCTTGAAGGAATGTAAAGCAGCTTGTTTTACCAGTCTATAATCTCTTGAATGATCAAATCAAAGGACAACCACACCAGGTATATATTCAAAATATATGTATTTAAGATAAAACACACCCCTCTAGTCTCTTTATGAGACAGGAGTTCGAAGTACTTTGTTTACAAGTTAGCAATTATCAGTAATAGCACAAATACACATTTGGGCTCTAGGGGCGTTCCAAACCATATACCAAAAAAAGGTATAAGAACCACGACTGGGATAGACACAAGGCCTAGAGCCTGTAGAATCGCTGGGACCCCAAGGAACCACCCAAGGTAGTGACACAGGGGACCCACGGGGACTGTATGCAGTGTGAGAACACAACCGCGGGTTCCCGTTATCTTCTATGGGCAATGTTGCGGTTGGAATTTTAAAGATTAGGGACACTTAGAATCGAGTCAGGACCAAACCCTTTTGGACTTAAGAAGTTCTAGGGCTAACACCCACGGGAGCACCAGAGTACTCGAGTTACCTCACCCAGGGAAGCCGGGTGCATAGGTGTCTTTTGGTGTCGGGTCGCTTCGTCGATTGCAATAGAAGCCTGCAAAGAACTGCTGCCGTGAAGAGGAGAAGTGTCCGAAGAGATCCAAGCCTGGATCTGGGATGTAAGGAACCTGAAAGCAGAGGGGACAGAGTCTGGGTCACTAGCCAGTGACCTAGGGCAGGATGGACCAATGCCCACAGATGTCGGGTGCTTCAGGTGAGTTGATGGGTGTCTTGACTCTTCAGCCACGAGGTCCAGGAGGCGTCGACAAACTCCATGAGCCGGATTCGAGCTGTCCCACGAAGTCTGTCGAGTGCTGCGGTTTTGGGGACCAGAATGGACCCAAAAAGCCTTGGCAACGGCAAGTCACAGGAATTCAGAGAAAGGACTGCGGTGCAAGGTCTGAGGGACTCACCCAGCGAGGGTAAGTCAGGGCTTGTCTGGAGCAACCAGGAAAGCCCAATTAGAAGAGGAGTTGCCTTCGTGGGTGTTGGACTTGGCCCTTCTGGCAGGTTCACCCCTGAACTTTTTGCCTTTTATTGGTGACTTGGTGTGGTGATTTTCTTGGTTTCTGCGCACTTTCCCTGTGTCCCAGGATAAAGTGCCTGCGTGCTCTGAGTGCATGTGGTGAGATAGGCCTGCCCTCCCATAGGAATGCATGGGGAATGTATGTGTCCCTAGTAGTTCCTGATGCGTGGGGTGTGCAGGCCCGAGTTTGGTATGTGCGGACTCGTGGGAGTGAATGCTGCGCGATGATGTGTGCGGCATGCATGTACCTAGTGTGGAAGTGCCACTTCTAGAAGTGGGCACTTCTGTGTGCAGTGCGTCTGGCGTGTGATTGGCTGGAGCTGGCTGGTGAGCCTGGCTCCAGGAGTCTGGTTGGGTCTGCCCCAGTGGTGAGTGTGAGATT
Source organism: Triturus cristatus (assembly GCF_964204655.1). Lineage (NCBI taxonomy): Eukaryota > Metazoa > Chordata > Amphibia > Caudata > Salamandridae > Triturus > Triturus cristatus. The sequence goes on from NC_140580.1 coordinate 1,191,318,217, forward strand.
AGCATGCTGATGGGTGGGAGGAGTACACCTGGGTCCTGAATAGGGCAGGGTTTTCCACACACAATGCTGGCCCCGCCCCCTGTGGTGCGACTGACGACCCTAGCCCTGCCAGTGAATAGAGTGAGGGGCTGAGCACATCAAGGGTGCTCCCCAACCAGCTGCGACTGGTTTTCCCCCTCACCCTGAACCCAGACAAAGGGATTTGGTGTATAAAAAGGGGCTGTGTCCCCTTACAAAATGTTCTTGTTCTAACTCGAATCTACCAGGGGCGTGCTGCTGCTGGGGCCCAGGGGAAGGCTTGCCTCCCTGGGCCCTGCCCAGCCCCTGGATGCCAGATGGACTTACTGGACCTTTTTCCTTGGCTGGGAGCTGCTTTGCTCCCTTTTCTAATGCCCAGGACTGATTAGAACTTTTCCCTTTGCCAAGGCTTGTTACAGCCTACCAAGGGCCCTGGGAGCGCGTGGGCCTCGCAGCACGGCGCTGCACAACGAGCAAGAGAGAGGGAATCCCCAGCGTAGGGATTCCCCCATGATGCGTGCTTTCGCGGGTGCCCACCCCGCTTCTTTGGTCGTTAATAGCGGGAGCCTACTCCGCTTTATGTTAAGTATATGCGGGTGCCCACCCCGTGACTTTGCCCGTGATGATCGCGGGTGCCCACCCCACGTCATGGCCGCCTTCTTAATATTTCTCACGTCGCGGGTGCCCACCCCGCGACGTAACTGTCTCCTCAATCACCGCTGTGGCCCGAGTCGCGGGAGAACCGGAAGCCAGGCAGCCCGCGCCAAGACGTGGGCGGGGCTTGGCCCAGCGCGAGGGAAGTTCCGGCCAGCGAGCCGGGAAGCGGAAGAAGCCATTGTCTTCCACCGGGGCTCCCGAGAGCGAGGGAGAGCCCCGGGTGACCAGCTGAAGTAAGGAGGCGTGGTTGCGGGCCGAGAGGGGCTCCCAGGGTGTTGAGAGAGCCCCGCCCGTTGCACCGGTGAAGCCTGCGGCGATAGTGGTGGCAGCTGAATCCTCGGTGAGGCTCTCATGAGCAAGAGAGAGCCCCGCCTGCTGCCTGCTGCATCTGGAGAGGAGTCCCCCCTGAGAACAGCCCGGTGAGTAAGAAGGGGCTGGGGGGGATGCTCCGTATGGCCTCTGGTTGGTGCCTGATTGAGGCACGATGCGGTAATGCCAGTTTCGAGCGGCCCCGTCTTGCAGCGGGCCGCTCCCACGTTATTCTGGGCAATCTTATGGTTTGGGCCCACGAGGCTCCCACAGGGGCCATCAGTAGTCTAGAGCCAGAGGGCTCCAACGCTCGGGGCCCCAGTTAATCACGGAGCCAGTGCGCTCCAGAGGGGCTATGTATTTCCAGAGCCAGATGGCTCCAACAAGGGGGCATTATTGTTTCTAGAGCCTAGGTGGCTCCAACGTTGTGACAGTGTATCAAGGACCATTGGAGGGCCCATGCCTCATTTTACTTCCACAGCTGCGCAGCACTTAGTGCCAGCTGCAGCGTTTAGGCCCTGTTCTTGTCTCCAGCTGCCCAGCAAGTAGTGGGCAGCTGCTACGTTTAGGTTCTGGCGCAACCTGGACTATAATGTGATTTTGGTGCTAGGAAATGTACGGTGTAATATGTTTTGCGCACCTTGTGTTCATGCTTATGGGGTTGGGAAATGTACTGTGTATAGTATATTTTGCGCTCCCTGTATTTCATACCTCTAGATAGGATTTCTGCCTAGGAGGTTGTTTTACCTTGTTTAGGTTGATGGTAGGGAGAATGTACTTCCCTGTGTTATGTACGCCCCTAGTGTAGGTATACTTAGGTGGCTAGGTCTAAGGCGTTAGACTTGCGAGAATTGCATAATGTGATTTATGCCCCGGTGATGGATGCAGGATAGGTTTTATACTTAATGCTAGTGTGATGACGCTGAGGTCATTATTGCGCCAGTAGATACTGGTTATGTTCTACATGTACACTTGGTAACTTGTGTTATGTTCTAAGAGTGCTAATTCCTGACAGTGGTCCATGTGGCCCTGTCCCCTGTACATATAATCCCTTGTAAATTCTGCCCGTGCCTGTTGGCACATTGTAGAGTGTGTGTTTTTATCTAATGTGTTGTGTATAATACAAAGGCTATTTTTATAGAATACCTTGTGTGGAGTTTCTTTTGTGGTGGGCCTTGGGTGTTGTTGCTGGGTGCGCGCGCAAACGCTTTACACATTGCCTCCGGGATAAGCCTGACTGCTCGTGCCAAGCTACCAAGGGGGTGAGCAGGGGTTATCTTTGGCGTGTAACTTCCTTGCCCTGACTAGAGTGGTGGTTTCTGCCTGACTTTGGCGCAAGCCTTAGCCAACCAGAAATCGCCATTTCTAACAGTGGGGACCTGCTAGCCAACGGGCTAGTGATCGCAAAGGAGCCTCGAGCAGTCACACTTGAAGCTGGCCCACGGGTCACTCCTCAAGTGGAGGCCAACAATCTTGGGTGCCGGAGGTGCTCAAGGCTGGGGCTACTCGGAGCCCAAAGCACAACTTCGAGAACGTCCAGGAAGATAGTGATGCTGCAAAATTTCACGGTGTCCAGGGGTCACGGTTCCACATCACCCACGATAGCCACCGGCCTCAGCTTTGCTGTGGACTCAGGGTAGCCTCAGGGAAGTCTGGAAATCCACCTCTGGTGATGCAAAGACCTCGGCGTCCGGCGGGAGCTTCAGCGATGCAGACCGGTCAGTTGCTTCTTTGGTGCCTGCCAAGCAGGGGAGTCACTCCTTGCGCCCAAGGGTGATTTCTTCCATCTTCTAGTTGTGATAGAAAGTCGAATGTCCAGGATATATGTTGCAGAGTTTCGTCCAGGGTAATCTAAAGTCCAAGGGACTGGATTCCTATACTTATACTAAGCTTAGGGGATGGACTAACTTTAAGGCCCCACCTATGTGTTTGTTTGGAAAGAGGGGTGGTTACACCCATTTCCTTTGTCCAGTTTCGTGCCAGAGCAGGGGCAGGTAGCCCCTGCAACCGGTTTGAACTGGACTATGCATAGGGACACCAAATGTGCCCCAGTGCAGGACTTCAAAGCACCAGGGAGTGCTCCCACCCAGCCCCAATAAACATCTGCCTGTCTGGGGAGGTGGTTACACCTCCCTGCGACAGGAAACCTATTGTCCAGGCCTCCCCTGCCGGAGTTTTGGTCAGCAGCAGGAGGCCAGACCCGTGTCTGTGGCAGAGGCATCCATTTTGTGATGCCAGGGCTCAGAAAAGTCCTACCGGGTTTGACCAGTGTGAACATGTCTCTCCCTCTAGAAGGGTGGAATGCTACCCCCGCCGCCAGAACTGGCGGGGGGGGGGGGGTAGTCTTCCAAAGCGGTTGACACCAAACGCAACATGTTTTAATGTAGCCATTCCAAAGTCAGCAGTTACCGCGACGTTATAATGCATTTAAGAGTATATGGTATGGCTGTATCACAGAACAGCCATAAGGAAGTATTTCCGAAAGCTGCAGAGGGGCTCAGCTCATGCTTGGGCACCCTCTCACACAAAACCAAGCACTCTGCCGTCAGGAATGTCAAGGCCTGCCATAGGAGTGGCTTATAGATTTATATGTGTCTGCATATATAGGTGGGTATAGGTAGCCTATACCATTGTAAGGGGTGCAAGCACACCCTTACCCAGGCTGCAGTGGCAGACCTGTGGTGCCATTTTGGAGTGCTTCTCAGGGGTGGCATAATACATGCTTCAGCCCCTAGTAGGTCTCTGAGGTACCTATGCCCTAGGTACATAGTATACCATATACTAGGGGCTTATAAGGCACTCCAGAATCCATTTAGATATGTACCTAATGTACATGGAAACCATTTTAGAGAGGAAGCAGCTAGGCTGTGGTCCTGATTAGCAGGGCCACAGCCAGACTAAGGTTGAAAAACAGTGAAACACCAGCAAAAAGTGGGGGTACGCATGTGAAGCAGATCCTACTCTCCTACACCTACCCTCAGTTGCCCTCCAGCCCTAACCTCGGTTGTCCTACAGCCCTGCCCTCGGTTTCCTCCAGCCCTGCCCTCGGGTGCCCTGCCCTGGGTGACCTACAGCCCTGCCCTCAGGTGCCCTCCAGCCCTACCCTTGGGTGTCCTACAGCCATGCCCTTGGTGTCCTCCAGCCCTGCCCTCGGGTGCCCTCAGCAGGTCCTCCTTGGGTTGCCCTCAGTGGGCCCTCTTGGGTTGCTCTCAGTGGGTCCCTCTTGGGTTGCCCTCAGTGGGTCCTCCTTGGGTTGCCCTCAGTGGGCCCTCTTGGGTTGCCCTCAGTGGTCTCTCTTGGGTTGCCCTTAGTGGATCCCTCTTGGGTTGCCCTCAGTGGGTCCTCCTTGGGTTGCCCTCAGTGAGTCCTCCTTGGGTTACCCTCAGTGGCTCCTCCTTGGGTTACCCTGAGCTGCTCCTCCTTGGGTTACCCTCCGTGGGTCCTCCTTGGGTTACCCTCAGTGGTTCCTCCTTGGGTTTCCCTCTGTGGGTCCTCCTTGGGTTGCCCTCTGTGATTCTTCCCCTGTTGCCCTCAGTGGGTCCTTCTTGGGGTGCCCTCAGTGGGTCCCTCTTGGTTTGCCCTCAGTGGGTCCTCCTTAGGTTGCCCTCAGTGGGTCCTGTTGACCTCAGTGGGTTCCTCTTGGGCTGCCCTCAGTGGGACCCTCTTCGGTTGCCCTCAGTTGCCTCCAGCCCCTGGAGCTGGACCCTCTGGTCCTCATTGCACTGGTTCCACTTGGTTCCCCTTCGGTTGCCCTCAGTTGCCCTCAGTAGGTCCACCCCGCAAACCCTCAGTTGCCCCCGGCCCCTGAAGTTAGTTCATCTGGACACTAGGTTTGGTATCTGTTGGGTCCCCAGGGGTTTGGCTCATGCTCCCTGTTGCAGTGGCCCTCGGGTGCCCTCCAGCCCTGTCCTCGGATGCTTTCTAGCCCTGCCTTTGGGTGCCCTCCAGCCCTGCCCATGGGTGCCGTCCAGCCCTGCCCTCGGTGACCTACAGCCCTCACTCTGGGCCCCTCCAGCCCTGCCCACGGGTGCCCTTCAGCCCTGCCCTCGGTGACCTCCAGTCCTGCCCTCGTTGCCCTCCAGCTCTTCCCTCGCTGCCCCTCTGCACTGCCCTTGGTGCCCCTCCAGCCCTTCACGCGGTGCCCTCCAGCCCTACCCTCGGTGCCCTCCAGCCCTACCTTTGTGCCCTCCACCTGACCTTGGGGCCCTCCAGCCCTGCCCTCCGTGCCCTTACCTCGGTGCCCTCAAGCCCTTCCTTCGATGCCCTGCAGCCCTGCCCTCAGGTGCCCTCCAGCCCTACCCTCGGGTGTCCTACAGCCCTGCCCTTGGTGTCCTCCATCCCTGCCCTCGAGTTGCCTGCCCTTGGTGCCCTCCAGCCCTGCCCTTGGTGCCCTCCAGTCCTGCCCTCGTTGCCCCTCCAGCTCTTCCCTCGCTGCCCCTCCGCACTGCCCTTGGTGCCCCTCCAGCCCTTCACGCGGTGCCCTCCAGCCCTACCCTCGGTGCCCTCCAGCCCTACCTTTGTGCCCTCCACCTGACCTTGGGGCCCTCCAGCCCTGCCCTCCGTGCCCTTACCTCGGTGCCCTCAAGCCCTTCCTTCGATGCCCTGCAGCCCTGCCCTCAGGTGCCCTCCAGCCCTACCCTCGGGTGTCCTACAGACCTGCCCTTGGTGTCCTCCATCCCTGCCCTCGAGTTGCCTGCCCTTGGTGCCCTCCAGCCCTGCCCTTGGTGCCCTCCAGTCCTGCCCTCGGGGCCCTCCAGTCTTGCCCTCAGGCCCTCCAGCCCTGCCCTCTAAGCCCTCCAGACCTGCCCTCGGTGCCCTGCCCTCGGTTCCCCTCCAGCCCTGGTATCTGGACCCTCCAGCCCTGCTCTCTGGCCTCTCCAGCCCTATCCTTGGTGCCCCTCCAGCACTACCCTCGGTGCCCTCCAGCACTACGCTCGGTGCCCTCCAGCACTACCCTCGGTGCCCTCCAGCCCTACCCTCAGTACCCCTCCAGCCCTACCCTTTGTGCCCTCCAGCCCTGCCCTCAATGCCCTACCCTCGGTCTCCACCAGCCCTCCCCTCGGTGCCCTCCACCCCTGCCCTCCATGCCCTACCCTCGGTCTCCACCAGCCCTCCCCTCGGTGCCCTCCACCCCTGCCCTCCAGCCCTGCTCTCTGGACCGTCCAGCCCCGTTCTTAGGAGCCCCCAGCACTGCCCTTTTGCCCGGGGCCCTCCAGACCTGCCCTCGGTGCCTCCCAGCCCTGCCCTCTGTGCCCTGCCCTCGGTGCCCTCTCCTCGGTGCCCTCCAGCCCAGCCCTCTTTGCCGCCCAGCCTTGCCCTCGGTGCCCTCCTGCTCTGCCCTGAGTCTCCTCCAGCCCTGCCCTCAGTGCCCTCCAGCCCTGCCCTCAGTGCCCTGCACTTGGTGCCCCCCAGCCCTGCACTCGGTGCCCTCCAGTCCTACCCCCAGGGGCCCCACCAGCCCTTCCCTCGGTGCCCTCCAGCCCTGCCATCAGGTGCCCTTCAGCCCTGCCCTCGGTGCCCTCCAGTCCTGCCCTTGGTGCCCTGCCCTCAGGTGCCCTCCATCCCTGCCCTCAGTGCCCTGCCCTTGGGGCCCCCCGCATTGCCCTCGGTGCCCTCTAGCCCTACCCTTGGTGCCCTCCAGCCCTGCCCTCTGTGCCCTCTAGCCCTGCCCTCAGTGTCCTCCAGCCCTGCCCTCGGTACCCTCCAGCCCTGCCCTCAGGTGCCCTCCAGCCCCACCCTCAGGGCCCCTCCAGGCGTACCCTCAGGTGTCCTCCAGCGCTGCCCTCGGTGCCCTCCAGCCCTGCCCTCGGTGCCCTCCAGCCCTGCCCTCAGTGCTCTGCCCTCAGTGCCCCTCAGGCCTGCCCTCAGTGCCCTCCAGCCCTGCCCTCCAGCCCTGCCCTCAGTGCCCCCCAGCCCTGCACTCGGTACCCTCCAGCCCTGCCCTCAGGTGCCTTCCAGCCCCACCCTCGGGGTCCCTCCAGCCCTACCCTCAGGTGCCCTCCAGCGCTGCCCTCGGTGCTCTCCAGCCCTGCCCTCAGTGCCCCCGAGCCCTGCCCTCAGTGCCCTCCAGCCCTGCCCTCAGTGCCCTGCCCTCCAGCCCTGCCCTCCAGCCCTGCCCTCAGTGCCCCCCAGCCCTGCCCTCGTTACCCTCCAGCCGTGGCCTTGGTGCCCTCCAGCCCTGCTCTCAGTGCCCTCCAGCCCTACCCTCAGTGCCCTGCCCTCCAGCCCTGCCCTCGGTGCCCTGCCCTCGGTGCCCTGCCCTCCAGCCCGACACTTGGTGTCCTGCCCTCGGTGCCCTGCCCACGGTGCCCTATCCTCCAGCCCTGCCCTTGGTGTCCTGCCCTCCAGCCCTGCCCTTGGTGTCCTGCCCTCGTGCCCTGCCCTCCATCCCTACCCTCAGTGCCCTGCCCTCCAGCCCTGCCCTTGGTGCCCTGCTCTCGGTGCCATGCCCTCGGTGCCCTGCTCTCCAGCCCTGCCCTCGGTGTCCTGTCCTCGGTGCCCTGCCCTCGTTGCCCTGCCCTCCAGCCCTGCCCTTGGTGTCCTGCCCTCGTGCCCTGCCCTCCAGCCCTACCCTCAGTGCCCTGCCCTCCAGCCCTGCCCTTGGTGCCCTGCCCTTGGTGCCCTGCCCTCCAGCCCTGCCCTTGGTGTCCTGCCCTCGGTGCCCTGTCCTCCAGCCCTGCCCTTGGTGCCCTGCCCTCAGTGCCCTCCAGCCCTGCCCTCGGTGTCCTGTCCTTGGTGCCCTGCCTTCGATGCCCTCCAGCCCTGCCCTCTGGGGGTACCTGCTCGCGGGTCGCTGTCTTTGATGGGCACCTTGGCCTTTTGCGCGTCCTTGGCTTTGGCCGCGGCCATGCTGGTGGTCGTGGTGTCCCCTCTGGTATGAACCCGGCTCGGCCCGGCTGCCCTGCGCTAGGGGTACCCCCTGATGCTGCTGCCGCGATGTGCCGCAGGTCACAGGGCTCGTCTGCTCGGTGCTGCCTGTTGCTGCTGGCCCTCCCTGTCTGCCTCTCCGGCCCTTCGGTCTGTCTAATGACAGGCCTGTGGTCAGTGCGGCGCAGCCGTCGCCATGGATACGGTTGTGAGGGAGCCCTGCCCTGGTGGCGTGACAAGACTTGAGGGGGCCCCTCCCTGACCCACCACCCAGCACTTTAGCACATTAGCTGAACCCCCCCCCCCCCCTGCAATTCGGGGGCTGCGGGGAGTCGTATTACACCACTGCCCTGCCCATCTGTGGCCCCAGCAGGCCCTCGGGCCCGGCGTCCTACACTACCCACCCACCCCCCCCCCCCCCAGGGCCCCCTCCCTCTAAACACACCCTGTGTGGGGCAGGGCCGCCTCTGAGCCTCATCCTGTGTGTGAGGGAAGGGGGTGCGCTGCGCTGCGCTCAGGGACAGGGCACCCCAACACTCTGCCCTCCCCCCTCCCTCGGCGGTACCTACACTACCCACCCGAAGCTCGGGCACTCCATGGCCTGAGGAGGCAGGCATGACCCCTCCGACGCCACCAGAGGCTGTAGCATGACAGGGATGACCCCCACCCACAGCCCACGCTGCCCCCCCCCCCCCAACGTAGAGTAGGGCCACCAGCCACCTCAACCCCCTGAAGAAACTCAGGCAAACATGAAACCGGGACACGTTGTGTGGGAGGGGGCCACAGAAGGACTCGGAGTACGGTGTGACCCCCTGGGGAGTCCATGGGGTGAGCGGTCTGTAACAAGGAGGTGTGCGCCCCCTGTGGTTCACCATGGAGTAGACGTGGGCCCCTGTGGGACGCCCTGATGTCTGCAGTAGGCATGCGCCCCCTATGGGTCTCCCTGGTGTCTGCAGTAGACGTGCGCCCCCTGTGGGTCTCTCTGTTGTCTGAAGTAGATGTGCGCCCCCTGTGGGTCTACCTGATGTCTGCAGTAGGCATGCGCCCCCTGTGTGTCTCCCAGGTGTCTGAAGTAGGCATGCGCCCCCTGTGGGTCCCCCTGGTGTCTGCAGTAGACGTGCGCCCCCCTGTGGATCTTCCTGGTGTCTGCAGTAGACGTGCGCCTCCTGTGGGTCTCCCATGTGTCAGCAGTAGACGTGCGCCCCCTGTGGCTCTCCCAGGTGTCTGCAGTAGACGTGCGCCCCCTGTGGGACTCCCTGGTGTCTGCAGTAGACATGCGCCCCCTGTGGGTCTCTCTGTTGTCTGAAGTAGACGTGCGCCCCCTGTGGGTCTACCAGATGTCTGCAGTAGGCATGCGCCCCCTGTGGGTCTCCCAGGTGTCTGCATTAGGCATGCGCCCCCTGTGGCTCTCCCAGGTGTCTGCAGTAGACGTGCGCCCCCTGTGGGACTCCCTGGTGTCTGCAGTAGACATGCGCCCCCTGTGGGTCTCTCTGTTGTCTGAAGTAGACGTGCGCCCCCTGTGGGTCTACCAGATGTCTGCAGTAGGCATGCGCCCCCTGTGGGTCTCCCAGGTGTCTGCATTAGGCATGCGCCCCCTGTGGGTCCCCCTGGTGTCTGCAGTAGACGTGCGCCCCCCTGTGGGTCTCCCATGTGTCAGCAGTAGACGAACGGCCCCTGTGGGTCTCCCAGATGCATGCAGTAGGCATGCGCCCCCTGTGGGTCTTCCTGGTGTCTGCAGTAGATGAGCGCCTCCTGTGGGTCTCCCTGGTCTCTGCAGTAGACGTGCGCCCCCTGTGGGTCTCCCTGGAGTAGATCTGCGACCCCTACGGGTCACCCTGGAGTAGACGTGCGCCCCCTGTGGGCCTCACAGGTGTCTGCAGTAGACGTGCGCCCCCTGTGGGTCTCCCTGATGTCTGCAGTAGGTATGCGCCCCCTGTGGGTCTCACTGGTGTCTGCAGTAGACGTGCGCCCCGGTGGGTCTCCCTGGAGTAGATGTGCACCCCGTGCGGGACTCCTGGTGTCTGCAGCAGACGTGCGCCCCCTGTGGGTCTGCCTTTTGTCTGCAGTAGAAGAGCACCCCCTGTGGGTCTCCCAGGTGTCTGCAGTATACGTGCGCCCCCTGTGGGTCTCCCTGGAGTAGACGTGAGCTTCGTGTGGGGCTCGCTGGTGTCTGCAGTAGACGTCTGCCCCCTGTGGGTCTTCCTGGTGTCTGAAGTAGACGTGCACCCCCCTAGTGTCTACAGTAGACGTGGGACCCCTGTCGGTCTCATGTGTTTGCAGTGACCTGCGCCCACTGTGGGTCTCCCTGGTGTCTGCAGTAGAAGAGCGCCCCCTGTGGGTCTCCATGGTGTCGTCCGTAAACGTGCGCCCCCTGTGGGTCTCCCTCATGTCTGCAGTAAACGTGCACCCCCTGTGGGTCTCCCTCGTGTCTGCAATAGACGTGCGCCCCCTGTGGGTCTCCCTCGTGTCTGCAGTAAACGTGCACCCCCTGTGGGTCTCCCTCGTGTCTGCAATAGACGTGCGCCCCCTGTGGGTCTCCCTCGTGTCTGCAATAGACGTGTGCCCCCTGTGGGTCTCCCTCGTGTCTGCAATAGACGTGCGCCCCCTGTGGCTCTTCCTGGGGTCTGCAGTAGACGTGCGCCCCCTGTGGGTCTCCCTCGTGTCTGCAATAGACGTGCTCCCTCTGTGGGTCTCCCTCGTGTCTGCAATAGATGTGCGCCCCCTGTGGGTCTCCCTCGTGTCTGCAATAGACGTGCGCCCCCTGTGGGTCTCCCTCGTGTCTGCAATAGACGTGCTCCCTCTGTGGGTCTCCCTCGTGTCTGCAATAGATGTGCGCTCCCTGTGGCTCTTCCTGGGGTCTGCAGTAGACGTGTGCCCCCACTAGTTTCTACAGTAGATGTGCGCCCCCTGTGGGTCTCCCTGGTGTTTGCAGTACACGTGTGCCCCCTGTGGGTCTCCCTGGTGTCTGCAGTGGACCTGCGCCCCCTGTGGGTCTCCATGGTGTCTGCAGTAGACGTGCGCCCCCTGTGGGTCCACCTGGTGTCTGCAGTACACTTGTGCCCCCTGTGGGTCTCCCTGGTGTCTGCAGTGGACCTGCGCCCCCTGTGGGTCTCCATGGTGTCTGCAGTAGACGTGCGCCCCCTGTGGGTCCACCTGGTGTCTGCAGTAGATGTGCGCCCCTGTGTGTCCACCTGGTTTCTGCAGTAGATGTACGACCCCTGTGGGTCTCCCTTGTCCGCAGTAGACGTGCGCCCCCTGTGGGTCCACCTGGTGTCTGCAGTAGATGTGCGCCCCTGTGGGTCCACCTGGTTTCTGCAGTAGACTTGCGCCCCCTGTGGGTCTACCTGGTGTCTGTTAGTAGACGTGCGCCCCTGTGGGTCCACCTGGTGTCTGCAGTAGAAATGCGCCCCCTGTTGGTCTTCCTGGTGTCTGTAGTAGACGTGGACCCCTGTGGGTCCACCGGGTTCTGCAATAGAACTGCTCCCCCTGTTGGTCTTCCTGGTGTCTGCTGTAGAAGTGCGCCCCCTGTGGGTCCACCTGGTTTCTGAAGTAGAAGTACGCCCCCGGTGGGTCTCCCTGGAGTAGACGTGCGCCCACTGTGGGTCTCCCTGGTGTTTGCAGTAAACGTGCGTGTTAGAAGGCGACCTCAGAGGGGCCCGGAGGGGGCCCTGACTGGCCTGAGACCAACCCTCGAGGTATCGTAGCCGGGCACTGGCGGGAGACTCCTCAGGGGAGGAATCTCGTATCTAGGATCGTACACTCGGCACCACACGACAAAGAGACACAACACCGAGAGTTCTTAAGAGCAAATCTTTATCAGATCGGAGTGGTAAGATCTTTATGATCCGCAAGGCAATATATATACAAGTGGAGCGCGGGCTCACAAAGTCTTGGAGGGGGGTTAGGAGGTAGCGGGACAGTCTTTGGGGGGAATGGATCAAATGCAGGAGCGTATCCGGCGCACAGCTCACAATCCTCGAGCTGGGGGATACGCTTGTCGTCGTGGGGTCCGGCGGGACCAAGGGGGTCTGTGGGCACTGCGAGATACTCAGCAGGCTCGAGTACAAGTTCGGAGGTCTTACAATCTTCAGGGAGCCGCGAGTCACTCAGCAGGGCTCAAGCATAAGTTCGGAGGTCTTACGATCTTCAGGGAGCCGCGAGTCACTCAGCAGGGCTCAAGCATAAGTTCGGAGGTCTTAAGATCTTCAGGGAGCCGCGAGTCACTCAGCAGGGCTCAAGCACGAGTTCGGAGGTCTTACAATCTTCAGGGAGCCGCGAGTCACTCAGCAGGGCTCAAGCACAAGTTCGGAGGTCTTACGATCTTTCAGGGAGCCGCGAGTCACTCAGCAGGGCTCAGGTGGTTCCAAGGCGAATCTGCCGGACAGTCCCAGAGCACCCCTTGTTATAGGGCGACTCCTCTTTGATGTCCGGAGTCTGTGCAGGCAGGGGTCTTGTCACCTGGGGGTCGCTTGTTGGGGGTTTCCTGCCATTGTCCTTTGATCCTTTCAGGGCCGGGTCGGGAGGAGCCCCAGACACCCAGCAGGCGTGGAGCCAGCCCTCAGGGAGGCCGGCAGGTCGATCGAAACCCACCGTCCCAGGGAAGCGCAGAGGTGTGATGGAACTGCTCCTCCCTCTCTCATCCCAAGGGGGGCGCGATGTCCTCCAGCCGGAGTGGCGCCTGTAGGCTAGGGTCGCGCTGGGGCCGGGCGGCCATCTTGGTGCATGCAGTGGGCACGCGGGCCCGGGGTGGCCGAAGGAGGAAGGCCTATGGACGGGGGAAGTCCGGGTCGGGTGCGTGTGTTCTGGTGGGAAGGATCGGCTAGGCCAGGGGTTCGGGGCTGGTGTGAGGTGCAGGGGTCAGGTCTGACTATGTTACGAGGGCCGGGTCCAACACGCGTCCCCCCCAGCTGAAAGCCGGAGAGAACTACCCATGTTCTTGGGGGTTCTCTTCGCTGAGGCGGAAGAACCGGGAGAGGCCATCGGCGTTGGCGTGGTCCGTACCAGGGCGATGTTCCACGGTGAAATCCATCCCCTGGAGGGAGATTGACCACCGCAGAAGCTTGGGGTTTTCTCCTCGCATCTGCATGAGCCATCGCAAGGGGCGATGGTCGGTCTGGACCCTGAAATGGGTGCCGAACAGGTAAGGGCGTAGTTTCTTGAGGGCCCAGACTACTGCGAACGCCTCGCGCTCGATGGTACTCCATCTCTGTTCCCAGGGCAACAGCCTTCGGCTGAGGAAGGCCATGGGCTGGTCCAGACCCTGGTCATTTACTTGGGAGAGGACGGCCCCGATGCCATGCTCGGAGGCATCAGTTTGTACCACAAACTCTTTGGAGTAGTCGGGGGCCTGGAGGACGGGGGCCGTACACATGGCCGTTTTCAGGGCATTGAACGCCTCTTGGCAGGCAGGGGACCACTGTATCTTCTTGGGCTGCTTCTTGGACGTGAGTCCCGTGAGGGGACCGACCAGGCTGCCGTAATTCCGGATGAATCTCCGATAGTAGCCCGTGAGGCCCAGAAAGGCTCGGACCTCTGTTTGGGTGGTGGGGGGTTCCCAGGCTAGGATGGCGTCGATTTTGGGCTGTAGAGGGGCGACCTGCCCGCTTCCGACCTGGTGCCCCAGGTAGGTTACTGAACCTTGCCCAATCTGGCATTTGCTGGCTTTCACGGTGAGGCCCGCCTGGCGTAGGGCGGTTAGCACCCTCCGGAGGTGTTGGAGGTGCTCACTCCATTCGGAACTAAAAACTGCAATATCGTCGAGATATGCAGCGCTGAATTTTTCCGGCCCGGCCAGGACTCTATTTACCAGTCGCTGGAAGGTGGCCGGGGCATTTTTCATCCCGAAGGGCATTACGCGAAAGCGATAGTGCCCATCCGGGGTGGAGAAGGCGGACCGCTCCTTGGCTCCCTCTGTGAGCGCAATTTGCCAGTAGCCGCAGGTGAGATCGAAGGTGCTGAGGAACCGTGCAGCTCCGAGCCGGTCAATGAGCTCGTCGGCTCGGGGAATGGGGTGGGCATCGGCTCGGGTGACCTCATTGAGTCCCCGGTAGTCCACGCAAAAGCGGAGTTCCGGGGCGACCCCGGGGGCGGCTGCTTTTGGGACCAGGACCACGGGGCCGGCCCAGGGGCTGTCTGAGGGTTCGATCACGCCTAGGGTCAACATTTTCGAGACTTCGGCTTGGATACAGGACCGGACCCGATCGGGGACTCGGTAGGCTCGGTGTCTCACTGGTGGGCTGTCTCCGGTATCCACGTCATGGACACACCAGTCGGTGACCTTGGGGACCAGGGAGAAAAGGTCCGGAAACTGCCCTAGGAGCTGGCGGCAATCCTCACGTTGCTGGGGCGTGAGAGACGGGGAGAGGTTCACTCCTTCTACGGAGCCGTCCCTCTCCTTGGTGCATAGAAGATCCGGGAGAGGATCCGACTCTTCTTCGGACCCATCGTCAGTGGCCAGTAGGAGGCTCAGCTCTGTCCGCACAAAGTGGGGCTTGAGGCGGTTCACGTAGAGGACCCGGAGGGGGTCCCGGGGTGACTGGACGTCTACCAAGTACGTGACCGGGCTCTTTCGCTCAACTACTTTGAAGGGCCCGGTCCATTTATCCTGGAGAGCGCAGGGTTTCACGGGGGCCATGACCCACACCAGCTGGCCCGGCTGAAACTCTACTAGTGCGGCGTTCTGGTCGTACCAGCGCTTCATCTCCTCCTGACTCGCCTCCAGATTGGCCTCTGCCAATTCCCGGAACCTCCTAGTCTGATTGCGGAGGGTCAGGACGTAACGGAACACGTCTCGGGGGGTGCCTCGGGGCGCCGCCTCCCACTCTTCTTTGACCAGGCTGAGGGGCCCCCTGACGGGGTGCCCGTAGAGTAACTCGAAGGGGCTGAAACCCAAGGATTTCTGGGGAACTTCTCGGTATGCGAATAGGAGGCAGGGGAGCAGGAGGTCCCACTTACGCCGGAGGGGCTCTTCCAGGCCCGCGATCATCCCCTTCAGAGTCCGGTTAAACCGCTCTACCAGGCCGTTTCCTTGGGGGTGGTACGGGGTGGTGAACTTGTAGGACACCCCGCACTGTTGCCATAAGGACCTCATGTATCGGGAGATAAAGTTGGTCCCGCGATCGCTCACGACCTCGCGGGGAAAACCCATGCGGGAGAAGATCCCCATCAGCGCCCGGCCCACCACGGGGGCCGTAACGGTGCGCAGGAGAATGGCCTCAGGGTAACGAGTGGCATGGTCCACCAGGACGAGGATGAACCGGTGCCCCTGGGAAGTTGGGGGGTCCAGAGGTCCCACAATGTCGATCCCGACCCGCTCAAAAGGGGTACTGACGACAGGGAAGGGCTGGAGGGGAGCCTTGCGCTTCCCTCCACTCTTCCCACTGGCCTGGCATGTGGGACAGGACTTGCAGTGGGCTTCTACATCTGCTTTCATTCTAGGCCAGTAGAAGTGAGTCACGAGGCGACTGTATGTTTTGTCCTGACCCAAGTGGCCTGCGAGGGGGACGTCGTGGGCCAAGCCCAGGAGGAGGTTTCGGAAGCGTAGTGGTACCACCAGCACCCGGCCGGACCCTAGCTCCACCGACTTCTGTTCGCTGTACAGAAGGTCATTCTCCCAATAGACCCGGTGCGTCCCCGTCTGGTCGCCTGCGGCCTGGGCCTCTGCCTGTTGCCGGGGCCCGACCAGGGAGGGACAGGTAGCCTGCTCTCGGCAGAACTCCTCTCGGGAGGGGCACCCTTCGTGGCGCCACTGTGCTAATTCAGGCAGATCGCCTAACTCGGTGTCTGAGGTGGAGTCGGAAGGCGGCGGGTCGTTACTGGCGAGCGACTCTTCCGGTGGGGGGATGTGGGGGCCCTCGGCTGGGACCATCCCATCTTCAGGGGTCGGGGCGTCGTCGACGTCCCTCAGGGGGGTCAGTCGAGCCGCCATGGATCGAGTGGTGGCGCACACCCACTCAGGGAGGCCCATCATCCCTAGGTGGGTCTTGCGCTCAACTTGCCCCCAGGGGGAACTTTCCAGGTCGTTCCCCAGGAGACAGTCGACGGGCTGGGATGTTCTCACTGCGACCTTCAGTTTACCGACCACCCTTCCCCACTCGAAGGGCACCAGGGCTACCTTACATAGGCTTTCTGTGTTGTCGGCTGAAATGACAGGGCAAAATACGTTGGGGAGGACCTGGTCCTCGTGGACTAAATGGCTGAGGACACCAGTGATGCTGGCCCCGGTGTCGCGGAGGGCTTCTACTTGGTGGCCATTGATCGTGACGAGCTGGCCATATTTCTTTGTGTTAGAGGGCAGGAGGCTCCCAGGGACCATCTCCCTATCCCCTAAGGACACTAGGGCCATAGCGGCTGGTTCCCACTCCTCGGCCTCCTCAACCTCCTCCCCCAGGGCTACATTGGCTATCTGTCTAGCGGGGGGTGCTGCCTGGTTGGTGCGTGGGGCCATGGGGCATTCAGGGTCGTTGGCGTAATGCCCGGGCTTCTGGCAACGGAAACAAGTGATGGTTACCCGGTGCCCCCGTCTCAGGGGGGGGCCGGATACAGCTGGTGGGGGTGCCGGGAAAGGCGGAGGTTGGGACTTCGGGGGACTAGTCTGGGGCTCTCTCTGCCCTCCCTGGTTTCCCCCCCCCTCTCTGGCGGGGTGGTCCCTGACTGGCTCGGGGGTACTCTCCTACAGGGCCCCGGGAGACCCGGG
Source organism: Triturus cristatus (assembly GCF_964204655.1). Lineage (NCBI taxonomy): Eukaryota > Metazoa > Chordata > Amphibia > Caudata > Salamandridae > Triturus > Triturus cristatus. The sequence continues at coordinate 1,191,334,763 of NC_140580.1, forward strand.
TGTTGGTCCAGCGATCCGCCTCGACAGCCAGCTTTCTCGGGTCCGTGAGCTTGCTGTCGAGCAGATGCTGGCGTAGTTCCACAAAGCAGTTGGCAGCAAGGTGTTCCCATAACATAAGGTCAGTTAGTTCTTCCAGGGTGGTTACCTTGCTGCCCTTGATCCACCCATCGAAGGCACGGCTGAAGAAATTCACATATTCCACCCAGGTGGTACCCGGGATCTTCCTGCAGTCCCGGAACCGCTGGCGGTACATCTCCGGGGTGAGGCCGTACCTTGTGAGGAGGGCCGCTTTCATGTGTTCATAGGAGGTCTGCATGGAGGTGGGTAGGTCGAGCAGGGTGTCTCTCCCTTCGCTCAGGAACCGTCCCCATAGCCCAGCCCCCCAATCCTTCTGCGGGACCCCATGGGAGGTCATGGCGACCTCGTAAGCCCGAAACCACTGCTGAATGTCATCAATCTTGTAATATTCCTTGACCACATCCTTGGGGATGTGGACCTTCTGTTCCGTCGGGGCGGCCGCCTCCCGGTTCCCCGGGGGCCGCGCTTCTTCGCTTCTTGCTTCTTGCTTTCAGTTCTATCTCCTTCAAGCTGCGTTCATGTTCTAGTTGAAGTCTCCTTCCCTCGTGTTCTCGTTGGAGTTTCTTCTCCTCCAGTTCTCCTTGCACTCGCAACTGTTCTACGGCTAGCTTTTTCTCGGCTAATTTCAATTCGCCCTCAATTTTGAGTTTGGCTAATTCGAGCTCGTGATGGCGACTTTTTTCTCTGTTTGCGAGTTCCTCCGGGGATAGGCCCCCGTCTGGTACGAAGCCTCGCACCTGGTTGCTGCTGCGTTCTCCTTGGGAGGGTCCTGCTTCGTCGTGGGGCTCCACCGCTCCTTCTGGGCGGGAGGCTCCAGAATCCACCCAAGCTTTCAGTGCCTTTTGCATATCTTCTTTGGTGTTGAGACCAGTGGTAGCGACTCTGAGTTCCTTACAGAATTGCTTTAGTTCCCTGTGAGTGTACTCTTCCAGCTGTTCCACCTGGAACACGGTGCTGGCGTCGTCTTCTACGAGAACCACGGCGCTTCCTTCTGCCATCTTTGTCTGTAGTGCGTCAGCCGTTCACGGTACGATCTCTAGATTATGGGCCCGAATCCCGTCGCTTGCCACCAATGTTAGAAGGCGACCTCAGAGGGGCTCGGAGGGGGCCCTGACTGGCCTGAGACCAACCCTTGAGGTATCGTAGCTGGGCACTGGCGGGAGACTCCTCAGGGGAGGAATCTCGTATCTAGGATCGTACACTCGGCACCACACGACAAAGAGACACAACACCGAGAGTTCTTAAGAGCAAATCTTTATCAGATCGGAGTGGTAAGATCTTTATGATCCGCAAGGCAATATATATACAAGTGGAGCGCGGGCTCACAAAGTCTTGGAGGGGGGTTAGGAGGTAGCGGGACAGTCTTTGGGGGGAATGGATCAAATGCAGGAGCGTGTCCGGCGCACAGCTCACAATCCTCGAGCTGGGGGATACGCTTGTCGTCGTGGGGTCCGGCGGGACCAAGGGAGTCTGTGGGCACTACGAGATACTCAGCAGGCTCGAGTACAAGTTCGGAGGTCTTACGATCTTCAGGGAGCCGCGAGTCACTCAGCAGGGCTCAAGCACAAGTTCGGAGGTCTTACGATCTTCAGGGAGCCGCGAGTCACTCAGCAGGGCTCAAGCATAAGTTCGGAGGTCTTACGATCTTCAGGGAGCCGGGAGTCACTCTGCAGGGCTCAAACATAAGTTCGGAGGTCTTACGATCTTCAGGGAGCCGCGAGTCACTCAGCAGTACTCAAGCACGAGTTCGGAGGTCTTACGATCTTCAGGGAGCCGCGAGTCACACAGCAGGGCTCAAGCACAAGTTCGGAGGTCTTACGATCTTTCAGGGAGCCGCGAGTCACTCAGCAGGGCTCAGGTGGTTCCAAGGCGAATCTGCCGGACAGTCCCAGAGCACCCCTTGTTATAGGGTGACTCCTCTTTGATGTCCGGAGTCTGTGCAGGCAGGGGTCTTGTCACCTGGGGGTCGCTTGTTGGGGGTTTCCTGCCATTGTCCTTTGATCCTTTCAGGGCCGGGTCGGGAGGAGCCCCAGACACCCAGCAGGCGTGGAGCCAGCCCTCAGGGAGGCCGGCAGGTCAATCGAAACTCACCGTCCCAGGGAAGCGCAGAGGTGTGATGGAACTGATCCTCCCTCTCTCATCCCAAGGGGGGCGCGATGTCCTCCAGCCAGAGTGGCGCCTGTAGGCTAGGGTCGCGCTGGGGCCGGGCGGCCATCTTGGTGCATGCAGTGGGCACGCGGGCCCGGGGTGGCCGAAGGAGGAAGGCCTATGGACGGGGGAAGTCCGGGTCGGGTGCGTGTGTTCTGGTGGGAAGGATCGGCTAGGCCAGGGGCTCGGGGCTGGTGTGAGGTGCAGGGGTCAGGTCTGACTATGTTACGAGGGCCGGGTCCAACAGTGCGCCCCTGTGGATCAACCTGGTGTCCGCAATAGACGTGCGCCGCCGTGGGTCCACCTATTGTCTGCAGTGGACGTCCCCTGTGGGTCTCCCTGGTGTCTGCAGTAGACGTGCGCCCCTGTGGATCCACCTGGTTTCTGCAGTAGACGTGTGCCCCCTGTAGGTCTCCCTGGTGTTGCAGTAGACGTGCGACCCCTGTGGGTCTCCCTGGTCAGCAGTAGACGTGTGCCCCCGTAGGTCCAACTGGTGTCTGCAGTAGACGTGCGCCCCCTGTGGGTCCACCTAGTGTCTGCAGTAGAAGTGCGCCCCCTGTGTGCCCACCTGGTGTCTGTAGTAGACGTGCGCCCCTGTGGGTCCACCTGGTGTCTGCAGTAGACATGCGCCTCTGTGGGTCCACCTTGTGTCTGTAGTAGACGTGCGCCCCTGTGGATCCACCTGGTGTCTGCAGTAGATGTGCGCCCCGTGTGCCCCTGTGGGTCCACCTGGTGTCTGCAGTAGACGTGCGCCCCTGTGGGTCCACCTGGTGTTTGCAGTAGACGTGCGCCCCTGTGGGTCCACCTGGTGTCTGCAGTAGGCATGTGCCCTTGTGGATCCACCTGGTATCTGCAGTAGAAGTGGGCCCCCTGTGGGTCCATCTGGTGTCTGCAGTATACGTGCGCCCCTGTGGGTCCACCTGGTGTCTGCAGTAGAAGTGGGGCCCCTGTGTGTCTTCCTGGTGTCTGGAGTAGACGTGCGCCCCTGTGGGTCCACCTGGTGTCTGTAGTAGATGTGCGCCCCTGTGGGTCCACCTGGTGTTTGTAGTAGACGTGTCCCCCTGTGGGTCCACCTGGTGTTTGTAGTAGACGTGCGCCCCGTGGGTCCACCTGGTGTTTGCAGTAGACGTGCGCCCCCTGTGTGTCTTCCTGGTGTCTGGAGTAGACATGCGCCCCCTGTGTGGCTCCCTGGTGTCTGCAGTAGATGTGCGCCCCTGTGGGTCCACCTGGTGTCTGTAGTAGATGTGCGCCCCCGTGGGACCACCTGGTGTCTGTTAGTAGACGTGCGCCCCTGTGGGTCCACCTGGTGTCTGCAGTAGACGTGCACCCCCTGTGTGGCTCCCTGGTGTCTGGAGTAGACGTGTGCCCCTGTGTGGCTCCCTGGTGTCTGCAGTAGATGTGCGCCCCTGTGGGTCCACCTGGTGTCTGTAGTAGATGTGCGCCCCCGTGGGTCCACCTGGTGTCTGTTAGTAGACGTGCGCCCCTGTGGGTCCACCTGGTGTCTGCAGTGGACCTGCGCCCCTGTGGGTCCACCTGGTGTTTGTAGTAGATGTGCGCCCCTGTGGGTCCACCTGGTGTTTGCAGTAGACGTGCGCCCCCTGTGTGGCTCCCTGGTGTCTGCAGAAGATGTGCGCCCCTGTGTGGCTCCCTGGTGTCTGCAGTAGACGTGCGCCCCTGTGTGGCTCCCTGGTGTCTGCAGTAGACGTGCGCCCCCTGTGTGGCTCCCTGGTGTCTGCAGAAGATGTGCGCCCCTGTGTGGCTCCCTGGTGTCTGCAGTAGATGTGCGCCCCTGTGTGGCTCCCTGGTGTCTGCAGTAGACGTGCGCCCCCTGTGTGGCTCCCTGGTGTCTGCAGTAGACGTGCGCCCCTGTGGGTCCACCTGGTGTTTGTAGTAGATGTGCGCCCCTGTGGGTCCACCTGGTGTTTGTAGTAGATGTGCGCCCCTGTGGGTCCACCTGGTGTTTGCAGTAGACGTGCGCCCCTGTGGGTCCACCTGGTGTTTGCAGTAGATGTGCGCCCCTGTGGGTCCACCTGGTGTTTGCAGTAGACGTGCGCCCCTGTGGGTCCACCTGGTGTTTGTAGTAGATGTGCGCCCCTGTGGGTCCACCTGGTGTTTGCAGTAGATGTGCGCCCCTGTGGGTCCACCTGGTGTCTGCAGTAGAAGTGGGGCCCCTGTGTGGCTCCCTGGTGTCTGCAGTAGACGTGCGCCCCCTGTGGGTCCACCTGGTGTCTGCAGTAGATGTGCGCCCCGTGTGGGTCCACCTGGTGTTTGCAGTAGACGTGCGCCCCCTGTGGGTCCACCTGGTGTTTGCAGTAGACGTGCGCCCCCTGTGGGTCCACCTGGTGTTTGCAGTAGACGTGCGCCCCCGTGGGTCCACCTGGTGTCTGCAGTAGAAGTGCGCCCCCCGTGGGTCTTCCTGGTGTCTGGAATAGCCCTTTGCAAAGAACTACATTATGTTTATTACAACTAACTGTGCCGCGCATTACACTGAAAACAGGGAGTTAGCTACTGCACTCACAACCCTTTGATAAAACAACTTTACCTTTGCGTGCTAAAAAGCATATAACCAATACACAAAAGTGAGCTTTGAAAAATATCAGGCCATGAGAGAGGTGATGATTTTGGGGTCCCCCCTAACCTAGGGGGAGGACCAAGCAGAACACAAAGAGCTTATCATGCTCAACGATTCGGTGGTGGTCCCACCCTCCTAGGACCACCCCAAGCAAAGTTATGGGCAAACATACAATGCCAACCAAAGGCTCAGCAAAGCATTATGGGGCGAGATTCTAGAGTTTAGTGAATATTGTAGTATTAGCTCTCGGCTGAGCCAACTACACCCGCCCTTATTTACAACTCACTGAGCTGCATGAGCTGTTCTTGGACTAGCATACACCGGAGACAGCTGAAAACACAAGAAGTGCCTCGTGAACAAGAAACAGAGTTCTCATAAAGCCAGTACTCGTGGAAGAATACAAGCAGCCAGTGAGAGAGGTGGTAAACAGGCTATGCTCCACAGGAGGGACCAAGACATGCTGGAGAGCCTAAAACAAATGAAGCCAGCCAACAGAATGCAAGCAAATGTGAGTTACAAAACAGAAAGCCAATGGCAAGCAAAGGGCAGAATGCATTCCCAGGGAAGATTGTCAGCAGGTCCCCACTGCACTGGCTGGCACGCTTCCACCTAATGAAGAGCAGATCTTTTTGGAGGGAGAGGGGGAGGGGTTGTGGCCTCAGAAGTGTGTGTGACACAAAAAAGGAATTCGAGAATCTTACCTGCCATGTTGTCCAGATGAGCTGAAGGCCCTTCTTCTGTCTGCAAGAAAACAAACCTGATTTATGTTCTGTTCTTTGGACATGTACAGCGCCCACTCACCACATGCGGCTTCTAGGCGCTTCAGACACAAATCGCGGCCACTCACTTCTCAGTAGTGAGTTCACCCACTGGCTCGCCTCGGGGTCTGCCCCCTAACCCCAAAGGGCTGCAGTCCCGACCCCCAGAGAATCCTGCCTCGCATCCCTTGCCCACTTTAACTTAAGACCCCTAGCACGTGCCTTTTCTCTCAGGCCCGTCCCTACATGGCCCTGCCCCAGACAGCCACTTTAGTGGCACCTAGCAGCCCTTCCCCTATAGCAGCACACTTTCACCATCAGCAACACAGCGCAGCACTTTTTATTTAGCAAATCAAGGCCACAGTTCCCCTGCGCTAGATAAGGATACCTTTCACCTATAGTGAAACATGGTCACCTTTTACCTATAGTGAAACAAGAACACCTTTCACCCATAGTGAAACACGGACACCTTTCACCTATACTGAAACATGGACACTTTTCACCTATAGTGAAACAAGAACACCTTTCACCTTTAGTGAAACACGGACACCTTTCACCTATAGTGAAACACAGACACCTTTCACCTATAGTGAAACAAAAACACCTTTCACCTATAGTGAAACAAGGACACCTTTCACCTATAGTGAAACTCAGACACCTTTCACCTATAGTGAAACAAGCACACCTTTCACCTATAGTGAAACACAGACATCTTTCACCTGTAGTGATACACGAACACCTTTCACATGTAGTGAAACACGGACACCTTTCACCTATAGTGAAACAACGACACCATTCACCTATAGTAAAACAAGGCCAATTTTCACCTGTAGTGATACACGGACACCTTTCACCTATAGTGAAACACTGACACCTTTCACCTATAGTGAAACAAGGACACCTTTCACCTATAGTGAAACACGGACACCTTTCACCTATAGTGAAACAAGGACACCATTCACCTATAGTGAAAGAAGGCCACTTTTCACCTGTAGTGAAACAAGGACACCTTTCGCCTTTAGTGAAACACAGACACCTTTCACCTATAGTGAAACAAAAACACCTTTCACCTATAGGGAAACAAGGACACCTTTCACCTATAGTGAAACTCAGACACCTTTCACCTATAGTGAAACAAGCACACCTTTCACCTATAGTGAAACACGGACATCTTTCACCTGTAGTGATACACGGACACCTTTCACATGTAGTGAAACACGGACACCTTTCACCTATAGTGAAACAACGACACCATTCACCTATAGTAAAACAAGGCCAATTTTCACCTGTAGTGATACACGGACACCTTTCACCTATAGTGAAACACTGACACCTTTCACCTATAGTGAAACAAGGACACCTTTCACCTATTGTGAAACACGGACACCTTTCACCTATAGTGAAACACGGACACCTTTCACCTATAGTGAAAGAAGGCCACTTTTCACCTGTAGTATACACGGACACCTTTTCCCTGTAGTGAAATAGAGGCATTTTGCCTTTAGTGAAACAAGTCGCATTTTGCCATAGCCACACCAGGCAGCATCACAAGTCAACCTTCACCTTTAGCGACAAAAGGGAGTCGTTCACATAAGAAAGTGCAAGGTGCCGTTCCCATATAGGCATGATGTCACAGTGCCTAGGGTGACATGACGCTTCCACTGCCCTAAGACGACATCTTGTAGTGACTATAGGACACGGGTGCCCCTAGCCATCGGAGATAAACACTGTGGCCTATGGGGCTATCTGTAGGGGAGCGCCAAGGCCCCCCCTCCCCCATGGCTTAGGACTGCCCATACAGCTGACAACCCTGGGGCCCTGTCCTACCTACAGAGGAGTCCGTCTCACAGTCTGAGACCCCGGGGCCTGTCCTACCTACAGAGGAGTCTCTCTCACAGTCTGAGACCCTGGGCCTGTCCTACCTACAGAGGAGTCTGTCTCACAGTCTGAGACCCCGGAGGCTGTCCTACCTACAGAGGAGTCTGTCTCACAATCTGAGACCTCAGGCCCTGTCTCCTCCAGAGGAGTCTCTCTCACAATCTGAGACCCTGGGCCTGTCCTACCTACAGAGGAGTCTGTCTCACAGTCTGAGACCCTGGGCCTGTCCTACCTACAGAGGAGTCTGTCTCACAGTCTGAGAACCTGGGCCTGTCCTACCTACAGAGGAGTCTGTCTCACAGTCTGAGACCCCGGAGGCTGTCCTACCTACAGAGGAGTCCGTCTCACAGTCTGAGACCCCGGGGCCTGTCCTACCTACAGAGGAGTCTCTCTCACAATCTGAGACCCTGGGCCTGTCCTACCTACAGAGGAGTCTGTCTCACAGTCTGAGACCCTGGGCCTGTCCTACCTACAGAGGAGTCTGTCTCACAGTCTGAGAACCTGGGCCTGTCCTACCTACAGAGGAGTCTGTCTCACAGTCTGAGACCCCGGAGGCTGTCCTACCTACAGAGGAGTCCGTCTCACAGTCTGAGACCCCGGGGCCTGTCCTACCTACAGAGGAGTCTCTCTCACATCTGAGACCCCAGTGGCTGTCTTACCTACAGAGGAGTCTGTCTCACAGTCTGAAACCCCCGAGCCTGTCCCACCTACAGAGGAGTCTGTCTCACAATCTGAGACCCCAGGGGCTGTCCTACCTACAGAGGAGTCTGTCTCACAGTCTGAGACCCCGGGGGCCTGTCCTACCTACAGAGGAGTCTGTCTCACAGTCTGAGACCCCGGGGGCCTGTCCTACCTACAGAGGAGTCTGTCTCACAGTCTGATACCCTGGGGACCTGTCCTACCTACAGGGGAGTCTGTCTCACAGTCTGAGACCTCAGGCTCTGTCTCCTACAGAGGAGTCTGTCTCACAGTCTGAAACCCCCGAGCCTGTCCTACCTACAGAGGAGTCTGTCTCACAATCTGAGACCCCAGGGGCTGTCCTACCTACAGAGGAGTCTGTCTCACAGTCTGAGACCCCGGGGGGCCTGTCCTACCTACAGAGGAGTCTGTCTCACAGTCTGAGACCTCGGGCTGTGTCCTACCCACAGAGGAGTCTGTCTCACAGTCTGAGACCCCGGGCCTGTCCTACCTACAGAGGAGTCTGTCTCGCAGTATGAGACCCTGGGGACCTGTCCTACCTACAGGGGAGTCTGTCTCACAGTCTGAGACCTCAGGCCCTGTCTCCTCCAGAGGAGTCTGTCTCACAGTCTGAGACCTCAGGCTCTGTCTCCTACAGAGGAGTCTGTCTCACAGTCTGAGACTCCGGGCCTGTCCTACCTACAGAGGAGTTGATACCAAAGGGGATGATGGACGGAGCGTTTAAGCAAATCAAACACTCACCCCCAGTCAACTGATCTGGGTTTAATCCACCATCAGTCTTTAGCTCACTCCACCACCCCAGTTCAGACATAGCCATATGCAAATCAGTCTGACCCTGTGCCTCATGGGAACAGTCCAGCCCGAACTGCCAAGCCATGCCTACCCTGGACCGGAATTGCTCAAACGCTTCGTCCATCATCCCCTTTGGTTTTGCTTTGTTCGCCCTAAGTTGGCAGGGAATGCCCATACGTGGGTCCCTTGCTCACTTTGCCACTGGATTCAAGCAAGCCTGGCTGAAGAGGGAAGTTACCCCGAAACCGGTCCCAGGATACTTGTTTCCGGTCCAGGGAAGACATGGCTGGGCATGCTCACTGCTCGGTCTGCAATCTCACTCAAACAAGCCCATCCCTAACCATGCATTAACTGGTCCCACTCTGCACTTACATCCGCCCCCAAATTCACATGGAGACCTAACTCGCCCTGTAGTCGCTCCTCTTACCCTACTCTCACACTGTCACATCGCTCACCGTGCACTCACATGGGAACTCCTGCCACCCACACTGGGCAGTGGGTTAATGTGCCTGCTACAAAGAACGTGCACCATGCAGATCACAGAACTGAGTGTGAGTAAAGAATGACCAGCGCTATATAAAAACAAGCATTTGCAATGCAATAGGTCTCGCATTTGTGAGAGTTTAAGATATTGGCATTGCAAATGACTGCGTTTTATTTATCTGTTTTGATAATTAACACCTAAATAAAAGGCATTGTCATTTACAATTCCAATAGCTCAAACTCTTGAAAATACGTATGATTATTGTACTTAATTTCTTCATAATAGCGCCTCAAACGCTTCTGGCCACTTTGATGCTAGTGACAGGCAGTCACGCGCAGTATTTGCGTTTATGGTTTAATAACGGTGCATATAACTTTGGTGGAACTGGCGTCCGAAGAGGCCAAGGAGCAGGAAACGTAAGCTGAGCCACAGACACTTTAAAATCCTCATAAACTCGTCCCCACTGAAATACGCCTGGCCCTATGTGAATAACTGCATGTTTTATTTATAATGTGTACTAGAGTTCAATTAGCATATTACAAACACAAGGAACACGCTATATATTCAAGGAGTGACTGAGGCCAGAGCTGCCGACTTTGGAGTTGGGAACTAGGTTCAAGTCTCAGCGTCGGCTTAACATCCTGTGATTCTGGTCAAATCACTTCATCTCCCCGTGTCTACCATGAATCAATGTGTTTAACGTAACTGGTGCTCATGTCAAGCGCTCTGACACCTTCCGGTCGAGTTCGCACTAAAAAAAACTGTAAAAAGAAGGAAAACAAGCACGTAATTGGCACACCGTATTGTGCACATCCTCCAGTATACGTATGTAGGGATGGTGATGTGCCCGATATTTCGAGTGACGAATGGTTCATCTATAGCGTCCTAAACCAACTCCACGTGCATTTCCTAAAAAAGGACGCCATTGCACTAAGATAACTCGAAAGTGAAAGCACCCCGTGCTCTATGTATTCAAAATATCTTACCGGAGTATGAGAATGTAATCTCCAAATCAAAAAGAAAGACCAGACATCAAGTCGATGTCAAACTTTGGGTGACACTACTGCCGAAAGATACATTATGTGGTAACAAAATTCTATTCAAACTGACTAAGCGCTCACCTCTTGTTAGCGTGTAGCAGTGGATGAAACCCACGTCTCCTCACGGCTGCTCACGAGCGTACTAGCGTGATGACGTATGCGATTTTAAAAGGACATGTGATTGAAAGAATAACTTTATTGGTAACTCCTTGCTCATGCAAAACTACGTCTGCTACTGAAAACCACAGTGCGGCGCTCTGCAGGCGGGGGAGCGCATTCCAGGCGGGGGAGCGGACCCTTTGAAGTATGTGCACGCGCCAGTGGGCTGAAGAGCTTCCCAAAGGTGGATTGCATGGCGGCATGTTGTGCGTGATTGTGCGCGTGCTCGCCATGCAATCCACTTTTGGGAGCACTTTTAGGAGCCCCTCACTAGAGTCTCGCAATGCGATTGCTACGCAATAGCTAGGCGAGACCTAATGAAAGGTGCCATAGAGAGATGAGGTGCATTGTTGGTGAGTGGTAGTGAGGGAATTCATGGAGGGGGAGGAAATGGGGAGGGGCGCCACAATAGACGGTTGCACCGTGTGCGACCAGTGCTAGGGCCAGCCCTGGCTGCGAGCGTTAGTCCATCACCCCCCCACCCCGAAGTTTGGGTCTACTTGCGCCCCTGCTCAATATATTTGCGGTTCACACTCACCATCAGGCCCAGTTCTAGCGGGTGGGCCGGGTGGGCCAGGCCCACCCAAACATGAGCCTGGCCCACCCAAACATGAGCCTGGCCCACCCAAACAGGAGCCTTGGCCCTCGCAGTGAGGGCTTGAAGGCAGGCGCGCAAAGCACACGTCGTGTGTGTCAGCCCGGCCGAGACAGCTTCCCGGGCGCACGCACACACACACACAGACAGTTTCAGAGATTATCGCAGCCTCCCGAGTACTTCACAGGTCTTTAAAAGACCATTTACATGTTAACGAGGCTTTGTTTATTTTTTCATCCCTTCATCTCCACATGGCAAAGGCCACAATGTTCTGCTGCGTGGATATTTCTTTTTCTTTGCCGTTCAGGAGAAAATAAGTTTGTTTATTCCTATTCACCTTTCCTGGCCCCTGCAGCTGCTTATCACATCAGGCTGTGACACAAAGTTTGACTCATGGAGTAGGTAGGAGAATGTGTTACTAGTTGTTTTTCTTTTTAAACTCTGCACAGGCCCAGCAGGACATGTACTTCGTGTGCGCTTCATTTAAACAGTTTTTATCCTTATCATGGCCGATGCAGGACCACAATAAGACAATAAAAGATGCCCAGATAATTCTGGTGATGAATGATCCGCTGGAGAGCAATCATTTGTCTGTTAGTAGTTTTTAAATGTAGATGAACTGTAGTTTATGTGGAAGCTCAGTGGGTTACTGCCTTTGTCACAGAGATCCTAGTGTTACTTGCAGTTCAGAAGTTACAATCCTAGCATAGGACAATGACCAATGAACTGTCATCAAAGAGCTGCAGACAAACATGGATGGTATAGTTAGAACTTCGCTTTCTTTTATTGTGATATAGTTAGAACTTCCCCAGTCTTTCATTATTCTAATGTTGCTAAAATGAGTAAGTTTGGGCAGATATACATTTTTATCAGTAAAGCTGACCCCCATGGAAATACTCTTTAAATCCTAAGGTTGTGTTTCCCCAGACCAAACCATCTTGAAATATCCTGCCCACCAGTATGGATGACGTGTGATTCCTACACCTTGTAATCCTTATTGGCTTATGTGACATTCCCTGCAGACTGATTTACATACTTGTATGATTCATTGTCTCTGTATAATGTGTGCATGGTGTATGTAAAGTACTGACACACACTACACTGATATGAGTAGCGCTGTACAACAAATGAAATACTTATGAGAGAGGGGCTACGTAAAGATGAGGGGCACTGTTGGAGGGTGGCAGTGAGGGAATCTGAGGAGGAGGTCATGAGGGGGAGGGGCTACAGAGATGAGGGGCACTGGTGGAGGGTGGCAGTGAGGGAATCTGAGGAGGAGGTCATGAGGGGGATGGGCTAGAGAGAGATGAGGGACACTGGTTGAGGGCGGCAGTGAGGGAGTCTGAGGAGGAGGTCATGAGGGGGATGGGCTAGAGAGAGATGAGGGACACTGGTGGAGGTTGGCAGTGAGGGAATCCAAGGAGGAGGTCATGAGGGGGAGGGGCTATGGGGAGATGAGGGGCACTTGTGGCGTGTGGCAGTGAGGGAATCCGAGGAGGAGGTCAATAGGGGGGCCATGGAGGTATGAAGGGCACTGTTGGAAGGTGGTAGTAAAGGTTATTTACGGAGAAAGAGGTTTTTGTTGCGGCGCCAAAAAAGACTTTCGCATCAGCGCTGAAGCCGGCCCTGTCATGGCCTTTCTGTTTTTGTTTATTTAATTAGCAGTCGGGTCATAAGGGCTACTGTGGAACATACTTTGAAGTGCGTGCTAATTATATTTACCACTATATTCAATGTTTTAAGTTCAAAGGTGATTTTACTCCTGTTTTTACCGGGAAAAATGAAAGTGTTGCCCGATGATACCTGATATGGGGCTGGGGCCCAAGGTCAGCTGTGAGATAAGGTGCACTGGAGAGGAGTAGTGGATAATCAAGCCTGTAAGGGAGTGTGTTGCGGAGTCCGGGGTCAGGTGGAGGTAGTAATGAAGAGGGATTCTCCCTGAAGGCTCGCACAGAGGGAGCCTGTAAGGGAGAGTGTTGTAGAGTCCGGGGTCAGGTGGAGGTAGTAATGAAGAGGGATTCTCCCTGAAGGCTCGCACAGAGGGAGCCTGTAAGGGAGTGTGTTGCAGAGTCCGGGGTCAGGTGGAGGTAGTAATGAAGAGGGATTCTCCCTGAAGACTCGCACAGAGGGAGCCTGTAAGGGAGTGCGTTGCAGAGTCAGGGGTCAAGTGGAGGTAGTAATGAAGAGGGGTTCTCCCTTAATGGCTCGCACAGAGGGAGCCTGTAAGGGAGTGCGCTGCAGAGTACGGGGTCAGGTGGAGGTAGTAATGAAGAGGGATTCTCCCCGAAGACTCGCACAGAGGGAGCCTGTAAGGGAGTGCGTTGCAGAGTCCGGGGTCAGGTGGAGGTAGTAATGAAGAGGGATTCTCCCTGAAGGCTCGCACAGAGGGAGCCTGTAAGGGAGTGCGTTGCAGAGTCCGGGGTCAGGTGGAGGTAGTAATGAAGAGGGATTCTCCCTGAAGGCTCGCACAGAGGGAGCCTGTAAGGGAGTGCATTGCAGAGTCGGGGGTCAGGTGGAGGTAGTAATGAAGAGGGATTCTCCCTGAAGGCTCGCACAGAGGGAGCCTGTAAGGGAGTGCGTTGCAGAGTCCGGGGTCAGGTGGAGGTAGTAATGAAGAGGGATTCTCCCCAAAGACTCGCACAGAGGGAGCCTGTAAGGGAGTGCGCTGCAGAGTCCGGGGTCAGGTGGAGGTAGTAATGAAGAGGGATTCTCCCCAAAGACTCGCACAGAGGGAGCCTGTAAGGGAGCGCGCTGCAGAGTCCGGGGTCAGGTGGAGGTAGTCATGAAGAGGGATTCTCCCTGAAGGCTCGAACAGAGGGAGCCTGTAAGGGAGTGCGCTGCAGAGTCCGGAGTCAGGTGGAGGTAGTAATGAAGAGGGATTCTCCCTGGGGGCTCGCACAGAGGGAGCCTGTAAGGGAGTGATCTGCAGAGTCCGGGGTCAGGTGGAGGTAGTAATGAAGAGGGATTCTCCATGAAGGCTCGCACAGAGGGAGCCTGTAAGGGAGTGCGCTGCAGAGTCCGGGGTCAGGTGGAGGTAGTAATGGAGAGGGATTCTCCCTGAAGGCTCGCACAGAGGGAGCCTGTAAGGGAGTGCGCTGCAGAGTCTGGGGTCAGGTGGAGGTAGTAATGAAGAGGGATTCTCCCTGAAGGCTCGCACAGAGGGAGCCTGTAAGGGAGTGCGCTGCAGAGTCCGGGGTCAGGTGGAGGTAGTAATGAAGAGGGATTCTCCCTGAAGGCTTGCACAGAGGGAGCCTGTAAGGGAGTGCGCTGCAGAGTCCGGGGTCAGGTGGAGGTAGTAATGAAGAGGGATTCTCCCTGAAGTCTCGCACTGAGGGAGTGCGTTGCAGAGTCTGGGGTCAGGTGGAGGTAGTAATGAAGAGGGATTCTCCCTGAAGGCTCCCACAGAGGGAGCCTGTAAGGGAGTGTGTTGCAGAGTCCGGGGTCAGGTGGAGGTAGTAATGAAGAGGGATTCTCCCTGAAGGCTCGCACAGAGGGAGCCTGTAAGGGAGCGCGTTGCAGAGTCCGAGGTCAGGTGGAGGTAGTAATGAAGAGGGCTTCTCCCTGAAGGCTCGCACAGAGGGAGCCTGTAAGGGAGCGCGTTACAGAGTCCGGGGTCAGGTGGAGGTAGTAATGAAGAGGGATTCTCCCTGAAGGCTCGCACAGAGGGAGCCTGTAAGGGAGCGCGTTGCAGAGTCCGGGGTCAGGTGGAGGTAGTAATGAAGAGGGATTCTCCCTGAAGGCTCGCACAGAGGGAGCCTGTAAGGGAGTGTGTTACTGAGTCTGGGGTCAGGTGGAGGTAGTAATAAAGAGGGAGTCTCCCTGAAGGCTCGCACAGAGGGAGCCTGTAAGGGAGCGGGCTGCAGAGTCCGGGGTCAGGTGGAGGTAGTAATGAAGAGGGATTCTCCCTCAAGGCTCGCACAGAGGGAGCCTGTAAGGGAGTGTGTTGCAGAGTCCGGGGTCAGGTGGAGGTAGTAATGAAGAGGGATTCTCCCTAAAGACTCGCACAGAGGGAGCCTGTAAGGGAGTGCGCTGCAGAGTCCGGGTTCAGGTGGAGGTAGTAATGAAGAGGGATTCTCCCTGAAGGCTCGCACAGAGGGAGCCTGTAAGGGAGCGGGCTGCAGAGTCCGGGGTCAGGTGGAGGTAGTAATGAAGAGGAATTCTCCCTGAAGGCTCGCACAGAGGGAGCCTGTAAGGGAGCGCGTTGCAGAGTCTGGGGTCAGGTGGAGGTAGTAATGAAGAGGGATTCCCCCTGTAGGCTCACACAGAGGGAGCCTGTAAGGGAGTGCGTTGCAGAGTCCGGGGTCAGGTGGAGATAGTAATGAAGAGGGATTCTCCCTGAAGGCTCGCACAGAGGGAGCCTGTAAGGGAGTGCGTTGCAGAGTCTGGGGTCAGGTGGAGGTAGTAATGAAGAGGGATTCTCCCTGAAGGCTCGCACAGAGGAAGCCTGTAAGGGAGTGCATTGCAGAGTCCGGGGTCAGGTGGAGGTAGTAATGAAGAGGGATTCTCCCTGAAGGCTCGCACAGAGGGAGCCTGTAAGTTAGTGCGCTGCAGAGTCCGGGGTCAGGTGGAGGTAGTAATGAAGAGGGATACTCGCTGAAGGCTCGCAGAGAGGGAGCCTGTAAGGGAGTGCGTTGCAGAGTCCGGGGTCAGGTGGAGGTAGTAATGAAGAGGGATTCTCCCTGAAGGCTCGCACAGAGGGAGCCTGTAAGGGAGCGGGCTGCAGAGTCCGGGGTCAGGTGGAGGTAGTAATGAAGAGGGATCCTCCATGAAGGCTCGCACAGAGGGAGCCTGTAAGGGAGCGGGCTGCAGAGTCCGGGGTCAGGTGGAGGTAGTAATGAAGAGGGATACTCGCTGAAGGCTCGCAGAGAGGGAGCCTGTAAGGGAGTGCGTTGCAGAGTCCGGGGTCAGGTGGAGGTAGTAATGAAGAGGGATTCTCCCTAAAGACTCGCACAGAGGGAGCCTGTAAGGGAGTGCGCTGCAGAGTCCGGGTTCAGGTGGAGGTAGTAATGAAGAGGGATTCTCCCTGAAGGCTCGCACAGAGGGAGCCTGTAAGGGAGTGTGTTACTGAGTCTGGGGTCAGGTGGAGGTAGTAATAAAGAGGGAGTCTCCCTGAAGGCTCGCACAGAGGGAGCCTGTAAGGGAGCGGGCTGCAGAGTCCGGGGTCAGGTGGAGGTAGTAATGAAGAGGGATTCTCCCTCAAGGCTCGCACAGAGGGAGCCTGTAAGGGAGTGTGTTGCAGAGTCCGGGGTCAGGTGGAGGTAGTAATGAAGAGGGATTCTCCCTAAAGACTCGCACAGAGGGAGCCTGTAAGGGAGTGCGCTGCAGAGTCCGGGTTCAGGTGGAGGTAGTAATGAAGAGGGATTCTCCCTGAAGGCTCGCACAGAGGGAGCCTGTAAGGGAGCGGGCTGCAGAGTCCGGGGTCAGGTGGAGGTAGTAATGAAGAGGAATTCTCCCTGAAGGCTCGCACAGAGGGAGCCTGTAAGGGAGCGCGTTGCAGAGTCTGGGGTCAGGTGGAGGTAGTAATGAAGAGGGATTCCCCCTGAAGGCTCACACAGAGGGAGCCTGTAAGGGAGTGCGTTGCAGAGTCCGGGGTCAGGTGGAGATAGTAATGAAGAGGGATTCTCCCTGAAGGCTCGCACAGAGGGAGCCTGTAAGGGAGTGCGTTGCAGAGTCTGGGGTCAGGTGGAGGTAGTAATGAAGAGGGATTCTCCCTGAAGGCTCGCACAGAGGAAGCCTGTAAGGGAGTGCATTGCAGAGTCCGGGGTCAGGTGGAGGTAGTAATGAAGAGGGATTCTCCCTGAAGGCTCGCACAGAGGGAGCTTGTAAGTTAGTGCGCTGCAGAGTCCGGGGTCAGGTGGAGGTAGTAATGAAGAGGGATACTCGCTGAAGGCTCGCAGAGAGGGAGCCTGTAAGGGAGTGCGTTGCAGAGTCCGGGGTCAGGTGGAGGTAGTAATGAAGAGGGATTCTCCCTGAAGGCTCGCACAGAGGGAGCCTGTAAGGGAGCGGGCTGCAGAGTCCGGGGTCAGGTGGAGGTAGTAATGAAGAGGGATCCTCCATGAAGGCTCGCACAGAGGGAGCCTGTAAGGGAGCGGGCTGCAGAGTCCGGGGTCAGGTGGAGGTAGTAATGAAGAGGGATACTCGCTGAAGGCTCGCAGAGAGGGAGCCTGTAAGGGAGCGCGTTGCAGAGTCCGGGGTCAGGTGGAGGTAGTAATGAAGAGGGATTCTCCCTGAAGGCTCGCACAGAGGGAGCCCGAGAAGTGTCACTTGCCTGATACTCCCACCTCAGAAACCTCCTCTTCCCATCAAAGGAACATTGAATGGAAAAAACACTTTTTGAGAGTGATAATATTTAGAAAGAGATTTGGAAAAGAGTGCGTTTTACTGGGCCTTGTAAGACTAAGAAGAGTTAAAGGAGGGCCCTGAAGCAGGCCGGCCGGACATATATGCCACAAATCGAGCCCGCAGTGGCCCACCCAAGTGCACCCTTGGCCCACCCAAATAAACATTCCTGGAGCCGGGCGTGCTCACCATCCACCCCCCCCCCCCCCCAGTGGGGTTTACTGCCCATGCCACCATTATACCCCCCTCCCCCCCGTCCCTCTGTGGGGGACACCGATGTCAGAGGTCTTCATAGCTGAACGTGCCTCGAAGGTATCGGAGCGCTTTACAGGAGTCCCGGTTACATTCCTCACGCCCAGAGCTATTTACTAATTTATACTTTTAGGTCTTAAACAGTAAACCCTCACCGCCCCCCACCCCCCATCGGCCCCTACGGCGCTTTGGGTCAACGACTACAACCCCCCCCCCCCCTCCCCCCCCCCAAAAAAAACGGCAAACAGAAGTTCTGGAAGCAGAAACTAAATAATACAATAAAAGTAGGTCATTCGCCCAGGACACCCCCTCCTTCCCAGCTCCCCAGTGTGAACTTTGACCTTAGAGCGGGCGTGAGCTCCTTACTCAGCAGAGGGTTCTCTCTATATATAACCGGAAGAGACAGCTGCGATGTCTCAAAATATATGGAGAGCCCTGGGCGGGGCCAAGGAGCTTGAGACCCCCCACCCCAGTTATGGAGGGGGGCATGAACTTTCCATCCACCCATGCAGTATTCTGTGCCAGGCCTGTCTCCACGAGTCCTGGGCATAATTTACAGCAATTCTGGGATTGTTATGGGATATTCGCCAAAATCACACCACCTCGCGTAATTATGCAGAATTCGCTGGATAAAAGTTCACACAAACGCGTGGGAAGAGCAGACGGAGAGCCGTCCCGCACGCGCGCTTTGTCACCAGGACATGTTTCACTCTAACAAGACATAGCTTGGAATGACACATTTGCAATTTGTGTAATTGCGAGTAATTTTGTGTTATTTTGGTGAAATTTCGCATAATTATGCAAATAGAAAATTACGATAAATGTTGCACACCCCTAGTCTCCCCCTTCCTTCTATTTATTTACACGTTTGCATACAGCGCGTGCATTACCCAAAGGTGCCGGAGCGCTATGAAACAAGGACAGATCAGTACTTAAGGCGCTTAAATGACATCACACAAAGATATGGGACATTCACACTGCACATTAGAGTAGGGCGAAGTGCAGCAGACATTAACATTGAGGAACAGGACGTGAACGCCGCCAGGTGCAGGATGGCGACCGATGAAACCGATGACTTGGAGGGAGACAGGTACGTCTCAGGGCACGAGAGAGAGGCACGTCTCAGGGCACGAGAGAGACAGGTACGTCTCAGGGCACGAGAGAGACAGGTACGTCTCATGGCACGAGGGAGAGAAGTATGTCTCAAGGCACGAGGGAGAGAGGTACGTCTCAGGGCACGAGGGAGAGGCACGTCTCAGGGCACGAGAGAGACAGGTACGTCTCATGGCACGAGAGAGAGGCACGTCTCTGGGCACGAGAGAGACAGGTACGTCTCAGGGCACGAGAGAGACAGGTACGTCTCATGGCACGAGGGAGAGAAGTATGTCTCAAGGCACGAGGGAGAGAGGTACGTCTCAGGGCACGAGGGAGAGGCACGTCTCAGGGCACGAGAGAGACAGGTACGTCTCATGGCACGAGAGAGAGGCACGTCTCTGGGCACGAGAGAGACAGGTACGTCTCAGGGCACGAGAGAGACAGGTACGTCTCATGGCACGAGAGAGAGGCACGTCTCTGGGCACGAGAGAGACAGGTACGTCTCAGGGCACGAGAGAGACAGGTACGTCTCATGGCACGAGAGAGAGGCACGTCTCTGGGCACGAGAGAGACAGGTACGTCTCAGGGCACGAGAGAGACAGGTACGTCTCATGGCACGAGGGAGAGAAGTATGTCTCAAGGCACAAGGGAGAGAGGTACGTCTCAGGGCACGAGGGAGAGGTACGTCTCAAAGCAGGAGGGAGAGAGGTACGTCTCTAGGCACGAGGAAGAGAGGTACGTCTCAGGGCACGAGGGAGAGGTACGTCTCAAAGCAGGAGGGAGAGAGGTACGTTTCAAGGCAGGAGGAAGAGAGGTATGTCTTGGCACGAGGGAGAGAGGTACGTCTCAGGGCACGAGAGAGAGAGGTACGTCTCAGGGCACGAGGGAGAGGTACGTTTCAAAGCAGGAGGGAGAGAGGTACGTTTCAAGGCAGGAGGAAGAGAGGTATGTCTTGGCACGAGGGAGAGAGGTACGTCTCAGGGCACGAGAGAGAGAGGTACGTCTCAGGGCACGAGGAAGAGAGGTATGTCTTGGCACGAGGGAGAGAGGTACATCTCATAGCACGAGGGTGAGAGGTGCGTCTGAAAGCACGAGGGAGAGAGGTACGTTTCAAAGCAGGAGGGAGAAAGGTACGTCTCAGGGCACGAGCGAGAGGCACGTCTCAGGGCACGAGAGAGGCACGTCTCAGGGCACAAGGGAGAGAGGTAGGTTTCAGGGCAAGAGGGAGAGAGGGACGTCTCAGGGCACGAGAGAGAGAGGTAGGTTTCAGGGCAAGAGGGAGAGAGGGACGTCTCAGGGCATGAGAGAGAGAGGTACATCTCAGGGTACGAGAGAGAGGAACGTCTCAGGGAACAAGGGAGATAGGTACGTCTCATGGCACGAGGGAGAGAGGTATGTCTCAAGGCACGAGGGAGAGAGGTACGTCTCAATGCACAAGGGAGAGAGGTACGTCTCAAGGCACGAGGAAGAGAGGGATGTTTTAAGGCACAAGGGAGAGAGGTACATCTCAAGACACAAGGGAGAGAGGTACGCCTCAAGGCACGAGGGAGAGAGGAAGAGAGGTACGTCTCAAGGCACAAGGGAGAGAGGTACACCTCAAGGCACGAGGGAGAGAGGAAGAGAGGTACTCCTCAAGGCACGAGGGAGAGAGGAAGAGAGGTACGCCTCAAGGCACGAGGGAGAGAGGAAGAGAGGTACGCCTAAAGGCAGGAGGGAGAGAGGAAGAGAGGTACGCCTCAAGGCACGAGGGAGAGAGGAAGAGAGGTACGTCTCAAGGCAAGAGAGAGAGAGGTACATCTCAAGACACAAGGGAGAGAGGTACGCCTCAAGGCATGAGGGAGAGAGGAAGAGAGGTACGCCTCAAGGCACGAGGGAGAGAGGTACGCCTCAAGGCACAAGGGAGAGAGGTACACCTCAAGGCATGAGGGAGAGAGGAAGAGAGGTACGCCTCAAGGCATGAGGGAGAGAGGAAGAGAGGTACGTCTCAAGGCAAGAGGGAGAGAGGTACATCTCAAGACACAAGGGAGAGAGGTACGCCTCAAGGCATGAGGGAGAGAGGAAGAGAGGTACGCCTCAAGGCACGAGGGAGAGAGGTACGCCTCAAGGCACAAGGGAGAGAGGTACACCTCAAGGCATGAGGGAGAGAGGAAGAGAGGTACGCCTCAAGGCATGAGGGAGAGAGGAAGAGAGGTACGCCTCAAGGCACGAGTGAGAGGGAGGCACGTCTCGAAGTACAAGAGAGAGAGGCATGCCTAAAGGCACGAGGGAGAGAGGCAGGTCTCAAGGCACAAGGGAGAGAGGTGCATCTGAAGGCACGAGGGAAAAAGGTAAGTTGAAAAGGCATGAGGGAGAGAGGTATGTCTCAAAGCATGAGGGAGGGACATGCCTTAATGAGGGAGAGGAAGGTACACCTCAAGGCACGAGTGAGGGGGAGGTGCGTCTCAAGGCATGAGGGTGAGAGGTAGGACTCAAGGGACGAGGGAGAGAGGTGCGTCTCAAGGCATGAGGGAGAGAGGGAAAGAGGCACACCTCAAGACACGAGAGAGATATATCTCAAGGCACGATGGAGAGAGAGAGGTACGTCTCTAGGCACGAGGGAGAGAGAGAGGTACACCTCAAGACACGAGGGAGAGAGAGAGGTACACCTCAAGACACGAGAGATATGTCTCAAGGCACGCGGGAGAGAGAGAGGTACACCTCAAGACACGAGAGAGAGAGATATGTCTCAAGGCACGATGGAGAGAGGTTCATCTCAAGGCACTAATCAGTGAGAGAGAAAACCAAGGAGGTCTAAAATTGAGAAGAGAAATTAACACCGGGGGCAATAGATGAAGGTCTGGGCCGTACAAGGTTCCTTCCTGAAGCTCTCGGGTTCTGGCAGCAGTGCGTGGGTGTCCGCGATGGGCCTGCACCCCCATAAGCTGTCTGGGAGGTGCCGCGCAGTGGATGTGTGTAGGGTCTTGTGAGTGAAGCATGCCATCTCGTATACAGCTGCGGCTTCAGTGGGCAGCCAGAGAACCGAAAGCAGAATCAGTGACAAACGGTCAGTCCTCTCCCCCCCCCCCCCCCCCCCCCATAGATGACGCATGCTGCGAAAGCAGGATTGATCTAAGAACTGTGAGAGGAAGCTTCGTGGAACTAGATCGCCCCAGAGTGAGATGAGCCTGGGTAAGACCAATCCGGAGGGAGTTACAAGAGTCGACTGCAGATCGCTCCAGAGTGAGAGGAGTCTGGGTAAAATCAATCCAGAGGGAGTTACAAGAGTCGATTCTAGATCGCTCCAGAGTGAGAGGAGTCTGGGAAGGACCAATCCGGAGGGAGTTACAAGAGTCGATTCTAGATCGCTCCAGAGTGAGAGGAGTCTGGGAAGGACCAATCCGGAGGGAGTTACAAGAGTCGATTCTAGATCGCCCCAGAGTGAGAGGAGTCTGGGAAGGACCAATCCGGAGGGAGTTACAAGAGTCGATTCTAGATCGCTCCAGAGTGAGAGGAGTCTGGGTAAAATCAATCCAGAGGGAGTTACAAGAGTCGATTCTAGATCGCTCCAGAGTGAGAGGAGTCTGGGAAGGACCAATCCGGAGGGAGTTACAAGAGTCGACTGCAGATCGCTCCAGAGTGAGAGGAGTCTGGGTAAAATCAATCCAGAGGGAGTTACAAGAGTCGATTCTAGATCGCTCCAGAGTGAGAGGAGTCTGGGAAGGACCAATCCGGAGGGAGTTACAAGAGTCGATTCTAGATCGCTCCAGAGTGAGAGGAGTCTGGGAAGGACCAATCCGGAGGGAGTTACAAGAGTCGATTCTAGATCGCCCCAGAGTGAGAGGAGTCTGGGAAGGACCAATCCGGAGGGAGTTACAAGAGTCGATTCTAGATCGCTCCAGAGTGAGAGGAGTCTGGGTAAAATCAATCCAGAGGGAGTTACAAGAGTCGATTCTAGATCGCTCCAGAGTGAGAGGAGTCTGGGAAGGACCAATCCGGAGGGAGTTACAAGAGTCGACTGCAGATCGCTCCAGAGTGAGAGGAGTCTGGGAAGGACCAATCCGGAGGGAGTTACAAGAGTCGATTCTAGATCGCTCCAGAGTGAGAGGAGTCTGGGAAGGACCAATCTGGAGGGAGTTACAAGAGTCGATTCTAGATCGCTCCAGAGTGAGAGGAGTCTGGGAAGGACCAATCTGGAGGGAGTTACAAGAGTCGATTCTAGATCGCTCCAGAGTGAGAGGAGTCTGGGAAGGACCAATCCGGAGGGAGTTACAAGAGTGGATTCTAGATCGCCCCAGAGTGAGAGGAGTCTGGGAAGGACCAATCCGGAGGGAGTTACAAGAGTCGATTCTAGATCGCCCCAGAGTGAGAGGAGTCTGGGAAGGACCAATCCGGAGGGAGTTACAAGAGTCGATTCTAGATCGCTCCAGAGTGAGAGGAGTCTGGGAAGGACCAATCCGGAGGGAGTTACAAGAGTCGATTCTAGATCGCCCCAGAGTGAGAGGAGTCTGGGAAGGACCAATTCGGAGGGAGTTACAAGAGTCGATTCTAGATCGCTCCAGAGTGAGAGGAGTCTGGGAAGGACCAATCCGGAGGGAGTTACAAGAGTCGATTCTAGATCGCTCCAGAGTGAGAGGAGTCTGGGAAGGACCAATCTGGAGGGAGTTGCAGGAGTTGATTCTAGATGGCTCAAGAGTTAAATGGGTACACAAAAAGTAGTCACAGTGGAAACAAATTTAAAAGGATAGAAAACACATTTCTTAACAAATTATACAGATTTATGACGCCACCTGGAAAACGCATAAATGACTAGATTTAATCAACTGAGCAAAATTCAGTCAAGAAGATCAAACATTCAATAGACAAAATACATGTCAATATCATCTTTTTGAGTATAAACAGGTGCAAGTGCAGTGATAAGTGCAGGGTATTGGGATGAGTGCAAACAATGTGAAGGAGGAAGGTCGTGCGTATAGGAACATCCACAGTATATTTATGGACCTAGCCTACCACTTAAATGGCACGAAACATAAATGTAACAGGAATTGATTCTAGATCGCTCAAGAGCTGCATGAGTCTGGGTAAGACCAATCCAAAGGGAGTTACAAGAGTCGATTCTATATCGCCCAAGAGCGAGATGAGCCTGTGTAGGAGAGTAGGATCTCCTTCACATGGGTACCCCAACTTTTTGCTGCTGTTTCACTGTTTTTCCACCTTAGTCTGGCTGTGGCCCTGCTAATCAGGACCCCAGCCTAGCTGCTTCCTCTCTAAAATGCTTTCCATGTACATTAGGTACATCTCTAATTGGATTCTGGAGTGCCTTATAAGCCCCTAGTACATGGGATACTATGTACCTAGGGCATAGGTACCTCAGAGGCCTACCAGGGGCTGAAGCATGTATTATGCCACCCCTGGGAAGCACTCCAAAATGACACCACAGGTCTGCTACTGCAACCTGGGTAAGGTGGTGCTTGCACCCCTTACAGTGGTATAGGCTACCTATACCCACCTATATATGCAGACACATATAAACCTATAAGCCACTCCTATGGCAGGCCTTGACAATCCTGAAGGCAGAGTGCTTGGTTTTATGTGAGAGGTTGCCCAAGCATGAGCTGAGCGCCTCTGCAGCTTTCGGAAATACTTCCTTATGGCTGTTCTGTGATACAGCCATACCATATACTCTTTATTGCATTATAGCCTCGCGGTAAATGCTAACTTTGGGATGACCTCAAAAAAGCATGTCGTGTTTGGTGTCAAACGCTTTGGAATACTACCTACCCCCCCACCAGTTCTAACGGCGGAGGTAGCATTCCACACTTCTAGAGGGAGAGACATGTTCACACTGGCTAAACCCGGTAGGACTTTCCTGAGCCCTGGCATCACAAAATGGATGCCTCTGCCACACAAACGGGTTTGGCCTCCTGCAGCTGACCGAAACTCCGGCAGGGGAGGCTTGGACAGTAGGTTTCCGGTCGAGGGGAGGTGTCCCTACCTCCCCCGACAGGCTGATGTGTATTGGGGCTGGGCGGGAGCACTCTCTGGTGCTTTGAAGTCCTGAACTGGGGGCACACTTGGTGTCCCTGTGCATAGTCCAGTTCAAACCGGTTGCAGGGGCTACCTGCCCCTGCTCTGGCGTGAAACTGGACAAAGGAAATGGGTGTAACCACCCCTCTTTCCTGGCCCACCCATAGGTGGGGCCTTAGAGTTAGTCCATCCCCGAAACTTACTATAAGTATAGGAATCCAGTCCCTAGGACTTTAGATTACCCTGGATGAAACTATGCAACGTACATCCTGGACTTTCGACGTTCTATCCTGACTAGAAGACTGAAGAGATCTCCCTTGGGTCAAGGAGTGACTCCCCTGCTTGGCAGGCACCAAAGAAGCAACTTACCAGTCTGCAATTCTGAAGCTCCCGCCGGACGCCGAAGTCTCTGCATCCCCAGCGGTAGATTTCTAGACTTCCTTGAGGCTATCCTGAATCCAAAACAAAGCTGAGGCCCGTGGCTATCGTGGGTGATGTGGAACCGTGACCCCTGGACACCATGAACTTTTGCAGCAACACTATCTTCCTGGGCCTCCTCGAAGTTGTGCTTTGGGTTCCGAGTAGCCCCAGCCTTGAGCACCTCCTGCACCGAAGATTGTTGGCCTCCACTCCACGAGTGACCCGTGGGCCAGTGTCAAGTGCGACTGCTCGAGGCTCCTTCGCGATCACTAGCCCGTTGGCCAGTAGGTCCCCACGAAGGCGACTCCTTTTCTGATTGGGCTTTCCTGGTTGCACCAGACGTGCCCCAACTTACCCTCACTGGGTGAGTCCCTTAGACCTTGCTGGTCTGCAACGCAGTCCTTTCTCTGTATTCCAGTGACTTGCCGTTGCCAAGGCTTGTTGGGTCCATTCTGGTTGTCAACACTGCAGCACTCGACAGACTTTGTGCGACAGCTTGAATCCAGGTCATGGACTTTGTCGACACCTCCTGGACCTCGTGGCTGAAGAGTCAAGACACCCATCAACTCCCCTGAAGCACCCGACATCTGTGGGCATTGGTCCATCCTGCCCTAGGTCACTGGCTAGTGACCCAGACTCTGTCCCCGCTGCTTTCAGGTTCCTTCCATCCTAGATCCAGGCTTGGATCTCTTCGGACACTTCTTCTTTTCCTGGCAGCAGCAGTTCTTTGCAGGTTCCCATTGAAATCGACGACGCGACCCGACACCAAAAGACACCTATGCACCCGGCTTCACTGGTTGAGGTAACTCGAGTACTCTGGTGCTCCCGTGGGTGTTAGCCCTAGAACGTCCTAAGTCCAAAATGGTTTAGTCCTGACTCGATTCTAAGTGTCCCTAATCTTTAAAATTCCAACCGCGACATTGCCCGTAGAAGATAATAGGAACCCGCAGTTGTGTTTCCACACTGCATACAGTTCCCGTGAGTCCCCTGTGTCATTACCTTAGGTGGTTCCTTGGGGTCCCAGCGTTTCTACAGGCTCTAGGCCTAGTGCCTATTCCAGTCGTGGTTCTTATACCACTTTTTTGGTATATGGTTTGGTACGCCCCTCGGGCCCAAACGTGTATTTGTGCTATTACTGATGATTGCTCACTTGTAAATTAAGTACTTCGAACTCCAGTCTCATAAAGAGACTAGAGGGGTGTGTTTTATCCTAAATACATATATTTTCAATATATACCTGGTGTGGTTGTCCTTTCATTTGGTCATTCAAGAGATTATAGACTGGTAAAACAAGCTGCTTTACATTCCTTCGAGACTTAGCCTGAAGGCTGCTCTCCATAACTACCACAAGGATAGCTTTCAATAAAGGTTGTCTTTAACCATTCACCATAAGGGGTTGTTTGGACTGATACAGGGTGCCCACTAGAACTAGTGGACAGCATACATCAGGCCACCTTCTCACAGCCTGGGTTAGACCAATCTGGAGGGAGTTCCATAAGTCAATTAAAGATCGCTCCACAGTGAGATGAGTCTGGGTAACACCAATGCGGAGGGTTACTACAGTTGATTGTAGATCCCTCCAGTGGTTGGAGACAAGCTTTGAGGTCTTGCTCTGGAATTAAGCATCAAATTCCTCAGAGAAGGGACACTTGAAATTGCGCATTTCTGTCCAGAGGGTCCATCTGAGGTCTGTGATTGCAAATTGAATATCTTTTTTTAAATCTACTGTTTGTAATTGTAGGTTTGTTGGTAAATACGATGGCTGGGTCTACCCAGAGTTGTCTGGCAGGGGTGGTGTGCGTGTGGTGCAGTTCCATGTTGGAAGGGTTGAGTTTTGATTGATGGGTTGGACATCCATTCTCGAAGTGTGCTTACACCGATGCAGGTGAGCGCTGCTATAGAGAGTGCGGCTGGGTGTCCTCCGCGCACAGACAAAGGACGCCCGATTTCCTTAGTAAGACTCCAAGTGGTTGGAGAGAAGGTGACCAAGGCTGGGGCTGGGATAGACCCCTGTGGCTAGCAGTAGCCTCAGTGACCTGCCCATGAGGAATGATCCCTATCACCTGAGGACCAGGCCATCCCCTGGAGTACACAGGCATTTACTGCATGGAAGGCCGCGACAGGTCGAGAAGACTCCGAAGCGGCCCATGTCCAGTGCATCATCGACCCCCAGGGACTGAAACCCGCGGGCCTTTGTCTCAGAAGTTCTTGTGGTGGTCAGCTCGTCCGCTCCGCAGCGACAGATGATTTTTGCAAGAAAAGGAGATAGGAGGCAGGACGGAAGCTGCGGAGGGTTGTTCACGGATAAATCAGTCTGCAAACACTCCCTGGCTGCGCGAGAGCGAGGCGTCGAGATCGAACACAGCCCCCCCTGCAGTGTCTTTATGCAAGTAAGCCCCCCTAGGTATACTGACAAGGTTATAGCCCCAAGAAGCCCGCTGGCTGAGCGCTGCGCTTTATACATTGAAAATAATAATCAGACACTCACACACTTCATCCAGAAGGGGGACACGTGTGTGTGTGGAGGTCTTGGGTGAGGTGCCCGGGAGATGGTCCCCAAAGTGCTCGGTGGATCTGGCACTTCTGATGGTTTCAGTTGTGCTGCCTCTCCGATGATGTCACACTTCCCAAGTGCTCCTGGAGTTGCATGTAGTGATCAAGTTGAGATGGTCACTTAATCTGGGATTTCTAGACACACAAATAGTAGAGGGAGGCGCTGCAGGAATGACACTAAAAACTGTCATTCAACATATTTAAGAACCCAAAGTGCGATTCGGAGATCCCAAAGCAGACGACCCATCCAGATATGAAAAATGCTATTTATTCCAAAGGCAAATCTCATTAAAATGATACTAGCCAGTCAACACGTTTCATTCCACTCTAGCACTTCATCAGGGCTTAGTTAAGATACGCAGAACACGATCAAACCTAGGGAATTCGAAGGTCCGAGTCCTTGATTTTAGCTATCCCGCCCAGGTAATATAGCATCAAGAATGGGAAGGTTTTTAATCAGAGCTATCCCTTACAGGCTTGGACCTCTGACAGCAGAGCTATCCCTCATATGACACAGACCTTGCAGGCTCAGCCCTCTGACAGCAGAGCTATTCCTCATGTTACATAGAGCTTGCCGGCTCAGACCTCTGACTGCAGAGCTATCCCTCATGTTACATAGACCTTGCAGGCTCGGACCTCTGACTGCAGAGCTATCCCTCATGCTACATAGACCTTGCCGGCTTGGACCTCTGACTGCAGAGCTATCCCTCATGTTACATAGAGCTTGCATGCTCGCACCTCTGACTGCAGAGCTATCCCTTGCAGGCTCGGACCTCTGACAGCAGAGCTATCCCTCATGTGACACAGACCTTGCTGGCTCGGACCTCTGACTGCAGAGCTATCCCTCATGTTGCATAGACCTTACCGGCTCGGACCTGTGATTGCAGAGCTATCCCTCATGTTACGTAGAGCTTGCAGGCTCAGCCCTCTGACAGCAGAGCTATCCCTCATGTTACATAGACTCTGCAGGCTCGGACCTCTGACAGCAGAGCTATCCCTCATGTTACATAGACCTTGCAGGCTCGGACCTCTGACAGCAGAGCTATCCCTCATGTTACACAGAGCTTGCAGGCTCAGACCTCTGACAGCAGAGCAATCCCTCATGTTGCATAGACCTTGCCGGCTCGGACCTCTGACAGCAGAGCTATCCCTCATGTTACATAGAGCTTGCCGGCTCGGACCTCTGACAGCAGAGCTATCCCTCATGTTAAATAGACCTTGCAGGCTCAGCCCTCTGACAGCAGAGCTATCCCTCATGTTACATAGAGCTTGCAGGCCAGGTCCTCTGACTGCAGAGCTATCCCTCATGTTACATAAACCTTGCCGGCTCGGACCTCTGACAGCAGAGCTATCCCTCATGTTACATAGACCTTACGGGCTCGGACCTCTGACAGCAGAGCTATCCCTTGCAGGCTCGGACCTCTGACTGCAGAGCTATCCCTCATGTTACAAAGACCTTGCAGGCCAGGACCTCTGACTGCAGTGCTATTCATCATGTTACATAGACCCTGCAGGCTCGGACCTCAGACAGCAGAGCTATCCCTCATGTTACATAGAGCTTGCAGGCTCAGACCTCTGACTGCAGAGCTATCCCTCATGTTACATAGAGCTTGCCGGCTCAGACCTCTGACTGCAGAGCTATCCCTCATGTTACATAGACCCTGCAGGCTCGGACCTCTGACAGCAGAGCTATCCCTCATGTTACATAGAGCTTGCCGGCTCAGACCTCTGACTGCAGAGCTATCCCTCATGTTACATAGTGCTTGCCGGCTCAGACCTCTGCAGAGCTATCTCTCATGTTACATAGACCTTGCCGGCTCGGACCTCTGACAGCAGAGCTATCCCTCATGTTGCATAGACCTTGCCGGCTCGGACCTCTGACAGGAGAGCTGTTCCTCAGGTTAGACAGACCTTGCAGGCTCGGACCTCTAACAGCAGAGCTATCCCTCATGTTACATAGACCTTGCCGGCTCGGACCTCTGACTGCAGAGCTATCCCTCATGTTACATAGACCTTACGGGCTCGGACCTCTGACAGCAGAGCTATCCCTTGCAGGCTCGGACCTCTGACTGCAGAGCTATCCCTCATGTTACAAAGACCTTGCAGGCCAGGACCTCTGACTGCAGAGCTATTCCTCATGTTACATAGACCCTGCAGGCTCGGACCTCTGACAGCAGAGCTATCCCTCATGTTACATAGAGCTTGCAGGCTCAGACCTCTGACTGCAGAGCTATCCCTCATGTTACATAGAGCTTGCCGGCTCAGACCTCTGACTGCAGAGCTATCCCTCATGTTACATAGACCCTGCAGGCTAGGACCTCTGACAGCAGAGCTATCCCTCATGTTACATAGAGCTTGCCGGCTCAGACCTCTGACTGCAGAGCTATCCCTCATGTTACATAGTGCTTGCCG
Source organism: Triturus cristatus (assembly GCF_964204655.1). Classification (NCBI taxonomy): domain Eukaryota; kingdom Metazoa; phylum Chordata; class Amphibia; order Caudata; family Salamandridae; genus Triturus; species Triturus cristatus. The sequence continues at coordinate 1,191,365,040 of NC_140580.1, forward strand.
GCTCAGACCTCTGCAGAGCTATCTCTCATGTTACATAGACCTTGCCGGCTCGGACCTCTGACAGCAGAGCTATCCCTCATGTTACATAGACCTTGCCGGCTCGGACCTCTGACTGCAGAGCTATCCCTCATGTTACATAGACCTTGCCGGCTCGGACCTCTGACTGCAGAGCTATCCCTCATGTTGCATAGACCTTGCCGGCTCGGACCTCTGACTGCAGAGCTATCCCTCATGTTACATAGTGCTTGCCGGCTCAGACCTCTGCAGAGCTATCTCTCATGTTACATAGACCTTGCCGGCTCGGACCTCTGACAGCAGAGCTATCCCTCATGTTGCATAGACCTTGCCGGCTCGGACCTCTGACAGGAGAGCTGTTCCTCAGGTTAGACAGACCTTGCAGGCTCGGACCTCTGACAGCAGAGCTATCCCTCATGTTACATAGACCTTGCCGGCTCGGACCTCTGACTGCAGAGCTATCCCTCATGTTACATAGACCTTGCCGGCTCGGACCTCTGACTGCAGAGCTATCCCTCATGTTACATAGACCTTGCCGGCTCGGACCTCTGACTGCAGAGCTATCCCTCATGTTGCATAGACCTTGGAGGCTCGGACCTCTGACAGCAGAGCTATCCCTCATGTTGCATAGACCTTTCAGGCTCGAACCTCTGACAGCAGAGCTGTCCCTTACATAGACCTTGGAGGCTAGGACCTCTGACTGCAGAGCTAACCCTCATGTTGCATAGACCTTGCCGGCTCGGACCTCTGACTGCAGAGCTATCCCTCATGTTGCATAGACCTTGGAGGCTCGGACCTCTGACAGCAGAGCTATCCCTCATGTTGCATAGACCTTGCCGGCTCGGACCTCTGACTGCAGAGCTATCCCTCATGTTGCATAGACCTTGCAGGCTCAGCCCTCTGACAGCAGAGCTATCCCTCATGTTGCATAGGCCTTGCAGGCTCAGCCCTCTGACAGCAGAGCTGCCTATCAATTTACTTTGCTATGACAGTCACGAACAGCAGACCAATCCCGTGAGTTATAGGCAGAGCCACTGGAATTATGCAGCAGGGTTGGACCAAATTATGCAACAGCATTTACTAAACTATGCAACAAGAAAAGGCAAATGATGTGATGTAATTTGGCACAGTTTCGGACAGTATTTGCTCATTCGTGTGTTATTTTTAGTTGTGCTATCAGTATCTGGGCAAAGGTCTGGGCTCGTTACTCCCAGCCTGGCACCAACAGACAGATGCCAGCCAACCTCTGCAAGGGTCTCGCGCCCCTCCAATGCGGCACGCGCTGCTTCTTTCTAGTACCTTTACTTCTGTTTGAGTTAAAAATGTTTGTTGTTAAAAACTGCAGATTATGCTGCAGATGTTGGGTTATGTGGCAACTGTGTCGGATCCATAATTATGCGGACAACGTTGCAGCATAATTGCAGTGCCCTGTATGGGGTTACCGAGCCTCGAGCATCACAGCTCCCCTGTGGTTGTGCAGCTCCGACAGCGTCAGATGTGTGGCCGCCTCCCTGCAGGTCACTGCGCGCTGTTTCCACAATAGCCCGATGCATTGTGGGGGCTGTAGTCTTGTTTCGCTTCCGTTGGACTAAACTACCCTCAACCGATGATTTGTGGGTGAAATGTTCAGGACTGGGAGCAGTGTCCATGTGACCAGGGGTGAAGTGCTCACCCCACAGTAGCGCCTAGGGGCCTGTTCTGCACAGCGCTTCTTACACACGGCAGCAAGGAAGCCAGCCGCCACCAGGTGTGTGAGACTGACCCCAAAATAGCCCCTCATCCTGGAAGGTCAGGTTCCCCCCCTATTCCCTGGGCCTTATAAGGTCGGACCTCCCAGTGCCCCTCTGCGCCCACAGAGACCAGTTGGCAATCTATAAATCTATCAGCACTTGAGGGGGAGGGGGGGTCGGCAGAGGGCACCCCCTGGGCAGGGGGCAGAGCACCCTGCTTTAGCAGCTGCGTGAGGGAAGGATGCGGAAGTGATGTCCGTGAGAGGAGACACCTGTGATTGGACAGTGGGGCTCTGTGGGGTCATCAAGCGCCTCTCCTAGGGATCACCCTGGAAACACCGCGGCGCTTCGATAAACAAACAGGCTCCTGAGGCAAGTCCCGGATACTAATGCTGTGTCTGACGCTTGAATAGGGCAGGACATGGCACAATATCCACATTTGTAAAGCGCGAACAATCACCCGTAAGGGTCTCTAGGCGCTGGGGGCCGTCGGGAAGATTAAGCAAGCTATTGCCCACAGTCACATGGTGCTGGGCTAATCTGCCGCAGGCGATCGAACCGTGATCCCCAGATTGCGAGTCAGTGCCCTGGCCGCGGCGCCACACCTCTTCCTACATGGAAGGACGCTTGAATAGGACAGGGGAGGGAAGGGCGCTTGAATAGGACAGGACAGAGAGGCATGGAAGGACGCTTGAATAGGACAGGACAGAGAGGCATGGAAGGACGCTTGGCTAGGACAGGACAGAGGCATGGAAGGACGCTTGAATAGGACAGGACAGAGAGGCATTGAAGGACGCTTGAATAGGACAGGACAGGGGAGGGAAGGACGCTTGAATAGGACAGGACAGAGAGGCATGGAAGGACGCTTGGCTAGGACAGGACAGAGGCATGGAAGGACGCTTGAATAGGACAGGACAGAGAGGCATTGAAGGACGCTTGAATAGGACAGGACAGGGGAGGAAAGGACGTTTGAATAGGACAGGACAGGGGAGGGAAGGGCGCTTGAATAGGACAGGACAGAGAGGCATTGAAGGACGCTTGAATAGGACAGGGGAGGGGAGGGAAAGACGTTTGAATAGGACAGGACAGGAGAGGGAAGGGCGCTTGAATAGGACAGGACAGAGAGGCATGGAAGGACGCTTGAATAGGACAGGACAGAGGCATGGAAGGAGGCTTGAATAGGACAGGACAGAGGCATGGAAGGACGCTTGAATAGGACAGGACAGAGAGACATGGAAGGACGCTTGAATAGGACAGGACAGGGGAGGGAAGGACGTTTGAATAGGACAGGACAAGGGAGGGAAGGACGCTTGAATAGGACAGGACAGAGAGGCATGGAAGGACGCTTGTATAGGACAGGGGAGGGAAGGACGCTTGAATAGGACAGGACAGAGAGGCATGGAAGGACGCTTGAATAGGACAGGACAGAGAGGCATGGAAGGACGCTTGGCTAGGACAGGACAGAGGCATGGAAGGACGCTTGAATAGGACAGGACAGAGAGGCATTGAAGGACGCTTGAATAGGACAGGACAGGGGAGGGAAGGACGCTTGAATAGGACAGGACAGAGAGGCATGGAAGGACGCTTGGCTAGGACAGGACAGAGGCATGGAAGGACGCTTGAATAGGACAGGACAGAGAGGCATTGAAGGACGCTTGAATAGGACAGGACAGGGGAGGGAAGGACGTTTGAATAGGACAGGACAGGGGAGGGAAGGGCGCTTGAATAGGACAGGACAGAGAGGCATTGAAGGACGCTTGAATAGGACAGGGGAGGGGAGGGAAAGACGTTTGAATAGGACAGGACAGGAGAGGGAAGGGCGCTTGAATAGGACAGGACAGAGAGGCATGGAAGGACGCTTGAATAGGACAGGACAGAGTCATGGAAGGAGGCTTGAATAGGACAGGACAGAGGCATGGAAGGACGCTTGAATAGGACAGGACAGAGAGGCATGGAAGGATGCTTGAATAGGACAGGACAGGGGAGGGAAGGACGTTTGAATAGGACAGGACATGGGAGGGAAGGGCGCTTGAATAGGACAGGACAGAGAGGCACGGAAGGACGCTTGAATAGGACAGGACAGAGGCATGGAAGGAGGCTTGAATAGGACAGGACAGAGAGGCATGGAAGGACGCTTGAATAGGACAGGACAGAGGCATGGAAGGACGCTTGAATAGGACAGGACAGAGAGGCATGGAAGGACGCTTGAATAGGACAGGGGAGGGAAGGACGTTTGAATAGGACAGGACAGGGGAGGGAAGGGCGCTTGAATAGGACAGGACAGAGAGGCATGGAAGGACGCTTGAATAGGACAGGACAGAGAGGCATGGAAGGAGGCTTGAATAGGACAGGACAGAGAGGCATGGAAGGACGCTTGAATAGGACAGGACAGGGGAGGGAAGGACGTTTGAATAGGACAGGGGAGGGAAGGGCGCTTGAATAGGACAGGACAGAGAGGCATGGAAGGACGCTTGTATAGGACAGGGGAGGGAAGGATGCTTGAATAGGACAGGACAGAGAGGCATGGAAGGATGCTTGAATAGGACAGTACAGGGAGGCATGGAAGGACGCTTGGCTAGGACAGGACAGAGGCATGGAAGGACGCTTGAATAGGACAGGACAGAGAGGCATGGAAGGACGCTTGAATAGGACAGGACAGGGGAGGGAAGGACGTTTGAATAGGACAGGACAGAGGAGGGAAGGGCGCTTGAATAGGACAGGACAGAGAGGCATGGAAGGACGCTTGAATAGGACAGGACAGAGGCATGGAAGGAGGCTTGATTAGGACAGGACAGAGGCATGGAAGGACGCTTGAATAGGACAGGACAGAGAGGCATGGAAGTAGGCTTGAATAGGACAGGGGAGGGAAGGACGTTTGAATAGGACAGGACAGAGGAGGGAAGGGCGCTTGAATAGGACAGGACAGAGAGGCACGGAAGGACGCTTGACTAGGACAGGACAGAGGCATGGAAGGAGGCTTGAATAGGACAGGACAGAGAGGCATGGAAGGACGCTTGAATAGGACAGGACAGAGGCATGGAAGGACGCTTGAATAGGTCAGGACAGAGAGGCATGGAAGGACGCTTGAATAGGACAGGGGAGGGAAGGACGTTTGAATAGGACAGGACAGAGGAGGGAAGGGTGCTTGAATAGGACAGGACAGAGAGGCATGGAAGGATGCTTGAATAGGACAGGACAGAGGCATGGAAGGAGGCTTGAATAGGACAGGACAGAGAGGCATGGAAGGACGCTTGAATAGGACAGGACAGGGGAGGGAAGGACGTTTGAATAGGACAGGGGAGGGAAGGGCGCTTGAATAGGACAGGACAGAGAGGCATGGAAGGACGCTTGGCTAGGACAGGACAGAGGCATGGAAGGACGCTTGAATAGGACAGGACAGAGGCATGGAAGGATGCTTGAATAGGACAGGACAGAGGCATGGAAGAACGCTTGGCTAGGACAGGACAGAGGCATGAAAGGACGCTTGAATAGGCCAGGACAAGGGCATGGAAGGACGCTTGAATAGGACAGGACAGAGGCATGGAAGGACGCTTGAATAGGACAGGACAGAGAGGCATGGAAGGACGCTTGGCTAGGACAGGACAGAGGCATGGAAGGACGCTTGAATAGGACAGGACAGAGAGGCATGGAAGGACGCTTGAATAGGACAGGACAGGGGAGGGAAGGACGCTTGAATAGGACAGGACAGAGAGGCATGGAAGGAGGCTTGGTTAGGATAGGACAGAGGCATGGAAGGACGCTTGAATAGGACAGGACAGAGGCATGGAAGGAGGTTTGAATAGGACAGGACAGGGGAGGGAAGGGAACTTGGCTAGGAAAGGGCTGGGGCATGAAGGGCGCTTTGCTAGGACAGGTCAGAGCTGCAGCACGGAAGGGAACTTTGCTAGGACAGGGCAGGGGCATGGAAGATGGTTGGATAGGACAGGGCAGTGGCATCGGAGGGTGCTTAGCTAGGACAGTACAGAGCTGCAGCTTTGAGGGAAGCTTGGCTAGGACAGGTCAGTGTCCTGGAAGGACGCTTGGATAGGACAGGACAGGGGCATGGAAGGACGCCTGGATAGGACAGGGCAGGGGCATGGAAGGACGCTTGAATAGGACAGGACAGAGGCATGGAAGGACGCTTGAATAGGACAGGACAGAGGCATGGAAGGAAGGGTGCATGGCTAGGACAGGGCAGAGGTACGGAAGGGTGGCTTGGCTAGGACAGGGCAGAGTCGCAGCATGGAAGGATGCTTGGCTAGGAAACAGCAGAGACATGGAAGATGGTTGGGATAGGCAGGGCAGTGGCATCGGAGGGTGCTTAGCTAGGACAGGACAGAGCTGCAGCATTGAGGGTAGCTTGACTAGGACAGGTCAGTGGTCATGGAAGGTGGTTGGATAGGACAGGGCAGTGGCATGGAGGGTCGCTTAGCTAGGTCAGGACAGAGCTGCAGCACGGAAGGACGCTTGGCTAGGACAGGGAAGAGGCATGAAAGGACGCTGACTAAGACAGGGGCATGGAAGGGCGCTTGGCTAGGGCAGGGGCACTTGGCTAGGACAGGGCAGTGGAATTAAAGGGCACTTGGCTAGGACAGGACAGAGCAGTGGCATCGAAGAGCGCTTGGCTAAGAGAGGGCAGTGGCATTGAGGGGCGATTGGCTAGGACAGGGCAGTGGCATGGACGGGTGCTTGGCTAGGACAGGGCAGTGGCATGGACAGGCGCTTGCCTAGGACAGGGCAGTGGCAAGGACAGGCGCTTGGCTAGGACAGGGCAGTGGCATGGACAGGCGCTTGCCTAGGACAGGGCAGTGGCAAGGACAGGCGCTTGGCTAGGGGCACTAATGCCCACACGGAGGTTTTTCACCTGATTTTTGTGGCACGCTCATCTGAACTACGTTGACAATAAAGCGCTTGTACATGTATACACCGCCCCCACCCCGCAGGGGCTTCCAACCCGGGGGGGGGGGGGTGCATGAGGAGGGTGGGAGCTGAAACTACCCCATAACAGGAGACGTATGGCCCAGCCAGTCCACTCCGAGAGCACAGCGGGTGCACAGACCCACTCCGGGGGCAGTCCAGAGACAGGGAAAGTGCAGAGCACCCTCCCCCCACACACACACCACCAGCCACACACACCCGAGGGAAATACTCCCCCCCCCCCCCCCCCCCCAGACACACTCAGGAGGAGGACAGGTGCACAGACTCAGAGACAGGGAAAGGTGCAGAACCACCCCCCCCCCCCCCACACACACACACACCACCAGCCACACACACCCGAGGGAAATACTCCCCCCCCCCAGACACACTCAGGAGGAGGACAGGTGCGCCACACACACCCGAGAAAGATACTCCACCCCCCCAGACACACTCAGGAGGAGGACAGGTGCACAGACTCAGAGACAGGGAAAGGTGCAGAACACCCCCCACCCTCCCACACACACCACCAGCCACACACACCAGAGGGAAATACTCCGCACCCCCCAGACACACTCAGGAGGAGGACAGGTGCACAGACTCAGAGACAGGGAAAGGTGCAGAACACCCCCCCCCCCACACACACACCACCAGCCACACACACCAGAGAAAGATACTCCCCCCCCCCCCCAGACACACTCAGGAGGAGGCCAGGTGCACAGACTCAGAGACAGGGAAAGGTGCAGAACCCCCCCCCCCCCCACACACACATAGCACCAGCCACACACACCCGAGGGAAATACTCCCCCCCCCCCCCCAGACACACTCAGGAGGGGGACAGGTGCACAGACTCAGAGACAGGGAAAGGTGCAGAACCCCCCCCCCCCCCACACACACACACACCACCAGCCACACACACCAGAGGGAAATACTCCCCCCCCCCCCCAGACACACTCAGGAGGGGGACAGGTGCACAGACTCAGAGACAGGGAAAGGTGCAGAACCCCCCCCCCCCACACACACACACACACCACCAGCCACACACACCAGAGGGAGATACTCCACCCCCCCCCCAGACACACTCAGGAGGAGGCCAGGTGCTCAGACTCAGAGACAGGGAAAGGTGCAGGCAGACCCGGCCCCAGCCCCCCACACCATGGAGGGGGGTCTGGGATACAGACCTTCCCTCTTGGAGTCTTCAGGGAGTAGGACAGGTGTAGAGACTCGGCCCCTGCCCCCCCCCCCCCGACACACAGGAGGTGGGGGTGGTTCAGGGGCACAGAGCTCCCTTTTGGGATCTTCAGGGGGCAGTGCAGGTGTAGAACCGGCCCAAGCCCCACCCCCAACAAACACAGGAGGGGGGCTCAGGTCAAGGGCACAGAGCTCCCCTTTTGGGGTCTTCAGAGGACAATACAGGTGTAGAACGAGTGGCATATGCCCCAAGGCAGGCAGCACACTGTGCCTCCCCTCCCCCGTCAGACTGTAGGGTACAGTCATCACTGGGTAGCCCTGGGCCCCGGTGCGTCTGCACCTGCTGCACCGTTAGCTTTGTATTTGCCGGGTCGTACGGGGGCAGTGAGCGTGGAAAGGGCCAGACCCCATCACTTTCAGTTCCTGTAACTGATGCATGAGCCCCGAGGACAGACTAACTCCCCCACACACCTACCCCCAATTACTAGGACCATGCACACACCGCCCCTCGCCCCTCAAATTACTAGGACTAAGCACGTGGTAACTAACGGACTTCGGCGGGGTCACCTGCTGCCCACCCTTTGCTCCTCAGGGCTTCACCACCCCCCGCTCCTGCCCCATCTTCCCACCCTCAAACTTCCTCTCACGCCTATCCTCCTCTTCATCCTCCGGCTGCCCCCTCTGCCCCCACCTGACCAGCAGCCTCCCCTTTCTCTCATTCTCCACTATCAGGTCATCCCCCTCCCCCCGATCTATTCTCCCTCTTCCTCATGGGACCCTCGCCCTAAGCCCTTGGGTCCCTCCCCCCGTGTATCTCACTCACTCACCCTCAGGTCCTCTCCCCCCGTGGATATCACTCACTCACCCTCAGGTCCTCTCCCCCCGTGGATATCACTCACTCACTCACCCTCAGGTCCTGTGCCCTCCGGTCTCCCCAGCAGCCTCCTGTCACCCGCTCTATTTTTACCTCCTTATATAGCGGCCCAGGGCGCAATGCATGCCGGGATCACCATTCTACCCACAGCAGCCTGCCGAGGCCAGCCATTGGTGAGGATGGCATCTGTGAGGTGGGGGGCATCTGCCCAACAGGAGGAGACTCGAGACAGAAGGCAACGAGAGGGCAGGGAGGGAGCTGGGGCAAGAGGGGTGGTGTCAGCCTGTCACCAAGAGGCAGGAAGAGAGAGAAAGGGAAGGAGAAAGGGAGAGAGAGAGAAAGGGAAGGAGAAAAGAGAGAGGGAGAGAAGGAGTGATGGAGAAAGAGAGAGGGAGAGAGAGAGAGCAGGTGAGAGAGAGGCAGGAAGAGAGAGAAAGGGAAGGAGAAAGGGAGAGAGAGAGAAAGGGAAGGAGGAGTGAGAGCGACAGAGAGAGGGAGAGAAGGAGTGATGGAGAAAGAGAGAGGGAGAGGGAGAGAGAGGGAGATAGAGAGAGGGACAGAGAGAGGGGGAGAGACAGAGAAATAGAGAGAGAGAGAAGGGGGAGAGAGAGGGACAGAGAGAAGTAGAGAGAGGGGAGAGAGAAAGAGAGAGGGAGAGAGAGAAAGGGAAGGAGGAAGGTGGAGAGAGAGAGCGAAAGAGAGAGAGGGCGAGAGAAACATATAGAGGGAGAGAGAGACAGAAAGGGAAGGAGAAAGAGAGAACTAAGATGAGGAGGGGAGAGAGAGAGAGAGAGAAGGAGAGAGTGAAAAAGGGAAGGGGAAGAGAGAGAGATAGAGAGAGACACGGAGAGAGAGAGAGACAGAGAGAGGGAGGGAGCTAAGGCAAGAAGGGGGGTCTCAGCTTGTCACCAAGAGGCAGGGAGAGAGAGAAAGGTTAGGAGGAAGGGGAAAGAGAGAGAGGGGGCAGGAGAAAGAGAGAAAGAGAGACAACGACAGATAGAGGCAGAGAGAGTGAGAGAAAGAGAAAGAGGAGAGAGAGGGAGAGAGAGAATGAAGAAGGGGAGATATAGAGGGAGGGAAGGAGAAAGAGAGGGGGAAGAGAGAGAGAGAGAGATGGAGAGAGGTAGAGAGAGGCAGAGAGAGAAAGGGAAGGAGGAAGGGGAGAGAGATAGACACTGAGAGAGGGGGCAGAGAAGGGAGAGAAGGGAGAAAGAGACAGGGGGAGAGAGAGAGAGAGACAGAGAGAGAGAGAGAGACAGAGAGAGGGAGAGGGGGAGAGAGAAAGGGAAGAAGGAAGGGGAAGAGAGAGAGAAAGAAAGATGGAGAGAGGGCGAGAGAGAGACAAATAGAGGGAGATAGACGGAGAGAGACAGAGAGTGTGAGGGAAGGAGAAGGAGAAGGGATAGAGACAGAGAAAGAGAGAGGGGGCAAGGGAGAGAGAGAAAGGGTAGGGGAGAGAGAGAAAAAGAGACAGAGAGAGAGAGAGAGAGTCAGAGAGAGGGAGAGAGAGAGAGAGGGGGGACTGAGATAGAAAGGGAAGGAGGAAGGGAGAGAGAGAGACAGAGAGAGTGAGAGAGAGAGAGAGAGAGAGAGAGGGGAGAAAGAAGGAGAAAGAGAAAGAAAAGAGAGAGACGGAGAGAGAGGGAGAGATAGAGAAAGGGAAGGAGAGAGGAGAGAGAGAGAAAGAGAGAGGGAAAGAAGGAGTGATGGAGAAAGAGAGAGGGAGGGGATGATGAGAGAGAGAGAGAGAGAGAGAGGGGGAGAGAGAGTGAAAGAGAAGGAGAAAGGAGGGAGAGAGAGAGAGAGTGAGAAAGAGAAAGGGGAGGAGGAGTGAGAGAGACAGAGTGAAGAAGTGAGAGACAGGGAGAGAAATGAAAGGAGAAAGGAGAGAGAGAGACGGAGAGAGGGAGAGAAGGAGTGATGAAGAAAGAGAGAGAGAGAGAGAGGGACAGAGAGCTAGAGAGGGGGACAGAGAGGGACAGAGAGAGGGGGAGAGACAGAGAGATGGAGAGAGAGAGAAGGGGGGAGAGAGGGACAGAGAGAAGGAGAGAGAGGGAGAGAGACAGAGACAGGTAGAGAGAGAAAGGGAAGGAAGAAGGGGAGAGAGAGAGCAAAAGAGAGAGAGGGAGAGAGGGTGAGAGAGAGACATATAGAGGGAGAGAGAGAGAGGGAGAGAGAGAGAGAGAGAGAAAGAGAAGGATAAAGAGAGAAGTAAGATGAAGAGGAGGAGAGAGAGAAAAAGGGAAGGAGGAAGGGGAAGATTGGGAGATAGAGAGAGACACGGAGAGAGGGAGGGAGCTGGGGCAAGAGGGGGGTCTCAGCTTGTCACCAAGAGGCAGGAGAGAGAGAGAGGGTAGGGGGAAGGGGGAAGAGATAGAGGGGGGAGGAGAAAGAGAGAAGGATAAACAGAGACAGATAGAGGAAGAGAGAGTGAGAGAAAGAGAAAGAGGAGAGAGAGGGAGAGAGAGAATGAAGAAGGGGTAGAGATAGAGGGAGGGAAGGAGAAAGAGAGGGGAAAGAGAGAGAGAAAGAGAGATGGAGAGAGGGAGAGTGAGAAAGGGAAGGTGGAAAGGGGGGGAGAGATAGAGATAGACTGAGAGAGGGGGCAAAGAAGGGAGACAGGGGAGAAACAGACAGGGGGAGAGAGAGATAAAAAAAGAGAGATAGGGAGAGGGGGAGAGAGAAAGGGAAGGAGGAAGGGGAAGAGAGAGAGAGCGAGAGAGAGAAAGAGAGAGAGAGAGAGAAACGGAGAGAGGGCGAGAGGGAGACAAATAGAGGGAGAGAGAGATGGAGAGAGACAGAGGGTGGGAGGGAAGGAGAAGTGGGAGAGACAGAGAAAGAGAGAGGGAGCGAGGGAGAGAGAGAAAGGGTAGGGGGGAGAGAGAGAAAAGAGAGACAGAGAGAGAGAGAGTCAGAGGGAGAGAGAGACAGAGAGACAGGGGGGACTGAGATAGAAAGGGAAGGAGGAAGGGAGAGAGAGAGACAGAGAGAGTGGGAGGGAGGGGAGAAAGAAGGAAAAAAGAGAGAGAACAGAGAGAGACGGAGAGAGATAGAGAGAGAAAGGGAAGGAGGAAGGGGGAGAGAGAGAGACAGAGGGGGGAGCGAGTGAGAGAAGGGGAGAGAAGGGCCGGAAGTGAAGTGATCACCTGACAAAACAAGCATTTGCAATGCAATAGGTCTCGCATTAGTGAAACTTCGCGCTAATGGCGTTGCAAATGCTCAGATTTGTCTTATGGACTATCTTTGGGTCCGTTTTGCTTTCGTTGTCTGTGGGGTTCGCATCTGCTTTGGGCCCTGATTGGCGCCTAGTGTTGCTTGAGGGAGTGTATGAGGGTTTGCACTGCCTTTAGCATTTTTCCTCTGTCTTTGGGGGTCACCTCTACTTTGCTCGGTACTTGGGTGTCTCTGTTGTTTTGGAAAGAGTGACTGAGGCCTCAGCTGCTTTGGCGATGTTTCTTCGGCCGCAGGGCAACTCAGCCATGGGTCTGGGGGCAGTTCTTGGACTGGCAGGGGGCTTCCACAACTGACCAGACCGCAGTGCTGCTTTCAGTGAACTCTAAATGTCAATTCACCGACTGAGGTTTTCTAAGGAGAATTCGGATTCTCCTCAGATTTAGGGCTATTTTAAGTTTAGAATCCCCCTTTCCCTCGCCCAAGGACAGAAGCTCTCTATATGGTGGACAGCTGGCCTTGATCCCAGACAAGCATGGCTGAGAAACAAACTCTACATGACGCCACACACGCCAAGATGAGCTCTGGCAGAGCCGTGCCAGCACTTGGCTTTCGTGTGGCCAGGGCTGGCCAGCCATTCGCACCAATGGCCTGCCAGGGGGTACAGAGAGGGGAGGCCTTACCCGAGTCCCCTCATACCTACGCACACAGTGACTGATAAAGCACACACGGTGAGCTGCCCAGGCACACGGTGACCGATAGAGTGCACACGGTGAGCTGGCCAGGCGCACGGTGACTGATAGAGCGCACAAGGTGGGCTGGCCAGGCACACGGTGACTGATAGAGCGCACACTGTGAGCTGGCCAGGCACACGGTGACTGATAGAGCGCACACAGTGAACTGGCCAGGCACACAGTGAATGATAGAGCGCACACAGTGAGCTGGCCAGGCACACGGTGACTGATAGAGCGCACACAGTGAGCTGGTCAGGCACACGGTGACTGATAGAGCGCACACTGTGAGCTGCCCAGGCACACGGTGACCGATAGAGCGCACAAGGTAAGCTGGCCAGGCACACGGTGACTGATAGAGCGCACACGGTGAGCTGGCTAGGCACACGGTGACTGATAGAGCGCACAAGGTGGGCTGGCCAGGCACATGGTGACTGATAGAGCGCACACGATGAGCTGCCCAGGCACACGGTGACCGATAGAGCGCACACGATGAGCTGGCCAGGCACACAGTGACTGATAGAGCGCACACGGTGAGCTGGCCAGGCACACGGTGACTGATAGAGCGCACAAGGTGGGCTGGCCAGGCACACGGTGACTGATAGAGCGCACACGGTGAGTTGGCCAGGCACACGGTGACTGATAGAGCGCACAAGGTGGGCTGGCCACGCACACGGTGACTGATAGAGCGCACACGGTGAGCTGGCCAGGCACACAGTGACTGATATAGCTCACAAGGTGGGCTGGCCAGGCACACGGTGACTGATAGAGCGCACACAGTGAGATGGCCAGGCACACGGTGACTGATAGAGCGCACAAGGTAAGCTGGCCAGGCACACGGTGACTGATAGAGCGCACACGGTGAGCTGGCCAGGCACACGGTTACTGATAGAGCGCACAAGGTGGGCTGGCCAGGCACACGGTGACTTATAGAGCGCACACGGTGAGCTGGCCAGGCACACGGTGACTGATAGAGCGCACAAGGTGGGCTGGCCAGGCACACAGTGACTGATAGAGCGCACGCGGTGAGCTGGCCAGGCACACGGTGACTGATAGAGCTCACAAGGTGGGCTGGCCAGGCACACGGTGACTGATAGAGTGCACACGGTGAGCTGGCCAGGCACACGGTGACTGATAGAGCGCACAAGGTGGGCTGGCCAGGCACACGGTGACTGATAGAGCGCACAAAGTGAGCTGGCAAGGCACACGGTGACTGATAGAGTGCACAAGGTGGGCTGGACAGGCAAGCGGTGACTGATAGAGCGCACACGGTGAGCTAGCCAGGCACACGGTGACTGATAGAGCTCACAAGGTGGGCTGGCCAGGCACACGGTGACTGATAAAGCACACACGGTGAGCTGGCCAGACACACGGTGACTGACAGAGCGCACACGGTGAGCTGGCCAGGCACACGGTGACTGATAGAGCGCACACGGTGAGCTGGCCAGGCACACGGTGAGTGATAGAGCGCACAAGGTGGGCTGGCCAGGCACACGGTGACTGATAGAGCGCACAAAGTGAGCTGGCCAGGCACACGGTGACTGATAGAGCGCACAAGGTGGGCTGACCAGGCACGCGGTGACTGATAGAGCACACACGGTGAGCTGGCCAGGCACACGGTGACTGATAGAGTGAACACGGTGAGCTGCCCAGGCACACGGTGAATGATAGAGTGCACACAGTGAGCTGGCCAGGCACACGGTGACAGAAAGAGCGCACACGGTGAGCGGGTCAGGCACACGGTGACTGATAGAACGCACAAGGTGGGCTGGCCAGGCACACGGTGACTGATAGAGCGCACAAGGTGGGCTGGCCACGCACACGGTGACTGATAGAGTGCACACGGTGAGCTGGCCAGGCACGCAGTGACTGATAGAGCTCACAAGGTGGGCTGGCCAGGCACACGGTGACTGATAGAGCGCACACAGTGAGATGGCCAGGCACACGGTGACTGATAGAGCGCACAAGGTAAGCTGGCCAGGCACACGGTGACTGATAGAGCGCACACGGTGAGCTGGCCAGGCACACGGTTACTGATAGAGCGCACAAGGTGGGCTGGCCAGGCACACAGTGACTTATAGAGCGCACATGGTGAGTTGGCCAGGCACACGGTGACTGATAGAGCGCACAAGGTGGGCTGGCCAGGCACACAGTGACTGATAGAGCGCACACGGTGAGCTGTCCAGGCACACAGTGACTGATAGAGCTCACAAGGTGGGCTGGCCAGGCACACGGTGACTGATAGAGCGCACACGGTGAGCTGGCCAGGCACACGGTGACTGATAGAGTGCACACGGTGAGCTGGCCAGGCACACGGTGACTGATAGAGCGCACAAGGTGGGCTGGCCAGGCACACGGTGACTGGTAGAGCGCACACAGTGAGCTGGCCAGGCACACAGTGACTGATAGAGCGCACAAGGTGGGCTGGCCAGGCACACGGTGACTGATAGAGCGCACACGGTGAGCTGGCCAGGCACACGGTGACTGATAGAGCTCACAAGGTGGGCTGGCCAGGCACACGGTGACTGATAGAGCGCACACAGTCAGCTGGCCAGGCACACAGTGACTGATAGAGCGCACAAGGTGGGCTGGCCAGGCACACGGTGACTGATAGAGCGCACACGGTGAGCTGGCCAAGCACACGGTGACTGATAGAGCTCACAAGGTGGGCTGGCCAGGCACACGGTGACTGATAGAGCGCACACAGTCAGCTGGCCAGGCACACGGTGACTGATAGAGCGCACACGGTGAGCTGGCCAGGCACACGGTGACTGATAGAGCGCACCCGGTGAGCTGGCCAGGCACACGGTGACTGATAGAGCGCACATGGTGAGCTGGTCAGGCACACAGTGACTGATAGAGCGCACAAGGTGGGCTGGCCAGGCACACGGTGACTGATAGCGCGCACACGGTGAGCTGGCTAAGCACACAGCTCTGCTCTGCACTTCCATGTACTGCCCTTTCGTGCACAGCAGAAGTAAGGATCCTGACCTGGGCACAGATGCCCAAGATTAGAGAAACAGGAACAGGACCTGTACTCTGCAGCTGTAGTGTCCGTTCCACTCGCTGCTGCTTTACTGTTAATCGCCCCTAGGCATCCATGTTGTGCCGTCGGCTGGCGCTGACCTCTATGGCCCAGAGCACGGAAGTGCTGTTTACCATCCATGTAATGCCCTCCCCCAGCTGTGCTGTCGGTCTGTGCTGCAGCATGCCGGCTGGCGGTGACCTCTGTGGCCCAGAGCGCCGCAGTGCTGTTTACCGTCCATGTAATTCCTCCCCCAGCTGTGCTGTTGGTCTGTGCTACAGCACGCTGGCTGGCGGTGGGGTCTCCTGCCCAGAGTGCCGCAGTGCTGTTTACCAGGGCTTTAAGTGGGATGAAAACACTTGGGGTCTCTCAAAGAGGCGTGGTGGCTGTAATTAAGGGCGTGGCTTAAAAACACGTACGCTAAAAATCTGTGCTTAGCATAGTGTGCCGCCCGACTGGTATTTTACTGTATCGGTCAATGCTTCCAGATATGATACAAGTAACATCATACCTACAACAAGGCAGAACTATTGGCTTTGTCGATGGTTGTTAGTTGCATAAGATAAATAAGCAACAACTATGGCTTGTTGAATATAATATTGAAAAAGCTTCCACTTAAAGCCCCGGTGACACCACCACAATGTTGCTGCTCCTGAGTTTCATAAAGCAAAGGGAAATCCAGGGAGAAAATGACTTTTTAAAGGATTTCCCTTCCCTACAAGGCTCACCTGGCATGACGTCACACCGTAACTTCCCCACTAGTGAGAAGTGAGCAGCGTGAGCACGCGCACATCGATGCCGCTGTCACTGCAGCCCGCCGGTGCCAGGGCACAAAACAGAGCCTGACAGGGACCCGTTTCCAGGCCCCCTTAAAAACACTGCCGGTGCTGGGACCCGGCCCACTTAAAGCCCTGCTGTTTACCATCCACGTGATGCCTCCCCCAGCTGTGCTGTCGGTCTGTGCTACAGGTGAGCTCTGAGGCCCAGAGCACGGCAGTGCTATTTACCATCCATGTAATGCCCTCCCCCAGCTGTGCTGTCGGTCTGTGCTACAGGCAAAAACAACAGTTGATAGACAGAATGCAGAACAATGTCATAAATTCACCCCAATACAGACATCTGGGCCTAAATCCATCGTTTTTTGCTCACTCTGCCACCCCAGTTTAGACCTGGCCATATGCAAATCAGTCTTGACCCTGTGCCTCATGGGGACAGTCCAGCCCGAACTGCCAAGCCATGTCTTCCCTGGACCGGAAACAAGCTTCCTAGGACCGGTTTCGGGGTTTCACCCCTTTTCAGTCAGGATAGCTTGATTCCAGTGGCATGGAGAGCACGGGACTCACGTCTGAGCATTGGGGACGGGTATGCCCAGACGTGGATCCTGTGCTCTCCATGCCACTGAAGTCAAGCTATCCTGGCTGAAGAGGGGTGAAACCCCGAAACCGGTCCTAGGATGCTTATTTCCAGTCCAGGGAGGACCTGGCTTGGCAGTTCGAGCTGGACTGTTCCCATGGGGCACAGGGTCAAGACTGATTTGCATATGGCTGGGTTCAAACTGGAATGGCACGTGAGCAAAAAAACGATGGACTTAGGCCCAGATTTCTTTACTGGGGTGAATGTATGACATTGTTCTGCATTCTGTCCATCAATAGTTCTTTTTGCGTGGGTCTGTGCTACAGCACGCCGGCTGGGGGTGAGCTCCGCGGCCCAGCGCGCCGCAGTGCTGTTTACCATCCATGTAAAGCCTCCCCCAGCTGTGCTGCTGGTCGCTCCTCCGCGTCCCTAGGGCAGCACAGTGACATGCATGCTGTCGCTGCTGTGCTGCAGCCGCTGATTGGCTCAGCAGCCGCTGTGCTGTGCTGTTCCTTAGCTCTGTAACACGCCCCACATACGAAAGAGCGAAAAGAAACATAGCTTCATTGCTGTGTGCGCCGCCCTTCAAAATGTGAACATATTTCAACTTAAACATTTTTCTTTGGCAGCGTCCTGACCCCACCCTTCCATTCCCTGAACACGACCCATGTCCCTTTAAAGCTACCAATGATGTCTTTACACTGTGCTGTCACCCTCAAGCAAAATAACTCTAGAATGTCGATGATTCTGGCCAAAACCTTGGGGGGACGAAAACGTTCTTTACTTGTAGTTATTCACGATGCATTGCATTTTGTTTTAAAATAAAAAAAAAACCTAAGCAGCTGCATAGCGTGTTTCTAGGAGCTATACATGCTAAGATGGCAGGGCATATGGACCAGTGTTGAACCAGTGTCACGCTGCGTCCTTTCGCCTGGGGCCGCCACAGCAGAGAGCAGGCGCAGGGAGACCAGACCTAATGGGCATTTTCAGCTCACCATGGAGACCTTGTGTTTACAGCACTCCCACAGAATCCCAGCAATTACCCACTGTGACAGGCAGTGCTAGCAGAAACAACGGGACGTCCAATGCCTAACAGAGAAAGAGCCCCCTGAAGCCCAGGCCTTTATTGTTAGTAAATACCATAAATGCCCACCTTTAGAGAAAATCAACCCAAGCTATGACCCCGGCAGATCATAATAAAAGATAAAGCACCCCGGGCATGCCGTGCTGGCAGTGCTATGTGTCGCTGAGCGTGTCCTGCCTGCAACAGGGTTTGGGAAAGTAAAAGTCACCCTGCAAGCGGTGTGGCTGCCATCATGGAATAAAAAAGCGCCTCGGGAATGCCCTGCTGAAAGTGCTGTGTGTCGCTGAGCGTTGCCGAGCGTTGCCTGCCTGCAACAGGGTTTGCCAAAGTAAAAGTCACCCTGCAAGCGGTGTGGCTGCCATCATGGAATACAAAAGCGCCTCGGGAATGCCCTGCTGGAAGTGCTGTGTGTCGCTGAGCGTTGCCTGCCTGCTCAAAACCATTTAAGAGAATAGTGCTCGGGGGCTGTAATTAAAACCTACCGAGTTACAACACATGTAACAGGGGGTGTCCTCATGGGAGGTTACAATAAGAGAAAAGGCGGTACTAAGGAGGGACTACTAAGCCTATTGACCAATAAAAAGGTGGGCGGAAAGTAGGCGGAGCTTCATTACCATATCCTGAAGCCTGCATGTCTCAAAGAGACAGCGCAAGCGCTTCCTAGGCGAGACCTAAAACAGGTGTACAGCCTCTATGAAAGCCAAACCAACTACCAAAGCAGAGTATGAGAAAACGGAATGTAAGCCATTTGATCAGCTTTCTTTAGAGTGCTTTTCTGGGAGGATTCTTTTTTTTAACTGTTTCAACTTCTGTGATATTTCTATTTTGCCCGGCCTGCAATCGGTCATCTGTGCAAAGGTCCACGTGCAAGCGAAGATCCTTGCAGTTTTACCCAACACTATTTTTTTTGCATCAGAGCTCTCAAATGTTATGAAGCTTGTACAGTTTTGCATGCAAGGTTTGCCAAGTAAATCCTCTTCAACTTTACACAGCCTACTTCTATCCAGTAATAAGAAGGTGGTAAAGGGAATGTGTGAATTGATCTCGGCCACTGACAATTGCTTGGAGCAGATCCCAGACCATCCTTGGTCACCCACCATGCCACTATAGACAATGGTCTCCCAGATCCCAGACCATCCATTGTCACCCACCATGCCACTCTGGCCAATAGTCTCCCAGATCCCAGACCATCCTTTGTCACCCACCATGCCACCCTAGCCAATGGTCTCCCAGATCCCAGACCATTCTTGGTCACCCACCATGCCACTCTAGACAATGGTCCCCCAGATCCCAGACCATCCTTTGTCACCCACCATGCCACTCTAGACAATGGTCTCCCAGATCCCAGACCATCCTTCGTCACCCACCATGCCACTCTAGACAATGGTCTCCCAGATCCCAGACCATCCTTCGTCACCCACCATGCCACTCTAGACAATGGTCTCCCAGATCCCAGACCATCCTTTGTCACCCACCATGCCACTCTGGCCAATGGTCTCCCAGATCCCAGACCATTCTTTGTCACCCACCATGCCACCCTAGCCAATGGTCTCCCAGATCCCAGACCATCCTTCGTCACCCACCATGCCACTCTGGCCAATGGTCTCCCAGATCCCAGACCATCCTTTGTCACCCACCATGCCACTCTGGCCAATGGTCTCCCAGATCCCAGACCATCCTTTGTCACCCGCCATGCCACCCTAGCCAATGGTCTCCCAGATCCCAGACCATCCTTGGTCACCCACCATGCCACTCTAGACAATGGTCTCCCAGATCCCAGACCATCCTTTGTCACCCACCATGCCACTCTGGTCAATGGTCTCCCAGATCCCAGACCATCCTTCGTCACCCACCATGCCACTCTAGACAATGGTCTCTGTTGGAGCCGGCCTCGTGGCGTGGTCCTGTTCCCCCTCGCCAAGCCGCACGAGGTCCCCTGCACCTCGGGGCTCCTCCATTTTGGATTGTACGTGACTCTGCGCACCAACCTACGTGACCCCGCTCAACCCGGCCTCGGCCCCAGCAAGCCCCGACATCAAGGCACCAACAACTGGCCAGGGGGTACCACGTGAACACTTCCACACTCCCGGCGGAGGGCAGTATCGATGGGACCCCCAACCGTCCTCCCACACCTAGGTGCGATCGCCCCACAGCTCTCCTGGGCCTGGCGCCTCTCCTGCTGAGCGTCTGGCCGCTCCCGACCCAGCCTCTCCGCCCCCCGGGCGCAAGGGTCCGGACATCAAAGGGCTCCAGACCTATATCTGGGGCGGCCCTGCAACAGGACAGCAGTTGTATCCCGGAGTCAAGAGCCCTGCTGATCGGATCGCGGCTGACCCTACGGAGAAAGACTCATCCTGGAACCACGCTCTGAGCCCTGCTGACTACGTCACAGCTCCACCGTGCTTAAAGACCTTCACGAACCTTTGGGGCCCTGCTGACGCTGTCGCTGCCCGACCTTGTTGAACTTGCCATCAGAGCCCTGCTGACTGTGTCGCGGCTCGACCGAAGCGGACCTACCACCGGAGCCCTGCTGACTGTGTCGCGGCTCGACCCAAGCGGACTTACCACCCGAGCCCTGCATACACCGTCGCGGCTCTCCACGTCCGAGCTGCTGTGAGACCAGCACCTACCGCTCCGATCCCCGGAGCCACCTTCGGCCTAACGCAAGGTCTGGCGCAGAGCTTCCCCGTACCAGGCTGGTACTAAGACTGTCCCGCTACCCTGTTCCTACAAAGACATTAAGACTCTTTCTGGATCTCTCGATCCCCCTGTAAATATTTCGAATGTGCTACTATTGATAAAGTACCTAGATAAGCAACTGATACGGAGTCCTGTGTGGTGGTGTTACTGGGCCTAGTACGATCATAGGAGAAAGACCTCTCCTAGGAGGCTTCTCAGCGGCGCTCGGCTATAACTTTGCGGTAGGAAGGTGCCCCGGGGTGGGCCCCCTGACTCCCCGGTGGTCCTCCCTCCAACATTTGGTGGCCAGCGACGGGATCCGAGCCAGACGCAATCGTACAGGCAAGTAACGCACCCGCTGCCTAACCAGACGGAAAAAGAAAGAGAACCATGAGCAGCCAAGAAACAACCGTGGCCGCAACCTTCCAGCAAGAAAGGTTGGAAGAATACACCCACAAAGAATTGAAACAATTCTGCAAGAACAAAGGGATCCCAACCACAGGATTGGGCACCAAGGAAGAAATGCAGAAAGCCCTGAAAGCCTGGGCAGAATCCGAGGCCACTCCACCCCAAGGCGAAGGGACCTCGGCCCGGGACGAAAACCTGCCGCCGACCATGACCCCGGCAGATGGGGGACGAAGCATCCCGGAAGCCGGCCTATCCCACGAAGAAATGCGAGAACGGGAGAGGGTCCGGACACACGAATTGGAACTCGCACGACTCCGGCTGGACGGTGAACTCCTGCTGGCGGAGAAAAAGTTGGCCTTAGAGCAACTACGGCTGCAGGAGGAAATCGAAGAAAAGAAACGGCATCGAGAACTAGAAGAGAAACGGCTAACCCTCGAGCACGAGAGGGGCCTCAAGGAACTCAAACTGAAATCCAAAACGGGGGAGACCAGCACCCCCGGATCCCGGGACGCTCTGCCACTGACCGAGCCAAAGGTTCATATCCCCAAGGGTGTCGTCAAGGAGTACTATAAAAACGACGACATCCAGCAATGGTTCCGAGCATATGAGGTAGCCATGACCTCCCATCGGGTACCCCGGAAGGATTGGGGTGCCGGCCTATGGGGGAGGTTCCTCAGCGAGGGCCGGGATACCCTGCTGCAACTCCCTGACGCGGTGATGACCTCGTACGACCACATGAATGAGGCCCTACTCACCCGCTACGGACTATCAGCCGAGATGTACCGGCAGCGCTTCCGGGACTGCAAGAAGCTCCCCGGTACCACATGGGTCGAATACGTGGACTTCTTCAGCAGAGCCTTTGAAGGGTGGATAAGAGGGAGCAAGGTCACCTCGTACAACGAACTGTTCGACCTCATTGTCTGGGAGCACCTCGCCAACAACTGCTTTGTCGAACTAAGGCAACACCTCCTTGACAGCAAACTGACCGAGCCCCAGAAGCTCGCCGCCGAAGCAGACCGATGGGTCAACTCCCGAGTCCCCCGGAACCCCGTGGGGGACTACCAACGGAGTACCATTGGACCTCCTCGCCAGCGGGGCGGAGGAGGAGGGTCCCACCGCAGTCGAGAATTCCCGCCACGAGGCCAAGCCGCCAACCACACGTCCCCGACCCTGGTCCGTAGGGGGACCCCCATCGCCAGGCCTGGACCCCGACCAACAGTGACCTGCTTCGGCTGCCAACAGACAGGCCACTATGCGAGCGACCCGGCCTGCCCCGTGAACCGACGAAACGGGACCGCTGGGCCCCCTCCCCGACAAATAGCCGCCGCAGCCCTGGGAGAAGGAGAAGAAGAGGAGGAAAACCGCGACGTCGGGTCCCCCGAGTGGGAACCGGCTGCCATGTCACTCGTATGCCTGGGCACCCGAGAAATGGTGCCCCGAGCCCCCATCCCGAGCAACACCCAGAAGTACCAGCAGTGGGTCACCATCAATGGGCAACGGGCCGAAGCCCTCCGTGACACTGGGGCCAGTGTGACCGCTGTCCGCTGCCACCTGGTGACCCCCGAACAGATCCTGCCGCATGTCCTATGCCCTGTCCGGACCGCGGACAACACCGAAAGCATGTGCCGGATGGCCCGGATCCCCTTCGAGTGGGGAGGGGTGTCAGGCACCCTGAAAGTAACTGTCCGCGACGACGCTCCAGTGGACTGCCTCCTGGGGAACGACCTGGAGAGCTCCCCCTGGGCCCAGGTGGAGCGCCAAGAGCATCTGGGGATGCTAGGGCTGCCCGAATGGGCCTGCGCCACCACCCGGTCCATGACTACCCAACCAGCCGCTGCAGTGGCCCCCGTCGAGCCTGCGGGTCCAGAACTGCCACCCTCCTCCGGCACGGAGGAGCCTGACGATGAGGCCGGGCCATCCGAACTTTCGCCCGACGAGGCCGCCTCCCTCAGCGAGATCCCCGAGCTGGCCCAGTGGCGCCACGACGGGGGCCCCACCCGCGAACAGTTCCAACAAGAACAGAAGGCCTGCCCGTCCCTCGAGGGGGCCCGACAGCAAGCGGCCGCCCAGGCCACGGGGGACCCCACGGGAACCCACTGGATCTATTGGGACAATGACTTGTTATGTAGCGAACAGAAAGTCGCCGAACTAGGAGCCGGCCATGTGTTGGTGGTTCCCTGCCGATTCCGAGAGTTCCTCCTGAACCTGGAGCATGACGTGCCCCTCGCCGGACACCTCGGGCGAGACAAGACCTACAGCCGCTTGGTGACCCATTTTTATTGGCCCCGAATGCGGAGAGACGTGGACCACCACTGCCGGTCCTGCCAGACCTGCCAAGCCAGCGGGAAGACTGGGGGTCGAGTCAAGGCCCCCCTCCAACCATTTCCAGCCGTCCACACCCCGTTCGAACGGGTAGGGATCGACATCGTGGGGCCCCTCGACCCCCGAACCGCCCTGGGCCACCGCTTCATCCTGGTACTGGTCGACCACGCCACCCGATACCCAGAGGCCATCCCCGTCCGAACTGTGACAGCTCCAGTGGTGGACCGGGCCCTGATGGGCATCTTCTCCAGGGTGGGGTTCCCCCGAGAAGTGGTGAGCGACAGGGGTACGAACTTCATCTCGAAATACATGAGATCCCTCTGACAACAATGTGGGGTCACCTACAAGTTCACCATCCCTTACCACCCCCAGGGGAACGGACTGGTCGAGCGGTTCAACAGAACCTTGAAAGGAATGATCAAGGGCCTGGAAGAGCCCCTGAGGAGGAGATGGGACGTCCTGCTGCCATGCCTCCTGTTCGCCTATCGAGAGGTTCCACAGAAATCCCTGGGCTTCAGCCCCTTCGAACTCTTGTATGGGCACCCCGTCCGAGGGCCCCTCAGCCTGGTCAAAGAGGGCTGGGAGGCGAGCGTCCAAGATGCCCCCCCGACGTCTACAGGTACCTCTTGACCCTGCGGAACCAGACTCGGAAGTTCCGGGCCCTGGCAAGAGCCAACCTCGAAGCCAGCCAAGAAGACATGAAACGCTGGTATGACGAAACTGCCTCGACCACCGAGTTCGAGCCGGGCCAGCAAGTCTGGGTCATGTCGCCCGTGGACCCCTGCGCCCTTCAGGACAAATGGACCGGGCCCTTCAAGGTGGTTGAGAAGAAGAGCCCCATCACCTACTTGGTCGACATGGAATCCCCAAGGAACCCCCTCCGGGTCCTACACGCCAACCGGCTTAAGCCCCACTTTGCCCGAACCGAACTGAGCCTGCTGCTGGCTACCGACGATGGAGGCGAAAGCGACTCCGAGCCCCTACCTGACCCCCTGGGGTCCTCGGACCAAGACGGCTCCATGGAGGGCGTCAAACTCTCCACAACCCTGACCCCAGAACAGCGCTATGACTGCCGGCAGCTGCTGCAACCCTTCGCTGCCCTCTTCTCTCTCACGCCCGGGTTGACCCCCAAGTGCGTCCACGACGTGGATACCGGGGACAGCCCCCCTGTGCGACACCGCGCCTACAGAGTGCCCGACCGGGTCCGAGCCTGCATACAAACGGAGGTCTCCAAGATGCCCGCCCTCGGAGTTATCGAGCCATCCGACAGCCCATGGGCCAGCCCTGTGGTCTTGGTGTCGAAGGCCGCCGCCCCCGGCACCCCCCCGTAACTCAGATTTTGTGTGGACTACAGGGGCCTAAACGCAGTCACCAAGACCGATGCCCACCCCCTGCCACGGGCAGACGAGCTGATCGACCGCTTAGGGCCCGCCCGCTACCTAAGCACTTTTGATCTCACCGCTGGGTACTGGCAGATCAGGCTCACCCCCGGCGCCCAGGAACGATCCACCTTCTCCAACCCTGATGGGCACTACCTCTTTCGGGTGATGCCCTTCGGTATGAAGAACGCCCCAGCGACCTTCCAGAGACTGGTGAACAAGGTCCTGGCCGGACTAGAAGCCTTCAGCGCGGCCTACTTAGACGACATTGCAGTCTTCAGCAACCACTGGGCCGCGCACCTAGGACACCTCAGAGAAGTCCTGGCCGCTCTCCAAAGGGCCGGGCTCACGATTAAGGCCAGCAAGTGCCAGATCGGTCAAGGATCAGTGACCTATCTGGGCCATCAGGTGGGGAGTGGCCAGGTGGCGCCCCTCCAGTTTAAGGTCGATGCCATCCAGGCGTGGGAGCCCCCCGCCACCCAAACAGCTGTCCGGGCCTTCTTAGGCCTCACAGGCTACTACCGGCGATTTATCAAAGACTATGGCAGTATTGTGGGCCCCCTCACGGAGCTCACTTCCAAAAAGCAGCCCAAGACGGTGCACTGGACACTCCGCTTTCAGACCGCTTTTGAAACCCTCAAGACAGCAATGTGCGCTGCCCCTGTACTACAGGCCCCTGACTACGGCAAGGAATTCGTGGTTCAGACAGATGCCTCGGAGTACGGGGTTGGGGCGGTCCTCTCCCAGATGGACACCGAGGGCCTCGACAGACCTGTGGCCTTCATCAGCCGCCGACTGCTGCCCCGAGAACAGAGGTGGAGCACCATCGAGCGGGAGGCCTTCGCCGTGGTATGGGCTCTCAAAAAGCTCCGGCCCTACCTTTTCGGCACCCACTTCCGGGTCCAGACTGACCACCGGCCCCTGCGGTGGCTAATGCAGATGCGGGGCGAGAACCCCAAATTGTTGCGATGGTCCATCTCGCTGCAAGGGATGGACTTCACCGTAGAGCACCGGCCCGGCAACGACCACGCCAATGCCGACGGCCTATCCAGATTCTTCCGCCTTGGCGAGGAGAACCCCCAAGGAGATGGGTGACTCTCCCTGCCTTCAGCTGGGGGGGACGCTTGTTGGAGCCGGCCTCGTGGCGTGATCCTGTTCCCCCTCGCCAAGCCGCACGAGGTCCCCTGCACCTCGGGGCTCCTCCATTTTGGATTGTACGTGACTCTGCGCACCAGCCTACGTGACCCCGCTCAACCCGGCCTCGGCCCCAGCAAGCCCCGACATCAAGGCACCAACAACTGGCCAGGGGGTACCACGTGAACACTTCCCCACTCCCGGCGGAGGGCAGTATCGATGGGACCCCCAACCGTCCTCCCACACCTAGGTGCGATCGCCCCACAGCTCTCCTGGGCCTGGCGCCTCTCCTGCTGAGCGTCTGGCCGCTCCTGACCCGGCCTCTCCGCCCCCCGGGCGCAAGGGTCCGGACATCAAAGGGCTCCAGACCTATATCTGGGGCGGCCCTGCAACAGGACAGCAGTTGTATCCCGGAGTCAAGAGCCCTGCTGATCGGATCGCGGCTGACCCTACGGAGAAAGACTCATCCTGGAACCACGCTCTGAGCCCTGCTGACTACGTCGCGGCTCCACCGTGCTTAAAGACCTTCACGAACCTTTGGGGCCCTGCTGACGCTGTCGCGGCCCGACCTTGTTGAACTTGCCATCAGAGCCCTGCTGACTGTGTCGCGGCTCGACCGAAGCGGACCTACCACCGGAGCCCTGCTGACTGTGTCACGGCTCGACCCAAGCGGACTTACCACCCGAGCCCTGCAGACACCGTCGCGGCTCTCCACGTCCGAGCTGCTGTGAGACCAGCACCTACCGCTCCGATCCCCGGAGCCACCTTCGGCCTAACGCAAGGTCTGGCGCAGAGCTTCCCCGTACCAGGCTGGTACTAAGACTGTCCCGCTACCCTGTTCCTACAAAGACATTAAGACTCTTTCTGGATCTCTCGATCCCCCTGTAAATATTTCGAATGTGCTACTATTGATAAAGTACCTAGATAAGCAACTGATACGGAGTCCTGTGTGGTGGTGTTACTGGGCCTAGTACGATCATAGGAGAAAGACCTCTCCTAGGAGGCTTCTCAGCGGCGCTCGGCTATAACTTTGCGGTAGGAAGGTGCCCAGGGGTGGGCCCCCTGACTCCCCGGTGGTCCTCCCTCCAACAGTCTCCCAGATCCCAGACCATCCTTTGTCACCCACCATGCCACTCTAGACAATGGTCTCCCAGATCCCAGACCATCCTTCGTCACCCACCATGCCACTCTAGACAATGGTCTCCCATATCCCAGACCATCCTTTGTCACCCACCATGCCACTCTGGCCAATGGTCTCCTAGATCCCAGACCATCCTTTGTCACCCACCATGTCACTCTAGACAATGGTCTTCCAGATCCCAGACCATCCTTCGTCACCCACCATGCCACTCTAGACAATGGTCTCCCAGATCCCAGACCATCCTTTGTTACCCACCATGCCACTCTAGACAATGGTCTCCCAGATCCCAGACCATCCTTCGTCACCCACCATGCCACTCTAGACAATAGTCTCCCAGATCCCAGACCATCCTTTGTCACCCACCATGCCACTCTGGCCAATGGTCTCCCAGATCCCAGACCATCCTTCGTCACCCACCATGCCACTCTGGCCAATGGTCTCCCAGATCCCAGACCATCCTTTGTCACCAACCATGCCACTCTAGACAATGGTCTCACAGATCCCAGACCATCCTTTGTCACCCACCATGCCACTCTGACCAATGGTCTCCCAGATCCCAGACCATCCTTTGTCACCCACCATGCCACTCTGGCCAATGGTCTCCCAGATCCCAGACCATCCTTCGTCACCCACCATGCCACTCTGGCCAATGTTCTCCCAGATCCCAGACCATCCTTCGTTGCCCACCATGCCACTCTGGCCAATGGTCTCTGAGATCCCAGACCATCCTTTGTCACCCACCATGCCACTGTGGCCAATGGTCTCCCAGATCCCAGACCATCCTTGGTCACCCACCATGCCACTCTAGACAATGGTCTCCCAGATCCCAGACCATCCTTTGTCACCCACCATGCCTCTCTAGACAATGGTCTCCCAGATCCCAGACCATCCTTGGTCACCCACCATGCCACTCTAGCCAATGGTCTCCCAGATCCCAGACCATCCTTGGTCACCCACCATGCCACTCTAGCCAATGGTCTCCCAAATCCCAGACCATTCTTTGTCACCCACCATGCCACTCTAGCCAATGGTCTCCCAGATCCCAGACCATCCTTGGTCACCCGCCATGGCACTCTAGCCAATGGTCTCCCAAATCCCAGACCATTCTTTGTCACCCACCATGCCACTCTAGCCAGTGGTCTCCCAGATCCCAGACCATCCTTGGTCACACACCATGCCACTCTAGCCAATGGTCCCGCAGATCCCAGACCATCCTTGGTCACCCACCATGCCACTTCGGACAATGGTCTCCCAGATCCCAGACCATCCTTGGTCACCAACCATGCCACTTTAGACAATGGTCTCCCAGATCCCAGACCATCCTTGGTCACCCACCATGCCACTCTAGCCAATGGTCTCCCAGATCCCTGACCATCCTTGGTCACCCACCATGCCACTCTAGCCAATGGTCTCCCAGATCCCAGACCATCCTTGGTCACCCACCATGCCACTCTAGCCAATGGTCTCCCAGATCCCAGACCATGCTTTGTCACCCACCATGCCACTCTAGCCAAAGGTCTCCCAGATCCCAGACCATCCTTTGTCACCCACCATGCCACTCTAGCCAATGGTCCCGCAGATCCCAGACCTTCCTTTGTCACCCACCATGCCACTCTAGACAATGGTCTCGCTTATGCAAATGAGTACTAACCCTGTTCCTCATGAGAGCAGTTTGTCCAGAACTGGCATGCAAGGCTACCTCCAGAAGGGACCACAAGCAATAATTCCAGACTGGGTTTGCGATTCTTGGCGCTTGTCAGTAGGGCGTATGGCACAGTGAGCATGAGACCCATGTCGGGCATCCCCGGCTCTCTTACGGCATCAACAAGGTGATGGGCGGAATGCTTGAATTAATTGCTCAGGGCTGCAATCGAGTTCATCGTTTTGGCCCACCGTGCCACTCTACACAAAACCCATCCACCCTATGCAAAGCATAGTCAAGACTGGTTTGCATACAGCTGGGTCCAAAAAAGGAAGGTGGCATGGTGAGCAAATAAAGATGGGTTGGAATGCTACTGTAGGAAGGTGGAATCTGACTATATGGTTGCCCCCACTTTTTTCCTGGTGTTTTGCTGGTTTATGACTTAGTTGGACTGGGATCCTGCTATTCAGGGCCCCCGTCTATCTGCTTTCTCTGTAAAATGGTTTCCATGTACATTAGGTACATATCTAATTGGATTCTGGAGTGCCTTATAAGCCCCTAGTATATGGTATACTATGTACCTAGGGCATAGGTACCTCAGAGGCCTACCAGGGACTGAAGCATGTATTATGCCACCCCTGGGAAGCACTCCAAAATGACACCACAGGTCTACTACTGCAGCCTGGGTAAGGGTGTGCTTGCACCCCTTACTGTGGTATAGGCTACCTATATCACTACCCTATACAGACACATATAAACCTATAAGCCACTCCTATGGCAGGCGTTAACAATCCTGAAGGCAGAGTGCTTGGTTTTATGTAGGAGGGTGCCCAAGCATGAGCTGAGCCCCTCTGCAGCTTCTGGAAATCCTTCCTTATGGCTGTTCTGTGATACAGCCATACCATATACTCTTACGTGCATTGTAACCTTGCGGTAAATGCTAACTTTGGAATGGCTGCATCAAAACATGTTGTGTTTAGTGTCAAACGCTTTGGAATACTAACCCCACCCCCCTCCCCGCCAATTCTGGCGGCGGTGGTAGCATTCCACCCTTCTAGAGGGAAAGACATGTTCACACTGGTCAAACCCGGTAGGACTTTCCTGAGCCCTGGCATCACAAAATGGATGCCTCTGCCACAGACACAGGCCTGGCCTCCTGCTGCTGACCGAAACTCCAGCAGGGGAGGCCTGAACAATTGGTTTCCTATCAAAGGGAGGTGTAACCACCTCCCCAGACAGGCAGATGTATTGTGGGGCTGGGCGGGAGCACTCTCTGGTGCTTTGAAGTCCTGCACTGGGGGCACATTTGGTGTCCCTGTGCATAGTTCAGTTCAAACCGGTTGCAGGGGCTACCTGCCCCTGCTCTGGCACAAAACTGGACAAAGGAAATGGGTGTAACCACCCCTCTTTCCAAGCCCACCCATAGGTGGGGCCTTAGAGTTAGTCCATCCCCTAAACTTACTATAACTATAGGAATCCAGTCCCTAGGACTTTAGATTACCCTGGACGAAACTCTGCAACATATATCCTGGACCTTCAACGGCGGCGCTACGTCTTCGCGTTGCCAAGGGCCCTTCCTCTAATCCGGCACAGCTACAGCTGCTCGAGCACTTCTGGCAGTTGCTCTGCACTGTGCTGTTGCCGATCTCCTCATTCCCTACGCCATCAACGCGGAAAAAAAGCGGGAGAAGATTATTATTTACAGTATTTGATTGAGCCCTTCAGCATTGTGCTTTAAAATACTGTGATCAACTTGGCAATCCTAGCTTTGCCTTGATCAGCCTGTCATCAGAAATTATCACTTTTTCACAGCAATAATGTCAGATTTTGACTCTGATGATGCTGCACAAAGCTCCCCAAATATTAATAAGGATTCTTTTAAAAATGTCATTCAAAAAGAAATGAGGTCTTGCATGTTAGACACTCTTAAAGAGGTTAAGTCCTCAAAAAGACCCCGTCTCCGTGATCAGGGCGAGCTCTCTGAAGACCTTACTTCTCATAATGTCTCGCATATAAACCAGGGCAAAAGAGCCAAGAAATCATATTATTCTGAGCCTCACTCTAAGAACACTATGGGAGGTCCTCGCACCTCAAACACTGTGGGAGGTCCTCCCACCTCAAACACTGTGTGAGGTCCTCGCACCTCAAACATTGTGGGAGGTCCTCGCACCTCAAACACTGTGGGAGGTCCTCGCACCTCAAACACTGTGGGAGGTCCTTGCACCTCAAACACTGTCGGAGGTCCTCGCACCTCTAACACTGTGGGAAGTCCTCGCACCTCAAACACTGTGGGAGGTCCTCGCACCTCAAACACTGTGGGAGGTCCTCGCATCTCAAATACTACTGGTGTCCATAGTGGCACAAACTATTCTGGTGTCCCTCGCGGCACAACTAACATGGGTGTCCCTCGCGGCACAATTTATCGAAGTGTTCATATTAATCCAGAGACCGATTCTGAGGAGGAGGACAACTTCCTATTGAGAAGCAGAGCCCTTCTGACTAAGAGTAATCCTAAATTGGGCGACATGGCTGAAAGAGAACCTTCTCTGAACCCTAAGGGCCTACTGTTTGGTGAGGAAATGATCAAACCTGTCGGTAAATATGTTTCCACCTTCACCGCCCTCGATAAGGCCCAAGCTAATATGAGGCACGTTTTTAATCCCAACCTTTTTGGACGGGCTGGAAGAAGGGGCCTCTTTTCCGGCGAGGCAACCAAAGGCCCTTTTCAAGATTTAGAGGCTCTGGAAAAGGTTTCTTCCCATCCAACCCCCAATTCTTCCCACAAAGAGGGAGAGGCTCGCGTTATAGAGGATCCAGATCCCGCGGCATTCCCAACAACACCAATACTCAAAGTAAGTACACCTCTTCCTCCTTCTTCTCCCCCTCCAAAGGTAGGGGGCAGGCTACAGTCCTTTTACCACATATGGGAAACTCTAATGCAAGACCCTTGGGTTTTGGAGACTGTTCGTGGTTTCAGGATAGATTTTAGCAATACTCCCACACAAACATCTCTTCCGAGAGTTCTAACTCTTTCAAAGGATCAACAAAAAATTGTAGAGGAAGAGATTCTCTCCATGCTCAAAAAGGGCGCAATCTTAGAAGTTCCTTGGAGTTTAAAAAGGTTTGAAAGCACACTCTTTCTTGTTCAAAAAAAGGAAAAAGGTTGGAGACCAGTCATAAATCTACGGGAATTAAACAAGTACCTGGTCTACAGGCATTTCAAAATGGAGGGCATCCTCCTGAGAGACCTTCTTCTAGAAGGAGACTGGTTGGTCAAACTGGATCTGAAAGACGCCTACTTTACCATCCCACTGGCCAAGGAACACCAGCCCTTTCTTCAGTTCGCTTGGAACAATCGTCTTTTTCAGTTTCAAGCCCTTCCTTTTGGACTTTCTTCTGCCCCCTGGTGTTTCACCAAGATTATGAGAACTATCCCCTCTCTTTTGAGGGAAAGAAGTATTCGCTAAATCATCTATCTGGACGACATTCTCATTATGTCCCAACACCATTCGCAGATCCTGACAGACCTGAAGACTTCAATGGACCTCATAGAGAGTCTAGGCTTTATTATAAACCGGCAAAAATCAATCCTACCCCCTACAGATCCCTGGAGTTCCTCGGCTTTACAGTAGACACCTCAAAATGTCTTCTGCTACTCCCCCCGAAGAAAATTGCCAAAATACGCAAAGAAATCAGATTTGTTCTAAAACAAGATTCTCTTTCCCTGAGAGAGTTAGCCAGACTCTTAGGCCTCCTCTTGTCTTCCATTCAAGCCATCTTTCCTGGCCCTCTCAACTACCGAGCTCTTCAGAGAATAAAAGGGAAGGCTCTCAGATCTGGTAACCTTGGATCAGGAAGCCAGGTTGGAGCTCAATTGGTGGCTGGAAAATGTGGATGCCTGGAATGGCAAAGCAATCTTTGGCTCGACTCCGGAGTTCGTCCTGGAACCAGATGCGAGCCTCCATGGTTGGGGTGCTCGCCTCCTCAACCAAAACACCGGTGGTGTATCGTCTCTTTCAGAGACCTCCCATCACACAAACTATTTAGAACTCACGGCAGGGTTATACACTCTAATGAACTTCAGACACTCGCTTCAAGGGAGATCTGTTATCCTGAAGATGGACAACATCTCCGCAGTATCTACTATCAACCGGCTAGAAGGAACAAGATCAGCAGACCTCTCCAACTTAGCCAAGAGGCTCTGGATGTTCTGCCTACAGCACAAGATTGCCCTTAAGGCGGAGTATCTCCCGGGAAAGTCAAATATTTCCGCAGATTGGAACTCGAGATTCCTCTTAGACTTCAGTGGTTGGAAACTCGACGCGTATGTTTTTAACGCTCTAAATCAATTTTGGGGCCCACTGGATGTGGACCTTTTTGTGAGCAGGTTAACGTTCCAGTTAGAGAAATACTTCAGCTGGATGCCAGATCCGGGTGCTCTTGCAGTCAACACCTTTCTCCAGTCCTGGTTAGACCTTCGGGGTTACGCCTTTCCCCCCTTCGCAATGATTCAGAGAGTTCTTCAGAAGGTCAGACAAGACCAATGCTCCCTAGTCCTGATAACCCCTTTTTGGCCCTCTCAGGCCTGGTTCCCAACAACTCTGGAGTTAGCCTGCAACATTCCTTTCTTAATTCCTGCGGTCAAGGGTCTGGTTACAAACGCAGACGGAGAAGATCACGGTCTAACTCTTTCCAGGAATTTGAACCTTCTTGCCTGGAAAGTGTCAGGAGATCCAATGAACTGTCTGACCTTTCGTCAACAGCTGCAACTCTCCTCGGAGAATCCTGGGCCCCAGGAACCCACTATAGGTACAACAACCTTAGGAGAAAATGGTTTCGTTGGTGCACGGAGAGGAACTTGGATTCCGTGGAGGCTCCTGTCGTACACATAGTTAATTTTCTTGTTGAACAATTCGATAATGGCCTTTCTTATAGGCCTATTAATTGTTATAGGTCAGCAATTTCTGCCGGTCATTCCCTTGTCAACGGTAAATCGGTAGGTAAAAACGTTATCATTTGTGGAGTCATGAAAAGCATCAGACTAAAGAGACCACCTAGACCTAAACACCAGTCCATGTGGGATGTCAAAGCCATTCTAGACCTTTTTATTTCTTGGCCTGAGAACTCCTTTCTTAATAGGAAATGTCTTTCTATTAAACTTGCAACTCTCTTATGCCTAATTTCTTGCCGTAGAGTTTCTGATATCAAATGTCTTGATATTTCTTTTAGGACCTATGATATGTATGCTGTTAAATTTGAAATTGTTAGAAGAACAAAAACAATGTCAGACTCTATTTTCTATCCTCGCTTTGACCTGTGTAAAAAGCTCTGTGTTATGAACTGTATGAAAGAATATGACAATAGAATGAGAGACCTTCGCCCTCCAGGCGCTAATCAACTGCTTATTTTATTCGTTAAACCGTTCAAACCCATTAGCTCTACCTCCATTGCCAGATGGGTCGAGTCCGCTATGAGCCTAGCTGGCGTTGACTTATCAAAATTCCAAGCCCACTCTCTTAGAGGTGCTATGGCCAGTAAGTCCTTCTGCTCTGGTGGTAAGTTGGACGATAGCCTCAAAGCTGCGGACTGGTCCAACGCATCCACATTTGCTCAACACTACTGCAAACCTATCGAGCACATGTCTGATGTTGTCCTTCACGGCTACCAACATGCATAATGTAGCCTCCGGTCTTGTAATGAAATTGCGATTCTCCTATTAGCATGACTAGAGAATCTGGATTTCATTAAAGACACGGAGGCTGACATGATCCCACCCGTCCCTCCCGTGGACGGTCTACTCTTTGCATAGTTTATTATTGAATATATCATTTTGATTGTTATTTATTCTACTATGCTCTGTTATTTTGATTAATCTAATGCTCTGATACTTCAGTCTTTGACATTTTCCTCATTCCTTTCAGACATTTCGTCTTAATGGATTCCTCATCATCACCTCTCTTCGTTACTCCATTCTGGATTTTACTGGATTCTTCTCTCAAGATCAACTTGTGACTGTTTTCGTTACTGTATTCTTGGATTATCTCTCAAGATCTTCTCGAACCTGAACATTTTGGAACTTTTTTTATTTCACACACATTTAAAAGAGGCAGTCTGTTTGGTGCACATGCCTTTCATACCTTCTGTTCATTCCATTCTAGAACTGTTACGATGTAGTGCGGCTGCTTGTGACTGCATTATGTTAGCCTTCGTGTCTTAATGACATCCAGATTCTCTGGTCATGCTAATAGGAGAATCGCAATTCCGAGCTGCAAAAGTGAAACACAATATCTTGGAATAGAAAAAACTCAAATATAGAAAGACAAAAAAGCAGAAGGAGCACAAGAACGCCTTGTGCGCTGCACACCCAGAGAGAATCACTCCGTTTGGGGACTTTCTACAATGACTATAGTCCGCCATAACAATCACGGTCTTGGTCCAGAAATTCTTCAAACATAGAAACATTTCCCAAGAGATTATAATGACAAATAATCACTGCTTAAAGGCGGTTAATGTAGCAGCAGGACTGAACACGCAGAGCTGTGGTAACTTAAGAACGGTATTCACAGATAGTCAATAACATGTATGTGCAGGAGAGTCCCTAGAAAAGGTCTGCGTGCACCAGGATTTCTAGATGGGTTAATGGAGTCCCCCAGTGACGCATTTTGAAACCCAAGAACTGGATGCGAAGACAGTAAATGGCATGAGCTTTGCAAGTGCAAAGTACCCGACCAGGGTGTATAAAGCAGCGAAGTTCTCAGTCCTACATGGAGACGAACACTTCACAGGTGACAGTAGGCGTGCCTTCATGAACCCATGTCACTGATACAAAGTATTGTTTTTACATGTTATCACTAGTGCTAAAAGGAAGACGCGGTCCTGCATTGTGATCAACCTTCCAAGAACGTTCTGTGGCGAGAACCTCGAACCAAGAGAATGGATTTTGCAAATAGAAGTCTTTCAGGATTCAATTGGATTCACCTTCCACGCATGTCTCGGTTCACTATCGTAGTGTCTTGCTATCCTGTTCATCACATGCTCAGCCAGTGGAATGTTACATTTAGGCAGCTAGGGAGTAAGTAACCAGATACATACAACACTGGTTACTGTGATGATCGGGGGGCCTCCCTCCTGATCCTGTAATCGCGCTCGGTCTTATTAGCGCGCCGCCGGCACTCTCTGTGGCTGCGTGTGGCACGGACCGCCGTTTTGGCTCTGCCCCTCTTTATTATATGCAACCGCTCACGCCAGCCGGCATGCGCGCAAGGGCGGACCTGGTTCAGCACGCCAGCAGTAAACACTGGTGCGCTGACCGTCACATCCCATCTCAACTTGGTCCTTGACTGAATCTCAAGAGTCTCATGGTCCACTTACTTGGCAGGCAAAGTCTCTTAGGCGAGTGCTCGGAGGAGGATTTCCCCGGAGGACATACCTGGCAGGGCCCTGGCTGGTAGTGGGGGCATGAGCTGGTGTGATAGGTCCCGAAGGCAGGCTGGGGTTTTCGCCAGAGGCTTCCGGACTCGTCTGCACTGGTGTCGCTTCAGGATGGTGGTCGTCGGCTACTTGGGACTCACCTGTCATGGTCTCTGGCCCTTCGGCCGGGTCTGCGACAGCTGGGGTGGGGTGGGGCTTGTCCACCCGTTTGAACCACGAGACATTACGGGTCACTGTTTCTCCTGACTTCTCGACCGTCACCATGGTCCCGTGGGTGGTGGTTACTGTCCAGTATCCTTGCTCGTACCTGGTCCGGAATTTTCCTCCTGGTCTCCTGTCTTTGATAATGACAGTTTCCCCTCTTTGTAGCTGACGAGATGCAGCTCTCCGAGCTCGGCTGGCAGCGTTGTTGTGCTGCACCCTCCTTCAAAAAGCGCCTCTTTCGTCAAATGGGGGAGACCAACTGGGTGCCGTGGGGAGGCCGTCTCGGAGGGTGCCGTGAAACATTAGTGCCCAGGGTGCTTATCGTGTCGAGCAGTGTGGCGTGCTCTGGTATTCCCGCAGAAACATTTGCAGTGCATGTCCCGGGTTGCTTTGCTCTGCCAGAGCGATGAGGAGGGTTTTGTTTATTGTCCTCATGAGGCGTTCCACCTCTCCATTCGCTTGGGGCCATTGTGGGGTGATGCGCCGGTGCCGGATACCATGGTGGTGCATGAACTCACGGAACTCGTGTCCTTGAAATGGAGGCTCGTTGTCACTGCGGAGTTCATCTGGACACCCAAATAGGCTGAATATCTTTTCGAGAGCTGGGCCGACGTGCACGAAGGCGGTTGACGGTACGACTTCTATCACTGGGTACTTTGAGTAGCTATCAATGAGAGCTAGCGTGACTCGTCCATCAGGGAAACCCCCAAAGTCCACACTTACTTTCTCCCTGGGTCGCTGCCCGTGTTCCTCAGTGAGTATGAGTGCTGGTTGCTCTGGTCCGTTCGTGAGTTGGCAGGATGGGCATCTCCGGACTGTTTCTTCCACTAGCGTGTCCATCCTCAGGAACCAGACCTTTTCTCTCATTTGCGCCTTAATTTTTTCCACTTCTTGATGTCCCCCATGGGCGACTTGTGTTGTGCGTGCTTGTAGGGAAGCCGGGATCACGATGCGAGGTCCTCTAAGGAGGATACCCCCTTCGGTGAGGCTTAGTTCATTTCTGACCCTCCACATGTTCATCAGACTTTCCTTCTCTGGGTCCGACCAAGCGTTTGCAGCTTGTAGAAATTGACGCCACAGTCCTCCTTGGATGGTTTTTCAGACTTTAATCATGACTGGGTCTTGCTCTGCAGCAGTAGCCACCTCTTCGAGCGTGAGCGCCCAGGGACACGTCAAAGCCGCGACCATGTTCAGGTGTGCCTCCGTGTCGTGGCTGCTGGGTTCATCTTCGTTCTCCCCCGTCGTGTCTGGATGTTGAGACAGGAACTCAGCTGGGTTTTTGGCTCCAGGCCGATACACGACGGCCAATGTCGTAGTGCTGGAACCCAATGGCCCACCTTTCAATGCGTGGCGGCCCGAACCTTTGAAGAACGGTACTAGTGGCTGGTGATCTGTGACCACTGTGAAGGGGTGCCCACAGATGTTGAGGTGGAAGTGTCTGCATACCCATCGGATAACCAGGGCTTCTCTCTCGATTTGAGAGTATCGCTTTTCAGTCGGGGATAGCACCTTGCTGGCGTACACTAAGGCAGCCCAACGTCCTGGCTCTTGCTCCTGGGTGAGGATGGCTCCTAGGCCTAGGAAGCTGGAGTCCACTAGTACTTCTGTTTTCTTTGCCGGGCCAAAGTATACCAGTGTGGTATGGTTGAGGAGGGCTCTCTTGACGGCTTGGAACGCTGTCACTTCCGCCGGACCCCACTGCCACATGGTGTCAGCCTTGGTGAGGTTTTGGAGTGGTTCCGCAAGAGTTGCGAGGCCTAGAATGAAACGTCCACAGTACGTGGCCATTCCCAGGAAACTGCGTACTTCTGCCACGGAGAGGGGGGTGGCTGAGTTCTTGATCGCTTGGGACTTCCGGGGGTCGACCTGTATGCCATCTTGGGTGAAGGTGTATCCAAAGAATTCAATATTTTGTTGGAATAGCAGGCACTTCTCTCTCTGGAGGGTGACACCATGATCTAGGAGTCTCTTCAGGGTGGCTCTCATGTGCCGAAAGTGCTTCTCCGCTGTCTTGGAGTGGATGAGTATGTCGTCACTCACGTTGAGGATGCCAGGTAGCCCTACTAGGATCTCTTTGACAGCATTCTGGAATATCTCAGCG
Source organism: Triturus cristatus (assembly GCF_964204655.1). Classification (NCBI taxonomy): domain Eukaryota; kingdom Metazoa; phylum Chordata; class Amphibia; order Caudata; family Salamandridae; genus Triturus; species Triturus cristatus. The sequence goes on from NC_140580.1 coordinate 1,191,403,569, forward strand.
GCAGAGGATATTCCAAAATTCAGTCATTTGTACCCCCGGAGGCCTAGGTGCGTGCTGAACATGGTGATGTACCGGCTGTCTTTGGCCAGGGCTAGTTGGTGATAGCCCGCGTTCAGGTCCAGCTTAGAAAACCACCTGGATCCGTTCAGGTCGGCAACGATGTCGTCCATCGTCGGCGTGATGTGGCGTTCCCTCCGAATGGCCTTGTTGGGAAGGAGCATATCAATGCAGAGCCTGATCTTCCCTGGTTGGCAAGTGTTAGACCTGGCACCATTGGCGTGAGTCTCCCTTCCATTTTTCGCTCTGTCTCCTCTGTTTTTGCTGGTTATAGACGCTCTGGGCGCTGTGCCACTGCTATTCAGTGCCACAGCACGAATGCTCCCTGTGTAAATATGACATGTGAATTGGTATATCCATGATTGACTTATTTGGTTTACCTGTTAGTCCCTAGTAATGTGGCCTGTGTGTGCCCAGGGCTGGTAAACCAAATGCTGCAGGTGGGCCTGCAGCGCTGGTTTGCGCCACCTACAGAAGCAGCTTGTAAAGTGTGTCTCAGACCTGCCACTGCAGTGTCTGTGTGCAGTCTAGAACTGCCATCTTGGCTGTGAAGTGCACCCACTTCCCAGGCCCTGAACCTTCCCTTGGCATCATGTAAGCCACCCCTATGGTAGGGTGCATTGTATGTGTAAGGTAGGACATGCCTTGGTGTGTGTAGCATGTCCTAGTAGTGAATTACACCCAATTTCGTTTTTCAATACTGTAAGGCTACCTGTTCTCCATAGGCCAGAATGGGAGGTTTGGCTATTACATCCTATAGTCCTAACTGACCCACAGAACATGGCAGAAAAACGAATTTAGTATGCCTGAGCTCAGAATATTAAAATACATCTTTTAGTGAAGTTTACTTTTATATTCTGTGTTTGAAAATACCACTTTTAGAAAGTAGGTATTTTCTTGCCTAAGCCTTCCAGTGTGCTCTGCTGTTATGTGTATTGGCTGTCTGCTTTTGGAAGGACAGGGCAGGCTGAGTCAGACCTGGGTTGAATAGGGAGATCTGCTTTGGAGTGTGGGGAGGGGTAGCTCCTGGACATGAATAGGGCTGTGCCTGGCAAGGTGAATGCTGGCTCCACCTCCTACTGTGCGTCTGATGGCAGACCCCCTCTTTCTGAAAGGAAGGATGCAGCCTGGTAAACAAAGTGCTCCAGGGCTGGGCAGAACTGGTTCTGGCTGGGTTCAGTGACTTGTAGCTTCTGAGAACAAAGTCTTTTGGGGTATAAAAATCTGTGCTGAAACTCCTACAATTTGTATTGCTCCTCGACAACAAGACGAACCTCTGTCCGTGTAACTACAGGAATCTGCAGGAGAAGGACTGTCCTTGTGCTTGTGTGCTGTTTCTTGGACTGGCCTGCAGAGGTTACTACTGGACTTGGAAGAAGAGGAAAAGGACTTTGAAGGAACTTTTATTTTTCTACAGCAATCACCCAAGGGCTAGCAGAGAGCTAGCCTCCTACTGGAGTCTCAGGCACATCAGACTCCACCACCAGCCTCCTGTTTCCTCCCAGCGAGGATTTCTAGCTGCACATGAGGCTCCTGAGAGTTCCAGGGCCTCTAGTTCTACTGTGGAGAAGAGAGTGCTGAAAATCGTCGCTAACGCCTGTTAGCGAGCCGCCACAGCTGAGGAGCGTAATGAAAATCATCGCGCTGCCGCCGCTGAGTGCTCGCCACCGGAGATCATCGCATCACACGTTTGCGGGCTGCCAAGTGCTCGCTAACCCGAAGATTATCGCATCGCATATTTGCGGCCTTCCAAGTGCTCGCTAACCACAGATCATCGCATCAAGTTCACCGCTTCACGACATCGCAGCGCGGACGCCGAGCATTCGCCATTTTCATCGCATCGCATCAGGACCGTCGCTCCCTCGCGGGGCGCCATTTCTTTTCATCGCAACAGGATCGCACACGCAACAGGCTTGGCGCATCATCCTCCCTTCGCGGCAAGGATTTCAACGCATCGCCGGATTAGCGTGGAGAAGTTTGTCGCTTTGTCCTGCACACAGATCAGCGCATCATCCTCCCTTGCGGTAAGGATTTAACGCATCGCTGGTCATGCGTGAGGAAAATGATCGCTACAACTCCTTAGCGACATTTTGGTTGCTTTGCTACAGAATCCAGGTAGTTTGTGAGCAAAAGGGTCGCAGAGACCACTGCCTTGAACTGAACTCCTCTTTGCACACTTTGAACTATTTTTGCAGCTTTTTAAGAGTAACCCTATTTTCTAGTATTGTGGATTTTTACTGTTATTGGTCTTGTGTTAAGTCTCTATATAAAGATACTTATTTTTTATAACTACTTGTGTGGTGTCCCTTTGTAGTGTTCCTAACTGTGTTACTGTGTATGGTCATAAATGCTTCACACACTGCCTCTGAGATAAGCCTGGGTGCTCGTGCTACGTTACCACAGGGTTGAGCAGGGGTTATCAAAGGGTTTAGTCTGCTTACTCTGACTTAGGAAGAAGGGTCCTTACTTGGACAGTGGCCAGCCATTGCCAACTAGAGACCCCCATTTCTAACATTGGTGGTCAGCGGTGAGGATCGGGATTTGCATTTATGATCGCATGCAGTAATTATAGTGTACACTACTAGTGAGTGCAGACCATAACGCAACCATGTATGTGTTTGAGGTTTTTGATTCTATTTTTGATTTTTTTGCCAGTTATTGCTACAATTGGCAAGCCCAGATCCAATGCTTCTGAGGATCTCTCCTGGGAAGAAGAGAAATTAGAAACCTACAATGCCAAGCAGCTCAAATATTTTTGCAAACGCTTCACAGTCCCTATCACAGGTCTCACTAGAAGGGAAGAGTATTACAAGGCGCTGAAGGCCTGGTTAGAAGCCAGGGATGCCCCTAGGAATATGGAAGAGCCTGTGGAGGGGGGAGAGAATGCAGGAGAGCAGCAGGAAGAAGTGGTAGATTTGGTGGGAGATAAAGCAGTTTGCAGCCCGGGCACTAGTGTGTCCTCAAGGGGTCTGACTCCAGAAGAGATGGAGGACAGGGAGAGAGATAGGCGGCATAATATGGAGATGGCTAAGCTTAAAATGGATGGTCAGAGGGACCTAGAGAATAAGAAGTTAGAATTTGAAATGATGAAAGTGAAACTTGAGCATGAGAGAATATTGAGGGAGTTGGAGATTAGAAGCAAAGAGTATGGAGATCTCCCCCTCTGGTGGCAGCATACCAGTAGTGCATACTGAGAGTAGAGTGTATATACCTAAAGAGGTTCTTAAGGATTTCCATAAAAGTGAAGATATTGGGCAATGGTTTGCCGCTTATGAATTAGCTATGGTGTACCACCGGGTCCCTGAGAAGGATTGTGGAGCGGGGTTGTGGGGACGCATGTGAGTGAGGGAAGGGATACCTTGTTGGACCTGCCCCCGGAAAGTAGGATGGTTTATGCCCACATGAAGGAAGCTTTGATTACCCGCTATGGTTTGACCCCTGAAATGTACAGGCAGAGATTTAGGACCTGCAAGAAGCTATAGGGTGCCACGTGGGTTGAATATGTGTCTATTTTTTGCAGAGCAATGGAGCGCTGGGTAAAAGGTAGCAAAGTAGAAACGTTTGAGCAACTTTATGATTTGATTGCATGGGAGCATTTATCTAGTAATTGTTTTCCTGAGCTACGCCAGCACCTGATTGATTGCAAGCTAACTAACCCTAGGAAGCTTGCTGTGGAGGCAGACCGCTGGGTGAGCACCCGGGTTCGCAAGGGTCCAGTGGGAGACTTCGCCAAAGGTGGGCAGGGTCCCCAGCAGAGAGGTGGGGGGGACAGGGGTAAACCAAGGGAGTTCCACAGAGCGCCCCAAAGTAATTCCCAAGGGAACCAAGCAGTGGTGTCCCAGCCTCCCCAAGATAAGAAGCCAGTGCCCCCGACAGGTAGTCCTGTTCAGAGGGGGCCCCTTACTTGTTTTAAGTGTGGCCAGGTGGGCCACAGATACTTTGATCCACAGTGTCCTCAAAGGGATGCTCCTGCACCACCCCGTGCACCACCCCGCCAGCTTGCTAGTGTAGCCCTGGGAGGGGAGGAGATGGGTGCCCAAGGTGGGTGGGATCCCGTAGAGTTGACCCTTGTCTCATTAGGAGACTTTGAGACGGTCCCTAAACCTGCACTGCCTGATAACACTAAAAAGTACAGGCAGTGGGTGACCATCAATGGCCATAGAGTGGAGGCTCTAAGGGACACCGGAGCCAGTGTAACTGCTGTCAGCTCCCGGTTGGTGTCCAAAGAGCAGGTTGTCCCCCATGCATTCTACCCAGTAGTGTCCGCAGACAACTCAGAGAGCCAATGTGAGGTGGCTCAGGTTTCCTTTGAGTGGGGGGGCTCAGGAACTCTTCAGGTGGCTGTGAGGCCTGCCATGCCTGTAGACTGTCTGTTAGGCAATGATTTAGAGAACTCCCCGTGGGCTACAGTGGAGAGGAAATCTCACTTGGAAATGTTGGGTCTGCCTGAGTGGGCATGTGCTACCACTCGGTCCATGGCAGCCAAGGAGGGTGTTGAGAAAGATCTGGAGCCTGAGAGTATGGCCCAGGTCCCTGCCTTAGAGAGAAGGGGCAGGGGGCACGGGAAGCCGGCCCCCTTGGTTCCCACTGCCCAGGAGGGAGCAGACCCTGAGGGGGATGCCCTGGAGCCTACCGGGGAGCAGAGTGCCAACCTGGGGGACCTGCCTGTACTGAACCATTGGCGGCAGAAGGGGGGGCCCACCAGGGAGGAGTTTTGTGAGCAGCAAAGAGTTTGCCCTTCTCTTGAGGGTATGCGGCGACAGGCTGAAGCCCAGGCAGCAGGTGACATGTCTGGTTCACATCTGATTTATTGGGAGAACAGTCTCCTGTATAGCGAGTCTAAGGCTGCTGAGCCGGGGTCAGACCGTGTGCTGGTGGTACCCGAGTGCTTCAGAGCCTTCCTACTGGGGTTGGCTCATGACATTCCATTGGCAGGACATCTGGGGCAGACCAAGACCTTTGAGAGGCTGGCAACCCACTTTTATTGGCCCCAGATGCGCAAGAGCTCAGACGCTCTTTGCAGGACATGTGAGACTTGCCAGGCAAGTGGGAAGAGTGGGGGGAAGATCAAAGCCCCACTCTAGCCCTTTCCAGTTGTTAGTACCCCATTCGAGCGAGTGGGCATTGACATTGTGGGGCCTCTGGACCCCAAGACAGCCATGGGCAACAGGTACAGCCTTTTCTTGGTGGACCATGCCACCCAGTACCCTGAAGCCATCCCGCTCAGGACAGTGACAGCCCCCGTGTTGGGACGTTCACTGATGGGGATCTTTTACCACGTGGGGTTCCACAGAGAGGTGGTGTCTGACAGGGAGACCAACTTCATCTCCCAGTAGATGAAGTCTCTGTGGAAGGAGTGTGGGGTAACTTATAAGTTCACCACTCCTTACCACCCCCAAGGTAATGGTCTGGTTGAAAGGTTCAACCGGACCTTGAAGGGCATGATCATGGGCCTAGAAGAGCCCCTGAGGCGTAAGTGGGACGTCCTCTTGCCATGCCTGTTGTTTGCATACCGTGAGGTGCCACAGAAGTCCTTATGGTTAAGTCCCTTTGAACTGCTCTATGGCCATCCAGTAAGAGGACCTCTGAGTCTGGTCAAGGAAGGCTGTGAGCAATCTCCCAGGAAACCTTTCCAAGATGTATTTAGCTACATGTTGGCCTTCAGGAACCAGACTCGGCATTTCAGAAAAATTGCTGAGGCAAATCTGGAAGCCAGCCAGGAGGAGATGAAATGTTGGCACGACCAGAATCCCACTCTGGTCGAGTTTCAACCTGGTCAGAAGGTTTGGGTACTGGCCCCAGTGGAACCTTGTGCGCTTCAAGATAAGTGGACCGGTCCATTTGAGGTGGTGGAGTGCAAAAGTTCAGTTACCTACTTGGTGGACTTTAAGTCTCTCAGGAACCCCTTGCGGGTCCTGCATGTGAACCGCCTGAAGCCCCACTTTGAGAGGTCTGAAGTGGGCATGCTTCTTGCCACGGATGCTGGGATGGAGGAGGAGAGTGAGCCTCTTCCTGACCTCCTGTGTGCAGGAGGGAAGGATGGGTCAGTGGAGGGTGTGGTCCTCTCCACCACACTGACCCCAGAGCAGCAGAGAGATTGCCACCAGCTGTTGGGGCAATTTCCTGATTTGTTTTCCCTGGTGCCTGGTGTCACTGATTGGTGCGTCCATGAGGTAGACACGGGGTACAGTCCTCCTGTCAAGCACAAGGCTTACCGAGTGACCGACAGGGTAAGGGCCTGCGTTAAGGAAGAGGTCTCCAAAATGTTTGCCCTGGGGGTGATTGAGTCCTCTAGCAGCCCTTGGTCCAGCCCCGTGGTCTTGGTACCAAAAGCTGCAGCGCCTGGTGACACTCCAGAACGTAGGTTCTGTGTGGACTACCGAGGTCTCAATTCGGTCACGAGGACCGACGCGCACCCCATCCTCAGAGCTGATGAGCTGATAGATCGGTTAGTGGCTGCCCGGTACCTTAGCACGTTTGATCTAACGTCTGGGTACTGGCAGATCGCCTTAACTGATGGGGCAAAGGAGAGGTCAGCATTCTCCACACCAGATGGGCACTACCAGTTCCGTGTGATGCCCTTTGGGATGAAGAATGCCCCTGCCACCTTTCAGAGGTTGGTCAACCAGGTGTTGGCTGGGCTGGAGGATTTCAGTGCCGCCTACCTGGATGACATTGCAGTGTTTAGTTCCTCCTGGGAGGACCACTTGCACCACCTCTGGGAAGTGTTGATGGTGCTGCGCAGAGCAGGCCTCTCAATCAAGGCCAGTAAGTGCCAGAATGGGCAGGGTTCTGTGGTATACCTAGGACACCAAGTGGTGAGTGGCCAGGTGGCACCCCTGCAGCCCAAGATTGAGACCATCCTGGCTTGGGAGCCCCCAAGGACCCAGACCCAGGTGAGGGCCTTCTTAGGACTCACGGGTTACTACAGGAGGTTTGTCAAGGGGTATGGCAACATTGTTGCACCCTTGACTGAGCTGACTTCCAAGAAGCGGCCAAAGATTGTGAACTGGACTGACACCTGTCAGAGAGCTTTTGATGCCCTCAAGACTGCCATGTGCACAGCACCCATACTCCAGGCGCCCAATTTTGCCAAGGAATTTATTGTCCAGACAGACGCTTCAGAGCATGGGGTGGGGGCTGTTCTGTCACAGATGAATGAGGAGGGACCAGACCAACCTGTAGCCTTCATCAGTAGGAGGTTACTTCCACGGGAACAGAGGTGGAGTAAAGAAGCCGAGACCATACCTGTTTGGGACTCACTTCCGGGTTCAGACAGACCACAGGCCCCTCAGATGGTTGATGCAGATGAGGGGTGAGAATGCCAAGTTGTTGAGGTGGTCCATTTCCCTACAGGGTATGGACTTCACGGTGGAACATCGCCCTGGTACAGAACACGCCAGTGCTGATGGTCTGTCCAGATGTTTCCGCCTCAGTGATGAGAACTTCCAAGGGGATGGGTAGTTCTCCCCACATTTCAGCTTGAGGGGATGCGTGTTAGACCTGGCATCATTGGCGTGGGTCTCTGTGAGACCGGCCTCACGGCGTTGCCCTCTCCATCATCCCGCCAACCTGCAACCACCCTCAAGACCCGACATCCCCGACTCCGGCCGCCCCAGCCACCCCCGATCCACGGGCCGGCCAGAGACCTGACAGACTCGACACCCTACCACGCATGCCCAACCGAGGGAGCGGGAACCCTCGAGCCAGACCCAGAGGCGCCAGCCCAGTCACACCTCGGGTCGCCTTCCCCGGGAGGACTCAATCGGCCACCAGGCCCCTGGGGAGCAGGCGCCTCCCCTACCGAGCGTCTGGGGTCCCTCCCAGACCCACCTGAAAAGACCAAAGAAGTGAGCGGCAGGAAATCCCGACGAACCCCCTCCGTCACCCCAGTCCCCCCTATGCGAGCACTCCGGACTTCAAAGAACGAGCGGAGTATAACAAGGGGTGCCGGAGGAACAAGGACAGAGAAGACCTGGAACCATCTGAGCCTGCTGACGCTGTCGCGGCTCCCGAACACTGATCCACCTAGGCCTGCTGAGTGACTCGCGGCCCCCCAGCTATTGAACCATCTGAGCCCTGCGGACGGAATCGCGGCTCCTGAACTCCGACCACCTGTGCCTGCTGAGAGACTCGCGGCGCTCCCCTTGAGGACGACTCGTTAAGAGATCACCCAGAGACACGACACCCTCCAGCTCGAGGATTGTGAGCTTCCGCAGGGTATTTCGCAGAGACACTATCTTGAAAGACTGTCCCGCTACCCCCATTCCCCACGACTGATTTGTGGTACGTTGCGCCACTGCTGTACTATTTGCCTTTTGGGTCATAAAGATCCCTTGAAATCATCGATAAAAGAACTTATCGTCCTACAAAGAATACGTGTGGTGTCCCTCTGTTCACAGTGCAGATCAGGGTGTGCGCGCCTGGTTCGGCTTACTTGGGAGAGGTGGGTCAAAGGGGTGGGCAAGACGTGTATCGAACCCCCTCCCGGCGGACGCCTTTCCAACATTTGGTGGCAGACGACGGGATCCGAGCCGACACCGAAGGAGAGCGTGCAGTAAACGACTGACGCACTACCAAACAGAAATGGAAGGAGAAACCTCCCTGGGTGCCACAGGTACCGAAATAAGCTCACCGTTCCGAGAAGATCAACTGGACTATTACACGCATAGAGAACTAAAACAGTTTTGCAAAGACCTTGGCATCGCTACCACCGGACTGAGCACAAAGGAAGACTACCAGAAAGTACTGAAAGCCTGGGTCGAGACGGGGGCGCCCCCGACCCAAACGGAAAGAGACTCCACCCATGAACAAACAAGCACCCCGGCGAGAAACAACGGGCCAGAGGGGAACCTGTCCTCCGAGGAACTAGCGGACCGAGAGAGAAGCCGCAACCACGAACTGGAACTGGCAAAACTAAAAATCGAGGGAGAGATAAAACTGGCAGAGAAGAAGTTAGCCGTCGAGCAGTTACGGCTACAAGGGGAACTCGAAGAGAAGAGACTCCAAAGGGAGCACGACGAAAAGAAACTCCAGCTAGAACATGAACGCGGCCTGAAGGAAATTGAGTGGCGGGCTAGACACGAAAAGTCACAGCCGCCCGGGAATCCCCAGCCCGCTCCCGCCGGGGAAACCAAAGTTCACATCCCCAAGGATGTGGTCAAGGAGTATTATAAGAACGATGATATCCAGCAGTGGTTTAAAGCCTACGAAGTCGCCATGACCTCTCACCGAGTCCCGCAGAAGGATTGGGGGGCTGGCCTATGGGGCCGGTTCTTAAGCGAAGGAAGGGACACCCTGCTCGATCTGCCCTCCGCGGTCATGAACTCCTACAGCCACATGAAGGAAGCCCTCGTGGGCCGGTACGGACTCACCCCCGAAATGTACCGACAACGGTTCCGAGATTGCAAAAAGATACCGGGCACCACGTGGGTCGAATACGTGAACTTTTACAGCCGAGCTCTGGACGGGTGGATCAAGGGCAGCAAGGTCTCCACCTTCGAAGAACTGTTCGATCTGATCGCCTGGGAACATTTAGCGGCCAATTGCTTTATAGAACTGCGCCAGCATCTCCTAGACAGTAAACTCACCGACCCTCGGAAGCTGGCCGCTGAGGCTGATCGTTGGGTGAACACCCGGGCCACCCGGGGCCCCGTGGGGGACTACGGCCGCAACAGTCAGGGTCCCCCCCGCCAGAGGGGCGGAGGGAACCACGGCCGACCAAGAGACTTTGCCGGGGGGTCCTCCACCAGCCCCCCCAGCAGCCCACCAGCGGCGGGTTCGGCCCAGTCTCCAGCCAGCACCGGAGCCCCAGGACGACCCGGTCCACGAGCTAGGATCACCTGCTTCCGCTGCCAGCAGCCCGGACACTACGCCAATGACCCCCAGTGTCCCCAGTATCAGCGAACCACAACGACCAACCCCACGACCCGGCAGATGGCCTCCGTGGCTCTGGGGGAAGAAATGGAAGACTCCGAGGAATGGGAACCGGCGGCCATGGCCCTGGTCTCCCTTGGTGATCGAGAAATGGTCCCCGGGACACCCTTGCCCGCCAACACAGAGAAATACTGACAACAGGTGACTATCAACGGCCACCGAGTCGAGGGCCTTCGCGACACCGGGGCGAGTGTCACCGCGGTCCACCGCAGCCTAATTTCCGAAGACCAGATCCTAGCCGGGGCACTCTGTCCGGTCGTATCCTCCGACAATTCTGAGAGCCTCTGCCAGATGGCCCTGGTGCCCTTCGAGTGGGGAGGGGTCTCCGGAGAACTGAAGGTAGCGGTCCGGACCTCGCAGCCCGTAGACTGCCTCCTGGGCAACGACCTGGAAAATTCCCCGTGGGGGCAGGTAGAACGAAGAGCCCACCTAGAGATGATGGGCCTACCGGAATGGGTCTGCGCCACCACGCGCTCCATGACCGCACGAGTGGCCCCCTCCAAGGGCGGTGAAGCCCTCTTACCGAACACTTTCCCCGAGGACAGGGACCCCCTACCAGAAGCAGACAACCCTCCTTCCGAGGAAGAAGGAGACACTAACCCAGGGGAAGGACCGGAACCTTCCGCCCCAGAGGCCCCGATGGAACCCGAAGAACTGCCCGAGTTGGCCCAGTGGCACTGCGAAGGGGGGCCCTCCCGCGAAGAGTTCTGCCAGGAACAGACCACTTGCCCCTCCCTCGAGGGACTTAGACAACAAGCCGAAGCCCAGGTCGCCGGTGATCAAACCGGAACCCATTGGGTTTATTGGGACAATGGCCTCCTCTACAGCGAGCAAAAGTCCGCCGAGCTAGGCGCAGCACGAGTACTGGTGGTACCCCTGCGGTTCCGGAGCCTCCTCCTGGGCCTGGCCCACGATGTACCCTTGGCAGGACACTTAGGCCAAGACAAGACATACCAGCGATTGGTGACCCACTTCTATTGGCCCAAGATGCGAGCGAATGTAGAAACACACTGCAAGTCCTGCCTCACGTGCCAGGGCAGTGGGAAGAGTGGCGGAAAACGCAAAGCTCCCTTACAACCGTTCCCCGTTGTAAGTACCCCGTTCGAGCGGGTCGGCATCGACATCGTGGGACCCCTGGATCCGAAGACCGCCCAGGGCCACAGATTCATCCTCGTCCTGGTGGACCATGCCACCCGCTACCCCGAGGCCATCCCCCTCCGCACCGTGACGGCTCCCGTGGTGGGCCGGGCTCTCATGGGGATCTTCTCCCGGGTCGGATTTCCCCGCGAGGTTGTGAGTGATCGCGGCACGAACTTTATATCCCGCTACATGAAGTCCCTGTGGCAGCAGTGCGGAGTCACGTATAAATTCACGACCCCCTACCACCCCCAGGGCAACGGCCTGGTGGAACACTTCCACCGAACTCTGAAGGGAATGATCCTGGGCCTCGAAGAGCCCCTGCGCCGGAAATGGGACGTCCTCCTCCCTTGCCTCCTGTTCGCGTACCGGGAGGTTCCCCAAAAGTCTCTGGGGTTCAGCCCCTTCGAACTGCTGTACGGACATCCCGTTCGAGGGCCCCTAAGCCTGGTCAAAGAGGGCTGGGAGACAAGCCCCCGGGGGACACCCCCAGATGTGTTCCGCTACATCCTGGCGCTCCGCAACCAGACGAGGAAGTTTAGGGAACTTGCAGAGGCTAACCTCGAGGCCAGCCAAGAAGAAATGAAGCGCTGGTATGACCAGAACGCAACCTTGGTCGAGTTCCAGCCGGGCCAGCAGGTTTGGGTCATGGCTCCGGTGAGACCCTGCGCCCTACAAGACAAATGGACTGGTCCATTCAAGGTGGTCGAACGGAAGAGCCAGGTCACGTATCTGGTCGACGTACAATCCCCACGGAACCCCCTCCGGGTCCTCCACGTAAACCGTCTCAAGCCCCACTTCGTAAGGACAGAACTGAGTTTGCTACTGGCCACCGATGAGGGGGCAGAAGAGGACACTGAACCCCTGCCCGATCTCCTGTGCACAAAAGAACTGGACGGTTCCGTGGAGGGTGTGAAACTGTCGGACACCCTCACTCCCCAGCAGGCCGACGACTGCCGCCAGCTGCTCGGACAATTCGCAGACCTTTTCTCCCTCATTCCAAGGGTGACCGACTGGTGTGTCCACGACGTGGACACCGGCGACTGCCCGCCTGTGAGACACCGAGCCTACCGGGTGCCTGACCGGGTCCGCACCTGCATCAAGACCGAGGTACAGAAAATGCTCAACCTAGGGGTCATCGAGCCCTCCGACAGCCCCTGGGCCAGCCCGGTGGTTCTGGTCCCGAAGGCTGCCTCCCCAGGGGTCGCCCCCGAACTAAGATTCTGTGTAGACTATCGGGGGCTCAATGCGGTCACCCGCGCAGACGCTCACCCTATTCCCCGAGCCGACGAGCTCATCGACCGCCTGGGGGCCGCCCAGTTCCTCAGCACTTTCGACCTGACCTGCGGGTACTGGCAGATCGCTCTCACGGAAGGGGCGAAAGAGCGCTCTGCCTTCTCCACGCCAGATGGCCACTACCGCTTCAGGGTCATGCCGTTCGGGATGAAAAACGCCCCAGCCACGTTCCAGCGGTTGGTGAACAAGGTCCTGGCCGGACTCGAGGAGTTCAGCGCAGCGTACCTTGACGACATCGCCGTATTCAGCTCTCAATGGCACGAGCATCTCCAGCACCTCCGCCAAGTACTAATGGCCCTGCGCCAAGCGGGCCTGACAGTGAAAGCCAGCAAATGCCAGCTCGGACAAGGCTCCGTGGTCTACCTGGGGCATCAGGTGGGCAGCGGCCAGGTCGCCCCTCTCCAGCCGAAGATCAATGCCATCAAGTCCTGGGAGCCCCCCACCACGCAGACAGAGGTTCGGGCCTTCCTGGACCTTACGGGGTACTACCGGAGGTTCATTAAAAATTATGGTAGTATCGCAGGGCCCCTCACAGAGTTGACCTCCAAAAAGCTTCCACAGAAGGTGCAGTGGACCCCCCAGTGCCAGCAGGCGTTCGACGCCTTGAAAACCGCCATGTGCACCGCTCCCGTACTCAAGGCCCCCGACTACTCCCGAGAGTTCGTGGTCCAGACCGACACATCCGAACATGGCATCGGGGCCGTGCTCTCGCAGTTCGTCGACAAGGGCATTGATCAGCCCATAGCCTTCATCAGCCAAAGGCTGCTGCCGAGAGAGCAGCGTTGGAGCACTATAGAGCGAGAGGCCTTTGCCGTAGTCTGGGCCCTCAAGAAACTGCGGCCCTACTTGTTCGGAACCCATTTTCGAGTACAGACGGACCACCGGCCCTTGCAGTGGCTAATGCGGATGAGGGGGGAGAACCCCAAGCTACTACGATGGTCCATCTCTCTCCAAGGGATGGATTTCACTGTCGAACATCGCCCCGGGACGGATCATGCCAACGCCGACGGCCTGTCCCGGTTCTTCCGCTTCGGCGAGGAGAACCCCCCAGTGGATGGGTAGTTCTCCACGCCTTTCAGCTGGGGGGGACGCGTGTGAGACCGGCCTCACGGCGTTGCCCTCTCCATCATCCCGCCAACCTGCAACCACCCTCAAGACCCGACATCCCCGACTCCGGCCGCCCCAGCCACCCCCGATCCACGGGCCGGCCAGAGACCTGACAGACTCGACACCCTACCACGCATGCTCAACCGAGGGAGCGGGAACCCTCGAGCCAGACCCAGAGGCGCCAGCCCAGTCACACCTCGGGTCGCCTTCCCCGGGAGGACTCAATCGGCCACCAGGCCCCTGGGGAGCAGGCGCCTCCCCTACCGAGCGTCTGGGGTCCCTCCCAGACCCACCTGAAAAGACCAAAGAAGTGAGCGGCAGGAAATCCCGCCGAACCCCCTCCGTCACCCCAGTCCCCCCTCTGCGAGCACTCCGGACTTCAAAGAACGAGCGGAGTATAACAAGGGGTGCCGGAGGAACAAGGACAGAGAAGACCTGGAACCATCTGAGCCTGCTGACGCTGTCGCGGCTCCTGAACGCTGAAGTCACCTGGGCCTGCTGAGTGACTCGCGGCCTCTTGCTATTGAACCATCTGAGCCCTGCGGACGAGGTCGCGGCTCCCGAACACTGATCCACCTAGGCCTGCTGAGTGACTCGCGGCCCCCCAGCTATTGAACCATCTGAGCCCTGCGGACGGAATCGCGGCTCCTGAACTCCGACCACCTGTGCCTGCTGAGAGACTCGCGGCGCTCCCCTTGAGGACGACTCGTTAAGAGATCGCCCAGAGACACGACACCCTCCAGCTCGAGGATTGTGAGCTTCCGCAGGGTATTTCGCAGAGACACTATCTTGAAAGACTGTCCCGCTACCCCCATTCCCCACGACTGATTTGTGGTACGTTGCGCCACTGCTGTACTATTTGCCTTTTGGGTCATAAAGATCCCTTGAAATCATCGATAAAAGAACTTATCGTCCTACAAAGAATACGTGTGGTGTCCCTCTGTTCACAGTGCAGATCAGGGTGTGCGCGCCTGGTTCGGCTTACTTGGGAGAGGTGGGTCAAAGGGGTGGGCAAGACGTGTATCGAACCCCCTCCCGGCGGACGCCTTTCCAACAGTCTCCCTTCCATTTTTCACTGTTGTCTCCTCTGTTTTTGCTGGTAATAGATGCTCTGGGCGCTGTGCCACTGCCATTCAGTGCCACAGCGTGAATCCCCCTTTTGTACCGCTTTGTTCGCCATAAGTTGGCAGGGTATTGTGGTAAATATTTCGTTACCGGTACTATTTTTTATGCGGTAAAGTCTATTAAGAATAACTCAGTAAATATAAGAGGCAGAATCCGTGGTATTAGAGGTTTTTAAAGGCTTTATTCCTATACAAAGGAATACAATTCGAATTGTAGGCATTCTATTCCATCACCACGAAAGTTCAGGAAGGAAGGGCATACATTATTGACAGATAGGCAGTTTTATAGAAAATACATTACAGTGAAAACAGATGCAAGAGGCGTAACAGCTGATAGTGTAGATAAAAGGTGCATACGTAACTAATAGAGGCGGTACATGGGCGTAATTTAATAAATGTCATCATACATGATGTCACAAGTGGGTGGATCCATAAGAGAATCCTGCAATGTCAGCAGAAATATTTGGCAGAGATGCGCGCGCAGCCGCATGACGTGTGATTGACGTGCAACTAGAGGGTGAAGGGGAATTGACATTTAGCTCTACATGTGGAGACAGAAGTCTGGGGTTCATGTCAACCTAATCCCAAATCATATCTAATATCCTATGTTTAAAGAACTGTGTTATCCAAAAGGAGAGGTCTCTAGGATAGAATCTATTCTATACTGACTGTTAGTGCGTGTACAAGTGTCTAAGTGTCTACACTAGATGCGAGGGGGTAGGAATATTCCATGGTAACGGGTCTATGAATTACTTGCATGAGGGCAGCAAGGCCTGGCCCTGTGCACAGTAGCTGGAGGAATGTTTACCTAAACTACTAGACAGGAATGCATCGGATGAGGAGCGGAGGAGATAATCTTGAAGGTGAAATACAGTTTTTGGCAGGTGACGGGCTGGATCAGGCACCGTTAGCCGCGCAGGGAGTAGGACAAAGTTCATGGATACAGATGCAGGCTCAGACTGGAGCTTTCAGAGGCAGAAGGCAGAAAAAGGCTTGATGACAGAATTCGGGCCTACTCGCCTGAATCTGTAAAATATGGAAAGTGAACCACATAAAGTCGGTGGCCTTTCATACTTAGGAATGGAATATCTGACCCATTCATGGTGGATCTGAAAGAGGACATGTTGACGGTGGGCGCTCATATATTTGCGTCTTCAAAACTGGAGCAGGAGGGAACATACATGTACTTATAGCATGCACATGGAGCCGTTGGGGTCTACGATAGGGGACATAACTGATCACAAAATTCATATTTCCTCAGTATGCACAGACATCAGTCCCTTGCTCACTTTGCCACTGGATTCAAGCAAGCCAGGCTGAAGACGACTGAAATACCAGAAACCGGTCCTAGGAGGCTTGTTTCCGGTCCAAGGAAGGCATGGCTTGGCAGTTCGGGCTGGACTGTTCCCATGAGGCACAGGGTCAGACTGATTTGCATATGGCCATGTCTGAACTGGGGTGGCAGAGTGGGTCAAAGAACGGTGATGGATCAAACCCAGATCTGTTGACTGGGTGTGAGTGTTTGATTGGTTCTGATGCTCCGTCCTTCACCACCCCCTTTTGTACCCCTGTATAAATATGACATGTGAATTGGTATATCCATGATTGGCTTATTTGGTTTACCTGTTAGTCCCCAGTAGCGTGGCCTGTGTGTGCCCAGGGCTGGTAAACTACATGCTGCTGGTGGGCCTGCAGCGCTGGTTCGCGCCATCCACAGAAGCAGCTTGTAAAGTGTGTCTCAGACCTGCCGCTGCAGTGTCTGTGTACAGTCTAGAACTGCCATCTTGGCTGTGAAGTGCACCCACTTCCCAGCCGCTGAACCTTCCCTTGGCATCATGTAAGCCACCCCTATGGTAGGGTGCATTGTATGTGTAAGGTAGGACCTGCTCTGATGTGTGTAGCATGTCCTGGTAGTGAATTACACCCAATTTCGTATTTCACTACTGTAAGGCTACCTGTTCTCCATAGGCCAGAATGGGAGGTTTGGCTATTACATTCTATAGTCCTAACTGACCCACAGAACATGGTAGAAAAACAAATTTAGTATGCCTGAGCTCAGAATATTAAAATACATCTTTTAGTGAAGTTTATTTTTATATTCTGTGTTTGAAAATACCACTTTTAGAAAGTAGGCATTTTCTTGCCTAAGCCTTCCAGTGTGCTCTGTTGTTATGTGTATTGGCTGTCTGGTTTTGGAGGGACAGGGCAGGCAGAGTCAGACCTGGGTTGAATAGACAGATCTGCCTTGGAGTGAGGGGAGGGGTAGCTCCTGGACCTGAATAGGACTGTGCCTGGCGAGGTGAATGCTGGCTCCACCTTCCACTGTGCGTCTGATGGCAGACCCCCTCTTTCTGAAAGGAAGGATGCAGCCTGGTGAACAAAGTGCTCCAGGGCTGGGCAGAACTGGTTCTGGCTGGGTTCAGAGACTTGGGACCCCTAAGAACAAAGACTTTGGGGGTATAAATATTTGTGCCCAAACCCCTACAATTTGTATTGCTCCTGGATAACAAGAAGAACCTCTGTCCGTGGGACTACAGGAATCTGCAGGAGAAGGACTGTCCTTGTGCTTGTGTGCTGTCTCTGGGACTGGCCTGCAGTGGTTACTACTGGACTTGGAAGAAGAGGAAAAGGACTTTGAAGGAACTTTTATTTTTCTACAGCAATCACCCAAGGGCTAGAAGAGAGCTAGCCTCCTGCAGGAGTCTCAGGCACATCATACTCCACCACCAGCCTCCTGTTTCCTCCCAGCGAGGATTACTATCTGTAGGTGAGGCTCCTGTGAGTTCCAGGGCCTCTAGTTCTACTGTGGAGAAGAGAGTGCTGAAAATCGTTGCTAACGCCCGTTAGTGAGCCGCCGCAGCTGAGGAGCGTAAGGAAAATCATCGCGCTGCTGCCGCTGAGTGCTCGCTATGGGAGATCATCGCATCACACGTTTGCGGGCTGCTAAACGCTCACTAACCCGAAGATTATCGCATCGCATGTTTGCGGGCTTCCAAGTGCTCGCTAACCAAAGATCCTGACTGAAATCCCACGAAAAAAGTCGCTAACACAGCTGCTCACTATTATCAAAGATATCGCCAAACCGCTTAGCTACAAAAAAACGCACGCTAACTCCAGTTTTTAACACCTGATAAAAACCTGACTTACACTCGAGATAATCTGGAGTATATAAGGGAGAGTCGGCCCGAGCTTCCCCAGAACAGCCACAGAAGCCATGGAGGTAGTCATCATGCAGATTGGAGTCCCACCAATGCAGCAACAACAACAACCACCACCACCAGGACCAGCAGCACCCATGCAGCGACAAAGAAGACAGCGCTCACTGCGCAGACGTGTCTACCTCGCAGACTTAAGGCCAGAGGAAGTCATAGCCCACTACAGGCTCAAAAGGACATCCAATTGAGAAAAGGCAACCCCCTACAAGATTAACTTTGAGATCAGGGAACAGGGGGAAGAGAACAGAAGACTACAATGCACAGTGTCCCTATAGACCTATATTGCTTTATATCAAATTATTTTTGTGGGCTCACATATAACAAGCAAAAAACACCCTTATATACGCATTTTAATTGTGTCTATTTTTAAATTTATTTGTTTTTTTATCATTTTA
This sequence comes from Triturus cristatus, assembly GCF_964204655.1. NCBI lineage: Eukaryota > Metazoa > Chordata > Amphibia > Caudata > Salamandridae > Triturus > Triturus cristatus. The sequence continues at coordinate 1,191,421,836 of NC_140580.1, forward strand.
GCATGTAAGTACAATTCATCTCTTTTTTTAAAAAAAAGAACATACAAAAAATGATTTTTATATACAAAACAATCCAAATCGTACAAAAATGTGACAGTCTATACATATATATATTGAATTTGGAAGAACAAAATTTATACCAAAGTAGATGAAAAGAATTATTGTATCTGTTAGAACCAACATACAAATATTAACATTAATCAGGAATCAAAAAATCAAGAAATCCCCATACCATTTATACCTCTACACACTTCACATTCATATCACTGACATTCATCACATGCAGACTACACACCCCAGAGCCAAACAGCATGCACAACGACAAGCTAACAGGGGTGAAATGCTCAACCCTCTGATGTTGTGCTGAACGCTGAGGCGTGTCATACAAACTGGTCGACGCGCGTTTCGATGGCTTAAACCTCTTTAAGTGCCATCTTCTTCAAGACCTGTTACTTAGCGATTTGGTAACGGGCAAGTCGGTGGGGGATACATTTTCTGTAAAACAATACGGATTATTATTTGATTGAATTTCAGCTTTAGTATTAATTTATTAGAAGTCCACAGGAGAAATCTTACATTATCTCCGGAGAAAAAGGACTAGATTGTTATTCATTCTATCAAGGTTACAAATATGCCACTGAGCGGTGTTCTCAGCAAATAAAATAGAATAGACCCACATCCATAGCGGAACATCAAGAAAGGTGAGGTAGAGAAAGATAGATTACATCTACTAAGAAGACAAGTAGTTTTGGGTCACAGTAAGGCCCACATATATACAGAAAAAAGTGTCAGGTCTATACAATCTTTTGTGTTTTCCTATGTGTGCTCATTCATCTCAGAGGTCATGACAGGCATTCCCCGGTCGGAACTAATCAAAAGAGAAGAAAATTACACAATCATAGTTCCCGCCTGTTTAATGTGGCTGTGTGGATAGCAGTAAGTGTTCTCTGTGGTTTCGTTTGCGTACCCACTGCTACTGTGTTGCTCTTTAAAGCTACTTCTTGTTCTCGAGATAAGATGGGTTTGTCTTCCCATAAGCTGAGAATTCTACAGCATAGTCGTGCGGATTCAGCTACGGTGCCATCCTTCGTCTTGTCGTCTAGACACTCCCTACTAGGGCAGTAGATGTCACTAGCGAGACCATAATCGCTACTTAGCACTATTCTTTACATGTAAAACTTGTAATGGTTTAAAAAAAGGCCTTATTGTTTTAAAAAAAAGGGGGGAATAAATAACAGGTAACCTACTTGTCCACTTATATATCTCTGGATATCTTCTTATGCTGTCCTCTATATCTGTTTCTTTGTAATCACAGCGTATCAGATTTGTTCTTAAAGGTCGATAGTTCCCTCATATGAGACAGCTCTAGTGATAACACAAAGGGAAATTACACTAACAAACTAAGAAACAATCTTCAATACAGTGGTTATACTGCGAAAGGGTAAAAATAATGTTTTTGTTTTCTATCCTCCTAGAAGACATGTGTTAGCTTATAGTACTAGCGGCTAGTAGTGTGCAGATTTGTCATGCGATGTGGTATGATGCTCTAGGCAACAGGAACCCAGCTACTCCGTGCCCCAACAGGTGTATCAAACACCCTCATCTTTGAATCATAAATCCTTTCTCGTGATTTTGTATGGGGAAATATCTGATAATAGCTATCATAGCTGTCGGTTGACTCTGAATATATCCCAAAGATGCAGCCAAGATGTTAAAAAGAGAAGTGTAGCTCACTGGTTAGAGGAGGCATACCCTGAAGCAGAGATCAGACCCGGGACCTGGGTTCGATTCCCGATGCGGCAGGGTCCAGAGCCCAATCGTCCACGGACTCGATAATTCTCGCTTTGGTGCCCACTCTAAGCACGAGTTCACACTATGCAGCTCTGGGCAACAAGCCTGCTTAATCTCCACAACGGCCCCCCGCGGCGGGATGCCTGGCTTTCACCTTGGGGATGCCCAGTACGGGTTATCTTACAGGGAAAACCAGGACGGGTTCCCAATGCAAGCGCCAAGATGCCCGTAGGGTGATAGCTGCGCTCTATAAGTACATCAATCAATCAATCAATCAATCAAATAACAGTCCCATGGGAATTTGGCAACTAACCCGGAGTCAGGCATTAACTCAGAATAATTTGTGCCCCTATACTTTGGAGGAAACGAGACCTATTGTTCAATTATCAGAGGTATTTGATATCGATTAATACCCGTTCTGCGGTGTCTACAACTAACGCCTGCAAGGTACCAACGGCATACATCTTACCTTAGGAGAGTGGATGGATTCACACAAACGGCGGCCCCTGCGTAGTAACGATTCCTCAAATACGCGATAGTTAGTTCCACCTATATATACCCTAGATGAGATTGGCAAGTTCTCTGATGCGAGGCACCTGCAAGGCGCCATGACGTCATTGCTAATGCGTCGGCTCTCTCTATGTTTGGCTCAATAGCTATGTGATCTCCTGACGCCATCTTGGAGTGTATATAGGAAAGACCGAATTACATCTATGAACCCATCTTCAAGAGAGGTTGGCATATCCATATGTATATGTCTTATCTATCAAGACCGACAAAAAAAGGTTTTCTTTATTTTCTTAGCAAAAGATCCCATATCTTGGTTTTTAAACCCAACAAGTGAGGTATCCGTATAGTTTCACCGCTATTTAATAAAAACGCCGATGCCATCTTGGAATGAGTAAATACAACCTAAGTCAAAGGGAAATTAGGCTAGTCATATTGTTAAAAAACATTCATAGTTAGGAATTGGTAGGATTCACAACAACCGGTGCCATCTACGAATAAGAATACCTTATTCACATATTGTGGCTGTTGTCATTTGTGACCTCTTACCCAGGGGGTAGGGAAAAAGTACGAAACATGATTCCTTAATCGGGGTGTCACCATATGATTATTTGCATATCATTGATCGGAATATGATAGTGCGATGTGCTATGCACTATATGTTATTGATCGAAGCCTAAATACTACGACCCTAAGGCTAGATTGTTCCGCCCACTCTGGGGCGACTTGTGCAAAGATGAGACACCATGGGTAGTGAAGCAGACTTAATGTGACAAATTATGATGTCATAAGTGCGGTATGAGTAAGAACATATTATCATATCCCTGTCTGATTTTCGTCTGATTCAACTAAATAAGAAAAGGGGGATCACGAGAGCAGCATAACAAGTCTGTGATTGCCATACCTCATGTCGTGTGCCACACTATTTCCTCATCTAAACCGAGTGTAAATCCAATAAGTTTCTCGTGCTTTCCGAACCTCTTTTATGTCTTTACCTGGGGTGTGTCTTACCTTTTCCAGGATTAGCCACCTCAGTTCATTTTCGTTGTGTCTAAGGTCAATGCAATGTTGCACCATTGGGCATGATATTTTTCGTGTCCTGATTGCCGACCTATGTTCGCTGTATCGAGTTCTGAACTCGCGACCCGTCTCTCCCACGTATCCCAGGGTACATGGACACAGGATGAGATAGATAAGATTCTGACTCCTGCAATTGGTAAAGTCACGTAGTTTCCCTTTCTTGCCGCGGTAGCTCCAGGTTTCAGTAACAATGGCACTGTCACACGCAATGCATGTGCCACATTTATGATTCCCCAAGATGGGAGGTCCCGCCAGGGTAGTTTGTGAGACAGATTGTTTGTGCTTTGGTCGGGTATGGACTAGGCTATCTTTGAGATTCCTGTTTCTACAAAATGCAAAAATGGGTTTCTGAGTGACCTCCTGCTCCTCATTCGTATTCAAAACATGCCAGTTTTTGTCCAAAATTTTCCTGATCTTAAAATTCAAGGTCGAGTGGTTTATTCTTAGAAAGATGGTCCCACATAAGTAATAGATGTTCAAGAGACTGGATGATTTTAATTATTGAAACAGCAAGAGAACTAGTAGCGGCCTTAAATATACAAATCCAAGAACTAGAGGACAAACTCAAGACCAGTATTGCGGTAGAGGAGGCCATTGCACAGTGAGGACAGTCCAGTAGCTTAAGCCACAGAACTTTTTATTTTTGCTTGCCAATAAAGAAGATCCCTTGTGTTTGGAGTCATGCCAGGCCCAAACAGCATTGAGAAATCGACCTCTGAAACCTCTGAAACAGTAGGAATTGAATGGGATGAGTCAAAACTGGAAGGCTACAAGAAAACTGAACTCAAGCAATTCTGCAGGAAGCTAAAGGTTCCACATGCAGGATGCAAGAACAAATCAGATCTCTACAAGGCGCTGAAAGCCTGGATTGAATCAAGGGATGCAACTGAGGAAGTTACACCATTGAAACCAGCAGAGAGCGTTCATAGTTTTGGCAGAGGCCTGTCGCCAGAGGAGCTGGCAGACAGACAGGCCACCAGGGATCATGAAATGAAGTTGGCAGAGAAAGTAAAAAGCCAATTGGAGCTAGAAAGCAAAAAGCTGGCTCCGGAAGAAAAGAAAATGCAAATGGAGCATGACTTGATAATGAGGAAGCTGAACTTAGAGATCGAGAGGCTTGAGACCAGGAGTGTCTCAGCCCAGCAACAAGAAATGTGCGTAGCTTAGAGATTGAGCTTTTCTGAGTGGGAGGAGGAATCCAGCTCAGATGGTGGCATCAATATCGAATTTTCTAGTGCTGAGAGAGTAGTACACACACCCAGAGATATGGCGCCTGACTTGAAGGAGGGGGTTAACATACACCAGGAGGTTCAAGGGCATGAGGTAGCTCCAGTAGTGCGCAGTATCCCTGAAGGGAATAGGGTAACTGGCGCAGGGGTTCATGGTCCTAGTGGTGGGAGGGACACTCTACTGACTCTAGATGAGCGGTGCAGGGAGAGGGGTTCCCCCAGAATTGAAGTCCTGGTATGTGAGTGTGAAGACCGCCCAGAAGAGTGTGGGTTGTGTGACAGAGACAGTCAGATACTGCCTTGCCAGTCTCAGGAGAGTGGTGTGGAGTACGTGTGCGAGGCACTAGATGGTGAGGTGAAGGATAGTTTGGTCAACCCTGCTAGGGGGCTGTGTGATCCAATTGTGGGAGAGCATATTGTAAGTCCCTGTTTTCCAGAGCTATGCCAACACCTGTTGGAGAGTGAGTTCTCTGACCGCAGGGAGCTCGCATTGGAGGCAGACCTTTTAGTGGAGTCCAGAGGGTCTGGAAAGGCATTGGGGAGTGATCCCAAGAGGAGTGGTTCGGGTATCTTCAAACCCAGTGAGGTGGAAGTGGCTCAGAGTAGCCCAGCTAGGTCCTGTAGTAGTGAGAGGGGTGTAGGGCCTCACGTCCTGTCTTTAAGGGGAAGGAGTGAGAATGGGTTATGTCCCGGTAGTGCACAACCTCAGTCTCAGAGCTTGGATGGTTCTTTGAGGAGCCTAGTCTGTCCTGAGGGGCTGCCCGTTGTGCGGGATCCCCTAGTGTCTGGTGAACGGGGAGTGTCTGTAGGCAAGCCTCCCTCAGTTCTAGTGTCTGGCAGTACCGCTCCAGTTGGGAGGGTGCAGAGGTCCAGAATGAGGGGTGAGAGGGGGAAATAGTCCCCAGTGGAAAAACCAGTTGGTCAGGGGCCAGCCAGAAGGGCTGCGTCACCAGTGAATGACCATGGTGACACCACTTCTGTCCTGGGGGATCGTCATGCACTGTCAGATGGACAGGGGTCGGGAAATCAGCGCCAGGCAGACTGTCACACGACACATGAGTTATGTGTCACCCTCAGGGGGGGCATGCGTGCTCCCCGGGAAGTCCTGGTGCGCCAGGCGAGCGTTCAACCGCATGGGTTGGTCCCAGGGTTGGAGAGCCAGGGTCAGGTGTTGTCTGACCTGGAGGGAGGGACATCTGTAATCAGTGTCCCTACCAGTCTGTCTTCTTGGTGTACCACTCCAGGTGAGAGGGTACAGCCATCTGGAAGGGGGTGCAGAGGGAGGGAGTCCTCGCCTCTGACCCCGGCTCAACTGAAGGGTTTAGACCCTAGGTTGGAGGGCCAGGTTCAGGGTGTCCCCCCTGACCTGGACGCCCAGTTGCAGGATAGAACCCCTGAACTGGTGGGCAAATTGTGCAGGACGCCTGCCCCAGGTGCCCTGGCAATTCTGGAAAGGGGTACCACTCCAAGTGGGAGGGTACAGAGCCCCAAGGAGGAGGACCGGGTGTGGGAGAGGCCACCCCAGTCTTTGGTCCAGCCGCCGGGTACAGGCCTGGGGCTGGTGGGTCAGTGCCAGGATGTCATACCTGACCTGACAGGAGGGAGAATGGACAAAGGGTGCCAAGCACCTGGGGCTACTGCTCCCCGCTCCCTGGCGTCACAGAGGTTTGAGAGCCCTGAGAGGCATACGGCCTGGGTCTCATCCCTGACTACTGTCAGTGGCCACCGTAGCATTTTGCTGTCTGTCTGTTGGGACACACCTGTGGGCCAGTTAAGGTTAGGTGCTGCACAGGTGGTGTCCACAGGTGAGGAGAAGGGTTCCCCATGGATTGGCTTGGTGGGCCCTGAGAGTATGGACAGAGGGATTCCAATAGGTTCAGACTGGCGTAGAACTGGAGTCTGCCCCTGCAGTTGCGGGCCAGGTCCTTGTTCTATCGCCCCAAGCAGGGAAGACCATCACGGTGGTGATTGGTCTGCCCTGCGTTTTGGCTGGAAGGGGGTTGTGTGGGACTTGGCCCTTTTTGCAGGGTCATCCCTAAACTTTTTGCCTTCCTCCTTGTTGGACCCGGCCTCGTGGCATGGTCCTTACCCCCGTGGATTGTGCCCGTTCCCCGCCCCGGCCTTCACGGGCCACCCTTCTGAACTGCATCGAGTCCCTTCATCCTGGGCTGCACGAGGTCGCATACCCCTCGTGGCTCTGCCATCTTGTTGGCACCCACGTGACTCTGTGCACCAGCCAGCGCGACCCCGCTCAACCCGGCCTCGACCCCAGCGAAGCCCCGACATCGAGGCACCACAAACTGGCCAGGGGGTGCCGCAGGAACCATTCATCGCCCCCGGCGGAGGACAGTATCGATGGGACCCCCAACTGTCCTCCCCTCTCGAGGTGTGATCGCCCTGCAACTCCCTTGGGCCTGGCGCCTCTCCTGCTGGGCGTCTGGCCACCTCCACCCGGCCTCTCCGCCCCCACCGGGCGCCTGGGTCCGGACATCAAAGGGCTCCAGACCTATATCTGGGGCGACCCCGCCACAGATCGGTAGTTGTATCCCGGAGTCGAGAGCCCTGCTGATTGAATCGCGGCTGACCCTACGGAGAAGAACTCTTGTCGGAACCATCACGAGCCCTGCTGACTGCGTCGCGGCTCCTTCTTGTGAACCCTTTGAAGCCACCTGGAACATCGGAGCCCTGCTGACGCTGTCGCGTCCCAACCTCGCTGAAACCTCCCTCGGAGCCCTGCTGACGACGTCGCGGCTCGAACTGAGCAGAAACCATCTTGAGAGCCCTGCTGATTGGATCGCGGCTCTCCACGAACTGTACGCCAGAGCCCTGCTGACGCCGTCGCGGCTCGATCCCTCCGAGATCCGGAGGTCCTCCAGCTTGAGGATAAGAACTGGGCCCCAGGTACCCTCGTACCGCACCCCTGCCAAAGACTGTCCCGCTACCCCTACGCTCCCAAAGAGACACTGAGACTTTTGGTGGATCCCTCGATCCCTTCGTGTAAATATTGACCTCGTAACCTTTTTATTGCTGATAAAGAATTGCTTGTCTTGAGACAACCTCCTTGAGTCCTGTGTGGTGGTGTTACTGTGCTAGTACGTGATAGGAGAAGGATCTCTCAGGAGACTTCTCGGCAGCGCTCGGCTACTTCGTACAGTGGGAGGGCCCCCCTTGGTGGTCTCGCCGACTCCTCGGGGTCCGCCTTCCAACATTTGGTGGCCAGCGACGGGATCCGAGCCGAACGCAGTACGTACCAGCCAGTACCCACTAGCTTCCCATCCAAACGTACAGTAATCATGAGCAGCCAGGAAAACAACGCGACAATGGAGTTCCAGCCCGAACGGCTGGAAGAATATACGCACAAAGAGTTAAAACAGTTCTGCAGAGACAAAGGCATTGCAACCACCGGCCTAGGTACCAAAGAGGACATGCAGAAAGCTCTGAGGACATGGCTGGAGGCCGGGGCAGGCCCCTCCCAGGAAGAAGGTCCCTTGCCCCTGACTGAGACCACATCAACCGCACTGACTCCGGCAACCGGAGGAAGAAAGAGCCTAGAAACCGGCCTCTCCGAAGAAGAAATACGAGAGCGGGAGAAGGTCCGGAACCACGAGCTAGAGCTCGCACGACTGCGGCTGGACGGCGAACTCCAGCTGGCGGAAAAGAAACTGGCCCTAGAGCAGCTACGGCTTCAAGAGGAGATAGAGGAGAAGAGGCGACACCGGGAGTTGGAGGAAAAGAAACTGACCCTTGAGCACGAGCGCAGTCTCAAGGAGCTCGAAATCAAGGCCAAGAACGGAGGGACCAACGCCCCCAGTACTAGAGACACTCTCCCGTCTGCCGAGACCAAGGTACATATCCCGAAAGAGGTCGTCAAGGAGTACTACAAGAATGACGACATCCAACAATGGTTCAAGGCCTACGAGGTGGCCATGACCTCTCATCGGGTGCCCCGAAAAGACTGGGGCGCGGGCCTGTGGGGGCGGTTCCTGAGTGAGGGTCGAGACACACTGCTCCAGCTGCCGGAGGAGGTGATGACCTCCTACGATCACATGAAGGAGGCTCTGCTCACCCGCTACGGGCTAACCGCAGAAATGTACCGCCAGCGGTTCAGAGACTGCAAGAAAATCCCGGGCACCACCTGGGTGGAATATGTGGACTTTTTCAGTCGGGCCCTAGAAGGGTGGATCTGAGGTAGCAAAGTAACCACCTACGGGCAGCTGGTCGACCTCATCGTGTGGGAACATCTCTCCAACAATTGCTTCGTGGAACTGAGACAGCACCTCCTCGACAGCAAAATGACCGACCCGCAAAAACTCGCCGTCGAGGCCGATCGATGGGTCAACTCCCGGGTCCCCCGGAACTCAATGGGGGAGTACCAGAGGAACCCCACCGGACCCCCCCGCCAACGCGGTGGAGGGGGAGGGCCGAACAGGAACCGAGACCCTCCCGCCGGGGCCCCCAGGAGCCCCCCTCGAGGGCCACCGCAGCAACAACTCTCCCCGAGCCTAGCCCGAAGGGGGGCGCCCCCGGCCAGGCCCGGACCACGACCACCAGTAACGTGCTACGGCTGCCAACAAACCGGACACTATGCCAGCGATCCGGTCTGCCCCCTGAACCGAAGAAACGGGGCCGGCGGGCCCCCGCCCCGACAGCTGGCAGCCGCCGCCCTGGGAGAAGGAGAAGAGGAAGAGGAGACCCTCGACCGAGGGACCACTGAATGGGAGCCGGCAGCCATGTCCCTGGTCTGCCTGGGTAGCCGAGAAATGGTACCCTGCACCCCCATCCCAGGCAACACCCAGAAGTACCGACAGCAGGTCACGGTCAATGGACAACGGGCCGAAGCCCTTCGTGACACCGGCGCCAGTGTCACCGCTGTCCGCTGCCACCTGGTGACCCCCGAACAGATCCTACCGAATGTGCTGTGTCCCGTCCGGACAGCCGACAACAGCGAAAGCCTGTGCCAGATGGCCCTGGTCCCCTTCGAGTGGGGAGGGGTGTCGGGCCTGCTGAAGGTGACGGTACGCGACGACGCCCCCGTCGACTGCCTCCTGGGGAACGACTTGGAGAGTTCCCCCAGGGCTCAAGTAGAGCGGCGAGAGCACCTCCGAATGCTGGGACTATCTGACTGGGCCTGTGCCATCACCCGGTCCATGACCGCCCGGGCCCCCCGCTCATCCTCGGCCTCCGGGGCCGCCCAGCCCGAGGGGCTCGCACCACCTCCCGCCAGCAGCGAGGGGGAGGCGGACGCCGACCCTGGACCTAGTGAATCCTCCCCCGAAGAGATGGCTTCCCCGTGCGCCCTACCAGAGCTGACACAATGGCGACACGAAGGGGGCCCCACCCGGGAGCAGTTCCAACAAGAGCAGCAGTCCTGCCCCACTCTCGAAGGGGTCCGCCAACAAGCGTCCGCCCAAACCAACAGGGACCAGACCGGCACCCACTGGGTCTACTGGGCCGAAGGCCTGCTATACAGTGAGCAGAAAGTGGCAGAACTCGGGGCCAGCCGAGTGTTGGTGGTCCCCCTCCGCTTCCGGGAGTTCCTGCTCAACCTGGCACATGATGTGCCCCTCGCCGGACACTTGGGGCAAGACAAAACGTACAGCCGTCTGGTGACCCACTTCTACTGGCCCCGGATGCGGAGAGACGTGGACAACCACTGCCGGTCCTGCCAGACCTGCCAAGCCAGCGGGAAGACGGGGGGTCGGGTCAAGGCCCCCCTCCAACCCTTTCCAGCCGTCAGCACCTCGTTCGAACGGGTCGGAATCGATATCGTGGGGCCCCTGGACCCCCAGACCGCCCTGGGCCACCGCTTCATCCTGGTCCTTGTGGACCACGCCACCAGGTACCCGGAGGCGGTCCCGCTAAGAACTATAACGGCCCCCGTGGTAGGCCGGGCCTTAATGGGGATCTTCTCCCGAGTGGGATTTCCCCGCGAAGTGGTGAGCGACAGAGGCACGAACTTTATTTCCAGATACATGCGGTCCCTGTGGCAGCAGTGCGGGGTCACATACAAGTTCACGACCCCCTATCACCCCCAGGGGAACGGACTGGTTGAGCGGTTCAACAGAACATTAAAGGGAATGATCCAGGGCCTAGAAGAGCCCCTCAGGCGGAGATGGGATGTCCTGCTGCCGTGCCTCCTGTTTGCCTATCGGGAGGTCCCGCAGAAGTCCCTGGGGTTCAGCCCGTTTGAACTATTGTACGGACACCCGGTCCGCGGACCGCTCAGCCTGGTCAAAGAGAGCTGGGAGACGAAGCCCCAAGGCGCCCCTCCTGACGTCTACCGATACCTCCTGACCCTCCGAAACCAGACCCGCAAGTTCCGAGCCATGGCCGAAGCCAACCTCGAGGCCAGCCAGGAGGACATGAAGCGGTGGTACGATCGGAACTCCTCCACCATAGAATTCGAGCCAGGTCAGAAGGTATGGGTCATGGCCCCGGTTGAACCCGGCGCCCTCCAGGACAAATGGACCGGGCCCTTCAAGGTAGTGGAGAAGAAAAATCCCGTCACCTACCTGGTCGACCTGGAGTCCCCCCGGAACCCCCTCCGGGTCCTACATGCTACCAGGCTAAAACCCCACTTTGCCCGGACCGAACTGAGCCTGCTACTGGCGACCGACGAGGGGGGCGAGGACGACTCCGAGCCCCTGCCCGACCTCTTGCAGTCCAACGTCCATGATGGAACAATCGAGGGTGTCCAACTCGCCTCTTCCCTGACTCCGGAACAGCGCAACGACTGCCAGCAACTGCTGCAGGACTACGCAGCCCTCTTCTCCCTCACCCCGGGGGTGACCCAGTGGTGCGTCCACGACGTCGACACCGGGGAGAGCCCCCCCGTGCGACACAGAGCCTACCGGGTACCCGACTGAGTGCGGGCATGCATCCAGGCCGAAGTAACGAAGATGCTGGCCCTGGGGGTCATCGAACCCTCCGACAGCCCGTGGGCCAGCCCTGTCGTCCTGGTGCCAAAGGCCGCAGCTCCCGGCCGCCCCCCGGAGTTGCGATTCTGCGTGGACTACCGAGCCCTGAATGCAGTGACCAAGACGGACGCCCACCCTATACCCAGGGCCGACGAACTCATCGACCGCTTAGGGGCCGCTCGCTACTTGAGCACGCTGGACCTCACCGCCGGGTACTGGCAGATCCAGCTCACCCCCGGCACCCAAGAAAGATCCGCCTTTTCAACCCCGGATGGGCATTACCACTTTCGGGTGATGCCCTTCAGAATGAAGAACGCCCCGGCCACTTTTCAAAGACTGGTGAACAAGGTTTTGGCCGGGCTTGAGGCCTTCAGCGCGGCCTACCTAGATGACATTGCCGTGTACAGCAACCACTGGGCAGAGCACCTCCTTCACATTAAAGCCGTCCTGGCCGCCCTCCAGCGGGCCGGGCTCACAATCAAGGCCAGCAAATGTCAGATCGGCCACGGATCCGTGACCTACCTGGGCCATCAAGTGGGGAGCGGGCAGGTGGCCCCTCTCCAACCGAAAATAGATGCCATCCAGGCCTGGGAACCCCCCACTACCCAGACCGCTGTCCGGGCCTTCCTGGGTCTCACCGGATACTACCGGCGGTTTATCCGGGACTATGGGAGCATTGTTGGCCCCCTCACAGAGCTAATGTCCAAAAAGCAGCCCAAAAAGGTGCACTGGACACCCCGCTGCCAAGCAGCCTTCGACACCCTAAAGACCGCAATGTGTACTGCCCCGGTGCTACAGGCCCCTGACTGCAATAAGGAGTTTGTGGTGCAGACGGACGCCTCCGAGTATGGGATCGGGGCCGTCCTGTCCCAGGCTGATGAAAAGGGGCTCGACCGACCAGTGGCCTTCATCAGCCGACGGCTACTGCCCCGGGAGCAACGATGGAGCACCATCGAGCGTGAGGCCTTCGCTGTGGTGTGGGCCCTCAAGAAACTCCGGCCCTGCCTCTTCGGTACCCACTTCCGGGTCCAGACCGACCACCGGCCCCTGCGGTGGTTAATGCAAATGCGGGGCGAGAACCCCAAGCTGCTGCGGTGGTCCATCTCGCTACAAGGGATGGATTTTGACGTTGAACACCGGCCCGGCAATGACCATGCCAACGCCGACGGCCTGTCCCGCTTCTTCCGCCTTGACGAGGAGAATCCCCAAGGAGATGGGTGACTCTCCATGCCTTCGGCTGGGGGGGACGCCTGTTGGACCCGGCCTCGTGGCATGGTCCTTACCCCCGTGGATTGTGCCCGTTCCCCGCCCCGGCCTTCACGGGCCACCCTTCTGAACTGCATCGAGGCCCTTCATCCTGGGCTGCACGAGGTCGCATACCCCTCGTGGCTCCGCCATCTTGTTGGCACCCACGTGACTCTGTGCACCAGCTAGCACGACCCCGCTCAACCCGGCCTCGACCCCAGCGAAGCCCCGACATCGAGGCACCACAAACTGGCCAGGGGGTGCCGCAGGAACCATTCATCGCCCCCGGCGGAGGACAGTATCGATGGGACCCCCAACTGTCCTCCCCTCTCGAGGTGTGATCGCCCTGCAACTCCCTTGGGCCTGGCGCCTCTCCTGCTGGGCGTCTGGCCACCTCCACCCGGCCTCTCCGCCCCCACCGGGCGCCTGGGTCCGGACATCAAAGGGCTCCAGACCTATATCTGGGGCGACCCCGCCACAGATCGGTAGTTGTATCCCGGAGTCGAGAGCCCTGCTGATTGAATCGCGGCTGACGCTACGGAGAAGAACTCTTGTCGGAACCATCACGAGCCCTGCTGACTGCGTCGCGGCTCCTTCTTGTGAACCCTTTAAAGCCACCTGGAACATCGGAGCCCTGCTGACGCTGTCGCGGCCCAACCTCGCTGAAACCTCCCTCGGAGCCCTGCTGACGACGTCGCGGCTCGAGCTGAGCAGAAACCATCTTGAGAGCCCTGCTGATTGGATCGCGGCTCTCCACGAACTGTACGCCAGAGCCCTGCTGACGCCGTCGCGGCTCGATCCCTCCGAGATCCGGAGGTCCTCCAGCTTGAGGATAAGAACTGGGCCCCAGGTACCCTCGTACCGCACCCCTGCCAAAGACTGTCCCGCTACCCCTACGCTCCCAAAGAGGCACTGAGACTTTTGGTGGATCCCTCGATCCCTTCGTGTAAATATTGACCTCGTAACCTTTTTATTGCTGATAAAGAATTGCTTGTCTTGAGACAACCTCCTTGAGTCCTGTGTGGTGGTGTTACTGTGCTAGTTTGTGATAGGAGAAGGATCTCTCAGGAGACTTCTCGGCAGCGCTCGGCTACTTCGTACAGTGGGAGGGCCCCCCTTGGTGGTCTCGCCGACTCCTCGGGGTCCGCCTTCCAACACTCCTGTATTTTTTCTGACCTGTTGTTGGCTGTTTTATGACTCTGGGCACCTTACCACTGCTGATCAGTGCTAAGGCGCATATGTTCTCCTTATGGTAAAATGTTGACATTGATTGGTTTCCATGTTTGCCTTATTTGGTTTACTATCAGCCCCTAGTAAAGTGCACCAGGAGTGCCAGGGCTTGTAAATACAAATGCTGCTGGTGGGCTCGCAGCACTGGTTGTGCCACCCACAGAAGAGGCCGAGTAAAATGTGTCTAAGGTCTGCCATTGCAGAACCTGCATGCAGTCTGGTACTGTCATGCTGACTGCGCAAGTGCACCTACTTGCCAGTCCCTAAACCTTCCCTTAACTACATATTAGTCACCCCTCTGGTAGGCCCAAGGGCAGGGTGCATTGCAGGCGTAAGGTAGGACATGCCCTGATGTGTGTGGCATGTCCTAATAGTGAATTACAGCCATTTTCGTGTTTCACTATTGAAGTCTACCTGCTCTCCAAAGGCCAGAATGGGCTGCTGGAATTATTACACTCTATAATCCCAGCGGACTCAGAGAGCATGGTAGAAAGTCAAGTTTAGTATGCCTGAACTCAGAATAATAAAATACTTCTTTTAGTAAAGTTTATTTTAATATCCTGTGTTTGTAAATACTACTTTTAGAAAGTTAGTATTTACTTGCTTAGCCATTTCAGTCCGCCTCAGATTTGTGTGTGTGTGCTGCCTAGTTTCAGTGAGGGGCAGGGCTGGGGAATTCCAGGAGACAGGCTGGCTGCCAGGTGGTGGGTAGAGAGATTACACCAGGATGGGTGGGAGGGGTACACCTTGACTCTGAATAGACCTGTGCTCTGCCACCACAATGCTGGCTACGCCCCCTGTGGAGCGGCTGATGTCTCTGCCCTGTGCACTGAAAGGAAAGAGCAGAGTCACCACAACAAAGTGCTCCAAAACCGGACTGAGCCAGGCACAGGCCCCCTGGCGACAAAGAACAAAAGAAACTGTGTATAAAAGAAGGAGCCTTGCTCCTAAGAAATCAGATCCTGTTTGCGCCAAGAAGAAACTCAGCCTGAAGAAAAGGACCTGGGAAAGCTGCATGGAGGAGTACTGTCTCTAAGCCTGAGAGACTGGCCTGTGGTGGGTGCCTTGCTGCAAGAAGGAGAGGAAAAGACTAAGAAAGACTTTTGAATCTACTTGTGCTTCTTGAACAATCTCCAAGGGCTTGCTGGTGAACTTGCCCCCTGAAGTGCGCCCCAGGAACAGTGGGCGCTACCCCTCCCTGAAGAAAGGAAGCTGCTGCTGGTGATTTTCGAATGCTGACCCCAGAGAACCTGTGGGCCCCCATCTCGCCAAGCAACGTGACCTCTGCCCGACTGTGCCGCTGTGAGCACCGTGACGGCCTGCCCCGCCTGGCCTGAACAAAGTGAACTGCTGCCCCCTCGAGCCGGAGCTCGCAACGCAAAGAGAGACTGTCAGAGTCCAAGCCCGAGCCTCTGTGACCCCGAGCCGTAGAGATCACCGTGAGGATCGACGACACGCAAGTTCGCCACGATTGGATGATGCGGACAGCGCTGCGCAGCTGAAATCACCCCCGAGCCGCCCCTCCTTCCACCTCGAAGTGTGCCGTGAAGTCCTGAGGCGCCCCACCAAGCATCGCTGTCCTCTGAGCAAGCGGGACTGCAACGCGATGCGGGACGCCCCTCTGACGACTGCCGAGGCCGCCTCGAACTCTCTGTAAAGAATTAGGTACTGTGCGCTCCGAACGCCCCTGTACGAAGCGTCCTCTTCGCTGTACGGTCCGTACTGCGCTGTACGCCACCGTCCCCGTACGCCGCTCATGCGGGAAGCGTGAGACTTAGCAGGACTCGTACCCGACCCGTACGGAGCGTACTTGCGACTGTACGGCCCGTACGGTCTCAACCTCTGTACGCTTGCTCACGCGGGAAGCGTGAGGCGAAGAAGGAATCGTACGAGTGGTGTATGACGCGTACCGACGCCGGTACAAAGCGTACAAACAGCGCTACGGTGCGCATGGACCCCAAAATAGAGAAAATTACATCTCAAATTGCCTTTTAAGAACTGTGGCCTCCTGGAACATTGAATAAAAGTAACTGGAACCCTCTGTATAAGTGAAACACTGTATTTTGAAGCCTGCTTGAAGAGTCTATCTATAAAGAGCTATATTTTTATAAATACAGTCTTGAGTCTCTGTGTGGTGGGTTGGTGGTTATTGTGGGACACCCTAAATGCTTAACCTCATACCCTCTGGAATCTAGCCTGACTGCTCGCGCCACGTTACCTAGATGGTGAGCAGGGGTTATTTTTCAAGAGTAATCCTTTGCCCTGACTTAGAGGAAAGGGTCCCTGCTTGTCGCAAGTGCATACCTGCGCCAACCAGAGACCCCGGATTCTAACAATAACCAAAGCCACCAGCCCTCTCCAGAGACACATGCACAATCACAGCCACCAGACCTCTCCACAGACACATGCACAAACACAGCCACCAGACCTCTCCACAGACACATGCACAACCACAGTCACCAGACCTCCACATGAACACATGCACAACCACAGCCACCAGACTTCTCCACAGACACATGCACAACCACAGCCACCAGACCTCTCCACGGACACATGAACATCCACAGCTACCAGACCTCTCTAGAGACACATCCAGAACCACAGACCTCTCTAGAGACACATGCACAACCACAGCCACCAGATCTCTACAGTGACACATGCACAACCACAGCCACCAGACCCCTACATAGATACATGCACAACCACAGCCACCAGACTTCTCCAGAGACACATGCACCTCTCCAGACGTCTCCAGAGACACATCCAGAACCACAGACCTCTCCAGAGACACACGCACAACCACAGCCATCAGACCTCTCTAGAGACACAGGCACAACCACAGCCACCAGCCCTCTCCAGAGACACAGGCACAACCACAGCCACCAGACCAATCCAGAGACACAGACACAACCACAGCCACCGCACCAATCCAGAGACACAGGCACAACCACAGACACCAGACATCACCAGTGAGACATGCATAACCAAAGCCACCAGCCCTCTCCAGAGACACATGCACAATTACAGCCACCGGACCTCTCCAGAGACACTTGCATAACCACAGCCACCAGACCTCTCCACAGACACATGCACAACCACAGCCACCAGACCTCTCCACAGACACATGCACAACCACAGCCACCGGACCTCCACATGAACACATGCACAACCACAGCCACCAGACCTCTCCAGAGACACATGAACATCCACAGCCACCAGACCTCTCTAGAGACACATCCAGAACCACAGACCTCTCTAGAGACACATGCACAACCACAGCCACCAGACCTCTTCAGTGACACATGCACAACCACAGCCACCAGACCTCTACATAGATACATGCACAACCACAGCCACCAGACCTCTCCAGAGACACATCCACAGACACCAGACCCCTCTAGAGACACATGCACAACCACAGCCACCAGACCTCTCCAGAGACACATGCACCTCTCCAGACCTCTCCAGAGACACATCCAGAACCACAGACCTCTCCAGAGACACATGCACAACCACAGCCACCAGACCTCTCCAGAGACACATACACAACTACAGCCACCAGACCTTTCCAGAGACACAGGCACAATCAAAACCACCAGACCTCTCTAGCGTCACATGCACAACCACAGCCACCAGACCACTCCAGAGACGCATAAACAGCTACAGCCACCGGACATTTCCAGAGACACATCCACAACCACAGCCACCAAACCTCTCTAGAGACACGTGCACAACCACAGCCACCAGTCCTATCCATAGATACATGCATAAGCACAACCACAGCCACAAGACCACTCCAGAGACACATACACAGCTACAGCCACCGGACCTTTCCAGAGGCACATCCACAACCACAGCCAACAAACCTCTCTAGAGACACGTGCACAACCACAGCCACCAGCCACCAGACCTATCCATAGATACATGCATAACCACAACCACAGCCACCAGACCTCTCCAGAGACACATCCACATCCACAGACACCAGACCCCTCTAGAGACACATGCACAAACACAGCCACCAGACCTCTCCAGAGACACATGCACCTCTCCAGACCTCTCCAGAGACACATCCAGAACCACAGACCTCTTCAGAGACACATGCACAACCACAGCCACCAGACCTCTCCAGAGACACATACACAACTACAGCCACCAGACCTCTCCAGAGACACAGGCACAATCACAACCACCAGACCTCTCTAGTGTCATATGCACAACCACAGCCACCAGACCACTCCAGAGACACATACACAGCTACAGCCACCGGACCTTTCCAGAGACACATCCACAAACACAGCCACCAGACCTCTCCAGAGTCACATGCACAACCACAGCCACCAGACCTCTCCAGAGACACATGCACATCCACAGCCACCAGACCTCTGTAGAGACACATGCATAACCAAAGCAACCAGCCCTCGCAAGAGACACATGCACAACCACAGCCACAAGACCGCTACAGAGACACATGCACAACCACAGCCACCAGACCTCTTCAGAGACACATGCAGAACCACAGCCACCAGCCCTCTCCAGAAACACATCCACAACCAAAGCCAGCAAACCTCTCTAAAGACACATGCATAACCACAGCCACCAGCCCTCTCCAGAAACACAGGCACAACCACAGCCACCAGACCAATCCAGAGACACAGGCACAACCACAGCCGCCACACCAATCCAGAGACACAGGCACAACCACAGACACCAGACCTCACCAGTGACACATGCATAACCAAAGCCACCAGCCCTCTCCAGAGACACATGCACAATCACAGCCACCAGACCTCTCCAGAGACACTTGCATAACCACAGCCACCAGACCTCTCCACAGACACATGCACAACCACAGCCACCAGACCTCTCCACAGACACATGCACAACCACAGCCACCAGACCTCCGCATGAACACATGCACAACCACAGCCACCAGACCTCTCCAGAGACACATACACAACCACAGCCACCAGCTCTCTCCAGAAACACATCCACAACCAAAGCCAGCAAACCTCTCTAGAGACACATGCATAACCACAGCCACCAGCCCTCTCCAGAGACACAGGCACAGCCACATCCACCAGTCCAATCCAGAGACACAGGCACAACCACAGCCACCACACCAATCCAGAGACACAGGCACAACCACAGACATCAGACCTCACCAGTGACACATGCATAACCAAAGCCACCAGCCCTCTCCAGAGACACATGCACAATCACAGCCACCAGACCTCTCCAGAGACACTTGCATAACCACAGCCACCAGACCTCTCCACAGACACATGCACAACCACAGCCACCAGACCTCTCCACGGACACATGCACAACCACAGCCACCAGACCTCCACATGAACACATGCACAATCACAGCCACCAGACCTCTCCAGAGACACATGAACATCCACAACCACCAGACCTCTCTAGAGACACATCCAGAACCACAGACCTCTCTAGAGACACATGCACAACCACAGCCACCAGACCTCTACAGTGACACATGCACAACCACAGCCAACAGACCTCTCCAGAGACACATACATAACTACAGCCACCAGACCTCTCCAGAGACACATCCACAACCACAGCCATCAAACCTCTCTAGAGACACATGCACAACCACCAGCCACCAGACCTATCCATAGACACATGCATAACCACAACCACAGCCACCAGACCTATCCAGAGACACATGCACAACCACAGCCACCAGACCTCTCTAGAGACACATGCATAACCACAGCCACCAGACCTCTGCGGAGACACATGCATAACTATAGCCACCAGCCACCAGCCCTCTCCAGAGACACATGAACAACCACAGCCACCAGGCCAATCCAGAAACACATGCACAACCACAGCCACCAGACCTCTCCAGAGACACATCCACAACCACAGCCATCAGACCTCTCTAGAGACACATGCACAACCACAGCCACCAGCCCTCTCCAGAGACACGGGCACAACCACAGCCACCAGACCAATCCAGAGACACAGGCACAACCACAGCCACTGCACCAATCCAGAGACACAGGCACAACCACAGACACCAGACCTCACCAGTGACACATGCATAACCAAAGCCACCAGCCCTCTCCAGAGACACATGCACAATCACAGCCACCAGACCTCTCCAGAGACACTTGCATAACCACAGCCACCAGACCTCTCCACAGACACATGAACAACCACAGCCACCAGACCTCTCCACAGACACATGCACAACCACAGCCACCAGACCTCCACATGAACACATGCACAACCACAGCCACCAGACCTCTCCAGAGACACAAGAACATCAACAGCCACCAGACCTCTCTAGAGACACATACAGTACCACAGACCTCTCTAGAGAAACATGCACAACCACAGCCACCAGACCTCTACAGTGACACATGCACAACCACAGCCACCAGACCTCTACATAGATACATGCACAACCACAGCCACCAGACCTCTCCAGAGACACATCCACAGACACCAGACCCCTCTAGAGACACATGCACAACCACAGCCACCAGACCTCTCCTGAGACACATGCACCTCTCCAGACCTCTCCAGAGACACATCCAGAACCACAGACCTCTCCAGAGACACAGGCACAACCACAGCCACCAGACCTCTCCAGAGACACATACACAACTACAGCCACCAGACCTCTCCAGAGACACATCCACAACCACAACCATCAGACCTCTCTAGAGACACATGCACAACCACAGCCACCAGCCACCGGACCTATCCATAGACACATGCATAACCACAACCACAGCCACCAGACCTATCCAGAGACACATGCATAACCACAGCCACCAGACCTCTGCGGAGACACATGCATAACTACAGCCAACAGCCACCAGCCCTCTCCAGAGACACATGAACAACCACAGCCACAAGGCCAATCCAGAGACACATGCACAACCACAGCCACCAGACCTCTCCAGAGACACATGCACAACCACAGCCACCAGCCACCAGACCTCTCCACAGACACATGCACAACCACAGCCACCAGACCTCCACATGAACACATGCACAATCACAGCCACCAGACCTCTCCAGAGACACATGAACATCCACAACCACCAGACCTCTCTAGAGACACATCCAGAACCACAGACCTCTCTAGAGACACATGCACAGCCACCAGACCTCTACAGTGACACATGCACAACCACAGCCACCAGACCTCTACATAGATACATGCACAACCACAGCTACCAGACCTCTCCAGAGACACATCCACAGACACCAGATCCTCTAGAGACACATGCACAACCACAGCCACCAGACCTCTCCAGAGACACATGCACCTCTCCAGACCTCTCCAGAGACACATCCAGAACCACAGACCTCTCCAGAGACACAGGCACAACCACAGCCACCAGACCTCTCGAGAGACACATACACAACTACAGCCACCAGACCTCTCCAGAGACACATCCACAACCACAGCCATCAGACCTCTCTAGAGACACATGCATAACCACAGCCACCAGACCTCTGCGGAGACACATTCATAACTACAGCCACCAGCCACCAGACCTATCCATAGACACATGCATAACCACAACCACAGCCACCAGACCTATCCAGAGACACATGCATAACCACAGCCACCAGACCTCTGCGGAGACACATGCATAACTACAGCCACCAGCCACCAGCCACCAGCCCTCTCCAGAGACACATGAACAACCACAGCCACCAGGCCAATCCAGAGACACATGCACAACCACAGCCACCAGCCACCAGACCTATCCATAGACACATGCATAACCACAACCACAGCCACCAGACCTATCCAGAGACACATGCACAACCACAGCCACCAGACTCACTCTAGAGACACATGCATAACCAAAGCCACCAGATCTCTGCGGAGACACATGCATAACTACAGCCAATAGCCACCAGCCCTCTCCAGAGACACATGAACAACCACAGCCACCAGGCCAATCCAGAAACACATGCACAACCACAGCCACCAGACCTCTCCAGAGACACATCCACAACCACAGCCATCAGACCTCTCTAGAGACACATGCACAACCACAGCCACCAGCCCTCTCCAGAGACACTTGCATAACCACAGCCACCAGACCTCTCCACAGACACATGAACAACCACAGCCACCAGACCTCTCCACAGACACATGCACAACCACAGCCACCAAACCTCCACATGAACACATGCAAAACCACAGCCACCAGACCTCTCCAGAGACACATGAACATCCACAGCCACCAGACCTCTCTAGAGACACATACAGAACCACATACCTCTCAAGAGACACATGCACAACCACAGCCACCAGACCTCTACAGTGACACATGCACAACCACAGCCACCAGACCTCTACATAGATACATGCACAACCACAGCCACCAGACCTCTCCAGAGACACATCCACAGACACCAGACCCCTCTAGAGACACATGCACAACCACAGCCACCAGACCTCTCCTGAGACACATGCACCTCTCCAGACCTCTCCAGAGACACATCCAGAACCACAGACCTCTCCAGACACAGGCACAACCACAGCCACCAGACCTCTCGAGAGACACATACACAACTACAGCCACCAGACCTCTCCAGAGACACATCCACAACCACAGCCATCAGACCTCTCTAGAGACACATGCATAACCACAGCCACCAGACCTCTGCGGAGACACATTCATAACTACAGCCACCAGCCACCAGACCTATCCATAGACACATGCATAACCACAACCACAGCCACCAGACCTATCCAGAGACACATGCATAACCACAGCCACCAGACCTCTGCGGAGACACATGCATAACTACAGCCACCAGCCACCAGCCACCAGCCCTCTCCAGAGACACATGAACAACCACAGCCACCAGGCCAATCCAGAGACACATGCACAACCACAGCCACCAGCCACCAGACCTATCCATAGACACATGCATAACCACAACCACAGCCACCAGACCTATCCAGAGACACATGCACAACCACAGCCACCAGACTCACTCTAGAGACACATGCATAACCAAAGCCACCAGATCTCTGCGGAGACACATGCATAACTACAGCCAATAGCCACCAGCCCTCTCCAGAGACACATGAACAACCACAGCCACCAGGCCAATCCAGAAACACATGCACAACCACAGCCACCAGACCTCTCCAGAGACACATCCACAACCACAGCCATCAGACCTCTCTAGAGACACATGCACAACCACAGCCACCAGCCCTCTCCAGAGACACTTGCATAACCACAGCCACCAGACCTCTCCACAGACACATGAACAACCACAGCCACCAGACCTCTCCACAGACACATGCACAACCACAGCCACCAGACCTCTACATGAACACATGCAAAACCACAGCCACCAGACCTCTCCAGAGACACATGAACATCCACAGCCACCAGACCTCTCTAGAGACACATACAGAACCACATACCTCTCAAGAGACACATGCACAACCACAGCCACCAGACCTCTACAGTGACACATGCACAACCACAGCCACCAGACCTCTACATAGATACATGCACAACCACAGCCACCAGACCTCTCCAGAGACACATCCACAGACACCAGACCCCTCTAGAGACACATGCACAACCACAGCCACCAGACCTCTCCTGAGACACATGCACCTCTCCAGACCTCTCCAGAGACACATCCAGAACCACAGACCTCTCCAGACACAGGCACAACCACAGCCACCAGACCTCTCCAGAGACACATACACAACTACAGCCACCAGACCTCTCCAGAGACACATCCACAACCACAGCCATCAGACCTCTCTAGAGACACATGCACAACCACAGCCACCAGCCACCAGACATATCCATAGACACATGCATAACCACAGCCACCAGACCTATCCAGAGACACATGCATAACCACAGCCACCAGACCTCTGCGGAGACACATGCATAACTACAGCCACCAGCCACCAGCCCTCTCCAGAGACACATGAACAACCACAGCCACCAGGCCAATCCAGAGACACATGCACAACCACAGCCACCAGACCTCTCCAGAGACACATGCACAACCACAGCCACTAGCCACCAGACCTATCCATAGACTCAAGCACAACCAGAGCCACCAGAACTCTACAGAGACACATTTACAACTACAGGCACCAGACCAATCCAGAGACACGCACAACCACAGCCACCAGACCTCTGCTGAGACACATGGACAACCATAGGCACCAGACCTCTCCAGAGACACATGCACAGCCACAGCCACCAGCCACCAGACCTAGCCATAGACACAAGCACAACCACAGCCACCAGACATTTGCAGAGACACATGCATAACTACATCCGCCAGACCTTTCCACAGACACATGCAAAACCACAGCCACCAGACCTCTCCACAGACACATGCACAACCACAGCCACCAGACCTCTCCACAGACACATGCACAACCACAGCCACTGGACCTCCACATGAACACATGCACAACCACAGACACCAGACCTCTCCAGAGACACATGAACATCCACAGCCACCAGACCTCTCTAGAGACACATCCAGATCCACAGACCTCTCTAGAGACACATGCACAACCACAGCCACCAGACCTCTTCAGTGACACATGCACAACCACAGCCACCAGACCTCTACATAGATACATGCACAACCACAGCCACCAGACCTCTCCAGAGACACATCCACAGACACCAGACCCCTCTAGAGACACATGCACAACCACAGCCACCAGACCTCTCCAGAGACACATGCACCTCTCCAGGCCTCTCCAGAGACACATCCAGAACCACAGACCTCTCTAGAGACACATGCACAACCACAGCCACCAGACCTCTCCAGAGACACATACACAACTACAGCCACCAGACCTTTCCAGAGACACAGGCACAATCACAACTACCAGACCTCTCTAGTGTCACATTGTAGGAGAGTAGGATCTGCACTTGTGTTGCCCCCACTTTTTTCTGATGTATACACTGGTTTCTGGCTATAGTCTGGCTGGGTCCCTGCTAATCACGGCCCCAGTCTAACTGATCTCTCTAAACAACTTGGTGTGCATATTAGATGCACTAGTGATTGGATACTGTGGTACCTTATCAGCCCCTAGTATATGGTACCTTAGGTACCTAGGGCATTGGTACTTCACAGGCCTACCAGGGGCTGCAGCATGTATTATGCCACCCCTGGGAAGCACTCACAATCTGACACCACAGGCCTGCTACTGCAGCCTGTGTGAGGTAGTGTTAGCACTCCTCACTGAGGTATAGGTTCCTATATCTCACCCTACACACACATATAAACCTATCAGTCACCCCTATGGTAGGCCCTATCAATCCCAAGGGCAGGTTGCTTGGTTTACTATGTGAGGGGGTGCTCCTGCCTGAGCAGGGCCCCTCTGCAGCTGGCAGAGTCTATTCTCTGCTGCTGTTTGTGGATGCGGTTAAACCATATAGTCTTAAGTGCATTATAACCTCGCGGTAAATGCTAACTTTGGAATGACTGCATCAAAACATGTCGTGTTTGGTGTCAAACAACTTGGAATCCTACCCCCACACCAGTAACTGGTGTGGGAGTAGGATCCCACCCTTCTAGAGGGGACGACATGTACACCCTGTACTAAACGACAGAAATCTTCTAAGGCCCTGGCATCACAAAATGGATGCCACCAGCACAGACACCGGGCTGCCCTCCTGCTACTGACCGAAACACGCAGTGGAGGGAGCTCAACAAAGGGTTTCCTGTCACAGGGAGGTGTCACCACCTCCCAGGCAGGATTTAGTGTATTGGAGCTGGGTGGGTGCACTCTTAGAGTGCTTTGAAGTCCTGCACTGGGGGAGCAGTAGGCTCCTCTGTGCATATGCCAGCTCAAACCGGTTCAGGGGCTGCCTGCCCCTGTCCTGGTGCGAAACTGGACAAAGGGAAGTGGGTGTAACCACCCACTACCCTGGCCCTCCTAGAGGAGTGGCCATAGAGCTAGTCCCTCCCATCTTATCAGTATAAGATACCACACATTGCCAATGCAATTCAGATTACACCTGGATGACAGTCTACGAAGAAGAATCCTGGCCCTTCAACTTTCTACTACCTTTAGAAGACCGAAGGATCTCCCTTGGAGTCAAGGAGTGACTCCCCTGCTTGGCAGGCACCACAAGGACTGAACAACGGTGGCAAACTTTACCGCTCCCGCCGGAGCCCAAAGTCCCTGCGTCCCCTGAAGCTAATTTCCTGACCTCTCGTCAGCCATTTTGAGTCCCCAGCGAAGCTGTGGCGTCTGGACCCCACGAGTGACGAGGAACAGCAATACCAGGGAACCGTGCACTGATTTTGAGTGCAAGCCCTGAACGATGAACTACAAATTGTGCTTTGGACCACTTACTGTCCAAGTCCCTAGCAGGTCTGAAACCAAAGAAAAGCAGCCTACCTTGTCCCGAGTGACCGAGGGCTGTTGCTGAAGTTTTCCTGCAAGGGCATCTTCGCGGTTGCTTGCCCATTGGCTAGCTGCCCTCCAGAAGACTTCCACATCAACGTCAAGGGCTCGCCTCGTTGCTCTGGGCCTGCCCTCACTTACCCTTGCTGGGTAAGTCCCTCGAACCTTGCTGGTCTGACCCATCGACATTCTTCCATCCACATGAGACTTGCAGTTGCCAAGGTTTGTTGACTCTGATTCGAGTGACGACACCGCCAACAGCTGCAGACGTTGTGGGACCTCCGGAATCCAGCTGCTGGTCTTAATCGACCCCTCCTGGACCTCGGGAGCGAAGAGACAAAACGACATCAGCGACGTGAAGAGACGCGACAGCTGTGGTCATCTATCCTGAAGGCCACCGGTCACTGGCAAGTGACTCTGAACTCTGTCCCCTCAATTTCTAGGTCGCCTGCAACTCCAATCCATCGCTGGATTTCCACGGACACTTCACCCGACGACACAAGCAGCAAGACTTCAACGATTCCCATTGAAAGCAGCATCGCGACCCGACATCAAAGGACACCTCTGCACCCGGCTTCCCTGGGTGAGGTAACTCTGGCATTACGGTGCCCAAGTGTGCATTGGCTATCGAAGTACTTACCCTGTAAGTTGTTTGCTTGTTGTCCATTTCGAAGTGCCCTAGAAGAACTGTAAAATACAAACCGCGACATTTGCCATTGAAACGCATTGAAACCCGCGTGTGTGTTTAGACACTGCACGCGTCCTCTGTGGGCTGATTACTTACCTGTAAAAACTGCAGCAGTGAAGCCCCAGCGATTCCCAAGGCCTTAGGCCTCTTACTTTTGCAAGTCGAGTTTGTTATACCACTATTTTAGTATATGGTCTGGTACGCCCCTAGGGCTACAGCCATATTTGTGCTTAATTTATTGAGAACTGTGTAATGTTTACCTGGCTCTAATCTCATAAAGAGATTAGTAGAGTATATTTAGAAATAAATACATATATATTTGATATATATACCTGTGTGGTGTCTTTTCATTTGGTAATTCAAGAGATTATAAGGTAAAACAAGCTGCTTTACATTCCTCAGAGACTTAGCCTGAAGGCTGCTCTCCACAGCTACCACTAGGATAGCTTTCTTTAAAAGGTTGTCTTTAAACCTATCTACCAAGAGTCGAATTGGACTGGTGCAAGGTGGCCACTATAACTAGTGAGCAGCATATGCCAGGCCAACTGCTCACATTGGTGGGCAGCGTGTGGGATTCCAGCTTGCCATTGTTTTACCAGAAAATCTCTATTTGAATTACTAACTGAAAACCACTTAAGGTACTCAAGGTACATATAAAGTCAAGCTAGTATCAATAAGTTCTACTGAACTTAGAGCTGTTTGTGAAGGGATAAGCACACCCTTGCTACAGCTCAAGCTAGGTCCAGTAGGCCTCAACTAGTGTAGGTAGTACAACACTGCACAACACTAGTATGTCTCACCAAGGTGAAGCCAGTGAGTCCACCCCATCTCAGTACAAAGATATAGCCTACACTGAACTGAAGGCCTTATGCTTTGAAAGAGAACTGAGGGTGGGCAGGAGTCCCTCATCACAACACCTGATAGATCTGCTAGTAGCAGATGACCTGAGACGAGCTCTAGGAGCTAGTGGGTCTGCATCAGGGGGTGGGTCACACATAGTCTCTGGGTCTGATGATGAAAATCAAGATGACCTGGACTCTGTGGGTGAAGGGCCAGACCCAGATGGGTCTGAAGAGAATAGAGGAAATCTCCCTAAGAGAGCTGACAAAGTGGGAGACAGGCCTAGGTCCCTCTCAAGGGACCCTGACAGGTCATACCACTCTGGAAGAGAATCTATTCCACAGAGGAACTCCAACTTTCCCAGGGAGACCTCCTCTGAAAGAAGGTTCAAGATGCTCCAGTATGAGGAAGCTAGGCTTGCCCTCAGAACCAAGCAATTGGCCTTAGATAGGGAAGCCTTCTAGCTCCAAAGAGCTTCAAAGAAGGAGGGGTTAGATGCCCCTGGTGGCAGCATCAGTGTCCCTAGAGGCAGAGATTACATGCCAGACCATAGGAACCTGTCCAAGGTTGTTCCTCCCTACCAGAGTGGGGATGATATCCACAAATGGATAACTGCTATGGAGAGGGCCTGTAAAGTGCAACCGGTCCCCCAGAAACAGTGGGCAGCAATCTTGTGGCTCTCCTTTTCAGACAAAGGGAGAGACAAGCTCCTCACTGTTAGAGAAGAGGATGCTAATGATTATGAAGCCCTGAAGAGTGCTTTGATAGATGGGTTTGGCTTAACCACTGAACAGTACAGGTTGAAGTTCAGAGACACCCAGAAAGCACAGACTCAGGATTGGACTGACTTTGTTGATTGTGCAACCAAGGCTCTAGAAGGTTGGCTGGTGGGTAGTAGAGTAACTGATTTTAAGGGATTGTATAATCTTATAATGAGAGAACAGATCCTTAATAACTGCCAGAACCAGTTGTTGCATCAGTACCTGGTGGACTTTGATCTGACCTCTCCCCAAGAATTGGGAAAGAAGGCAGACAAATGGGTCAGAACCAGGGTGAGGCAGAAAAACCAGAACCAAGGTGGTGACACTAAGAAGCAAGATCCTAAAGGCTCAGATAAGGGTGGGGATAAATCTAAAGATCAGAAGTCTTCACAAGGGCCCCAAAAATCTGCAACTGGTCACAATCACAATCCAACAAGGGAAAAGGCCAAAAGAAGCCCTGGTGCAAATTCTGTAAACAGAAAGGGCACTGGACTTCTGACTGTACCAAGTCCAAAGACCAAACCACCACCACTCCAGCCCCTAAGGCAACTGTTCCCCTTAGTACAGCAAGTGGTGGAGGTAATACTCAGAATAAGGGTGTAGTAGGGTTGACGCTGGGTTCTGATGTGGACTATGGCCTAGTCAGAGTACCAACACAGGCAATGATAGTTTGTGAGGGAGACCTTGATATGTCCTTCCTAGTGAGCCCCAGTAATCTGGGCAAATACAAACAGCAGCCTATCATAAATGGCAAACAGTCTTTGGCATTTAGGGACACAGGTGCTAGTGTCACCATGGTGGCAGAGGATCTAGTGGACCCTACACAGATCATCCTGGGTAATATGTACCAGGTAACCAATGCTAGCAACACCAGGACCAACCATAGCCTGGCAGTTGTTAATTTCTCCTGGGGAGGGGTAACTGGCCTCAAAAAGGTAGTAGTCAGTGCAGACCTCCCTGTCGAATGTTTGTTGGGCAATGATCTAGAGACTTCAGCCTGGTCTGAAGTGGAATTATGGACTCATGCTGAGCTGTTGGGCATACCTGCAGAGGTATTTGCTGTGACCAGGTCACAAGCCAAAATGCATAAAGCTGAACCAGCTCTGGATCCTGAAACTATGGACCAGGTGCTACCCAAGAGGAGGAGCAGTAGGGTTAAGGCTGGGCCTTCCCCTCTGTCTCAGATCCCAGATTCCCCTCCTGAGGGAGGAGAAGCAGAGCCTGCAGAAGGAACTGCCCCAGAGGAACTTGAGCCTGGTCAGGTTGAGTTCTTGGGGGCAGGGGGCCCTTCCAGGGAAGATCTGAGCAAAGAGCAACAGTGCTGCCCCACTCTTGAACCCCTCAGACAGCAGGCTGCTGCTGAGGCTGCTGGGAGTGGTCGTGGGTCCCATAAGGTTTATTGGGATGAGGGGCTCCTATACTCTGAGGCTAGGGAGCCTACCCCTGGAGCCACCAGGAGGTTGGTAATTCCTCAGAAGTTTAGGGGGTTCCTCTTGACCCTAGCACATGATAGCCCATTGGCAGGTCACTTGGGCCAAAACAAGACCTGGGACAGGCTTGTACCACATTTTCATTGGCCACACATGTCTGAAGACACAGAGGAGTTTTGTCGCTCCTGTGTCAATTGTCAAGCCAGTGGCAAGACAGGTGGCACTACAAAGGCCCCCCTGATACCACTACCTCCTGTGGTGGGGGTTCCCTTTGAAAGGGTAGGGATTGATATAGTTGGTCCCCTTGACCCTCCAACTGCATCTGGGCACAGATTTATACTGGTGGTAGTGGATCATGTCACCAGGTATCCAGAAGCTATTCCCCTCAGGACTACCACAGCCCCTGTGGTAGCAAGAGCCCTCATTGGAGTATTCTCCAGGGTGGGTTTTCCTAAGGAGGTCATCTCTGACAGATGTTCCAACTTTATGTCAGGATATCTAACTGCAATGTGGAAGGAGTGTGGTGTAAACTACAAATTCACTACCCCCTATCACCCACAATGCAATGGGTTAGTTGAGAGATTCAACAAAACCCTAAAGGGAATGATTAAAGGACTCCCAGAGAAGCTTAGGCGAAAATGGGACCTTTTACTTCCCTGCCTTCTGTTTGCATACAGGGAGGTTCCTCAGAAGGGGGTTGGCTACAGCCCTTTTGAACTTCTGTTTGGGAACCCTGTTAGAGGACCATTATGTCTGGTGAAAGAGGGATGGGAGTTACCTCTCAAACCTCCCAAACAAGATGTAGTGGACGATGTACTTGGTCTCCGCTCCAGGATGGCTGAGTACATGAAGAAGGCCAATAAATACCTTGAGGCAAGCCAAGAACTCCAAAAAGCTTGGCATGACCAAAAGGCTGTCTTGACTGTTTACCAGCCAGGCCAGAAAGTGTGGGTGTTGGAGCCTGTGGCCCCAGCAGCCCTCCAAGACAAATGGAGTGGCCCCCATACAATTGTTGAAAAGAAGGGAGAGGTCACCTAATTCGTAGATCTTGGTACTCCCAGGAGCCCTCTTAGAGTGCTCCATGTCAACAAACTTAAGCCATATGTGGACAGGGCTGACATGAGCTTGCTCATGGCAACTGATGAGGACCAGGAGGAGGAGAGTGACCCTCTCCCTGACCTGCTCTCACAGAACCCTGAGGATGGGTCAGTTGATGGTGTTGCTTTGGCAAGCAGCCTCACTGAACATCAACAAACTGAATGTAGACAAGTGCTACAGCAGTTTAGACATATGTTTAGCCTGACCCCAAGTCAGACTTCCTGGTGCACCCATGAGGTGGACACTGGAGACAGTCTGCCTGTGAAGAGTAAAATCTACAGGCAACCTGACCATGTCAGGGACTGTATCAGGACTGAAGTCCAGAAAATGTTGGAGCTAGGTGTTATTGAGCCCTCAGATAGCCCTTGGGCTAGCCCAGTAGTACTTGTCCCAAAACCTCACACCCAGGGCGGTAAGAAAGAGATGAGGTTTTGTGTTGACTACAGGGGCCTCAATGCAGTCACCAGGACTGATGCCTACCCAATCCCAAGGGCAGATGAACTAATAGATACTTTGGCCTCAGCCAAGTATCTCAGTTAATTTGACCTTACAGCAGGCTATTGGCAAATCAAGTTAGCTGATGATGCCAAGGCAAAAACAGCATTTTCGACCCCTGGTGGGCACTATCACTTTGTGGTAATGCCCTTTGGTTTGAAGAATGCACCTGCCACATTTCAGAGGTTGGTGAATAAAGTTCTGACTGGGATGGAAACCTATTGCTCAGCATATCTTGATGACATTGCTGTCTATAGTTCCACCTGGCAGGATCACCTGGTCCACCTCAGAAATGTTCTGGAGGCCCTGCAGAAAGCAGGCCTCACTATCAAGGCCACTAAGTGCCAGATAGGGCAGAGTCAGGTTGTGTACCTGGGCCACCTTGTAGGTGGAGGCCAGGTTCAACCATTACAGAGCAAGATCCAGACCATAATGGACTGGGTAGCTCCAACCACTCAGACACAGGTGAGAGCCTTCTTGGGCCTGACTGGGTATTACAGGAGGTTTGTTAAGGGATATGGATCTATAGTGACCCCCTTAAATGATCTTACCTCCAAGAAAATGCCAAAAAAGGTTCAGTGGACAGCTAGCTGTCAAAAGGCATTTGATTACCTCAAGCAGGCAATGTGCACTGCCCCCATCTTACAGAGTCCAGATTACAAAAAGAAGTTCATTGTCCAAACAGATGCTTCAGAGCTGGGTGTGGGGCAGTACTGTCTCAACTTAATAATGAAGGTCAAGACCAGCCAGTAGCTTTTATAAGCAGAAGGCTGACCCCTAGAGAGAAACGTTGGTCAGCCATTGAGAGGGAGGCCTTTGCTGTGGTGTGGGCCCTGAAGAAGCTGAGGCCATACTTGTTTGGCACTCACTTTATAGTTCAGACTGACCATAAGCCCCTCCTCTGGCTCAAACAGATGAAAGGTGAAAATCCTAAACTGCTCAGGTGGTCCATTTCCCTACAGGGGATGGACTATACAGTGGAACATAGACCTGGGACCCAACATGCCAATGCAGATGGACTCTCAAGGTATTTCCACTTAGAACATGAAGACTCAACTGGTCAAGGTTAGTTTAATGTCCCTGCATTTGGGGGGGGGGGTTGTGTAGGAGAGTAGGATCTGCACTTGTGTTGCCCCCACTTTTTTTCTGATGTATACACTGGTTTCTGGCTAAAGTCTGGCTGGGTCCCTGCTAATCAGGGCCCCAGTCTCACTGATCTTTCTAAAACAACTTGGTGTGCATATTAGATGCACTAGTGATTGGATACTGTGGTACCTTATCAGCCCCTAGTATATGGTACCTTAGGTACCTAGGGCATTGGTACTTCACAGGCCTACCAGGGGCTGCAGCATGTATTATGCCACCCCTGGGAAGCACTCACAATCTGACACCACAGGCCTACTACTGCAGCCTGTGTGAGGTAGTGTTAGCACTCCTCACTGAGGTATAGCTTCCTATATCTCACCCTACACATACATATAAACCTATCAGTCACCCCTATGGTAGGCCCTATCAATCCCAAGGGCAGGGTGCTTGGTTTACTATGTGAGGGGGTGCTCCTGCCTGAGCAGGGCCCCTCTGCAGCTGGCAGAGTCTATTCTCTGCTGCTGTTTGTGGATGCGGTTAAACCATATACTCTTAAGTGCATTATAACCTCGCGGTAAATGCTAACTTTGGAATGACTGCATCAAAACATGTTGTGTTTGGTGTCAAACAACTTGGAATCCTACCCCCACACCAGTAACTGGTGTGGGAGTAGGATCCCACCCTTCTAGAGGGGACGACATGTACACCCTGTACTAAACGACAGAAATCTTCTAAGGCCCTGGCATCACAAAATGGATGCCACCAGCACAGACACCGGGCTGCCCTCCTGCTGCTGACCGAAACTCGCAGTGGAGGGAGCTCAACAAAGGGTTTCCTGTCACAGGGAGGTGTCACCACCTCCCAGACAGGATTTAGTGTATTGGAGCTGGGTGGGTGCACTCTTAGAGTGCTTCGAAGTCCTGCACTGGGGGAGCAGGAGGCTCCTCTGTGCATATGCCAGCTCAAACCGGTTCAGGGGCTGCCTGCCCCTGTCCTGGCGCGAAACTAGACAAAGGGAAGTGGGTGTAACCACCCACTACCCTGGCCCTCCTAGAGGAGTGGCCATAGAGCTAGTCCCTCCCATCTTATCAGTATAAGATACCACACATTGCCAATGCAATTCAGATTACACCTGGACGACGCTCAAGAAGAAGAATCCTGGCCCTTCAACTTTCTACAACCTTTAGAAGACCGAAGGATCTCCCTTGGAGTCAAGGAGTGACTCCCCTGCTTGGCAGGCACCACAAGGACTGAACAATGGTTGCAAACTTTACCGCTCCCGACGGAGCCCGAAGTCCCTGCGTCCCCTGAAGCTGATTTCCTGACCTCTCGTCGGCCATTTTGAGTCCCCAGCGAAGCTGTGGCGTCTGGACCCCATGAGTGACGAGGAACAGCAATACCAGGGAACCGTGCACTGATTTTGAGTGCAAGCCCTGAATGATGAACTACAAACTTGTGCTTTGGACCACTTACTGTCCAAGTCCCTAGCAGGTCTGAAACCAAAGAACAGCGGCCTACCTTGTCCCGAGTGACCGTGGGCTGTTGCTGAAGTTTTCCTGCAAGGGCGTCTTCGCGGTTGCTTGCCCGTTGGCTAGCTGCCCTCCAGAAGACTTCCACATCAACTTCAAGGGCTTGCCTGGTTGCTCTGGGCCTGCCCTCACTTACCCTTGCTGGGTAAGTCCCTCGGACCTTGCTGGTCTGACCCATCGACATTCTTCCATCCACACAAGACTTGCAGTTGCTGAGGTTTGTTGACTCCGATTTGAGTGCTGACACCGCCAGCAGCTGCAGACGTCATGGGACCTCCGGAATCCAGCTGCTGGTCTTCATTGACACCTCCTGGACCTCGGGAGCGAAGAGACAAAACGACATCAGCGACATGAAGAGACGCGACAGCTGTGGTCATCTATCCTGAAGGCCACCAGTCACTGATAAGTGACTTTGAACTCTGTCCCCTCAATATCTAGGTCACCTGCAACTCCAATCCATCGTTGGATTTCCACGGACACTTCACCCGACGACACAAGCAGCAAGACTTCAACGATTCCCATTGAAAGCAGCATCGCTACCCAACACCAAAGGACACCTCTGCACCCGGCTTCCCTGGGTGAGGTAACTCTGGCATTACGGTGCCCAAGTGTGCATTGGCTATCGAAGTACTTACCCTGTAAGTTGTTTGCTTGTTGTCCATTCCGAAGTGCCCTAGAACTGTAAAATACAAACCGCGACATTTGCCATTGAAACGCATTGAAACCCGCGTGTGTGTTTAGACACTGCACGCGTCCTCTGTGGGCTGATTACTTACCTGTAAATACTGCAGCAGTGAAGCCCCAGCGATTCCCAAGGCCCTAGGCCTCTTACTTTTGCAAGTCGAGTTTGTTATATCACTATTTTAGTATATGGTCTGGTACGCCCCTAGGGCTACAGCCATATTTGTGCTTAATGTATTGAGAACTGTTGATTTTATTAATGTTTACCTGGCTGTAATCTCATAAAGAGATTAGTAGAGTATATTTAGAAATAAATACATATATATTTGATATATATACCTGTGTGGTGTCTTTTCATTTGGTAATTCAAGAGATTATAAGGTAAAACAAGCTGCTTTACATTCCTCAGAGACTTAGCCTGAAGGCTGCTCTCCACAGCTACCACTAGGATAGCTTTCTTTAAAAGGTTGTCTTTAAACCTATCTACCATAAGAGTCGAATTGGACTGGTGCAAGGTGGCCACTATAACTAGTGACCAGCATATGCCAGGCCAACTTCTCACACACATGCACAACCACAGCCACCAGACCACTCCAGAGACACATAAACAGCTACAGCCACCGGACCTTTCCAGAGACACATCCACAACCACAGCCACCAAACCTCTCTAGAGACACGTGCACAACCACAGCCACCAGCCACCAGACCTATCCATAGATACATGCATAAGCACAACCACAGCCACCAGACCACTCCAGAGACACATACACAGCTACAGCCACCGGACCTTTCCAGAGACACATCCACAACCACAGCCACCAAACCTCTCTAGAGACACGTGCAGAACCACAGCCACCAGACCTATCCAGAGATACATGCATAACCACAACCACAGCCACCAGACCTCTCCAGAGACACATCCACATCCACAGACACCAGACCCCTCTAGAGACACATGCACAAACACAGCCACCAGACCTCTCCAGAGACACATGCACCTCTCCAGATCTCTCCAGAGACACATCCAGAACCACAGACCTCTCCAGAGACACATGCACAACCACAGCCACCAGACATCTCCAGAGACACATACACAACTACAGCCACCAGACCTCTCCAGAGACACAGGCACAATCACAACCACCAGACCTCTCTAGTGTCACATGCACAACCACAGCCACCAGACCACTCCAGAGACACATACACAGCTACAGCCACCGGACCTTTCCAGAGACACATCCACAACCACAGCCACCAGACCTCTCCAGAGTCACATGCACAACCACAGCCACCAGACCTCTCCAGAGACACATGCACATCCACAGCCACCAGACCTCTGTAGAGACACATGCATAACCAAAGCCACCAGCCCTCACCAGAGACACGTGCACAACCACAGCCACCAGACTGCTACAGAGACACATGCACAACCACAGCCACCAGACCTCTTCAGAGACACATGCACAACCACAGCCACCAGCCCTCTCCAGAAACACATCCACAACCAAAGCCAGCAAACCTCTCTAGAGACACATGCATAACCACAGCCACCAGCCCTCTCCAGAAACACAGGCACAACCACAGCCACCAGACCAATCCAGAGACACAGGCACAACCACAGCCACCACACCAATCCAGAGACACAGGCACAACCACAGACACCAGACCTCACCAGTGACACATGCATAACCAAAGCCACCAGCCCTCTCCAGAGACACATGCACAATCACAGCCACCAGACCTCTCCAGAGACACTTGCATAACCACAGCCACCAGATCTCTCCACAGACACATGCACAACCACAGGCACCAGACCTCTCCACAGACACATGCACAACCACAGCCACCAGACCTCCACATGAACACATGCACAACCACAGCCACCAGACCTCTCTAGAGACACATGCACAACCACAGCCACCAGACCTCTCCAGAGACACATGCACCTCTCCAGACCTCTCCAGAGACACATCCAGAACCACAGACCTCTCCAGAGACACAGGCACAACCACAGCCACCAGCCCTCTCCAGAAACACATCCACAACCAAAGCCAGCAAACCTCTCTAGAGACACATGCATAACCACAGCCACCAGCCCTCTCCAGAGACACAGCCACAGCCACAGCCACCGCACCAATCCAGAGACACAGGCACAACCAAGGACACCAGACCTCACCAGTGACACATGCATAACCAAAGCCACCAGCCCTCTCCAGAGACACATGCACAATCACAGCCACCAGACCTCTCCAGAGACACTTGCATAACCACAGCCACCAGACCTCTCCACAGACACATGCACAACCACAGCCACCAGACCTCTCCACAGACACATGCACAACCACAGCCACCAGACCTCCACATGAACACATGCACAATCACAGCCACCAGACCTCTCAAGAGACACATGAACATCCACAACCACCAGACCTCTCTAGAGACACATCCAGAACCACAGACCTCTCTAGAGACACATGCACAACCACAGCCACCAGACCTCTACAGTGACACATGCACAACCACAGCCACCAGACCTCTACATAGATACATGCACAACCACAGCCACCAGACCTCTCCAGAGACACACCCACAGACACCAGACCCCTCTAGAGACACATGCACAACCAGAGCCACCAGACCTCTCTAGTGTCACATGCACAACCACAGCCACCAGACCACTCCAGAGACACATACACAGCTACAGCCACCGGACCTTTCCAGAGACACATCCACAACCACAGCCACCAGACCTCTCCAGAGTCACATGCACAACCACAGCCACCAGACCTCTCCAGAGACACATGCACATCCACAGCCACCAGACCTCTGTAGAGACACATGCATAACCAAAGCCACCAGCCCTCACCAGAGACACGTGCACAACCACAGCCACCAGACTGCTACAGAGACACATGCACAACCACAGCCACCAGACCTCTTCAGAGACACATGCACAACCACAGCCACCAGCCCTCTCCAGAAACACATCCACAACCAAAGCCAGCAAACCTCTCTAGAGACACATGCATAACCACAGCCACCAGCCCTCTCCAGAAACACAGGCACAACCACAGCCACCAGACCAATCCAGAGACACAGGCACAACCACAGCCACCACACCAATCCAGAGACACAGGCACAACCACAGACACCAGACCTCACCAGTGACACATGCATAACCAAAGCCACCAGCCCTCTCCAGAGACACATGCACAATCACAGCCACCAGACCTCTCCAGAGACACTTGCATAACCACAGCCACCAGACCTCTCCACAGACACATGCACAACCACAGGCACTAGACCTCTCCACAGACACATGCACAACCACAGCCACCAGACCTCCACATGAACACATGCACAACCACAGCCACCAGACCTCTCTAGAGACACATGCACAACCACAGCCACCAGACCTCTCCAGAGACACATGCACCTCTCCAGACCTCTCCAGAGACACATCCAGAACCACAGACCTCTCCAGAGACACAGGCACAACCACAGCCACCAGCCCTCTCCAGAAACACATCCACAACCAAAGCCAGCAAACCTCTCTAGAGACACATGCATAACCACAGCCACCAGCCCTCTCCAGAGACACAGCCACAGCCACAGCCACCGCACCAATCCAGAGACACAGGCACAACCACGGACACCAGACCTCACCAGTGACACATGCATAACCAAAGCCACCAGCCCTCTCCAGAGACACATGCACAATCACAGCCACCAGACCTCTCCAGAGACACTTGCATAACCACAGCCACCAGACCTCTCCACAGACACATGCACAACCACAGCCACCAGACCTCTCCACAGACACATGCACAACCACAGCCACCAGACCTCCACATGAACACATGCACAATCACAGCCACCAGACCTCTCAAGAGACACATGAACATCCACAACCACCAGACCTCTCTAGAGACACATCCAGAACCACAGACCTCTCTAGAGACACATGCACAACCACAGCCACCAGACCTCTACAGTGACACATGCACAACCACAGCCACCAGACCTCTACATAGATACATGCACAACCACAGCCACCAGACCTCTCCAGAGACACACCCACAGACACCAGACCCCTCTAGAGACACATGCACAACCAGAGCCACCAGACCTCTCCAGAGACACATGCACCTCTCCAGATCTCTCCAGAGACACATCCAGAACCACAGACCTCTCCAGAGACACATGCACAACCACAGCCACCAGACATCTCCAGAGACACATACACAACTACAGCCACCAGACCTCTCCAGAGACACAGGCACAATCACAACCACCAGACCTCTCTAGTGTCACATGCACAACCACAGCCACCAGACCACTCCAGAGACACATACACAGCTACAGCCACCGGACCTTTCCAGAGACACATCCACAACCACAGCCACCAGACCTCTCCAGAGTCACATGCACAACCACAGCCACCAGACCTCTCCAGAGACACATGCACATCCACAGCCACCAGACCTCTGTAGAGACACATGCATAACCAAAGCCACCAGCCCTCACCAGAGACACGTGCACAACCACAGCCACCAGACCGCTACAGAGACACATGCACAACCACAGCCACCAGACCTCTTCAGAGACACATGCACAACCACAGCCACCAGCCCTCTCCCGAAACACATCCACAACCAAAGCCAGCAAACCTCTCTAGAGACACATGCATAACCACAGCCACCAGCCCTCTCCAGAAACACAGGCACAACCACAGCCACCAGACCAATCCAGAGACACAGGCACAACCACAGCCACCACACCAATCCAGAGACACAGGCACAACCACAGACACCTGACCTCACCAGTGACACATGCATAACCAAAGCCACCAGCCCTCTCCAGAGACACATGCACAATCACAGCCACCAGACCTCTCCAGAGACACTTGCATAACCACAGCCACCAGACCTCTCCACAGACACATGCACAACCACAGCCACCAGACCTCTCCACAGACACATGCACAACCACAGCCACCAGACCTCCACATGAACACATGCACAACCACAGCCACCAGACCTCTCTAGAGACAAATCCAGAACCACAGACCTCTCTAGAGACACATGCACAACCACAGCCACCAGACCTCTACAGTGACACATGCACAACCACAGCCACCAGACCTCTACATAGAAACATGCACAACCACAGCCACCAGACCTCTCCAGAGACACACCCACAGACACCAGACCCCTCTAGAGACACATGCACAACCACAGCCACCAGACCTCTCCAGAGACACATGCACCTCTCCAGACCTCTCCAGAGACACATCCAGAACCACAGACCTCTCCAGAGACACAGGCACAACCACAGCCACCAGACCTCTCCAGAGACACATACACAACTACAGCCACCAAACCTCTCCAGAGACACATACACAACCACAGCCATCAGACCTCTCTAGAGACACATGCACAACCACAGCCACCAGCCACCAGACCTATCCATAGACACATGCATAACCACAACCACAGCCACCAGACCTATCCAGAGACACATGCACAACCACAGCCACCAGACCTCTCCAGAGACACATACACAACTACAGCCACCAAACCTCTCCAGAGACACATACACAACCACAGCCATCAGACCTCTCTAGAGACACATGCACAACCACAGCCACCAGCCACCAGACCTATCCATAGACACATGCATAACCACAACCACAGCCACCAGACCTCTCCAGAGACACATGCACCTCTCCAGACCTCTCCAGAGACACATCCAGAACCACAGACCTCTCCAGAGACACAGGCACAACCACAGCCACCAGCCCTCTCCAGAAACACATCCACAACCAAAGCCAGCAAACCTCTCTAGAGACACATGCATAA
The DNA here is from genome assembly GCF_964204655.1 of Triturus cristatus. Taxonomy (NCBI): domain Eukaryota; kingdom Metazoa; phylum Chordata; class Amphibia; order Caudata; family Salamandridae; genus Triturus; species Triturus cristatus. Next base: position 1,191,462,731 of record NC_140580.1, read on the forward strand.
CCACAGCCACCAGCCCTCTCCAGAGACACAGCCACAGCCACAGCCACCGCACCAATCCAGAGACACAGGCACAACCACGGACACCAGACCTCACCAGTGACACATGCATAACCAAAGCCACCAGCCCTCTCCAGAGACACATGCACAATCACAGCCACCAGACCTCTCCAGAGACACTTGCATAACCACAGCCACCAGACCTCTCCACAGACACATGCACAACCACAGCCACCAGACCTCTCCACAGACACATGCACAACCACAGCCACCAGACCTCCACATGAACACATGCACAATCACAGCCACCAGACCTCTCAAGAGACACATGAACATCCACACTCACCAGACCTCTCTAGACACACATCCAGAACCACAGACCTCTCTAGAGACACATGCACAACCACAGCCACCAGACCTCTACAGTGACACATGCACAACCACAGCCACCAGACCTCTACATAGATACATGCACAACCACAGCCACCAGACCTCTCCAGAGACACACCCACAGACACCAGACCCCTCTAGAGACACATGCACAACCAGAGCCACCAGACCTCTCCAGAGACACATGCACCTCTCCAGACCTCTCCAGAGACACATCCAGAACCACAGACCTCTCCAGAGACACATGCACAACCACAGCCACCAGACATCTCCAGAGACACATACACAACTACAGCCACCAGACCTCTCCAGAGACACAGGCACAATCACAACCACCAGACCTCTCTAGTGTCACATGCACAACCACAGCCACCAGACCACTCCAGAGACACATACACAGCTACAGCCACCGGACCTTTCCAGAGACACATCCACAACCACAGCCACCAGACCTCTCCAGAGTCACATGCACAACCACAGCCACCAGACCTCTCCAGAGACACATGCACATCCACAGCCACCAGACCTCTGTAGAGACACATGCATAACCAAAGCCACCAGCCCTCACCAGAGACACGTGCACAACCACAGCCACCAGACCGCTACAGAGACACATGCACAACCACAGCCACCAGACCTCTTCAGAGACACATGCACAACCACAGCCACCAGCCCTCTCCCGAAACACATCCACAACCAAAGCCAGCAAACCTCTCTAGAGACACATGCATAACCACAGCCACCAGCCCTCTCCAGAAACACAGGCACAACCACAGCCACCAGACCAATCCAGAGACACAGGCACAACCACAGCCACCACACCAATCCAGAGACACAGGCACAACCACAGACACCAGACCTCACCAGTGACACATGCATAACCAAAGCCACCAGCCCTCTCCAGAGACACATGCACAATCACAGCCACCAGACCTCTCCAGAGACACATGCACAACCACAGCCACCAGCCCTCTCCCGAAACACATCCACAACCAAAGCCAGCAAACCTCTCTAGAGACACATGCATAACCACAGCCACCAGCCCTCTCCAGAAACACAGGCACAACCACAGCCACCAGACCAATCCAGAGACACAGGCACAACCACAGCCACCACACCAATCCAGAGACACAGGCACAACCACAGACACCAGACCTCACCAGTGACACATGCATAACCAAAGCCACCAGCCCTCTCCAGAGACACATGCACAATCACAGCCACCAGACCTCTCCAGAGACACTTGCATAACCACAGCCACCAGACCTCTCCACAGACACATGCACAACCACAGCCACCAGACCTCTCCACAGACACATGCACAACCACAGCCACCAGACCTCCACATGAACACATGCACAACCACAGCCACCAGACCTCTCTAGAGACAAATCCAGAACCACAGACCTCTCTAGAGACACATGCACAACCACAGCCACCAGACCTCTACAGTGACACATGCACAACCACAGCCACCAGACCTCTACATAGAAACATGCACAACCACAGCCACCAGACCTCTCCAGAGACACACCCACAGACACCAGACCCCTCTAGAGACACATGCACAACCACAGCCACCAGACCTCTCCAGAGACACATGCACCTCTCCAGACCTCTCCAGAGACACATCCAGAACCACAGACCTCTCCAGAGACACAGGCACAACCACAGCAACCAGACCTCTCCAGAGACACATACACAACTACAGCCACCAAACCTCTCCAGAGACACATACACAACCACAGCCATCAGACCTCTCTAGAGACACATGCACAACCACAGCCACCAGCCACCAGACCTATCCATAGACACATGCATAACCACAACCACAGCCACCAGACCTATCCAGAGACACATGCACAACCACAGCCACCAGACCTCTCCAGAGACACATACACAACTACAGCCACCAAACCTCTCCAGAGACACATACACAACCACAGCCATCAGACCTCTCTAGAGACACATGCACAACCACAGCCACCAGCCACCAGACCTATCCATAGACACATGCATAACCACAACCACAGCCACCAGACCTCTCCAGAGACACATGCACCTCTCCAGACCTCTCCAGAGACACATCCAGAACCACAGACCTCTCCAGAGACACAGGCACAACCACAGCCACCAGCCCTCTCCAGAAACACATCCACAACCAAAGCCAGCAAACCTCTCTAGAGACACATGCATAACCACAGCCACCAGCCCTCTCCAGAGACACAGCCACAGCCACCGCACCAATCCAGAGACACAGGCACAACCACGGACACCAGATCTCACCAGTGACACATGCATAACCAAAGCCACCAGCCCTCTCCAGAGACACATGCACAATCACAGCCACCAGACCTCTCCAGAGACACTTGCATAACCACAGCCACCAGACCTCTCCACAGACACATGCACAACCACAGCCACCAGACCTCTCCACAGACACATGCACAACCACAGCCACCAGACCTCCACATGAACACATGCACAATCACAGCCACCAGACCTCTCAAGAGACACATGAACATCCACACTCACCAGACCTCTCTAGACACACATCCAGAACCACAGACCTCTCTAGAGACACATGCACAACCACAGCCACCAGACCTCTACAGTGACACATGCACAACCACAGCCACCAGACCTCTACATAGATACATGCACAACCACAGCCACCAGACCTCTCCAGAGACACACCCACAGACACCAGACCCCTCTAGAGACACATGCACAACCAGAGCCACCAGACCTCTCCAGAGACACATGCACCTCTCCAGACCTCTCCAGAGACACATCCAGAACCACAGACCTCTCCAGAGACACATGCACAACCACAGCCACCAGACATCTCCAGAGACACATACACAACTACAGCCACCAGACCTCTCCAGAGACACAGGCACAATCACAACCACCAGACCTCTCTAGTGTCACATGCACAACCACAGCCACCAGACCACTCCAGAGACACATACACAGCTACAGCCACCGGACCTTTCCAGAGACACATCCACAACCACAGCCACCAGACCTCTCCAGAGTCACATGCACAACCACAGCCACCAGACCTCTCCAGAGACACATGCACATCCACAGCCACCAGACCTCTGTAGAGACACATGCATAACCAAAGCCACCAGCCCTCACCAGAGACACGTGCACAACCACAGCCACCAGACCGCTACAGAGACACATGCACAACCACAGCCACCAGACCTCTTCAGAGACACATGCACAACCACAGCCACCAGCCCTCTCCCGAAACACATCCACAACCAAAGCCAGCAAACCTCTCTAGAGACACATGCATAACCACAGCCACCAGCCCTCTCCAGAAACACAGGCACAACCACAGCCACCAGACCAATCCAGAGACACAGGCACAACCACAGCCACCACACCAATCCAGAGACACAGGCACAACCACAGACACCAGACCTCACCAGTGACACATGCATAACCAAAGCCACCAGCCCTCTCCAGAGACACATGCACAATCACAGCCACCAGACCTCTCCAGAGACACTTGCATAACCACAGCCACCAGACCTCTCCACAGACACATGCACAACCACAGCCACCAGACCTCCACATGAACACATGCACAACCACAGCCACCAGACCTCTCTAGAGACACATGCACAACCACAGCCACCAGACCTCTCCTGAGACACATGCACCTCTCCAGACCTCTCCAGAGACACATCCAGAACTACAGACCTCTCCAGAGACACAGGCACAACCACAGCCACCAGACCTCTCCAGAGACACATACACAACCACAGCCACCAGCCCTCTCCAGAAACACATCCACAACCAAAGCCAGCAAACCTCTCTAGAGACACATGCATAACCACAGCCACCAGCCCTCTCCAGAGACACAGGCACAGCCACAGCCACCAGTCCAATCCAGAGACACAGGCACAGCCACAGCCACCGCACCAATCCAGAGACACAGGCACAACCACGGACACCAGACCTCACCAGTGACACATGCATAACCAAAGCCACCAGCCCTCTCCAGAGACACATGCACAATCACAGCCACCAGACCTCTCCAGAGACACTTGCATAACCACAGCCACCAGACCTCTCCACAGACACATGCACAACCACAGCCACCAGACCTCTCCACAGACACATGCACAACCACAGCCACCAGACCTCCACATGAACACATGCACAACCACAGCCACCAGACCTCTCTAGAGACAAATCCAGAACCACAGACCTCTCTAGAGACACATGCACAACCACAGCCACCAGACCTCTACAGGGACACATGCACAACCACAGCCACCAGACCTCTACATAGAAACATGCACAACCACAGCCACCAGACCTCTCCAGAGACACACCCACAGACACCAGACCCCTCTAGAGACACATGCACAACCACAGCCACCAGACCTCTCCAGAGACACATGCACCTCTCCAGACCTCTCCAGAGACACATCCAGAACCACAGACCTCTCCAGAGACACAGGCACAACCACAGCAACCAGACCTCTTCAGAGACACATACACAACTACAGCCACCAAACCTCTCCAGAGACACATACACAACCACAGCCATCAGACCTCTCTAGAGACACATGCACAACCACAGCCACCAGCCACCAGACCTATCCATAGACACATGCATAACCACAACCACAGCCACCAGACCTATCCAGAGACACATGCACAACCACAGCCACCAGACCTCTCTAGAGACACATGCATAACCACAGCCACCAGACCTCTGCGGAGACACATGCATAACTATAGCCACCAGCCACCAGCCCTCTCCAGAGACACATGAACAACCACAGCCACCAGGCCAATCCAGAAACACATGCACAACCACAGCCACCAGACCTCTACATAGAAACATGCACAACCACAGCCACCAGACCTCTCCAGAGACACACCCACAGACACCAGACCCCTCTAGAGACACATGCACAACCACAGCCACCAGACCTCTCCAGAGACACATGCACCTCTCCAGACCTCTCCAGAGACACATCCAGAACCACAGACCTCTCCAGAGACACAGGCACAACCACAGCCACCAGACCTCTCCAGAGACACATACACAACTACAGCCACCAAACCTCTCCAGAGACACATACACAACCACAGCCATCAGACCTCTCTAAAGACACATGCACAACCACAGCCACCAGCCACCAGACCTATCCATAGACACATGCATAACCACAACCACAGCCACCAGACCTATCCAGAGACACATGCACAACCACAGCCACCAGACCTCTCCAGAGACACATACACAACTACAGCCACCAAACCTCTCCAGAGACACATACACAACCACAGCCATCAGACCTCTCTAGAGACACATGCACAACCACAGCCACCAGCCACCAGACCTATCCATAGGCACATGCATAACCACAACCACAGCCACCAGACCTCTCCAGAGACACATGCACCTCTCCAGAGACACATCCAGAACCACAGACCTCTCCAGAGACACAGGCACAACCACAGCCACCAGCCCTGTCCAGAAACACATCCACAACCAAAGCCAGCAAACCTCTCTAGAGACACATGCATAACCACAGCCACCAGCCCTCTCCAGAGACACAGCCACAGCCACAGCCACCGCACCAATCCAGAGACACAGGCACAACCACGGACACCAGACCTCACCAGTGACACATGCATAACCAAAGCCACCAGCCCTCTCCAGAGACACATGCACAATCACAGCCACCAGACCTCTCCAGAGACACTTGCATAACCACAGCCACCAGACCTCTCCACAGACACATGCACAACCACAGCCACCAGACCTCTCCACAGACACATGCACAACCACAGCCACCAGACCTCCACATGAACACATGCACAATCACAGCCACCAGACCTCTCAAGAGACACATGAACATCCACACTCACCAGACCTCTCTAGACACACATCCAGAACCACAGACCTCTCTAGAGACACATGCACAACCACAGCCACCAGACCTCTACAGTGACACATGCACAACCACAGCCACCAGACCTCTACATAGATACATGCACAACCACAGCCACCAGACCTCTCCAGAGACACACCCACAGACACCAGACCCCTCTAGAGACACATGCACAACCAGAGCCACCAGACCTCTCCAGAGACACATGCACCTCTCCAGACCTCTCCAGAGACACATCCAGAACCACAGACCTCTCCAGAGACACATGCACAACCACAGCCACCAGACATCTCCAGAGACACATACACAACTACAGCCACCAGACCTCTCCAGAGACACAGGCACAATCACAACCACCAGACCTCTCTAGTGTCACATGCACAACCACAGCCACCAGACCACTCCAGAGACACATACACAGCTACAGCCACCGGACCTTTCCAGAGACACATCCACAACCACAGCCACCAGACCTCTCCAGAGTCACATGCACAACCACAGCCACCAGACCTCTCCAGAGACACATGCACATCCACAGCCACCAGACCTCTGTAGAGACACATGCATAACCAAAGCCACCAGCCCTCACCAGAGACACGTGCACAACCACAGCCACCAGACCGCTACAGAGACACATGCACAACCACAGCCACCAGACCTCTTCAGAGACACATGCACAACCACAGCCACCAGCCCTCTCCCGAAACACATCCACAACCAAAGCCAGCAAACCTCTCTAGAGACACATGCATAACCACAGCCACCAGCCCTCTCCAGAAACACAGGCACAACCACAGCCACCAGACCAATCCAGAGACACAGGCACAACCACAGCCACCACACCAATCCAGAGACACAGGCACAACCACAGACACCAGACCTCACCAATGACACATGCATAACCAAAGCCACCAGCCCTCTCCAGAGACACATGCACAATCACAGCCACCAGACCTCTCCAGAGACACTTGCATAACCACAGCCACCAGACCTCTCCACAGACACATGCACAACCACAGCCACCAGACCTCCACATGAACACATGCACAACCACAGCCACCAGACCTCTCTAGAGACACATGCACAACCACAGCCACCAGACCTCTCCTGAGACACATGCACCTCTCCAGACCTCTCCAGAGACACATCCAGAACTACAGACCTCTCCAGAGACACAGGCACAACCACAGCCACCAGACCTCTCCAGAGACACATACACAACCACAGCCACCAGCCCTCTCCAGAAACACATCCACAACCAAAGCCAGCAAACCTCTCTAGAGACACATGCATAACCACAGCCACCAGCCCTCTCCAGAGACACAGGCACAGCCACAGCCACCAGTCCAATCCAGAGACACAGGCACAGCCACAGCCACCGCACCAATCCAGAGACACAGGCACAACCACGGACACCAGACCTCACCAGTGACACATGCATAACCAAAGCCACCAGCCCTCTCCAGAGACACATGCACAATCACAGCCACCAGACCTCTCCAGAGACACTTGCATAACCACAGCCACCAGACCTCTCCACAGACACATGCACAACCACAGCCACCAGACCTCTCCACAGACACATGCACAACCACAGCCACCAGACCTCCACATGAACACATGCACAACCACAGCCACCAGACCTCTCTAGAGACAAATCCAGAACCACAGACCTCTCTAGAGACACATGCACAACCACAGCCACCAGACCTCTACAGTGACACATGCACAACCACAGCCACCAGACCTCTACATAGAAACATGCACAACCACAGCCACCAGACCTCTCCAGAGACACACCCACAGACACCAGACCCCTCTAGAGACACATGCACAACCACAGCCACCAGACCTCTCCAGAGACACATGCACCTCTCCAGACCTCTCCAGAGACACATCCAGAACCACAGACCTCTCCAGAGACACAGGCACAACCACAGCAACCAGACCTCTCCAGAGACACATACACAACTACAGCCACCAAACCTCTCCAGAGACACATACACAACCACAGCCATCAGACCTCTCTAGAGACACATGCACAACCACAGCCACCAGCCACCAGACCTATCCATAGACACATGCATAACCACAACCACAGCCACCAGACCTATCCAGAGACACATGCACAACCACAGCCACCAGACCTCTCTAGAGACACATGCATAACCACAGCCACCCGACCTCTGCGGAGACACATGCATAACTACAGCCACCAGCTCTCTCCAGATACACATGAACAACCACAGCCACCAGGCCAATCCAGAAACACATGCATAACCACAGCCACCAGACCTCTCCAGAGACACATCCACAACCACAGCCACCAGACCAATCCAGAGACACAGGCACAACCACAGCCACCGCACCAATCCAGAGACACAGGCACAACCACAGACACCAGACCTCTCCAGAGACACATGCACAACCACAGCCACCAGCCACCAGACCTATCCATAGACACAAGCACAACCAGAGCCACCAGAACTCTACAGAGACACATTCACAACCACAGGCATCAGACCAATCCAGAGACACAGGCACAACCACAGCCACCAGACCTCTGCTGAGACAAACGGACAACCATAGGCACCAGACCTCTCCAGAGACACATGCACAGCCACAGCCACCAGACCTAGCCATAGACACAAGCACAACCACAGCCACCAGACATTTGCAGAGACACATGCATAACTACATCCACCAGACCTTTCCACAGACACATGCAAAACCATAGCCACCAGACCTCTCCACAGACACATGCACCTCTCCAGACCTCTCCAGGGACACATCCAGAACCACAGATCTCTCCAGAGACAGAGGCACAACCACAGCCACCAGACCTCTCCAGAGACACATACACAACAACAGCCACCAGACCTCTCTAGAGACACATGCACAACCACAGCCACCAGCCACCAGACCTATCCATAGACACATGCATAACCACAACAACAGCCACCAGACCTATCCAGAGACACATGCATAACCACAGCCACCAGACCTCTGCGGAGACACATGCATAACTACAGCCACCAGCCACCAGCCCTCTCCAGAGACACATGAACAACCACAGCCACCAGGCCAATCCAGAGACACATGCACAACCACAGCCACCAGACCTCTCCAGAGACACATGCACAACCACAGCCACCAGACCTATCCATAGACACAAGCACAACCAGAGCCACCAAAACTCTACAGAGACACATTCACAACCACAGGCACCAGACCAATCCAGAGACACAGGCACAACCACAGCCACCAGACCTCTGCTGAGACACATGGACAACCATAGGCACCAGACCTCTCCAGAGACACATGCACAGCCACAGCCACCAGCCACCAGACCTAGCCATAGACACAAGCACAACCACAGCCACCAGACATTTTTAGAGACACAGGAATAACTACATCCACCAGACCTTTCCACAGACACATGCAAAACCACAGCCACCAGACCTCTCCAGAGACACTTGCACAACCACAGCCACCAGACCTCTCCAGAGACACATGCACATCCACAGCCACCAGACCTCTGTAGAGACACATGCATAACCAAAGCCACCAGCCCTCACCAGAGACACGTGCACAACCACAGCCACCAGACTGCTACAGAGACACATGCACAACCACAGCCACCAGACCTCTTCAGAGACACATGCACAACCACAGCCACCAGCCCTCTCCAGAAACACATCCACAACCAAAGCCAGCAAACCTCTCTAGAGACACATGCATAACCACAGCCACCAGCCCTCTCCAGAAACACAGGCACAACCACAGCCACCAGACCAATCCAGAGACACAGGCACAACCACAGCCACCACACCAATCCAGAGACACAGGCACAACCACAGACACCAGACCTCACCAGTGACACATGCATAACCAAAGCCACCAGCCCTCTCCAGAGACACATGCACAATCACAGCCACCAGACCTCTCCAGAGACACTTGCATAACCACAGCCACCAGACCTCTCCACAGACACATGCACAACCACAGCCACCAGACCTCTCCACAGACACATGCACAACCACAGCCACCAGACCTCCACATGAACACATGCACAATCACAGCCACCAGACCTCTCTAGAGACACATGCACAACCACAGCCACCAGACCTCTCCAGTGACACATGCACCTCTCCAGACCTCTCCAGAGACACATCCAGAACCACAGACCTCTCCAGAGACACAGGCACAACCAAAGCCAGCAAACCTCTCTAGAGACACATGCATAACCACAGCCACCAGCCCTCTCCAGAGACACAGCCACGGCCACAGCCACCGCACCAATCCAGAGACACAGGCACAACCAAGGACACCAGACCTCACCAGTGACACATGCATAACCAAAGCCACCAGCCCTCTCCAGAGACACATGCACAATCACAGCCACCAGACCTCTCCAGAGACACTTGCATAACCACAGCCACCAGACCTCTCCACAGACACATGCACAACCACAGCCACCAGACCTCTCCACAGACACATGCACAACCACAGCCACCAGACTTCTCCACATGAACACATGCACAATCACAGCCACCAGACCTCTCTAGAGACAAATCCAGAACCACAGACCTCTCTAGAGACACATGCACAACCACAGCCACCAGACCTCTACAGTGACACATGCACAACCACAGCCACCAGACCTCTACATAGAAACATGCACAACCACAGCCACCAGACCTCTCCAGAGACACACCCACAGACACCAGACCCCTCTAGAGACACATGCACAACCACAGCCACCAGACCTCTCCAGAGACACATGCACCTCTCCAGACCTCTCCAGAGACACATCCAGAACCACAGACCTCTCCAGAGACACAGGCACAACCACAGCCACCAGACCTCTCCAGAGACACATACACAACTACAGCCACCAAACGTCTCCAGAGACACATACACAACCACAGCCATCAGACCTCTCTAGAGACACATGCACAACCACAGCCACCAGCCACCAGACCTATCCATAGACACATGCATAACCACAACCACAGCCACCAGACCTATCCAGAGACACATGCACAACCACAGCCACCAGACCTCTCCAGAGACACATACACAACTACAGCCACCAAACCTCTCCAGAGACACATACACAACCACAGCCATCAGACCTCTCTAGAGACACATGCACAACCACAGCCACCAGCCACCAGACCTATCCATAGACACATGCATAACCACAACCACAGCCACCAGACCTCTCCAGAGACACATGCACCTCTCCAGACCTCTCCAGAGACACATCCAGAACCACAGACCTCTCCAGAGACACAGGCACAACCACAGCCACCAGCCCTCTCCAGAAACACATCCACAACCAAAGCCAGCAAACCTCTCTAGAGACACATGCATAACCACAGCCACCAGCCCTCTCCAGAGACACAGCCACAGCCACAGCCACCGCACCAATCCAGAGACACAGGCACAACCACGGACACCAGACCTCACCAGTGACACATGCATAACCAAAGCCACCAGCCCTCTCCAGAGACACATGCACAATCACAGCCACCAGACCTCTCCAGAGACACTTGCATAACCACAGCCACCAGACCTCTCCACAGACACATGCACAACCACAGCCACCAGACCTCTCCACAGACACATGCACAACCACAGCCACCAGACCTCCACATGAACACATGCACAATCACAGCCACCAGACCTCTCAAGAGACACATGAACATCCACACTCACCAGACCTCTCTAGACACACATCCAGAACCACAGACCTCTCTAGAGACACATGCACAACCACAGCCACCAGACCTCTACAGTGACACATGCACAACCACAGCCACCAGACCTCTACATAGATACATGCACAACCACAGCCACCAGACCTCTCCAGAGACACATCCACAGACACCAGACCCCTCTAGAGACACATGCACAACCACAGCCACCAGACCTCTCCAGAGACACATGCACCTCTCCAGACCTCTCCAGAGACACATCCAGAACCACAGACCTCTCCAGAGAAACATGCACAACCACAGCCACCAGACCTCTCCAGAGACACATACACAACTACAGCCACCAGACCTCTCCAGAGACACATCCACAACCACAGCCATCAGACCTCTCTAGAGACACATGCACAACCACAGCCACCAGCCACCAGACATATCCATAGACACATGCATAACCACAGCCACCAGACCTATCCAGAGACACATGCATAACCACAGCCACCAGACCTCTGCGGAGACACATGCATAACTACAGCCACCAGCCACCAGCCCTCTCCAGAGACACATGAACAACCACAGCCACCAGGCCAATCCAGAGACACATGCACAACCACAGCCACCAGACCTCTCCAGAGACACATGCACAACCACAGCCACTAGCCACAGCCACCGCACCAATCCAGAGACACAGGCACAATTATCGCCGGGTAACGTGGATTTTTATTGCTGAGATAGTGTGCTATTAGCCATGCTTATCTCAAAAGCGATAGAAATCCTCACGCTAACTGCCTAACGTGAGATTATCACGCAATGTGGCGTTAGCTTGCTGATAGGGACTCACAAACTTAGCCATGATATCCACCCTCCATAGGATATCATGGCTAAGTCAGTCCTGAAGCAGGCGTAAGGAAAGTAGCGATAACTGGGGTTATCGCTACTTTTCCTGACGCTATGCTTCATAGCGTGGGGCTTGATGATAGGAGAAATGTCGCTTAGCGACATTTCTCCTGTCATGTTAGGTCAGGAACGCCTACTTTGCATCTCATTAGAGATGCAAAGCTGGGTGTAAAGAATCCCCACGCTAAAGCAAGGTTTCACGCGTTAGCGTGGCCTTGCTAATATAGCGATAAAATTATCGCCGCTTTTCGGCCGAAAACGGCCGCAAAAGCGGTGATAATTTTTTATCGCCTGCTTGTAAATATGCCCCCTAGGCTGGGACATGTGGCGAGTGATAGGACAGGGTAAGTCGGCTAGCTATATACGTGGAGGGGCATGGTATGGCGTATGGATATTTGGAGAATGACATATGCTCCTACAGACATAAAAGTATTAGGTGACCCTGTCTGAGCTCAGCCCCGTCTCTACTGAAATGTAATTCACCTTAAAATAATAGGTGAACACCCTAAATATCGATTCCAAAATATCGACTGCCCAGAATATCGAAGTTAAAATATAGAGTGGACAGAATATCGAATTATCAAAATATAGATAGGTCAGAATATCGAAATTGGGGTACAAAATATCGATTTCCATAATATCGAATTTTAAAATATAGAATTCCATAATATCAAATTTTAAAATATAGAATGCCATAAAATCGAATTTAAAAATATAGATATCTATAATATCGAATTTTTTTTAGTGTTATGTATGGTAGTATATGTGTTAAAATGATATATTGTTTTTGTAATGTATGTTTAATTTATTTAAACTAATGAATGTTATGTAATTTAATTTTTGCGTAATTTAATTCCATAGCGGGTTGTGGGTTTATAGGGGAATAGGGTGGGAAGTAATTTAATTATGGTTAATTAAATATTAATTATATTTATATGTTTTCATAATTAATTGATTGATAATTAATTATTAATTGGTAATTAATTTTTATCAATTGGTAATTAATTTATATTAATTGATTAATTGATAATTATGTTAATTGTATTTTGTATTATTAGGAGTGGGTTGTGGGTTTGTAAGGGAATTGGGTGGGAAGTAATTTAATTGTAATAAAGTAAATAATTATTTTTGTATTTATGTGTATTGATAATTAATTGATAATTAATTATTAATTGGTAATTAATTTGTATTAATGGGTAAATAATTTTTATGAATTGCTAATTAATTTTTATTAATTGCAAAATTATTTTTATTAATTGATTAATTGATAATAATGTTAATTGTCTTTTTTATTATTGGGAGCGGGTTGTGGGTTTATAGGGGAATTGGGTGGGAAGTAAATTAATTGTAATAAAATAATGTTTTTTTTTATGTATGTGTATTTATAATGGATAATTAATTATTAATTGGTAATTAATTTGTATTAATTGGTAATCAATTTTTATTATTTGCTAATTAATATTTTTCAATCGTAATTATTTGTTTTTAATTGGTAATTATTTTTAATTAACTTTTTATTGGTATTGATAATTAATGTAATCTTATTTTAACTTTAAATCATTACTTTCCCTAGTTTTGCACTCTCAGGAGTGGGAATAGTATTTTTTACCCTCCGCTATCCAACTCTTTCCCTACTGTTGCACTCACTGGAGTGGGAATAGTGATTTTTACCCTCCTGCTATCCAACGCTTTCCCTACTGTTACACTCTTTGGAGTGGGAATAGTAGTTTTTACCCCTACACTATCCAGCGTTTTTCCTACTGTTGCACTCTCTGGAGTGGGAATAGTAATTTTTACCCCTACGCTATCCAACGCTTTCCCTACTGTTGCACTCACTGGAGTGGGAATAGTAATTTTTACCCCTACGCTATCCAACGTTTTCCCTACTGTTGCACTCACTGGAGTGGGAATAGTAATTTTTACCCCTACGCTATCCAACGTTTCCCTACTATTGCACTCACTGGAGTGGGAATAGTAGTTTTTACCCCTACGCTATCCAACACTTTCCCTACTGTTGCACTCACTGGAGTGGGAATAGTAATTTGTACCCCTACGCTATCCAATGCTTTCCCTACTGTTGGAGTCACTGGAGTGGGAATAGTAATTTTTACCCCTACGCTATCCAACGCTTTCCCTACTGTTGCACTCTCTGGAGTGGGAATAGTAATTATTACCCTCCCGCTATCCAACGCTTTCGCTACTGTTGCACTCTCTGGAGTGGGAATAGTAATTTTTACCCCTATGCTATCCAACGTTTTCCCTACTGTTGCAATCACTGGTGTGGGAATAATAATATATACGCTCTCACTATCCAACAAAAGCTCTACTTTTTTTACATTACTTTTATTATGTTTACATTTTAAGCTTTTTTATATTATATTATGTATGTTTTATTTAATTGTTTTTAATATTTAATTACTTTTATATTATTTTTAATACATTTAAAAAAATCGATATTTTAGCTAACTATATTTTAACATTCTATATTTTGGAATCGATATTTTAGTACTTACCTGTTTGTAGATAGGGAGTCGAGATTCTGTGCTTCTATATTTTGGCGTCGATATTTTGGGCATTCTATATTATGTCCCTCGATATTTAGTCACTGAACCATAAAGTGTATGTGACCTCCGTTTCCAAATTAGCGTTTTTCTAATCTGCGATTTCCTATTAGCGATTGCAAATCCGTAGGAATTGCTACAATGAATTTTGCAAGTCACATGCATTCCGTTTTGCGATTTCTATGGAGTCTCTATTTGGGAATCACAAAATCGGGATTTCGTGCATATGGGCCTTGGTGACGGTGCAAAAATTATTGAATCAGCAAAAAGTTGTAATTTGCATGAGGATGGAAAAGTTACAAAGTTAGGGGCATATTTACAACGTGGCGATAAAAAATGATCGCCGCTTTTGCGGCCGTTTTCGGATGAAAAGCGGCGATAATTTTTTTCGCCTAGTTAGCAAGGCCACGCTATCGCGTGAAACCTTGCTTTAGCGTCGGGTTCCTAACACCCAGCTTTGCATCTCTAATGAGATGCAAAGTGGGCGTTCCTTCCCTAACATGACTGGAGAAATGTCGCTAAGTAACATTTCTACTATCATCAAGCCCCACGCTATGAAGCATACCGGCAGGAAAAGTAGCGATAACCCTGTTATCGCTACTTTCCTTACGCCTGCTTCAGGACTGACTTAGCCATGATATCCTATGGAAGGTGGATATCATGGCTAAGTTTGTGAGTCCTTATCAACTAGCTAACGTGAGATTATCGTTGGGTTTCCAACGATAATCTCACGTTAGCCAGTTAGAGCTAGGATTTTTATCGCCGATGAGATAAGCGTTGCTAATAGCACGCTATCTCAGCGATCAAAATCCACGTTACCCGGTGATAATTATCCTCACGCTAAGAGCGCTGAGCGATAATTATCGCCGGGTGTTGCTGATATGCCCCATAGTAAGTTACAATGGTTGGCAGTGTCATGGGGCCACACGTATTAATATTCGGAATAGCGACGACCTAATTACGATTTTCTGCGAAATGCAATTAGGTACCCTCTGTTTCTAAGGTATGAAACTCCCTGAGTTTCATTTAGCGATTCCTTGGGGGTCACAAATCGACCTACATCATGAATGCGACCCATTAGGAATCGTTGAAGTCACGGGGATGGTGGACGGCTGGGTCAGTACACCATCATGTCTGTGATCAAAACCATGGACACCATCCGCTCCGGCTCACCGTCAGACCCCTGCCCTCACCACATCTTCAAAAAAGCAAGTTCTATCTCTCGCACCCCAACTCTGAAAGATCTTCAACAGCTCCTTCGAGACCGCCACCTTCCCAGAAAGCAGAAAACACGTAGGGGCAGATTTACGAGCCCCTTGTGCCACTTTTGCGCCACCGTTGCGTCACTTCTGTGATACAGCGGCGGCGTAACCCATGTGCCACGTTGCGCCCTATTTACAACGGACGCATCTAGGGAGATGCGTCACGTTGTAAAGCCCTGCGCCACATGAAACCTGCATCAGGTTTCACGTGGGTGTTCCGATGCAGGGGGGGGGGGGGGCGTTCCGGCGCAGTAAAGCCTCGGAAAAGTGCCTGAGTGAAATCTACAAGATTCCACTCAGTCACTTTTCCGATGCCACTGTTCACAACCTAGCATCTGCTTGAAGCAGGCATAAGGCGTGACACACCATGTTGTGTATGGGCAGGCCACGAGCATTGCTGGAGTTGCGTCACACTTGCGAAATGACTCCAGCAATACGCCACCCTTCTGACGGGAGATGCATCTCACATCTGTTTATCCTTGCGCCATGATGCGCCGCATTGTAAATGCGGCGCATCTGTGGTGGCACAAGGGTAAACTTGCATGACGCGTCTTATCTGGCGCATCTCTGCTGATTTGCAGGGATGCGCCAGTCGTCATAAATCTGCCCTACTCAAGAAACCCAAGGCAAACCCAAAGGACCTCAAGAACTTCCGGCCCATCTCCCTGCTCCCGTTCCCGGCGAAAGTCATCGAGAAGATCGTCAACAGACAACTGACCCACTTTCTTGAAGAGAACAACACCTTGGACTCATCCCAGTCCAGATTCCGCAGCAACCACAACACCAAAACTGCCCTCCTCGCCCTCCTCGCCGCCACTGAAGACATCAGGACCCTGCTGGACAAAGGCGAAACCGCGGCCCTCATCCTCCTAGACCTCTCGGCCGCCTTCGACACAGTCTGCCACCAAACCCTACGCACACGCCTCCACGACGCAGGGATCCACGACAAAGCCCTGGACTGGATCACCTCCTTCCTCGCCGACAGAACCCAGAGAGTCCGCCTCCCTCCCTTCCGATCCGAAGCCACCAAGATCTCCTGCGGCGTACCCCAAGGATCATCCCTCAGCCCAACCCTTTTCAACGTCTACATGACACTGCTCGCCAACATCGTACGATCGCACAACCTCAACATCTTCTCATACGCCGACAACACCCAGCTGATCCTCTCCCTCACCAAAGACCCCCCACCGCCAAAACCAACTTCCACGAAGGAATGAAGGCCGTTGCCAATTGGATGAAGAACAGTCGCCTAAAACTGAACTCGGCCAAGACAGAGGTCCTCAGCCTCGGCTCCACCCCCTTTGCCTGGGACGACTCCTGTTGGCCGGCCTCACTGGGAGATGCGCCGAGACCCACAAACCAAGCACGCAACCTGGGGTTCATCCTGGGCTCATCACTGTCAATGACACAGCAAGTCAACGCCATCTCCTCCTCCTGCTTCAACACCATCCGTATGCTTTGCAAGATCTACAGATGGATCCCCACCGGAACCAGAAGGACGGTCACCCAGGCCCTCGTCACCAGCAGGCAGGACTACGGGAACGCCATCTATGCAGGAGCCACGGCCAAACTCCAGAAGAGACTTCAACTCATACAGAACACCTCCGCGTGCTTCATCCTCGACATCCCCTGCCACAGCCACATCACTACCCACCTGAGGGACCTGCACTGGCTCCCCGTCAACAAGAGGATCACCTTCAAGCTCCTTACCCACGCCCACAAAGCACTCCACAACGCCGGACCAGCATACCTTAACAAACAACTCACCTTCTACACTCCCAACCGTCAGCTTCGCTCCACTAACCTTGCCCTCGCCACCGTCCCCCGCATCCACCGAACGACCACAGGCAGCAGATCCTTCTCCCACCTCGCCACCAAGACATGGAACACCCTCCCACTCAGCCTACGACAGACCCAAGACCTGCTGACCTTCAGGAGACTTCTCAAGACCTGGCTGTTCGAACAGTAGCAGCTCCCTCAACCCCCCCCCCCCCCATTTTTAGCGCCTTGAGACCCTCGCAGGTGAGTAGTGCGCTCTGCAAATGATTAATTGATTGCTTGAAGATAAAGCAATATTTTTTGGGGAAATGCAGCCCATTTTCTTTAAAGAATAATGGGTTGCATTTATAAAAGAAAAAATAAAAGCTTTCTTTTCATTTTTTAAGAGTAGCATGAGCCATGGCCTGCTCTTAACATACATTTTCACCACCATTCGCCAGTGGGAAAGGGTCCCTTGTGGACCCACTGCCATTTGCAAATGGGTTACCACCAACTTGAAGTTGGTAGTAAAATGCGAATGTTTTACGACCACATTCACAGTCACTAAGCATTCTTACATACTGCTGCGATTCTGTATTTGGAAGGGGCGCCCTAAACACACCCGTTACGAATACCGAATCGCAAACCCATTTCCCGATTCAGTAACAGGTTACTGAATCGCAAAAAAAGGTTTGATACATAGGAAAAGCCCTTTTTTACGTTCGCCAATGGCCTGATTCTGCAAATTGTCCTTTTGCGAACGCAAAAAAGGGTTCATGCCTGTGGGGCCACATGTATGACCGTTCCATTTGCGAGTCGCAAAATTGAATGTACAACAGTGTCTCAGACACTGTTAGTGATTCCTAAGGGGTTCGGTAAAGACCCCTCTCATTAATATTAACAAGGAATGTCGCAATTTGCGATCCCTCAGGAATCTAACATATCACAGGGATGGTGGCCTGCTAGGTACAGCAGACCACCATGTCTGAGTTTGCTTTTTCAAATAAAGCAAACACAAGGAGATGATGGACGTAGCACTGAAACTTTTCAGACACTCACCCCCAGTCACAGATCTGGGTTGAATCCATCGTCATTCTTTAACTCACTTCGCCACCTCAGTTTAGACCCAGCTATATGCAAATCTCTCTTGACCCTGTGCCTCATGGGAACAGTCCAGCCTGAACCGCCAAACCATGTCTTCCCTGGACTGGAAACAGGGTAACACCCCTCTTCAGCCAGGCTAGCTTGAATCCAGTGGCAAAGTGAGCAAGGGACCCGTGTCTGGACATACCCTACTAACTTAGGGCGAACAAAGCAAACACAAGGAGATAATGGACGGAGCGCTGAAACTTTTCAGACACTCGTCCCAGTCACAGATCTAAGTTGAATCCATCATTGTTCTTTAGCTCCCTTCACCACCTCAGTTCAGACCCAGCTATGTGCAAATCAGTCAAGCTACTTCATGCCACTGGAGTCAAGCTATCTGGCTGATGAAGGGTGATGCCCAGAAACCGGTCCCAGGACGCTTGTTTCCAGTCCAGGGAGAACCTGGCCTGGCAGTTCGGGCTGGACTGTTCCCATGAGGCACAGGGTCAAGACTGATTTGCATATGGCTGGGTCCAAACTGTAATGGCATGGGGAGCAAAAAAAACACAACAACAGCACCAAAAAACTATGGATTTAGGTCCAGACCTCTGTACGGTACTGTGGTGAATGTAAGACATTGTTCTGAATTCTGTCCATCAATTCTTCTTTTTGCATTTCCTTCTTTAAATAAAGCAACATTTTTCTTTTTTCAAATGCAGCTTGTTTTCCTTGAAGGAAAACAGGATGCGTTTAAACGAATTAAATGAAAAGGTTTTTTTCATTTTTTAAGGGCAGGTAGTGGCCTGGGGGGCCACTGCCTGCTCTTAAAAGATATTTTGCCTCCGTTCATAAAGGAGGAGGGGTGCCTTGGAGCCCTTCCTGTTTTCGACCGACTGAGCACCGACTTGAAGTAGGTGATAAAATGGGAAAGTTTTTCAATGCAAAACAACTGTACATACCAGTCCAACTCGATATTGGGAAGGGACGCCCTTGATACTCCCCATCCTAATAGTGCCTCGCAAAGTCTATTTTGTGTCTGTAATAGGTCACTAACTCGCAAAATCGGGTTTGTACATGCCACAACCCGTTTTAGTGGTCGCAAATAGTCCTTTCCCGTTTGCAACCTCTAAAAAGGGTGGTACATCTGGCCCGCGGCCCAGAGTGAGCTTGACCCTATGCAAGTAATGGCCTCATCCCGTGAATGTGGAAGGAGACTGCAGAAAACATGCATTAGGAGACATGTAGACTGGGTGGGAGGACTTTCTGAGATGGAGAATCCAGAGTTTGAGCTGCACATATGTGCCCCATCAAGGAGTTCACTTTCCCTCATCCCTGGACATCCTACAATGCAGATATAAAAGCATTCTTTGGTGAAACTGTCCAACTGTTCACTCCTGTTCCAATGGAGTTACACTTGGACAATACTGAATGTTTGCCAACACTGCCACCTAGAGGAACGTGCAAGCATCGCCACACTGAACGATGAGTTTACGGCTGTCTTTTAGACCGAATTATTTTATGCAAGGAGCTCGCCCTTTCAATTTCTGATGCTTTGAGGGCGCTTAGAGGTGCCAGTGTGTCTGGTGCATGAGTAGACAAGTGATTTTCAATGCCCGACGAGGGAAGAGGGGGAGAGGGAGGGAGGGAGGGAGGGAGGGGGAGAGGGAGAGAGGGAGGGAGAGAGAGGAGAGAAAGAGATATATTATCAAGACAGGCGATAAAATTATCGCCGCCTTAGCGGCAGAAAACTGCCGCTAAAACGGCGATAATGGGCTTGATGATAGGCTCTATGGAATTCCAATTGAAGCCCCTATTAGACGCCCTTCACATCGAACATGGGCTTCAATTGGAATTCCATAGAGAATATTATCGCGCCCATTATCGCCGGTTTAGCGGCAGTTTTCTGCCGCTAAGGCGGCGATAATTTTATCCCCTGTCTTGATAATATGCCCCATTGTTCGCCCAATCACCTCACTCGACTTTGGCTTGTCATCTCTTGACATTACCTCTAAAGTGCTTTCAATGGAATCAGTGCTCTGTATGTCACTACAAACAGAAAAGGAGAAATCTTAAAGGATTTGAAACTGGGCCTGCAGATAGGGGCATCGAGGCGTGAGCTGGGTACACCTGGGTCCAGATATAGGGCCATCGAGGTGGGTAAGCAGATAGGGGCATCGAGGCGTGGGCTGGGTACATATGGGTCCAGAGATAGGGCATCGAGGAGTGGGCTGGTACACCTAGGTCAGCAGATAGGGGCATCGAGGCATGGGCTGGGTACATATGGGTCCAGAGATAGGGCATCGAGGAGTGGGCTGGGTACACCTAGGTCAGCAGATAGGGGCATCGAGGCATGGGCTGGGTACACCTGGGTCCAGATATAGGGCCATCGAGGTGGGTAAGCAGATAGGGGCATCGAGGCGCGGGCTGGGTACATATGGGTCCAGAGATAGGGCATCGAGGAGTGGGCTGGGTACACCTAGGTCAGCAGATAGGGGCATCGAGGCGTGGGCTGGGCACACCTGGGTCCGGAGATAGGGGAAATTGAGGATTGAGCTGGGTACACCTGGGTCAGCAGATAGGGGCATCGAGGCGTGGGCTGGGTACACCTGGGTCCGGAGATAGGGCATTGAGGAGTGGGCTGGGTATACCTGGGTCCGGAGATAGGGGAAATTGAGGAGTGGGCTGGGTACACCTGGGTCTGCAGATAGGGGCATCGAGGAGTGGGCTGGGTATACCTGGGTCCGGAGATGGGGGCATTGAGGAGTGGGCTTTGTACACCTGGGTCCGGAGATAGGGGCATCGAGGCGTGGGCTGGGTACACCTGGGTCTGGAGATAGGGGCATTGAGGAGTGGGCTGGGTACATCTGGGTCCGGAGATAGGGGCATCGAGGAGTGGGCTGGGTATACCTGGGTCCGGAGATAGGGGCATTGAGGAGTGGGCTGGGTACACCTGGGTCAGCAGATAGGGGCATCGAGGAGTGGGCTGGGTACACCTGGGTCCGGAGATAGGGGCATTGAGGATTGAGCTGGGTACACCTGGGTCAGTAGATAGGGGCATTGAGGATTGAGCTGGGTACACCTGGGTCAGCAGATAGGGGCATTGAGGAGTAGGCTGGGTACATCTGGGTCCAGAGATAGGGCATTGAGGAGTGGGCTGGGTACACCAGGGTCCAGAGACAGGGGCATCGAGAAGGGCACTGTGGACACCTTGGTCCGCAGAAAGCGGCATTTAGGAGTGGGCTGGGTACACCTAGGTCAGCAGAAAGGGGCATCGAGGAGTGGGCTGGGTACACCTTGGTCAGCAGATAGGGGCATTGAGGAGTGGGCTGGGTACATCTGAGTCCGGAGATAGGGCAACGAGGAGTGGGCTGGGTACATCTGGGTCCGGAGATAGGGGCATCGAGGAGTGGGCTGGGTATACCTGGGTCTGGAGATAGGGGCATTGAGGAGTGGGCTGGGTACACCTGGGTCAGCAGATAGGGGCATCCGGGCGTGGGATGGGTACACCTGGGTCCAGAGATAGGGTCATCGAGGAGTGGACTGGGTACACCTGGGTCTAGAGATAGGGCCATCGAGGAGTGGGCTGGTTACACCTGGGTCAGTAGATAGGGGCATTGAGGAGTGGGCTGGGTACATCTGAGTCCGGAGATAGGGCAACGAGGAGTGGGCTGGGTACATCTAGGTCCGGAGATAGGGACATCGAGGAGTGGGCTGGGTATACCTGGGTCCGGAGCAAGGGGCATCGAGGAGTGGGCTGGGTGCACCTGGGTCAGCAGATAAAGGTGTCGAGGAGTGGAAGGGGTACACCTGGGTCCGGAGATAGGGGCATCGAGGAGTGGGCTGGGTACACCTGGGTCAGCAGATAGGGGCATCGAGGAGTGGGCTTTGTACACCTGGGTCCGGAGATAGGGGCATTGAGGATTGAGCTGGGTACACCTGGGTCAGCAGATAGGGGCATTGAAGAGTGGGCTGGGTACATCTGGGTCCAGAGATAGGGCATTGAGGAGTGGGCTGGGTACACCAGGGTCCGGAGACAGGGGCATCAAGAAGGGCACTGTGGACACCTTGGTCCGCAGAAAGCGGCATTTAGGAGTGGGCTTTGTACACCTGGGTCCGGAGATAGGGGCATTGAGGATTGAGCTGGGTACACCTGGGTCAGCAGATAGGGGCATTGAGGAATGGGCTGGGTACATCTAGGTCCGGAGATAGGGGCATCGAGGAGTGGGCTGGGTATACCTGGGTCCGGAGATAGGGGCATCGAGGAGTGGGCTGGGTGCACCTGGGTCAGCAGATAAAGGTGTCGAGGAGTGGAAGGGGTACACCTGGGTCCGGAGATAGGGGCATCGAGGAGTGGGCTGGGTACACCTGGGTCCGGAGATAGGGGCATCGAGGAGTGGGCTGGGTATACCTGGGTCTGGAGATAGGGGCATTGAGGAGTGGGCTGGGTACACCTGGGTCAGCAGATAGGGGCATCGAGGCGTGGGATGGGTACACCTGGGTCCAGAGATAGGGTCATCGAGGAGTGGACTGGGTACACCTGGGTCCAGAGATAGGGCCATCGAGGAGTGGGCTGGGTACACCTGGGTCAGTAGATAGGGGCATTGAGGAGTGGGCTGGGTACATCTGAGTCCGGAGATAGGGCAACGAGGAGTGGGCTGGGTACATCTAGGTCCGGAGATAGGAGCATCGAGGAGTGGGCTGGGTATACCTGGGTCCGGAGATAGGGGCATCGAGGAGTGGGCTGGGTGCACCTGGGTCAGCAGATAAAGGTGTCGAGGAGTGGAAGGGGTACACCTGGGTCCGGAGATAGGGGCATCGAGGAGTGGGCTGGGTACACCTGGGTCAGCAGATAGGGGCATCGAGGAGTGGGCTTTGTACACCTGGGTCCGGAGATAGGGGCATTGAGGATTGAGCTGGGTACACCTGGGTCAGCAGATAGGGGCATTGAGGAGTGGGCTGGGTACATCTGGGTCCAGAGATAGGGCATTGAGGAGTGGGCTGGGTACACCAGGGTCCGGAGACAGGGGCATCAAGAAGGGCACTGTGGACACCTTGGTCCGCAGAAAGCGGCATTTAGGAGTGGGCTGGGTACACCTAGGTCAGCAGATAGGGCCATCAAGGAGTGGGCTGGGTACACCTGGGTCAGCAGATAGGGGCATCGAGGAGTGGGCTGGGTACACCTTGGTCAGCAGATAGGGTCATCGAGGAGTGGGCTGGGTGCACCTGGGTCAGCAGATAGGGGCATTGAGGAGTGGGCTGGGTGCACCTGGGTCAGCAGATAGGGGCATTGAGGAGTGGGCTGGGTGCACCTGGGTCAGCAGATAGGGGCATTGAGGAGTGGGCTGGGTGCACCTGGGTCAGCAGATAGGGGCATTGAGGAGTGGGCTGGGTACATCTGAGTCCAGAGATAGGGCAACGAGGAGTGGGCTGGGTACATCTAGGTCCGGAGATAGGGGCATCGAGGAGTGGGCTGGGTATACCTGGGTCCGGAGATAGGGGCATTGAGGAGTGGGCTGGGTACACCTGGGTCAGCAGATAGGGGCATCGAGGCGTGGGCTGGGTACACCTGGGTCCGGAGATAGGGGCATTGAGGAGTGGGCTGGGTACATCTGGGTCCGGAGATAGGGGCATCGAGGAGTGGGCTGGGTATACCTGGGTCCGGAGATAGGGGCATTGAGGAGTGGGCTGGGTACACCTGGGTCAGCAGATAGGGGCACCGAGGAGTGGGCTGGGAACACCTGGGTCCGGAGATAGGGGCATTGAGGATTGAGCTGGGTACACCTGGGTCAGCAGATAGGGGCATTGAGGATTGAGCTGGGTACACCTGGGTCAGCAGATAGGGGCATTGAGGAGTGGGCTGGGTACATCTGGGTCCAGAGATAGGGCATTGAGGAGTGGGCTGGGTACACCAGGGTCCAGAGACAGGGGCATCGAGAAGGGCACTGTGGACACCTTGGTCCGCAGAAAGCGGCATTTAGGAGTGGGCTGGTGTTAGACGGCGACCTCAGAGGAGCCCGGAAAGGGGGTCCTGACTACCCTGAGACCCACCCTCAAAGTATCGTAGCCGGGCACTGGCGGGAGATTCCCCAGGGGGAGGATTCTCGCAACTAGGATCGTACTTCTGGCACCACACGACACAGAGGGACCACACTGGGTATTCTCAGAACAAGCTTTATCAAACAGGTATCACTGCAAATATGTACAAGGTGAGCACGGGCTCAAGAGTCTCGGAAAGGTAGGGGGTAGCGGGACTGTCTTTGGGAACGGTTCAAAGCAGGGACGTACCCGGCGCACAGCTCACAATCCTCGAGCTGGGGGATATGTGGTCGGAGGTGGGGTCCGGCGGGACCGTGAGAGTCTGGGGGAGCCGCGAGTCACTCAGCAGGGCTCAGGTACAAGTTCGGAGGTCTTACGATCTTCAGGGAGCCGCGAGTCACTCAGCAGGGCTCAGGTACAAGTTCGGAGGTCTTACGATTTTCAGGGAGCCGCGAGTCACTCAGCAGGGCTCAGGTACAAGTTCGGAGGTCTTACGATCTTCAGGGAGCCGCGAGTCACTCAGCAGGGCCCAGGTGAGTTCCAGTTCCAGGAGCCGCGACCACGTCAGCAGGCTCTCGTTGTTCCAGCGTCGAATCTGCCGGACAGCCCCAGAGCACCCCTTGTTATAGTCCGACCCCTCTTTGATGTCCGGAGTCTGTGCAGGCAGGGGTCTTGTCACCTGGGGGTCGCTTGTCGGGATTTCCTGCTATAGTCTTTTGATCCTTTCAGGGCCGGGTCGGGAGGAGTCCCAGACACCCAGCAGGCGTGGAGCCAGCCCTCAGGGAGGCCGGAGGGCCGATCGAAACCCATCGTCCCGGGGGAGTTCAGAGGTGCGATAGAAACTGCTCCTCCCTCTCTCATCCCCTGGAAGCGTGATGTCCTCCAGCCGGAGTGGCGCCTCTATGCCCGGGTCGCGCTGGGGCCGGGCGGCCATCTTGGTGCATGAAGTGGGCACGCGGGCCCGGGGTGGCCGAAAGGGGAGAGGCCAGGGACGGAGATGTCCGGGTCGGTGCGTGTGTCCTGGTGGGGAGGTTCGGCCGGGCCGGGGGCTTGGGCTGTAGGTACCAGGTTTCGGTGGTGCGGGGGCACGGAGGGCCATTCTACGAGGCCGGGTCCAACACGCGTCCCCCCCAGCTGAAAGCCGGAGAGAACTGCCCATCAGCTTGGGGGGTTCTCTTCGCTGAGGCGGAAGAACCGGGAGAGGCCGTCAGCATTGGCGTGGTCCGTACCAGGGCGGTGTTCCACGGTGAAATCCATCCCCTGGAGGGAGATTGACCACCGCAGTAGCTTGGGGTTTTCTCCTCGCATCTGCATGAGCCAACGTAAGGGCCGATGGTCAGTTTGGACTCTGAAATGGGTGCCAAACAGGTAGGGTCGTAGCTTTTTGAGTGCCCAGACCACGGCAAAGGCTTCGCGCTCTATGGTGCTCCATCTTTGTTCTCGGGGCAACAGCCGCCGACTGAGGAAGGCGACGGGCTGGTCTAGGCCTTGGTCATTTACTTGGGACAGGACGGCCCCAATGCCATGCTCGGAGGCATCGGTTTGGACTATGAACTCCTTGGCGTAGTCGGGAGCCTGGAGGACGGGGGCAGTACACATGGCCCTTTTTAGGGCATCGAAAGCTTCCTGGCAGGCAGCCGTCCACTGCACTTTCTTTGGCTGTTTTTTAGACGTGAGTTCTGTGAGAGGGCCGACAAGGCTGCCATACCCCCGAATGAATCTTCGGTAGTAGCCCGTGAGTCCCAGAAAGGCTCGGACCTCCGTCTGGGTGATGGGTGGTTCCCAGGCCAGGATGGCGTCGATCTTTGGCTGTAGCGGGGCGACCTGGCCACTCCCGACCTGGTGCCCCAAGTAGACCACGGATCCTTGCCCGATCTGGCACTTGCTGGCTTTTACTGTGAGGCCTGCCTGGCGCAGGGCGATTAGCACCCTTCGGAGGTGCTGGAGGTGCTCACTCCACTCTGAACTGAAGACAGCGATGTCGTCCAGGTATGCCGCGCTGAACTGTTCTAGCCCGGCCAGGACTCTATTCACCAGTCGCTGGAAAGTGGCCGGGGCATTTTTCATCCCGAAGGGCATTACGCGGAAGCGGTAGTGCCCATCGGGGGTGGAGAAAGCGGACCGCTCTTTGGCCCCTTCGGTGAGCGCAATCTGCCAGTATCCGCAGGTGAGGTCGAATGTGCTGAGGAACCGGGCTGCCCCTAGTCGGTCAATGAGTTCGTCGGCTCGTGGAATGGGGTGGGCATCGGCTCGGGTAACGTCATTGAGCCCCCGGTAGTCCACGCAGAATCGGAGCTCGGGGGCGACACCGGGGGCCGCTGCCTTCGGGACCAGGACCACGGGGCTGGCCCAGGGACTGTCAGAGGGCTCGATCACCCCCAGGGTCAACATCTTGGAGACTTCCGCTTGAATGCAGGACCGGACCCGGTCAGGAACCCGGTAGGCTCGGTGTCTCACCGGCGGGCTGTCCCCGGTGTCCACATCATGAACACACCAGTTGGTGACCCGGGGGGTCAGGGAGAAGAGGTCCGAAAATTGTCTTAGGAGCTGGCGGCAGTCCGCTTGTTGCTGGGCAGTGAGGGCTGGGGAGAGGTTCACTCCTTCCACGGAGCCATCCTGCTCCTTGATACACAGGAGGTCCGGGAGGGGATCCGACTCATCTTCGGCCCCGTCATCGGTGGCCAGCAGGAGGCTCAGTTCTGTCCGCTGGAAGTGAGGCTTGAGGCGGTTCACGTGCAGGACCCGGAGGGGATCCCGAGGCGACTGGACGTCCACCAAGTAGGTGACTTGGCTCTTCTTCTCGACCACTTTGTAGGGCCCAGTCCATCGGTCCTGGAGAGCGCCAGGCTTCACTGGGGCCATGACCCACACCTGCTGGCCCGGCTGGAACTCGACCAGAGTAGCATTCTGGTCGTACCAGCGCTTCATTTCTTCTTGACTCGCCTCCAGGTTGGCCTCGGCCAGTTCTCGGAACCTCCTGGTCTGGTTCCGGAGGGCCAGGACATATTGGAACACATCTCGGGGGGTGGCCTGGGGTGCTGCCTCCCACCCTTCCTTAACTAAACTGAGGGGACCTCGGACGGGGTGCCCATAGAGTAATTCAAACGGGCTGAACCCTAAGGACTTCTGGGGGACCTCCCGGTAAGCGAACAAGAGGCAGGGGAGCAGGACGTCCCACTTACGCCGGAGGGGCTCTTCTAGGCCAGCGATCATCCCTTTCAAAGTCCTATTAAACCTCTCTACTAGGCCGTTCCCTTGGGGATGGTACGGGGTGGTGAACTTATAGGACACCCCACATTGTTGCCACAGGGACGTCATATACCTGGATATAAAATTAGTGCCGCGATCGCTCACGACCTCGCGGGGGAAACCCACCCTGGAGAAGATCCCCATCAGGGCCCGGCCCACCACGGGGGCCGTAATGGTGCGTAGGGGAATAGCCTCTGGGTAGCGGGTGGCGTGGTCCACTAGGACCAAGATGAAACGGTGACCTTGGGATGTGGGGGGGTCCAGTGGCCCCACGATGTCGATCCCGACTCGTTCGAAGGGGGTACTGACGACCGGGAAGGGTTGGAGGGGAGCCTTGTGCTTCCCCCCACTCTTCCCACTGGCTTGGCACGTGGGGCAGGACTTGCAGTGGGCTTCTACCGCTGCTTTCATCTTAGGCCAATAAAAATGGGTCACGAGACGGCTGTAGGTCTTGTCCTGACCCAGGTGACCGGCGAGGGGGACATCGTGGGCTAAGCCCAGGAGGAAATCCCGGAAGCGGAGAGGTACCACCAGTACCCGTCCGGATCCCAGCTCCACTGATTTCTGCTCACTATACAGGACGTTATTCTCCCAATAGATTCGGTGCGTTCCGGTCTGGTCACCTGCGGCTTGGCCCTCGGCCTGGCGCCGCAGCCCGACCAGGGAAGGACAGGTGGCTTGCTCCCGGCAAAATTCTTCTCGGGTGGGCCCGCCCTCGTGGCGCCAATGGGCCAACTCGGGTAGATCCCCCAACTCGGGGACCGGGGCGGGGTCGGATGGTGCGGGTTCGTCGCTGACGACGGACCCTTCCGATGGGGGAACGGGAGGACCCTCGGCGGGGACGGTGCTGGCTACTTTGACCGGGGTGCTCTCGATTTCTCTCCGGGGAGTGAGTCGGGCTGTCATAGATCGGGTGGTGGCACACACCCACTCGGGGAGTCCCATCATTCCTAGGTGGGCCTTGCGCTCCACGTGCTTCCAGGGGGAACTCTCCAGGTCGTTCCCCAAGAGGCAGTCGACCGGCTGGGAGGTTCTTACGGCCACCTTGAGTTTGCCTATCACCCCTCCCCACTCAAATGGCACCAGGGCCACCTGACACATACTTTCCCTATTGTCTGCAGATATTACGGGGCAAAAGACATTGGGGAGGATCTGCTCCTCGGGAACTAGGTGCCTGAGGACACCGGTGATACTGGCCCCGGTGTCCCGCAGGGCCTCTACCTGGTGGCCATTGATCTTGACGAGCTGCCCATATTTCTGTGTGTTGGACGGTAGGAGGCTACCAGGGATCATTTCCCTATCTCCCAGGGATACTAGGGCCATCGCGGCTGGTTCCCACTCCTCGGCTTCCTCAACCTCCTCCCCTAGGGCTACGTTGGCTATCTGTCTCGCAGGGGTGACTTGGGTGGCCATGGGGCACTCTGGGTCATTGGCGTAGTGCCCGGGTTTCTGGCAGCGGAAACATGTGACGGTCACCCGGTGTCCCCGTCTCCCGGGGGGCCCTGTTACTGGTGGGGGGGGCGCCGGGAAAGGTGGAGGTGGTGTCTTCGGGGGGCTAGGCTGGGACTCCCTCGGCCCTCCCTGGTTCCCTCCCCCTCTCTGGCGGGGTGGTCCCTGACTGGTTCGGGGGTACTCTCCTACCATGCCCCGGGAGACCCGGGTGTTGGTCCAGCGGTCGGCCTCCACGGCCAGCTTCCGGGGATCTGTGAGCTTGCTATCCAGCAGATGTTGACGTAGCTCTACGAAGCAGTTCGCAGCCAGATGTTCCCATAACATGAGGTCAGTGAGTTCGGCAAGGGTGGTGACTTTGCTGCCCTTGACCCACCCATCGAAGGCCCGACTAAAAAAGTTTACATACTCCACCCAGGTGGTGCCCGGGATCTTCCTGCAGTCCCGGAACCGTTGGCGGTACATTTCTGGGGTGAGGCCGTATCTTGTGAGGAGAGCCTCTTTCATGTGGCTGTAGGAGGTCTGCAGGGATAGGGGTAGGTCGAGCAGGGTGTCCCTTCCTTCGCTCAGAAACCGTCCCCACAACCCCGCCCCCCAGTCCTTCTGTGGAATCCGATGGGAGGTCATGGCGACCTCGTAGGCCCGAAACCATTGCTGAATGTCATCGTTTTTATAATATTCTTTGACCACATCCTTGGGGATGTGGACCTTCTGTTCTGCTGGGGGGGCCGTCTCTCGGTTCCCCGAGGGCCCCCCGTCCTCATTTCGGGCATTGAGCTCGAGTTCCTTTAAGCTCCGTTCGTGCTCCAGTTGGAGCTTTCTTCCTTCGTGCTCCCGTTGGAGCTTCTTTTCTTCCAGTTCGCCTTGTACACGCATTTGCTCTACTGCTAGCTTCTTCTCCGCTAACTTCAATTCGCCCTCGATTTTGAGTTTGGCTAACTCGAGTTCATGACTGCGGCTTCTCTCTCTGTCCGCGAGCTCTTCCGGGGATAGGCCCCCGTCTGGTACGATGCCTCGCACCTGATTGCTACTGCTTTCATTTTGGGGGGGTTCGGCTTCGTCGGGGCGCTCCCCCGTGCCTTCCGGGCGGGAGGCCCCGGTCTCCACCCAAGTTTTCAGTGCTTTCTGCAAGTCTTCTTTAGTGTTGAGGCCAGTGGTAGCGATTTTGAGTTCTTTGCAAAATTGTTTTAGCTCTTTGTGTGTGTATTCTTCCAGATGCTCCACCTGGAACACTCTGTTGGCGTTGGTTTCTGCGGAGCTCGTGGCGCTTCCTTCTGCCATCTTTGTTGGTTGTGCGTCCGTCGTTTACTGTACGATCTCTAGGTGATGGGCCCGAATCCCGTCGCTGCCACCAATGTTAGACGGCGACCTCAGAGGAGCCCGGAAAGGGGGTCCTGACTACCCTGAGACCCACCCTCAAAGTATCGTAGCCGGGCACTGGCGGGAGATTCCCCAGGGGGAGGATTCTCGCAACTAGGATCGTACTTCTGGCACCACACGACACAGAGGGACCACACTGGGTATTCTCAGAACAAGCTTTATCAAACAGGTATCACTGCAAATATGTACAAGGTGAGCACGGGCTCAAGAGTCTCGGAAAGGTAGGGGGTAGCGGGACTGTCTTTGGGAACGGTTCAAAGCAGGGACGTACCCGGCGCACAGCTCACAATCCTCGAGCTGGGGGATATGTGGTCGGAGGTGGGGTCCGGCGGGACCGTGAGAGTCTGGGGGAGCCGCGAGTCACTCAGCAGGGCTCAGGTACAAGTTCGGAGGTCTTACGATCTTCAGGGAGCCGCGAGTCACTCAGCAGGGCTCAGGTACAAGTTTGGAGGTCTTACGATTTTCAGGGAGCCGCGAGTCACTCAGCAGGGCTCAGGTACAAGTTCGGAGGTCTTACGATCTTCAGGGAGCCGCGAGTCACTCAGCAGGGCCCAGGTGAGTTCCAGTTCCAGGAGCCGCGACCACGTCAGCAGGCTCTCGTTGTTCCAGCGTCGAATCTGCCGGACAGCCCCAGAGCACCCCTTGTTATAGTCCGACCCCTCTTTGATGTCCGGAGTCTGTGCAGGCAGGGGTCTTGTCACCTGGGGGTCGCTTGTCGGGATTTCCTGCTATAGTCTTTTGATCCTTTCAGGGCCGGGTCGGGAGGAGTCCCAGACACCCAGCAGGCGTGGAGCCAGCCCTCAGGGAGGCCGGAGGGCCGATCGAAACCCATCGTCCCGGGGGAGTTCAGAGGTGCGATAGAAACTGCTCCTCCCTCTCTCATCCCCTGGAAGCGTGATGTCCTCCAGCCGGAGTGGCGCCTCTATGCCCGGGTCGCGCTGGGGCCGGGCGGCCATCTTGGTGCATGAAGTGGGCACGCGGGCCCGGGGTGGCCGAAAGGGGAGAGGCCAGGGACGGAGATGTCCGGGTCGGTGCGTGTGTCCTGGTGGGGAGGTTCGGCCGGGCCGGGGGCTTGGGCTGTAGGTACCAGGTTTCGGTGGTGCGGGGGCACGGAGGGCCATTCTACGAGGCCGGGTCCAACAGCTGGGTACACCTAGGTCAGCAGAAAGGGGCATCGAGGAGTGGGCTGGGTACACCTTGGTCAGCAGATAGGGGCATTGAGGAGTGGGCTGGGTACATCTGAGTTCGGAGATAGGGCAACGAGGAGTTGGCTGGGTACATCTGGGTCCGGAGATAGGGGCATCGAGGAGTGGGCTGGGTATACCTGGGTCTGGAGATAGGGGCATTGAGGAGTGGGCTGGGTACACCTGGGTCAGCAGATAGGGGCATCGAGGCGTGGGATGGGTACATCTGAGTCCGGAGATAGGGCAACGAGGAGTGGGCTGGGTACATCTAGGTCCGGAGATAGGGGCATCGAGGAGTGGGCTGGGTATACCTGGGTCCGGAGATAGGGGCATTGAGGAGTGGGCTGGGTGCACCTGGGTCAGCAGATAAAGGTGTCGAGGAGTGGAAGGGGTACACCTGGGTCCGGAGATTGGGGCATCGAGGAGTGGGCTGGGTACACCTGGGTCAGCAGATAGGGGCATCGAGGAGTGGGCTTTGTACACCTGGGTCCGGAGATAGGGGCATTGAGGATTGAGCTGGGTACACCTGGGTCAGCAGATAGGGGCATTGAGGAGTGGGCTGGGTACATCTGGGTCCAGAGATAGGGCATTGAGGAGTGGGCTGGGTACACCAGGGTCCGGAGACAGGGGCATCAAGAAGGGCACTGTGGACACCTTGGTCCGCAGAAAGCGGCATTTAGGAGTGGGCTGGGTACACCTAGGTCAGCAGATAGGGGCATCGAGGAGTGGGCTGGGTACACCTTGGTCAGCAGATTGGGGCATTGAGGAGTGCGCTGGGTACACCTGGGTCCAGAGATAGGGCCATCAAGAAGTGGGCTGGGTACACTTGGGTCAGCAGATAGGGTCATCGAGGAGTGGACTGGGTACACCTGGGTCCACAGATAGGGCCATCGAGGAGTGGGCTGGGTACACCTGGGTCAGTAGATAGGGGCATTGAGGAGTGGGCTGGGTACATCTGAGTCCGGAGATAGGGCAACGAGGAGTGGGCTGGGTACATCTAGGTCCGGAGATAGGGGCATCGAGGAGTGGGCTGGGTATACCTGGGTCCGGAGATAGGGGCATCGAGGAGTGGGCTGGGTGCACCTGGGTCAGCAGATAAAGGTGTCGAGGAGTGGAAGGGGTACACCTGGGTCCGGAGATAGGGGCATCGAGGAGTGGGCTGGGTACACCTGGGTCAGCAGATAGGGGCATCGAGGAGTGGGCTTTGTACACCTGGGTCCGGAGATAGGGGCATTGAGGATTGAGCTGGGTACACCTGGGTCAGCAGATAGGGGCATTGAGGAGTGGGCTGGGTACATCTGGGTCCAGAGATAGGGCATTGAGGAGTGGGCTGGGTACACCAGGGTCCGGAGACAGGGGCATCAAGAAGGGCACTGTGGACACCTTGGTCCGCAGAAAGCGGCATTTAGGAGTGGGCTGAGTACACCTAGGTCAGCAGATAGGGGCATCGAGGAGTGGGCTGGGTACACCTTGGTCAGCAGATTGGGGCATTGAGGAGTGCGCTGGGTACACCTGGGTCCAGAGATAGGGCCATCAAGGAGTGGGCTGGGTACACCTGGGTCAGCAGATAGGGGCATCGAGGAGTGGGCTGGGTACACCTTGGTCAGCAGATAGGGTCATCGAGGAGTGGGCTGGGTGCACCTGGGTCAGCAGATAGGGGCATTGAGGAGTGGGCTGGGTGCACCTGGGTCAGCAGATAGGGGCATTGAGGAGTGGGCTGGGTGCACCTGGGTCAGCAGATAGGGGCATTGAGGAGTGGGCTGGGTGCACCTGGGTCAGCAGATAGGGGCATTGAGGAGTGGGCTGGGTACATCTGAGTCCAGAGATAGGGCAACGAGGAGTGGGCTGGGTACATCTAGGTCCGGAGATAGGGGCATCGAGGAGTGGGCTGGGTATACCTGGGTCCGGAGATAGGGGCATTGAGGAGTGGGCTGGGTACACCTGGGTCAGCAGATAGGGGCATCGAGGCGTGGGCTGGGTACACCTGGGTCCGGAGATAGGGGCATTGAGGAGTGGGCTGGGTACATCTGGGTCCGGAGATAGGGGCATCGAGGAGTGGGCTGGGTATACCTGGGTCCGGAGATAGGGGCATTGAGGAGTGGGCTGGGTACACCTGGGTCAGCAGATAGGGGCATCGAGGAGTGGGCTGGGTACACCTGGGTCCGGAGATAGGGGCATTGAGGATTGAGCTGGGTACACCTGGGTCAGCAGATAGGGGCATTGAGGATTGAGCTGGGTACACCTGGGTCAGCAGATAGGGGCATTGAGGAGTGGGCTGGGTATATCTGGGTCCAGAGATAGGGCATTGAGGAGTGGGCTGGGTACACCAGGGTCTAGAGACAGGGGCATCAAGAAGGGCACTGTGGACACCTTGGTCCGCAGAAAGCGGCATTTAGGAGTGGGCTGGGTACACCTAGGTCAGCAGAAAGGGGCATCGAGGAGTGGGCTGGGTACACCTTGGTCAGCAGATAGGGGCATTGAGGAGTGGGCTGGGTACATCTGAGTCGGGAGATAGGGCAACGAGGAGTTGGCTGGGTACATCTGGGTCCGGAGATAGGGGCATCGAGGAGGTGGCTGGGTATACCTGGGTCCAGAGATAGGGCCATCGAGGCGTGGGATGGGTACACCTGGGTCCAGAGATAGGGTCATCGAGGAGTGGACTGGGTACACCTGGGTCCAGAGATAGGGCCATCGAGGAGTGGGCTGGGTACACCTGGGTCAGTAGATAGGGGCATTGAGGAGTGGGCTGGGTACATGATCTGAGCCCGGAGATAGGGCAACGAGGAGTGGGCTGGGTACATCTAGGTCCGGAGATAGGGGCATCGAGGAGTGGGCTGGGTATACCTGGGTCCGGAGATAGGGGCATCGAGGAGTGGGCTGGGTGCACCTGGGTCAGCAGATAAAGGTGTCGAGGAGTGGAAGGGGTACACCTGGGTCCGGAGATAGGGGCATCGAGGAGTGGGCTGGGTACACCTGGGTCAGCAGATAGGGGCATCGAGGAGTGGGCTGGGTACACCTGGGTCCGGAGATAGGGGCATTGAGGATTGAGCTGGGTACACCTGGGTCAGCAGATAGGGGCATTGAGGAGTGGGCTGGGTACATCTGGGTCCAGAGATAGGGCATTGAGGAGTGGGCTGGGTACACCAGGGTCCGGAGACAGGGGCATCAAGAAGGGCACTGTGGACACCTTGGTCCGCAGAAAGCGGCATTTAGGAGTGGGCTGGGTACACCTAGGTCAGCAGATAGGGGCATCGAGGAGTGGGCTGGGTACACCTTGGTCAGCAGATTGGGGCATTGAGGAGTGTGCTGGGTACACCTGGGTCCAGAGATAGGGCCATCAAGGAGTGGGCTGGGTACACCTGGGTCAGCAGATAGGGGCATCGAGGAGTGGGCTGGGTACACCTTGGTCAGCAGATAGGGTCATCGAGGAGTGGGCTGGGTGCACCTGGGTCAGCAGATAGGGGCATTGAGGAGTGGGCTGGGTGCACCTGGGTCAGCAGATAGGGGCATTGAGGAGTGGGCTGGGTGCACCTGGGTCAGCAGATAGGGGCATTGAGGAGTGGGCTGGGTACATCTGAGTCCGGAGATAGGGCAACGAGGAGTGGGCTGGGTACATCTAGGTCCGGAGATAGGGGCATCGAGGAGTGGGCTGGGTATACCTGGGTCCGGAGATAGGGGCATCGAGGAGTGGGCTGGGTGCACCTGGGTCAGCAGATAAAGGTGTCGAGGAGTGGAAGGGGTACATCTGAGTCCGGAGATAGGGCAACGAGGAGTGGGCTGGGTACATCTGGGTCCGGAGATAGGGGCATCGAGGAGTGGGCTGGGTATACCTGGGTCTGGAGATAGGGGCATTGAGGAGTGGGCTGGGTACACCTGGGTCAACAGATAGGGGCATCGAGGCGTGGGATGGGTACACCTGGGTCCAGAGATAGGGGCATTGAGGAGTGGACTGGGTACACCTGGGTCCAGAGATAGGGGCATTGAGGAGTGGGCTGGGTACATCTAGGTCCAGAGATAGGGGCATCTAGGAGTGGGCTGGGTATGCCTGGGTCCAGAGATAGGGGCATTGAGGAGGGGGTTTGGTACACCTGGGTCAGCAGATAGCCTGTCCTGTATCAGAGCCTGTGCAGGGCCTGCCTTCTCTGTCATAGCATGTCCCATGTATTAGATCCTGTGCAGAGTCTGTGCTGTGTATCAGAGCCTTCCCTGTATCCGAGCTTGTGCCTCAGAGCCTGTCCTCTCTGTCAGAGCATGTGCTGTGTATCGTAGTCTGTGCAGAGCCTGTCCTCTCGGTCAGAGCTTGTGCTGTGTATCAGAGCTTGTACCTCAGAGCCTGTCCTCTCTGTCAGAGCCTGTGCTGTGTATCGGGGCCTGTGCAGAGCCTGTCCTCTCTGTCAGAGCATGTGCTGTGTATCAGAGCTTGTACCTCAGAACCTGTCCTCTCTGTCAGAGCCTGTCTTGTATCAGAGCTTGTACCTCAGAGCCTGTCCTCTCTGTCAGAGCCTGTCTTATGCATCAAAGCCTTCCCTGTATCAAAGCTTGTACCTTCGAGCCTGCCCCCTCTGTCAGAGCCTGTGCTGTGTATCGGAGCCTGTGCCGTGTATCGGAGCTTGTGCTGTGTATCGGAACTTGGCTTGTATCAGAGCCTGTGCCGTGTATCGGAGCCTGTGCTGTGTATCAGAACCTGGCTTGTATCAGAGCCTGTGCCGTATATCGGAGCCTGTGCTGTGTATCGGAACCTGGCTTGTATCAGAACCTGTCCCGTGTATCGGAGCCTGTGCTGTGTATCGGAGCCTGTGCTGTGTATTGGAGTGCATTGGAGCCTGGCTTGTATCAGAGCCTGTGCTGTGTATCAGAGCCTGTGCTGTGTATTGGAGCCTGTGCCGTGTATTGGAGCCTGGCTTGTATCAGAGCCTGTGCCGTGTATCAGAGCCTGTGCTGTGTATCGGAACCTGGCTTGTATTGGAGCCTGTGCCGTGTATCGGAACCTGTGCTGTGTATCGGAACCTGGCTTGTATCAGAGCCTGTGCTGTGTATTGGAGCTTGTTCCTTAGCAGTATCTGCCTTCTACATTGGAGCCTGTGTTATGCATCAGAGCCTCCCCTGCATCGGAGCTTGTACCTCAGAGCCTGTCCTCTCTGTCAGAGCCTGTGCTGTGTATCGGAGCCTGGCTTGTTTCGGAGCCTGGCTTGTATCGGAGCCTGGCTTGTATCGGAGCCTGTGCCGTGTATCGGAGCTTGTGCTGTGTATCGGAGCCTGTGCTGTGTATCGGAGTGTATTGGAGCCTGGCTTATATCAGAGC
The DNA here is from genome assembly GCF_964204655.1 of Triturus cristatus. Taxonomy (NCBI): domain Eukaryota; kingdom Metazoa; phylum Chordata; class Amphibia; order Caudata; family Salamandridae; genus Triturus; species Triturus cristatus. The sequence continues at coordinate 1,191,500,935 of NC_140580.1, forward strand.
CTGTGCTGTGTATCGGAGCCTGTGCCGTGTATTGGAGCCTGGCTTGTATCGGAACCTGGCTTGTATCAGAGCCTGTGCTGTGTATTGGAGCCTGTACCGTGTATTGGAGCCTGGCTTGTATCAGAGCCTGTGCTGTGTATCAGAGCCTGTTCCTTAGTAGTATCTGCCTTTTATATTGAAGCCTGTGTTATGCATCATAACCTGTCCTCTCTGTCAGAGCCTGTCTTGTATTAGAGCTTGTACCTCAGAGCCTGCCCTCTCTGTCAGAGCCTGTGCTGTGTATCGGAGCCTGTGCCGTGTATTGCAGCCTGGCTTGTATCAGAGCCTGTGCTGTGTATCGGAGCCTGTGCCGTGTATTGGAGCCTGTCCTGTATCGGAACCTGGCTTGTATCAGAGCCTGTGCTGTGTATTGGAGTCTGTGCCGTGTATCGGAGCTTGTGCTGTGTATCAGAGCCTGTGTCGTGTATCGGAGCATGTGCTGTGTATCGGAGCCTGTGCTGTGTATTGGAGCCTGGCTTATTGTATTGTATTGTATTGTATCTGGGTTTTGTATCGCGCCAACTCACCGACAGGTCTCAAAGCGCTACTGACCAAGTACAGAACGAAAGACGGAAAAAGATATATAGATGGCAGGTCTAGCAGTTCATTATTGAAGCGGGAAACGCATTCTTGAAGAGTAGGGTCTTCAAAGACTTCCGAAAGCGGAGGAGATTGGGCTCTCTACGAAGCGCCTCTGGCAGCTTATTCCAGTTGATAGGAGCCTGCACTGAGAAAGATCTGCCTCCTTTGGTGGTTAGCTTAAAGCGTGGTTGAGACAGTAAGAAAGAACCCGACGATCGCAAGATACGTTTAGGTTCGTGGAGCTCGAGCCTTTCTTTTATATAAGCTGGCGCCTGTCCGTGTAATGCTTTGTGGCAGATACACATGCTTTTGAACTCCACTCTCTGTAGCATGGGCAGCCAGTGTAATCGATGGAGCAGGGGGGAAGCATGGGTCCTCCTTGGTACTCCAAAGATCAGGCGTGCTGCGTCGTTTAGAATGACCTGGAGACGGCTAATGGAATACTTTGGAAGGCCGAGATACAGCGCATTTCCATAGTCTATTCTAGACACTATTGTGGCTGACACAATGGTTTGCAGCATATTCCTCGAGAGCAGGGGGGCGAGTTTACGTAGTTGCCTGATTAAGTTAGTACAGCAGCCAACTACCGCAGAAACTTGATTAGCCATTGAGAGTTCTTGATCGATTTTCATCCCCAGACTCTTGACATTGGGGCATGGTTTAGGGGTAGGGCCTAGCTCTTGTGGCCAGTATAGGTCGCTCCAGGGGGACACAGCCGTTGAAATAACCAGGACTTCCGTTTTATCCGGATTGATTTTCAGCAAGTTAGATGACATCCAATTCACTGTGAAGCGTAGGATGTCTTGAGCCACTGATTGTGCCGATGATGTATTGTCGATGCTCAGCAAAAGCTGAGTGTCGTCGGCATAGTTGAATACTTTACACTTCATGTTTGCCAGTGACTCTATCAGTGGTTGCAAGTAGAGGTTGAATAAGAGTGGCGAGAGCGCTGACCCCTGCGGAACCCCACAGACTAACCTGCCCACCTCTGAGACCTGGTCTGCCAACTGGATCTTCTGCGTCCTTCCTGTTAGGAAGGCTGTGAGCCATTTAAGAGCCTGTCCCCCTATCCCGAACCCAGCCAGTCTATCCAAGAGCAGTGCATGGCTGACAGTATCAAACGCTGCTGAAAGATCTAATAATATCAGCGCGCTTGGCTTTTTACTGTCAGCCATGCATCTTAGCTCATCCAGTACCGACAGCATCACTAGCTCTGTGCTATGGTGGGCATGAAAACCAGCTTGCCGCTCCTGGAGAAGATGGTGAGATTCCAGGAGGGCTGACAAGGACTTAAGTACGTGTTGTTCCAGTACCTTTGACAGGAATGGCAGCTGGGAAATTGGCCTATAGTTCTTCAGGCTGGATGGATCGGCTCCCAGTTTTTTTATCAAAGGTCTGACACGTGCCTCTTTGAAGGTAGATGGTAGAAGTCCAGTGGCTAATGAGGTGTTTAAAAGGTCTAAGATCTGGTCTTCTAGAAGCGGTATTGCCATCCGAAAGGTGTCAGGCGGGCAGGGGTCAGCAGGGGAGCCAGATTTAGTAGACGCTACGAGTTTCCTAAAAGTACTAAGGTCAATGTGAGGAAAGCCGGTAAAGTTAGAAGAAGGAGAGTCTGGGAGGGGAAGTTGTTCGACATAAGGGTCTGGGTTGTTCTTCTTGATCTCAGACAAGATGGTCGCTACCTTTCCCAGGAAATATCCTTGAAAGGTATCGCAATCAATCATGATCTCAGTCTTTTCCTCTTTCTTACTTAACTCTTTCAGTATTTGGAAGGTCTCTCTCTGTATATTGGCAGCGTTATTAATACGCGTCTCGTAGTACTCCTTCTTTGTTATTATAATAAGCTTTTTATATGCTTGGAAAGACCTTCGATATAATTCCCTATCGGTAGCCCTTTTAGATTTCCTCCAGCATCTTTCGAGGTAGCGAAGCTTTCTCTTCTGGTCGCGTAGACCTTCAGTGAACCAGGGGGCTCCTTTCTCTACCCCTTTTATTTTTTGTACCTTTTCAGGAGCTAGTTCATCAATGGTTTGCCTAAGGATGGTTGTCATCAAATTGTACTTGGAGTCTAGATCAGTACTATCAACAGGGACTATAGAGTTCTGTATGTACTTGGGCATGGTTTTGGTTAGAGTCTCGACATTCACCCTTTTCCATTGGCGCACATTTTTAGTTTTTATGGGTAGTTTGACCTGGCAAATGTCTTGCGGTAGATCATATAAGATGAGGTGATGGTCTGACCAGAGACAAGGTGAAATGCTGGTGATAACTGCTTTTGGGGATGAAGACCAAACAAGATCTAAAGTGTGGCCTTTTATGTGGGTTGGAGCTTCCACAAGTTGTATCAGTCCGAGAGTAGTCATGATGGTCTGTAATTTCTGGGCTGATAGGTCTTGATGACTTTTATCCCAATGGACATTAAAATCGCCAGTTACCAGGATGTTTTTGTAGCGTGTGCAAAGATCGGATATAATTGGATGGAAGAGATCGTTGAACCCAGGAGTGCTTTGGGGTGGGCAGTATACCGTTAAGATAATGAGACAAGAGTTATTCATAGTAATTTTTATACCCAGTAGATCGACAGTATTTGTTGTCTCGGCTAGGATCTTTGTTACCCTAAATTGTTTTTTGAAAATCGTTGCTACCCCCCCACCCCGAGTCCCCTCTGGTCGATTGTGCCAGACCATGTCATACCCACTGGGAAGGGCGGCGATGATATCCGGGGAAGAGGCATCACTCAGCCACGTTTCAGTGAGTGTCAGGATATCAATGGTCTCATCCTGTAGCAGGGTAAAGATCTCTAAGCGATGTTTCTGCAGCGACCTGGTGTTAAGGGTAGCTAGCTTCACAGGGGCTAAGAGGCTTTGGTGCCTACAACTAGGGCTATACAGGATGTTGAGTTCCTTGAGTGTAGCACCTGCACTCGGGGATAGGATATACCTGTCGGAATTCAGTCCGAGGAGGTCCGCTGAAGTATAACAGGTGCGTGTGCCAGAGTCCCTATGCCCTAAGCCCGATCGTGCGCGGACGGGCGCAGACGGGCGCAGACGGGCGCAGACGGGCAGGACTCTGGCACGACTCCGGCGCAGATCTGGCGCGTCCGCTGATCGCGTCCGCTGCGCGGAGACATCCTAGTCCGTTTTTATAGCGCTGACGATGTCCTGACTCACCTATCCCAACCCAAGATGGCCGCCAAACTCGACGCCCAGCGCTCTCGGCGTCGATACTCAGCCGAGAGCGGGACTGGAGCTGGAGGGAGGGGGTAGGGGTGAATTCCAGGCGCTGCTAAGCGCTAAGGAGTTATGGCCCACCAACAGCGCGCCAGCCGCACTCAAAACATAAAATTTTCACGAGACCGAAAAAAGTATCCCAAGGTAAGCTGTTAAAACTTAGTTTGTAGCAAGAATAGATGAGAGACCTCCCGGCTTCCGCCTCAGGAGGGAAAGGAGCGTACAATGTCAGAGCCTGTGCTGTCTATCGGAGCCTGTGCTGTGTATTGGAGCCTGGCTTGTATCAGAGCCTGTGCTGTGTATCGGAGCCTGTGCCATGTATTGGAGCCTGACTTGTATCGGAACCTGGCTTGTATCAGAGCCTGTGCTGTGTATCAGAGCCTGTTCCTTAGCAGTATCTGCCTTCTATATTGGAGCCTGTGTTATGCATCATAGCCTGTCCTCTCTGTCAGAGCCTGTCTTGTATTAGATTTTGTACCTCAGAGCCTGCCCTCTCTGTCAGAGCCTGTGCTGTGTATCAGAGCCTGTGCCGTGTATTGGAACCTGGCTTGTATTGGAGCCTGTGCTGTGTATCACAGCCTGTTCCTTAGCAGTATCTGCCTTCTATATTGGAGCCTGTGTTATGCATCAGAGCCTCCCCTGCATCGGAGCTTGTACCTCAGAGCCTGTCCTCTCTGTCAGAGCCTGTGCTGTGTATCGGAGCCTGGCTTGTATCGGAGCCTGTGCCGTGTATCGGAGCTTGTGCTGTGTATCGGAGCCTGTGCTGTGTATCGGAGTGTATTGGAGCCTGGCTTATATCAGAGCCTGTGCTGTGTATCGGAGCCTGTGCTGTGTATTGGAGCCTGGCTTGTATCAGAGCCTGTGCTGTGTATCAGAGCCTGTTCCTTAGCAGTATCTGCCTTCTATATTGGAGCCTGTGTTATGCATCTTAGCCTGTCCTCTCTGTCAGAGCCTGTCTTGTATTAGAGCTTGTACCTCAGAGCCTGCCCTCTCTGTCAGAGCCTGTGCTGTGTATCAGAGCCTGTGCCGTGTATTGGAACCTGGCTTGTATTGGAACCTGTGCTGTGTCTCACAGCCTGTTCCTTAGCAGTATCTGCCTTCTATATTGGAGCCTGTGTTATGCATCAGAGTCTCCCCTGCATCGGAGCTTGTACCTCAGAGCCTGCCCTCTCTGTCAGAGCCTGTGCTGTGTATTGGAGCCTGGTTTGTATCAGAGCCCGTGCTGTGTATCGGAGCCTGTGCCGTGTATTGGAGCCTGTGCTGTGTATCAGAGCCTGTTCCTTAGTAGTATCTGCCTTCTATATTGGAGCCTGTGTTATGCATCAGAGCCTGTCCTCTCTGTCAGAGTCTGTCTTGTATTAGAGCTTGTACCTCAGAGCCTGCCCTCTCTGTCAGAGCCTGTGCCGTGTATCGGAGCCTGTGCCGTGTATTGGAGCCTGTGCCGCGTATTGGAGCCTGGCTTGTATCAGAGCCTGTGCCGTGTATTGGAGCCTGTGCCGTGTATTGGAGCCTGTGCCGTGTATTGGAGCCTGTGCCGTATATCGGAGCTTGTGCTGTGTATCGGAGCCTGTGCCGTGTATTGGAGCCTGGCTTGTATCAGAGCCTGTGCTGTGTATCGGAGCCTGTGCCGTGTATTGGAGCCTGGCTTGTATCAGAGCCTGTGCAGTGTATCAGAGCCTGTTCCTTAGCAGTATCTGCCTTCTATATTGGAGCCTGTGTTATGCATCATAGCCTGTCCTCTCTGTCAGAGTCTGTCTTGTATTAGAGCTTGTACCTCAGAGCCTGCCCTCTCTGTCAGAGCCTGTGCCGTGTATCGGAGCCTGTGCCGTGTATTGGAGCCTCTGCCGCGTATTGGAGCCTGGCTTGTATCAGAGCCTGTGCCGTGTATTGGAGCCTGTGCCGTGTATTGGAGCCTGTGCCGTGTATCGGAGCTTGTGCTGTGTATCGGAGCCTGTGCCGTGTATTGGAGCCTGGCTTGTATCAGAGCCTAAAATGCATAACAACAACAGCATAAAGCAACAACAACACAGCAGCAATAATAAAGGTAAAAATAATGATAACGCTTCATCCTCCGGGAGTCACCTGCACGCCCAGTACTCCCAGCACAGACTCATGGCCTCCAGTTCTTTCATCTGAGATGCAAGCCTTAAAGGCATCTTCAGGGAACTCTAGAATCAAAAGAGAGAGACAGGGGCGGAGGTGTTAGAGAGCTCACAGGATATGTAGCAGACACAGGAAACCACAGGACGCGTGGCACCAAGAGACACCACGACGACTACAACAGGAAAAGTCACACACGGGTGGCCACTCAAGTAAGTAACTAAAATCAGAGGATGCAGAGTACACCCAGGAAGGAAACCACCTTCATGACCCCTTCTTTGAGTAGCAACATCTTCATGCAAGCTTTCTTCCTCCACTCGTCCTAAGCCGTGGTCATCTCTCTCTTTGAAGCAGACTCTAAGCAGCACCTTGTGGCCCCAATCCTGGCATGGGAAGATGGCAGTGAACAGTCACCCAAACCATAGAGCACTGAGAGGTTCTTGGTTGCCATTGATGTGGAAAAGGACTCTGCACTTTACTCCAGCTAACCAGTGGTAAAGTGCTTGTGCTTGGCTTTAAACATGGAGAAATTGGTATACACCTGATTGGCTCATTTAAGTTACCTATAAGTCCCCAGTATATGGCACAAAGTGTCCCCAGGGCCTGTAAATGTCACTAGAAGACTACAGCACCCCTTATAGCAACCACTACAGCGTCAGAGTAAAGAGTGTTTGCACACCTACCACTGTAGCCAGGCTGTGAAGCTTTAAACTGCATATTTGACCTGTCACAATGAACCCTTTGGGCAGGATTCAAACCTTCCCTCTAAATACTAATAAGTCGCCCCTCCGGTAGGCCCTGGTGCCCATAAAGGCAGGGTGCCTGGTATCTAAAAGTAGGACATGTAAAAGGTTCATAGTCCACAGGTCCTTACAGTGGAAAAACATAAACACTATTTTCACTGTAGCAAGGTGAGGTGCTTCATTATAACACCTCATAATGCTAATTTCAGATTGGTTACAGCTTGATAAATAGTTCAAGGATTCATTTTAACATTTAAACAAAATCCAATTTAATGGTAAAGTCGAATGTTGTCTAACTATTACAGAAAATGTGCTTTGAAATAGTCACTTTTTGTCTGCCTACAGCGGATGGAGGCCTTACTGCAAGTATTCAACTGGTACGTGAGGTGAACTGCCCTCTGTACAGGGACTATGGGCATTGGATGTGGGAAGGTGATATACTCCCCTCGACAAGAAGGTCTGGGGGCTGAGGCCCGGCCCTTGGTGCACTTCAAAGGAGCTCCAAGTCACAGGCAGATGAAGCTCACAGCTGGGCTTGCCTCCCCTTTTGTCCTTCTAGGAAGCCAGGCACCAACCTTAGTGAGAGGGAGAACTGCCCCAAAACTGGTTTAGAATGTTGACTGGTAAGCATCCTCTTTGACATTAGAGGGTCAAATCCTGCTTGAATGTCACATCCTGCTTGACATGTCTGTTGGGGGTTTTACATGTAACATTTAGGGTGCACTTGAAAGGGATCACTGACATATTATTGATGCATACAATATTCAAACACCAAAATATAGGAAATTAAATATCCATAACAAAAATATTGACGTCCTACCCCTAACTAGTAAAATGACAAATATGAAGAACACAAATATCGTTGTCACAAATATCGATTTGCACATTTATCTAAAGCAAAAATATCGGAAACAAAAATATCGCTACCTTTAAATAAAAATATAACATGTCAAAAATATGCATTCACACAATATTGACTACAATGTTATAGTCAAAATGATTAAACATTAATACATATAAAAAACACTTTTTACACAAAACATATATTTTAAATAATCCTAAAACATTTTATACACTTGTTTACATTAAATAAAAATTGGTTACATCAACAAAACCTTTACCATTTACCTCAATAAATTATATAACTAAAATAATAACAATACAACCCAAAACAAATAACATTAACTACAAACATTGAAACAGCAGCGTAAATAATAATACATATAAATACATTTATATTCAGAGCTATCAAGCTTTATATCATACATTAGAAATAAAACCTAAATTAGCGTTTACTATAGAAGGACATAACTGACAAAAAAAATTCAAACAATAAACAAACTAACCAATAAAATACAATTATAAACAACTTTAACCCCAAAAATCACACAATTAAACCAATATATAAAAGCACACTAATTTTAACAACTTTGGGGCATATCAACAACAACCGGCGATAATTATCGCTCAGCGCTCTTAGCGTGAGGATAATTATCGCCGGCTAGCGTGAATTTTTATCGCTGAGATAGCGTGCTATTAGCAACGCTTATCTCAATAGCGATAAAAATCTACACGCTAACAGGCTAACGTGAGATTATCGCTGGAAACCCAGCGATAATCACACGTTACCTTGTTGATAGGGACAGGCAAACTTAGCCATGATATCCTCCTTCCATAGGATATCATGGCTAAGTCTGAAAATTAGCAGACGTAAAAAAGCAGCGTTAACCGCGGTTAGCGCTGCTTTTTTTGTCTCTAACAGGGTTAGCGACATTCTTGATAATAGGAGAAATGTCGCTTAGCGACATTTCTCCTATTATTTTACTCTGGAACGCCCCCTTTGCATCTCATTAGAGATGCAAGGGGAAGCGTAGAGTAAAAGGGTGCTAACTTGCAAATTTGCGTGTTAGCACCCTGTTGTTGATAGGGCGCTAGTTTTATCTCTGCTTTTTTGGCTTTTAAAGCCAAAAAAGCAGAGATGAAGCCCTTGTTGATATGCCCCTAAATACTTCAAAAACAACAAACGCTGCAAGACAAGGAAACTCCGCTGGATTTTCTGACCAGACCATTAAAAAGAAATATATACATCTCAACAACTATATAACCAAGTAAGTAAAACTTATGTTTAACCCCTTCAGCGCGGCGCAGATTACCGCGCCGTGCTGAAGGTTCGTTGCGCGGGCTGGGCCGTGACGGAGCGGTCCCGTCATGCGCACAGCGCGACCGAGGCGCATGACGGAACCGCTCCGTCACACGCATCGAAGGGGTTAACCCCTTGAGTGCCCCGCCCTTTCCACGCCCTGTGCCGGGCGTTTCATTAGCGGGCGGGCTCATGACGAGATAGTCTCGTCATGGGCACAGCGCAACCGCGGCCCATGACGAGACCATCTCGTCATGGGCACTCAAGAGGTTAAACTAAAACATACTTGTTTATAAACATAAAAATGTAAAATAACAAGTAATTATTAAAACACTCTTCAGGCTCTATCTCTTTACATAGACTTCCGAAAAGAAAAAAAAACACTTGAAAATGTGATAAACTCCCAGAAAATAACAACAATGATAAACCAGCAAAAAGATATAAGAACGTGAGTATACATAAATAAACAACAAACTATAACCTCAGCCAAATAGCAAGTCAAAATAAACATAACGACCACAATGTGTACAAACAACCAACAATAATCTATATTCACACACTATTGGATTGCTAAAAAAATCCAATAACATTTGATCTAAAACACACTAACCATAACTAAAAAAATAAATTTATATTTATTCACAGAAAAAAACATAGGTTTCAGGGGTGTTATAGTTAGCTGCCCATTTCACTCATACAAAACCATAGAAATTCCTCCGTTTATAGTTAGTTCTGCTAACTATAACTCACGCGCCCGCAATGCACTGCTGATGATGTCACATATTGCATCATTCATGACATGGTCAGTGACATCACTGATTACATCTCAAATGACATCACTGATGACATCACTGATGACATCATCCACTGAATGTGGTTAAGTTTGAAATTTAAATATGTTTTATATATATACCAATCTGTATTGAAGATTGAGTGGATATATAACTGTCTGGATGGACGATTTAGTAGCTGTCTGACTGTCTTTTTAAGTGAGTAATTAAAAGTGTCTCACTTAATACATGGATTAGTAACTAAACTATGTGAATGTGTGCAGCACTGTCTCTGTTGTTGTATAACATGCTGCATCAGTTGTTCACTAACTACATGAGTGTGTATATTAGTTATTGATTAGTTGGGTGAGTATTTGTATGGGACACTGAGTTTGTGTGTGGTTGGATGGGGTGTGTGTAACTCTATGCATAGATGTGTGAATGGTTGATTGACTAGGTGTATGGGTTTAAGAGTGCATGTGGAAACAGTTGTTTGGGTGACTGAGTGTATTTATTTGTGTGTTGCTGAGCGAATATATGTTTTAGTTGTACATCTTCAGCAAAGTAAAAAAATAAAAGGCATTGTATGTGAGAGTTGGTGTATATAAATAAGTATGTGTAAGAGTCAGTGATTGTGAGAGTAACTATATTAATGAGTGTATATGTGTAATGGTGCTTTTTTAACATATTAACGATGAGTTACTATGTGTTTGAATAAATGAGGTGTTGTTGGATAATTGTGTAAGTGAGTAAATTTAAGTGCAATACATTTTTTACATGAGTGAGTAGGATGACTGCATAACCGACTGAGATGACTGCTGATGTGTCAATGTCTATATATGTGTATAAGTGCATTTTATAGTGTTCTATTAATTAATGACTGCATGTATAGATGATTCTGTTGTTGAATGGGTAGTTGTGTGTGTAGACTTAGGAATCAGTGAGTGGGTATGTAGTAACTGGTATTGGTGTGTCAATGGTTTCAAATATGGTATTCTGTATTTTATAGTGAGTGATGAAAGGTTATACTAGTGTATGATGAGGTGTATCAGATTGTCACGTGGATGATGTCATCAGTGATGTCATTTGAGATGTCATCAGTGATGTCATCAGTGATGTCACTGACCATGTCATGAATGATGCAATATGTGACATCGTCAACAGTGCATTGCAGGCGCGTGAGTTATAGTTAGCAGAACTAACTATAACGGGGGAATTTCTATGGTTTTGTATGAGTGAAATTTTATTTATTTATTTATTTAGAAAGTTTTATAGAGCGCGAACAAGATCCTTGCGGATATCAGAGCGCTTTACATAACACTGGCTGTAAGAGGAACAAAACAGAAATATGCAGTGAACAATCATATAAAAAACAAATGAGATCAAATATAGAAGGAGGAGTTACAGCATGCAGTGCTCATGTAAATTTTGCCATGAAAAGCGCTTTGACTTCTTTTTTGAAAGCGGTGGAGGAGGCATTCCGTCGGGTTTCGGGGGGAAGAATGTTCCAAAATTTGGGCGCCATCCCAGAGAAGGATCGATTATATGTTTTCTTTTTGTTGAACCTTTGAGGTTTCAGTAAAAGGTTTTCGGCACTCCTGGAAGTCCGCAGACCACCAGAGGTAGCTGGGAGAGTTGTGGTGTAAGGCTTTATGAGTCATGCATGCCACTTTTAGGAGGATTCTAGCTTCAAATGGGAGCCAATTCAAGGATTTCAAGTCCGGGGTAATGTGTGCAGATCTTTTCGAGCCAGTGATGAGTCTTGCCGCGGAGTTGATAGACGCTCTTAAGGGTGCTGTTGCAGCTTTTGGTAGTCCACACAGAGAGACACTTCCGTAATCCACACAAGGGAGGACTAGCGCTTGTACTGTCAGCTTGAGGTCCTCGAGTGGCAGGAAGGGTTTCAGCTTCCTTAGGGTGCTTATCTGGAAATTAGCTCTCTTTGTGGCGTTACTGATGTGTTTTTGCATCATGAGGTTGTTGTCGAGAGTAATCCCCAAGGATTTTGCAGAATCCACGATAGTAGGTTGTACATTGAACGGGGAGAGCTGTTTGATCAGATCATGCATGTCTGGAGGCTGAACAGCAGTTTAGAAGAGTGCATTTCAGATGGGGTGAGGAGAGGGAAGAAGAGGGGTCTGGAGGTACAAGGATTCTTCTAAGGTTATTAGCACAGACTCCTCTGTTGTTGTGTGTGGCGGGTCTGCGAAGGTTGAGGGGGATAGTCGGGATGGTAGTCTGAGATGATGGAAGGGAGTTGGTGGGGGAGGGTTCGTAAGAGTGCAGAAGAGAGAGGAGATCGCTCTCCGAGAGTAGATTGGTGGTGCGCATAGGGCGTGTACGAAAATGGGCAGCTAACTATAACACCCCTGAAACCTATTTTTTTTCTGTGAATTTCTAAGGTTTTTTAAATGCTAATATCTAACTATAACGTCTCTGAAACCTATGTTTTTTTTCAGTGAATTTCAAAGGTTTTTTAAATGCTAACTTTTAAGTGTGATAGTAGTTATATCTATTTTTTGTACTGATTTTCTACAGTTTTTTAACTGTTTATTTATAAATATTTTATTCATTAAATAACATTATATATTTTTCTGAAAATTGCAACAAAACATTTTTTTTAATTAAAACTGAAATATTGATTAATTTTCTTGTTTTCATTTTTTATTTCAATATATTTATAATTTTTTCTTTAAACAAAAATTTTCCGGAGTCGCGCACTCAAAGTGTACACATCACGGTGGGTGCGCGCATTCTAGTCGCCATTTTAGAAAAGTCATGAAGGATCCGCGTATGGTATGAGACGGCTGCGTGTTTTTCAGTTACATCATATACATTTAATATCACGTGATATGCGCGATTGGTATGCTCCCCCGCATCTGCGACACATGTACGAGATGTTTGCGCGGTTGCGGGTCCCGCGTGACATCATATACGTGCTGGGGGACGCTGGGTGCGCGACTCCCGCAAAAAAAATGTATGTTCCAAAATGATATGTATGTGTCTTTAATATACATATTAAGGCAAGAGATTATGTAAGATATTCATCAAAATAATATATTTGTAGTTATAATAAACTTATATTATTTTTAAATATATTTTCGCGAAGTCGGGTGCGTGCATCGTGAGTGCAGAAAACCAGGTCAGCAGAGCTGCTGTAGAGCCAGAGAACCAGGTCAGCAGAGCTGCTCTAGAGCCTAAGAACTAGGTCAGCAGAGCTGCTCTAGAGTCAGAGAACCAGGTCAGCAGAGCTGCTGTAGAGCCAGAGAAACCAGGTCAGCAGAGCTGCTTTAGAGGGTGAGAACCAGGTCAGCAGAGCTGCTCTAGAGTCAGAGAACCAGGTCAGCAGAGCTGCTCTGTAGCATAAGAACTAGGTCAGCAGAGCTGCTTTAGAGCCAGAGAACCAGGTCAGCAGAGCTGCTGTGGAGCCAGAGAAACCAGGTCAGCAGAGCTGCTTTAGAGGGAGAGAACGAGGTCAGCAGAGCTGCTTTAGAGCCAGAGAACCAGGTTAGCAGAGCTGCTTTAGAGGGAGAGAACCAGGCCAGCAGAGCTGCTTTAGAGGGAGAGAACCAGGTCAGCAGAGCTGCATTAGAGCCAGAGAACCAGGCCAGCAGTTCTGCTCTAGAGCCAGAGAACCAGGTCAGCAGAAAGCCAGAGAACCAAATAAGCAGAGCTGCTTTAGAGCCAGAGAACCAGGTCAGCAGAACTGCTTCAGAGCCATAGTACCAGGTCAGTAGAGCTGCTTTAGAGGGAGAGAACCAGGTCAGTAGAGCTGGTCTAGAGCCTAAGAACCAGGTCAACAGAGCTGCTCTAGAGCCAGAGAACCAGGTTAGCATAGCTGCTCTAGAGCAAGAGAACCAGGTCAGCAGAGCTGCTTCAGAGCCATAGAACTGGGTCAGCAGAGCTGCATTTAGAGCCAGAGAACCAGGTCAGCTGAGAGCCAGAGAACCAAATCAGCAGAACTGCTTCAGAGCCATAGAACTGGGTCAGCAGAGCTGCTCTAGAGCCATAGTACCAGGTCAGCAGAGCTGCTTTAGAGCCAGAGAAACCAGGTCAGCAGAGCTGCTGTAGAGCCAGAGAAACCAGGTCAGCAGAGCTGCTTTAGAGTAAGAGAACCAGGTCAGCAGAGCTGCTCTAGAGCCAAGAACCATGTCAGCAGAACTGCTTCAGAGCCATTGAACTGGGTCAGCGGAGCTGCTTTAGAGCCAGAGAACCAGGTCAGCAGAGCTGTTGTAGAGCCAGAGAACCAGGTCAGCAGAGCTGCTCTGTAGCATAAGAACTAGGTCAGCAGAGCTGCTCTAGAGCCAGAGAACCAGGTCAGCAGAGCTGCTCTAGCTGACACTGACTGACTGACACTGACTGACTGACTGACACTGACTGATTGACACTGACTGACACAGATTGACTGACACTGACACTGACTGACACTGATTGACTGCCACTGACTCACTGACACTGACTCACTGACTGACTGCCACTGACTGCCACTGATTGACACTGACTGCCACTGATTGACTGACACTGAGTGACTGACACTGATTGACTGACACTGACGACACTGATTGACTGACACTGACTGACTGACAATGACTGACTGACACTGACTGACACTGACTGACTACTCTCTACTACTCTACTACTGACTCTCTACTACTCTCTCTCTACTACTCACTCTCTACTACTCACTCTCTACTACTCTCTACTACTCACTCTCGACTACTCTACTACTATCTACTACTCACTCTCTATTACTCACTCTCAACTACTCACTTTCTACTACTCTACTACTCACTCTCTACTACTCACTCGCTACTACTCTCTACTACTCACTCTCTACTACTCACTCTCTATTACTCATGCTCTACTACTCTCTACTACTCACTGTCTACTACTACTCTCTCTACTACTCACTCTCTACTACTCTCTACTATTCACTCTCTACTACTCACTCTCTACTATTCACAGTACTACTTTCTACTACTCTCTACCACTCACTCTCTACTACTCGACTACTCACTCTCTACTACTCACTCGCTACTACTCTCTACTATTCACTCTCTACTACACTCTCTACTACTCTCTCTCTACTACTCTCTACTACTACTCTCTATTATTCACTCTCTACTACTCACTCTCTACTACTCTCTACTACTCACTCTACTACTCTCTGCTGCTCTCTAGCACTCAATCTCTACTACTCACTTTCTACTACTCTCTCTCTACTACTCTCTACTACTCACTCTCTACTACTCACTCTACTACTCTCTACTACTCACTCTCTACTACTCTCTCTCTACTACTCACTCTCTACTATTCACTCTCTACTACTCAGTCTCTACTACTCGCTCTCTACTACTCACTCTCCACTACTCACTCTCTGCTACTCACTCTCTACTACTCACTCTCTGCTACTCTCTACTACTCGCTCTACTACTCACTCTCTACTATTCTCTACTACTCACTCTACTACTCTCTCCTACTCTCTACCACTCACTCTCTACTACTCTACTACTCACTCTCTACTACTCTCTGTCTACTACTCACTCTCTACTACTCACTCTACTACTCTCTAATACTCTCTCTACTACTCACTCTCTACTACTCTCTACTATTCACTCTCTACTACTCACTCTCTACTACTCACAGTACTACTTTCTACTACTCTCTACCACTCACTTTCTACTACTCTACTACTCACTCTCTACTACTCTCTACTACTCACTCGTTACTACTCTCTACTACTCACTCTCTACTACACTCTCTACTACTCTCTCTCTCTGCTACTCTCTACTACTACTCTCTATTATTCACTCTCTACTACTCACTCTCTACTACTCTCTACTACTCACTCTACTACTCTCTGCTGCTCTCTAGCACTCACTCTCTACTACTCTACTACTCTCTCTCTACTACTCACTTTCTACTACTCGCTCTCTACTACTCTCTACTACTCACTCTCTACTACTCACTCTCTGCTACTCTCTACTACTCTCTCTGCTACTCACTCTCTACTACTCACTCTCTGCTACTCTACTACTCTCTACTACTCGCTCTACTACTCACTCTCTACTATTCTCTACTACTCACTCTACTACTCTCTCCTACTCTCTACCACTCACTCTCTACTACTCTGCTACTCACTCTCTACTACTCTCTCTCTACTACTCACTCTCTACTACTCACTCTACTACTCTCTACTACTCACTCTCTACTACTCTCTACTACTCACTCTGTACTACTCACTCACTACTACTCATTCTCTACTACTCTCTACTGATCACTCTCCACTACTCATTTTCTACTACTCGCTTTCAACTACTCTCTACTACTCACTCTACTACTCACTCTCTACTACTCTACTACTCTCTCTACTTCTCACTCTCTACTACTCTCTCTCTACTACTCACTCTCTATTACTCTCTACTACTCACTCTCTACTACACACTCTCTACTACTTGCTCTCTGCTACTCGCTCTCTACTACTCTCTAGTACTCACTCTACTACTCACTCTCTACTACTCTCTGCTACTCCACTACGCTCTACTACTCACTCTTTACTACTCTCTACTACTCTCTCTCTACTACTCACTCTCTACTACTCACTCTCTACTACTCTCTGCTACTCTCTACTACTCACTCTCTACTACTCTCTCTCTACTACTCTCTACTACTCTCTCTCTCTACTACTCTCTACTACTCACTCTGCTACTCACTCTCTACTACTCTCTAATACTCTCTCTCTGCTACTCACTCTCTACTACTCTCTACTACTCACTCTCTACTACTCACTCTATACTACTCTCTACTACTCACTCTCTACTACTCTCTACTACTCTCTACTACTCACTCTCTACTACTCTCTACTACTCACTCTCTAATACTCACTCTCTACTACTCACTCTCTACTACTCAGTCTCTACTACTTGCTCTCTACTACTCACTCTCCACTACTCACTCTCTACTACTCACTCTCTACTACTCACTCTCTGCTACTCTCTACTACTCTCTCTGCTACTCACTCTCTACTACTCACTCTCTGCTACTCTCTACTACTCGCTCTACTACTCACTCTCTACTATTCTCTACTACTCACTCTACTACTCTCTCCTACTCTCTACCACTCACTCTCTACTACTCTACTACTCACTCTCTACTACTCTCTGTCTACTACTCACTCTCTACTACTCACTCTACTACTCTCTAATACTCTCTACTATTCACTCTCTACTACTCACTTCTACTACTCTCTACCACTCACTTTCTACTACTCTACTACTCACTCTCTACTACTCTCTACTACTCACTCGCTACTACTCTCTACTACTCACTCTCTACTACACTCTCTACTACTCTATCTCTCTGCTACTCTCTACTACTACTCTCTATTATTCACTCTCTACTACTCACTCTCTACTACTCTCTACTACTCACTCTACTACTCTCTGCTGCTCTCTAGCACTCACTCTCTACTACTCTACTACTCTCTCTCTAATACTCACTTTCTACTACTCTCTCTACTACTCTCTACTACTCACTCTCTACTACTCACTCTACTACTCTCTACTACTCACTCTCTACTACTCTCTCTCTACTACTCACTCTCTACTATTCACTCTCTACTACTCAGTCTCTACTATTCGCTCTCTACTACTCACTCTCCACTACTCACTCTCTACTACTCGCTCTCTACTACTCTCTACTACTCACTCTCTACTACTCACTCTCTGCTACTCTCTACTACTCTCTCTGCTACTCACTCTCTACTACTCACTCTCTGCTACTCTACTACTCTCTACTACTCGCTCTACTACTCACTCTCTACTATTCTCTACTACTCACTCTACTACTCTCTCCTACTCTCTACCACTCACTCTCTACTACTCTGCTACTCACTCTCTACTACTCTCTCTCTACTACTCACTCTCTACTACTCACTCTACTACTCTCTACTACTCACTCTCTACTACTCTCTACTACTCACTCTGTACTACTCACTCACTACTACTCACTCTCTACTACTCTCTACTGCTGACTCTCCACTACTCATTCTCTACTACTCGCTTTCAACTACTCTCTACTACTCACTCTACTACTCACTCTCTACTACTCTACTACTCTCTCTACTTCTCACTCTCTACTACTCTCTCTCTACTACTCACTCTCTACTACTCTCTACTACTCACTCTCTACTACACACTCTCTACTACTTGCTCTCTGCTACTCGCTCTCTACTACTCTCTAGTTCTCACTCTACTACTCACTCTCTACTACTCTCTACTACTCCACTACGCTCTACTACTCACTCTCTACTACTCTCTACTACTCTCTCTCTACTACTCACTCTCTACTACTCACTCTCTACTACTCCCTACTACTCTCTACTACTCACTCTCTACTACTCTCTCTCTCTACTACTCTCTACTACTCACTCTCTACTACTCTCTACTACTCACTCTCTACTACTCTCTCTCTACTACTCTCTACTACTCACTCTACTACTCACTCTCTACTACTCTCTAATACTCTCTCTCTGCTACTCACTCTCTACTACTCTCTACTACTCACTCTCTACTACTCTCTACTACTCTCTACTACTCATTCTACTACTCACTCTCTACTACTCTCTACTACTCACTCTCTAATACTCACTCTCTACTACTCACTCTCTACTACTCACTCTACTACTCACTATCTGATACTTTCTCTACTACTCCCTACGACTCTCTACTATTCACTCTCTACTCTCTATTACTCGCTCTCTACCTCTCTACCTCTCTCTACCTCTCTCTCTACCTCTCTCTCTACTACTCTCTACCTCTCTACCTCTACCTCTCTACCTCTATACCTCTACCTATACACCTCTACCTCTCTACCTCTCTGTACATGCACACATATGCACATATATATATGCATATATATGCATATGCATTTACATATATGTATGTGTATATATATACATATATAAACACATAAATATAATCTGCATATCTATATCAATATAAATGCATGCAAACATATACATATACATATATGCATACATATGCATGGTATGTACATGAAAGTTTGAAAAACTCTAATACAAGCAAAGCTAAAAAGCCACCTAATTACAAACAGAATTGCTTTAACTTAAACGAGGGCGAGACCTATTGCATTTTCAGTGCTTGTTTACTTTGATTCCATCAAGAAGGCATTCAGATGTGGCACACATTTTCCATAAATTCTGAATGGTAGCACTCTAGTTGCTCATTAGATCACTGTAGTAAAGATACTACTCACCAGGGAAGTCTGCTGCTGGTATTCAAAGTGCATGTTTCAGTCTGCATGTCAGAATTTTTTAATGAAATGGAAGAGGATTTGAGAAGTCAAAATGTGCCCTAATCTTTCTTTCTGCAGCACTAATCATATTTCTATGGCAAAATGAACCCCCTCATTTTGTTCCTTTACAAATTAAATGTTTTAAGTGTTACCACTTTATTCCATTCAAGATGGCATCAGGTGTGCCATACTTTTGTCATAAGTAAGACTGTTAGCGCTCTAGTTGTTCTTTAAAACACTCTGGGACATTCTGTCATTGGGCTATAATAGGGCTACATCTCTGTGATATTTGTGCTACATTTGGGCTCTTTTGTCTCTGGTGGCCATCTTGGGAGACTTATTTGTTTTGAAGTTTCCTAATTTCCTCATTTACAACAATCTCCTCAGTAGGAAATACTTTTAGGTTTTTTACTTTCATTCCATCAAGAAGGTATTCAGATGTGTCACACATTTGCCATGAATTCAGAATGTTAGCACTCTAGTTGCTTATTAGATCTCTGTAGTAAAGCTACTGCTCACCAGGGAAGTCTGCTGCTGGTATTGAAAGTGCATGTTTCAGTCTGCATGTCAGAATTTTTTAATGAAATAGAAGAGGATTTGAGAAGTCACTCAAAATGTGCCCTAATTTTCTTTTTTCCGCACTAATCATAATTTCCATGGCAAACTGAACCTCCTCATTGTGTTCCTTTTAAATTAAACTACTCACTCTCTACTACTCACTCGCTACTACTTTCTACTACTCACTCTCTACTACTCTCTCTCTACTACTCTCTACTACTCTCTACTACTACTCTCTACTACTCACTCTATACTACTCTCTACTACTCTCTCTCTACTACTCCCTCTCTACTACTCACTCTACTACTCTCTACTACTCACTCTCTACTACTCTACTACTCTCTACTACTCTCTACTACTCGCTCTCAACTACTCACTCACAACTACTCACTCTCTACTACTCTCTCTACTACTCACTCTCTACTCACTCTCTACTACTCTCTCTCTACTACTCTCTACTACTCTACTACTACTCTCTACTACTCACTCTCTACTACTCACTCTCTACTACTCTCTACTATTCACTCTACTGCTCTCTACTACTCTCTACCACTCACTCTCTACTACTCTACTACTCTCTACTACTCTCTACTACTCTATCTCTACTACTCCCTCTTTACTACTCACTCTACTACTCTCTACTACTCCCTCTCTACTACTCTACTACTCTCTACTACTCACGCTCTACTACTCACTCACAACTACTCACTCTCTACTACTCTCTCTACTACTCACTCTACTACTCTCTACTACTCTCTACCACTCACTCTCTACTACTCTACTACTCACTCTCTACTACTCTCTACTACCCTCTCTCTACTACTCACTCTCTACTACTCACTCTACTACTCTCTACTACTCTCTCTCTACTACTCACTCTCTACTACTCACTCTCTACTACTCTACTACTCACTCTCCACTACTCACTCTCTACTACTCGCTCTCTACTACTCTCTACTACTCACTCTACTACTCACTCTCTACTACTCTACTACTCTCTACTACTCTTTCTGCTACTCACTCTCTACTACTCTCTACTACTCACTCTCTACTACTCACTCTCTACTACTCTACTACTCTCTACTACTCTCTCTACACTCACTCTCTACTACTCACTCTCTACTACTCTCTACTACTCTCTCTCTACTACACACTCTCTGCTACTTGCTCTCTACTACTCACTCTACTACTCACTCTCTACTACTCCCTACTACTCACTCTACTACTCACTCTCTACTACTCTCTACTACTCACTCTCTACTACTCCACTACTCTCTACTAATCACTCTCTACTACTCACTCTGTTCTACTCTCTACTACTCATTCTCTACTACTCTCTTCTACTCACTCTCTACTACTCTCTCTCTACTACTCACTCTCTACTACTCACTCTCTAATACTCGCTACTACTCACTCTCTACTACTCTCTCTCTACTACTCTCTACTACTCTCTACCACTCACTCTCTACTACTCTCTACTACTCTCTACTACTCACTCTCTACTACTCTCTCTCTCTACTACTCTCTACTACTCACTCTACTACTCATTCTCTACTACTCTCTCTCTGTTACTCAGTCTCCACTACTCACTCTCTACTACTCTCTACTACTCACTCTCTAATACTCACTCTCTACTACTCTCTACTACTCACTCTACTACTCACTCTTTACTACTCTCTACTTCTCACTCTCTACTACCCTCTACTACTCACTATCTACTACTCACTCTATTACTCCCTCCTACTCACTCTCTGCTACTCTCTCTACTACTCTCTCTCTACTCTCTATTACTCATCCTCTACTCTCTACCTCTCTCTACCTCTCTATCTACTACTCTCTACCTCTCTACCTCTACCTCTCTGCCTCTACGTCTCTACCTCCACACCTCTACCTCCCTACCACTCTCTACCTCTCTCTACACACACACATATGCAAATATATATGCATTTATATATATGTATGTGTGTATATATATATATACACATATATATAATCTGCATAGCTATTTAAATACAAATATAAATGCATGCATACATATACATATATGCATGTTATGTACATGAAATTTTTAAAAACACTAATAAAAGCAAAGCTAAAAAGCCACCTAATTACAAACAGAATTGCTTTAACTTAAACGAGGGCGAGATCTATTGAATTTTCAATGCTTGTTTACTTTGGTTCCATCAAGAAGGCATTCAGATGTGACACATTTGCCATAACTTCTGAATGGTAGCACTCTAGTTCGTCATTAGATCACTGTAGTAAAGCTACTGCTCACCGGGGAAGTCTGCTGCTGGTATTCAAAGTGCATGTTTCGGTCTGCATGTCAGAACTTTTTAATGAAATAGAAGAGGATTTGAGAAGTCAAAATGTGCCCTAAGTTTTCTTTCTGCAGCACTAGTCATAATTTCTATGGCAAAATGAACCCCCTCATTTTGTTCCTTTGCAAATTAAATGTTTTAAATGTTACCACTTTATTCCAATCAAGATGGCTGCAGGTGTGCCATACCTTTGTCATAAGTAAGACTGTTAGCGCTCTAGTTGTTCTTTAAAACACTCTGGGATTTCTGTCATTGGGCTATACTTGGGCTACATCTCGGTGATATTTGTGCTACATTTGGGCTCTTTTGTCTCTGGTGGCCATCTTGGGAGACTTGTTATGAAGTTTCCTAATTTCCTCATTTACTGCAGTCTCCTCAGTAGGCATACTGTCAGTTTTTTACTTTGATTCAATGAAGAAGGCATTCAGATGTGTCACACATTTGCCATAAATTCAGAATGTTAGCACTCTAGTTGCTCATTAGATCACTGTAGTAAAGATACGGCTCACCAGGGAAGTCTGCTGCTGGTATTGAAAGTGCATGTTTCAGTCTGCATGTCAGAATTCTTTAATGAAATAGAAGAGGATTTGAGAAGTCACTCAAAATGTGCCCTAATTTTTCTTTCTGCAGCACTAATCATACATTCTATGGCAAAATGAACCCTCTCATTTTGTTCCTTTTTAAATTAAATGTTTTGAATGTTACCACTTTATTCCAATCAAGATGGCTTCAGGTGTGCCATACCTTTGTCATAAGTAAGACTGTTAGCGCTCTAGTTGTTCTTTGGAACACTCTGGGAAGCTGCAGTAGAACACAAAGGAATCAACTGACAGTCTCTGCCCTTGTTGGAGGTACATGTTTTACTGAGAATGTCAGACTTCATTCTCACATGACTGAGAAAGATAATGTGAATTTACAGAAAATATGCTCTCAGTTTAGCTTATAGATCACCTTCCAAACCTCTGTGGGAAAAGCATGTGAAAATAGTTTTCTCTCAAACATGATTCATGATATCCCAGCAGAAGGCTTTTTCACATGGTAAAATCACCTTAGAACATACTACAATTCCTAAAATGAGTATGGTACCATCAACAAATGATTTATAATGTAACTAAAGTCTTAAAACCTTCTATTAACTGCAATGCTTTTTAATGAGGTGCTATCATGTATATTGGTCCCAAGATGGCTGCCAACACTTCTTGGATGAAGTGCTGACAGCCAATCAGATCTCACAATGAGATGTGTGGTTAGGCTCCGCCCAGATATGTATATGATTTTACTTTTGATTTTCTCAGGAACTACTGAACGGATTTACACCATATATGCAAAAGGCACATGCCTGACCTGAGGACTACCTCTTTGCCAAATTTCAAGTAATTCTGTTCAGCCGTTCTGGCTGTAGCTGTGTCTAAAGGTCCTATGGAAAAATGCATGGGGAAAACGCGTTTTGGGACCCCCTTTTTTCTCGGCTCCCGCTTGACGAATCACCCCGAGACTTTCAGGGTAGGAGCTGAACGGAGCGCCCCATTAGTTTTGAAAATTTTGCGAGGATTCGTCAACCGGCGCCAAAGTTATTCAAAATAGAATTTTGAGATTTCCTACGGAAACTAGGTTGTAACTATAACTATCTACTGGCGACCGCCAGTAGATAATATATATATATATATATATGTTATGTTATATCATGTTATTTTGATTCGTAACACGCACAGATACTCAGGAGAGTCCGGGCACGAGGCAATGAGGGGAAAAAGTCTTGTATTAAATAAAGAGATGTGTTTTCAGGTTCTTCTTGAAAGTCAACGGGTCCTGAATGTTCCGAAGAGCGAAATGAAGAGCGTTCCATGCAACAGCAGCTTTCCGGGCAAGAGAGCTGCCTGCAAGCCTCTGACATTTAAAGCGAGGGACCTGGGCGAGGCACTGGGACATGGAACGCAGGTGTCGCGCTGGAGCATAAAAAGAAAAGCGTTTTTGCAGGTAGATAGGGCCATGACCATGAAGAGGGCGATGGGCCATAACTAAAGATTTAAATTTGACCTGTTCGGCTACGGGAAGCCAGTGGAGAGAGCGTAATTGAGATCTCACGCTAATCCTGGAGTCTCAAGAAGAAGTCTGGCTGCCGCATTTTGGACCACCAGGAGCTTTTTTAGTAGATAGCCCGAGATGCCAACGTAAAGGACGTAAGCATAATCCAGCCAAGACAGAATAAGGGCGCAGATAACAGTTTCTTTCGCCGCCCTCGGCAGGAGAGGGAGAAACTTCCTTAAGGTTTTCAAAAGGCCAAAGCAGGTCCCAGCAAGTTTCCTGATCTGAGTAGAAAAGGAAAGGTTCTCCTCGAACCACACTCCCAGGTTCTTATCGAGCTTCTCTGTTGAGGTGGGAAGAGGGAACTCAGGCGGCCAAAGAGTTTTCTTAAAATCTGAAGGAAACTTTCCAAAAAGGACTTGAGTTGCGTAGCGGCTAGCCAATAAAAAATAGAAGACAAGCAGTGTTGAGCATTGGAAACAGAGTTCACGTTCTTATCCCAAGTAAAGAGAAGCTGGGTGTCATCAGCGTAGGCCATAACCTTAGCCCCAAGGTCCTCTGCCAGATACACCAGAGGTGTAACATAAATGTTAAAAAGTAGGGGGCTAAGGGAGGACCCCTGGGGGACTCGTGTGGTCACTAACTGGGAAGAAGAGGAGGACGATGGAAGCCAGACCTGCTGAGCCCGTCCTTCCAAGAAGGACCTCAGCCAGCCCCAAACAGTGCCCGACACACCGATCTTGGTTAGACGCAAGAGGAGGAGAGAGAGTGGTACTGTGTCGAACGCTGACGACAGGTTGAGCAAAATTAATGCTGCCCTCCCGCCGGTGTCCAGACACTCCCTACTTGCCTCCGAGACCTCCACCAGGGCAGACTCGGTACTGTGGGAGGCCCTAAACCCTGACTGGGCTGAGTGCAGCAGGCCCTCCCTGTCAGCAAACTCAGTGAGTTGTTTGTTCACCACCTTCTCGCACACCTTGGCCAAGCCAGGCAGGAGGGAGATGGGACGGTAATTCACTGGGCTGAGTAGGTCGAGCGACGGCTTTTTTAAAAGAGGCAAAATCTTGGCATGCTTCCTGACCTCTGGAACGCAGGCTGCCTGAAGAGACAGCGTGATGATGCCATTCACTTCATTACTAATGGTCTCAGCAACTGCTGCCAACAATCTGGTCGGACAAGGCTCCGAGGGCGAGCCCGACTTCAGGCCCTTAAGAATTTTAAGGGAATCAAGAAGATCCACAGGCCTAAAAGCATGCAAGGAATGATTGGGGTCAGCAGGTGGTGACACCAAAGCTGCCCCAATACCACTGTCACAGGAGAAAAAAGCTGCCTGAATTGAAAGGATTTTATCCCTGAAGAAATTAGAGAGATTCTCGCACCAGGCATCTGTGGATGGAGACGCCCTAGACTGAGCGGCAGGGGACGTAAAACTCTGGACAATTGCAAACATTCCTTTGGCATTGTTTTTGGCAGAGTCAATATATGTATATATATATATATGGGTCCCTCTATGCCTGAAAGGGAATTGTTTAGACTTATACTGGGTCCTCCCTTGTGCTCCCTTGTGTCTGGACAAAGCTGTACCTCTCTGAAGAGCTCTAATGAGAGCGGACACGTGTCAGGGGTTGCTTTTATTCATTTCAGGTTGGCTTGGATGGTATTTACCTATCCAAAGCTGTAATACTGGGCCTGGAGAGGTAAAAGGCTTTGGCCATTTTACAGCTCGGCAAGGACAGCACTGTGCTATTCCTATGCTTTAAAACGGTGCTATTGAAATAGTAAAAGACTTTGTCCCTTTGTATCTCGACGTGGATGGCACTGTCCTAATCCTACGCTTAAAGACTTTGAAAGAAAATCAGACATTTGAGGTGAGCAAATTTAGAGTGTCGCTGGTGTTGAGAGTGCTCCATACTGGAGCTGCTTTCCACCTAAACTTGAGAACTACCCGGAGTCCCCTGCTTCTTTTTTTACATATATATTTTGTATAAATATATAACATCAAACAACACTGCGATAGTCCCAAAAAGCATCAATAAAAACCAAATCTTCTTCTTTCCTTTGTTGTTTTTTTTTTCTTAAGCAGTCAGAAAAAGCCATCACGTGTTTCGCGCTCCACTGTGCTTCTTCAGGGCTTATAGTTTTTCTTGAATCTTGTTATTCTTATTTTCCCCTTCACTTAAAACCATGCGCTTCCTTCAATGGTAAGTTTTTCTCGTATTACTCCATGCATCTTGAAATTCTCATCTTTTCCTTTATGAAATACAACCGTTCTTTTCTTCTATAATGAGTTTCTCCCCAAAAATCTTTATATACCATGTGATAAATCCTTTTAACTGTGCATTAAAATTCCTGATCTTCGTTGGGAAATGAGGGAGACGGACCAGGAGGCTTCCAGCCGGTCGTGCGACCTTATCAAGGGGAATTACACATAATGTCTCCCAGAAGAACAGGAATTATAATGGACAGTTAAAAGGAAGCACAGAAAAGAAACAAGAAGATTTGTTTTTTTATTGATGCTTTTTGGGAATATCTCAGTGTGGTTTGATGTTATATATATATATATATATATATATATATATATATATATATATATATTTATATATATTACCTACTGGCGGTTGCCAGTAGGTAGTTATAGTTAGGACCCTGTTTCCATAGGAAAACCGCAACATTCTATTTGGAATAACTTTGGCGCCGGTCGACGTATCCTCGCGAAATTTTCAAAACTAATGGGGCGCTACGCTCCGCTCCTACCCTGAAAGTCTCGGGGGGATTCGTCAAGCGGGGGCTGAGATAAAAGGGGGGTCCCAAAACGCGTTTTTCCCATGCATTTTTCCATAGGACCTTTAGACACAGCTACAGCCCGAACGGCTGAACAGAGTTCCTTGAAATTTGGCACAGAGGTAGTCTACAGGTCAAGGAAGTGCCTTTTGTAGGTTTGGTGTAAATCTGTTCAGTAGATTCTGAGAAAATAGCCTTTAAATCAATATATATATCTGAGCCAGCTTACGGTGCGCTTACGGTGCGCTTACCGTACGCGCACGCCGCCGTGCGCGAGCGCGATTCTGATTGGCTGTTAGATCTTAGTAAACATTCGAATCGGTCGAAAACAGGAAGTGGCGGCCGCCATTTTCTCTCTCGCAGTCTGTGAGGGGGTGAAAAAACAAAGGCCAAAAACATGTAAAGGGGCTGTTTAGACAGCTCCTAAGCACCTAGCCATGTTGAGGGAGTCCTCAAAGATCCCCCAAGGCCAAAAACGGAATTTTAATTTTTTCGATAATTTCGCCGATTACGCTTACCGTACGCTTACGGTAAAAATTAATTAAGAAAAAAAAAATATCCATACTATCCCCACCCCATGTGTAAATGGTGCCCGAAGCGCACCATATGTGCATGGCATATTACATATGTGAAAAATTAAAATATTACCTTTCGCAACGAAGCGCATCATATGTCCTCCATGTGCGCACGGTGCGCGAAGCGCATCGTGCGTACATGGCCCATCTAGCGCAACGTGGGCACGCGGTGCGCGTAGCGCACCACGTGCCCACCGTGCGTGCACGGCACTAACTGCGTAAAGTGGGCGCGCGGTGCGCAAAGCGCACCGCGTGCTCACTGTGCACGCACGGCACGAACTGCGTTAAGTGGGCGCGCACGCCACGAATGGCGTAAAGTAACTTAGCATTTTAAAAAACGTACAAATTCACTGAAATAACCATAGGTTTCACACACGTTATAGTTAGGAATTAGCATTTAAAAAACCTTGCAAATTCAGTGAAAAAACCATAGGTTTCAGACATGTTATAGTTAGCTGGAAATTTTACTGATAAAAAACCAATGAAATTCCCCCGTTATAGTTAGTGCAGGCAACTATAACTCACGTGACCGCAATCTTCTGCTGATGCTAATACTGTATTTAGACACTTATTTGCCCATGTCTTCTTCCATGAAATTTTAGCTATACATATATTACAAATATTTTCTTTTCATAAAGACACATATGTCATCAGCAGAGGATTGCGGTCGCGTGAGTTATAGTTGCCTGCACTAACTATAACGGGGGAATTTCATTGGTTTTTTATCAGTAAAATTTCCAGCTAACTATAACATGTGTGAAACCTATGGTTTTTTCACTGAATATATATATATATATATATTCACTGAAAAAACCATAGGTTTCAGGCACGTTATAGCTAGGAATTAGCATTTAAAAACCTTAGAAATTCACTGAAAAAACCATAGGTTTCAGGGGCGTTATAGTTAGCTGGACTTTTCACTCGTACAAAACCATAGAAATTCCCCCGTTATAGTTAGTTCAGCTAACTATAACTCGCGCGCCCGCAATGCACTGCTGATGACGTCACATATTACATCACTCATGACATGGTCAGTGACATCACTCATGACATCACTGATGACATCTCAAATGACATCACTGATGACATCACTGATGTCATCACCCAGTGAATGTGTGTTTAGCTGAAAATTACATATGTTTTATATATGTATATCTCAAGGTCGATGGAAGAATAAATGGGTATATAAGTGTCTAAATGGATGATTTGTTTTTGAAAAATTGATTGTATAACTGACTGATTAAGTGTATCTTAGTGAATACATGGCTTAGTGAGTAATGTTTAAATATGTAAATATCTGTATCAGTCTCTCACTTTGTGTATAAGTGGCTGCATGGGTTGGTGAGTAGCTACATGAGTGTCTATATAGGTTATTAGTTGGTTTTTGAGTATCAGTATAAGTGTCTGATGTCTGTATGGTTCGGTGGGGGGTATTACGTAGTGCATAGGTGCATGAATGAGTGACTCACTGTTTGTATGTGTTGAAGACAGCATGTGTGCAGGACTGTATGGGTGGATGAGTGTGTGCATGGGTGTGTTAGTGAGTGAATGACTGTCTCAATAGTGTCTCTATGAGTAACTACATATGTTTTAAACTAGTATATGTGACTATTGGTGTATATAAGTGAGTATATGTGAGAGTGAGAGATTGAAAGAGTTCCTGTATGAATAAGTATGTGTTTCTATAAGTGATTGTTTAAAAGACTAAGTATGTGTACGTTTCCGTAGAAGTAAGTGTGGTGGTGTGTGTATAACTGTATATGCAGGTAAACGGATGTTTGAATCTTTATTAGCATGAGTGACTATGTGTGTGAGTAACTTTATGGATGAGTGGCGTTGTGTAACAGGATGTATAGGTGTATGAGTACATATGATGAGTGAGTACATGTATGAGTGACTGTATAGGACTGTTGGTGAATGAGTGGATGTGGATGTGGATCTTACAATTACTGAGTAGGTTGTTGTAACTGGTATTGGTATGTCCATTGTTTTGAAAATTTTAATTTCTATTTTTGAATGTGTGTATCAAAGGTTATATTAGGGGGAGAGGAGGTCTGCCACTCTATCACAAGGATGATGTCATCAGTGATGTCACTGACCATGTCATGAGTGATGTAATATGTGACGTCATCAGCAGTGCATTGCGGGCGCGCGAGTTATAGTTACCTGAACTAACTATAACGGGGGAATTTCTATGGTTTTGTATGAGTGAAAAGTCCAGCTAACTATAACGCCCCTGAAACCTATGGTTTTTTCAGTGAATTTCTAAGGTTTTTTAAATGCTAATTCCTAGCTATAACGTGCCTGAAACCTATGGTTTTTTCAGTGAATTTCAAAGGTTTTTTAAATGCTAATATCTAGCTATGCCTACAGAGATAGGACATGTGAAGAAAGAAGGAAAAACGCACAGAAAGAAAAAAAAGAAATGCAGAAAGAAGCAACAGAAGTCCTGAAAGACGAAGAAAAGTGCAGGAAGAAGTATAACGTGCAGAAAGAACAAACAGAAGAGCAGAAACAAGCCTTGTTGAAAATCATCCTGTACCCTCAACTTTTTCAGATGGATACTGGTGGTAACTGAGTCTGACTAACCAGTCCTAGAGCCAGTGCTATGTTAAAAGACACTCAGAATACAGTGAAAACACCTACATACACTAGGGCACACTATGTGTTGGGGTCCCCCTGTGATTAACATGACCTCCTCTGTAAGCCCCTAGTATATAATAGGGCAGGGGATTTAAACTACCTCTTAAAACGCACCACAGGGCGTGTTTGAACACGTCACCTCATGCCCCATCCCCTCCCTTCCCCACTGTGTAAACACGCCCTGTAGCCGTTTTAAGTTGGGAGATTAAGTCCCCTTGAATCCTGAGGGTCCCTAGGGTCCAACTAGACCACTAGGTACCTCCAGTAAGCGCCACAGAGCTGCGTTGCAGAGAGGTGTAAAAAGTGGCACGGCCTGCACCACCTCTCTGCAACGCAGAGCAGTGGTGCTTACTGGAAGCACCTGGTGGGCTAGTTGGACCCCAGGGTCCCTCAGGATTGAAAGGGTATTATTTCCCCAACTTAAAAACGCGCCACAGGGCGTGTTTGCACACGTCACCTCAGGCCCCGTCCCCTCCATTCACCACTGTGTAAACGCGCCCTGTGGCCGTTCTGAGTTGAGAGATTAAGTCCCCTTGAATCCTAAGGGTCCCTAGGGTCAAACTAGCCCACTAGGTACCTCCAGTAAGCGCCACAGAGCTGCGTTGCATGGAGGTGTAAAAAGGGGCGTGGCCTCAGAACACCTGTCTGCAACGCAGCTCCCTGGCGCATACTGGAGATACCTTTTGGGCTAGTTGGCCCTCAGGGACCCTCAGTATTGAAGGGGAATTAATTACTCAACTTACAACTGGCCAGGGGGCGCGTTTGCTGAGTGCTGCAAGGAGGGGGCGTGGCCTCCGGCGCGATGCCGGTCTTTTTTTTTTTTTTTTTTTTTTAGAAGGAGGGCTGTGTGGCCCCCTTTCTTTTACTAATTTATTAGCCCTGGGGACCCCATCCCCCAGGGCCTGCACCCTAATTTTTTTTGTTGAAAAAAATTTATTTGGCCCTCCCAAGGCCTTAATCGGCCCCGGGGACCCCAACCCCCGGGTCATGGCCTATTTTTTTTTTATTCTTTAGGAGGGGGGCTGTGTTGCCGCCCTCCTCAGGCCACTTATGGCCCCGGGGACCCCATCCCCTGGGGCCTGCCTTTGATTTTTATTATTTAAAAAAAATATATGTTTATAGAAACACCTAGGACATGCTGGACAAACCGTATGTACCTATCACCATGACGATTTGCGTGATATTCATTAAAAGGCGACTATGCATACAATCAATCCACGTAGAATGTATTCACACCGCTAGTGAAGCTCTGACATGTCTGACACCCTACCGTGCCTAATCCCGGCACCCCCGCTGGTGGGTACTCTCCAAGTAGAACCCTTGTCGTTTATTTATTCAAACATGGGTAGCTATTGACGGGCACATTTAATACACATGCACACCAAGCCATTCAAAGGGGATTCGACAAAAATTCGACCAAACTATGCAAGAAACCCCCTCACGGTTAATAAAACACACATCCATCGCCGGATGTGTAATACTTTTTATTTTACTCTCTGGAAAGGAGACAAACCTCACTTGAGAGTCACAGCTTGCTCCTGGCTGAGCCCAATGCTGTGTTACACCCACCAGTGCCCGCCGAGTGCCACACACCTCTGTGTTGTATTCCACCAGCTAGTGCGTATGCTATGACACTCTCTAGCCCATGTGCACTGTAGCACCACCCTGTGAATATGTCATGCCACACTTGCCTTCGCATGGGTTATATTGCCCCATCTAACGTGCCTTCCTCGATGCCTATGTTATAACGCACAGTGCTATGCCATACATATTATAATCTGGGATCCATATCTTTGTCACAGTGCATATGCAACGTTACACTCCCCAGCACATATTTTATATTACAACTTTAGAGACTAGTTAGGTTACACAACACTGCCCTGTGCATATTACATTCCAAGGCGCATATCGCATAGCACGCTCTAGTGCCTGTGCTATCTCGCGCTCTCCAATGAATCTGTCATTGCGCACAATGTATTGCATATTATATTTCACGCCCGGTTCATCTTATATCACACTTTTTAGTGCATAGTTTATACCATATACTATATCTAATTTTCATTTTCAATCGTGCTCTCAGGACTATGTTCTATATAACACTGCGTCCACCTACCCTTTTCACGGGCATTACATTTTGCGATGGGGGGTGGAGGGTCAGGGGATGTTTCTGCCAAGTGAGCCCGGAGTCACAGTCCCAAACGTCCTCTTCTTCATGAATAAAAGTGAGATTATGCTGCATACTTGTTCATATTTTAAGTAGTTCGCACAGACACACATTTTAAAAACAATAAAGTTCCTAATAGCCACCTTCTATGAACAGTTAGCATGCTGCCCCATCCCCCTCCTCCCTATCCTCTGTTGTGTGAATCCATGGACTAGCCTCCTCCCTCCTGCCATGCATGGTCTGATGTGCTGCCACTGCCCTCCATTTAGCATGATTTACCAGTCCACTCCTCCTGCCCTCCATTGCCCAATTCTATGGCCCATCATTGACCTCCTGCTTAGCCTCTGTGCTTAGCTTGCTGCCCCTATTCTCCTTCCCCCTGCCCTCCGATGTCTTTGTGCATGCCCCTGCTCCATCCTTTTTGACCACCATGTTCCATGGACCTGCCACTCCTATCTACTCTGAGTGTTCTGTTGAGCTCTCCTCCCACCTGCCTAGCATTGTCAGATGATTGTAACCTGTCCCTGCCACCTCCACCCTGCCTGTCCACATGCCATGCCCCTATCCCCTTCCTCCTGTCCTCCATTGTACATTTTACTGCCACACCCTTCTGCCCTCCCTGGTCTGTTGTGCTGCAACTGCTCCTCCTGCCTGCCCCGTGCGGTCTGTTGTGAGGCCCCTTCCCCTGAACTCTCTTGTCTGTGCCCAGGTCCTGACCCTCCTTTCTATACTCCATGGTCCTTTGTGCATGCCCCTGCACCCTCCTTCTTGCCCATCATAGCCATTGTGCTGCCACTTACCCTCCCGCTTGCCATGCATGGTCTTCTGTGCTGCCATGGCCCCTCCCACCTTCCCTGTGTGGTCAGTTAGCTGCTCCTGACCCCCTCCCACCTTCCCTCCATGGTCTGTGTGTATGCCATCACAGTCTCACTGTTGCTTTCCATGGTGTGTCTTGTTTCTAGTGCCCATCCTGCCTGACCTCCATGGTCATCTTGCTGCTCTGCCCTGCCCCCTTGCCCCCAGCCCTCTGTTTCCATGTGCAGACCCCTATTCCCTCCCTCCTGGCTTGTCGGTTCCATTGTAATGCCCCTGATCCGTCCCTCCTGCCCTTTATGGTCTGTTATGCTGCAGCTTTCTCTCCTGTCTGTCCATTATGGTCAGCTAGCTACCTTTGCCTCTTTCCCCTCTGTTCTCTGTTGTGCATGTGCATGGTCCTGTCCCCTCCCTATTGCTTTCTATGGATTGTTGTGCTGCACTCCTGTCCCGCATGCCCTGTGTGGTGTATTGTGCTGCAGCAAACCCTGATGCCTGCCCTGTAGGGTCAGTTTGGTGCACCTCTCAATGTCCCTCCTGTCCTCTGTTATCCGAGTCCATGTCCCTACCCCAATTCCTCCTGCCTACCATGATCCAATGTACCATACTTGCGAACATTTTGAACTTGGTAAGAGGGAGATTTTGAAATAAAACTGGGGTATTGATTTTCCCCTTTGAGTTACATTGAAAAAGAGAAGATTGTAGACAGGAAACAGATCAAGTAAAGCCCATTTGAGCTTAAAAACATTGGACGTTTCCTGGCTGAAACGGGTCTGTTGGAATGTATGGTTGTATGACCGCTGCCTCTTCCTTCTGCCCACAATGGTCTATTATATTGCCACAGCCTCTCTTGCCAGTCCTGTATTGTTGGTTTGTTGCCCCTGCCCCCCTTTCCACTGCCCTCCATAGTCTGTTGTGCTGCCACTGCCCTTCCTGCCTGCCTAGTGTGGTCAAATTGTTGCCTCTGCACTCTCCTACCTGCCTTCGATTTTCAGAGTCCGTGCCCCTGGCCTCTGCCTCTCAACAGTATCCCAATGAACAACTAGATTGCTAACATTCTATATTTATTACAAAAGTGTGGAACGCCTGACGTCATCTTGATGTAATCAAAACTGTAATGCCTAGAGCATTTCCTTTAGAAATTACATATATGAGAGGGTCTTATTTGCATCAAAATTATGGTTAGTGCTCTAAAAAACTAAAATGAGGACATATTTTCTGAGTTTTCAAATAGCGACAAAGAACTTTTAAATTATTTGTAATCTTTATGTTTTTTTATCCAGTTGACCACTTGATTAAATGTTGCATCCAAGGGGAGAGGGTGTGGTGTTACTTCCAGAGCTGCAGACTTTGCAACTGGGGAACCAGGTTGGAGTTTCTGCTTCAGCTCAACATTCTGTGATTCTGGTCAAATCACTTAATCTCCCCATGTCTACAACCAAAATGAATTTGATCTTGTGTGATGTAACCGATGCTCATGTAAAGCACTCCAATATCTGACAAGTCTGCACTATATAAAACTGCAAATTCACAAAAAATAAGTGTTTTGCACACTTCTGTCATTGGGCTACATTTGGGCTACATCTGGGTGATATTTGGGCTACATTTGGGCTCTTTTGTCTCTGGTGGCCATTTTAGGAGATTTATTTGTTATGAAGTTTCCTAATTTCCTCATTTACTGCAGTCTCCTCAGTAGGAAATGCTTTCAGTTTTTTACTTTGATTCCATCAAGAAGGTATTCAGATATGTCACACATTTGCCATAAATTCTGAATGTTAGCACTCTAGTTGCTCATTAGATCACTGTAGTAAAGCTACTGCTCACCACGGAAGTCTGCTGCTAGTATTAGAAGTGCACGTTTCAGTCTGCATATCAGAATTTTTTAATGAAATAGAAGAGGATTTGAGAAGTCACTCAAAATGTGCCCTAATTTTTCTTTCTTAAGCACTAATCATAATTTCTATGGCAAAATGAACCCCCTCATTGTGTTCCTTTTTAAATTAAATGTTTTAAGTGTTACTAGTTTATTCCAATCAAGATGGCTTCAGGTGTGCCATACTTTTGTCATTAGTAAGACAGTAAGCGCTCTAGTTGTTCTTAAGAACACTCTGGGACATTCTGTCATTGGGCTATACTTGGGCTACATCTGGGTGATATTTGGGCTACATTTGGGCTCTTTTGTCTCTGGTGGCCATCTTGGGAGATTTATTTGTTATGAAGTTTCCTAATTTCCTCATTTACTACAGTCTCCTCAGTAGGAAATACTTTCAGTTTTTTACTTTGATTCCATCAAGAAGACATTCAGATGTGTCACACATTTTCCATAAATTCTGAATGTTAGCACTCTAGTTGCTCATTAGATCACTGTAGTAAAGCTACTGCTCACCAGGCAAGTCTGCTGCTGGTATTCAAAGTGCATGTTTCAGTCTGCATGTCAGAATTGTTTTATGAAATAAAAGAGGATTTCAGAAGTCAAAATGTGCCCTAGTTTTTCTTTCTGCAGCACTAATCATAATTTATATGGCAAAATGAACCCCCTCATTTTGTTCCTTTATAAATTAAATGTTTTAAGTGTTACCACTTTATACCAAGCAAGATGGCTTCAGGTGTGCCATACGTTTATCATAAGTAAGACTGTTAGCGCTCTAGTTGTTCTTTAGAGCACTCTGGGAAGCTGCAGTAGAACACAAAGGAATCAACTGACAGTCTCTGCCCTTGTTGGATGTACATGTTTTACTGAGAATGTCAGACTTCATTCTTACATGACTGAGAAAGATAATGTGAATTCACAGAAAATATGCTCTCAGTTTAGATTATAGATCACCTTCCAAACCTCTATGGGAAAAGCATGAGAAAATAGTTTTCTCTCAAACATGGTTCATGATATCACAGCAGAAGGCTTTTTCACATGGTAAAATCACCTTAGAACACACCACAATTCCTAAAATGAGTATGGTACCATCAACAAATGATTTATAATGTAACTAAAGTCTTAAAACCTTCTATTAACTGCAATGCTTTTTAATGAGGTGCTATCATGTATATTGGTCCCAAGATGGCTGCCAACACTTCTTGGATGAAGTGCTGACAGCCAATCAGATCTCAGGATGAGATGTGTGGTTAGGCTCCGCCCACATATATATGTGATTTTACTTTTGATTTTCTCAGGAACTACTGAACAGATTGACACCATATATGCAAAAGGCACATCCCTGAGCTGAGGACTACCTCTCTGCCAAATTTCAAGTAATTCTGTTCAGCCGTTCCGGCTGTACCTTGGACTAAAGGTCCCTATGGAAAATTGCATGGAAAAAATGCGTTTTGGGACCCCCCTTTTTTCTCAGCCCCCGCTTGACGAATCCCCCCGAGACTTTCAGGGTAGGAGCGGAGCGGAGCGCCCCACCTATTTTGAAAATTTCGCGAGGATTCATCAACCGGCGCCAAAGTTATTCCAAATAGAATGTTGCGGATTTCCTATGGAAACACGGTCCTAACTATAACTATCTACTGGCGGTCGCCAGTAGATAATATATATATATATGTAAGCTTACCGTACGCGTACGGTGCCGTGCGCGAGCGCGATTCTGATTGGCTGTTAGATCTAAGTAAAAATTCGAATCGGACGAAACCAGGAAGCGGCGGCCGCCATTTTCTCTCTCGCACTCTGAGTGAGGCAGCAAAAACAAAGGCAAAAAACAACTAAAGGGGCAATGTATTCAGTTCCTAACCACCTAGCATTGATGATGGTGTCCCCAAAGTACCCCCAAGGCCAAAAAATCAATTTTATGTTTTTTTGAAAAATCGCCGATTACGCATACCGTAAAAATTAATAAAAAAAAAAAAATATCCACACTTTCCACACCCCGTGTGCAAATGGTGCCCGAATTGCACCATTTGTGCATGGCTTATGTATCACAACTCAAAATATAAAAGATTACCTTTCACAACGAAGCGCATAATATGTCCTCCATGTGCGCACGGTGCGCGAAGCGCATCGTGCGTACATGGCCCATCCCGCGTAACGTGGGCACGGCACTAACTGCGTTAACTGGGCGCGCACGCCACGAATGGCGTAAAGTAACTTAGCATTTAAAAAACCGTACAAATTCACTGAAAAAACCATAGGTTTCACACACGTTATAGTTAGGAATTAGCATTTAAAAAACCTTGCAAATTCACTGAAAAAACCATAGGTTTCACACATGTTATAGTTAGCTGGACATTTTACTGATAAAAAACCAATGAAATTCCCCCGTTATAGTTAGTGCAGGCAACTATAACTCACGTGACCGCAATCCTCTGCTGATGCTTTTTAAAAAACGCTCTGATTCAGATTTTAACTTGTTACTGTGATTATCCTTTGTGTCCTACCCCCCCCTGCAAGCAGTCACGGAATTTCGCGCTGCTCGATCTATTTACCGCTCAGGCGATTTAAAATACTGAGCTTACTCTCTGGAGGGAGCGCTGCACTTTCGCTCACCTGCCTCCTTCCCTGGGTGTACAGCCGATTCAGGGCTGACTCAGGAGGGCCACGCTCGAGCAGACGGCGGCGGCCATTTTGGATAGGGACAGTATAAAAACAGTAGAAGGACTTGCTTTGCGAGGAGATTACCTTCACTATTGCCTGAGGCTTGAGCCGGGCTGCTAGCTTTTAAAAAACGCTCTGATTCAGATTTTAACTTGTTACTGTGATTATCCTTTGTGTCCTACCCCCCCCCTGCAAGCAGTCACGGAATTTCGCGCTGCTCGATCTATTTACCGCTCAGGCGATTTAAAATACTGAGCTTACTCTCTGGAGGGAGCGCTGCACTTTCGCTCACCTGCCTCCTTCCCTGGGTGTACAGCCGATTCAGGGCTGACTCAGGAGGGCCACGCTCGAGCAGACGGCGGCGGCCATTTTGGATAGGGACAGTATAAAAACAGTAGAAGGACTTGCTTTGCGAGGAGATTACCTTCACTATTGCCTGAGGCTTGAGCCGGGCTGCTAGCTTTTAAAAAACGCTCTGATTCAGATTTTAACTTGTTACTGTGATTATCCTTTGTGTCCTACCCCCCCCTGCAAGCAGTCACGGAATTTCGCGCTGCTCGATCTATTTACCGCTCAGGCGATTTAAAATACTGAGCTTACTCTCTGGAGGGAGCGCTGCACTTTCGCTCACCTGCCTCCTTCCCTGGGTGTACAGCCGATTCAGGGCTGACTCAGGAGGGCCACGCTCGAGCAGACGGCGGCGGCCATTTTGGATAGGGACAGTATAAAAACAGACGCCCATTGCTTCGCGCAGCGAACGCGCACAGCGGGCGCGCCATAGTCCAGCCAGAGTCCTGCCCGTCTGCGCTCGTCCGCGCTAGGCTGGGCTCTGGGCTCTGGCATACCCTTTATTGGTGAGTAAAGCCACTATATCCATCATGACTCTTACATACTCCTCCGAAGAGTTATTTGCGCTACGTGGTGCTCCCAATAATAACTGCTCCACCTACCCTTTCCCGCCTCACAAGTTCAGCTGTCCTCGCTGCAACTTTTCACTAAAAACCCCTACCACATGCAGATCCCTCCAACATCAAGGCAGACGAAAGAGACAGGTATGCTCTAGGACAACTTCCACTCGCCCCCTCTTAAGATTTTGGAGCATAAATTGCCGATCCTTACCACAACATAGATACAATATCCACGATTTTCTAGATCAAAATCAACCTGATGCTATATTCCTGACCGAGAC
Organism: Triturus cristatus; assembly: GCF_964204655.1. Taxonomy (NCBI): domain Eukaryota; kingdom Metazoa; phylum Chordata; class Amphibia; order Caudata; family Salamandridae; genus Triturus; species Triturus cristatus. Next base: position 1,191,539,451 of record NC_140580.1, read on the forward strand.
GTGGCTCAGAGACTGCTCGGGCCCGGATGTGGCAGACGCCATTCCCTCTAACTACGCCATTCTTCGTCAGGATAGAGTTTCCGGTAGGGGTGGAGGAATTGCAATTATTTACAAAAATGTATACACTTGTAAATTGGTAGACACCACTCAAAAAGATTGTGAATCAGCCCTTTTTAAATTATCCATTACCCCCCAATTTACGCTGTCAGGGCTACTGGTATACCGTCCCCCTGGGACAGCGAGCCCTTGGATAACATCGTTACCGGACTTCCTAGCCCCAGTACTGCTTAAAGCGCCTAATTTCACAATCTTAGGGGACCTAAACATACATTTAGACGACCATGAGTGCCCTAATAGGAATCAGCTTCTCCCTATTCTGGAAGCTTTTAACCTTCAACTTCTAAACACAGGTCCCACTCATTGTGCCGGTCACTTACTGGACCCGATCCTATCTAACCTGTCCCTAGATTGTTCTCGTGAAGCCCTACAAATCACCTGGTCCGACCACTTAGCTGTCCCCTTCTCTTATGACATGGCTGATACAGTAATAAGACCTGAGGTGGAAACTACGCGGCCAGTTCGGAATTGGGGGAAGATTAACTTGCCAGAACTCAATAAACTACTGATCAAAACACTTCCATGTGTTGAACTACCAACTGCCGCTCTCAATTGCGTCACTGAACTCTGGCTAACCACTGCAGTCAATACAGCGCTTCCAATGACATCAAAGCCCGCATTTTCACACCACCCTCCTGCTCCATGGTATTCGGAACAACTTAAAAGCCTCCGCTCACATTGTAAGACCTTGGAGCGTAAATGGAGACAAGGCTATTCTCCTTCACGTAAAGCCACATATAAAGAAGCCTTAAAAAAATACCACTACAGTTGTAAAACTGCTAAAGCAGACTACACAAGGAAAACTGTAACTGATGCACAAAACTGCCCAAAGGTGCTATTTTCTGTTGTCAAAAAATTGACTGGTGCTAACTCGATCCCTCCTCCCCCGGCACTTGATGGCACTCAGTGTCAGTCCTTAGCGGATTACTTCATAGATAAAGTTGACCTTATCTATGAAAATTTCACTACACCTCTAGGTACTATGTACACTGCCCTTGACATAGTCCAAAAATTGGAAAACAATGACACTGATGCAGTAGTCACTACTTGGCAGCCCTTAGACGCCATTTCTTTCCTCTCCTGTTTAAATAGTGTGAGATCGGGCTCCCCACAGGACGCTCTCCCGGCCAAAATATTAAAACAATTAGACCCCCTCACTCATCCCCCCATCATTAAATTACTCAACGCTTCTCTGAGCGAGGCCCATGTCCCACAACCTTGGAAACACGCCATGGTTGTACCGTTATTAAAAAAACAGGGTGCAGATCCTTCAAATCCTGCTAACTTTCGCCCTATATCTTTGCTGCCAATTTTCTCAAAGATATTGGAGAGACATATAAATTCTCAGCTCTCCAAACTGGTTGAAAACACTGGATTTCTCCATCCTTCTCAGTCGGGCTTTCGGCCTAGGCACTCAACCGAGACAGCCCTCCTGGGGGTGACAGAGAGTCTTAGGCACGGTGTCGATCAGGGAAACACCATGGCGCTCATCCTGCTGGATTTGAGCGCAGCTTTCGACACCGTGTCACATTCCATCCTCATTGACTCTCTGAAATCTCTAGGTGTGGCAGGCCAGGCCTTGGCCTGGCTGGCGTCTTTCCTTAGTGACCGAAGCTTCCAAGTGTTTTCTTCTAAAGCTGCCTCCGCCATTTGTCCATCCACCCGCGGCGTCCCCCAGGGCTCAATTCTTAGCCCTTTATTATTTAATATTTATGTTAAACCCTTGGCAACCATAGTCGAACAAGCTGGGCTAACCCTGTTTTCCTACGCAGATGACACCCAGATTGTCTTCTCCTTGTCAGGGAGAGACGTAAACAACATCTCCGCACTCAAGTCGGGCCTCACTCTTGTGGCCGACTGGATGCGGAGAAATTGTCTCAAGCTGAATGGGGAGAAGACCGAGGTGGTCATTCTGGGACAGAACAAACATCTTTGGGGTCCTCGCCATTGGCCCATCGAACTGGGAAATGCGCCTACACCATCTACTGCAGTTCGCAACCTGGGCGTCATTATTGACGACAGGCTAACTATGAGACAACAGGCTACTAAGGTCTCAGCCATCTGCTTTTCAACCTTGCGATGGCTTCACAAGATTTTGTGGATGCTCCCCCTCTCCTCTCGCAGAACTGTAGTCCAGGCACTTGTAACATCACGCCTGGACTATGGCAACATTCTCTATTTGGGCGCAGATAAAGCTACTATACATGTGCTGCAGGTGGTGCAAAATGCGGCCGCGCGCCTGCTAAAGAATGTCCCCAGACGCATCTCAGCCACTGCCGCTTTGCGTGACCTCCATTGGTTGAGCATCCCAGAACGCGTTAAATTCAAGGCACTCTGCTATATGTTCAAGGCTAAGCAGGGTAGCGCCCCAGTATATGTTCAGGGGCTGGTAAAACCCTATAGACCCCTGCGCTCATTAAGGTCATCGGACACTGGCAATTTCACAGTACCAAGATGGAAGCTGGCAAAAATGGGAGGCCGCTCCTTTTCCACTCTTGGTCCTAAATACTGGAACTCCCTCCCATTGGCATTAAAATCTGAGACCAACTTACTCCGCTTCCGTAAGGCTTTGAAGACCCTGCTCTTTACTAAGCGTGACCAATAGTCGGCAGAGGCCTTAAGTCAAGGTGACATTCTCTTTTCTTCTACAGTCTATCCCTGGCGCCGGGAAACCCATTGTGGGTAGCTGTGCGCGGTACAAGCTTAAATAAATAAAATAAATAAATAAATAAAAAAATAAAATGCTAATACTGTATTTAGACACTTATTTGCCCATGTCTTCTTCCATTAAATTTTAGCTATACATATATTACAAATATTTTTTTTTCATAAAGACACATATGTCATCAGCAGAGGATTGCGGTCACGTGAGTTATAGTTGCCTGCACTAACTATAACGGGGGAATTTCATTGGTTTTTTATCAGTAAAATGTCCAGCTAACTATAACATGTGTGAAACCTATGTTTTTTTCAGTGAATATATATATATATTTATATACGGGGAGTCGTTTGAACTGTCATTACGACTCACTCCCCGGCAAACCTCTGTGTGTGGGGGTTTGGAGCGTCAAAGGGACCCGAGAAGGCTTGATGTCATCTATTTTACCTGGACTGGTCGTCACCTCACTTTGCGCCTTCTTTTCCCTGTCATTTTCCCCACGGAACCCACAGCCAGAAACACTGCATTCTGGGAGTTGGAGTTCGTTGTGTATTGCAGTGCAACACGTGATTTGGGGCTGGACGTTACCCTCCAATGGGGGCTTTGCAGGACACTTAAAGGCAGGGGCAGGACTATCTCCATACCAACAGCGGCATCTGAAGAAGGCTAACAGTGCCGAAATGCATTATGCCTATGCTGTATTTAAATAAAGTCTTCTATGGTTTTCCCCGAAGAGGCCTCGTACCTTTCCTTACTTGGAGTGGTTTCCTTTGGATATATATATATATATATATATATCTTCGGTTTGCAGCCCAAGTTACGACGCTGGCGCTCAGGTTCGAGGGGCGGTGCGTGTCTTTTCCGGCAGAGCCACGCCAGTGTCCATGAAACAATTCTCGCTTTCCAGCGAAGTTAAGACGCACTCACTCGTTTTCAGGATTAGTTCAGGCGGATTTATTAAACATTTGCCATGCCCTACGCGTTTCGGTCAAACAACTCTGACCTTGTTCACGGGATTAGTGTAATGCAGAGAAAAGATCTTCTTTTATTTCTATCTGCACACAGTTACTTCCTGTTTCGTGTTTTGGTGCATTGTGGTTAATATAGTGTATACATTTTACATAGTGACATTGGTGAATTAATGTGCTTTTCTCTTTTACATTTTAAGAGCAATATTTATTTATATTGTTCTTTCGGCAAATTTATGCATTATGTCCATGTCATTATTTATTTATTCATTTATTAATCTTATTTCATGCTCCTTAGTGAGCTATTTACATTTCTTCATGATTCTAGTATCATTAATGATTTTTGGACTCATGTTTTACTTCCAATCCGCACTCATTAGTGAGTTTTGTGTTAATTTTAATGTTGAGGCACTGGGATGGGTTTCAAAGATGTACATAAAGTTCTTCGTCCTGATTAAGACCCCACGGATCTAAAGTTCTGAAGGCAAGTATGTGTCTTGATTCTTTTTGACGCAAGGTCCTTTCGCGATTTCCTCCCCTTTCTGAGTGTAGTATTTGTTCTATGGCCCAAAATTTGAGACATTCCCATCGACTATCATGTTCTTTCTCCATGTGTTTTGCTATTGCGTTTGAACGATCCTTGTGTATGGTGGCTCGAATATGCTCAAGTATTCTTTTCTTAACCTCAAAGATGGTGCTTCCGATGTAACGTAGCTTACATGGGCACTCCACCATATAGAGGACATAGTTGCTTTTACAAGTGAGATGTTGCTTGATCTTCCATTTAGTACCCTTTTGGATATCCAGCTCTTTGATATGTTTTGCATACATATGGGGGTGGGGGTACGGTGCGTACATACGGGGGTGGGGGTACGGTGCGTACATGCGGGGGTGGGAGTAGGGTGCATACATACAGGGGTTGGGGGTACGGTGCGTACATACAGGGGGTGGGGGTACGGTGCGTACATACGGGGGTGGGAGTACGGTGCGTACATACGGGGGTGGGAGTACGGTGCGTACATACAGGGGGGTGGGGTACGGTGCGTACATACGGGGGTGGGAGTACGGTGCATACATATGGGGGTGGGAGTACGGTGCGTACATATGGCGGTGGGGGTACGGTGCGTACATACGGGGGGGTGGGGGTACGGTGCATACATACGGGTGGGTGGGGGGGGCCTGTATGACTCGTACCCCTGGGGAATCAGCTTTTACGGCTGTTTTTGGCTCCCGTAAATAAAGAGCCATACGGAATGCCGTAGGGACGGATCGTACTAGCTGGGCCGTAAAACGCTGCTTACATCCGTACAGACGGCACGTACAGGCTGTTCCGGAGATGATTCGTACGTTTTTTTTACCCGTACGGTCTTTTGTACGATTCGTACGGAAATCGGCTTTCTGTACGAATCGTACTTCCTGGGTTGTACGGAGAGTGTACCGGGTACGAGTCGTACGGAGAAAATTCTCCGTACGACAATTCGTAGGGCCTTGTTACCGGATCGGAATCGGCCCCTTGGTGTTGTGATGAGCCTTATTATTTGCTGTTTGGAGGGTTCTTCTTTCAGTTTGGCCTTTTTCAATATATCCATTCGTTGTTGATTTGTTACTCTCTGCAGGCTTTTTTCAATTACTTTAGTCGGATATTTCCGTTTTTTGAATCTCGCAATTGCTTGTTGGCTATGTTTCTTAAATTCATTGTCCGCAGAGCAGTTCCTCCTAAGTCTAAGGAATTCCCCATAGGGAATACTCCATTTTAGAGTATCTTGGTGGAAACTTTCACCATCTAATATCGCATTGGTGGATGTTTTTTTGCGATGTAGTGTTGTGTGGAGCATGTTATTTTCCACATAGATGTTAGTATCGAGGAAAGTTACTTGTGTCGCACTGATTTCAAAAGTGAATTGAAATTTTGATATGTTGTTATTTAATCGTGCATTAATGGTGTAAATCTGTTCAGTATTTCCTGAGAAAATAGCATTTAAAAGCATATATATATCTATACGCGCGCACCGTGCGCGCTGGGTGCGCGCACCCTGCCGTGCGCGAGCGCAATTCTGATTGGTTGTTAGATCTTAGTAAACATTCGAATCGGTCGAAACCAGGAAGTGTCGGCCGCCATTTTGTCTCTCGCACTCTGAGGGGGTGAAAAACAAAGGTTGAGAACGTGAAAAGGGGGCAGGCTGGACAGTTCCTGACCCCCTAGCATTTGTCAGGGGGTCCCAGAAAGACCCCCAAGGGCAAAAAAAGTTTTAATTTTTTTCGCGAAAAATCGCGGAGTGCGCGCAACGTGCGCGCACGGAAAAAATTCCGCGAACGTTGCGCACCGTGCGCGCACGGTCCGAACTGCGTAAAGTGGGCGCGCGGTGCGCGAAGCGCACCGCATGCCCACTGCGCGTGCACGGTGCGCGCACAGTGCGCGCACGGTAAAATTTAAAAAAATATATATATATATTAATAACTTAGCATTTAAAAAACCGTACAAATTCACTGAAAAAACCATAGGTTTCACACACGTTATAGTTAGGAATTAGCATTTTAAAAACCTTGCAAATTCACTTAAAAAACCAATGAAATTCCCCCGTTATAGTTAGTGCAGGCAACTATAACTCACGCAACCGCAATCCTCTGCTGATGACGTCAGATATTACATCACTGATGACATATGTGTCTTTCTGAAAAATAAATATTTGTAATATATGTATAGCTAAAGATTAATGGAAGAAGACATGGGTGAATAAGTGACTAAATACAGTGATGTAATATCATCAGCAGAGGATTGCGGTCGCGTGAGTTATAGTTGCCTGCACTAACTATAACGGGGGAATTTCATTGGTTTTTCACGAGTGAAATGTCCAGCTAACTATAACATGTGTGAAACCTATGGTTTTTTAAGTGAATTTGCAAGGTTTTTAAAATGCTAATTCCTAACTATAACGTGTGTGAAACCTATGGTTTTTTCAGTGAATATATATATATATATGAAACTCCCAAATTTTGATGCTAGCAAAACAGGTCGGGCACACACTCCGGATAGCGTGTTTGTTTATTTAATTTCATAATCCATATGACGTGTTTCGGCCGCAGTCCTGTGGCCTTGACCCCATGTGCGCTACGTGAACCTCACGTTCTTTTATTTGACATTTTTTGCATTTTTTATATTTTTTTGACAATGAGTGCATTTTGTTCCACCCCTTGGCAGCTGAATCACATGATTATGACACACTGAAAATAGACATCATAGACAGACTATATAATCGTTTTAGACATAAAACTGCTGGTCACACTCCTGTCCATTCTACAGGTTGCTAAAGGCTATAATAACAGAAAAAAATTGCAGCTTAATGCTGTCAGATTATAAAATGGATCCCTAAGAAGTAGATCTGCATAGTGCGTTGGGAAACCAAATATACTGTAAACAGGTAATGTCTATTATCCTTTTCAAAATGACATTTGGACAAAGTAAATTATATCATTCTGAAATGCCTGTTCCATAGCAAAATTCAAGTTGTTGATATTTAAAAAACGAGTCAGCAGCAGCAAAAATGGAAATAAAGGAAGCTGCGCAGTCGTCATAGAATTGAATGAATCTCAAACCTGCAGCTCATGATCCAAGATGGGAACGTGTCAAGGCAAATACTGCTAAACCATTGCACGCCTCGGGGTAAAAAGTGCTAAGTGAGTAAGGTGCTAGCAAATAAAGCGCAAGTGCGGATAGAGAAACCATCAACTCAAACGATAGCTGGAGACAGTACTGTGGTGCAAAAGTGTACGTACACGAAGAAAACTCATCCAATCATAAAGTGCTAAGTGCGAAAGCTGATGTGCAAATCTCTGATAAGAACGGATGTCCTGTATTCCAGACAAAGCTGACTACCACCAATAGATAGGGGAGAAGTTCTGCTGAAGCTGGGCCTTGAACGATTGTTGGGAGTCCTGTAGTTTGGTGATGCGAGTCGTAAGGTCCTGGGCTTTTTCATCCACCTCAAGCACCCTGGTACCAACGGAGTCCACATCATGGCATAGCGTCGACATCTGTTCTGTGAGGTCGGCTTTCAGTTGGTCCATAGAGGACCGCAGGTCCTGTTTGATTTCTTGGTATAGTTCTGCCTTGAAGTCTCGCAAGGTAGCCACCAGATCCTCTCTTGTGAGGGACATGGTCTGCAGGCGGTCAGTCTCTACTGGGGCCTTTTCCGTTGCAGTGAATTATCGAGAAAGCTTGTTCGCGTTTTTCTTAGGAGGCATAAGGGCAAGGCCCAGCACGTCGAGTGATCCGACTAGGCAGGTTCAGGGTACGTCCAAGTTCCAGACAACAAGAAGCGGGTAGCAAGCACATGTATTCCCCACAGGAGGTTGGCAACTGCTGCTGAATTGCAGGGTTAGGGCGCCATATTAGGGTCAGGCAGAACAAGGCATGTCCTGGAGAAGAGACTGCAACCCTCTGGTGGTCCAGAAATCAAGAAAGACACTCAGTCCATAGGAGTCATCTATTATCTGGCTGGGATGGGCAACCCGAACCCTCCATAAGACCTGGGGATCATTACAGCTTTTCCCGCCACCGCGCCGCCATCTTAAAGTCAGGCGTTAATCTCCTAGGGCAGCGTCCCTCAGGCCCCTTGCTCCTGAGTTAATGGGGTAGAGACTGACCTGCACAGACGAATCAGATTAAACTGCCCATCCGCCGACCACTACTGCTGCAGCAGAGAGTCCGCTGCTCCGCAAATGCTCCGGTGCACTATGCAGCCGTCGATCCGATCCCCGCCACAGCTACAGAGCCAGCAGTAGCGCGGTCCTCGGTAAGTGGCTCCGGAGATCCTCCGCAGGGTAGCAGTGACGGGAGGATCGCAGCGCAAACCACGGCGGGCTAAAATTCGCCTCTCTGTTGGGGTAGAGAAGCGTGCAGAGTATCCGGAGTGAGCCGCTACGCCATCTTGAGTGCGGCAGCGGGGCTCCGTCGCAGCGGGAGCGGGGTCAGTTACTCGGCATGGCACTGTCGATTCTGCACTTTTTAGCTTCCTGGCGGTTCTCTGGACATTGCAGGTGAGAGGCATGTAAGGTAAAGCTCACTATATGCTGTAGAGGGTCTTGAGGCATAGTGACCACACCATCATCCGCTCCACTCAACACGCATGCACAGACGTCACCCAAGGATTACACTGACACATTCGTTATGGGTGAAGAACTGCTGCAGGTTTATTTCATACAACATATGTATGACGATAGAGTGGGTTATCTTACGGGCGATCCAGGGCAAGCAGCCCCTCGCTGCTCCGCCCGCCTTACGAGCCAGCACGCACGGTGGGTCGATGCCCGACAGCGCGGCACATTCTTTTCGGATCCTCCTTTGGATCACGTGATCTGTCTAATACTCCCGCCCCCTTTTTACGGGGGGCGGAGCGTGTTATGGCACACCCCCGGTTGGTCAGGCCCCCCAACCGCCCGAAGGACTAACGGGGCGCCGTCGCGGTCTTCCCAGAACCTCCTTCGGCTCCCGGACCTTGGCTCGGGCACCCTTACTGTGCCGGACAGGGGTACACTTACTGTACCGACTGTCGCAGAGGTACCCTTACTGTACCCTTCTGCCTCCAGATCGCCCTGTAACTCCGCCTGCAACGCAAGAAAAAAAACATTACAACATTCCAATAACGCGCTGCCTCCGCCGCGCAGGGTAAGCGGAAAGGGTGGGATCTCGCGCGGCCAGGAGAGAAACAGGAAGCAGAGGGCGATCTACGGAGGCGGGAGGCATAAATAGGCCTGGCCCCGCCCAGCCCAGTGGCCCGCCTCCCCCAGCAGGGCCATTGATTGGGGCCTCCCCTCCCAAGGCGCGGCCTCACGAGAGAGGAGGAACAAAGGGGGGGGAGGCTCCGACGGGTGGCCACTAGAGGGCTGACCTGCTAATGTCCCCCTGCGTGGGACGCGGCCAGCGGCAATCCTCGGGGTCCGGAGCTGAAATGGCTCACGTCCGTTCAGCCATCTTACTTGGCCATGCCCCCCAGGGGAGAAGTTCTGAATGTAAAAAGTCAACGATTTGTAGATTCATCAATGGGGGCCACTGAGACATCCTCAAATGCATTACTGTGGATATAAATTTGAACTTTCTAATAGTCGTAACAAAAGTCTCAGTAGAGCCAGGGTAAAAACTCTAAAGCGAACTGCGTGTCATTAACCATGAAAGCTATTGAACAGGCACGTACAAGATGCTGACATCATTATAAATAGTTGTACAGAACCTCGCTCATGTTAAGCCCAGGCGGTGTTTTGGTATTGAGTTCTAATATATATGGTTACCACCTTGTCTTGACATCGGCACATCATCAATGACAAAATATTTAAGATGGTCGGGGTTGTTGTCGTGGACCTCTTTGAAGCATTGTGCCACCAGAAATGTGTGGTCAGAGTTGACAATTGCCCTAAGGTCCTGGAGAATTCTCAGATGAACTTGAAGTTTCGTGCGCCCAACGCATTGGAGGCCACAGGTGCATTGTAGTACAAAGACAGCAAATTCAGTTCTGCATGTAAATTTCCGATTGATAATGATAGGTTCAGAGTAGAAAGTCACAGTGATCTGGGTGGTGTTAATGCCAAAACGACACGTTCTGCATGGACTACGGGCCCGATTCACAGAACTAATCAATCAATCAATCAGTTAATTTGTAAAACGTAATAATTACCCGTAAGGGTTTCAAGGCGCTGGGGGGGGGGTGCTGCTGCTACTGGTCGAAAAGCCAGGTCTTGAGTTGTCTCCTGAAGGTCAGCAGGTCTTCGGTTTGTCGTAGGATGAGAGAGAGGGTATTCCAGGTCTTGGCGGCGCGGTGGGAGAAGGACCTGCCTCTGGAGGTGGTTCTACGGATGCGTGGGACCGTGGCCAGGGCTTGGTCAGCGGAGTGGAGTATCCCGTTGGGTGCGTTGAAGGAGAGTCGACTGTTGAGATAGGCTGGGCCGGTCTTGTGGAGTGCCTTGTGTGCGTGGATCAGGAGCTTGAAGGAGATTCTTCTGTCGAGGGAGAGCCAGTGCAGGTTCCTCAGGTGGGGGGTGATGTGGTCGCGGCACGGGACGTCGAGGATCAGGCGTGCAGTGGCTTTCTGGATTCTTTGTAGTCTGTTGATGAGCTTGGACGAGGCTCCGGCGTAGAGGGCGTTTCCGTATTCGAGTCAGCTGCTGACTAGGGACTGGGTGACTGTTTTCCTCGTGTTTGTCGGGATCCATCTGTAGATCTTGCGGAGCATGCGGAGGGTGTTGAAGCAGTTGGAGGAGTCTGCATTGACTTGTTTGGTCATGGTGAGTTTTGAGTCGAGGATGACTCCCAGGTTGCGTGCGTGGTCGGTAGGGGCCGTGGGGTCCCCAGTGATGCGGGCCACCTGGAGTCGTCCCATGCTGAGGGGTTGGACCCGAGGATGAGGATCTCCGTTTTGATTGAGTTCAGCTTAAGTCGACTTTCCTTCATCCAGTCGGCGACGGCCTTCATTCCCTGGTGGAGGTTGGATTTGGCAGTGAGGGGGTCCTTGGTGAGGGAGAGGATCAGCTGCGTGTTGTCGGCGTAGGAGATTATGTTGAGGTCGTGCTGTCGGGCGATGCGTGCTAGTGATGCCATCTAGACGTTGAACAGCATCGGGCTGAGGGAGGATCCTTGTGGGACGCCGCAGATGATCTCGGAGGCCTTGGACTGGAACGGGGGAGGCGGACTCTCTGAGTTCTGCCGGAGAGGAAGGAGGTGGTCCAGTCCAAGGCCTTCTCCTGGATCCCTGCGTCTTGGAGGTGCGTGGGCGTAGTGTGTGGTGGCAGACGGTGTCGAAGGCGGCGGAGAGATCCAGGAGGATGAGGGCCGCCGTCTCGCCGTTGTCTAGAAGGATCCTGATGTCGTCTGTGGCGGCGATGAGGGCGGTCTCGGTGCTGTGGTTGTTGCGGAATCCTGATTGGGAGGGGTCCAGGATGTTGTAGTCTTCGAGGTGACGGGTGAGCTGGATGTTAACTATCTTCTCGATGACCTTTGCTGGGAACGGAAGCAGGGAGATGGGCCGGAGGTTCTTGAGGTCGCTCGGATCCGCCTTGGGTTTCTTCAGTAGGGCGTTGATCTCTGCGTGCTTCCAGTTCTCGGGGAAGGTAGCGGTCTCGAAGGAGAGGTTGATGATGTTGCGCAGGTGGGGTGCGATGGAATTGCTGGCTTTGTTGAAGATGTGGTGTGGGAGAGGGTCGGATGGGGATCCGGAGTGGATTGTGCCCATGGTCTTGATTGTGTCCCGATGCTCACATTGGCCCAGGTTGTCAGGGAGTCGTGGCCGGTGGGGTGCGTTGGGTCCGGTGCGACGAGGCCCGCCGGGGTTGTCCGGGGTTTGAAACTGTCATGGATGTCAGTGATTTTTCGGTAAAAGAAGGTGGCGAGGGAGTCACACAGGGCTTGCGATGGCGGGATGTCGTTGGCGCTGGAACTGGGGTTGGAGAGTTCCTTCACAATGTTGAAGAGCTCCTTGCTGTTGTGTGCGTTGCTGTCAAGGCGGTCTGTGAAGGAGGTCCTTTTGGCGGTCCTGATGAGGTGGTGGTGGTTGCAGATGGCGTCTTTGTGGGCAGCGCAGCTGTCCGGAGTCTTGTCGCTGTGCCATATGTTCTCCAATTTCCAGGAGGTGCGCTTTGAGGCGAGGAGTTCCGGGGTGAACCAGCTGGCTCTTTTGCTGGTGTCTCTGTTGGTTGTTTTTTTTGCAGCGGGGCTACGGTGTTGGTGCAGTCGTTCAGCCAGCGTTTGAGGGTGAGTGCCCCATCATCGGGGTTGGTGGGGTTGGTCGGAGGGTTGAGTGCGAGGCTTGTCTGTAGTTGTTCTTCGGTGACTTTGCCCCAGCAGCGGCGGGGGATCTGTAGGGTGCAGTGCTGTGTGAGGGGTTTTCGGAAGGAAAAGTGGATGCAGTGGTGGTCTGTCCAGGTGAGTTCGGAGGCGTGGCTGAAGGTGACGTGGGGGCTTGAGGAGAAGATGGCATCAAGTGTGTGGCCGGCGATGTGGGTCGGCGTCGTGACAAGCTGTTTTAGTCCTAGGTTGGTGAGGTTGTAGATCAGGGTGGAGGAGTTGTTGTAGTTGTTGTTCTCCAGATGATAGTTCTGGTCTCCGAGGAGGTTGTAGTCGGTGGAGGTCGGCGCGTGCGTGCTGATGAGGTCGGCAATGGAGTCGCAGAATTGAAGCCGGGGTCCTGGCGGTCTGTAGACAAGGGTGCCTCTTAGGGTGGTCTTGGAGTCCGTGTGGATCTGGAAGTGCATGTGTTCGGTGGTGCTGAGGGTGTCGTTGGTGTTTGTTGAGACCTTGATGTTGTTTTTGTGGACGATGGCGATTCCTCCTGCGGCCCCGTTGGTGCGGTCTCTGCGGGTGAACTTGTACCCGTCGGGGATGGCTATGGCGATGTCTGGCGAGGTGGCTTTGTTCATCCAGGTCTCGGTCAGGAAGGCGACATCCGGGGATGCAGTGTCGAGTAGGTCCCAGAGCTCGACGGCATGTTTGCATGCGGAGCGGGTGTTGATCAGGATACATCTAAGCTGGTTGGATTCCGTCATGGCGGGTATCTCGGCGCCTTCGAGGCAGGAGAAGCTGCAGTTCAGGCAGGTGAAGGAACCGTGGGTGTGCTTCGGGGCAGCCTTGCAGCAGGTGTGGGTCCTTCCTGGGTTGAGAGAGACGAGGGTCCTAAACTTAACTACTTTTACTACTTTTGGTATTCACAGAAGGCACTTAGTAGGAGTAAAGTTAGGATTTTGTCTTAAGTCTGTCTTAAGTCTGTCTTAAGTCTGTCCTAAGTCTGTCTTTAAGTCAAACTTAAGACACAATCCTGACTTTACTCCTACTAAGTGCCTTCTGTGAATACCAAAAGTAGTAAGTTTAGGATTTTGTCTCAAATTAGTTCTGTGAATCGGGCCCAGAATTTGTAAAAACCCTTCTTGTCAGTCAGCCAATTAGTTTTGACAATCATCACCGGACTGCTTTTAACCAACGCATCCCTCATGGAGTATGCTCGGCGGTAGGTGATAGTTGGCCGTTTGGGAGCTATGGGGCCTAAAAAAGGATCTGTCAGGATAATACACCATTGCCTGTTCATAATAGATCTGATAGCGCTCTCTTCTTTACTGTATGTAATGATGAGGTGTGTGTCAACTACACCACTCTCCCTAGTGTCTGGGGGAGCTGCATCAACCCCCTGTTCATGGGCCCTGAGGCCCGTCAGAAGCTGTTCTCTAGCTGTTGCATTGGCTCTTTTAGTCACCTTAGTAACGGTCTGCCCAGTGTAACCACGTGCTCTGAATCTATTGTGGGCTTCTATAGGGCACTGTATGAAAAAGTGGGAAATAGGAGGGTAGGAGAACTGTAACCTCTGTGGGGTGTTTCGGGTGTGCTATAGAGGGGGTGCAAAGCGAAGTATTTTCCCCTACCGGTGTGTAAGTGGTGGGCTAAGGAAATTAAGTGAGGTATTGGGTAGAGTCTGATGCGGGTAAGGTGAGCTGGTGCGGGACTCGGGGATTAAAGCGTGAGCCCAAATTGTGTGTCTTATGCTGTGAAGTCATGTGCCGTGGCAGCTGTAGTACAACTGTGGAAGTAGTGTCAGTATGTGTTTATAACTATTAGGACGAACTACTGACCCGTACTGGTATGAAAGTCCTGGGGTATGGAATATATGTGAGGTATTGTCTAGAGTCTCATGTCGCTAAACTGAGCTGCTGCCGTAGTCGGGGATTAAAGCGTGAGCCCAAACTGTGTGTCATATGCTGTGAAGTCATGTGCTCTGGCCGCTGTGCCACATCTGTGCAAGTAGTGTCAGCATGCAGTTATAGGTACTTGGATGAACTTTTGTTTCGAACATTGAAGCTTGTGTGTGGTGCTTCGGTGGTGTTGGATAGGGAGTGCGAAGGAAAATCAATATGGTATTTGTAGAGCGCAAACTACTCGTGAGATGGTCTGGCCGCTGCGCCACAGCTGTGCGGAGAATACATTTTGGCGAGGGTGCGGGAGTTGGCGTTATATGGCCCTACAATAGCGGGCCTAAGTTGTAAGTTATAGGGTGGCTCTAAAAAGAGCCGTTGTGTTCATGAGTTGGAGCTACATATAAGTGCAGATGCACAGCTTCAAGTTATTCAGGAAAACTCGGTTCCCCTGATCTGTGAAGTGTACTCCATCACTTCTTTAGATATCCGCCATATCAAAACGTATGTTGTTGTTGTAGATGGACCCCATTTTGTGGTCTCTGATGTATGCAGAGATAGCTTTGTTGACTTTTTTCCGAGATTTTTCAATCTGAGGACAAAATTGTTTGGACCATTTCCACTTCTGGCATATATTGGAATATTCAAAGACAGTTTGAGGCAAAAGTAACATCAATTGTCCAAAGGTGTCCTTCATAAGCATTTCCAGATCTACCCCAGTCAATGTGCCTAGGTCGTTTCCACCACAGTGCACAATCATGAGGTCAGGGTGTATACGATGCTAAGAGGTTTTCACCAAAGGCAACAATTGGTGCCACTTCAATCATCTCTGTGCAAACCATTTAATGTCCACATTTTGTAAACCTAGGTGTAAGTCAGTACGTCTCTGTTCTGCATACCTCTTGCACCAGAAAATATAGCTATGTCGTCCGATCCACACTAGCTTTTTGAAGGTATGGCTGGAAGGTATGGAAAGATGTCTGTAGCTCATGCAGTTCCTTCGTAGAATAAGAGATATGTTTAAAGATGGGGAACTAGTTTCTTTTCGCATACAAAACGGTACCTGATTAGGAGATGAAAAGCATTGTTTTTTAAAAGTAGGGTGCACATTCGTTTTGTGGAAAAGTATGTTTGTGATTGGTTAAGAAAAAGCAGTTTGCACGTACATATTATAGTACATATTATAGGATAAAATTTGCTCAACTCAACCACACCTGCTACTTGCATTTGGAAGGCACTGTTCGAACTTAAAACAATCGTGAACTTTTAACCTACACGTGCCGTTAAATGTTCGAGAAAATGTTGCAAAAAAATATCGTTAGGTTTTACAAAAGTGATAAACTTTTAACCTCCACGTGTTGTAGAATGTTCTAGAAAGTATGTTGATAGAATACGTTGCATTTCTGACTTCGATGTGTACTTGAATATTAAAAAAACTATTTATATCGAAAAGTAGAAAGACAGTAATAGAGAGAATTTTTGAAAGCTAAAAGAATCAAGGAACTATTGTAATTTGTTCTTGATTACATACTGGCGGTCGCCAGTAGGTAGTTATCACTGTTAACGGTCTGAAAGTGCGGTGTTGCTCAGAGTGGCATGGTGGTGATATGATATGGTGCTACACTCGGGTATGAAACCGAGAGTCTAAACAGTGAGGTCATTGCTGTAAAGTGACGTGGTCTGGTGTTTGTAGCATACGTGTGCAAATAGTGCTAGTAGGCGTTTATACCATACAGGGAGTGGGAAGCGAACTACTGACCACTACTGTGTATTGATAGTATACCGGAAGCGGGAAGCAAAGTATTTACGCCTACCGGTGTGAAGACTTGGGGATGGAACCGAGTTGATTGCTGTAAAGTGATGGGCTCTGGGCAGGGTAGGATACTAGCCGCTGTGGTATAACTGTGTAAGTAGTGTTAGTATGCATTTATTTTATATAGGGAGTGGGAAGCGAACTACTCATCCCTAATGGTGCGACGACTCGGGATTAAATCGTGAGCCTAAATTGTGAGCTCATTGCTGTAAAGTGATGTGCTCTGGGCGCTGTAGCATACTTGTGGAAGAAGTGTTAATTACGTTTATACAATATAGGGAGTGGGAAGCGAAAGTCTTACCCCTACCAGTGTCAAGACTCGTGGAAGAAACTATGAGCTCATTGCTGTAAAGTCATGTGCTCTGTGTAGTATTCCATTGTAAGTCATAGTAGAATGTTAGTATGTAATTCTACTAGAATCTAAGGGGCATATTATCAAGGAACGGCGTTAAAATTATCGGTGATAATGGGCTTGATAATATGCCGTAGAGAATTCCAATAAAAGCCCATGTTAACAATTCGTACGGAAATGGTATTTCTGTATGAATCGTACTTGCTGGTTTGTAAGGTGGAATTCCCAGGTACGAGTCGTACGGAGAAAACGCTCCGTACAACCATTCGTACCCGGGTTTTACAGGATCGGAATCGGCACCTAGATATTGTTATTGTATGTAAATGTGTAATTTATTTTTTCATTATATATATATATATATATTACTTATAATTTCAAACATTTGGAAATATTTTTAACTATGTTTATTTTAATTATAGGTATTATTTACTTTATTTTACAATATATTTTTAACAACGATATTTTTGACATCAATATTTTTTTCCGATATTTTTGTACTTACCATAATGCAGATAGGATGTTGATATTCTTGACTTCGATAGTCTTGCTCCGATGTTTCTGTAGGTCGATATTCTGACCTTCGATATTCTGTCAGTGATTCGTCTTTACTGGTTTCAACCTGCTGTCCTATGATAGAGGAACCCAGGGTGTCTTTGTCCCACTGCCCAGTCTTTCTGGTTTCAGCCTACTGTCCTATGATAGAGTTCTCCCAGAGTGTCTTTGTCCCACTATCCCATCTTTACTGGTTTCAGCCTGCTGTCCTAAGATAGGGAACCCACAGGGTGTCTTTGTCCCACTGCCCAGTCTTTGCTGGTTTCAGCCTGCTGTCCTTTGTTAGAGGACTCCCAGGGTGTCTTTTCCCACTGTCCAGTCTACTCTTTACTGGTTTCAGCCTGCTTTCCTATGATGGAGGACCTCCAGGATGTCTCTGTCCCACTGTCCAGTCTTTACTGGTTTCAGCCTGCTGTCCTATGATACAGGGCCCCCAGGGTGTCTTTGTCCCACTGCCCAGTCTTTACTGGTTTCAGGCTGTTGTCCTAAGATAGAGAACCCACAGGGTGTCTTTCTCCCACTGTCCCGTCTTTACTGGTTTCAGCCTGCTGTCCTAAGATAGAGGACCCCCAGGGTGTCTCTGTCCCACTATCCAGTCTTTGCTGGTTTCAGCCAGCTGTCCTATGATACAGTCCCCCAGAGTGTCTTTGTCCCACTGTCCAGTCTTTACTGGTTTCAGCCTGCTGTCCTAAGATAGAGGACCCCCAGGGTGTCTCTGTAGGAAGGTGGATATCTGACTATGGTTACCCCCAACTTTTTGCCTAGTGTCTAGCTGGTTTTTCGACTTAGTTGGCCTGAGATCCTGCCATTCAGGGTCTCAGGCTGTCTGCTCTCTCTTTAAAATGGACTCCATGTACCCTAGGTACATTCCCAATTGGTAAGGATCACCTTATTGGACCCTGTACAGTGTACCCTAGGTACCCAGGGCATAGGTGTACCCTAGGCCTCCCAGGGGCTGCAGCATGTGTTATGCCACCCCTGGTCTGGCCTTCCAATCAGACACAACTGGCTGATCACTCAGCTGGGGCAAGGTCGTGTAATCACCCCTTGCTTAGATATAGTATGCCTATATCTACCCTTATATATAGACACATGTGTACCTATCAGTCACTCCTATGGCAGGCCTTAACAATCCTGGAGGCAGAGTGCTTGGTAACATGTGAGATGGTGCTCTAGCATGAGCTGAGCCTGTCTGCAGCTTTCGGAATCATGTCCTTATAGCTGTTCTATGATATAGCCTACCATATACTCTTAAAGTGCCTTATAATCTTAAACGGTTATGGTAACTATGGTTTGGCTTTATCAAAACATGTCGTGTAAGGTGTCTAACACTTAGGAATAATACCCCCATCCCATTTCTGGTGATGAGGATATTATTCCTCCCTTCTAGAGGGAGAGACATGTTAAAATCCTACTTTGCTGTTTAACTCTAACCAAAGCCTCAGCATCACAAAATGGATGCTGCTGCCACAGACACAAGTCTGACCTCCTGCTGCTGGGAGTGATCCTGGCAAGGGAGGCTTGGACAATAGGTTTCCTGCTTGGAGAGGTGCTAGCACCTCCCCAGACAGACTTTAGTGTATTGGGGCAGGGAGGGCTGAAAGGAATGAGACATGCCTGGGGCACACAAGGTGTCCCATGCATAGTCCAGTTCAAACCGGTGCTGGGGCACACCAGCCCCAGTCCTGGCGCGAAACTGGACAGAGGGAAGGGGGTGTAACCACCCCCCTCCCAGGTCCCACCCATAAGGCGTGACCTAGCAGGTAACCCAGCCCCCCAGATTAGTATAAGAGTGGTAGCTGGGCCCCAGGAGATTAGATTATCCTGAACCTGCAACTTGAACAGAAACTCTGGACCTTCGACATTCGACGAAAGAAGAAGACTGAAGAATCTCCCTTGTGGCCAAGGAGTGGCTACCCTGTGCAAACAGGCACCATCAAGAGACTACCCTTTGCTTTGCTGAAGTTCTACGAGGGACCGACTGCAGAGCCCGACCAGAGCCTTGACTTCCAGACTTCTCCGACCCTGATCCACATCCACAGCCAAGCTGAGATCCGTGGAGGCGACGAGAGACGTGGAACCGGCTACCTGGGAAAAGTGGCTAGTATCTTCAAGCGCAGCTTCTGAGGCACCCTCGAAGTTGTGCACCGGGGATTGAGAAGCCCCAACCCCAAGCACCATCTGCACCGAAGATCAGCCCCCCACACTCCACGAGTCCTGCGTGGGGCCCTTCTGCATTTTCCTGCTTGCCGCGTATGTCCGGTTGCTTGCCCGCTGGCTAGTGGCCTTTGTGACGACGCATCCTGAAATCTTCACCGCTGGTTTGGCTCCTCCAGACTGGCTCCTGCTTCTTTGAAAAAGAGAAGCACCCCAGACCTTCCTGGTCTGCACCAGAAGCAAGTCCTTCGTGGGTTCCGCTTGCCAAGGCTTGGTGAGTCCTAGTCCAACTTCGACGCCGCCGACAGCAAGAGCCTTCGTGGGACAGCTCGCCTCCTGGTCCTGGTCGTCCTCGACGTTCCCTGGTCCTCGTGGCTGCAGCGACGAGCTTCACCTTCACCTGCAATCTTCACGACATCACCTGGTTCCTTCCTGGTTCCACGTGGTCACTGGCTAGTGACCTTGACTCTGTCCCTTCTGCTTGCAGGTCTCCTCTCTTCTTGATCCCAGCCTTGGGATCCACCGGACACTCTTCACTGACTGCCTGTCAGCAACTTTCCTTCAGGCATCCATAGAAGTCCACGACGAAACCCGACGCAAGTTCACACCTATGCACCCGCAGCCTGTGGGCTAGGTAACTTGGGTACTTCGGTGCTCACAAGGGTAGTGACTATCCTAGGGTCTAGTTTCCGAGTCTCGACTCTCTAGCTGCTTTAGAAGTGTCCTTAAACAGTTAATTGCTAACAACTACTATTTCTATCGACTTTTACGCATTACGCGTGAGTGTTTCCACTCTGCACCTGAATCCCGTGGGCCTCCCACTTCCTAACTGTTGCTAGTGTAGTGTAGCCCCAGCGATTCCCTGGGCCTAGGCCTATCCTATTTCTGTGACAGTGGTCCTTATACCACTTACTTAGTATATGGTTTGCGTGGCCCCTAGGGCCTAACTGTATTACTTACCTGTGTGACTTAATGTATGCTTAAATAAGACTGTGTTGTACTTACCTCTAATCTCATAAAGAGTGCTGAGGGTTTGACTAGAATAAATACACTTTATTTTATATATATATCTGTTGTGGTGTCCTTTCATTTGGTATTCAAGGGATTATATATGGTATCACAGCTGGCTTCACGTGCCATTCAGAGTTTAGCCTAAGACTGCTCTTGTCCATATTACCACTAGGATAGCTGGTCTATAAGGTTGACTTTACAACCAATCACCATAAGGGTATTTGGACTGATATAAGGTGTACACTAGAACTAGTGACATCATACATCAGGCCAACTTCTCACATTGGTGAGCAGCGGTTGGGAGCTGAGCTTGCTGTTGTAATACCATTGTAATCTTGAGATACTAAATTGAAAGATCACACAGATATTGTTTAGGTACATATAACATAGATTATAATACTTAAGTCCTACTGGACTTAGTGGTTGTAGGTTGAAGGGAGTAACACACCCTGACTACAACTACTAGAGAGGTTTAGTAGATACAATTAGTGTAGGTAGGTGCACACACCACACCCTCACTAGAATCATGTCCCTGAATGGAGATCACACTGATACTCCCTCAGGAGAGGAGAATCCTGGACAGATTCCCTCTAGATATGATGCATTCACTTTCCAGGAGATGAGACAACTGTGTACCTCCAGGAGATTAAAACAGGGTTCCAACCCTACCCTTAGACAGCTAGTGGAGCTTCTGGAGGCCTATGATGCTGAAAGAGCTGCCAAGTATGGTGCCATAGCTGTAGATAAGGGTTTACCCACCACAGAGGAGTCAGATGGGACTTCAGATGAAGAGGTAGACAGCCAGGGCCAAGTAGGAAGACTTAGCCAGGCTAACCTAAGCTTACATGGGAGTTTGCATGGGGTCCCCCCATACAGACCCCCAAGTGGGCTTAACCAGAGAAGCAGGAGAGACAGATCCCCTTCAAGGGAATCCATCCACTCCCATGTCTCTAGCATCTCTAATGCTTCCTCTCACAGGGGAATGACTTCACCTGAGAGAAAGGAGCATGCAGCCAGAATGAGGGAAGCTAATCTGAGGATTCAGAGGGAAGAACTTGCCCTTGCCAAAGAGAAGCTTGCTCTGGCTAGAGAGCAAAAATTGTGTGGGTCAGAACCCACTGGTGGCAGCAACATTCCTAGAGATAGGGATAGGTCTTATGACAATAGAAACCTAAGCAAGATAGTCCCCCCATATCAGAATGGGGATGACATCCACAAGTGGATGACTGCTTTGGAGAGGGCCTGCAAAGTACAGCAGGTAACCCAGTGTCGGTGGGCAGCTATCTTGTGGCTCTCCTTTTCTGACAAAGGTAGAGACAAGCTCCTCACAGTCAGTGATGAGGATGCTAACAATTACAAAGTCCTGAAGAGTGCTCTGATAGATGGGTTTGGCTTAACCACTGAGCAATATAGGTTGTTGTTCAGAGACACCCAGAAGACACAGACACAGGACTGGTCTGATTTTGTGGATTGTGCCACTAAGGCTTTGGAAGGTTGGTTAACTGGCAGCAAGGTGCAGGACTATACAGGATTGTACAACTTGATTATGAGGGAGCAGATCCTTAGTAATTGTCAGAACCAGCTTCTCCATCAACACCTGGTAGACTCAGATTTGACCTCTCCCCAAGAATTGGGAAAGAGGGCAGATAAATGGGTCAGGACCAGGATTAGGCCTAAAAATCAGGGTGGTGACCAAAAGAAAGATACCACCAAGCCTCAAGAGAAGGGTGGGGATAAAACAAAAGAGAAATCTTCCTCAGGGCCCCAAAACTCCACACAGGGTGGTGGGTCCCAAGCTCCCTCCTCTACCACAGTAAAAAAGCCTTACTGCCATGAGTGTAAAACTCCTGGGCATTGGAAAACTGACAGCAGTTGCCCAAAGGCTAAAAACAAAACTGTTCCTACAACTACTCCTGTCACACCACCTATTACTGTCAGCAGTAATCCCCCAGGTGGTGGCAGTGCCCCCAAAAATTTGGTTGGGTTTTCTTGGGGAACACAGGGGGACCCTGGCTTAGCCAATTCCCCTACAGCAGCTACTCTTGTCTGTGATGGTGGCATGGGGTTTGCCAACTTCACTGCCTGTCCCAACACTTTGGGTAGGTACAGACAGGAGCCCTACATCAATGGTAGAAAAGCTGAGGCCTACAGAGACACTGGAGCTAGCATCACTATGGTGGCCCATAGGCTAGTTCCCTCTGAGCAGCTTTTGCCTGGTTTTTCATACCAGGTAACTAACATTGATGGCAAACAGAACAGTCATCCCATGGCAGAGGTATGTCTCAGCTGGGGAGGTGTCACTGGCCCTAAAAGGGTGGCAGTGTCTCCAACCTTGCCTGTGGACTGCTTACTGGGGAATGACTTAGAACTCTCAGCTTGGGCTGGAGTTGAACAAGACACCCATTCCAAAATGGTAGGCCTTTCAAAAAAGGGTAGTGGGGTTGTGCCAGCCACAACCCCTGTCCAAGTAGATTTCCTCCCTGAAAAGGTTGGAAGGGCAGTGGTAGCCACAGCCCAGGCAAAGACAGACTTCCCTGTAGAGATTGGCAGAGCTGTGACAGTCACAGCTCAAACCCAAACTGAGTGCCTCCCTGAAAAGGTTGGCAAGGCTGTAATGGTCTCAGCCTATACTCAGACTGACATAGGTGTAGTGAAGCCTGAAACTATGGATCACTCCACACAGAGAGTAGTGGGGAGGAAGAAAAGTCTCCCTCTCCCCAGACATTAGGAATAGGTCAGCCTCCTCAGGGATCTGACCTCACCCCTTGTGAAGGAACTGCCCCAGAGGTAGCCAGGCCTGGCCTGGCAGAGCCTCTGATGTCAGTGGCCCCTTCCAAGGTGGGACCCAGTCTGGTGCAGGTAGCCTGCCTCTCTCTACCCTGCCTCAGTCAGCCCAGGGCTGCAGAGGTAAGGGAGGCCAGTGGACCCCAAGAGGGCCCCTGTCCCCAAGAACCCCCCATCAAAAGAATGAGAATTGCCTGGCTAGTAGCCCTAGCCAGGTGATGGTTAAAAATATTCCTGAGGGATCCCCTTTACAGGTAGTTAGGGACCTCCCCCAGAGGTATTCTGTTGGGCACAGGCAAACCTGGGACCTTAGGGCCCCAAACCTGACCTGTCCCTCCAGTAAGCCCACAAAAGGGACCCAGCCTCCAGCTTTAGGTAGCCAGAGGCTGACCCTGAGAGCACAGTGCAACTCAGTGAAAGAAAGAAAGGCATCCATGGTGGAGGATGATTGGAGGAAGCTGAGGCCTCACTTTGAGGACACTCACTTCAGTACTCCATCTCAACACCAGCCTTTTACTTTGCAAAGACACACCAAAGGTAGAGATTCCCTATGGTGGAGACCCTATGATACCTTTAGGGTGAAGGATTGCTTAGTGGACCATGAGACAGGGGGTAACCATGCCAGTGCTGGTTCTTCCTTATATGGCCACTTAGGCAATAGAGGCTTACCTTGTCAAGGCCAGCCTTATCTCCTTTCGTTTGGGGGGGGGTTGTGTAGGAAGGTGGATATCTGACTATGGTTACCCCCAACTTTTTGCCTAGTGTCTAGCTGGTTTTTCGACTTAGTTGGCCTGAGATCCTGCCATTCAGGGTCTCAGGCTGTCTGCTCTCTCTTTAAAATGGACTCCATGTACCCTAGGTACATTCCCAATTGGTAAGGATCACCTTATTGGACCCTGTACAGTGTACCCTAGGTACCCAGGGCATAGGTGTACCCTAGGCCTCCCAGGGGCTGCAGCATGTGTTATGCCACCCCTGGTCTGGCCTTCCAATCAGACACAACTGGCTGATCACTCAGCTGGGGCAAGGTCGTGTAATCACCCCTTGCTTAGATATAGTATGCCTATATCTACCCTTATATATAGACACATGTGTACCTATCAGTCACTCCTATGGCAGGCCTTAACAATCCTGGAGGCAGAGTGCTTGGTAACATGTGAGATGGTGCTCTAGCATGAGCTGAGCCTGTCTGCAGCTTTCGGAATCATGTCCTTATAGCTGTTCTATGATATAGCCTACCATATACTCTTAAAGTGCCTTATAATCTTAAACGGTTATGGTAACTATGGTTTGGCTTTATCAAAACATGTCGTGTAAGGTGTCTAACACTTTGGAATAATACCCTCATCCCATTTCTGGTGATGAGGATATTATTCCTCCCTTCTAGAGGGAGAGACATGTTAAAATCCTACTTTGCTGTTTAACTCTAACCAAAGCCTCAGCATCACAAAATGGATGCTGCTGCCACAGACACAAGTCTGACCTCCTGCTGCTGGGAGTGATCCCGGCAAGGGAGGCTTGAACAATAGATTTCCTGCTTGGGGAGGTGCTAGCACCTCCCCAGACAGACTTTAGTGTATTGGGGCAGGGAGGGCTGAAAGGAATGAGACATGCCTGGGGCACACAAGGTGTCCCATGCATAGTCCAGTTCAAACCGGTGCTGGGGCACACCAGCCCCAGTCCTGGCGCGAAACTGGACAGAGGTAAGGGGGTGTAACCACCCCCCTCCCAGGTCCCACCCATAAGGCGTGACCTAGCAGGTAACCCAGCCCCCCAGATTAGTATAAGAGTGGTAGCTGGGCCCCAGGAGATTAGATTATCCTGAACCTGCAACTTGAACAGAAACTCTGGACCTTCGACATTCTACGAAAGAAGAAGACTGAAGAATCTCCCTTGTGGCCAAGGAGTGGCTACCCTGTGCAAACAGGCATCATCAAGAGACTACCCTTTGCTTTGCTGAAGTTCTACGAGGGACCGACTGCAGAGCCCGACCAGAGCCTTGACTTCCAGACTTCTCCGACCCTGATCCACATCCACAGCCGAGCTGAGATCCGTGGAGGCGACGAGAGACGTGGGACCGGCTACCTGGGAAAAGTGGCTAGTATCTTCAAGCGCAGCTTCTGAGGCACCCTCGAAGTTGTGCACCGGGGATTGAGAAGCCCCAACCCCAAGCACCATCTGCACCGAAGATCAGCCCCCCACACTCCACGAGTCCTGCATGGGGCCCTTCTGCATTTTCCTGCTTGCCGCGTATGTCCGGTTGCTTGCCCGCTGGCTAGTGGCCTTTGTGACGACGCATCCTGAAATCTTCACCGCTGGTTTGGTTCCTCCAGACTGGCTCCTGCTTCTTTGAAAAAGAGAAGCACCCCAGACCTTCCTGGTCTGCACCAGAAGCAAGTCCTCCGTCCTTCGTGGGTTCCGCTTGCCAAGGCTTGGTGAGTCCTAGTCCAACTTCGACGCCGCCGACAGCAAGAGCCTTCATGGGACAGCTTGCCTCCTGGTCCTGGTCATCTTCGACGTTCCCTGGTCCTCGTGGCTGCAGCGACAAGCTTCACCTTCACCTGCAATCTTCACGACATCGCCTGGTTCCTTCCTGGTTCCACGTGGTCACTGGCTAGTGACCTTGACTCTGTCCCTTCTGCTTGCAGGTGTCCTCTCTTCTTGATCCCAGCCTTGGGATCCACCGGACACTCTTCACTGACTGCCTGTCAGCAACTTTCCTTCAGGCATCCATAGAAGTCCACGACGAAACCCGACGCAAGTTCACACCTATGCACCCGCAGCCTGTGGGCTAGGTAACTTGGGTACTTCGGTGCTCACAAGGGTAGTGACTATCCTAGGGTCTAGTTTCCGAGTCTCGACTCTCTAGCTGCTTTAGAAGTGTCCTTAAACTGTTAATTGCTAACAACTACTATTTCTATCGACTTTTACGCATTACGCGTGAGTGTTTCCACTCTGCACCTGAATCCCGTGGGCCTCCCACTTCCTAACTGTTGCTAGTGTAGTGTAGCCCCAGCGATTCCCTGGGCCTAGGCCTATCCTATTTCTGTGACAGTGGTCCTTATACCACTTACTTAGTATATGGTTTGCGTGGCCCCTAGGGCCTAACTGTATTACTTACCTGTGTGACTTAATGTATGCTTAAATAAGACTGTGTTGTACTTACCTCTAATCTCATAAAGAGTGCTGAGGGTTTGACTAGAATAAATACACTTTATTTTATATATATATCTGTTGTGGTGTCCTTTCATTTGGTATTCAAGGGATTATATATGGTATCACAGCTGGCTTCACGTGCCATTCAGAGTTTAGCCTAAGACTGCTCTTGTCCATATTACCACTAGGATAGCTGGTCTATAAGGTTGACTTTACAACCAATCACCATAAGGGTATTTGGACTGATATAAGGTGTACACTAGAACTAGTGACATCATACATCAGGCCAACTTCTCACATTGGTGAGCAGCGGTTGGGAGCTGAGCTTGCTGTTGTAATACCATTGTAATCTTGAGATACTAAATTGAAAGATCACACAGATATTGTTTAGGTACATATAACATAGATTATAATACTTAAGTCCTACTGGACTTAGTGGTTGTAGGTTGAAGGGAGTAACACACCCTGACTACAACTACTAGAGAGGTTTAGTAGATACAATTAGTGTAGGTAGGTGCACACACCACACCCTCACTAGAATCATGTCCCTGAATGGAGATCACACTGATACTCCCTCAGGAGAGGAGAATCCTGGACAGATTCCCTCTAGATATGATGCATTCACTTTCCAGGAGATGAGACAACTGTGTACCTCCAGGAGATTAAAACAGGGTTCCAACCCTACCCTTAGACAGCTAGTGGAGCTTCTGGAGGCCTATGATGCTGAAAGAGCTGCCAAGTATGGTGCCATAGCTGTAGATAAGGGTTTACCCACCACAGAGGAGTCAGATGGGACTTCAGATGAAGAGGTAGACAGCCAGGGCCAAGTAGGAAGACTTAGCCAGGCTAACCTAAGCTTACATGGGAGTTTGCATGGGGTCCCCCCATACAGACCCCCAAGTGGGCTTAACCAGAGAAGCAGGAGAGACAGATCCCCTTCAAGGGAATCCATCCACTCCCATGTCTCTAGCATCTCTAATGCTTCCTCTCACAGGGGAATGACTTCACCTGAGAGAAAGGAGCATGCAGCCAGAATGAGGGAAGCTAATCTGAGGATTCAGAGGGAAGAACTTGCCCTTGCCAAAGAGAAGCTTGCTCTGGCTAGAGAGCAAAAATTGTGTGGGTCAGAACCCACTGGTGGCAGCAACATTCCTAGAGATAGGGATAGGTCTTATGACAATAGAAACCTAAGCAAGATAGTCCCCCCATATCAGAATGGGGATGACATCCACAAGTGGATGACTGCTTTGGAGAGGGCCTGCAAAGTACAGCAGGTAACCCAGTGTCGGTGGGCAGCTATCTTGTGGCTCTCCTTTTCTGACAAAGGTAGAGACAAGCTCCTCACAGTCAGTGATGAGGATGCTAACAATTACAAAGTCCTGAAGAGTGCTCTGATAGATGGGTTTGGCTTAACCACTGAGCAATATAGGTTGTTGTTCAGAGACACCCAGAAGACACAGACACAGGACTGGTCTGATTTTGTGGATTGTGCCACTAAGGCTTTGGAAGGTTGGTTAACTGGCAGCAAGGTGCAGGACTATACAGGATTGTACAACTTGATTATGAGGGAGCAGATCCTTAGTAATTGTCAGAACCAGCTTCTCCATCAACACCTGGTAGACTCAGATTTGACCTCTCCCCAAGAATTGGGAAAGAGGGCAGATAAATGGGTCAGGACCAGGATTAGGCCTAAAAATCAGGGTGGTGACCAAAAGAAAGATACCACCAAGCCTCAAGAGAAGGGTGGGGATAAAACAAAAGAGAAATCTTCCTCAGGGCCCCAAAACTCCACACAGGGTGGTGGGTCCCAAGCTCCCTCCTCTACCACAGTAAAAAAGCCTTACTGCCATGAGTGTAAAACTCCTGGGCATTGGAAAACTGACAGCAGTTGCCCAAAGGCTAAAAACAAAACTGTTCCTACAACTACTCCTGTCACACCACCTATTACTGTCAGCAGTAATCCCCCAGGTGGTGGCAGTGCCCCCAAAAATTTGGTTGGGTTTTCTTGGGGAACACAGGGGGACCCTGGCTTAGCCAATTCCCCTACAGCAGCTACTCTTGTCTGTGATGGTGGCATGGGGTTTGCCAACTTCACTGCCTGTCCCAACACTTTGGGTAGGTACAGACAGGAGCCCTACATCAATGGTAGAAAAGCTGAGGCCTACAGAGACACTGGAGCTAGCATCACTATGGTGGCCCATTGGCTAGTTCCCTCTGAGCAGCTTTTGCCTGGTTTTTCATACCAGGTAACTAACATTGATGGCAAACAGAACAGTCATCCCATGGCAGAGGTATGTCTCAGCTGGGGAGGTGTCACTGGCCCTAAAAGGGTGGCAGTGTCTCCAACCTTGCCTGTGGACTGCTTACTGGGGAATGACTTAGAACTCTCAGCTTGGGCTGGAGTTGAACAAGACACCCATTCCAAAATGGTAGGCCTTTCAAAAAAGGGTAGTGGGGTTGTGCCAGCCACAACCCCTGTCCAAGTAGATTTCCTCCCTGAAAAGGTTGGAAGGGCAGTGGTAGCCACAGCCCAGGCAAAGACAGACTTCCCTGTAGAGATTGGCAGAGCTGTGACAGTCACAGCTCAAACCCAAACTGAGTGCCTCCCTGAAAAGGTTGGCAAGGCTGTAATGGTCTCAGCCCATACTCAGACTGACATAGGTGTAGTGAAGCCTGAAACTATGGATCACTCCACACAGAGAGTAGTGGGGAGGAAGAAAAGTCTCCCTCTCCCCAGACATTAGGAATAGGTCAGCCTCCTCAGGGATCTGACCTCACCCCTTGTGAAGGAACTGCCCCAGAGGTAGCCAGGCCTGGCCTGGCAGAGCCTCTGATGTCAGTGGCCCCTTCCAAGGTGGGACCCAGTCTGGTGCAGGTAGCCTGCCTCTCTCTACCCTGCCTCAGTCAGCCCAGGGCTGCAGAGGTAAGGGAGGCCAGTGGACCCCAAGAGGGCCCCTGTCCCCAAGAACCCCCCATCAAAAGAATGAGAATTGCCTGGCTAGTAGCCCTAGCCAGGTGATGGTTAAAAATATTCCTGAGGGATCCCCTTTACAGGTAGTTAGGGACCTCCCCCAGAGGTATTCTGTTGGGCACAGGCAAACCTGGGACCTTAGGGCCCCAAACCTGACCTGTCCCTCCAGTAAGCCCACAAAAGGGACCCAGCCTCCAGCTTTAGGTAGCCAGAGGCTGACCCTGAGAGCACAGTGCAACTCAGTGAAAGAAAGAAAGGCATCCATGGTGGAGGATGATTGGAGGAAGCTGAGGCCTCACTTTGAGGACACTCACTTCAGTACTCCATCTCAACACCAGCCTTTTACTTTGCAAAGACACACCAAAGGTAGAGATTCCCTATGGTGGAGACCCTATGATACCTTTAGGGTGAAGGATTGCTTAGTGGACCATGAGACAGGGGGTAACCATGCCAGTGCTGGTTCTTCCTTATATGGCCACTTAGGCAATAGAGGCTTACCTTGTCAAGGCCAGCCTTATCTCCTTTCGTTTGGGGGGGGGTTGTGTAGGAAGGTGGATATCTGACTATGGTTACCCCCAACTTTTTGCCTAGTGTCTAGCTGGTTTTTCGACTTAGTTGGCCTGAGATCCTGCCATTCAGGGTCTCAGGCTGTCTGCTCTCTCTTTAAAATGGACTCCATGTACCCTAGGTACATTCCCAATTGGTAAGGATCACCTTATTGGACCCTGTACAGTGTACCCTAGGTACCCAGGGCATAGGTGTACCCTAGGCCTCCCAGGGGCTGCAGCATGTGTTATGCCACCCCTGGTCTGGCCTTCCAATCAGACACAACTGGCTGATCACTCAGCTGGGGCAAGGTCGTGTAATCACCCCTTGCTTAGATATAGTATGCCTATATCTACCCTTATATATAGACACATGTGTACCTATCAGTCACTCCTATGGCAGGCCTTAACAATCCTGGAGGCAGAGTGCTTGGTAACATGTGAGATGGTGCTCTAGCATGAGCTGAGCCTGTCTGCAGCTTTCGGAATCATGTCCTTATAGCTGTTCTATGATATAGCCTACCATATACTCTTAAAGTGCCTTATAATCTTAAACGGTTATGGTAACTATGGTTTGGCTTTATCAAAACATGTCGTGTAAGGTGTCTAACACTTTGGAATAATACCCTCATCCCATTTCTGGTGATGAGGATATTATTCCTCCCTTCTAGAGGGAGAGACATGTTAAAATCCTACTTTGCTGTTTAACTCTAACCAAAGCCTCAGCATCACAAAATGGATGCTGCTGCCACAGACACAAGTCTGACCTCCTGCTGCTGGGAGTGATCCCGGCAAGGGAGGCTTGAACAATAGATTTCCTGCTTGGGGAGGTGCTAGCACCTCCCCAGACAGACTTTAGTGTATTGGGGCAGGGAGGGCTGAAAGGAATGAGACATGCCTGGGGCACACAAGGTGTCCCATGCATAGTCCAGTTCAAACCGGTGCTGGGGCACACCAGCCCCAGTCCTGGCGCGAAACTGGACAGAGGTAAGGGGGTGTAACCACCCCCCTCCCAGGTCCCACCCATAAGGCGTGACCTAGCAGGTAACCCAGCCCCCCAGATTAGTATAAGAGTGGTAGCTGGGCCCCAGGAGATTAGATTATCCTGAACCTGCAACTTGAACAGAAACTCTGGACCTTCGACATTCTACGAAAGAAGAAGACTGAAGAATCTCCCTTGTGGCCAAGGAGTGGCTACCCTGTGCAAACAGGCATCATCAAGAGACTACCCTTTGCTTTGCTGAAGTTCTACGAGGGACCGACTGCAGAGCCCGACCAGAGCCTTGACTTCCAGACTTCTCCGACCCTGATCCACATCCACAGCCGAGCTGAGATCCGTGGAGGCGACGAGAGACGTGGGACCGGCTACCTGGGAAAAGTGGCTAGTATCTTCAAGCGCAGCTTCTGAGGCACCCTCGAAGTTGTGCACCGGGGATTGAGAAGCCCCAACCCCAAGCACCATCTGCACCGAAGATCAGCCCCCCACACTCCACGAGTCCTGCATGGGGCCCTTCTGCATTTTCCTGCTTGCCGCGTATGTCCGGTTGCTTGCCCGCTGGCTAGTGGCCTTTGTGACGACGCATCCTGAAATCTTCACCGCTGGTTTGGTTCCTCCAGACTGGCTCCTGCTTCTTTGAAAAAGAGAAGCACCCCAGACCTTCCTGGTCTGCACCAGAAGCAAGTCCTCCATCCTTCGTGGGTTCCGCTTGCCAAGGCTTGGTGAGTCCTAGTCCAACTTCGACGCCGCCGACAGCAAGAGCCTTCATGGGACAGCTTGCCTCCTGGTCCTGGTCATCCTCGACGTTCCCTGGTCCTCGTGGCTGCAGCGACAAGCTTCACCTTCACCTGCAATCTTCACGACATCGCCTGGTTCCTTCCTGGTTCCACGTGGTCACTGGCTAGTGACCTTGACTCTGTCCCTTCTGCTTGCAGGTGTCCTCTCTTCTTGATCCCAGCCTTGGGATCCACCGGACACTCTTCACTGACTGCCTGTCAGCAACTTTCCTTCAGGCATCCATAGAAGTCCACGACGAAACCCGACGCAAGTTCACACCTATGCACCCGCAGCCTGTGGGCTAGGTAACTTGGGTACTTCGGTGCTCACAAGGGTAGTGACTATCCTAGGGTCTAGTTTCCGAGTCTCGACTCTCTAGCTGCTTTAGAAGTGTCCTTAAACTGTTAATTGCTAACAACTACTATTTCTATCGACTTTTACGCATTACGCGTGAGTGTTTCCACTCTGCACCTGAATCCCGTGGGCCTCCCACTTCCTAACTGTTGCTAGTGTAGTGTAGCCCCAGCGATTCCCTGGGCCTAGGCCTATCCTATTTCTGTGACAGTGGTCCTTATACCACTTACTTAGTATATGGTTTGCGTGGCCCCTAGGGCCTAACTGTATTACTTACCTGTGTGACTTAATGTATGCTTAAATAAGACTGTGTTGTACTTACCTCTAATCTCATAAAGAGTGCTGAGGGTTTGACTAGAATAAAGACACTTTATTTTATATATATATCTGTTGTGGTGTCCTTTCATTTGGTATTCAAGGGATTATATATGGTATCACAGCTGGCTTCACGTGCCATTCAGAGTTTAGCCTAAGACTGCTCTTGTCCATATTACCACTAGGATAGCTGGTCTATAAGGTTGACTTTACAACCAATCACCATAAGGGTATTTGGACTGATATAAGGTGTACACTAGAACTAGTGACATCATACATCAGGCCAACTTCTCACATTGGTGAGCAGCGGTTGGGAGCTGAGCTTGCTGTTGTAATACCATTGTAATCTTGAGATACTAAATTGAAAGATCACACAGATATTGTTTAGGTACATATAACATAGATTATAATACTTAAGTCCTACTGGACTTAGTGGTTGTAGGTTGAAGGGAGTAACACACCCTGACTACAACTACTAGAGAGGTTTAGTAGATACAATTAGTGTAGGTAGGTGCACACACCACACCCTCACTAGAATCATGTCCCTGAATGGAGATCACACTGATACTCCCTCAGGAGAGGAGAATCCTGGACAGATTCCCTCTAGATATGATGCATTCACTTTCCAGGAGATGAGACAACTGTGTACCTCCAGGAGATTAAAACAGGGTTCCAACCCTACCCTTAGACAGCTAGTGGAGCTTCTGGAGGCCTATGATGCTGAAAGAGCTGCCAAGTATGGTGCCATAGCTGTAGATAAGGGTTTACCCACCACAGAGGAGTCAGATGGGACTTCAGATGAAGAGGTAGACAGCCAGGGCCAAGTAGGAAGACTTAGCCAGGCTAACCTAAGCTTACATGGGAGTTTGCATGGGGTCCCCCCATACAGACCCCCAAGTGGGCTTAACCAGAGAAGCAGGAGAGACAGATCCCCTTCAAGGGAATCCATCCACTCCCATGTCTCTAGCATCTCTAATGCTTCCTCTCACAGGGGAATGACATCACCTGAGAGAAAGGAGCATGCAGCCAGAATGAGGGAAGCTAATCTGAGGATTCAGAGGGAAGAACTTGCCCTTGCCAAAGAGAAGCTTGCTCTGGCTAGAGAGCAAAAATTGTGTGGGTCAGAACCCACTGGTGGCAGCAACATTCCTAGAGATAGGGATAGGTCTTATGACAATAGAAACCTAAGCAAGATAGTCCCCCCATATCAGAATGGGGATGACATCCACAAGTGGATGACTGCTTTGGAGAGGGCCTGCAAAGTACAGCAGGTAACCCAGTGTCGGTGGGCAGCTATCTTGTGGCTCTCCTTTTCTGACAAAGGTAGAGACAAGCTCCTCACAGTCAGTGATGAGGATGCTAACAATTACAAAGTCCTGAAGAGTGCTCTGATAGATGGGTTTGGCTTAACCACTGAGCAATATAGGTTGTTGTTCAGAGACACCCAGAAGACACAGACACAGGACTGGTCTGATTTTGTGGATTGTGCCACTAAGGCTTTGGAAGGTTGGTTAACTGGCAGCAAGGTGCAGGACTATACAGGATTGTACAACTTGATTATGAGGGAGCAGATCCTTAGTAATTGTCAGAACCAGCTTCTCCATCAACACCTGGTAGACTCAGATTTGACCTCTCCCCAAGAATTGGGAAAGAGGGCAGATAAATGGGTCAGGACCAGGATTAGGCCTAAAAATCAGGGTGGTGACCAAAAGAAAGATACCACCAAGCCTCAAGAGAAGGGTGGGGATAAAACAAAAGAGAAATCTTCCTCAGGGCCCCAAAACTCCACACAGGGTGGTGGGTCCCAAGCTCCCTCCTCTACCACAGTAAAAAAGCCTTACTGCCATGAGTGTAAAACTCCTGGGCATTGGAAAACTGACAGCAGTTGCCCAAAGGCTAAAAACAAAACTGTTCCTACAACTACTCCTGTCACACCACCTATTACTGTCAGCAGTAATCCCCCAGGTGGTGGCAGTGCCCCCAAAAATTTGGTTGGGTTTTCTTGGGGAACACAGGGGGACCCTGGCTTAGCCAATTCCCCTACAGCAGCTACTCTTGTCTGTGATGGTGGCATGGGGTTTGCCAACTTCACTGCCTGTCCCAACACTTTGGGTAGGTACAGACAGGAGCCCTACATCAATGGTAGAAAAGCTGAGGCCTACAGAGACACTGGAGCTAGCATCACTATGGTGGCCCATTGGCTAGTTCCCTCTGAGCAGCTTTTGCCTGGTTTTTCATACCAGGTAACTAACATTGATGGCAAACAGAACAGTCATCCCATGGCAGAGGTATGTCTCAGCTGGGGAGGTGTCACTGGCCCTAAAAGGGTGGCAGTGTCTCCAACCTTGCCTGTGGACTGCTTACTGGGGAATGACTTAGAACTCTCAGCTTGGGCTGGAGTTGAACAAGACACCCATTCCAAAATGGTAGGCCTTTCAAAAAAGGGTAGTGGGGTTGTGCCAGCCACAACCCCTGTCCAAGTAGATTTCCTCCCTGAAAAGGTTGGAAGGGCAGTGGTAGCCACAGCCCAGGCAAAGACAGACTTCCCTGTAGAGATTGGCAGAGCTGTGACAGTCACAGCTCAAACCCAAACTGAGTGCCTCCCTGAAAAGGTTGGCAAGGCTGTAATGGTCTCAGCCTATACTCAGACGGACATAGGTGTAGTGAAGCCTGAAACTATGGATCACTCCACACAGAGAGTAGTGGGGAGGAAGAAAAGTCTCCCTCTCCCCAGACATTAGGAAAAGGTCAGCCTCCTCAGGGATCTGACCTCACCCCTTGTGAAGGAACTGCCCCAGAGGTAGCCAGGCCTGGCCTGGCAGAGCCTCTGATGTCAGTGGCCCCTTCCAAGGTGGGACCCAGTCTGGTGCAGGTAGCCTGCCTCTCTCTACCCTGCCTCAGTCAGCCCAGGGCTGCAGAGGTAAGGGAGGCCAGTGGACCCCAAGAGGGCCCCTGTCCCCAAGAACCCCCCATCAAAAGAATGAGAATTGCCTGGCTAGTAGCCCTAGCCAGGTGATGGTTAAAAATATTCCTGAGGGATCCCCTTTACAGGTAGTTAGGGACCTCCCCCAGAGGTATTCTGTTGGGCACAGGCAAACCTGGGACCTTAGGGCCCCAAACCTGACCTGTCCCTCCAGTAAGCCCACAAAAGGGACCCAGCCTCCAGCTTTAGGTAGCCAGAGGCTGACCCTGAGAGCACAGTGCAACTCAGTGAAAGAAAGAAAGGCATCCATGGTGGAGGATGATTGGAGGAAGCTGAGGCCTCACTTTGAGGACACTCACTTCAGTACTCCATCTCAACACCAGCCTTTTACTTTGCAAAGACACACCAAAGGTAGAGATTCCCTATGGTGGAGACCCTATGATACCTTTAGGGTGAAGGATTGCTTAGTGGACCATGAGACAGGGGGTAACCATGCCAGTGCTGGTTCTTCCTTATATGGCCACTTAGGCAATAGAGGCTTACCTTGTCAAGGCCAGCCTTATCTCCTTTCGTTTGGGGGGGGTTGTGTAGGAAGGTGGATATCTGACTATGGTTACCCCCAACTTTTTGCCTAGTGTCTAGCTGGTTTTTCGACTTAGTTGGCCTGAGATCCTGCCATTCAGGGTCTCAGGCTGTCTGCTCTCTCTTTAAAATGGACTCCATGTACCCTAGGTACATTCCCAATTGGTAAGGATCACCTTATTGGACCCTGTACAGTGTACCCTAGGTACCCAGGGCATAGGTGTACCCTAGGCCTCCCAGGGGCTGCAGCATGTGTTATTCCACCCCTGGTCTGGCCTTCCAATCAGACACAACTGGCTGATCACTCAGCTGGGGCAAGGTCGTGTAATCACCCCTTGCTTAGATATAGTATGCCTATATCTACCCTTATATATAGACACATGTGTACCTATCAGTCACTCCTATGGCAGGCCTTAACAATCCTGGAGGCAGAGTGCTTGGTAACATGTGAGATGGTGCTCTAGCATGAGCTGAGCCTGTCTGCAGCTTTCGGAATCATGTCCTTATAGCTGTTCTATGATATAGCCTACCATATACTCTTAAAGTGCCTTATAATCTTAAACGGTTATGGTAACTATGGTTTGGCTTTATCAAAACATGTCGTGTAAGGTGTCTAACACTTTGGAATAATACCCTCATCCCATTTCTGGTGATGAGGATATTATTCCTCCCTTCTAGAGGGAGAGACATGTTAAAATCCTACTTTGCTGTTTAACTCTAACCAAAGCCTCAGCATCACAAAATGGATGCTGCTGCCACAGACACAAGTCTGACCTCCTGCTGCTGGGAGTGATCCCGGCAAGGGAGGCTTGAACAATAGATTTCCTGCTTGGGGAGGTGCTAGCACCTCCCCAGACAGACTTTAGTGTATTGGGGCAGGGAGGGCTGAAAGGAATGAGACATGCCTGGGGCACACAAGGTGTCCCATGCATAGTCCAGTTCAAACCGGTGCTGGGGCACACCAGCCCCAGTCCTGGCGCGAAACTGGACAGAGGTAAGGGGGTGTAACCACCCCCCTCCCAGGTCCCACCCATAAGGCGTGACCTAGCAGGTAACCCAGCCCCCCAGATTAGTATAAGAGTGGTAGCTGGGCCCCAGGAGATTAGATTATCCTGAACCTGCAACTTGAACAGAAACTCTGGACCTTCGACATTCTACGAAAGAAGAAGACTGAAGAATCTCCCTTGTGGCCAAGGAGTGGCTACCCTGTGCAAACAGGCATCATCAAGAGACTACCCTTTGCTTTGCTGAAGTTCTACGAGGGACCGACTGCAGAGCCCGACCAGAGCCTTGACTTCCAGACTTCTCCGACCCTGATCCACATCCACAGCCGAGCTGAGATCCGTGGAGGCGACGAGAGACGTGGGACCGGCTACCTGGGAAAAGTGGCTAGTATCTTCAAGCGCAGCTTCTGAGGCACCCTCGAAGTTGTGCACCGGGGATTGAGAAGCCCCAACCCCAAGCACCATCTGCACCGAAGATCAGCCCCCCACACTCCACGAGTCCTGCATGGGGCCCTTCTACATTTTCCTGCTTGCCGCGTATGTCCGGTTGCTTGCCCGCTGGCTAGTGGCCTTTGTGACGACGCATCCTGAAATCTTCACCGCTGGTTTGGTTCCTCCAGACTGGCTCCTGCTTCTTTGAAAAAGAGAAGCACCCCAGACCTTCCTGGTCTGCACCAGAAGCAAGTCCTCCGTCCTTCGTGGGTTCCGCTTGCCAAGGCTTGGTGAGTCCTAGTCCAACTTCGACGCCGCCGACAGCAAGAGCCTTCATGGGACAGCTTGCCTCCTGGTCCTGGTCATCCTCGACGTTCCCTGGTCCTCGTGGCTGCAGCGACAAGCTTCACCTTCACCTGCAATCTTCACGACATCGCCTGGTTCCTTCCTGGTTCCACGTGGTCACTGGCTAGTGACCTTGACTCTGTCCCTTCTGCTTGCAGGTGTCCTCTCTTCTTGATCCCAGCCTTGGGATCCACCGGACACTCTTCACTGACTGCCTGTCAGCAACTTTCCTTCAGGCATCCATAGAAGTCCACGACGAAACCCGACGCAAGTTCACACCTATGCACCCGCAGCCTGTGGGCTAGGTAACTTGGGTACTTCGGTGCTCACAAGGGTAGTGACTATCCTAGGGTCTAGTTTCCGAGTCTCGACTCTCTAGTTGCTTTAGAAGTGTCCTTAAACTGTTAATTGCTAACAACTACTATTTCTATCGACTTTTACGCATTACGCGTGAGTGTTTCCACTCTGCACCTGAATCCCGTGAGCCTCCCACTTCCTAACATTTGCTAGTGTAGTGTAGCCCCAGCGATTCCCTAGGCCTAGGCCTATCCTATTTCCGTGACAGTGGTCCTTATACCACTTACCTAGTATATGGTTTGCGTGGCCCCTAGGGCCTAACTGTATTACTTACCTGTGTGACTTAATGTATGCTTAAATAAGACTGTGTTGTACTTACCTCTAATCTCATAAAGAGTGCTGAGGGTTTGACTAGAATAAATACACTTTATTTTATATATATATATCTGTTGTGGTGTCCTTTCATTTGGTATTCAAGGGATTATATATGGTATCACAGCTGGCTTCACATGCCATTCAGAGTTTAGCCTAAGACTGCTCTTGTCCATGCTACCACTAGGATAGCTGGTCTATAAGGTTGACTTTACAACCAATCACCATAAGGGTATTTGGACTTATATAAGGTGTACACTAGAACTAGTGACATCATACATCAGGCCAACTTCTCACAGTCTCTGTCCCACTGTCCAGTCTTTACTGGTTTCAGTCAGCTGTCCTATGATAGAGGACCCCCAGAGTGTCTTTGTCCCACTGTCCCGTCTTTACTGGTTTCAGCCAGCTGTCCTATGATAGAGTTCTCCCAGAGTGTCTTTGTCCCACTATCCCATCTTTACTGGTTTCAGCCT
Source organism: Triturus cristatus (assembly GCF_964204655.1). Taxonomy (NCBI): domain Eukaryota; kingdom Metazoa; phylum Chordata; class Amphibia; order Caudata; family Salamandridae; genus Triturus; species Triturus cristatus. The sequence continues at coordinate 1,191,578,069 of NC_140580.1, forward strand.
GCTGTCCTAAGATAGAGGACCCCCAGGGTGTCTCTGTCCCACTGTCCAGTCTTTACTGGTTTCAGCCAGCTGTCCTATGATAGAGGACCCCCAGGGTGTCTCTGTCCCACTGTCCAGTCTTTACTGGTTTCAGTCAGCTGTCCTATGATAGAGGACCCCCAGAGTGTCTTTGTCCCACTGTCCCGTCTTTACTGGTTTCAGCCAGCTGTCCTATGATAGAGGACCCCCAGGGTGTCTCTGTCCCACTGTCCAGTCTTTACTGGTTTCAGTCAGCTGTCCTATGATAGAGGACCCCCAGAGTGTCTTTGTCCCACTGTCCCGTCTTTACTGGTTTCAGCCTGCTGTCCTATGATAGAGGATTCCCAGGGTGTCTTTCTCCCACTGCCCAGTCTTTATATTTCTCAGCCTGCTGTCCTAAGACAGGGGACACCTAAGAATAGCAGAGGTCAGGGGTCACAGCGAGCTGCTCTTGAGCACCGGCTGATGGTGGTAAGGTGGGCTATGGTTGGTGAGAGGGGCTGTTGTGCATCACTGTGCACACTTCAGAAATGTAGATAAGCCTGAGGTAAAAGTATGAAGTAGTGTGGTCGCCAGACACCCCGGGGTCCACTGGGAGAATCCAGGACAGAATGTTGCCAATTAGCCTTCCATCCCTGGAGGCCACACACCCAGAGCCCTGTAACACCCATCCCAGGGGTTCACACCCCTTTAGGGCACTCACCTAGAGCACCCCTCGAAGGAAGCCACGTCCCCCCACAGCACTCACCTGCAGCACCAATTGAAAGGGTCCACACATCTCCAGAGCACTCACCTGTGACGCTTGAATGGGTCAGTATCTCCATATAGCACTCACCTGTGACACTCATTGCAATGCGTTCACCTGATATATTAATTCCAGGGTGCTCACCTGTAATTCCTTTCAAAGGGCACCCCTCTAAAGCAGTCACCTGTAACATCTGTCCAAGGATGCTACACTCCCCCACAGCACTCACCTGTAACATCCATCCCAGGGATCCACACCCCTTCAAGGCTCTCACCTATAACACCCCTGTAATGAGGCCACAACCCTCTACCGCTCTCACCTGCAACAGCAATCAAAGGGTCCACACCCCCCCAGAGCATTCACCTGTGACACCCATCTACAGGGTCCACACCCCTACAGAGTACTCATTCACAACTCCATCTGCAGGGTCCACGCCCTTCCAGAGTACTCATTCACAACTCCATCTACAGGGTCCACACCCCTACAGAGTACTCACCCATGAAACCCTTCAAAGTGGTCCACACCCATCCAAAGTACTCACTCATGACACCCATGGAAGGGATCAAACCCCTGCAGAGCACTCACCTGTAGCACCCATCAAGGGGGTCCACACCCCGTCCATCATCTTGTTGTAGAGCAAACATACCAAGCACAATAAGATGTTGTACGGAGCGCTGAAACATTTCAACCACTCACCCCCAGTCAAAGATCTGGGTTTAATCCATCGTTCTTTAGCTCACCTCGCCACCCCAGTTTGGACCCAGCCATATGCCAATCAGTCTTTTTTAATTTTTTAATTTAAAAAGCTTTGTATAGCGCAAACTAGACCCAAGAGGGTATCAGAGCGCTTTACAGAAGCAGGTCGACAGACAAAGGGCCGACAATAAGGGCAAAGCAAGAGTAATATTCAGTAACAGTAATATACAGCAATAGTAACAGGAACATAAAGACAAAATAATGAAGGATATTGGAGCCATGACCTTCCAAAATACCACAGGTAGATAACGGTCCAAACAGGGCGGCCCAGACTGAACTTTAGCCCAGAGAGGTGCTCATAAGTAGAGCTTTCACTTCCCTTTTGAAGGATTCTGTTGATGGAATCAGTCTAATTTCCATAGGAAGGGAGTTCCAGATTCTCGGGGGAACACCAGAGAAGGCTCGATTGTAGGTTTTCATTTTTTTAAATTTGTTTAGTTTCAACAGCAAGGTGCTGGAACTCCTAGGGGAGCGGGTACCTCCCGAAAGGACTAGCCTATTTGCAAGGTATAGAGGAGTGTTGAAATGTAGTGCTTTGTGGGTCATAAAGGCCAGTTCTAGTTGTATCCTTGCCTCGAATGATAGCCAATTTAGAGCTTTAAAAATCAGAAAAATGTGGTTGGATTTCTTGGATCCCGTGATGGCCCTTGCAGCAGCGTTCCGTGAGGCCCTGGGAGGGGCCGGCCTTTACCTTGGTAGCGCACAGAGGGTTGCGCTGCCATAATCTAGTCGGGAGATCACTAATGCTTGCACAGCAGATTTGAAGTCCTCAGGGGGCAGGAAGGGTTTGAGTTTCCTAAGGATCAATTGAAAGTTCGCTCCTTTGGTAGAAGCGCTGATGTGCGCATGCATGTTCAAATTTGTATCCAGCGCTATTCCCAGAGATCTCGTAGAATCTATGATATGTGGTGTGCAGTTGAGAGCGGAGAGAGTTTTTATACATTTCTTCACTACGGGGGTTTGTTTGGGAGGAGAGATGAGGCTGAATTTCATTTTGGGGGCGTTCAGTTTGAGATGGTTGCGGGTTAACCAGTTTTGCGTTTGGTGCAGGGTTCCGTTGAGAGTCGTGATATCATCCGGTGAAGAGATTGTCATGAATAACTGCATGTCATCCGCATACATGTGGTAGTGTATGTTAGATGCTTTGAGGATTTCAGTAAGAGGTTCAATGAATAGGTTAAACAGAGTGGAGGAGAGATGACCTTGGTGGACCCCCAGAGTTCAAGGACTGGGATTGGAGAGGGTTTGATTGTTTTTGACTCCTTGAGATCTGTTATGGAGAAAAGAGGCAAACCATTTTAGAACTGAGCCAGAGAACCCCATCCTATGTTCCAAAAGATTCAGGAGGTCATCATGTTTCACGGTGTCAAAAGCTGATGAGAGGACAAGTAATATAGGTCGGAAGTTGTTCAGATCATCCGGGTCAGTTGAGGGTTTTTTAAGAATAGGCAGCATCAGACTCGACTTTAAGCAGTTGGGGATTTCACTTTGAAAGGGGGAGGCGTTAATGATCTTGGTCCAGAGAGGGACTAGTGACCTTATCAGAATTATGAAGAAAAAAGAGGGGAGGGGAGGGGATCATTGCAGTGATTAGAGGGTTTCAGGGTAGAAAGAATGTTGAGAATGGATGTGTCATTGAAGCGAGCAAATTGACTCCAACAGGCATTGTTTTTAGGGGAGTAACTTGCCACCAGCTGGGGCTGCGAGGGGAAGGGGTAGTCTGGTACGAGTGATAGATCAATCAGGGCTGAACTTAGCTTCGAATCGATCGTGTTAGCTTTTTCGAGGAAGAAGGCGGCAAGGTCCTCACAATTTGGTTGTGTACAGGAGATAAGTGTTGACTGGGTGGTAGTGTTGTTGGATTGACGTTTAATCAGATCAAATAGCATTTTGGGACGATTTTTGGCATTGTCCAGTTGGCTTCTGAAGAAGGCCGCTTTCACCGTTCTGATGTGTATGCTGTACAGGCTCCTTTTCAGCCTCAGGAGCTTAAGGAGTTCCGGCGATGGAGAGGATATCCGTGCACGTTGTGCTAATCTCAGGTTGCATCTGTCTGCGTTTAAACTGTCATTGAACTATGGATTGGAATCTTTGTTGGACTTTCTTTTCAGTTTTAGGGGAGCAATTGCTTCGAGGACTTTCAGTATAGATTTGTTGCAGTGTTTAGTGAGTTCATGAACGTCTGACATGACCATAGGAGGAGGCAGGGCCAGAGATATGAGCTCGTTCACTTTTGTGTTTTGCAACGTTCTTTCTTAGTGTCTTTGTTTCTTGGGTTGGCTTTTCTTGATGTTCCAACGTTCTAAAATGAGGAAGGTGATATAGAAGTGGTCCGACCAGTCACATGGGATTATCCATTCCAACTGAATGGAGTTGGTGTTCGAGATGATTAGGTCCAGGGTCGAGCCTAAGTTGTGCCTTGGGCTGTCACAGAATTGAGTCAAGTTGAGGTCCACCAGGAGGTTTTTAAGACTCTTCACCACCTGATCATTTGGGTCATTCCAAAGAAGATTGAAGTCTCCCAGGAATATCTGGGGACAATGTCGCCCCAAGTTGGATGAGATGGTTTGCATAGTTTGTTCGACCAAAAGGAGGTTGTCTCCCGGAGGATGGTAAAAGATGTGTGTGTTGCATAAGAGTGTGTGGGAACTGATAATGTCTATAGAGGATATTCGCATGAAGAGAGAGCTGCAGAGGGAGATTGCTTAGCTGAGACTGTAATGCAATATACAAGCAATGCCTCCACCCGCTCTCTGAGCTCTATCAAGTCTGATTATGTTGTGGCTCGGGGGGGACTAGGATGCAAGGACAGATCCTGATGAGTCATTTAGCTAGGTTTCTGTGAGGATTAGGAGGTTGAGTTCCCGATTTAAAATGAGGCCAGCGATGTCAGTAGCATGTTTTACCACAGATCTACAGTTGAGCAATATGCATTTTAGATGTGATTTGGAGTCAGTGTGGCAAGGCTGGGTAATGTGAATTTGCCTGAGGTTCACCATTGACCCTGTTCTTCTGGCCTGGTAGTTCGGGCTGGACTGTTCCCATGAGGCACAGGGTCAAGACTGATTTGCATATGGCTAGGTCCAAACTGGGGTGGCGAAGTGAGCTAAGGAACGATGATAGATTCAACCCAGATCTGTGACTGGGGGTGAGTGGTTGAAAAGTTTCAGTACTCAGTCCATCATCTTGTTGTGTTTGCTTTGTTCGCTCTAAGTGGCCAAGGGTATGCCCAGACGTGGTTTCCTTGCTCGCTGTGCCACGGTGTTCAAGTTAGCCTGGCTGGTGAGGGTTGAAACCTAGAAAACGGTCACAGGATGTTTGTTTCTGGCCCAGGGAGGACCTAGCCTGGCAGTTCGGGCTGGACTGTTCCCATAAGGAACAGGGTCAAGACTGATTTGTATTGTTATGTTATAAGGTTTTCATTGAGCGCACATATCACCCAGAGGGGTCTCAAAGCACTGTGGCGAATTCAAATGAAGGTGAAGATTGACGGCAAACAGGAAGAGGAAAAGCAATCAAAAAAGCCAGGTTTTAAGTGGGCTGGGCGTAGTCTGGTAAATAGCTCTTGATTGACGGAGGCCATCAGAGCATTTCCATAGTCCAGACGATTGATTATTAGACCCTGAACGAGTGGTTTCCTTGATTCCATTGGAGTCGATTGTAAGATTTTACGGTGGTTTTGCATTATGCCATAACAGGTACTCATGATATGATTTACATGGTCTTTCATGGACGACTTGTCAATTTGTACTCCAAGGTTACGTACCATGGGCTTAGGAGATGGACAGGGGCGAAGGCTCTGAGGCCACCAGTCGTTGGATCGAAGTTCATGTGCTTTTCCGAATAGAATTACCTCTGTCTTACTTGCATTAAGCTGAAGATGATTGGTTTGCATCCAGATGTGTGTGTGAGTAATACAGCTTTTCAATCTGCTTCTAGTATCTATTGGGTTGGGACCGAGAGTGATTAACAGCTGAGGGGGATATTCTCAAGAACGTGTGATAACCATCGCAAAAGTAACTTAATGCAACCTCCAACATCGCAGTCTAATGCGGGAAATTTACGCCGTGTTAACCAAGTATTCACAACACGGCGGCACCATGTGATAGTCCCCAGATAACGTGTCAAATGACCGCGATAAAATCAACGGCACGCCGCAAAAATGCGAAACATGAACGCAAATAAAGTCTCGATGAGGCCAATCGCGAAACAAAAAGCAGCGAAAAACAGTGACAGGCCTGCAAATCCCACGCATCTGGCGGGAAAATGCACCATAAAAGCAGACCAAATATTAAACGGTGAGATGACAATGTATGAGCATGCTGGAGCAGAGTTTTTAGTTTGAAAATTCTGGGGCTTTTGAAGCTCTGGCATGTCTATTTGTTGTATTAATTCATTAATAATTAATAATTAATTATTTGTCTTGTGCAAGTGTGTTTATATTAATCAATCTGTTTGTTTTAACAAGAAAGAGTTACACGTGAATGTGCTTAAATGTGCTGACTGATAATAACGCGTGTGTTAAATGTGTTTTCATGTTTAAACGTTGCTATGTGCTGTTTATTTTTGAGCACAAAATGCTTTTGAATTAATGCTTTTCCATGTTGCAAGTGCTAGATAAATGCATACACATAAGGGTATTAGTGGGGTTAACACTGTTTAATCACTATGCTGTAGTAACGTTGTTTTTGTCTCTTTTAATTAAGATGGTCTATTAAGGCCTATGGTGGCCTGAGAAAGAAGGCTGAATAAAGTGAGCCTGACTGTGATTATAATTTGAAAACTGAGACGAGGGAGACCCCTACTGGAAATGGTTCTGAAGCTAACTGACCATGGTCCTTGTCGAGAAACTTTCCATGAGGACAGCAGCAGTTTTTGGGAGTTCTCCAAGAGAAGTGAAAGTGTCCTTGGCAGCCTTGAAAAACAAAGGAGCCTTAGAGGGAAACTCTGAACTGTGGCTCGATGGCCGAGGAGAAGCCGGATTAAATGTGATACATGTTTTATTTTCTTGGTTCCTGTTCCGTAGTCTTCGCTATGTGTATTTTTCCTGAGCGGAGGTTCACAAATGTTGCAATGTTGCATCCTTTCCTTCTCGCTCTGCTCAGTGATTCAGTGTATTTTGCAAACTTGATGAGTGTTTCCATTGTAATTTTTACTATAAAAATTGTTAGCCTAGGGAGGGCTTTGCCTCTTGCCATTTTACCTTTGCTGCGGGAGATTGCGTTGCCGAGGATCGTGCTGAGGACTTCGTCTTGAAAGACTTTACCGAGAGACTTGTCCTGACCCGTTCTGACACTTAGTTAGAATAGGTAACTATGAGAAATGATTTATTCTGATTGATTTTACTTTGACTAATTTTAGATAAAGCAATATAATTTTAAACATGGTGTTGAATTTTCTTTCTTGTCAATTATTGGGTTTATATTTTTGATCATTATTGTATATGTTGTGTAGATTATGTTATTGATTAGGACAGTCACTAAACCAGATCTGATCGACCTGATATTGATGCAGGGTGTTTAGGTGTTTTTCTTTCCACAGGTTTATTGCTGGTAGAGTATTTGAGCGTATGTTAGTGAAATGGGCCCTAGTGTATGATGTATGCATGTGCGTGTAACTGTGAGATTACTCTATCCGTGGTAGTGGGAATATTATATACACCCTGATCTCTATCAATTTCCTGGTAGCAGAGATTGATGGTTTTTAATGATTGTCTTGATTAGATAAGATTGTTTTATTGATTATTGATTATTGGTTCATGTTGGTATATGTACTAATACTATATGTTGGAGTCGTAATGTTGAGTTATATGTAGTGCTTCTGGAACTTGGAAGCTGCTGTAGCAGTTCCGTAGTAGGGCAGAGGGAAGTATATGCTGCTCTCGGGAAAGACGGAATTGTAAGGAATAACGTGTGACAGTTGAAGTTGCGCGTCACATTGTCTGGGTTCGGAATCAGTGACATCGTCGTATGTTACTATTAGATATTTCTGGTATATAAGGAGTGTGAATGATAGTGAAGGTTATCTGTGAAACTTTGGTCTTAAGTCCCAGGGATCCGTAAAGATTTCCGTTAAAGCTTATCGCGGGAGGAGTAATAGGTATTCTCTGAGCTTATTTGAAGAACTGGGCAAAGAAAGCTTGCTTAGTTAATGTGTGTTATAATTCTGTAGTGGAGCAGATTGTCTGTTCTCGGGAAGCAGGATTCTGTGCGTATGTACTATATTTCCTTTGTATGAATGTGCGTGAATGTTTGTACATTTAGTTGATTGTAAGACTCTTTGGACAAGTCCTAGAGGAAACAGTTAATGAATGTATGTTAGTAGGACAGAGTAGAAGAAGTGCTACTGTGTCAATGAAAGGTTTCTTATGAAATAGACTCTTTTTACTATTCTGTGGTTAGCGAAGCAGACAATGGAGATGTTTTTATGTTGTAACTAATAGATTTTGTAGAAATTTTGACACGGAGTCTACTGAAAAGATTTTGTAAAGGAGGGGTAGACGAGTGACAGAAGACAAGAGACAAACTGCAGCGACTGTTGACGTCAGAAAGACCGCGCTCTGATTGGATGGTAGATCAGAATAGTGCTTGCGCTAGGATTGGTGCGTTAGTGTGAGCCGCGCAAGGATTGGAAGAGCTATTTAGTGACGTAAACGTTCCAGGATTGGTGCGTTAGTGTGAAGTCGCGCTGCAATTGGTTGAAAAATCGTATTGTATATTTATAATACGGAAAGAGTAGAGAGTTCTTTGTAAACGATAAAATGTATTACCAAGAAGAGAAGAAGAAAAAAACATTTTTTGGTAAAGTTAAAAAGTGGTTTAGCAAGGATAAAGATGTTAAAACAAGAGAGGGCGAGTTGTTACCTCCACCGACAACACCTGCATCCTTCATGGCTGCGAGACATGGGTTTCATACCTGTATATGGTTGGAGAATTGGGTTAGGTATACTAAAGAAGATGGTGTTCTAGCATTTCCAGAACATGGTTCATTTAATCTGGCCGTGTTGAGAAATTTACGGGAAAAGATGTTATGTCTTGACCCGAAGCCGAGACCTACACAGTTCGAGGCTTTAGTGGAATGGGAAGAAGAAGTACATGAGAGAGAGAAACAAAGATCAGGAGGGTACTATAGGTACATGTTTGGGAGGAGACATGATCGTGAGACTCATCATGATCGAATGAAAAGGTGGCGAGATGTTAGTATGTCAGAGGGATTATATCCGATGAGAACAGTTGAAGGAGGAGCAGAAAGGGTTCCTGAGTCAGAAATAAGAAAATATGGAATTAATGAGTATGAGGATGAGGTCTTAAATGACATGATTTACAAAAGACCACCTCCATATAGACCAGAACCGGACAAAAGTACACCAGTTGTTTCTCCGATAAGAGATACAGTTTGTGTTAGTGAGACAGAAAATGGGACACCTGAGGTAGGGAGTGATCATTACCTTGATAAGAATGCCAGACAATTAGCCAGAACTACAACAGAGTTGACTGAGAAGATTAGGGAGTTAACGAAGAATTTAGAAGCTGTTACGGTGCCTGTAACAATAGGTCCAGTTATGCCTGTGTTTGACAAACAGAGAGCAGGTGAGAATGGACTGGTGATTCCATATGTTGGGAATAATCTGACAAATTCAGTTGGTCCTTCAGGAGATTCAGGCAAAAGAGCAGAAAGAAATGACCTGAGACAATCAAGACATGACACATGTAGTGAAATATTGGATGCTAGTGAAGCTAGTTGTTCAGGGATGCCAATTTTAGAACCGCAAAAGAGAGTGGTTCCAGTGAGAAAAACTGCTGAAATAACAGTTGATGATTTGAATGATTGGATGAAGGTTCTACAGAAAAAGGATAAAGATTCACAAGTAATTGATGTAGCTAAGTTACGTGTGGAACTAGAAGAGCTTGTTACAGGGACAGTTCCAACAGAGATTCTGAAGAGTCATCATGATGGTGAACTAATGTTTATGTGCAAGAGTGTTACCTGGAGAGCAAGAAATACACATGACAGGCTAAGAGCAATAGCAAATGAACAGGGAGTTGACATTGATAAAGTGAAAGCTTTACAGAGAACTTACAGGATGGATTTTACAGAGAAGGATATTGAAAATTTGAATGCTACTGGTAGAACAGGACAGATTAAAGAAATGGTAGCATTATTGCGAAGATGGGGTGATGTTGAAAAGTGGAAGGATAGGTGGTATAAGAAAAGAGATGAGACTGAAGATAGAACAATTTATTCAGCATTTCCAGTGAGAGAAAAGGAGAAACCAGTGGATAATTATCCTATGAGAGAAATACCTGGAGGAGGATATGTACATGTTCCATGGACCAGACAGGATATTTTATCATTTACGAATGATTTCCCTCGATTGAGAGAAAAGCCCGTCGAGTGGTATAGGCAGGTAGATAGGTTTGTGAAATTGTCAAAAGTGCTGTGGGTTGACCTGAATAGTCTGTTTGATATAATTGTTCCAGCAGACTTGTGGACTGAGTGTAAAATAGTTGTGAGTTGGCCTACTGAGGAATATCCAAGAGACCCAAGAACAGGGGCACCAGATTCAGAGGTAATGAGGAAGTATGATCAGGTGATGGTATACCTGAAGAGTAAAGTACCTGCAAAAGAGACAGACTGGGTAAAGATAGATCGAACACAACAGGAAGCGAAAGAATCAGTTCATGCTTTTTACGAGAGGCTGATACTGGCATTTAAACAATTCAGTGGAGATGAACACCTGGGTGACAAAGATTTGAGTCACTTTGTATACAGATTTGTATATGGTCTAAGACCTGAAATTGGTGAGAGAATTCGTGAGCACACAGTGGATTGGCAGAGTAAAAAAGTAGATGAGATCCTGAGACATGCAAAATACTTCAGTGATGAAATTGAAGCAAAACAAAGAAAGCTAAAAGAGAAAGCAATGTGGGCACAAGTGAAAGTTGCGGAGAGACAGGAAGCACAGTTAGTGGAACAGGCGAATAATCCAGGAAATAATGCAGGAAATAGACCAAGATATGCAGGAAAAGGAAAAGGAAGTCTTGAGGAAGCGAAGAAAAAGTTCCCTTGTCACAACTGTGGCCAATTGGGGCATTGGAGATCAGAGTGTCCTAATCCACCATTAGTGAGTAATGAGAGTAAACCTTTAAATCAACAGGTGCAGAACCAGAACGAAGGAAATAATCAACAACAGCAACAACAGAAAGTTGTGAGACAGCAGAGTCAAGAGCCAAAACCGCCCTTGCCGCAGAATAGAGGGTTACAAAAGTATAATCAGGATTCAGGATTCTACAATGATGAGCAGGTAAACAAACCAAGACGTTCTAACAAAGTACAGCAGTACTTGTTAAAGAGTGAAGGGAGTGAGTCTGAGGGTGATTATTGACGGTGCCGAGGAGAGGAAGAAGAGTGCATACTTGGTGCAACTCTAGAAATAGACCAGGCAGGACCATTTGTGGATGGGAAAATAAATGAGGAAAGTGTTACTTTTTTGGTAGACACAGGTGCGACAAGATCAACTGTCAGGTCAACAGATGTTAGAAATCTTCCTCTCTCGGATGAAGCAATCCAAGTAGTTGGTGTAGCCAATACACAAATCAAAACACGTCTTACTGAACCTGTAAGAGTACAGATAGGGAAATTTTCAGACATGCATAGATTCATTGTCTGTGACACGAGTCCAGTGAACCTACTGGGTAGGGACTTGTTGTGTAAGATGAACTGCACAATTTTTTGTACACCGGATGGTATAGCCTTTGAGACACCAGATGAAGATGCTTTGTACCGAGTGACTCTAGAAAATAGAGAGAGTGAGTTAATTGGTGCATTTGCTGTGTTTAATCCGGAGGATTTGCCTCAAGAGCTGAGAGACACAGTGAAAAGGACAGTTTGGGATTTTACTGGAGAGGATGTGGAATTGATGAATAATGTAGATCCAGTGAAAATTGCAGTAAAAGAGGGAATCACATATCCTAACATTCCTCAATACAAAATGACACCAGAAATAATTGAAGGGATAACTCCTATAATTGAGAAAATGATTCAGCAAGGAGTCCTGAGAGAACTACTGAGTAGTCCGTGTAATTCACCGATAATGGGACTAAAAAAGCCCAATGGGAAATTTAGGATCGTACAGGATTTGAGAAAAGTTAATCAAATTGTGGTGGCATGTTGTCCTATTGTGCCAAATCCATCAGTGATCCTGTATCAAATTCCACATGATGCTGAGTGGTATACAGTGATTGATTTGTGTCATGCGTTCTTTTCAATTCCATTGCATCATGATAGCCAGCCGATTTTTGCATTTAGGTTTGGCCAGCGTATCTTAGCATGGTGTCGAATCCCACAGGGATATACGGAGAGTCCTTCGATATTCAATCAGTTATTGAAGAAATCGTTGGAGAGTTTGATCATGCCCGAGAGCTCAGTGCTAGTGCAGTACATTGATGACCTACTGGTGGCATCAAAAACACGTGAAGCTTGTGAAGTAGATACCATAGCTTTACTGAATCATCTGGCAGATGGAGGGTTAAAGGTATCTCCAGCCAAATTACAATTTTGCAAGAAAGAGGTTCATTATCTTGGACACAATATTGAAAAAGGTCTGAGAAAAGTGACTACTGACAGGATCAGAATAATCAGAGAAATGAAAGCTCCAAAGACCCAGAGAGAAGTGAGAATGTTCCTGGGTATGGTGGGTTATTGTCGTCAGTGGATAATTAATTTTTCTCTGATAGCAAAGCCACTGATTAAACTGACAAAAAGTGAAATGACGGATCCATTGGATCTAGATGCAGAACAAATGGCAGCATTTGAAGAGCTCAAAAGTAAAATGTGTGAGGCTCCAGCTTTGGGTATGCCTGACTATGAGAAAGAATTTGAGCTGTACTGCAGTGAGAGAAATGGATGTGCACTTTCAGTGTTAATTCAGAAACATGGATTACTGAGAAGGCCTATTGCGTACTTCTCATCGACACTTGACCCTGTAGCTGTGGGTTTACCAGGTTGTCTGAAATCTGTGGCTGCAACATGCAGGAGTCTGGAACAATGTGAAGGAATTATAATGGGATATCCTGTAAGGGTATTCGTACCTCACAATGTGGCAATTCTTTTGACAAGAAGCAGAACTCAGTACATGTCACATAGTCGTTTGACTAAATATGAAAAAGTGATTCTGGGAGCATCAAATGTGACTCTTGAGAGATGTGTGAATGTGAATCCAGCGACGCTTTTGCCAGACATTGAAAATGTGGGTGTAAAGATGGAAGATGATCATGATTGTTTGGATGTGCTTGAGTACTGTACAAAACCGAGACCAGACATAAGGGATTTACCCTTGAATGAGAGTGATCATGTGTTGTTTGTGGATGGATCCTGCCTGAGAAATGATGATGGTGTGCTATGTGCAGCATATGCGGTATGCAAAGTTTCAGAGGTCATGGAAGCATCACCATTGAGAGGGGTGAAATCTGCGCAAGTTGCTGAATTGGTGGCGTTGACAAAAGCTTGCGAAATTGGGAAAGATTTGAGGACGACTGTGTTGACTGATAGTCAGTATGGATTTGGAGTGGTGCATGATTTTGGCCAACTTTGGCTACAAAGAGGTTTCTTGACATCGAGTGGAACTCCAATAAAGAATGCTGAAATGATTGGTAAATTGCTTGAGGCGATACAGCTGCCTAAGGAGTTAGCAGTTGTAAAATGTGCTGCCCATGGTCCAGGGGAGGATTTTATAACGGTTGGAAACAGATATGCCAACGATGTTGCGCAATACTGTGCTAAAACGAACCAGTCCATCAACAGGGACAGAGAAAGGGAAATGTCTTTTCTATCTGTGATGTTTACTAATGTCCTAGAGACCTGGGATGAAGTGAAACAGTTGCAAGATGAGGCAGGAGAGGAAGAGAAAAAAGATTGGATTAAGGCAGGATGTGCTCCAAGAGAAACAGACCATGTTTGGGTCTACAGAGATGGCAGACCAGTGATGCCCAACTCCATCTTGTCGTCAATGGCAAGGATGTATCATGGCCAGGGACATTTGGGGAGGGACGCGATGGTTAGGTCAGTCAAGCAGACCTGGTACAATGCAAAGTTCAGGACAATTGCAGAAAGCATCTGTCAGAGGTGTTTAGTTTGTCAGCAATTTAACACTGGGAAAAAGACAGTGGTGAGTCTGGGAACAATAGGCAGAGAAGGAGGTCCTTTTACAAGAATGCAGATTGATTTCATTGAAATGCCCCAAGTAAACAGACTGAGGTATGTTCTAGTGGTAGTCTGTTTGTTTACAAGGTGGGTGGAAGCTTACCCGACTAGAAGAAATGATGGAATAACAGTGGCAAAGTTACTGTTAAGGGAGTTGATTCCTAGGTACGGGTTTCCAGTAACAGTTGAGTCTGATAGAGGTAGACATTTTCAAAATGAGCTTATGGGTTTGATTTGTGAAGCATTGAAAATACAGCAGAAGCTACATTGTGCATACCGACCAGAGGCTTCTGGTGTGGTTGAGCAGATTAATGGCACAATCAAGAATAGAATTGGAAAAATGTGCTTAGCCACTGGCATGAAATGGCCAGATGTTTTGCCTCTAGTTCTGATGACAATGAGATCTACTCCAGATAGAACTACTGGTTTGAGTCCGCACGAGATAATCATGGGACGTGCTATGCGCCATGCATTCGTGCCTGTCAATAAGTTGGTGACAATAACTGATGACATGATTTTGGATTACTGTAAAGGCCTGGCTGACGCAGTTCATTCTGTGTTTCACCAGGTTGGAGAAGAAGCTACCACACTTGAGAAGAAGCAACCCATGATCTGAGTCCAGGAGACTGGGTGAGGATAAAAGTTCACAGGAGAAGAAATTGCTTGATTCCAAGGTGGGGAAGGCCAAGACAAGTTATTCTGACTACGACGACTGCAGTAAAGTGTGCTGGAGTGAAGCACTGGGTACATGCAAGTCATACTCTGAGAGTTCCAAACCCGAAAGAAGGGACTGGTAAAGAGTATTTTGAAGAGTCAGATTCCAGCGATGATGAAGATACAGAATCAGTGGGGAAAGAAGTAGGAAGAGCTTCGAATGAACCACTGCGAGTATCAGAGAAGAGATCAAATTCTGTAAGAGAGCCTGAGGTTTCAAACAGCAGCGAAGGAAAAAGAAAAGAAAAGAGAAATCACACAGAGACTACTCCTGAATCAGAAGAGGAGGAGATTGAAGAACCACTTGAGATTATACTTGAAGAAGTAGGGTCAGAAAAAGATAGAGAGGGACAGATTGCGGAAGACCCCCGAGGAGGTGTAGGGAACATTTTTGATGAGCCAGGTGAAGGGACAAGTAGACAGCAAGAAGATTGCGTGTCGGCGACCCGAGGAGGGACAGGAGTAGGGAAGTCTCAAACAGTGGTGAAAAAGTCTGTGGAGAAGAAGAGAGCTGCTGGAAAACGGAAACAAGAGGCACTTGAAACAGATGATGAGGATGAACAAACAGAGGGTCGAGTTCTGAGAAAGAGAACTTGGATTGGAGAAAGAAATAACAAAGAAATAAAGACGAAAAAGGTGTTAAGAGGAGACCGTTGGCCTAACAACAGAGTAAAGAGGCTGAGATACAAAATAATAAGAGCAAATACATCGAAAGCTGAACAAGTGAATGAAGTTTCGAGTCAAAGTTCAAAAGCTGAAGGAGAAGAATCAAAGGAGTCAAGCGAACCAGTGGAAATAAAAAGAGTAAGAAAACCCAACCAAAAGTACAGATCACCGGAATGGTCTTATGTGGCACTGTCTGAAGGAGGGAAAGAAGAAGCAGTGACTCGAGATAATCCGGAAGTGGTCTTGAGAGAAGTGGTTGAGGAAGATACTGGTGAAATTCTGAAAGTACTCTTGACTGACATTGGAGAAGAGTCGAGTACTGAGGATTTTGATGTTGGAGATTTGATACAATTTGATGTTGAAGAAATTGAAGTGAAGAATGACAAGTATCCAAACTGAGTGAAAGAAGGATTCACTTGGATCAAGTGAACGAAGAGATCATTTGGATAAACTGAAAGCTGAAGAATTGCTGAAGAATTGAAGAAGTTCAAACAGTAGTGGAGTAGTAGAGGCTAAACTAATATGGCTAACATAGAGGATAATAGAAATAGATGTGCCTTCCTTAAGAAGTGGTGTAGGATGTGCTGCTGTTGTACTGGATTATTAATGCTTCTATGGGGTGTTTTAGTTTTATTAGTTACTTTTAGAGTAGAGTTTGAGATGCATACAGAGAATGTGACAAATGTAGGGAAAAATTCACAAAAAGTAGTTCCAATTAGAATTAGTAATGCTTACACACATAAAGATAGGTCAATTAATAACTTTTCTAGTAATGTTTTTTCGAAACTGTTATATGAATATGTGAAGACAATGGAAGTAAGGGATTGCTACGTCTGTATGCAATTACCTGCATCCGTCTCAGAGGGTGTTACTTATCATCATTTACCAGCTACATATGGTATTTCCTGTAGTATTCTAAGTAGTGTTTTTTATTTGTTAGGGAAAGTAGATTATAAGATGTCTAACAGAGATAGTATTTTTGGGCATTTGCCAATGAACAAAAAGCTGAATCCAGCTAAAGAATCTAACACTTTTGGTGAGATTTTTATTGAAGAAAAAGGATTAACATTAGATTACATTTTTAAGAATAATTTAACTTGCAGTTTGAAAGGAGAAGAGAAAGCTTTCCTGGATATGGTAGAAGAAAGGAGATTGAACATGCATGAGAAAGCAGGAAAATATAAAGTGAGTGAGACAATTTGGGACATTGAGATGGGAAAAGAGTTGAAGAATGGGGCTAGTCCAACTTTAGCTCTAGATGCACCACAGAAGGGTAAACTTTGTATTACAAGAAGGAAATCCCAATATGATACGTATTTTGTCAGGACTAGTGAGTGCCATGATACATACTTCATTGCAACAGGTTGGGGTTTCAGAGGTGGAGAAGATACGATTTTTCCAGGAGTATATTATGTTTTTGGTAATAAGGCTTATTACAAGTTGCCTGATCATTGGTATGGCACGTGTTATGTGGGCCTAGTTTTTCCAAAGATTTTCCATATAGATAAAGTAACAGATGTAGAAGATGTTAACTTACTAATGCGTTTTAAGAGAGAAACTTGGTCTGAAATAGTGGGTGATATTTTTGGGGTTTTGATTCCAGCAGTGGGAATTTCTTTGAATGCTTATGGAATTCGGAAGCTGTCTACAGTGGTTGATCGCTTATCGACAAATACCGCTGGA
Source organism: Triturus cristatus (assembly GCF_964204655.1). Classification (NCBI taxonomy): domain Eukaryota; kingdom Metazoa; phylum Chordata; class Amphibia; order Caudata; family Salamandridae; genus Triturus; species Triturus cristatus. The sequence continues at coordinate 1,191,594,852 of NC_140580.1, forward strand.
GGGTTTCTTTTGGTGAATACGGAATTAAGTGCCGTACGTGCCATGTCTATGCAAAATCGACTTGTCCTTGATATTCTATTGGCCAAGGAGGGTGGAGTTTGTGGAATGCTGAAAGTTCAACATTGTTGCACTTACATTCCAGACGAAAGCAGAGACCTAAAGGTCTATATCAAAAATATTACTGATTTGCATGAAGAATTAGTACCACTTGAAGCTGAGAGTTTGTGGACTAAAATAGCTAATAAAATGATAGCTGTTAAGGATTTTATTGCAAAGATAGGTAGTACTATTATAGGTAGAATATTGTTTCCCTTGTCTTGTATAATTGTGGCTTTATTAATAATAAGATTGGTGTGTGTGTGTTGTAAAAACAGGGGAGGGAGGAAGAAATTGAATAAAGAAAAGAAAAATAAGAGGTTGAAGAGAGAACCTCAAGAAATTGAACTCGAAGAATTGAGGGAGAGTGTTTACTTAGAGACAAAAAGGGATGATGAAAGAGTGACTGGTGTTTAATGTTGTGTAAAGGGGAAAAGACATTTCTGATTTCTCCTAAAATGGGACTAAATTTTCACTAATTTTTTTTTTTTGGGTTTATTTGGTGATAAAATCACCAAAGGGGGGATTGCTGGAGCAGAGTTTTCAGTTTGAAAATTCTGGGGCTTTTGAAGCTCTGGCATGTCTATTCGTTGTATTAATTCATTAATAATTAATAATTAATTATTTGTCTTGTGCAAGTGTGTTTATATTAATCAATCTGTTTGTTTTAACAAGAAAGAGTTACACGTGAATGTGCTTAAATGTGCTGACTGATAATAACGCGTGTGTTAAATGTGTTTTCATGTTTAAACGTTGCTATGTGCTGTTTATTTTTGAGCACAAAATGCTTTTGAATTAATGCTTTTCCATGTTGCAAGTGCTAGATAAATGCATACACATAAGGATATTAGTGGGGTTAACACTGTTTAATCACTATGCTGTAGTAACGTTGTTTTTGTCTCTTTTAATTAAGATGGTCTATTAAGGCCTATGTTGGCCTGAGAGAGAAGGCTGAATAAAGTGAGCCTGACTGTGATTATAATTTGAAAACTGAGACGAGGGAGACCCCTACTGGAAATGGTTCTGAAGCTAACTGACCATGGTCCTTGTCGAGAAACTTTCCATGAGGACAGCAGCAGTTTTTGGGAGTTCTCCAAGAGAAGTGAAAGTGTCCTTGGCAGCCTTGAAAAACAAAGGAGCCTTAGAGGGAAACTCTGAACTGTGGCTCGATAGCCGAGGAGAAGCCGGATTAATATGATACATGTTTTATTTTCTTGGTTCCTGTTCCGTAGTCTTCGCTATGTGTATTTTTCCTGAGCGGAGATTCACAAGTGTAGCAATGTTACATCCTTTCCTTCTCGCTCTGCTCAGCAAGTCCGGCGGACATCATGATTTTTCCTATGTTCCAATGTATCTTTCTATTGTTTAGAATATTATAAGATGTTAGCCTAGAGAGGGTCTTTTTGCCACTTGCCATTTTGCCTTTGCCGCGTGATGAACCTGCGTTGCTGAGGATTGATGCTGAAGGGACTTTGTCTTGAGAGACATTTACCGAGAGACTTGTCCTGACCCGTTCTGACATTTAGCTAGAATAGGTAACTATGAGAAATGATTTACTCTGATTGAATTTCTTTGACTAATTTTAGATAAAGCAATATAATTTTCAACATGGTGTTGGATATTCATTTTTTGTCAATTATTGAGTTTGCGTTATTGATTATTGTTGTATATATTGTATAGATTATGCTTAGGGACAGTCACAAAAACCAGGTCTTATCGGCCTCGATATAGATGCAGGGTGTTTAGGAGTGTTTTCTTCCACAGGTTTATTGCTGGTAGAGTATTTGAGCGTATGTTAGTGAAATGGGCCCTAGCGTATGATGTATGCATGTGCGTGTAACTGTGAGATTACTCTATCCGTGATGGTGGGCATATTTTAGATACCCTGATCTCTATCAAGCACAACCCCACAGTTGTGACGCAGAACAAATGACCATTGTCCAACTCAGATAGGCATCTCCCCACAAGCAGCCGCAAGGTACATGGACATGCATCCAGTATGCAACCTGCGCCAATGCTGAAACAAACATGGTACACACTGTGAAACCCCATCACCTCTTCACATTGCAGAGGGACGAACAACACCCCCTGCACACCGACGTGCCATGTCCATAAACAAACAATAATGAAAGCATGGACCAATGTAGGGGCAGTGAATCCCCCTACGTACATGTCGCCCATGTCATAGGACTTGAGTCACAGGGTGCATCCCTGCATCATGGCGGCACATATCAGAGCCCAAAAGAATCCCTGTTGTCACTAGTAGACCACAAATGACAGCCAAAATGGAATGAATTGGGACACATGTGAAACGCCAAAGAGTGGGACACCGTAACAACTGTGACACACAGAACTGGCAGTTCGAATACGTGACACCCAAAACAGCCTCACTGCCCAGAGGTGACACACCCACCAGCCAGCAACAAATTGTAAAATTATCAGCACAACATGTCGCACCCACACTCGTCTGAGTGAAGTGCCTGTACAGATGAGTGACATGCATGCAGGGAATGTGTACTGGAATGCATTTATTAGCACATGCTGTGCCTGTGGTCAGTCAACGTACTGTGCCATTACTGCCAAGGACCCTCACAATGTGACGTCAATGATGGTGTCCCGACGGGATATTCCTGCTGTGGCTGCAGTGGGGTGTGGTCCACCTGCCTCATCATCATCATCGTCCGGTGCATCTTGCACTCGTATCCATGGGGCTTTGCTGCGTACACATATGTTGTGCAACACACAACATGCAACGATCATCTTGCACACGATGCCTGGGCTGTACAGGAGCCTTCCACCTGTGATGTCCAGGCACCTGAAATGTTACTTCAACACGCCAAATGTGCGCTCCACGATGCCCCTGGTGCGTTTGTGGGCCAAATTGTACTGCCTCTGGGCCTGTGTGTTCGTGTGTCTCAGAGGGGTGTCATCATCCAAAGGCAGAGTGCATATCCTCGGTCACCTGTGACAGTGCAGAGAGACATGAGTGAAGACAACGCACTGCATGACTTGTTGGCAGTCTCACTGGTTCCTTGGTGTGTGACATGTGTGAATCTGAAATTCATGAATGACATGAATTGCGTGTTGCAAATGGGCGGCATCACTATGTATCAAGTAGTCTCACTGCTGCACCTCCCCCCCGAGCACGTACACCTATGTGAGCAGCGAGATAACATCACATGCACCCCTACGGCAAACCATTGTCATGCCTGTCTGTGCATGTCCTCAAGCCTGACTACGACACAGTGATGATGCTGCGCAGAATGTGGCCGGCCACGTGTGTGTCGGCCCATTGCAAGGACAGGGCTGACACAGATGTAGAGCACCTGCCTGGCTGAACCTGACATGCAGTTGAGGGTACATCTTCGGCTCATGCTGCGATAATAGCGACACACACAACAGTTGGTATGTGTGAACCCTGACCCCGAGCAAGCATGCCCTCCCCCATGTACCCCTTCGGCCAAGCACGCATACCGGGGGCATGCCACATAGCAACATTGTCGATTGCGTGACGGGGGACGCAGACACTACAACAGAGACACACGCATCGGCCACATCCTCGGCAAGGCCTACACTGAAACACACCCAGATCCACGTGTGGAGGAGCCACACCCGTACGCAGTACTGTCTTACGCTCACATGGAGATACGACATGGTTACATGTCCCAGGTCTTCACCACTGCCTGCTGTGACATGGTTGCGCACACTGTACACAGCAAAATTCAATGTGGAATGTCCCGAGTCCCTCATGTATACATGATGTCCACACAGACACACTAAGTGAGTTTGTGGGACTGGCCACGGGCACGTGCGCCCGGTCCCTTTTATACCCCGGGTCACATCTCCAGTTGGTTGGTGCTGGCAAAGACCACAACAGTGAGCAGACAATCAGCAGCACAAGGTACGAACATCATGGGTTCCTGACTTGAGCAGCACAGAGTTTGTGGCCCTGGATGCACAGCGGCCTGCACAGGCACACCGCCATGGGACGGTGACTTGCGGTGCACTAAGGTAGTGCCACTCGAGCTGAGTGTGTACTCGTTGATGTCCAAGGGGAATTTTGCGGAGGGTTGCGGAGGACAGTGGAAGGTGTCCTTCCAGGGCATGATGCAGAGGGCAGAAGCAAGCAGACACAGGCAGATGGCGGAGGTGAATGCTACAGACCTCACTTTTCCACCTTGTCAGTATCAGCTACATGTAGATGAGGACAGCCTCCAGCCCATGGGCTCAGACGCCAACGACGTCCAAACAGAGATTGCCCATGAATTTCAGGGCACACACTCAGTGGCACCAGAGCTGGAAGGGGATGCAGTCTGAGATGAGGCCTGTACAATGACATGGACTCTGCAATGTAAAGAGCAAGACTCAGTTCATATTGTGTGACCTACTCCACCCCAGTGTGCGCCGGAGGCGGCGGTCAGTAGGGGCCCACAGCCACGTGTGGTAGGCATGCGACACCAGTGCAGTAATTGGTAGTGTCCCATCACCTCCGTTTAGCTGAGCCTTGTCTCCTACGGTCTGAAGCGCGTCTTCCTCTTACTCCTCGCCTTGCGTACTGTGACATGAACCCTGCCACGAAGAACTCAAGACTCAGTTCCAAAAAGTGTGACCTAGTTGGACGCAGTGTTGGCCGGAGGCAGCGGTCAGTGCGGGTCAACCGCTGGCCAGCCATCTCCTCCTGGATCTCTAACACACGACGTTGCAATGGCATGTGTATTAGATTTGTGGCTGACGGAGGTAGTGGCACCAGAGCTAGGTGGGAGTGCAGCTGGCGAGGAGGCCGTGTCCTGCCTGTGACGGACTGCATTGGATTGGTGCGAGGCCTGCAGGACCGCAGTGCAGGCCGATGGCCGGAGTCAGCAAGGACCACAGACACGTTTGGTGGGAGTCCTATGCACAGACTTGGTGGCACCACATCAGAGGGAGTATAGTGACATGAACTCAGCCTTAAATCATTACTCTGCCATGGTGTAATCAAGACTCAGTTCCAAATGTGTGTCCTACTTGTCCGCTGCATATGCCGGTGGAGTACGTCAACGAGAAAGGATTTCCGCGGGCCTGTGTCACGGAGGCTGCGATGGTCCGAGGAATCTGCCAAGGTCAGGGGCCTCGGGCTTGGAGCTTGCACCGGCACGTGGTGGGCCCTCTTTGACACACGCCGGTGTCGGCAGGTGAGCAGTGGTGCCTGGATGCGCAGGGGCGGCCATGACGGCTTCGGGGACCAGCAGCCCAGGGTGAAGCAGGCGCACAGGATCCCAGGCAACTCCGCTCACGACGAAGGCGTCGGCCTCGTGGCGGGGTGAGAGGCACCGCCCTGGCAGGGACGTTGGGCATTCCGGAAGAGGACCACGCACAGGGCTAAGTGCTTTGTATTCACAACCATACGCTGACCTGGTGTACGCTGGGCCAGCCCACTCCTCTCACGCTTACAGGGGGGATGTAACAAGCTACATTTCCTTGATCACCCCCACTGGCTTCGGTGACATGGTTGCGTCCACTGTCCACTGCACCAAACACCAGTGGTGTATGTCGACATGGATATGTGTGTGGTCTGCATACTGCAGTCTGTCCAACACATCCACGCCACACTTGGCATTGTGTGCAGTCTCATTCATCGGTCACATTGCCTCCTTCGCACATGCCTGGTTCCCTCCTCTTCCCACATTCTTCTAATGTGTGGCTGAGGTGCCATGCCGTTGAAGGCTCATGTACATGGCTAAGCCAGGTTCCCACAGTAAGTTGTGCTGTTGTGTCTGGTGGGTGGGCATGTTGTATGTGGGTTTGTAATGTGTGCATTGCCAGAGTTGTGAGTTGTATGATTGTGGAGTTGAGGTGTGTGGTGTGTTCAAAATTGGTACTTACCAACGAGCAGATCATTTCCGTTGGTGCCATCCTGGAAGCGCCGGTTGATGAGGGACTGCAGGAAGATGTAGGAAACATGCACTCTGCCTGGGTAGTTGGCGACGACATTGGTGAAGAGTCCCCGGTAGTCCACTATTGCCTGCACATTGATGGAATGTGTGTGGTTTCTGTTGCGTTAATTGTGTGTGGTGTCGGCAGGGGGCACAAGTAGGACATGTGTGCAGTCAATTGCCCCCAACACGTGCGGGAATCCAGCTATGGCGTAGAAGCCTTGCTTGGTCTCCAGCTGTTCCTGCGCAGTGTGGGTAAAGTATAGATACTGGGGTACCAAGCTGATGATGGCATCCAAGACAGGTTTGAGGAACTTTGATAGGGCTGGCTGTGAGACTCCTTCGACTCTGGCGGTTGTTGGTTGGAAGGTACCAGAGGCCAACAGGTGCAGCACAGCCAGCAGCTTTGTCTGCGGAGGGATGTTGGTTGTCTGCTGTGTTGGTACCATCAGCCTATGGGCAATGATGTTCAGGATGCGGAGGATGGTTGTCCTTTTGAGCCTGTAGTGGGCAATGACATACTCTGGTGTTAAGTCAGTGAGGCTGGTGCGTTTTCTGAAGGTCCGCGGTCTGTGTCTGCGCTGCCTCTGTGGTGGTCTGGGGGTGGTTCAGGGGGGCCCACGAAATGGTGGCGGGCTTGGGGGTGGTGGCGGTGGGTGTCATGGGCTTGTTGCGGCTCCGAGCTGCATGATCAGTAGCTCCATGGCATCTGTTGTCCTTCAGGTGTGGGTCTGGGCTGGGCTCCCTTTTCTGGTGCCGGCTACCATCCGACTTTACACCAGGTCAGAGCAGGTGTTAGTTTCCTGCTGCTAACGCGCCTTATCACCTATTTTGAGTTCTTATCGCCGATCTAGCTGGTCGTTGTGAATGTTGCGGAGTGGTGTTGTTGTGACTTTTTGCACGGGAACGCCTACTCTACATCTCATTAGCGAGAGTTGCTGGGGTCATCTGTGGCGATGTTTTTTGAGGCTACTATCACGGGTTAACTGGTGTTATGGGCTGTTAGCACCGGCTTGTGACTGGGGTGATACATTTATCACAACTTTGGCTGCAATAAACTGCCGATAACTCGTCGATGACTCCTTGAGAATATGCCCCTGAGTGTCGTCAGCGTATGACACTACATCAAACCCATAAGATCTAATTACCTTGGCCAAAGGTGCCACATAGAGGTTGAAAAGCATAGGACTAAGTATTGATCCCTGGGGGACTCCCTTTTCTATCATCCGACTACGAGATATGCATATGACAGGGTCAAAACTGGGGTGGCATAGTGAGCAAAAGAAAAGATGGATTAAACCAAGATCTCTTGACTGGGGGTGAGTGGTTGAAAGTTTTCAGCACTCCGGCCATCATCTTCTGGTGTTTGCACACGTCTAAGAAGTCCACACCTCTCCAAAGCACTCACCTGTGACACCAATCGAAGGGATACACAGCCACTCAGAACACTCACCTGTGAAAGCCATCATATGCGTCCACAGTCATCCATTGAACTCACCTGTGACACCCATCGAAGAGGTCTATACCCCTCTGGGGCACTCACCTGTGATTCCCATTGAAAGGGTCCACACCCCTCCAGGGCACTAACCTGTGACACCCATCAAAGGGATAGACAGCAATACAGAGCCCTCACCTGTGACTCCCATCGAAGAGATCCACAGCCCTCCAGAGCACTCACCTGTGACCCCATCAGAGAGGTCCACACCTCTAAAGAGCACTTACCTGTGAGACCCATCGAAGGGGTCCAATCCATCTGGAGCACTCACCTGTGACATCCATCGAAGGGATCCACACCTCTCCAAAGCACTCACCTGTGGCATTCATTGAAGGGGTCCATATCTCCCCAGAGCACTCACCTGTGACTCCCATCAAAGGGGTCCAAGCCATCCAGGGTACTCACCTGCGACATTCATTGAAGGGGTCTGTACCTCTCCAAAGCACTCACCTGTGACTCCCATCGAAGGGGTCCACACCTCTCCAGTGCACTCGCATGTGACACCCATCAAAGGGGTCCAAGCCATCCAGGGTACTCACCTGTGACATTCATTGAAGGGGTCTGCACCCCTCCAAAGCACTCACCTGTGACTCCCATCGAAGGGATCCACAGCCACTCAGAGCACTCACCAGCGAAATCCATCAAAGGGGTCCGCAGTCATACTAGGGCACTCACTTGTGACACTGATCGAAGGGGTCCACACCTCTCCAGAGCACTCACATGTGACACCCATCAAAGTGGTCCACACCCCTCCAGTGCACTCGCATGTGACACCCATCAAAGGGATCCAAGCCATCCAGGGCACTCACCTGTGACATTCACCAAAGGGGTCCACAGCCACACAGAGCACTCGCCAGTGAATCACATCAAAGGGGTTCACAGTAATACTAGGGCACTCACTTGTGACACTCATCAAAGGGGTCCACACCTCTTCAAAGTACTCACCTATGACCCCCACTGAAGGGGTCCAAGCCACTCAGACCACTCACCTGTGAAACCCATCAAAGGGGTCCACAGTCATTGAGTCAACTCATCTGTAACTTCCATCGAAGAGGACCACACCCCTCCCAAGCACTCACCTGTGACACCCATTGAAGGGGCCCATACCTCCCCAGAACACTCACCTGTGACTCCCATTGAAGGGGTCCACCCCCCCCCCCCAAAGCACTTATCTATTCTCTGACACCCATTGAAGGGTTCCCTATCTCTCAAGTGAACTCACCTGTGACTCCCATTGAAGGGGTCCATATATCCCCAGAGCACTCACCTGTGACTCCCATTGAAGGGGTCCACCCCCCCCAAAGCACTTATCTCTGACACCCATTGAAGGGTTCCATATATCCCCAGAGCACTCACCTGTGACTCCCAATGAAGGGGTCCATATCTCCCCAGTGCACTCACCTGTGACTCCCATTAAAGGGGTCCACACCCCCACAAAGCACTTGTCTCTGACACCCATTGAAGGGGTCCATATCTCCCCAGGGCACTCACCTGTGACTCCCATTAAAGGGGTCCACACTAGGGGTGGGCGGACAACTCCGTTCCGCCCACGGAATGTGCGGAGATTTGCCCTTCCGCCTACCGCGAGATAGGTGGAGAAACAAGGCAAATCTTCGCACACTCGGGCATAACGGAAGTTGGCTTCCCGCCCGCCTCCTGTCCGCAGTATTAAATATATTAAAAAAGCAATTTTCAAATAACCTTACCTTATCGGCAGCGTCGTTGGGCTTCCATCCGTCTCCATTGCGTCTTCTTCTGGGAACTGCGCATGCGCGGGAGCCCGCGCATGCGCATTCCTCGGCAGGAATGCGCATGCGCAGGCTCCCGCACATGCGCAGTTCCCATAAGAACGCGGTTTAGACGGCTGGACGCCGCTTATAAGGTAAGGTTATTTGAAAATTGCTTTTTTAATGTATTTAATACTGCGGGCGGGAGGCAGGCGGGAGGCGGGAGGTGCGTAACGGAACTATGCGGAGAGTGCAGAGATTGGTTCCATCTCCATGCCTCTCCGCGTAGGTCCCTTACGCACATTATGCCCACCCTTAGTCCACACCTCTCAAAAGCACTCACCTGTGACTCCCATTGAAGGGGACCATACTAGGCCTGGGCGGAGTTCCACTACGTGGTACTTCGCGAAGTGATAAAAAAAACTCCACCACGCTACGCTGAGTTTGGCAAGCGGCGGGGTTTGTTAGGTCATGTGCATTCACGTTGATTTTTAGCGCTGGGTGTTTGTCCCAGCGTAACCACCACCATGTGCAGCACAAGAGGGCGCTGCTTCTTTCTGCCGCTCAAGTAGATTTTCTACTCGAGCGGCAGCTTCCCCAATGCGAACGGATTGTTTCTCAATGCGTGCAACCGCCCATGTTGAGAAATCTCGTTTGGAGGTGGTCTAGCGTTGGATTTTACTTAACATTGGCGGCCGCAAGCGTGGAAAAAAACTTTGCTACGAGTTTTTCGCAACTCTGCATGCTCCGCAGAGCATGGAGGGCAGACAACTCTGCAAACTCCTGAAACACCCACCTACGGCACTCATCCTAGGGAGTTCACCCTGACACTTATCCCAGGGCATTCACCTTTGACTCCCATCCCAGAGCACTCGCCTGTGACACCCATCCCAGAGCACTCGCCTGTGATACTCATTCCAGAGAGCTCACCTGTCATCTCCATCCCTGGGAACAGCTGCTCCTGCACGGAGGCCCTGATCTCACCGAAAACAATGTCCTCTTCTCGGTCTGCATCAAACTGGGCAAGAAATTCAAAAAGAAGGGGAGAGACACGTAAGAGGTTAGATAGAGAAGAGGCAATAGGCTAGATGGTGAAGAGGTAAGAGATTAGATGGAGAAGAGGTAAGAGGATAGATAGGGATGAGGTATGAGCTTAGATAGAGAAGAGGTAAGTGCTTAGATAGTGAAGTGGTAAGAAGTTAGATAGAGAGGAGGTAAAAGGTTAGATATTGAAGAGATACGAGGCGAGATAGATAAGAGATAAGAATTTAGATAGAGAAGAGTTAAGAGGTTAGGTAGAGAAGAGGTAAGAGGTTAGTGACGAGGTAAGAGATTAGATAGTGAAGGGGTACTTGGTTAGATGGAGAAGAGGTAAGAGGTTAGATAGAGAAGAGGTTAGATTAAGAAGAGTTAAGAGGTTAGATATTGAAGAAGTAGCCAAGAGTTTAGATAGTGAAGAGGTAAGAGGTTAGATAGTGATGTAAGAGGTTAGATAAAGAAGTGGTATGATGGTAGAGTGTGTGGAGACAAGAGGTTAGATAAAGAATAGGCAGGAGATTACATAGTGAAGAGGTAAGAGGTTAATTAGGGTGAAAAGGAAAGTGGTTAGATATTAAAGAGGTAAGAGGCTAAATAGAGACAAGGTAAGAAGTCATATTGAGAAGAGGTAAAAGGTTAGACAGAGAAGGTGTTAGAAGTTAGATAGAGAAGGGGTGAGAGATTAGACAGAGACAAGGTAAGAAGTAAGATAAAGAAGAGGTGAGAAGTTAGTGAAGAGGTAAGATAGAGAAGAGGAAAGAGGTTAGACAGAGAAAAGGTAAGAGGTTAGATAAAGAAAAGGTAAGAAGTTAGAGAGAGAAGAGGTAAGACAGATAGAGAAAATGCAAGAGGTTAGTGAAGTGCTAAGAGGTTAGATAATGAAGAGGTATGAGGTTAGATAGAGAAGAGGTAAGTAGTTAGCTAAAGAAGAGATACGAGGTTAGTGAAGAGGTAAGAGCTTCGATATAGAAGAGGTAAGATGTTAGAAAGAGAAGAGGTAAGATGTTAGATGGAGAAGAGGTAAGAAGTAAGAGAAGTAAGAAGTTAGATAGAGAAAAGGTAAGAGGTTAGTGAAAAGGTAAGGTGTTAGATTTTTGAAGAGGTAAGAGATTAGATAGAGAAGAGTTAAAAGGTTGGTGAAGAGGTATGAGGCTGGATAGGGAAGAGGTAAGAGGCTATATAGTGAAGATGTAAGAGGTTAGATAGAGAAGAGGTACAGGGTTAGATAGTGAAGAGGTACAAGGTTAGATTGGGAAAGGGTAAGAGGTTATATAGTTATGAGGTATGAGGTTAGATAGTGAAGATGAAAGAGGTTAAATAGAGAAGAGGCACAATGTTAGATAGTGAAGAGGTATGAGGTCAGATAGGTAAGGGGTTAGAGAACAGAGGGTTTAAACCAGAGCAGTGTAATGAGGGAAGGGGTTGGAGATGGACAGGGTGAGACAGGTGTGAGTGCTAATTTACTGTTAATAAAAATATGGTGCTATATTTGAGCTACTGCTAATATTGAACTGTGTTTACATCGTCTTCCATCTTGTTTAAACTTCATCCTATGTCCTGTGATATTATTGTTGATTCCACTTCTAAAATAAACTTTAATAGTTTCACATAAGTCAGCAGAAAAGGCTCTAGGTGAAAGTCTCCTGAATGTACTAAGCCAATGACAAATCTTGCTTGTCCTAGTTCTGTGAACATTGTATGCGTTAAACTGTATAGCCAAGACAGTGAGAACAATCGAACCATAATGTACTAGTGGTGGGAAAATCACAGAATATATTCAATGTAGAAATATTTCTTTTAGACTGTTTTCTCTTTGTTTAAGCTTAATGAAACGTGTTCCCACCGAATTAATGAATCCCACTATTTAAAGCTCTATTTGAGTGTGCATGTCTCTCACAAGTGGTGGAGCGCCCCGACTCTCATTCTTATAAGACAAATCGATGCCAGATTTCATATTGAACTGTAGTGAGTTCATTTACTTATGCTGTGATGCTAATATACTGATGAGATATTTAGGCGCGGCTGGTGAAATTTGAAAGTGGTGTGGCGTAAAATTATTGTCCTAATGCAGTGCAACGAGCGAGCGTAGCGAGCGAGCCGGAGCAACCTACGCAGAAAAAAGAGTGGACAAATGGTGCATTTTCAAGCAAATTTGAGAAAGCAGGAAGGTCAATAAAGCAATTGTGAAGGCGTTCAAAACATCATCTATAGCAACTCAGCCAATTGTCAACTGAAATGTGTGGAAGAATTACACTGCGGAAGCCCCTGGTGATGCCTTCCAATGAGAGCAGCCAATGGCAACAGATGTTTGAGGAAGTTCATGCAGCGTGTGCGCGTTATCTATGTTTGGTGAAATGCGGAGCTGCCTTTTTCCGAAGCCGGCATCACCTATTAGGGAAGTGTGGCCGCGAGAACCGCAACGTGCTCCTTCCCGGTCTGTACTCAGTGAAGCGTTGTCAACTTGTTACTTCATAAAGTGCGAAGAAATAAAATGACATTTGAAAGTGTTTTTTTTACTTTATCAAGTTCTCATATGAAGATTTATGCAAGTGCTTTAGAAATGTCTCTATAGGTGTGTCATTATTTTAATAATAACCATATATGTAGAACACAATAACTTCTCTATACGCCTCTTCTGTAATAATTTAATGGTATTCAATTTTTTTCCCTGGGGAAGTTTGAAGGCTCAGATTGGCACTCGTGAGCTTTAAGGTACGGAAGGTTCAATCGGCAAGTGTTCAACTCACTGAGTCATTCATTGTACCAGTGCACACTGAATTGGTTTTTGGCACTTTATAATAAGGATTGATACTTGTCAAAAATAACCACTTTAACCAACCTTAAAATAATACAAGTTTCAGTTGCCTTACAGGTTTTGCAGTGGGTGAATACCTCATACAGCTACTTTAACACTTTTGTAACGCGTGATCTGCCGGTTATACATGCATCTCTGAACACATGCAACAACTCACTTAGCAATCTTACCGATAAAATAAACCGGTAAAATAAATCTATACTATGACCTGACTGTGATAGCAAGCAGACAGCTCTGGGCATTTTAGTCTAGCAAAGCAACATCAAAACTGTCACAGTGCGCCAAGTGCGCCTATACAATGTGCAACATCTTATGACAGCCATGCCCTTTTAGCCATAGGAATCTTGCATTCTGGGACTTGTATTTTCACATTTATCATCAAAGGTATGGGCTAAAAAATCCAGCATGCAAACTGAAGTGGTATAACAAGCCAGCAGGATGGGATGGAGGTCTCATGCATGGCGTGAGACCCCTCGCAGGCATGTGTAAGGTTGCGCTTGCATCAGTCCATTTTGTTTACTGTTTCCATGGCCCCGCCGAAGAGGTCTAGGGTCCGAACAGTTGCGGCTCGCGGTGTGTGGGGTGTCGCGGGGGGGGGGGTGTATCGCGGAGGTGGGGGGGGAGTTTTGAAATAAAATTAAAAAATCCTACCTGAGCAGGTCCGCTGCCTCGGGTCCGTTGGCGCATTGGCGCCTAGCCGCCTACACTCGGGAACAGCCACGCACACATCACTGACTGCTTGCAAGTGGGCGTGCAAAGCCCTCTCAGCCAATCCTGGCGGTGCTGGCAGCGCCAGGAATGGCTGGGGGCACGTTTTACTCTCCGCCCGCCTGCCCATTAGGAGACCGAGGTTTGAGCCTTTGCTCAAACCTCGCTCTCCTAATGGGCATGCACCAGAACTGCAAACACAAGTGCGCATGACTGGGCACGGCGCGAAAATTCGACCTCCGTCCCCACTCATGCGCACTTGTGCATTGTGCTGCTCCATGCCCCTGGTGACGGTCTGACTACATGTCAGTCAACATGACGCCGGACCGCCCACGGGTGGTCTGACGTCATGCTGACTGACATAATTGTCAGTTGTTCTCCCTCGCCGTCTCTGAATTTAAGTAAACTGAGAGTTTACTTAAATTCAGACGCCGAGGGAGCTGTGGGCGGCTGCGGGCGGGGGGGCTACGCCCCAACGCCCCAACGGACGCACCGCCGCTGGAGATATTCTGTATTTTGACATTAATACTATACAATCTATTATCTGTCATTCTTATTAGACTGTTTCAGAAGTCTTATGTGGATCCTTTGTGATTTAAAGTGACAGTCCCAATCGGGGAGCACCAAAGTCTTAGCTACAGGGACTACAACGCTCCGAAGATTTGAACTCCAGCACCTATATTGGATGGCTCTAGTGAGGAAACTTGCAAGCTTTCCACGCGCTGACAGATCTTGGTAGCAGAGGATGGTTCAATTGGAACGGACCTATGTCTCGATATTAATTGGATGTAGAACCGGGTACAGTACCTTCATGGTCCAGACAGTTTGCCTAGAGATTTAAATTGACCCCTCCAACCCGATCCTGGTTCCAGAGAGGCGAGAGGTGGCTGATGGAAGAACAACAACATGAGTATCAATAGAGATTGCATGAAGTAAACAGTGTGGTGCATGTTGGGAGTTGTAGTAAGCATTGTGAGAGAGGGATACTATGGGCAAAAATTGAGGATAGATATTGGATGGCTTTGATTTTTGGACTTATTGGAGTTATAGTTATTGTGGTGTTGATGGTGTTTTCCAAATTTTACACCAGAGGTACCTCAAGTTAGAATTTGAGTTGGTAATCTTGCCTGTAAAGCGCTATCAGTCACACCAAAGTGAATAAAGTTAGCTGAACATTGAAGCAACTGCAGGGTTGTGTCATAGAAGTGCTGCGCAGTGATTGCTGCGTCAGCGTTGTGCCACGCTGTGATTCTCTAAGTCAGTGCTGCGCCGTGATGTGATAGGCTGACTTTTGACAGAGACACACTGGGAAAGGATGAAAGTTTGAACTAGGAGCACTTGTGATCACATAAGTAAAATGGGTAATTCTTTGTCAAAATGAGACACAAATAAGGAAGAAAAGTTTCTACAGAAGGTATGATGTTTGCATTTGGCTTAGCCAATGGCACGAATATACATCTTGTGATGGAGAACGACCATTTACTTGGAGTGGAACTTTCTATTTCCCACAAGTAGAGAATTTGAGAAGAAAAATGCATGAGTTAAAGCCACAACCTAGATTTACTCAATCTGAGGCTTTAAGGCTTTGGGGGGAGATGGCGAGTGAGAAAAGGAGAAAGAAGTTTGAATTAAAAATTAGAAGTAGGCCTCATTCATGGAGAAAGGAGCAAGATGTGGAAAAGCTGAGAAAATGGAGAGAGGAAGTCATTGAAACTGTAGGAGCATATCCCATGATGGAAAAGGAAGAGAAAGGAAAGGTTAAATAAAAACCTGAGCAAGAAGCAGATGCTGAAAGAGTGAGGAAGAAGATGCCTTGATAGAGGAATTGCTTGGTGCTGCACCGTCCCCGCACAATGGTGCCATTTTGGAAGCGGCGAGTGCTGCTGCCCCGGTAATGCCCGAGAATACAGTGACTGTGGGATACTTGGTGGAGCCTCGTGGGCCCCCAAGCTATACAGGGACCTCTGTTCTGTCTCCAACTCAGACCCCTGTAACAGCTGCAATCAGTACCTTATCTTTACCTGGCATAGTAGCAGCTTCTATAATTGAGACTTCTTCTAACCTGGCCAAAAGAAAACCTGTCCCAAGTATACCACAAGATGCGGCTCCAAGTGCAGGAAGTATGGCCGAAGTTCCTTACCAAGGGGGAATCATAATCAGTAGCGACAATAAACTAGTACAGATTTAACTATTGCCTCTGCCAGAGAATTCATCTATCACAGTTAAAAACTGACTTTGAAGAGTTGGCGAAGGGAAAAGTGGGAATGGATATTATGGGGAAAACGAAATGCTGTATCTATGCAATGAAGCAGCGAGAGTGGCGAGAGAGACATACACTAAAATGGAAAAAGAAGTGGCGGGTGAATGTGGAGTTGATATAATGCAATGGAAGAAGCTGCAAAGAAATACTAGAAGGGAAGCGAATGAAAAAAAGCTGCAAATGTTGTAGGGCAGAGGCTTGAGAACGCACGCAAAGGAGAGAATTGAAAATATTAGAGAATGGAGTGATACAGTGAATTTTAGAGACTTATGAATAAAGAAAGAGAAGATTAAGATGAAACTAAAGGGGCAGAAGGGAGAAGAAACTGCTATGGGTAAAAGATAAAGCAGTTTCCACAACAAGAGGTTCAGGGAGGAGTATATGAACATGTTCCACAGTCTCTTTAAGACCTTTTCCTTTTTACTAATACTCTTTCAAAACTGAGAATCCTGAAAAATGGTATACTCAGATGGAGCAGATTGTAACCATATTGAAAGCTCTGTGTGAAGTTTTGGATGTGTTATTTGAAGTAGCAGTCCCAAAAGACTTGGGTACTAAATATAAGAGAGCTGTTGATTGGCCCACACAAGATCCAACATGGGTGCAAGGGACTAATGCCCATTCACCTACAGTTAAGATCAAATATGAGGCAGTAATTAGACATTTAGGGGCACAAGAATCAACATAAGGAATTCCGATTCCTTAATAGCGATCTTTTAGAAATCGCTATTTAGAAATTGCAATTCCTTATGCATGTAAGTATCGCAAAAAAATTGCGATTCCTACATTTTCCTTAATTGCGAATTGCAAATTACGATTTGCAATTAAGGAATAGCTACCCATTAATTCCCATGGGTATATAGAGGCCCATAGGAATGAATGGGAACTACATGTGCAATTTGCGAGTACCAACTAGGTACTCGCAAAATGTGCATGCAATTTCAAGGGTGCCAAAAGGACACCCAGTTGCACCTCTGAAATTGTCATGTTACCACATGCTGAGCACACACATGCCCCAAGGACATGTATGTGTATAACATGGAACTTTGAAAAATGCACTTTAGAGCATTTTTCAAAGTTTTTGCAAATTACCATCAAGTTCAAATTGATGGTAATTTGCGATCCTTGATTGTGAAATCGCAATTTAAATTTGCATCATGCATTGAATTTAGGGGATGCGATTCCCTAAATGCATTAGCAATTTAAGTAATCGCTAATTTTGCGATTACTTAAATTGCAATTATGCATTTTGGTTGATGCATCCCAAATGTAAAAATACCGGTCGCAAAGGGGCAGATTCTGCAAAACTGCCCATTTGCGATCGGTATTTTCGTTGATGCATGGGCCTCTGAAAGACTAAAGCTTCACAAAAGGAATTCAATTGGCCAAGGATATTTCGAACTACACACGAACTTAAGAAATCAGTGAATGTATACTTTGAGAGATTGATGCATGTATATAGAGAGCATAGTTGGATGAATGATCATATTGGCAAAAATACGGGAGGATTTCGTGCATCTTTTGTACATGGGTTGAGACCAGATATTAGTAATAAATTACGCAAGGTACATGTTGGCAGAGCAAATCAGCAGAAGAGAATCTACAGTCTACTAAGTATTGCAGTGAGAATCTAGAGGCAAAATGAATGGGATTGAAGGAAACGTTTATGACCAGCCTGACCCAATTTGCTTTATAATTTAGGATCAAAGGGATTCAAGTCTCAAGTTCAGGTACCAGAGTTAGATCTAGATTATTTTGTCTCAAGTTAGGGTGGAAATGTCCCTGGAATAGTAAGATAAGTGCCTTGAAGAGAGTTACCCAGTGTCACATATGCCACAAGGTGGGGTATTGGAAGAGGGAATGCAGCTACAATCCAGATTGGTTTGCAATCGATTTGCAAGGGGCAAATCTGATCAGTCAAATAGAAGCATCACCAGTCCCTAAGCCCCGTATGGTTGTTAAGAAAGTTCCAAAGGTTGTGGTGTTACCAAACAGTTACAATTCAATGCAGATGTAGGGAAGTACTCCATGCCAACATAAACATTAGAGAGTTCCCAAAAATCCCATGGTAAAGCAAGGAGGGCCGGTTCCCATGATGTTTGAAACAGCCATAAATCAGGACTAATGACGGTGCCTCAGGGGGGAGGAGCAGTGCATACTTGGCGCAGTCCTAGAAGTGAACCAGAGTGGACCATATCGAGAAGGAGAGGCAAATGGATACCCCATATCTTTCCTGATAGACACAGGAGCCACTTATTAGGCAGATAGAACTGTTGAGGTCCCTAACCTACCCCTCTCAGGAAAGAAGTAGAAGTTGTAGGCATCACAAATCAGCAGCATACTAATCAATTACTGGCTGAGTGGCAGTAAAAAGAGGCGATATCAAAGAACACCATCAACTTGTAATTTGCGATCCGAGTCCTGTAAACCTGTTAGGCAGAGATCTTGTTTGTAAAATGAACTGTGTCATACATTGCATGGAGGATGGTGTAGGAATTGAGACCCAAGCACCTGATGTTGAGTTTAAACTGAAATCACCAGAGTCTCTCTTCAGACTATATCCAGTCCTCACTAGTGAAGATTTGCCTATTGACTTAAGGGAGGCAGTTAAGAAGTTTGGAATTTTACTGGAAAGGAAATCAAATTGATTAAAGGTGCTAAGTCCCTTAAGATTACTCTTAGACCAAATGCCGTGTGCCCTCAGATACGCCCATATGAAATGACCCCAGCCATTGAAGGAATAACCCCCATTATTGTGAATATTATAGCGTAAGGAATCTTGAGGGAAGTAATCCAAAGTCTGTGCAACTCATCTATATTGGCCTTACAAAAATCAAATAGGAAATGGACGATAGTACAAGATCTCTGAAAGAATAATCCGATTGTTGTTCCATGGTATCCCATGCTACCAAATCCTTTATTTTTTCATCACTATTATTGAATATACAAATAATTCATGAGGAAATTACCACAAAAAGAAACAATAAATACCATAAAATATTACATAATGAAAACTCTTTAAAAGTTAATATACCAGCATCTTAAGAGCAACAGTTTGTTATAATACTAGATGTTAAGACCATAAAACCAGTATTCACGGTTAAGTAAGAAACAATAAATACATAGAATATTACTCAGTAATATATCCATGGAAGTTAATAAACCAGCAATTTAAAAGCAGCGGTTTATTGTAATACTACCTGTGGTACCAATTCCTGCTGTGATTTTGTTCCAAATTCCCTCTGATGCAGAGTGGTTTACGGTCATTGATCTTTGCCAAGCCTTTTCTCTGTTCCGTTGCCTGAAGAGAGACAGTATTTCTTCGCATTTCGGTTCCAAGAAAAAACACTTGTGTGGTGTCACACCCCACAAGAGTATTCATTGACTCCTTCTTACTTTAATCAAATTCTTAAAATAATTTAAAGGCCTTGCACTTACCATATAGTTTGACCCTAATCCAATACATTGACGATCTACTGATCACTTCAATGACAAAAGAAGCTTGTAAACAAGATACCATTGCATCACTTAATCAGCTGAGAATGGACACAAGTTTTGACCTAAGAAGTTACAGTACTGTCAGGAGAAAGTTATGTACCTAGGTCACCAAATATCACAAAGGAGTGAGGCGATTGTCTCATAGACGAATAGAGACAGTCTTTAAAATGAAATTCCCAACTACTCAGAGAGAAGTAAAAATATTTTGGGAATGGTCAGTTACTGCCGACAGTGGATAGTTAATTTCTCTTTGGTTGAAAAGCCTTTGATAAGGGTGACACATGCTGATGCCAATGAGCAAATACCAAAGGATTCTGGATGCACGGAAGCGTTTCAAGAGCTTAAAAATGTACTTTGCAGTGAACCTGCTCTTCCAATGCCACACTATACAAAAGATGTTGTGTCTTTTGTCACGAAAGAAATGGGTGTGCATTCATTGTCTGTACTAACTCAAGCCCATGGTGATACAAAACATCTCATTGGCTATTTTTCAGCCACTCTTGATCTGCTGGCGACAGCTTTGCCTGGTTGTATCAAATCGGTTGCAGCGGTTAGTCTTAGTGGACAGCAACCAGATGGGACTGTGATGGATTGTCCTCTGATTGTTATGGTACCTCAATCGATTGAGATCCACGTCACTCGTTGCAGAACGCAGCATATGACAAATAGCCGCCCACCCCGCTATGAGAGAAATATTCTGATAGCGAAGATGTCACACACTATATCCAGCCTCTCAATCGCCTACTCTGGAGAGAGAGGGGGAGACAGACCTCGACCATGACTGAGTTATGCACAAAACCAATACCAGCTATATTAGGCGTACAAATCCTGACCATACTCGTGTTGTTGATGGATCATGTCTAACAGATCGACGTGTTATCCGAAGAGCTGCCTATGCTATATCTGCTTTACATGGAGTTGTGGAAGCTTCCTACGTGTGCGTCCTACGCTCTGCACAAGAGGTCATTGCCCTTACCAGAGCCTGCTGTACCTCAGAACGTTCATGAGTCTGCATTTTCACTGATAGCCAGTATGGACTTGGAGTTGTGCATGACTTCGGTCAATTATGGTCACATAGAGGATTTTTTAATTCTGCTGGCAGTCCTATCAAAAATGGACTGTATATTTCAAATTTACGGAATGCTCTGCAATCGCCAAAGGAGATCACAGCAGTCAAATGTGCTGCACACAAAAGCGGAAATGACTTTGTCACAAGTGGCAACCAATATATAGATGAAGTTGCCTGACACTGTGCTCTGGAGTCCAGAACTTTTCATTCAGATGAACCATGTAATATAGAAGGAAGAAGCATGACGAAAATGTACACACTTTCAATGATTGGAGAGAGTTACAACATGCTGCCCCAGACATAGAAAAGGTCAAATGGTGAAAAATGGGATTTAGAAAAGATGCTAGGGACATTTGTGCATCCGATGAAGGAAAGCCAGACTCCCATTTACCATCTACGGTGTGACATATGCACGGTCCAACAAATGTATGAAGAGACGGGATGGGTTTTACTTTCCGTTGCTATTGGCAAAAGCCTGGGTTCAGAATGATGGTAGAAGATTATTGTATGAGGTGATCTGTGAAAAGCAAAACGTGGGCATGAGAGTCGCAGTAAGAATGGGTCAAATTGGAAAATCTGATGGGCCTTATAATCGTCTCCAAATAGGTTTCCTGGAAAGGCATCGATGTAATCCGCTGAGGCATATCCTTGTGATTGTCTGTTTGTTCTTGCGATGGGTTGAAGCTTATCCCACCCGAAGATGTGACAGTCTAACAGTTGAATCTGACGAAGGAGCCAACTTTAAAAGTGAGATGATGACGTTGATATGTACAGCTTTAGGGATTGACCAAAGATTCCACTGTAACTATGGACTTGGGTCAAGTACGCTAGTCTTCTGAACTGGATGCACGCCTCCCATACGAAGAGGGCAAGGTTCAAAGGGGAAGAAGTAGAGCCCAACATCTGTCAATTCTCTTTGTCACTAGCAATTTGAGATGTTTGAAGCTTCAGAAGAGAAGGAGGAGGACCAGACAGGAAACCTACCATCTCCATTGAATGAAGAACTTGCTGAATCAGAGACTGATGTGGAGGATGCGAACCCAGACACTTCTGTGATACCAACAACTAGACTGAGAATACGCACACGCAGAGGCAGTGGGAATACACGGAAAGATGAAACCAATCTCCACAACAACCTACCGGAGCGACATAGTCTGTAACTGAACATAAAGACTCTACTGGGGAAAGTGAATAAGTTACATCGGAATCCAGAATCTTGAAGGGAAAGCTGGCCAAAGACAACAACTCTTAGAAAAAGATAGTTGAGGCACAAAACAAGACCAGAGACGATTAGAGAAGATAGAAGAACAAAAACAAATAGACATTCAGGACTCTGATTTGGAATCAACTGATGTAAAATGACCAACAAGATAGAAAGGTGGATCGAAGGTACGCTGGTCCAGACTGGCCATATTATGCCAACATCAAATTAGATTCAGATGAGTGTCTGACAGATTCAGATGAACCTCTTGAAACAAAAGAAAAATGAGAAAGCTGTAAAGATTTCAAATATTAATATCTGACTCACGTTAAAAGGACAATTCGAGAGTCAGGGTAACCGGTAAAGGCCAACAGCCCCTTAAGACGTCTGGCTGATGTGGAATAAAAGACCCTAATAGTGTCCGAGATAGGGTGGGGACAGTAGATTGACCATCAGAGGACTCATTCTTCTTTATTCAGAGGTTTCCTTTAATAGCATGATGCTGACCAGGGTGCAGTCACACTGCAGAATGATAGTCCTTAGTGTGGCAGCTGACGTTTCAGTTTCTATGCTTGGATGGCTGCTGGACGTTTATTTGCTGGGGGTGGGGGACCTTCCTAATCCACGTAATGCTCTTGAGGCTTCTGTGGCTGCCCCCATCTCATGAAAGAAAGACTTCACCCCTCCCACAGCAGGAGAATGTGTATAGCTATAAAGTGCATTACCAAATGTTATCAGATTATATAGGGGTTGTCTGCGTTAATGCCTGCGTCGGCAGCTGAAGAAGCAGCTTATTTTCACCTTCCTTTGCCTTTCTTTTTCTTGTTCAGTTTTCCTTAATCTATGTTATCAACAAAACTCGATTCATTTGTTTTATTGTCAATTTGATAATTCATTAGAAAATGTACCTATTGTAGAGAATTTATATCTGTGGACTACTGAACATGTCTCCTACTTATAAGGCTCAAAATCAAGGGAACAGCGGGAGTATATAATGACATTTTTTACTCCTTTAGCCAGGGGGGTGTGGTGGATGCGGGTCGCCCCGAGTGTCATCACTGAGGGGATGAAAAAATGGCAAACATATGTGTTTTTACTGTAAAAACACATATTTTTGCCATCTTGTTCACCCCCCTTATGAAATGCAGCTGAACTCGACGCGTCTCGCTGTGTTCCGCACCCCCCCCCCGCACCGAGGACCACCTGACCTTGCTACCCACTGCCTTTAGCTAACAAAAGCATCACTGATCCTAATGTGCATGAAGGAGCAAGGAACATGAACACAGAAGGAAGAATCTTCATAGATGAATTTAATGAAAGGATAAATGAGGTGTTCAGGTTGCTATGCTATGATTAGCGCAGTATATCTAATGATAGTATGATTAGGTATGGTGTATTCAAGGGTTCGAAATTCCTGTTATGCTTAGTACGACTGAAAGGGCCGAGAACCAAACCACCTCCATCTTGGATTGTGGCTCTCTCGCTCAGGAATCACATGTTCTCTTCCGCACACCATCTGCTTCCCCTTTTTCATACATTAGTTAGTAAGGGTGGGCGTAGTTCGCGAAGTAGCACTTCGCGAAGCTACGCAAAGTGAAGTTCGCACTACACGAGCTACGCGTAGCACTTCGCGAACTGCGAAGTAACATGTTCGCACTGTGCAAGATGTTGTTTTCAATGATTGCACAGTGCGGACAAGCAACCGGCACTGTGCAATCATTGAAAATGGCATCTTGCACAGTGCGAGCTGTAGTTTTCTGCTGCTCGAGTAGATTTTTCCTCGAGCTGCAGCTTTCTCAACGCGAACTGGTAGTTTCTCATCGCGAGCGGTCGCGAGCATACGCGACCCCTCGCAATGAGAAACCTGACCTTCTCGCGTTGTGAATCTCGCCGGGAGGTTTATTTTCCATGCTCGCGATCGCGAACAAGGAAAAAGTCTCGCCAGGATGTCATTTTGCTTGCTCGCGGTCGCCAACTTGACGTTGAGGACCGCGAGCAAGCAAAAAATGACCGCAGCACTACGCAACACTACGCTACGCGTGTTCGCACTGTGCTACGTGCAGTTCGCGTAGTGCGAAGTAGCGCGAACTTCGCAAACTACGCGAGCGTAGCGTAGTGCTTCGCCCAGGCCTATTAGTTAGGAGACAGGCTGAATTGCTGAGAAGCAAGGTCACATCTGCTAAAAGGGAGTATCAAGCAAATTCCTCTAGACCTGGGACGAGAAGGGAGTCAGCCTTTCGACCTTCTCTGTAAAGATAGTAACCCTTTGTATGTGTAACCGAAACTAAATATAGACATGAGCTCATTAGGAGCGCCAGGACTAACTGGTACTTTTCCACATATAAGGTTTTGTATGCTGTACTGATAATTGTATAAAAGTGTGTTACTGTCAAGGAGCCAGCAGTCTTCCTCGGCGCACCTGATGGGTGAGGATCGACGAGGCTCCTCTATATAGAGTTTTGTGGTGGCTAATAAACGTTTGAACCTTCCACGTTGCCAACTGCTCCTTATTTTACTTAATATTGCGGGCCAGTGGTAAGTGTGGCCCTTGGAATAACTATTTGGACACAACAGTTGGCGACCACGAAGGGACCCCGTGACAGGGTCTTCCCCCCCCCGTATTCGGGTGGTGGGATTGGGGGCGTCCTGACCGGTTGGCGGGAGAGGAGCCTGAGGATTTCTCCCACCCTGCGCGACTTTTCGGTACGTCCCCTGCTGCTAGTCACCCTTCACCGGGGTCCTACGGGCTTAACCCAGAAAATGGACTGATTTGGTCGGGAGAAGTTGGCAGCGGAGAATGAACATTCGTATCTGGGTGCACCCGGTGAGTATAGATTGATTTGACGCACGCGTTGTAAACGGTACATTATTTTATTGAAGCACGCGTTGGAGACGGTGTGCTATTTGATTGATTTGAGAGCATTCGTTGAGAACGATGCATTTTTTATTTGAACACTGGCTGCATTTGTTTGAAGCTCGCGCTGGACAGCGGTGCATTGATTTGAAGGCGCGCACCGGAGAGTGGTGCCTTGCTTGATCGGGTTAGCATTACAGTGGTTTGATTTGAAGTACGTACCTTTTGATTGATTTGACTAAAACAACGTGCCGGAGGAATATAGACGGATTGCACGTGGAAGAACCTGCGACCTAGACTGGGTAGCCACAAGGCATACTCCTGACGGGGCTAGTCCTCGTTGGGGCTGGTCTTAGTGATGAGCCAGAAGGGTGGCCGAAATCCCGCGTGCAGTTTGGTGTCCGAACTGTGAACCAGAGTCGACGGGCTTGGTTCTCTGATACCGATCGTATATTGTGTATGATTCGTGTTGATTGTTGTTTGTGTGTACATGTCTGAAAACTAACCAAAATGTCCTGTTTTAGTAAACTAAATTGTTTTGGCTGCTGTTGCCGAACAAGTGACTCCAGATTAGCTGAGAGCCAACCCGCCCCGCCGGAGGGCAGTCCTAGCCATTTTATGTATGTCAAACATGGGATCTCTCCTTTATTGTTCTGCACTCTGTTGCATAAGTATACTAAGGGAAACGAGGAGTTACGATGGCCCAAGACGGGTTCGTTTGATGAGAAGAAAATTGCGTTCCTACAGGAACAACTGTTTTCTAGGAGAAGTAGGCAGGCCATGTTCGATGCTCTAATTGCATGGCAGAAGGAGGCCAAACAACGGCGAATAAGGGAAGAGAAAGTAGCTAGAGCCAAGGCAGGACAGAATATTACTCAGAAAGCTATGGCCTATGACCGAGACAGAGTAGAAAAGGGATTGGATTGCATGAATCGCGAATTTAGATTGAAGGTTGATAAGAGCTATGTGACCCGCCCGAATGCGGAAGATGAAATAGAGGATTTATTGGACACCAGGCCACCGCCCCCTTATGTACCGCAGAGGATATATAGGGAGGTGTCAGGGGCCTCGGCCCCGGTCCCAAATATGTCTCTGGGGGCCTCGGCTTCGGCTGCCCCGGCCACTTCTACCCCTCCCTCCCTGCCGAACCTCTCCCGGTTGCCGACATCTGTGTCTGAAGTTATGGCCATGCTGCCTAATTTATTGACGGCAGCTGCAGCCGGGACCCCTCAGCTGTTGCCTGGGTCAATGTCTTCCCCTTCTGTTCTGCCCTCCTTCTCCGCCAGTACAACGCCGGTAACAGCTGTGACTACTCCAATACATCCGGCCAGTCTAACGGAGGGTAGGAGGTTGTTCACTCGTTCTGCCTTGGGGACGGAAGAAAGGGAAACTATTGCCACACAAGCGTCCCAGTGGATGCGGCATCCTATTTATACTCTTTCTGATATTTGGAGTACCATGAGAGACTACGAACCGGTGATGCAACAGCATGCCCTGGAACATATGGCCAACCGTCTTATTTCTGTATGGGAACAGGTACACCAGGGAGGGAGAGCTCCGGCTATATTGTATGATATCCTTGATCAGATTCACAAATCTCAGTTGACGCCGTAAGAAGTGTATGGGAAGGTGCAGACTTTGGTTTCTTATAGAACTCGTTTGCAGTCTGCCATTCCCGCCGGATTCTCCCAGTTCCCTATGCGAGAAGTGCACCCTATCTTCCATCCGGAAGTTACTGAGGTGGTGGATGCCCACGGTGTCGTTACCCGCCCGAGAATAGACGCCCGGTTCCAGGAACAATGGGTCTATACCCCCTGGAAGCGGAGTGAGGTATTATCCCTAAAAAGTCAGTTGCCAGATCCTAGAAAAAACCCCACTGCATATTACAAGGAACTGACCGAGGCCGCCTCGTCAGCAGTAATGACGTTGGCGGATATTGAATTATTCTTTGCCTTATTAGTACCGGTGGACATTTGGCGCCAGGTACATGACCAGGACCATGTTACGGAATTTGGTGGGACATGGGACCAACTGAGAAACTGGGATAGAGATCGTAAACCGGGGAACAAGCCCCGACCTGAGATACTGACCTTGCCTGAAAAAATAATAACCTATATGCATTCATTGATCCCACCCAGGAAAGTAGATTGGGATAAACTGACGGCTTGTAAGCAAAAGAAGGATGAGAGTGTATCCGATTTTTTCACGAGGTTTGAGGGAGTATTCATTGATTTCAGCGGACAGGACCTGGCCACGGAGGGGGGTGTGCGTTTATTTGTTAATAGATTCGTAACAAACTTGCTACCTGAGGTATCGGCCCGGTTACAGGCAGCTGAGAGTACCTGGACGACCACCACGCCTTCCACAATACTAAGCATGGCCCAGTATTATGAGCATCGGGAAAATGAGAGCAAGGATAAGATAGAAAGGAAGTCGAAAGATTTGAAAACACGAGTGTTACTGCAGCAAGTAGAGAGGGGTAGAGGAAGAGGAAGAGGGTGGCAGAATTTCGTTCCAAGAGGGGAGGGACCCACGCAAACGGCTGGGCGAACGGATCTAGGCATAAATCAATGTGCTTTCTGTAAGGAGGAGGGGCATTGGAGAGCCCAGTGCCCGTTGTTGTATGAGCAGAATAATGCTTCAAGGGGTCGTGGACGGGGAAGAATGAGTGGGCACCGAGGTGGATACACGAGACAAGAACAGGCAGCCCGAGGTGAGAATAGTCAGAATTATTTCGACCAAAGCCAAAGTAAACAGTACTACCATGAAGGACGTGTGATGGACGAAGGCTCCGGATATACTCAAGCATAGGACAGCCAAGGGCAGAGTAAGGGGCATGTGTCAATCCCGATAGATCAAGCTGGACCTTATGTCCATGCACAATTACTGGATACATCAGGTAAGTTTTTGGTTGACACAGGGGCTATGAACAGTTCTGTTTCACGTGCCCTGGTCCCGGGGGCCACTCTGTCTGGCCAGACTAATGTGTCCGTGGGGTTCTCTGGAACTCCGGTGGTGAGCCCCATTTCTAAGCCACTTTCCCTTACTCTGGAACCGGTAACGATAGAATCGCCTTTCCTCCTCACCTCCCAGTGTGGGGAAAATCTCCTGGGTATGGATATATTAAAAAGACTGCATGCCCGCATCTTTTGCTCCCCCGATGGAGTTTACCTGACCATTAGGAATACCTCTATCCCCTCCATTCAATGTTTTTCAAAAACGGACTCCCTACCCCCTGAGCTTGCAAAGCTCCCGAGGGATCTTTGGGCCCTGGGGGACACTGACGTAGGGTTCCTACAAATTCCCCCGGTGTCCATCACTTTGAAACAAAATGCCAAATTGACGAGGATCCCACAGTACAAAATAGCCCCCGAGGGAGAACGCGCTTTACTGGCCATTATTTCTGATTTGATTAGAACAGGGGAACGACTTCCAATATCTGCAACAGCCCTATTCTTCCGATTCTTAAACGAGCCCCCGTACCCCAGTCCCCTGATTATGCTGATACCTATCGATTTGTGATTGATTTGCGAGAGATTAACAAGATTGTGGTGCCCCAATATCCTGTGGTACCAGATATTAATTCCATTTTGACCTTGATTCCTCCCACTGCAACCTTTTTCTCGGTGATTGATTTGAAGAAGGCTTTCTTTAGTATTCCCATTCATCCAGATAGTAGACATTTGTTCGGTTTCTCATTGGGGGGCCGCAGCTTTAGGTTCTGTCGCGCCCCCCAGGGGTATACCGAAAGTCCTAGTATCTACAGCCAAGCTCTAAAGAGAGTATTGGATTCTTTACAATTGCCGCCAGGTAATGTCCTATTGCAGTATGTCGACGACCTCCTCGTGGCCTCTGATACAGAACATGGTTGCCGCGATGCCACGGTTACCCTGCTACAGCATTTGGCTACTCACGGTAACAAGGTGTCGCTCTCTAAATTTCAATATTGTCGACCGGAGGTGACCTATCTCGGTCATCTCCTGTCGAAGGAGGGAAGACGGTTGACTTCTGAGCGCATCGCAACCATAACTAACA
Organism: Triturus cristatus; assembly: GCF_964204655.1. Classification (NCBI taxonomy): domain Eukaryota; kingdom Metazoa; phylum Chordata; class Amphibia; order Caudata; family Salamandridae; genus Triturus; species Triturus cristatus. The sequence continues at coordinate 1,191,623,560 of NC_140580.1, forward strand.
TGCCTGTTCCTCGCACGCAACGTGATGTTCGCGCTTTGCTTGGTATAACCTCCTACTGTCGCCAATGGATTGCTAACTATTCTCTCTTGACTAAACCTTTCCTGTATCTAACTACGAAGGATGTGCATGAACCTTTACCTTGGACTGATGAATGCCAGACTGCCTTTTCCGCTCTGAAAACTGCTCTTTGCTCTGCTCCTGTGCTTGGCACCCCTGACTACCGGAAGCCTTTTGTGCTCTACGTGCATGAGGTGGACGGTTGTTCTCTTTCAGTGTTGACACAAGACTTTGGTGGTAAGCAAAGGCCTTGTGCATATTTCTCGGCGGTTTTGGACAATGTCGCCAGAGCACTTCCCAGTTGTCTGAGGGCTGCAGCGGCAGTGGCCATAGCAATCAGACAATCGGAAGGGCTAGTCCTGAATACGGATCTGACAGTAATGGTGCCTCATGCTGTGGACGTATTATTAAACAGGACACAGACGCAGCACTTAACTAGTGCGCGTCTTACAGGGTACGAATTGACCCTGTTTGCACCTCATATAACGATCAAAAGATGTGTTAATTTGAACCCTGCCACGTTGTTACCCCTCCCTTTGGGAGACGGTGGACAAGACATACATGATTGTATCTTTCGAACTGAAGAAGAAACCAAGGGCCGGATAGATCTAACTGACACCCCACTATCTGATGCCCAAGGAGAATTGTACGTTGATGGGTCATGTTTCAGATTACCGGATGGTACGACAGCTGTGGCTTATGCGATCACTACCCTGCAAACGGTAGTTGAGGCAGCAAAGATACCATGCCGGTCGGCCCAGGCGGCCAAATTGGTTGCATTATTCAGGGCCTGCGAGTTGGGGAAAGGCTTAAGGCTAAATGTCTACACCGACAGCCAGTACGCGTTCGGTGTAGCACATAGCTTCGGGAGGTTATGGGCGGAAAGAGGATTCTTGACATCTCATGGCGAGAAGATAAAGAATGGACCATTAGTTGAACGATTACTAGCCGCATTAACATTGCCCAAGACCTTGGCCATAGTCAAATGCAGTGCACACAAGGTTATAATTGATGATGTGGGGAGGGGAAATTTCTTTGCGGATCGAATCGCCAAGGAAACGGCCCAGTCTGACACCACTTCCATGTTTGTAGTAACAAGAATGATAGAAGCAGGGGTTTTTAACAACACCATAGATAGTGTGAAAGAGCTACAAAAGGAGGTGACCCCGGAAGAGCTGACATACTGGCAAGAACAGGTGGGGAGGCTTGATGAGAATGGATGTTGGACTGACTTGTCAGAGAGGTGTAGATGGTTGCTGCCAAACGCATTTGTAAATGCGGTAGTAACTATGGCACACGGACCTTCACATGTAGGGGTTCAGGGCATCTGTGCCACATTGGATCCTGTCTGGTATAATGTTAATATCCATAAGACAGCTAGGAGCTTGGTTCAGCATTGCATAATTTGTCTCCAGCATAATCCTGGGGTTAGTATTCCCGTCCTGGCGGGTAGTTTTGCGCCACCCACTCTGCCTTTTGAAGTACTCCAAATGGATTACATACAGCTAGAGCGAGTTAACAATCTGAAATACGTGCTAGTGGTGATTTGTACTTTTAGTAAATGGGTGGAGGCGTATCCCACAAAGGAAAATACTGCCCTGGCAACTGCAAAAGCTCTGGTAAAGGAGTTTTTTCCTCGATATGGATTGCCACGGGTGATTTGGAGTGACAACGGGACACATTTTAATGCTAACTTAGTTAAGTATGTATGCAAGGGTCTGTCCATCCAGCAGAAGTTTCACGCAGCCCGACATCCTCAGTCAGCGGGCCTGGTTGAGAAATATAATGGGATTCTGAAGTTGAAACTGGCTAAACTTCAGGACACGACAGGATTAAAATGGCCTGATCTCCTGCCCCTGGCCCTGTTGTCTGTGAGAACTACTCCCCATTCACGGAGCGGTATCTCCCCTTATGAAGTAATTTTTGGCAGACCTGCCAACGTGTGGGGAGTACCCCGGCCCAAATCTTTCAGGGACATTGACCATCCTATGCTGACTGATTATTTGTATGCTTTGACTAAAGATCTTCCTTCCATTCATCAACAGATATCTGCCGTACTGCAGCCCCTGCCGGAGGGTCCTGGACACGGCGCAGAACCTGGACAGTGGGTCTTGGTCCGAAACTACCAACGAAAGTTGAGTTTGGATCCGCGCTGGTCCCGGCCGTACCAGGTGCTCTTGGCTACGCGAACGGCGGTGAAAGTCGAAGGGAAGCAGCACTGGATCCATATCTCCCATCTTAAGCGAGTTCCCCTCCCATTGCCAAGGGAGCAGCTTGACCAGGAGGAAGGTCTGCCAACTCAGGGCGAACCCAGCACTGAAGAGTCACTTTCCCTGGACACCCGCAGAGAGGTTGACGGGCGAGGGGAGAGTGCTGTGAGCTTGGAAACCCCTCTCTGTGGCCAGCCAATTGCCCAAAGCGAAGCATCTGGTCGGGAGCCCAGCTCCTCATCTGACCCCACTGTGCCCACCTTGTTTGTTAATCCTGAAACCCCTGGTCAGGATCGATATCACCTGCGGCCCCGGAAATAGAGAATCCCAGGTCTAGCCTCGGCGAGTGAAGTTGGAGGCCCCAGCAAAGACCTGAGGATTGTTGGAACACTGGACTGAACTCGTTGAGAGCATGGAACTTTAAGTAGAGCTCTGTTCAGAACGAAGATAGAGACATTGATCAGTTGGTGGGGGCCCAGGTGGAGTTTCTTTTCGACACGGGTTGCGTCAAGTGTGACCCCAACGCGAGAAGTTTTTATCTTTTTACCTTTTTTGGTTTCTCTGAACAATAGGAGTCTGCCTGTGAGGCTCTATACGGACACAGGAAAGAAGCACCCTCCGGCAGGTCGGACTGCTTGTAGACCCCTTTTTCCCGAGATTATATTGGACTTTCAGTGAGAAAATGTACCCTTTTGCTCGTTTTGTCCCTGAAGAAGGGCGTCCCATAGTACCCCGTACCATTCCCCCGCATTTGCCAATGTTCTCCTCATGGAGTTTGCGTGTTAAAATTGTTTTCATTTCTATATTGATTGTATCATTTGTACTATGCTTAGGTTTGTTTATATATCTAGAGTTCCGCCATCCTGTACACACCTTGATAGTGTCTACCCCTGCCCCTAAGGAACATCATTTCCAGACCTTTGCCCCTCATAAGGCAAGGCACCGACAGACATACGTACATAATGCCTTCATTGGGATGCTGCACCAGACTCATAGTTCCACAAATGTTACTGATTGTTGGGTCTGTGGTCTCCTCCCGTCAGTGATGCATAAGCAAGATTTGTTTATATCAATGCCCTTATCTTATTTAGGTAGTTGCGAAGCCTGGTTCAAAATGTTATCCATGCTATATGAACACTACACTATAGATGAACGTCGATTCTCAGAGAAGGATTATGCCTTGTGTGAGAAGTTGGCCTGATATGTAGTGCTCACTATTCTAGTGATCACTGTGTATCATTCCAAACGACCCTTATTGATGATTGGTTGTAAGTCAACCTTTTAGACCTGCTATCCTAGTAGCGTGGATACGAGCAGTCTTAGGCTAAACTCTAGAGGGCGTGTTAAGCCAGCTGTTTACCATCACATATACCCCTTGAACACCAAGTGAAAGGACACCACACAAGTTGTTATGAAAATAAAAGGATATTTATTTATGACAAGACTACCCTGGCTCTTTATGAGTCAGGGAGCTAAGCACACTACAAAACTCTTAGGAAAATACTTCAGTTGCACAATTTACACAAATGCCCGAGGGGCACGAGAAACCATCTACACTAACAGTGAAATGCGAATGGTTAGAGTCTGGAGATACTGATTCCGGAGTGATCCGATCAGTGGGACTAAACGAAAAAGGAACTGGACACTTGTAGAGCGAACCTGCGATGGGGCACCGAGATGCTCGAGTTACCTAGCCCGGAGGCTGCGGCTGCGTGAAGTTCGTCAAGATGTCGGGAGTCCTCGTGTAGTCTCAGGAGCCTGAAAGAAGAAGTTGCTGGCAGGCGACCAGTGACGATGTTCAGAGCGATCCAAGCCTGGATCGGTGGTGAAGGAAAACCTGAAAGCAGAGGGGACTCAGTTCTCAACCGCTAGCCAGCGATCGTGTGGGTACCAGGAGGGTACCGGCTGAAGTCACCTCGACCAGGTGAGTGGGTGACGTCGGACTCGGCTGTTCCTCGGACCAGGAGGCGCGGCGGCGACCAGGATGGAGGGCGAGCTGTCCCACGAAGGTGTCTGCTGTCGATGATGCTGGGCCCAGGAAGGGGCAGCGGATCTTGGCAGTGGCCACCCAGGCGGGGGAGTCAAGATGGCGTCGGGAGTGGACCAGGAGGGTCCGTGGTGCTCCTCTGTTGAAGGGGAGCAAGAGCCAGTCTGGAGCAACCAGACTCGTGATGAAACAATCGTGGTGCGTCGTGAAGAGGGCCACAAGCCGGTCGGCAAGTGGTCGAACAACGCGGTGAACAGCAAGGAGCGGAAGGGCCCCCACGCAGATCTCGTGGATGCTGGGGAGACAGACTTCGATGCTGGAGCTGCTCAGGGTTAGGGCTTCTCAACCCTAGGTGCACTCACTCGAGGGTCCCTCGGTGGGCGTGCTAGATAAGCGTCGTGCAGGTTCTGAAGGTAGCCGGTCCCGCAGGTCTCGTCACACCTACGACTCTCAGCTGGGCTGATGAGGCAGGTAAAAGGTCAGAGATGGCAGGGACTCGGGTCTCGTCGAGCTGGGCAGTCTTGATCCGTAGGAGAGACTTACAGCAAACCGCAAGCGCTTAGGTGGTGCCTGCTGGTGCAGGGTGGCTACTCCTTAGCCACAAGGGAGAGTCTTCAGAAATAGTCAAGAGTTCCTTTCGTGGAAAGTAGTTCGTGATTCGGAGTTATCCGATTATCTGATTATCCAATTTGGGAAGGGGACTCGCTCCTACCTTTATTCTAAGAGAAAGGGGCTGGCCCGTGACTAGGTTCTACCTATGGGTGGAGCCAGGAGGGGGGTGGTTACACCCCTATCCTTTGTCCGGCTTCGCGCCAGCTCAGGGGCTGGTGTGCCCCCGAAACTGGTTTGAGCCGGGCTATGCACAGTGAGCACCGGGGTGCCACTTGCAGTCACCTTCCTTTCAGCCCTGCCTACCTGGGATACACAAACCCTGTCTGGGACGGTGCTAACACCGCCCTCGACAGGAAACCCTTTGTCCAAGCTCCCCTTGCTGGAAGGTCCCCCAGCAGCAGGAGGTCAGACTTGTGTCTGGTGGCAGCATCCATTTTGTGATGCTGAGGCTTGAGTCAACTTTAACCGGGGTTCAAGGTTACTTCCATGTCGTGTCCCTCTAAAAGGGGGGAATGCTAACCCCGTCACCAGGACTGGCGAGGGGTTCGTATTCCCATTCGTATGACACCTTACTCGACATGTATAGGTGATGCGATGCCAAAGCTAGCAGATAACCGCAAGGATTATAATGCCTTAAAAGTAGTTGGCCCGCGTCACCATGGAACGGCTATTAGGGCTTGGTTCCGCACGCCGTCGACGGGCTCAGCTCGCGCCAGAGCACCGTCCCACATGATCCCCTGCACTCTGCCTTCAGGATTGATAAGGCCTGCTATAGGAGTGACTGATAGGAATCCATGTGTCCATTTTTAGGGTTTAGGTGTAGGAATACTACACCTACAGCAACGGGTGATTACACCACGTGGCCCCAGCTGTCGTGCAGCCAGTTGTGTCAGATTTGGGCGGCCATTCCAGGGGTGGCATAATACATGCTTCAGCCCCTGGTAGGCCCTGGGTACACCGATGCCCTGGATACCTGTGGTATGCTGAGACAGGGACTGACAAGGTGGCCCAGTTCCAATTAGTGGATGCACCTAACGTACATGTGTGTTAATTTCGAGAGAGAACAGCTAGGCTGTGGGTCTGATTGGCAGGCCCACAGCCGGAGAAAGTCGTAAACCAATGAAGCAAAAGCAAAAAATCTGGGTGATCATAGGATTGCAGACCCTACTCTCCTACATGACCCCCCCCCAAACTTTGGGACAATAAGCTAACCTTGACCAGGCGAGTCTTCTTGCTCTAAGTGGAAATACCTGGAGAGCCCATCTGCATTGCCATGATCAGTGCCAGGTCTATGCTCCACTGTGAAGTCCATCCCCTGTAGGGAAATGGACCACCTAAGTAGTTTGGGGTTTTCACCCTTCATTTGATTTAGCCACAAGAGGGGCTTATGGTCGGTCTGAATCTTGAAGTGAGTGCCAAACAAGTATGGCCTCAACTTCTTCAGGGCCCAAACCACAGCAAAGGCCTCCCTCTCAATAGCTGACCAATTCTTCTCTCTGGGGGTCAGCCTCCTGCTAATAAAAGCTATGGGCTGGTCATGACCATCAAAATTCAGTTGCGATAGAACAGCTCCCACACCCAGCTCCGAAGCGTCTGTTTGGACAATGAATGGTTTGGAGTAGTCTGGGCTCTTTAGGATAGGTGCTGTGCACATGGCCCGCTTTAGGTCATCGAACGCCTTCTGACAGCTTGCTGTCCACTGAACTTTTTTTGGCATCTTTTTACTTGTCAGGTCGTTTAGCGGGGTCACAATGGATCCATAATTTCTGACAAATTTCCGGTAATAACCAGTCAGGCCCAAGAAAGCTCGAACCTGAGTCTGGGTGGTTGGAGGAGCCCAGTCCTGGATGGCCTGTATTTTGCTCTCCAATGGTTGAACCTGGCCTCCACCTACAAGGTGGCCCAGGTATACAACCTGTGTCTGCCCTATCTGGCACTTGGTGGCCTTGATAGTGAGGCCTGCCTTCTGCAGGGCCTCTAACACTTTCCTCAGGTGGACCAGGTGATCCTCCCAGGTGGAGCTAAAGACAGCGATATCGTCCAGATACGCCGCACAGAAGTCGTCCAACCCAGTGAGAACTCGATTCACCAGCCTTTGGAAGGTGGCAGGTGCATTTTTCAAACCAAAGGGCATTACCACGAACTGATGATGCCCACCCGGGGTAGAAAATGCTGTTTTGCGCTTGGCCTCCTCAGCTAACCTGATTTGCCAATACCCAGCTGTCAGGTCAAACGTACTTAAGTAGTTGGCCGAGGCCAACCGGTCGATAAGTTCGTCTGCTCTTGGTATCGGGTGGGCGTCGGTCTTAGTGACCGCATTGAGACCTCTGTAGTCCACGCAAAACCTCATCTCTTTCTTACCGCCCTGGGTGTGAGGTTTCGGCACGAGCACTACGGGACTAGCCCAGGGGCTGTCCGAGGGTTCAATGACTCCCAGCTCCAACATTTTCTGCACCTCTGTCTTGATGCAGTCTCTGACATGATCAGGTTGCCGATAGATTTTACTCTTTACGGGCAGACTGTCCCCAGTGTCGACCTCGTGGGTACACCACTTGGTCTGACTGGGTGTCAGAGAGAACATATGTCGAAAGGATTGAAGAACCTGTTTACAATCCTCTTGTTGATGTCCAGAGAGGCTGCCACAAAAGACAACACCATCTACTGATCCATCGTCAGGGTTCTGAGAGAGCAGGTCCGGGAGAGGGTCACTCTCCTCCTCCTGTCCCTCATCTGTGGCCATGAGCAAGCCCATGCCCTCCCTGTCGACATATGCCTTGAGCCTGTTTACGTGGAGCACCCTGTGGGGGCTCCGGGGAGTTCCCAGGTCTACCAGGTAGGTGACCTCTCCCTTTTGCTCAATGATCGTGTGGGGCCCAGACCATTTGTCTTTGAGTGCTGCTGGGGCCACTGGCTCCAGCACCCACACCTTCTGTCCAGGCTGATACACAGTCAGGACTGCCTTTTGGTCGTGCCAAGCTTTCTGTAATTCTTGGCTCGCCTCAAGGTTTTTAGACGCCTTTTCCATGTACTCCGCCATCCGCGAGCGGAGACCGAGCACATAGTCCACAATGTTTGATGCCGGCTTTCTGAGAGGTCTCTCCCATCCTTCCTTTACCAAACAAAGGGGTCCCCTTACAGGATGTCCGAACAGAAGCTCAAAAGGGCTGTAGCCAACCCCCTTCTGCGGGACCTCTCTGTAGGCGAACAAGAGGCAGGGTATTAGGACATCCCATCTCCGCCGAAGCTTTTCAGGTAGTCCGTGAATCATCCCTTTTAGGGTCCGGTTGAATCTCTCAACCAGCCCATTGCATTGTGGGTGATAGGGTGTGGTGAACTTGTAGTTGACACCACATTCCTTCCACATAGCCGTCAGATATCCCGACATGAAGTTTGCACCTCTGTCTGAGACGACCTCCTTAGGGAAGCCCACTCTGGAGAACACTCCAAGTAGGGCCCGTGCCACCACAGGTGCCGTAGTGGTCCTAAGGGGAATAGCTTCAGGATACCTGGTGGCGTGGTCCACCACCACCAGTATAAACTTGTGCCCTGATGCTGTCTGGGGTTCCATTGGTCCGACAATGTCGATCCCCACTCGTTCAAAGGGTACCCCCACCACTGGTAGTGGTATGAGGGGGGCCTTTGTCGTGCCGCCTGACTTACCACTGGCTTGGCAAGTGACACAGGAGCGGCAAAACTCCTTCGTATCTTCGGACATGTGGGGCCAGTGAAAGTGTGGAACAATTCTGTCCCAAGTCTTATTCTGGCCTAAGTGACCTGCAAGGGGAATCTCGTGGGCCAAGGTGAGAAGGAAACCTCTCAGAGACAAGGGGATGACCAGCCTCCTGGTCGCACCAGGTTTGGGGTCTCTTGCCTCAGAGTACAGGAGTCCATCGTCCCAGTACACTTTGTGGGTACCCGTGGCGTTCCCTGCAGCCTCAGCAGCGGCCTGCTGTCTGAGGGGTTCAAGTGAGGGGCAGTCTAACTGTGCCTTCCCCAGGTCTTCCCTGGAGGGTCCCCCTGAGCCCAGAAACTCAACCTGACCAGGTTCAAGCTCTTGCGGCTCAGTTTCCCTCAGTTCTTTAAGGTCAGCCTCCTCGGAGACTTGATCCACGACCTGGGGCAAGGGGGAAGGCGAAGCCTTACCCTTACTGCTCCTTTTCTTGGAAGGTGTCTGGTCCGTTCTAACAGGATCCAGCACCTGTTCAGTGGGGCATCTTTTGGCCTGTGACCTGGTCACAGCAAGGACATGTGCTGGCAAGCCTAACATCTCCATGTGAGTCCTCTGCTCCACTTCTGACCATTGTGACGTTTCCAAATCATTGCCCAACAGACATTCTACGGGGAGGTCTGAACTAACCACAACCTTTTTCGGGCCACTTACCCCTCCCCAGGAGAAATCAACAACTGCCATACTGTGATTGGTAGTGACGTTGCTGGCATTGGTCACTAGGTAACTGGTACCTAGCATGATCTGTCCAGGGTCCACGAAGTTAGGCGTCACCATGGTGACACTGGCACACGTGTCCCTGTAGGCCTGGGCCACTCTTCCATTTATCAAAGGTGTCTGTCTGTATTTGCCCAAAGTATTGGGACTGGCATCAGGGGACATATCCATATCCCCTGTACAGACAAGGACGGCCTGAGTGAGCGTGCCGACTAAGTCGTCACTCCCCTCGGTTCCCAAGGTTAACCCAACTAATGCCTTGGGAGGCGCACTACCACTGCTGACTGTACTAGGGGGCGCAGGTGCCTTAGGGGCTGCAGTGGTAGGAGTTTGCCCTCCTTTCTTGGTGCACTCACTAAACCAGTGAGTCTTACTTTTACAGTATTGGCACCACCTTTTGGACTGGCCTTCTTGAGTCTTCTTCTTCTGTGACGCCTGACCCCCACCCTCTTTGGTTTGTTGGGGACCTGTCGAAGACTTCTGGTCATTTTGTTCGTTCTTGTTACCCTTTTGGTCTGCTTTCTTCTGACCACCCTGGTTCTGATTCTGGTTCTGCTTGACCCTTGTTCTGACCCATCTGTCTGCCTTCTTTCACAATTCTTGGGGAGAGGTCAGATCCGAGTCGACAAGGTGCTGATGCAACAATTGGTTCTGACAGTTGTTTAGAATCTGTTCTCGCATGATAAGATTGTACAATCCTGTGTAATCAGTAACCTTGCTACCCAGCAACCAGCCTTCCAAAGCCTTAGTGGCACAATCGACAAAGTCAGCCCAATCCTGAGACTGAATTTTCTGGGTGTCTCGGAACAGCACCCGGTACTGTTCCGTGGTTAAGCCGAACCCATCAATCAGCGTGTTCTTCAGGACTTGGTAGTTGTTAGCATCCTCAGCTCTTGTAGTGAGGAGCTTGTCCCTTCCTTTACCTTCAAAGGAAAGCCACAGTATAGCTGCCCACTGACTTGGGGGGACGCACTGGACAGTGCAGGCCCTCTCCAAGGCAGTTATCCACTTGTGGATGTCGTCCCCTTGTTTAAAGGGGGGCACTATTTTACTCAGGTGTCTAGTGTCTATACCCCTGTCTTTCTCTCTATTGAGAACGCTGCCACCAGTGGGATCTAACCCACTTAATTTCTGCTCTCGGGCTAAGGCAAGTCTTTCTTTGGCGAGGGCAAGTTCTTCCCGCTCGATCCTCAGATTGACCTCCCGCATCTTCGCTTCATGCTCCCTCCTCTGAGGGGAAGTCATTCCTCTCTGAGAAGGTGCCTGAGAGACATGTGTATGAACCGATCTGCCAGAGCCTCTGGATTGAGGCTCCAGTCTCTCCGGAGGCGTGGGTTCGAATCCCACCGCTGCCACCAATGTGAGAAGTTGGCCTGATATGTAGTGCTCACTATTCTAGTGATCACTGTGTATCATTCCAAACGACCCTTATTGATGATTGGTTGTAAGTCAACCTTTTAGACCTGCTATCCTAGTAGCGTGGATACGAGCAGTCTTAGGCTAAACTCTAGAGGGCGTGTTAAGCCAGCTGTTTACCATCACATATACCCCTTGAACACCAAGTGAAAGGACACCACACAAGTTGTTATGAAAATAAAAGGATATTTATTTATGACAAGACTACCCTGGCTCTTTATGAGTCAGGGAGCTAAGCACACTACAAAACTCTTAGGAAAATACTTCAGTTGCACAATTTACACAAATGCCCGAGGGGCACGAGAAACCATCTACACTAACAGTGAAATGCGAATGGTTAGAGTCTGGAGATACTGATTCCGGAGTGATCCGATCAGTGGGACTAAACGAAAAAGGAACTGGACACTTGTAGAGCGAACCTGCGATGGGGCACCGAGATGCTCGAGTTACCTAGCCCGGAGGCTGCGGCTGCGTGAAGTTCGTCAAGATGTCGGGAGTCCTCGTGTAGTCTCAGGAGCCTGAAAGAAGAAGTTGCTGGCAGGCGACCAGTGACGATGTTCAGAGCGATCCAAGCCTGGATCGGTGGTGAAGGAAAACCTGAAAGCAGAGGGGACTCAGTTCTCAACCGCTAGCCAGCGATCGTGTGGGTACCAGGAGGGTACCGGCTGAAGTCACCTCGACCAGGTGAGTGGGTGACGTCGGACTCGGCTGTTCCTCGGACCAGGAGGCGCGGCGGCGACCAGGATGGAGGGCGAGCTGTCCCACGAAGGTGTCTGCTGTCGATGATGCTGGGCCCAGGAAGGGGCAGCGGATCTTGGCAGTGGCCACCCAGGCGGGGGAGTCAAGATGGCGTCGGGAGTGGACCAGGAGGGTCCGTGGTGCTCCTCTGTTGAAGGGGAGCAAGAGCCAGTCTGGAGCAACCAGACTCGTGATGAAACAATCGTGGTGCGTCGTGAAGAGGGCCACAAGCCGGTCGGCAAGTGGTCGAACAACGCGGTGAACAGCAAGGAGCGGAAGGGCCCCCACGCAGATCTCGTGGATGCTGGGGAGACAGACTTCGATGCTGGAGCTGCTCAGGGTTAGGGCTTCTCAACCCTAGGTGCACTCACTCGAGGGTCCCTCGGTGGGCGTGCTAGATAAGCGTCGTGCAGGTTCTGAAGGTAGCCGGTCCCGCAGGTCTCGTCACACCTACGACTCTCAGCTGGGCTGATGAGGCAGGTAAAAGGTCAGAGATGGCAGGGACTCGGGTCTCGTCGAGCTGGGCAGTCTTGATCCGTAGGAGAGACTTACAGCAAACCGCAAGCGCTTAGGTGGTGCCTGCTGGTGCAGGGTGGCTACTCCTTAGCCACAAGGGAGAGTCTTCAGAAATAGTCAAGAGTTCCTTTCGTGGAAAGTAGTTCGTGATTCGGAGTTATCCGATTATCTGATTATCCAATTTGGGAAGGGGACTCGCTCCTACCTTTATTCTAAGAGAAAGGGGCTGGCCCGTGACTAGGTTCTACCTATGGGTGGAGCCAGGAGGGGGGTGGTTACACCCCTATCCTTTGTCCGGCTTCGCGCCAGCTCAGGGGCTGGTGTGCCCCCGAAACTGGTTTGAGCCGGGCTATGCACAGTGAGCACCGGGGTGCCACTTGCAGTCACCTTCCTTTCAGCCCTGCCTACCTGGGATACACAAACCCTGTCTGGGACGGTGCTAACACCGCCCTCGACAGGAAACCCTTTGTCCAAGCTCCCCTTGCTGGAAGGTCCCCCAGCAGCAGGAGGTCAGACTTGTGTCTGGTGGCAGCATCCATTTTGTGATGCTGAGGCTTGAGTCAACTTTAACCGGGGTTCAAGGTTACTTCCATGTCGTGTCCCTCTAAAAGGGGGGAATGCTAACCCCGTCACCAGGACTGGCGAGGGGTTCGTATTCCCATTCGTATGACACCTTACTCGACATGTATAGGTGATGCGATGCCAAAGCTAGCAGATAACCGCAAGGATTATAATGCCTTAAAAGTAGTTGGCCCGCGTCACCATGGAACGGCTATTAGGGCTTGGTTCCGCACGCCGTCGACGGGCTCAGCTCGCGCCAGAGCACCGTCCCACATGATCCCCTGCACTCTGCCTTCAGGATTGATAAGGCCTGCTATAGGAGTGACTGATAGGAATCCATGTGTCCATTTTTAGGGTTTAGGTGTAGGAATACTACACCTACAGCAACGGGTGATTACACCACGTGGCCCCAGCTGTCGTGCAGCCAGTTGTGTCAGATTTGGGCGGCCATTTCAGGGGTGGCATAATACATGCTTCAGCCCCTGGTAGGCCCTGGGTACACCGATGCCCTGGATACCTGTGGTATGCTGAGACAGGGACTGACAAGGTGGCCCAGTTCCAATTAGTGGATGCACCTAACGTACATGTGTGTTAATTTCGAGAGAGAACAGCTAGGCTGTGGGTCTGATTGGCAGGCCCACAGCCGGAGAAAGTCGTAAACCAATGAAGCAAAAGCAAAAAATCTGGGTGATCATAGGATTGCAGACCCTACTCTCCTACACCTTGATTCTAGCCTATATAGAGAAACACCAAGGTTTTACTCCTAATGCTGAGGGAACGGATGGTACCCTTGATCCTACCGCCTGCATGAACGTGTACACTGATCATGAAAATGATACCTGGTTGAGGGATGAAGTATTGGATTTCATGACTTTTAACTTTACTGAGTATTTCAAATCTTTCCAGGAGCGAAATGTCTCAGATGAGAAAATCATTCCGGTCCCGGTGCTGAATACATCCTCCTCCTTCTGCGTGCAGGGTACTGGACATCTATTTGTAGGTTATAGTAGATGTAATTACACTTATAGACTGCAGACGTTCAGCAGTCCCCCAACACTCACCCCTCCCAATGTTTATTTTGTGTGCGGTGAAAACGCATACACTTGGCTACCCAGAGGATGGGCAGGTAGGTGTTACTTATCTTTCCTTTACCCACCGGTTTACATAGCCCCTTCTGATTATCATAAGTCCCATTCCTTAAATCGGCGGAGTCTGAAAGCTGAAGCCGCCAGTAATGATGCCACTGACCAGACTGACACTCCAGCCCAACACTTCGTTGATATCATAAAAGGGGTGTTGCCCATATGGGGACCCATCCTCACTAGTAAAGAAATTAGGAGGCTATCCAGAGTGGTGGAAGGGGTGGTTAATACTACTGCAGGGATATTAACTAATATCACGGTGGAGCTCCAGGCGACCCGGCTCGTGACCCTTCAAAATCGTCTTGTTTTAGATGTTATCCTGGCTGATCGTGGAGGAGCTTGTAGAGTCATCGGCAGTTCCTGTTGTGTATATATACCTGACTCCGCCCCTTCCGTCCATTTAGCCATCCAGAAACTGCATCGGCTAGCTTCTGAAATTCACACCGAGACTGGTACTTGGTCTTTGTCCGGGTGATTTTGGGATTTGGTGACTACCTGGGGATGGAAGTTATTCATGATTCTTTTGGGAATAGTAGGGTTCATTTTCACCTGCTGCCTTTGTCTCCAGTGCGGGCCTGCTTGCTGTGCATATTGCGCTACTCAGGTACGCCGATCCATCCCTAGGCCCAAGCCCGTCCAAACCAGGATGGATACCCAGCGGGCTCAGAAGGAGATGCATGACTTAATGCAGATCGATGAGGGTATTTTTGAAGACTGACTCCGCCATTAGCTATGCTGCGCTAAAAGGGCCGTTCTGAGGATTGTGGCTCTCTCGCTCAGGAATCACATGTTCTCTTCCGCACACCATCTGCTTCCCCTTTTTCATACATTAGTTAGGAGACAGGCTGAATTGCTGAGAAGCAAGGTCACGTCTGCTAAAAGGGAGTATCAAGCAAATTCCTCTAGACCTGGGACGAGAAGGGAGTCACCCTTTCGACCTTCTCTGTAAAGATAGTAACTCTTTGTATGTGTAACCGAAACTAGATATAGACATGAGCTCATTCGGAGCGCCAGGACTAACTGGTACTTTTCCACATATAAGGTTTTGTATGCTGTACTGATAATTGTATAAAAGTGTGTTACTGTCAAGGAGCCAGCAGTCTTCCTCGGCGCACCTGATGGGTGAGGATCGACGAGGCTCCTCTATATAGAGTTTTGTGGTGGCTAATAAACGTTTGAACCTTCCACGTTGCCAACTGCTCCTTATTTTACTTAATATTGCGGGCCAGTGGTAAGTGTGGCCCTTGGAATAACTATTTGGATACAACATAAAAGAAGATGAAGAAAAAGGAGAAGAGACAATGAATGCTGTCTGTATCATTGGAAAAGGTGAGGGGATTTAAAAGGAACCTCCTCCAAAAATGATCCTTGTACTGAAAAAGAAAGGACATCCAGAGGGAAATGAGACAGTTGAGAAATTAGGATGGGGGAGTGTGAACACAGCTCTTTAGTAAAAGGAAAGACTCTTTCCAATGTAAAAGCTAGCATCAAAGGGGAATATTATGTATGCGGTAAATCAGCAAGTTTCCGGTTACCTTAAAGTTGCTATGCTGCATTCGTTTCTCGTTGAATTTACCAGACTAATAAGGTAGATTCACCTTTGGGCAATTATATGAGATGAAGTAGACGAAGCTTTACGCAGAATGATGAAAATTGTCTACCTTAGCTGACAGACTTGCTACTAACACCGAAGGTGCCTGAACCTTGATTGATAAAAAATGCTGGCAATGCGGGCGATGATCATGTAAAACAGCCTTGTGCTCAATTTTTTCCTTACAAAGGTAGGAAGACTCTGCAAAGTCATTAATGCTCCAGAGTGCTGTACAATCAGCTTAATGGCTACATCCTTAATATTACAAATACATGACATGAATTAACCGGACTAGAAGAGACAGGTGCCGGGGAAGGATTTGCGTCATTTTTCAGATCAGTTGGCAATGGTTTGGTAAAGATAGGCCAATGGCTAGGCACTGTAGATGGAGGAGTTTGAGGAGTTTTGAAGTTGCTATAAACACCAATTTTTGTCACATTGATCGGTATTTCATGAGTGCTTATTTTCTTGAAATGTTGCAAAGGAATTTCATCATCGAAGACAATGACTTCAGGGTATAAGAAGATGTCAACAGAGAGAGGAAGAAGACAAAATGGACTTGATGTCTAAGTCGAAGAGATGGAAAGTGAACTTTATGATAACATGAAGGATTTAGAAGAGACCAAACAGAAGAATCCAAACAACCAGGTCTTTAGTTCTCTTCTGAATTGTTGGAGTGATGGTGTGCGACCTTCTGGAGAGGTGAAGTATGAGTCTTGTCACTGAGTTCTGTATAGTCTTGAGTCTCTTCAAGAGACGTGCAAGGATTCTATGTAGAGCGTGATTCCGTAGTCCAGTCTGCTGGTGACGAGGGCCTGCATGCATGTTCTTCTGTTTACGGGTAGAAACCTGAAGTTTTTGCAGAGCATGCAAACGGTGCGGAAGCAGGCAGAAGAGACTGAGCTGACTTGTTTCTTCATGGATAGCTTGCTATCCAGGAATCCAGATGATACCAAGGTTGTGGGCGTGGTCTGTTGGTTCGGGGGTGTACCGAGCTCCGCGGGTCACCATGAGCCGTTCCATGGTGAGGTGTTCTTCCCACAGATCATCACTTCAGTTTTTTCTGAGTTGCGTTTACAGCGCTCCTTCATTCAGTCCGTGATGTTTGTCATGCATCTGTGCAAGTTAGCTTTTGTGCTGGAGGGGTCTTCGGACAGTGAGACGATGAGCTGTGTGTCGTCGGCTTAGGAGATGATGTTGAGTCTTTGTGAGTCTGACGGTGTTAACCAGGGGGGTCATGTAGGTGTTGAAGAGGGATGAACCTTGTGGGGCTCTGCAGATGATATTCTTGGGCTCTGAGGTGAGCGGTGAGAGACGGATCCTTTGGGTTCTGCTGGTGAGGTATGAGGCGATCCAATTATCAATGTATCACTGAAACTGTATAGCCAAGATTGTGCGCAAGATCGAACCATAATGTATTGGAGGTGGGGAAACCAGAGAATGTATTCTGTGTGGAAATGTTCCATTCAGACTGCTTCCTATTTGTGTAAACTTAATAAATCATGTGTTCCACACAGAATGTATGAACCTCATTGTCGAAAGCTCTGTATGTGTGCGCATTTCTGTCACAAGCTGAGGAAGCCGCGACTCACTGTGAGCCGTGACTCACTGTGAGCCGCAGACTCATTGTGTGCCGCAGACTCACTGAGTGCCGCAGACTCACTGTGAGCCGCAGACTCACTGTGAGCCGCAACTCACTGTGTGCCGCAGACTCACTGTGTGCCGCAGACTCACTGTGAGCCGCAGACTCAGCCGCAGACTCACTGTGTGCCGCAGACTCACTGTGAGCCGCAGACTCAGCCGCAGACTCACTGTGAGCCGCAGACTCACTGTGTGCTGCAGACTCACTGTGTGCCACAGACTCAGCCGCAGACTCACTGTGAGCCGCAGACTCAGCCGCAGACTCACTGTGAGCCGCAGACTCACTGTGAGCCGCATCTCGTACTGAGCTCTTTCACTTAGGATTCATGTGTTGTGCCAGTAATGTACTAATATTATGACTTTAATAATTACGTAAAGCATTCAAAAAGATCTATTTTCTGTCATTTCTATGAGAATGTTTCAGATGTATTATGTGAGCCGCTTTGATTAAATCGAGAAGCATGGGGAGGGGATGTGGTCCGTCGGCTGCGCTGCCGCCTCTGGTGCTGGAAACCAGGGTTCGAGCCTCGGGGTCGCGGCCACATCCTATGATTCTGGGCAAATCACTTCATATCCCCCTGCCTGGATGTGTATTAAAGCGCTCCAACACCTTCGGGTCGAGTTCGCGCTATATAAATATACAAATAAAATACAAATATATAAAATTTAAAAAAGCACTAAAGGCCGAGCTACAGGAATGACCACAGTTCCGAAGATTTGAACTATGGCTCTAAATTGTGTGGCTTTAGTCAGGAAACTTGCAGGGTTTCCACACCCGATGCAGGGAAGGGGTGAGAGAGAGAGGGAGCGAGACAGAGGGAGCACGGGTGAAAGAGAGAAGGGGTGAGAGAGGGAGCGAGACAGAGGGAGAACGGGTGAGAGAGAGAAGGGGTGAGAGAGGGAGCGAGACAGAGGGAGGACGGGTGAGAGAGAGAAGGGGTGAGAAAGAGAACGGGTGAGAGAGAAAAGGGTTGAGACAGAGAACGGGTGAGAGAGAAAAGGGTTGAGACAGAGAACGGGTGAGAGAGAAGGGTGAGGTAAGAAAGGGCAAGGGAGAGAGGGAAGAGGTGAGAGAGAAGGAGTGAGACAGAGACGAGGTGTGAGAGAGACCAGGAGTGAGACAGGGAAGGAATGAAACACAAAAGTGTTAAGACAAAGAAGAGGTGAAGCAAGAAAGAGGTGATAGAGTGAAGGAGAGGGACAAGAAGGAATGAGACTGGTTAGACGTTAGACAAAGAAGGGATGAGGCAGGGAAGGGGCAAGAGCAAAGGGGTTATACACTGGGAAAGGGTGAGACAGGGAAGGGCTGAGTAAGGGACTGTATGACAGAAATAAAAGAGATTATACCGGTGAGCGTGAGTGACCAAGTACACAGAGACTAGAAAGGAGGCAGTGAACAAGAGTTGTAAGTCATGCACACACACACACACACACACGCACACACACGCAAACACCCGCACAAACACACTCACGCACACACACACCCGCACACACTCACACACACATGCACACACGCACACACACATACACACACACACACCTGCACACACACACACTCACACACACATGCGCACACACAAACACACACTCACACACCCACTCACACACACACACATACACACACACACCCACGCACACACACACACATTGAAGCAAGCACACGCGCACACACACACTCACACACCCATGCACACACACGCACCCACATACATGCAAACACACACACACACGCACACACACAAACGCATGTGCACTCACACATACACCCACGCAAACACACACACGTACGCACACACGCACACTTATGACTTGCTCCAGGAACATGGGGGCATATTTACAAACTGGCGTTAAAAAATTATCGCCGCTCTTGCGGCTGATTTCAGCCGAAAAGCGGTGATAATTTTATCACCTAATTAGCAAGGTCACGCTAACGCGTGAAACCTTGCATTAGTGTGGGGATTCCTAACGCCCAGCTTTGCATCTCTAATGAGATGCAAAGTGGGCGTTCCTGACCTGGCATGACAGGAGAAATGTTGCTAAGCGACATTTCTCCTATCATCAAGCCCCACGCTATGAAGAATAGCGTCAGAAAAAGTAGCGATAACCCCTGTTATCGCTACTTTCCTTACGCCTGCTTCAGGACTGACTTAGCCATGATATCCTATGGAGGGTGGATATCATGGCTAAGTTTGTGAGGCCCTATCAACAAGCTAACGCCACATTGCGTGATAATCTCACGTTAGGCAGTTAGCGTGAGGATTTCTATCGCTTTTGAGATAAGCGTTGCTAATAGCACACTATCTCAGCAATAAAAATCCACGCTAGCCGGCGATAATTATCCTAGCGCTAAGTGCGCTTAGCGATAATTATCGCCGGTTGTTGCTGAAACGCCCCATGGAAAGCTGCCAGTAGCTCACAGACAAATTCAGCGTAGCTGGCAGTCTTGAGTTATTTTTTAAATAAGCGCTGGGTCAATACATGTGTGTTGCTTTCTCCTTTCAATCTTATTGAAATGCTGTGTTTATTTTACATTATTCCCAGGCTGGAGATAGCAGGGCCCGTTGCTGCGCGGTGCGCCACTCAGATTCATGTCCTTGTCAGCTCAGTTTAGGAGGCTGAGAACAAAATTATGCTTCTGGATGCTTCTAAATGGGAGCAAATCAAAATGAAGAGTGAACTTAATGATTAAGTTAACTTCATTTTAATTTCCCCCACTTCAAAGTATCACATTTACAAACAGCAGGCCTCTTGCTCTCAGTGGCCAGGAGACAGGTGCCATATGTATAACTGAGAAACACAATCATTGTTTTTAAATGGGAGAAATTTAAAGTGAAGCCACATATATTAATGTTTCTCTACTCTCAATAAAGCCATTTACGTCTTGATAGTTTATGCAACAGGTTTCTCCAATTTAAATGGATGTATTTTTCTGTTATAAATATGGCACCTTGCCTACAGACCACTGGGAGCAAAATGCCTGTTGTTTGTATACGCACACTATGATATGGGAGAAATTAAAAATGCTGACTTTTAGGAAATGCACATGAACATCAAGTTAACTCTTCCGTTGAATCTTTCTCATTTTAAAGTGTAGCATTTAAAGTTTAAACCCAGCGGCCAGCAGACAGGCGTCATATCTATAAATGAAAAGCACGGCCGTTTGTTTTAAATGTGAGAAATTTAAAGTTTAGGAAAATGTTCTACATTAAAAACATTTGTCAGTTGTTTATTTTTCTCCCATTTAAAAAAAGACTGTATGTTTGTGTTGCACATGTAAAGCTACATATGGAGAGAGGTATGTCCTGTGCCACAAGTACATATGACACAGGCTCTCATTCACCCACACACACATATCCCATTCATACGCACATATGTTCATACATCCCCCATGACCACGCTCTCACTGACACACATGGCAGCCCGCGGTAAAGTATTTTGTTCAAACCATAGTATCTGGCTCTGTGGACATTAGGTTTAAAGTCGATGAAGCTGGGCGAGGGGGTGTCTGGTAACATTGCACGGGTGGTATTACTGGACTCAACGCATGTTAGTATGAGCTGCATTCTGGATTTGTGCATTGACCTATGCACACAGTATGTGCACTCTGCCTGCATGAGGCATAGAATCCATGTGAGTTTTCTTGCTATGATCACAGAATATTTGTGTGTGCAGAATTGTCACATGTATTTTTCTGTGTTGCTTGAGCATACATGCCATCCCTCCCAATTCAGGTGGGAGACTACCGATTTCAAGGCTAGTTTCCCGTCTCCTGATTTCTGCAAGCAAAGACCTGACTCCTCAGTGGGCTTCTGCCGACAGGGATTGGTCCCTGAGACTCAGAGAGTGCACTTCCGGCCATCTGCTCCCGCAGGGCAATCCACAACATGCCTGTCGCGCTCTCTCTGACTGCCATAGCAATTTCTCCTGCTCCTGACAGGTAAGGGGAAAAACGTATATTTGCATTTCTGATAGCCGATCCTGCGGCAGCAAACTTACAAGTCCCATCCATGACAATAGACCCGATTCAGGCCAATGGGAGGAATATATTTTACTGGTTAGGAAATCTCCCACTTTCCTCTTCTAAAATGTTGGCATTCAAGCTGAAGCTGAAGGGAAAGTTTCATTTTTCAAGATGCTCCTGCAACTCGCCCTGATTTCAGCACATAGGGGCAGATTTATAATAACTGGCGCATCCCTGCATATCAGCAGGGATGCGCCAGTTATTATGCGCCACTGCTGCGCTACCATGGATGCGCCGCATTTATAATGCGGCGCACCATGGGGCAAAAACGGCACAAAAGTGACGCAACGGCGGCGCAAAGTGGCGCATTGCTGGAGTTGCGTCGCAAGCGCGACGCAGCTCCAGCAATGATCTGGGGGGCCCTATTTGTACAATGCTGCGTCAATCCTTACGCCTGCTTCAAGCAGGCGCAGGGTTTTGACGCAGCATGGGCCTAAAAGTGACTGAGTGAAATCTTGTAGATTTCACTCAGCCACTTTTAGGAGGCGTTCCTGCGCCGGAACGCCCCCACCTGCCCTGGAACGCCTACATGTGGCGCAGGGCTTTACAACGTGACGCATCTCCCAGATGCGTCACGTTGTAAATACCCCGCACCATGGCGCAGGATTTGCGCCGCTGCTGCATCACAAAAGTGACGCAACGGCGGCGCAAAAGTGGCGCAAGTGCAACATAAATCTGCCCCACAGTGTTCAACGGTAGCCAGACCCAAAGCTGAGACGACTCTGAAAGCTTCCGCTGAAAGAATTGTCCACAGCTGGATGTTGAAAACAGGGGGTTCTGAGTGAGAAGGGCCGCCGGGCCTGCTCCATGCAAATACTAAGAAAGGCATAGAAATGTTATGTCAGGACTGGAGGTTTTGGGGTACAAGCAGCCAATCACATTACAAAAACAAAGCAAAACATATTCACTACATATCCCATGAGTCACTGCCTTGCCATCAGCACCCCAACACCAATCAGGGCCCACAATCCCCTTGTTACACCTGCTGTCACTGTGGTCTTTCCTCTATCTTCGCTGCTGAGCAGCCACAGATACGTTCTCCTTTTTTTAGGTCCTGTCTGGGCAGCGCATGTGGTACTCGGGTATGGACGTGAAGCTCCGCCCACTCTCCACCCATCTTTCCAATTGGCTTCTGTTGCTGTTGTTTCTAAATTGTTGCTTCTAATTTGTGAACAGGCTTGTTAGTCCCTCCGTAGTAACGCCTTGTTTGCATTTGTAACCGCCCATCAGGACTGGACCTTTTACGGTACCCTTACCGATGAGCTAACATTAGCCCTTCTGAGAACTCTGCTCACTTTATCTAAAGAGCACTGGTGGGACGCCAGCTTTCGTAATGGCGGGCGCATTTTTATTTATTAGCAGGGCCACACGCAACGCCCGATCATTATCTTTTTAACACTCTCCCTCCCCACTCCACAGCCGTGTACATAGTATCTCTATGTTTTTTCTTTTAACCCTTTCTCTGCTCATGACGGAGTGATCTCCACGGACACACTCCCCGATCTCTTTCCGCTTGGGACACACCTCTGGCGGTGTACGTTCGGTCTGGCGATTGTATGCATGGTTCTTGCAGGATGCGGAGATCAGGGACACCCTCCTAGTTGAACTAGACCAATACTGCCTGAGTCACAAAGGTTCGGTCCCTTCACCGGGTACACTATGGGAGGCCGGTAAGGCTACCATGCGTGGAGTTGCCAGGGGTCTGGTTCACACGAAACGGGCAGCACAGATGGCCCATCTGACTCAGCCAGAGGCCCAGGCCACTCGATTAGAATTAAACCCGGACGCTGCGGATGATGCTCACTCTGCCCGGCAGCTGGCGGTTCTCCGGGAAGAGATCTGACAGGTCTCCCTAGACTCAACTAAGATGTTATGGCGCTCTTCTGTGGCCTGTGTTTATGGGTGGGGAGACAAAAATGGGAAATTACTCCATAACCTGGTTTTCTATCCCAAGGCTAACCGCATTGTCCTTGAAGTCAGTGATGCTGATGGTACCTATCATTCTACCTCACAGGCTATAGCCCAAACCTTCGCGGACTATTACGGCCAGCTCTACTCCGCCCGGACCCCGGGGACTTCTCTGACAGCACTGCTGGAATGAGCTGAGGTTCGACTCCCTTGCATTGCCCAGGATGAGTAAGCGGACCTTGAACTTCTCTTTACCCCCGAGGAGGTGCAGGGAGCCATCTCCCTGCTACACTCTGGCAAAACACCAGGTGCAGGTGGCTTTCTGCAGGAATACTATGCGACATTCTGTGATGCACTGGTCCCCCACTTAGTTGATCTTTTGACACCAGTCGTTCAAATATTTGGGGAGCTGGGTATCCTTGCTTCCGGAGCTGGAATGGGCTCTAAATCTCACACCGCTAGTCACGAAGGCCAAGGCTGATCTCAAACGCTGGCAGTCTCTCCCACTCAACCCCCTCGGAAGAGGAGCACTTTTTAAAATTATGATCCTCCCCCTCTTTTTATATCTTCTCCAAAATATTACCTTTCATCTTCCGGCTGGTTGGTTCCGCGAGTTCAATGGCATACTTGCCTGGTTTTTGTGGGGAGGTGGGAGGCCTCGTATGGCCATGGCTCGCTACCGAATTACTCCCTTTGATTGAGGTATGGGGTGACCAACCTTCACCTCTATTATTTGGCCACTAGACTTATCGTCGTGCAGGGCTGGTTTGCCGGTGGCTGGCTCGACCCGGCTTATCGTACCGAGCTCAGGTCAATGGACTTTCCGCAGCTCCTGGCCTATCTATATGGGGCACCCATTCCACACGCCATCCCTCCTATCACTAGAGCGGACCTAACGGCTAGGCGCTCTGCCCTGCGCTACATGCGATGGGACAAGAAACTTACTCAACACACACCTCTGTGGTACGGCACCTGGCTCCACGAGGCGTCGGCCCTACAGGGGTTTCGGCAGTGGGACCGGATTGGGATTTCACTCCTTGGGGATGTCTAGGTGGGAGACCACATAAGAACCTTTTCTGACCTGCAAACCGTCATTCCCTTCACTCCTTCCAATTCTATAAATATTTGCAGCTCTGACACGCCCTTAATGTACACATCCCACCAGCCACCTCCCTCCCTGTATTCAGCCCGCTAGAAGCCCAAGTCACGATGGGAGACCTGGGTAGAGGGGGGGTGTCACGGATTTACCGCTCCCTGGTGAAAAATGGCCCCGCGACCCTAGACTCACTCCGCACCCACTGGGAAGGTTGGTTGGGCCCCTTAGAAGAGGCGGACTGGCGAGACGCACTCATGGCTCCTAAAACCCTGACGACCTCCTCTAAATTACGTCTTGTTCAACTTCATTACTTGCACACGGCGTCCCTTACCCCCGCGCGTCTGTACAGGGCAAAACTATTCCCCTCCCCGGCATTCGCATGGTGTAACCATGCCCCGGCTGATTTCTACCACATGGTTTGGCAGTGTCCACTTCTTGCTTCTTTTTGGGATGGGAGGTGCCTCTTAACCCCACCAATATACTCCTGGGCATTACCGAGGGACTGGATGGCTCTCATGCAGATAGACTCTTTCTCAACACAGCCCTAGTGGTAGCAAAGAGAGACATTGCACAGTGCTGGCTGAATCCGATGGCCCCTTCCCTGTCACGTTGGTGCAGAGGGGTGGACTGGTGTGCTGTGCAGGAATGTTCTGTATATGAGGCTAGGGGTCGTCCCAAGAAGTACCGCAAGGTGTGGGGTAAATGGGTGGGGTCGATCGATAATTAACCCTCTGTCTGGACAACTGTGGGATGTGGTGGGTACCAAGCTTCACCATCTACTTGCTACACACTGTTGAGCAGCTTTGTGGGGTGTAATGTCCTCAGATGCATTGCATATCGAATTGACTGTGTATTTCTCGTTTGTACTGTATTCTTTCTTCAGAAAATCAATAAAATGGTTATTAAAAAAAAAAGCTAAATGTGATGGCGGTGTGTGTAGGCTGGTGCTTGGCTGGTGGTGTGCGTGGACTGGCGCTCGGCTGGCGGGGTGCGTGGACTGGCACGTGGCTGGTGGTGTGTTTGGACTGGCGCTTGGCTGGCAGTGTGGGTAGACTGGCACTCGGCTGGTGGTGTGTGTGGACTGGCGCTTGGCTGGCAGTGTGGGTGGACTGGCACTCGGCTGGTGGTGTGTGTGGACTGGCGCTTGGCTGGCAGTGTGGGTGGACTGGCACTCGGCTGGTGGTGTGTGTGGACTGGCGCTTGGCTGGCAGTGTGGGTGGACTGGTGCTTGGCTGCGCTTCAGAAAGAAACAACAAATTTCCCAGCCCCCTGCATTTCTCCAAGTATCCCAATATAAATGGTACCTCACTTGTGTGGCTGGGCCAAGTACCCGCGGCAGGGAAGGGCCCAAAACGTATTATGGAGACATCAAAATTACCTATTTTAAAAGGACCTGGTTTTGCAAGCGGGGGTCACCTGAGTTTTTGGCCCTGGGCTTGGCGGCCATCTTGGTAAACCTACCAAACCCACAAATTTCTAAAAACTAGACACCCTGGGGAGTCCAGGGAGGTGTGGCGTGCGTGGATCCCCCAACATTTCCCTACCCAGAATCCACTACAAACCTCAAATTTTGCTGACAAAAACAATTTTTTCCAAATTTCTGTGTGGGAAAGTTGTAGGATCACCGGGCTGACTCAAATTTCCTCCCACCCAGCGTTCCCACAGGTCTCCTGATAAAAATGGTACCTCACTCGCGTGGGTGGTTCAAGTACCCGCGACAGGCAAGGGCCCAAAACCAATTGAGGCGACATCAAAATTACCTATCCCAAAATAACCCGGTTTTGCAAGGGGGGCCCCATGAGTTTTTGGCCCCAGGCTCTGCGGCCATCTAGGGAAACCTACCAAACCCACTCATTTCTAAAAAGTAGACACCCGCGGATCCAGCGAGGTATGGCTTGCATGTGTCACTCCATTGCTCCAACCTCTCCCCACCTGTTTTTTTTTTGTCGCAGCAATGTGTTTTTGGTTCAGAAAATGGGCGGAGGTCAGAGACTAGTTCTCAACCTCAGGGACTTGAAGCCATTTGTGGTTTACAACCATTTCAAGATGGAGGGTATCCACTTGCTAAGCAATCTGCTTCAGGAAGGAGATTGGATGGAGCGTCTCGATCTAAAGGACGCCTATCTTTCAGTTCCCATATTTCCTCCTCATCGATGGTTCCTTCAGTTCTGTTGGAAGGATCAATGGTACGAGCACCTGCCCCTTCCCTTCTGTCCCTTGGGTGTTCACCAAGCTCCTGAAACCTGTGGTGGAATGCATGAGGGAGATGGAGGTTCACATGATCGTCTACTTGTACAACATGATTCTCTTGGCGCAGGACAAGGAACAGATTTTGACACACTTGGCTTGGGTAGTGTCCCTGCTTCAAGAATTGGGCTTAGTGATAAATTTCAAGAAATCCACGATGGTTCCCTTGCAACAAATAGAATTCCCATTTTTTTTAGTGGATTTTGTCAAGGTCCAACTTCTTCTTCCACCTCTGAAAGTGATATCCATCAGGAGTTGAGATCTACTCTGTCCATACAGATGTTATCTTTGAGATCCCTGGGTTGGGTTGTAGGACTGTTCGTGTCTTCGATTCAGGCAGTGTTCCTGGGACTTCTGCATTATCAAGCCCTTGCCACGTAAGGGTCCATTATCTCCAGAAATGTCTCAATTACGATCATTTGGTCCTGTTATACACAGAGCTCGGGAAGAGCTTCAATGGCGGCTCCTACACATGGACCCGTGGAATGGCAAGGCCATTTTTGGGGTAGCACCCGACGTTGTCAAAGAATCCAGTGCCAGTCGGGTGGGATGCGCGGTGCAGAGAATTTTCCACCTGCGATCGTTGGTCCACCAAAGAGTTGTGTATTCACATAAACTGTTTGGAGATTCTGGCAGTCTCCTTCGCCATAAAGTCACTTTATCCACGGAAGAGCAATTGCTGCGTTCTTCTCCGGATGGACAACGTGTTAGCCGCTCGGTATATCAATTGGTGGCCTTGAGATCCTCACAGGTGAGTAGTGCGCTTAATAAACCCCTGATTGATTGATTGATTGATTGATTTATTGTTTTTTTGTTTTTTTAAAAAAACATTTTATTACATTTTTACAATACAAATAAAATACCATAGCTTAGCTTTGCAGTGCAGTAATCAAATAGAATACAGCGTTTGCATAGCTGGGTGTCCAAATACACATTAAACGAGGCACAGAAAACCAGTAGATACATAAGCTGTACTGTGTAAAAAAGCTGAGTAACCAGCTAGACATATACAATTCTTGCAAAGATACATTCCCATCCTCAGGGTCACCATGGGCTACGCTGCCAATAAGCGCAGGCCGCCCTTGCGATGAAGTGTTGTCGCTATCCCTTAGTGTCAGAAGATAGGTCTGGAACGGAAGCCGGTGGTTGTCACTGTGCATAGGTGTCACTAGTGGTGTTGCAATACGTCATGCTGTGCAACCAGGTTTGAAGTGTAGGGGGACAAGCACACGCCCATCTGATAGCAATCTCACGCTTGGCAAGTAGGAGCGCAATAGCAACAAAGCAGCGCACAGCCTTAGGGAGGTCAGACATGCCCCCCAGCAGTGCTAGCAAAGGCGAGGGCACGACCTTCATCTCCACCATGAAGGAGATTTCCCCAAAGACCGACTTCCAATAGCGCTCTAACCTGTTGCAGATCCATGTCATATGTACAAAGTTGGACCCCGTGGAATGACATCTCGGACAGGCGCTGGACCGGGAGGGGTTAATACGGTGCAGCTTGCTAGGCATCGCAAATGCTCTCCATAACAACTTTAAATGTAATAGCTTATGCCGGTAATTAGGAGACACTTTATGCGTCTGCACACAGCACCGACTCCACTGCAAATCCGTTAGTTGATAGCCCAGATCACGATCCAAAGCCGCTCGCACCTCCCTGTCATGACACGGAAGCAACGCCACTGCCAACTTATACATCCGAGCCATAAGATGGCTCCCGTCCCCCTCCGTGATGACCCCAGTGAGGAGTGCGAATTCAGTGGGTTCCAGGGGGTAGCTACTCAAGCGTGCGCGCAATGCCCTCTGTAGTCTCAGAAACACAAACTGATCCATAATGGTGGCTTTCTGAAATGGGGATCCTCTGTGCGAGAAACAATATGCCAGCCCGGGAACAAATCTCCAAAGGTAATGAGGTGATACTTGGCCAGAGTGCGCTTCACCAGGGTCTCTTGAAGGATTTTGTCGCCGCTTCCAGATCGTCGCCAAAATTGTCGTAAATTGAAGAAGCAGGTAAGGCATGCTGGTTTATTCACAGAAACAGCT
The DNA here is from genome assembly GCF_964204655.1 of Triturus cristatus. Classification (NCBI taxonomy): domain Eukaryota; kingdom Metazoa; phylum Chordata; class Amphibia; order Caudata; family Salamandridae; genus Triturus; species Triturus cristatus. Next base: position 1,191,651,790 of record NC_140580.1, read on the forward strand.
GAGCGAACACTTCACCAGATGACCAGACCGGCAACTGACATTCATGGAACCCAGGTCACCAAGGTGCTTGAATACTCGCAGGTATTCTAGAAGGGGAAGGCTTTACAGTGGCTGAAACGGGTGAAGATGTACAAAAGATTGGCACCCAACCCTTGCCTGCGAGGGGGAGTGCAGGAGAATACAATACACCAGAACCCGTAACTCTTAGTAATTTGTGCCACACCCGACTGGTTGTAGATAACGTCTGGATGTCCTGTGGGTCACGGGGGAAACCGACTGGGAGGAGAGTGTGGAGTGGCGCCGGAAGCGCCAAGTCCACCTCTGGCCTATGATATGGAGTTTCACTATCAATGTGGTACCAGTGGCGGGCTGCACCACTAAATAGTAGATCTGCAAATTCGGTACCCCAAACCCTCCCCTCTCCTATGGTAGCACCAGGGTTTCCCAACGGACGCGAGGCTGCTTGCCACCCCACACCAGCCGTAACAGCAGTATATGCAAGGTCGCAAAGAAGCTATTATAAAGCAGAATGGGAATGGTTTGGAAGAGGTACAAAAATTGCGGCAATACCACCATTTTAATTAGGGCTATTCTCCCAGCCCATAACAGGGGCAATTTAAGCCAGCGCTCTATAACAGCATTTCAGTCACGGGCCATAGTTCAATTGGAGGATACGATCCAGCTCCCTGTGAATACGGACACCTAGATATCTCACAGAGTCCTCGCACCACGACAGCGGATAATCCCCCGTCTTACTACAGCTAGCCTCAGTCAGCTGGAAAACCTCTGATTTCTCCCAGTTAATGCACAGGCCTGACTTAGTGCCATATCTTGTCACCTCCCTGAGCAGCGGCATTAAGTTGGCGTCCGGGTTGCGTACGTACAAAATAATATCGTCAGCATATAGTGTGAGTAGTAAGGGGCCTGTATTGAATTGCAGCCCACAATGACTGTGCTTTTCTAGCAGATGTCTGGCGAGAGGGTCAAGTGCAATAACAAACAATAAGGGGCATAGCGGGCATGCTTGACGTGTGCCCTGGAAGAGTTGGAAGGAGCTTGTCAGGGTACCGTTGAGGTGAATACGGGCCATGGGGGCAGTGTACAGCAGTCTAACGTTCCGGTATGCCCAGCCTCCCCAGAGTGGGGTATAAAAAGGGCCATTCGAGCGAATCAAACGCTTTCTCAGCATCAAGAAGATCGGCAGCAGCCGGGACCGATGGGGATATCCTGTGCAGAGTGGAAATAAGGTGCGAAGGTTGAGAGCAGTCGATTTGTGGGGGATAACCCCAGATTGAGCAGGAGAAATTAACATTTCTACAATTAAGGTTAATCTAGTGGCTAGCATTTTAGCTAAAATGTTATTGTCAGAATTCAGGAGAAGCAGGGGTCTGTAGGAACCACACTTCCGGACATCCTTCCCGGGTTTGGGCACGAGGACTATGACTGCCTCCCATAAGTGGGTGGGAGCACACCCTCCTCTATCGCCTCCTGATACAAGTCAATGAGATGGAGCGTAAGCAGGTCCTTATATTTCTTATGAAGCAGACCGTAAACCAGTCGGGTCCAGGAGCCTTAGAGCCGTCTAGCGCATTAATGTAGGTGGGCTTGCAGGATTGTTGCATCATCCTAGCTATCCCTCCACCGGGCCTCTCGCCCTCCCCATAGCGTCGGGCGACAGCGTATTTACCTAGGACGTGCGCCTCCCGCTCTGCGGCCTCTCTGAACTCAGTCAGTAGCATCGCCTGTCGTTGTAGATCAGGGGGCCCACATCCGCAGCCCCGGCACGATCTATCTCAAGAAGCTGTGATTCCAACAGCGCTAGAGTGTGGCGCAAGTCTTCGAGCACTCCCGCGTTCTTCGAAATACACACACCCCTAGCGTACTACTGAAAGGCCTCCCATAACGTGGCCTGAGATCTTAAAGACCCAAAATTTATTTTGAAATACTCAACAATGGCGTCTCCTAACTCGGCTGCAAAAACAGAGCCCCTGAGGGCCATATCAGGAAATCGCCACGGCCGCTCAATCACCAAACACCCCCTCCCCCCCTGGGAATTTTCAGCGCAACCAGCACAGGGGAATGAATGATCTGAAAAGGTACGTGGCAGGTGTGTAAGCATGTTAACCCAAAGCACTGTACCAGCAGACAGACACCAATAATCCAACCATGTCCAGGTATCATGGGGTGCCCTTCATGGTCTGCGCAGTGATATCATCACATCAACTAGCCCAAACCTGTCTATAATGTCTAAAACTACACAACGCGCCCTAGGTTTCATGGCCAGTGCGTGCGCAGTGCTATCCTTTTCAGGGTTGAGCAACAAGTTAGAATCCCCCCCAAGAATATGTGATCCGCCGCCATACGCTCCATGTGGGAGTGAACGGTTTCAAAAAAGGCGGGATCTTCAACATGGGGGGCGTATATATCAACGAAAGGAACCCAGCGCTCTAACAAACAGCCCTTCACCAGAAGATATCGCCCCCCCACACCTCGATAGACCTCCTCCTCCCAGACTGGCACCCGTTTATGACTCAGCGCTGCAACCTCTCTTGCATAAGAACTGTAGCCAGCAAAATATGTATGTGCCCCCCAACCTGGCGCCAGCGACGTGCCAGCATGGCCGCACGATGTGTTTCCTGCAAAAAAGCTATATCAACTTTGTAACGCTGCGTGTAAGTAGTGACCTGTTTACTTCAATTTCAATTTATTAAGTCTTTATTTCGAACAATTTGATCATAAAAGACAATAAATAATGAAATCACCATAATAAAACAAGGGCTCCGATACTTGGCAATCTCTACATGGCATAAATAGTAAACCATGTTTAAAACACAATACAAGCAGGTTTATATATCTATAAAATGAGCTGTGCATGCTCTCTATCTATAAATACTTTTTTAAAGAATTAAACCCGTTTACATTTACAAGTGCTTTTTAGGCCCCTAATGTTCCAGGACATCATGACCACACTGGCCTCTGCAGTCACCTCATTCACCAGGCACCTGGCATTGTATAACTGCCCTGCAAACACTGCCCATTAAATACCGAGACAGCAAACCAAGACCCCACAATCCACCACCGTCCCTCCCCCCATCATCCCCTTTACCCAACTCAAGGGGGAGATCCCCATCCCAAATACCCAAGATGAAATACTGACATATAAGAAAACAAAATCGGATATAACCCCGAAACATTGAAATCAGGTGCATCTGCACTTGGGGGTGGGAACACCCCGCCACTGCCCCTCATCTCGGCAATGTATGATAGGTCATAGGTCCATGGGGGTCTCCCAACACATCCAGGTAACCATTCATGGCGGCGCAGTTGTGACGCCACGACACAGTACATCCTCTGCCCACCACAATAGCAAAAGAGTTCCGTTAAATCTAAAATTCAGGAAGCGGGCTATGATCGGTCGCGGTGGGCATCCAGGGGTGGGCCGCGGCCCCAAGATACGATGTGCACGCTCAATCACAAATGTGGTTGTGAAGGACTCACTTCCAAATAGATCCGTGAAAAGTTGCTCCACAAAACGGTCAAGTCGTCCAGTGTTGGTGGACTCGGTCACACCCACAATCCTCACGCTGTTCCTCCGTCCACGCGCCTCCAAATCCTCGTTCTTGATGGCGACGACCTTAAGTAGCTTTTCCAGGCGTTCACATCTCTTGGTGGTCTGGGCCGTGCCGTCTTCCAGATCAAAAAGTCTGCCCTTGGCCATTGTCAACCGCCCCTCCTGCTGATCCAACCGCCCCTCCTGCTGATCCAACCGGGCCTCCGTAGGGTCTAGCCTCTAATCCAGGACATCAAAACGAGTGTCCAGCGCTCGAAAGCCCGCACTCAATTCAAGCAGGATATTGTCAGGCCCTGCGGCCTCCGCGACATGCGTCTCCCCACACTCCGCCACGCTGGAGGACAGCGGCGCAGTACTGGCAGCCGATAGTTTAAAAGGCAATGGACTCTGCTTGGGGTCTTTGCACCCCATACCCCCACACTGCGGAGAAGAAAAACACCCTCGGAGGGGGGAGCCCAAAGCGTATACGATGCGCAGGCAGCCGCACTCTGCCACTCAGGCTCACAGGAGGAAGTGCGCAGGAGACTAGGCCCCAACTGCTGCAGCGTGCTTGCCCAAGCCTGCAACCGCCTGCGCCATGTGGCACTGGACCCCACGCGGTATTGCCAGGTAATAAAATGGCCAAGCACAGTAGATAATGAGGGCCCAGTGTGGGATAACGCTTCGGGGCAACTTGTGGCACTAACACGAGGTCCGAATAGCTGTTTCACAGGCCTCGCTCTCTGGTGGGCCCTAAGACACTCCTGAGGCTACGATATTTGCGGGGGGACACCGTGGTGACTGCGGGGGGGGGGGGGGAGGCTACTCCATCACTGCCACAGTAAACAACAGGCTTACAAGCCGCGGTGGGGTCAATCGAAAAGGGTGCAACAGTGCTCAGCCGAACGGCCGCTCCCCAAGCCCGCCCGCGGCCTCTGTCGCCAGGGAGAAACTGTGCCCCTTGAAATGTACCAGGGGTGGCCTTAGGCATGTGCAAGCTGTGCACCTGCACAGGGCTGCCAAACCCCAGGGGCCGCCACGAGGAATCGGATACAATACATATTCGTGGCACCCCCTGGCAGGGATTTGGCGTCCTCCGGGCGGGGCCCCCTACCAACGCTCCCTGCACAGGGCCACCATGAGCCTAGAGCCGCCCCTGAATGTACGTCCCGGCACTGTAGCATCCCCACCAGAGCCGCTCACCCGCGTTCCGTCTCTGCCCCGCCTTCTCCCGCAACGGTAATCATCAATTCAGGGCCGGCCACTGCCAAACTCGAGCTCCCGGCTTCATTGGTTGCCACAGGCTGTGACGCTTCACCACTGCGCAGTGTGGCTCCGCTCTGCGTCGCGGGTAGGGAGCAGGCTGTTCTTGGCACCGGAGGGTGCACCACTGTTTCCTACATCCCCCGCTAGGCTTGCGAGGACCGGAGCCTCACCATGAACGCCAGAAGGGGCATCAGAGGGGGAACAGCTGCAGAGCTGTGAGCCTACGCAGCCATCATGGTCAGCGGCTCGGCCACGCCGGAACTAGGACTCGCCTTCTAGTGAACAGAACCAGAGAGTTCTGGCATTTTTGCCTTTCCCAAAAGATAACAGTTGTTGCAGAATTTCTTCCTGGCAAAGACAATCTGGTGGTGGATTGGAATTCCAGGATTCTTGTAGATTACAGCGACTGGAGACTCCATCCCCTGGTCTTCTGGATGATTCTGCTCACCTAGGTCCATGTCAGGTGGAACTCTTTGCGTCCTGCTTGAATTCTCAAATGAAGGCTCTTTACAGTTGGAGACAAGATCCAATGGCCCTGGCGACGGATGCTTTTCTGTAAAATTGGAGAGGTCATGTGAACTATGCATTCCTCCCTTTGCCATGATTCCAAGGATCGCGGCTCAGGACAAATGGCAGTTCGCAACCCTTGTGCTGATTACTCCGTTCTGGAAGATGCAACCTTGGTTTCCGCTCCCTCTGGAAATCTTGATTGCTGTTCCCATTCTTCTTCCTGTTTTCCCGCATCTTCTCTTGGATCCGGTGGGCTCTCCCCACCCTCTCCTCCTCCAGGGCCAGTTAACCCTTAAGATTTGTAAGGTATCAGGAGACATGGACATGTCAAAGGTATTTCATCGGCGGCTGCCACTTTTAAACAACCAGCTTGGGCTCCTTTCGTCTGCAAATGATATTCTTCAGCATGGAAACGATGGGTGGGTTGGTTCCGTCAAAGGGAAGTGGATCCCCTGGGATCCGAGTTGAAAGATGTTCTGAATTTCCTTTCTAAATTTGGTGAATCAGGTTTATGTTACAGGTCAGTAAATAATTTCAGGTCCACCTTGTCTGCTGGTCACGGCCCCATTGATGGCAAGCCACTTGGTGTGCATCCCCTGGTGTGCAAAGTGCTAAAAGGTATCAGGGTGGCGAACCCTCGTCAGCCTTCCTATTCTCAAGTGTGGGATGTGAATACTGTTCTGTCCTTCCTTCAGTCTTGGCCTGATAATTTTGATTTATCCTTGAAACAACTTTCAGAAAAATTGACAATGCTTTTATGCTTGATTTCATGTCTCAGGGTGTCTGATGTCAGAGATCTGGATCTTGCAGGTGGGTTGTTTTCTCCTGAGGGTGTTTTGTTTCTTATCTCTAAATGAACGAAGAGTATGTCCCAGACCTCACTCAAGAAGGGCTTGAGCAGTTTCTTTTTGCCAGGGCCAGGTGCTTCCAAGGTTGAGTGCCAGGTTGGGGTTTTCACCAGACTTCCTATCAAGGTTTCCTTCACAGAAGGAGAGGAACCTGTACAAACACCATCACGGTTCCTTCTATCCCTCCGGAGCTCGAGGGGGTGGTAACCTGTTCCAGAGGAACACCTACTGTGGAGGAAATGTGGCCTCCGTCTACACCTATGCAGGAAACAATTACGATGCATGAGTTTTGGAGACAGTTCAGAGGCACAACCTGGAACTCTATGGGACTCCCAGACAAGGTTGTCGCCCCTTCCCTCTCCATTGTTTCCAGACAGGAAGTCTATTCATAGACTATGAAATTCATGAACTGTTACCCAAGGAGGCAATGATTTCCTCTCTTCCACATCACAGGGGCTTTGCCAGCACCATGTTGCTCCTGCAGGAGAAAGATGAGGGCTCCTGATTAGTTCTCTGTCTCAGGCCGTTCAACGCGTGGGTGGTCTACCGTCACTTCAAGATGGAGGACATCCATCTTCTGAGAGATCATTTCCAGGAGAGTAACTTGTTGGTATGGCTTCACCGAAAAGATGGCTATTTGACAATTCCGGTCTTTCTTCCACACAGGAGGTTTCTATAGTTTCAATGGGGCGGAGTCTGTTACGAGTTTGCAGCTCTGCCCTTTGGCCTCTCGTCAGCCCCTTGGTGTTTTACCAGGCTCTTAAGAGCCATGGTGGAGGCCCTCAGAGAGAAAGGAGTCTATCTCAACAATCCCCAGAGAACAAACTCCAGGTGAATCTAGCGAAGACCAAAGTAAGGGTGTTTGGCAAACAGGCGATCAGCAGATATCCACCTGCACAAGCTACAGCTCCCTCGGTGTCGGGTTCAATGAAGGGACGACCAAGGGACCCACCTCAAACATCTTAGGACAAAGGGAGCCGGGGTCATTTACAGCTTGAAACGTATCAACCATCATCTACACAGCCCCACAGCTGACCCCATACTAGATATTTTACGAGCCAAACTAGTGCCTGCCTTGAACTACGGTCACTTAGCTTTTCCAGGAAAACTCGGCTTTTTCCTCACAAATTTTCAAACAATGGCATACAAAAACTCTTCACCTATCCTCGGCACGCAAGGAGGGCTAGGATGAGGCTGGGGCTGGGACAGGCAAGCCCAGACCTCTCCTGCTTAGGAGATCTAATGAAATATTACATCAGAACCGTGCGTTGCCCCAGCGCCACCATTGAAAGCTCAACTTCCAACAATATTTGTAGACGAGGGCTCCCCATGGACTTACTGTCACTCCAAGCCATCAGCGTCCTGAAGATTGAAACAAGAAACTTGACCAATCTGAGCATTTCCCTGTCAATGCGGAAAAAGGCAGTGAATGCGCAAGTTATTCAAGCCTCATTCGAAAGAGACATTGCAAGGGCTCCAGCACAGGCCACTCCTCCAGCCCTGGACGCCTCCCACACTGAGGGGACAGCCCAGCCATGTGTCCAGTACTCACTGTCTCCTCAGGTTCGAAACAAAATCACTTGCATGGGGCTTCTGGCACTACCTGGTGCTGACTTCCACCCATACTGGGCACGCAGGGGTGGGCTATCTTCCTGCAGGTTATACGACCTCGACTCCTGGCTACTCTTGCAGCGTTGTTGCCCCACCTTGCCTAGGACCAACGTCACCTCCTAATTCCTCTCTGCTGAGGCGACGGCCCTAGACACTGCAGGGAGGCATCGGACACGTGTTTTTCTGACAATACTCCACAGTCTCTTGCAAGGTTAAGGAAATTCATCGATATGATCTGAGCGGCACTGATTACAGCACAGTTCACTGTGCGGAACATGACCCAGACCAGCGAGAAATCATCAGCCTTGATTAACTGATCCTAAAAAAGGAAAAACTCTCTTTAACATTAAAAAAACACAACATTTTAAGCATTCATATCATAATTTTGTACTGCATACTTTTCTTTTTTTCTCTTTTTTACTTTTAAGGTAAATATATGTAATGATTTTAATTAATCGAACATAAATCAACAAACTTCAACGATTTTAGGTCGATTCGGTTCCAGCCCAACTGAAGCTCCCAAACTCGAAGATCGTGTCCATCAAGAAAGAATTGAGTCGAGCTTCGTCTTCTCAGATGATCTCCTTGCCAGGACAGTGGGCCTATTGGCATCATCCATGCAGGCCACTTTACCGGGACTCCTTCATTTCCAGACTCTTCAACAGCTCAAAATCCTTCATCTCTGGAAGAGATTGTCCAACTCGGAAAAGATAACATTGCCGGAGAGACCAGAACAGAGATGTTCTTATGGCTGTATCATATGGACGCCTGGAACGGCATGCCCATATTGGCCAGCGTTTCCAGATGTGATCATAATATCGTACACCAGCAGATGAGGCTGGGAGACAAGATGTGACCTGATTGTCACATGGGTCATATGGTCTCCGGAGGTGGAGGCAGGTCATCCTTAAAAAGGTGGGAGTTCAGTAGGCGAACACCCTATGGTCTTCAAGCTCTTTAGAAGAATCTGGATGGTTTTCCCTGCCAAAGTAGGTATTCAGTTTTGTGGGATGCTGACGTGGCTCTCAGATTCTTTGCGATCTTTGACAGTGAATGAAAATCTTTCTGGAAAACAGCTTTCGGCCATGTGAATAATCCTCTCGGGTCTCAGTTCGTGTAGGTCCATCAATCGATCAATAAGTACTTGTTAAGCATGGCTACTCACCCATGAGGGTCTCAAGGTGCTGGGGGGGGGACTGCTAGTCGGTGGGGCGCTGCGGTTCAGTCGAAGAGCCAGGTCTTGAGGTCCTTCCTGAAGTGAGGCAGTGACGGTGATTGCCTGTAGTGGAGAGGTAGTGTGTTCCAGGTCTTGCTGTGAGGTAGGAGAAGTTCTTCCCCCCACTTTGGTCTTGCGGATAAGTGGGATGGTGGCCAGGGCCTGTTGGGGGGAGCGGAGGTCTCTGGTGGGTGCGTGGTATGCAGGTTCCACATGGTGTAGGCGTTTGTAATCATGTATGACGAGCTTGAAGGTGATTCTTTTGTTGACTGGGAGCTAGTGGAGTTCTCCTAGGTGTTTGGAGATGTGGCTGTGGCGCAGGATGTTGATGACCAGTCTGGCTGCAGCGTTCTGAAGTTTCCTGAGGAGTTTCTGGGTGGCATCTGCATAGAGTGTGTTGCCGTAGTCGAGTCTGCTGCTGATGAGTGGGTGGGTGACCACCTTACTGGCCTCAGTGGGGATCTATCTGAAGGTCTTCCGAAGCAGGCGAAGAGTGTGGAAGCATGAAGAGGTGACGGCGTTGATCTGGTGGTTCATGGCGAGCGAAGAGTCCTGTAAATGTAAATGTAAATGTAAATGTCAAGGTACTTATAGAGCGCACTGTCACCAGACGGCCAACTTGCGGTGTCACCTTTGCGGTTTCCTGGCGCTGATACTCATACCGCTGTGGAACCCCTCCTGGCTTTCCCTGTGAAGTGTCCACTCCTGGGCACCCCCAGGGTGAAGCCAGGCATCCTTAGTGCTGTTGGGGCCGGTGTGGAGGCTAAGCAAGCTATTGCCCAGAGTTGCAGCGTGGGGCCCGTGATTAGAATAGGTACCGAGGCGAGAATAGACAGGTCCGAGGAAATTGAGCCCGAGCCCCGCCGAGGCGGGAATCGAACCCTGGTCCCTGGCCAGAACTCTGCTTCAGGGTCTGCCACTCTAACCATTGAGCCACACTCCTCCACGTATGTCCAGTATGATGCTGAGGTTTTGTGCGTGGTCGTTGGGCTACCAGGAGTCTTTCCAAGCACATGTGTTGGGCCCCAGGATGGAGACTTCGGCATTGTCCGAGTTGAGCTTGAGGCAGCTGTCTCTCATCCAGGTGGCGACGGCCTTCATCCTGTTGTGGAAGTTGTTTCTGGCTATTCTGGGCTCGCTGATGAGGGAGAGGCTCAGTAGGGTTTCGTCGGCATAGGAGACGATATTGAGTCCATGGCTTCTGACGATGGCTGCGAGGGGCGCCATGTAGACGTTGAAGAGGGTGAGGCTCAGGGGGGCGCCCTGGGTCACTCCGCAGCTGATCTCTGTGGTTCTGAGACGGACAGGGGTAGTCTGAATCGCTGTGCTCTAACGTTGAGGAAGGAACAGATCCAGTCCAGGGCTTTGTTGTGGATGCTGACGCCGAGGTGTCTTGTGATTACGGTGTAGTGAGAGACAAAGTCGAAGGTGGCCAAGAGGTCGGGGAGAATGAGGATGAGGGCTGCTGTTTCTCCCCGATCGGGAGGGAACAGATGTTGTCGGTGGCAGAGAGGAGGGCAGACTCTGTAATGTGGTTGGTTCAGAAGTTGGATTGAGTTGAGTCCAGGACATGGTTGGCTTCGATGAACTCGGAGGGTTGGGCAATGATCGTGGCTGGGAAGGGGAGCAGGGAGATGGATCTGAAGTTCTTGAGGTCTGTCGGGTCAGCTGATGGTTTCTTTAACAGTGGGTGGATCTCGGTGTGTTTCCAGTCATCTGGGAAGGTGGCAGTCTTGATGGAGCAGTTGATGGTACGGCGTAGTTTGGGGCGATGGTGGTGGCGGCTCTATGAAAGATACAATGCTAGCAGGGGTATGAGGGGACTCTGGAGTGACTTCTCTACATGGTATTGAGGGTGTCGTCTGTGGTGAGCGGGGTCCAGTTGAGTAGGATCTGTTGAGGGGCAGTGTCATCTCGTAAGGTGGTGCCGGGGGTGATGGGCGGATCGTGTGTGTCGAAGCTGTCGTAGATCTGTTTGATCTTGTGGTGGAAGAAGGTGCTGAGTTTGTTGCAGATCTTGGGAGGTTGGGACGTCTGTGGTCTTGTTTTGGGGTTTGGTGAACTCCTTGAGAATGTTGAAGAGTTTTTTGCTATTGTGTGCATTGGCATTTATTCTGACGTGAAAAGTCATTTTCTTAGCGGTTTTGAGGAGGGTGTTGTGTGCGGGGCGGCAGCTTTGAAGGCTGCGTGGGTTTTCGGGGTTTTGTTGTTCCTTTGTCTATTCTCGAGCCATCTACAGGAGCATCTGGACTTGTGGAGGGCAGGAATGAACAAGCTGGCTTCCTTGGATTGTTGCTTGCCAGGTGCTATCTTGAAGGGCGCCCGTGCATCGCAGCAGTTGGAGATCCCTTGGTAGAGGTTGCGTGCTGAGGTATTGGTGACTATGGAAGTCAGTGGTAAGATGGTGTGAGGGAGAAGGTGAGCTGTTCTCCTGTGACCTTGTTCCACTTCTGCCGGGGGGTGGTGGGTGCGTTGGTGTACGATGGATTTGGTGAAGGCAAAGTGAACACAGTAGTTGTCAGTCCGGAGGAGTTCAGAGGTGAGACTGTAGGTGATGTTTTCGCTGGTGGAGAAGACGGGGTCCAGCGTGTGTCTTGCTGCAGGGGTTGGAGAGGTGACTAGCTGCTTCAGTCCGAAGTTGACGAGGTTCTCCCGAAGGGATGCAGTGTTCTGCTCATTGGGGTTGTCCAGGTGGAAGTTGAGGTTACCGAGTAGGATGTAATCGGTGGATGCGAGAGCCTGGGGTGCGATGAAGTAGATGATGGCGTCGGTGAAGGGTGGGAGAAGGCCAAGAGGTCTGTAGAGGAGGGTCCCGCAGAGGGTGGTCTACTGGGAGACATGAGGCCTGCTGAGAGGTGTCAGATCTGCTGGGAGGCCTGAAGTGTAAGATCTGCTGGGAGACATGAGGTCTGCTGAGAGGTGTAAGGTCTGCTGGGTGACGTGGTCTGCTGTGAGTTCAGCGAGGATGCATTCTGGTGGGTGGTGTGCAGTTTGCTGCAACACTTTCTAGGAACCATCAGCCACAAGCAGGCAGCGGCATCACAGGACGGGCCACAAACTTCATGCAAACAATATGTAGCTGTAAGATAAACAGAGTTTCAAAGAATGGCTTGACTCCTAGAAGCAGCACTCAGAGGAGGGGTGTGCTATACTCTTCAGAGGCAGGAGGCATCCTTGGTGGCTACGAGGATCTAGCAGGTGAGACCCCAAGAAGTGGGGCCTCACAGGAGTGGCCCTTTCGTGAGGGGTGACTCCCGTTCCGTTGCCCAGGACATGACGCGGCTCACTGACAAGGCTGTCGATCCATAGTGGGGCAGGTCAGACCCTTTACCTACAACCCTGGGGGGAGACTGTCTGCTGGCTCTCTCTATCACTGCCCCCCGACCCTCTGAGAGTACGAGGTGTGTGAGAGACGCTGGGGCACACAGTGAGACTCCCACCCGTGTACACCAGTTGTGGGGTTCCCATGTGTTTGGAGCCCCAAAGATACAACGTTGCGATGCTAGGTAGGAGTAGTAAGAAGGATACCACCACCCCTGCCCTGAGTGCACCCCTTTCTCCTGTACCCCTTGTACCCTTGCCCTGTGTGCCCCCACACAGCTGTCTCCTGTACCCCTTGTAACCCTGCCCTGTGTGCCCCCGCACTGCCCTCTCCTGTACCCCTTGTACCCCCGCCCTGTGGGCTCCCTGCACAGCTCTCTCCTGTACCCCATATACACCTGCTCTGTGTGCCCCCACACAGCTGTCTCCTGTACCCCTTGTACCGCTGCCCTGTGTGCCCCCACACAGCTCTCTCCTGTACCTCTTGTACCCTTGCCCTGTGTGCCCCCACAGAGCTGTCTCCTGTACCCCTTGTACCTCTGCCCTGTGTGCCCCCACACAGCTCTCTCCTGTACCTCTTGTACCCTTGCCCTGTGTGCCCCCACACAGCTGTCTCCTGTACCCCTTGTACCCTTGCCCTGTGTGCCCTCACAAAGCTCTCTCCTGTACCACTTGTATCCGTGCCCTGGGTGCCCCCCGCACTGCTCCCTCCTGTACCCCTTGTACCGCTGCCCTGTGTGCCCCCACACAGCTGTCTCCTGTACCCCTTTTAACGCTGCCCTGTGTGCCCCCACACAGCTCTCTCCTGTACCCCTTGGATCCCTGCCCTGTGTGCCCCCACACAACTCTCTCCTGTACCTCTTGTACCCTTGCCCTGTGTGCCCCCACACAGCTCTCTCCTGTACCTCTTGTACCCTTGCCCTGTGTGCCCCCACAGAGCTGTCTCCTGTACCCCTTGTACCGCTGCCCTGTGTGCCCCCACACAACTCTCTCCTGTACCTCTTGTACCCTTGCCCTGTGTGCCCCCACACAGCTTTCTCCTGTACCCCTTGTACCCTTGCCCTGTGTGCCCCCACACAGCTGTCTCCTGTACCCCTTGTACCGCTGCCCTGTGTGCCCCCACACAGCTCTCTCCTGTACCTCTTGTACCCTTGCCCTGTGTGCCCTCACAAAGCTCTCTCCTGTACCACTTGTATCCATGCCCTGGGTGCCCCCCGCACTGCTCTCTCCTGTACCCCTTGTACCGCTGCCCTGTGTGCCCCCACACAGCTCTCTCCTGTACCTCTTGTACCCTTGCCCTGTGTGCCCCCACAGAGCTGTCTCCTGTACCCCTTGTACTGCTGCCCTGTGTGCCCCCACACAGCTCTCTCCTGTTCCCCTTGTATCCCCGCCCTGTGTGCCCCCTGCACAGCTCTCTCCTGTACCCCATATACCACTGCCGTGTGTGGCCCCCGCACTGCTCTCTCCTGTACCCCTTGGATCCCTGCCCTGTGTACCACCCACACTGCTCTCTCCTGTACCCATTGTATCCCTACCCTGTGTGCCCCTGTACAGCTCTCTCCTGTACCCCTTGTACCTCTCCCTGTGTGCCTCCCCACACAGCCCTCTCCTGTACCTCTGGTATCCTGCCATGTGTGCCCTGCTCTGCTCTTCTGTACCCCTTGTACAGCCCTCTCCTGTACCCCTTGTATCCCCACCCTATGTGTGACCCGCACTGCTCTCTCCTGTACCCCTTGTATCCCTGTCCTGTGTGCCCCCTGCACTGCCCTCTCCTGTAGCTCTTGTATCCCCGCCCTGTGTGCTCCCCACACAGCCCTCTCCTGTACCCCTTGTATACCCACCCTGTGTGTTCCCCGCACAGCTTTCTCCTTTACCCCATCTACCCTTGCCCTGTGTGCCCCCCGCACTGCTCTCTCTTATACCCTGAGTACCCCTATATTGTGTGCCCCCCGCACTGCTCTCTCCTGTACCCCTTGTACCCCGGCCCTGGTTGCCCCCCGCACTGCTCTCTCCTGTAACCCTTGTATCCCCGCCCTGTGTGCCCCCATACAGCTCTCTCCTGTACCCCTTGTACCCCTGCCCTGTGTGCATCCTGCACTGCTGAATATATAACTTTTCTTCGCATGCGTTTACTTCGCATGCCGTTACTACGCGGTCGTTAGTACGACCGCGTTGTTACTTAGCATAACTTTACTTCGCAATTCGGAACTACGAATTGCAGTAAGGGGGTGCTGGATGTTGGAATAGTATAATTTACTATTCCAACTCCAGTCTATGCGGACACTAGGGAAGGTGTTGGATTTTAAATTCAACACCTTCCCCCCTTACTGCAATTCGTAGTTCCGAATTGCGAAGTAAAGGTATGCTAACTAACAACGCGGTCGTACTAACGACCGCGTAGTAACGGCATGCGAAGTAACGCATGCTAAGTAAACGCCGCTTCCCTGCACTGCTCTCACCTCTACTCCTTGGATCCCTGCCCTGTGTGCCACCCGCACTGCCCTCTCCTGTACCCCTTGTATCCCCTCCCTGTGTGCCCCTGCACTGCCTTCTCCTGTACCCATGTTACCCCTGCCCTGTGTGCCCGCCGCACAGCCCACTCTTGTACCCCTTGTATCCCTGGCATGTGTGGTCCCACACAACTCTCCTGTACCCATTGTACACCTGCCCTGTGTGCCCCCCACACAGTCCTCTCCTGTACCCCTTGTATCCCCGCCCTTTTGCTCCCTGCCCTGCTCTCTCTTGCACCCCTTCTATCTATGTCCTGTGTGCCCCCCACACTGCCCTCTCCTGTTGCTCTTGTATCCCCACCCTGTCTGCTCCCCGCACAGCCCTCTCCTGTACCCCTTGTATCTCCTCCCTGTGTGCTCTCCGCACCACTCTCTCCTTTACCCCATATCCCCCGCCCTGTGTGCCCCTGCACTGCTCTCTCCTGTACCCCTTGTACCCTTGCCCTGTGTGCCCCCACACAGCTGTCTCCTGTATCCCTTGTAACACTGCCCTGTGTGGTGCCACACAGCTCTCTCCTGCACCCCTTGTAGCCCCACCCTGTGTGCCCCCGCACTGCTCTCTTCTGTACCCCTTGTACCGCTGCCCTGTGCCCCCAAACAGCTCTCTCCTGTACCCTTGTACCGCTGCCCTCTGTTCCACCACCCAGCTCTCTCCTGTACGTCTTGTACCCCTGCCCTGTGTGCCCTCACTCAGCTCTCTCCTGTACCCCTTGTACCGCTGCACTGCATGCCTCCACATGCTCTCTCGTGTGCCTCTTATAGCCCTGCCCTGTGTGCCTCCGCACAGCTCTCTCTTATACCCTGAGTACCACTGCCCTGTGTGCCCCCAAACAGCTCTCTCCTGTATCCCTTGTAGCCCTACGCTGTGTGCCCCTGCACAGCTCTCTCCTGTACCCCTTGTATTACTGCCCTGTGTGCCCCCGCACAGCTCTCTCCTCTACCCTTTGTACCCATGCACTGTGTGCCCCTCCACACAGCTCTCTCCTGTACCCCTTGTATCCCCTCCCTGTGTGCCCCTGCACTGCCTTCTCCTGTACCCCTTGTATCCCTGCACGTGTGCCGTCGCCCAGCTCTCTCCTGTACCCATTTTACCCCTGCCCTGTGTGCCCCCCGCACAGCCCTCTCCTGTACCCCTTGTATCCCTGGCATGTGTGCTCCCTCACAGCTCTCCTGTACCCATTGTACCCCTGCCCTGTGTGCCCCCCACACAGCCCTCCCCTGTACCCCTTGTATCCCCTCCCTTATGCTCCCTGCACTGCTCTCTCTTGCACCCCTTCTATCCCTGTCCTGTGTGCCACCCACACTGCCCTCTCCTGTAGCTCTTGTATCCCCACCCTGTCTGCTCCCCACACAGCCCTCTCCTGTACCCCCTGTATCTCCTCCCTGTGTGCTCCCCACACCGCTCTCTCCTTTACCCCATATACCCCGCCCTGTATGCCCCCTGCACTGCTCTCTCCTGTACCCCTTGTACCCTTGCCCTGTGTGCCCCCACACAGTTGTCTCCTGTACCCCTTGTACCACTGCCCTGTGTGCCCCCACCCAGCTCTCTCCTGTACCATTGTACCGCTGCCCTCTGTTCCACCGCACAGCTCTCTCCTGTACCTCTTGTACCCCTGCCCTGTGTGCCCTCATTCAGCTCTCTCCTGTACCCCTTGTACCGCTGCACTGCATGCCTCCACATGCTCTCTCATGTACCTCTTGTAGCCCTGCCCTGTGTGCCCCCGCACAGCTTTCTCCTCTACCCCTTGTAGCCATGCACTGTGTGCCCCTCCACACAGCTCTCTCTGGTACCCCTTGTACCCCTGCCCTGTGTGCCCCCACACTGCTCTCTCCTGCACCTCTTGTACCCCTGCCCTGTGTGCCTCCACACAGCTCTCTCTTATACCCTGTGTTGGACCTGGCCTCGGGGCGTGGTCCTTAACCCCCTGGATTGTGGCCGTTCCCCGCCCCGGCCGTCACGGGCCACCCGTCTGGATTGCACCAAGGCCCTTCACCCGGAGCTACACGTGGTCGCATACTCCTCGTGGCTCCGCCATCTTGTTGGCATCCACGTCACACCGTGCCCCAGCCGGCGCGACCCCGCTCAACCCAGCCTCGACCCCAACGAAGCCCCGACATCGAGGCACCACGAACTGGCCAGGGGGTGCCGCAGGAACCATTCATCGCCCCGGCGGAGGACAGTATCGATGGGACCCCCAACTGTCCTCCCCTCTCGAGGTGTGATCACCCTGCAAACTCCCATGGGCCTGGCGCCTCTCCTGCTGGGCGTCTGGCCACCTCCACCCGGCCACTCCGCCCCCTCGGGCGCATAGGTCCGGACATCAAAGGGCTCCAGACCTATATCTGGGGCGACCCCACCACAGCTCGGCAGTTGTATCCCGGAGTCGAGAGCCCTGCTGATCGAATCGCGGCTGACCCTACGGAGACGAACTCTTGCCGGAACCATCACGAGCCCTGCTGACTGCGTCGCGGCTCCCTCCTGTGAACCCTTTTCTGAACCACCTGGAACATCGGAGCCCTGCAGACGCCGTCGCGGCCCAACCTCGCTGGAACCTTCCTCGGAGCCCTGCTGACGACGTCGCGGCTCGAGCTGAACAGAGACCATCTTGAGAGCCCTGCTGATTGAATCGCGGCTCTCCCCGAACTGTACGCCAGAGCCCTGCTGACGCCGTCGCGGCTCGACCCCTCCGAGATCGGAGGTCCTCCAGCGTGAGGATAAGAACTGGGCCCCAGGTACCCTCGTACCACATTCCTGCCAAAGACTGTCCCGCTACCCCTACCCTTCCAAAGAGACATTGAGACTTTTGGTGGATCCCTCGATCCCTTCGTGTAAATATTGAACTCGTAACCTTTTATTGATGATAAAGAATTGCTTGTCTTGAGACAACCTCCTTGAGTCCGGTGTGGTGGTGTTACTGTGCTAGTACGGGATAGGAGGAGGATCTCTCAGGAGACTTCTCGGCAGCGCTCGGCTACTTCGTGCAGTGAGAGGGCCCCCCCCCTTGGTGGTCTCACCGACTCCTCGGGGTCCGCCTTCCAACATTTGGTGGCCAGCGACGGGATCCGAGCCGAACGCAGTACGTACCAGCCAGTACCCACTAGCTACCCATCCAAACGAATAGCATCATGAGCAGCCAGGAAAACAACGCGACAATGGAGTTCCAGCCCGAACGGCTGGAAGAATATACGCACAAAGAATTAAAACAGTTCTGCAGAGACAAAGGCATTGCAACCACCAGCCTCGGTACCAAGGAAGAGATGCAGAAAGCTCTGAGGGCATGGTTGGAGGCTGGGGCAGGCCCCTCCCAGGAAGAAGGGCCCTTGCCCCTGACGGAGACCACAGCAACCGCACTGACCCCGGCAACCGGAGGAAGAAAGAGCCTAGAAACCGGCCTCTCCGAGGAAGAAATACGAGAGCGGGAAAAGGTCCGGAGCCACGAACTAGAGCTCGCCCGACTGCGGCTGGACGGCGAACTCCAGCTGGCAGAAAAGAAACTGGCCCTCGAGCAGCTACGCCTTCAAGAAGAAATAGAAGAGAAGAGACGACACCGGGAGTTGGAGGAAAAGAAACTAACTCTTGAGCACGAGCGCAGTCTCAAGGAGCTCGAGATCAAGGCCAAGAACGGAGGGACCCACACCCCCAGTACTAGAGACACTCTACCGCCCCCCGAGGCCAAGGTGCATATCCCGAAGGAGGTCGTCAAGGAGTATTACAAGAATGACGATATCCAACAATGGTTCAAGGCCTACGAGGTGGCCATGACCTCCCATCGGGTGCCCCGAAAAGACTGGGGCGCAGGCCTGTGGGGGCGATTCCTGAGTGAAGGGCGGGACACGCTGCTCCAGCTACCGGAGGAGGTGATGACCTCCTACGATCACATGAAGGAGGCCCTGCTCACCCGATACGGGCTAACAGCGGAGATGTACCGCCAGCGGTTCCGAGACTGCAAGAAAATCCCGGGTACCACATGGGTGGAATATGTGGACTTTTTCAGTCGGGCCCTAGAAGGGTGGATCAAAGGCAGCAAAGTAACCACCTACGGACAACTGGTCGACCTCATCGTCTGGGAACACCTTTCCAATAATTGCTTCGTGGAACTGAGACAGCACCTCCTCGACAGCAAAATGACCGACCCGCGAAAACTTGCCGTCGAGGCCGATCGATGGGTCAACTCCCGGGTCCCCCGGAGCTCAATGGGGGAGTACCAGAGGAACCCCAACGGACCCCCACGCCAGCGCGGTGGGGGGGAGGGCCGAACAGGAACCAAGACCCTCCCGCTGGGGCCCCCAGGAGCCCCCCTCGCGGGCCACCGCAGCCACATCTCTCCCCGAGCCTAGCGCGAAGGGTGGGCCCGGCCCGACCCGGACCACGGCCACCAGTGACCTGCTATGGCTGCCAACAAACCGGACACTTTGCCAGCGACCCGGCCTGCCCCCTGAACCGAAGAAACGGGGCCGGCGGGCCCCCGCCCCGGCAGCTGACAGCCGCCGCCTTGGGGGGAGAGGAGGAAGAAGAGGCCCTCGACCGAGAAAACACTGAGTGGGAGCCGGCAGCCATGTCCCTGGTCTGCCTGGGTAGCCGAGAGATGGTACCCTGCACCCCCATCCCAACCAACACCCAGAAGTACCGGCAGCAGGTCACGGTCAACGGACAACGGGCCGAAGCCCTTCGCGACACCGGCGCCAGTATCACCGCTGTCCGCTGCCACCTGGTGACCCCTGAACAGATTCTACCGAATGTGCTGTGCCCTGTGCGGACGGCCGACAACAGTGAAAGCCTATGCCAGATGGCCCTGGTCCCCTTCGAGTGGGGAGGGGTGACGGGCCTGCTGAAGGTGACGGTGCGCGACGACGCCCCGGTCGACTGCCTCCTGGGGAACGACTTGGAGAGTTCCCCCTGGGCTCAAGTAGAACGACGAGAGCACCTCCGAATGTTGGGACTGGCTGATTGGGCCTGCGCCATCACCCGGTCCATGACCGCCCAGGCCCCCCGCTCCTCCTCGACCTCCGGGACGGCCCGACCCGAGGGGCTCACACCCCCTCCCGCCAGCAGCGAGGGGGAGGCGGACACCGACCCCGGGCCCAGCGAATCCTCCCCCGAAAAGATGGCTTCTCCGAGCGCCCTACCAGTACTGACGCAATGGCAACATGAAGGGGGCCCCACCCGAGAGCAGTTCCAGCAAGAGCAACAGTCCTGTCCTTCTCTCGAAGGGGTCCGACAGCAGGCGACCGCGCAAGCCAACGGTGACCAGACCGGCACCCACTGGATCTACTGGGCCGAGGGCCTGTTGTACAGTGAACAGAAAGTGGCAGAACTCGGGGCCGGCCGCGTGTTGGTGGTCCCCCTCCGCTTCCGGGAGTTCCTTCTCAACCTGGCCCATGATGTGCCCCTCGCCGGACACTTGGGGCAAGACAAAACGTACAGTCGTCTGGTGACCCACTTCTACTGGCCTCGGATGCGGAGAGATGTGGACAACCACTGCCGGTCCTGCCAGACCTGCCAAGCCAGCGGAAAGACGGGGGGTCGGGTCAAGGCCCCCCTCCAGCCCTTTCCCGCCGTCAGCACCCCGTTTGAACGAGTCGGAATCGACATTGTGGGACCCCTGGACCCCCAAACCGCCCTGGGCCACCGCTTCATCCTGGTCCTCGTGGACCACGCCACCAGGTACCCGGAGGCGGTCCCGCTCAGAACTATAACGGCCCCGGTGGTAGGCCGGGCCTTGATGGGGATCTTCTCCCGAGTGGGATTCCCCAGCGAAGTGGTGAGCGACCGTGGCACGAACTTTATCTCCAGGTACATGCGGTCCCTGTGGCAACAATGCGGGGTCACATACAAGTTCACGACCCCATATCACCCTCAGGGGAACGGGCTGGTTGAGCGGTTCAACCGAACATTGAAAGGGATGATCCAGGGCCTGGAAGAACCCCTCAGGCGGAAATGGGATGTCCTGCTGCCCTGCCTCCTGTTTGCCTATCGGGAGGTCCCGCAGAAGTCCCTGGGGTTCAGCCCGTTTGAACTATTGTATGGGCACCCGGTCCGCGGACCACTCAGCCTGGTCAAGGAGGGCTGGGAGATGAAGCCCCGAGGCGCCCCTCCTGACGTCTACCGATACCTCCTGACCCTCCGAAACCAGACCCGCAAGTTCCGAGCCATAGCCGAAGCCAACCTCGAGGCCAGCCAGGAGGACATGAAGCGGTGGTACGATCGCAACACTTCTACGGTAGAATTCGAGCCAGGTCAGAAAGTATGGGTCATGGCCCCGGTCGAACCCGGCGCCCTCCAGGACAAGTGGACCGGGCCCTTCAAGGTGGTGGAGAAGAAAAGTCCCGTCACCTACCTGGTCGATCTGGAATCCCCCCGGAACCCCCTCCGGGTCCTACATGCGAACAGGCTAAAACCCCACTTCGCCCGGACCGAACTGAGCCTGCTACTGGCGACCGACGAGGGGAGCGAGGACGACTCCGAGCCCTTGCCCGACCTCTTGCAATCCGACAGTCACGATGGATCGATCGAAGGGGTCCAACTCGCCTCGTCCCTGACCCCGGAGCAGCGCAACGACTGCCAGCGATTACTGCGGGACTACGCAGCCCTCTTCTCTCTCACCCCGGGGGTGACCCACTGGTGCGTCCACGACGTCGACACCGGGGAGAACCCCCCCATACGACACAGAGCCTACCGGGTGCCTGACCGAGTGCGGGCCTGCATACAGGCCGAAGTAGCGAAGATGCTGGCCCTGGGGGTCATCGAGCCTTCCGACAGCCCGTGGGCCAGCCCTGTCGTCCTGGTGCCCAAGGCCGCAGCTCCCGGTCACCCCCCGGAGTTGCGATTCTGCGTGGACTACCGAGCCCTGAATGTAGTAACCAAGACGGACGCACACCCGATACCCCGGGCCGACGAACTGATCGACCGCCTAGGGGCCGCTCGCCACTTGAGCACGCTGGACCTCACCGCCGGGTACTGGCAAATCCAGCTCACCCCCGGCGCCCAAGAAAGATCCGCCTTTTCGACTCCGGATGGGCATTACCACTTTCGGGTGATGCCCTTCGGAATGAAGAACGCCCCGGCCACCTTCCAAAGACTGGTGAACAAGGTTTTGGCCGGGCTTGAGGCCTTCAGCGCGGCCTATTTAGATGACATTGCCGTGTACAGCAACCACTGGGCCGAGCACCTCCTCCACCTGGAGGCCGTCCTGGCCACCCTCCAGCGGGCCGGGCTCACAATCAAGGCCAGCAAATGCCAAATCGGCCACGGATCCGTGACCTACCTGGGCCATCAAGTGGGGAGCGGGCAGGTGGCCCCCCTCCAAGCGAAGATAGATGCCATCCAGACCTGGGAACCCCCCACTACCCAGACCGCTGTCCGGGCCTTCCTGGGCCTCACCGGATACTACCGGCGGTTTATCCGGGACTATGGGAGCATTGTGGGCCCCCTCACAGAGTTAACGTCCAAAAAACAGCCCAAGAAGGTACACTGGACACCCCGCTGCCAAACAGCCTTCGACACCCTCAAAACGGCCATGTGTACTGCTCCGGTGCTGCAAGCCCCGGACTACCAGAAGGAGTTCGTGGTACAGACGGACGCCTCCGAGTATGGGATCGGGGCCGTCCTCTCCCAAACTGACGAAAGGGGGCTCGACAGACCAGTGGCCTTCATCAGCCGGCGACTACTGCCCCGGGAGCAACGCTGGAGCACTATTGAGCGCGAGGCCTTCGCTGTGGTGTGGGCCCTCAAGAAGCTCCGGCCCTACCTCTTTGGCGCCCACTTCCGGGTCCAGACCGACCACCGGCCCTTGCAATGGTTAATGCGAATGCGGGGCGAGATCCCCAAGCTGCTGCGATGGTCCATCTCGCTACAAGGGATGGACTTTGACGTCGAACACCGGCCCGGCAATGACCACGCCAACGCCGACGGCCTGTCCCGCTTCTTCCGCCTTGACGAGGAGAATCCCCAAGGAGATGGGTGACTCTCCATGCCTTCGGCTGGGGGGGACGCCTGTTGGACCTGGCCTCGGGGCGTGGTCCTTAACCCCCTGGATTGTGGCCGTTCCCCGCCCCGGCCGTCACGGGCCACCCGTCTGGATTGCACCAAGGCCCTTCACCCGGAGCTACACGTGGTCGCATACTCCTCGTGGCTCCGCCATCTTGTTGGCATCCACGTCACACCGTGCCCCAGCCGGCGCGACCCCGCTCAACCCAGCCTCGACCCCAACGAAGCCCCGACATCGAGGCACCACGAACTGGCCAGGGGGTGCCGCAGGAACCATTCATCGCCCCGGCGGAGGACAGTATCGATGGGACCCCCAACTGTCCTCCCCTCTCGAGGTGTGATCACCCTGCAAACTCCCATGGGCCTGGCGCCTCTCCTGCTGGGCGTCTGGCCACCTCCACCCGGCCACTCCGCCCCCTCGGGCGCATAGGTCCGGACATCAAAGGGCTCCAGACCTATATCTGGGGCGACCCCACCACAGCTCGGCAGTTGCATCCCGGAGTCGAGAGCCCTGCTGATCGAATCGCGGCTGACCCTACGGAGACGAACTCTTGCCGGAACCATCACGAGCCCTGCTGACTGCGTCGCGGCTCCCTCCTGTGAACCCTTTTCTGAACCACCTGGAACATCGGAGCCCTGCAGACGCCGTCGCGGCCCAACCTCGCTGGAACCTTCCTCGGAGCCCTGCTGACGACGTCGCGGCTCGAGCTGAACAGAGACCATCTTGAGAGCCCTGCTGATTGAATCGCGGCTCTCCCCGAACTGTACACCAGAGCCCTGCTGACGCCGTCGCGGCTCGACCCCTCCGAGATCGGAGGTCCTCCAGCGTGAGGATAAGAACTGGGCCCCAGGTACCCTCGTACCACATTCCTGCCAAAGACTGTCCCGCTACCCCTACCCTTCCAAAGAGACATTGAGACTTTTGGTGGATCCCTCGATCCCTTCGTGTAAATATTGAACTCGTAACCTTTTATTGATGATAAAGAATTGCTTGTCTTGAGACAACCTCCTTGAGTCCGGTGTGGTGGTGTTACTGTGCTAGTACGGGATAGGAGGAGGATCTCTCAGGAGACTTCTCGGCAGCGCTCGGCTACTTCGTGCAGTGAGAGGGCCCCCCCCTTGGTGGTCTCACCGACTCCTCGGGGTCCGCCTTCCAACACCCTGAGTACCCCTATCCTGTGTGCCTCCCCGCACAGCTCTCTCCTATACCTCTTGTACACCTGCTCTGTGTTCCCCCACGTAGCTCTCTTGTACCCCGAGTACCCCTATTCTGTGTTCCCCTGCACAGCTCTCTCCTGTAGCCCTTGTGCACCTGCATAACCCCACGCAGCGTTCTCTTGTATCCCATATACCACTGCGTGTGTGCCCCCACACTGCTCTCTCCTGTACGCCTTGTATCCCCGCCCTGTGTGCCCACCACACAGCTCTCTCCTGTAAGCCTTGTATCCCCGCCATGTGTGCCCCTGCACAGCTCTCTCCTGTACCCCATATACCACTGCCGTGTGTGCCCCCGCACTGCTCTCTCCTGTACCCCTTGTATCCCTGCCCTGTGTGCCACTCGCACTGCTCTCTCCTGTACCCCTTGTACCCCTGCCCTGTGTGCCTCCCCACACAGCCGTCTCCTGTACCACTGGTATCCCTGCCATGTGTGCCCCGCTCCACTCTATCCTGTACCCCTTGTACCCCTGCTCTGTGTGCCCCCCTTACAGGCCTCTCCTGTACCCCTTGTATCCCCGCCATATGTGTGCCCTGCACTGCTCTCTCCTGTACCCTTTGTATACCTGTCCTGTGTGGCCCCAGCACTGCCCTCTCCTGTAACCCTTGTATCCCCACCCTGTGTGCTCCCTGCACAGCCCTCTCCATTACCCCTTGTATCCCTGCCCTGTGTGCTCCCCGTACTGCTCTCTCCTGTACCACTTGTACCCCTGCCCTGTTGCCCCCCGCACTGCTCTCTCCTGTACCCCTTGTATCCCCGCCCTGGGTGCCCCCATACAGCTCTGTCCTGTACCCCTTGTACCCCTGCCCTGTGTGCCCCCATGCACAGCCCTCTCCTGTACCCCTTGGATCCCTGCCCTGTGTGCCCCCACGCACAGCCCTCTTCTGTACCCCTTGTTTCCCTGCCATGTGTGCTCCAGCACAGCTCTGTCCTGTACCCCTTGTACCCCTGCCATGTGTGCTCCAGCACAGCTCTCTCCTGTACCCCTTGTACCCCTGCCATGTGTGCTCCAGCACAGCTCTCTCCTGTACCCCTTGTACCCCTGCCCTGTGTGCCGCCCGCACAGCTCTCTCCTGTACTCTTGTATCCCCGCCCTGTGTGCACCCCGCACTGCTCTCTCCTGTACCCCTTATATCCCTGTCATGTGTACCCCGCACACTGCCCTCTCCTCTACCCCTTGTATCCCCACCCTGTGTGCTCCCTGCACTGCTCTCTCCATTACCCCATATACCCCAGCCCTGTGTGCCCCCGCACTGCTCTCTCTTATACCCTGAGTACCACTATCCTGTGTGCCCCCTGCCTCTGCTCTCTCCTGTACCCCTTGTACCCCTGCCCTGGTTGCCCCCCACACAGCTCTCTCCTGTACCCCTTGTATCCCTGACCTGTGTGCCCCATACAGCTCTGTCCTGTACCCCTTGTACCCGTGCCCTGTGTGCCTCCTGCACTGCTCCCTCCTTCCTGTACCCCATATACCCCTGCCATGTGTGCCCCCCACAGTGCTCTCTTCTGTACCTCTTGTACCCCTGTGTGCTCCCGCACTGCTCTCTCCTGTACCCCTTGTATCCCCACCCTGTACGCCCTCCGCACTGTTCTCTCCTGTACCCCTTGTATCCCCACCCTGTGTGCCCTCCGCACAGTTCTCTTCTGTACCCCTTGTATCCCCGCCCTGTGTGCCCCTCGCACTGCTCTCTTCTGTACCCCTTGTACCGCTGCCCTGTGTGCCCACAAACAGCTCTCTCCTGTACCCTTGTACCGCTGTGTGAGAAAGTGGCTCTGTATATACTGTTCCCAAATAGGTACAGGGTGCACAGAGTCCACAGTCCCCAGAGGTTTGGCAAAGGTTAAAGTTAGATATAACCTTACTCTCTAAAGTGGTAGCTTGGTCGAGCAGTAAGGCAGTATCTGAGGACAGTGTAAAGCATTTGTTGTACACACTCAGTCAGCAAATGGTCTCACACACTCAAGAACTGAACTCTAGGCCAATGGTTTATATATAAAAAAATATATGCTTGTTTTATTTTAGAACCAACTATAGGTATTAAAATATACTTTCTCAGAATGAGAGGCTTTATATAAATGCTTTTGCAATATGCAAGTGACTTTTGTAAATAGTTACAAGTGGTTGCAATAGGCAACACTATTTTAAATACAATAATGCATTGAGTTCAATGGAAGTTTCATGTTATTTGCCACAGATTACTTTTAGGATTACTTTTGGAATTCCAGGACTGGATCCTAGATTCAGTCCTGGGTCAGTACTTAGAATCAAGTGATGAAAGTCGACTTAATTACTGTGATGATTTTTAGACAATATTTAGCTATTTTAAAAGTTGGCACTTAGAAAATATTTTATAGAAAACAGTCAATGATTCCCTATGGAAGAAAATTCAAGTTGCGGGTACAGTATGTTCTCGTTACTTTTGTAATCCAGTACTGGGTACCTAGACTCAGTACTAGGACCTTTATCCAAAACAGGTAAGTAATTACGTTTTTAGAAATTATACAATTTTTAAAGAATATTTAAAGATTGCAGAAATTGACAGAAGAAATTTCACAGAAAAACAGTCAATGATTTCCTGAGGAAGAAAATTGGGTTACTGGTAAGTACAAGTTAGAAGGCGACCTCAGAGGGGCCCGGAGGGGGCCCTGACTGTCCTGAGACCAACCCTCGAGGTATCGTAGCCGGGCACTGGCGGGAGACTCCTCAGGGGAGGAATCTCGTATCTAGGATCGTACACTCGGCACCACACGACAAAGAGACACCACACAGAGAGTTCTTAAGAGCAAATCTTTATCAGATCGGAGTGGTAAGATCTTTATAATCAGCAAGGCAATATATATACAAGTGGAGCGTGGGCTCACAAAGTCTTGGAGGGGGGTTAGGAGGTAGCGGGACAGTCTTTGGGGGAATGGATCAAATGCAGGAGCGTATCCGGCGCACAGCTCACAATCCTCGAGCTGGGGGTTACGCTTGTCGTCGTGGGGTCCGGCGGGACCAAGGGAGTCTGGGGGCACTGCGAGATACTCAGCAGGCTCGAGTACAAGTTCGGAGGTCTTACGATCTTCAGGGAGCCGCGAGTCACTCAGCAGGGCTCAAGCACAAGTTCGGAGGTCTTACGATCTTCAGGGAGCCGCGAGTCACTCAGCAGGGCTCAAGCACAAGTTCGGAGGTCTTACGATCTTCAGGGAGCCGCGAGTCACTCAGCAGGGCTCAGGTGTTTCCAAGGCGAATCTGCCGGACAGTCCCAGGGCACCCCTTGTTATAGGGCGACTCCTCTTTGATGTCCGGAGTCTGTGCAGGCAGGGGTCTTGTCACCTGGGTGTCGCTTGTTGGGGGTTTCCTGCTATTGTCCTTTGATCCTTTCAGGGCCTGGTCGGGAGGAGCCCTTGACACCCAGCAGGCGTGGAGCCAGCCCTCGGGGAGGCCGGCGGGTCGATCGAAACCCACCTTCCCAGGGAAGCGCAGAGGTGTGATGAAACTGCTCCTCCCTCTCTCATCCCAAGGGGAGCGCGATGTCCTCCAGCCGGAGTGGCGCCTGTAGGCTAGGGTCGGGCTGGGGCCGGGCGGCCATCTTGGTGCATGAAGTGGGCACGCGGGCCCGGGGTGGCCGAAGGAGGAAGGCCTACGGACGGGGGAAGTCCGGGTCGGGTGTGTGTGTTCTGGTGGGAAGGATCGGCCAGGCCAGGGGCTCGGGGCTGGTGTGAGGTGCAGGGGTCAGGTCTGACTATGTTACGAGGGCCGGGTCTAACACGCGTCCCCCCAGCTGAAAGCCGGAGAGAACTACCCATCTTCTTGGGGGTTCTCTTCGCTGAGGCGGAAGAATCGGGAGAGGCCATCGGCGTTGGCGTGGTCCGTACCAGGGCGATGTTCCACGGTGAAATCCATCCCCTGGAGGGAGATTGACCACCGCAGAAGCTTGGGGTTTTCTCCTCGCATCTGCATGAGCCATCGCAAGGGGCGATGGTAGGTCTGGACCCTGAAATGGGTGCCGAACAGGTAAGGGCGTAGTTTCTTGAGGGCCCAGACTACTGAGAACGCCTCGCGCTCGATGGTACTCCATCTCTGTTCCCGGGGCAACAGCCTTCGGCTGAGGAAGGCCACGGGCTGGTCCAGACCCTGGTCATTTACTTGGGAGAGGACGGCCCCGATGCCATGCTCGGAGGCATCAGTTTGTACCACAAACTCTTTGGAGTAGTCGGGGGCCTGGAGGACGGGGACCGTACACATGGCCGTTTTCAGGGCATTGAACGCCTCTTGGCAGGCAGGGGACCATTGTACCTTCTTGGGCTGCTTCTTGGACGTGAGCCCCGTGAGGGGACCGACCAGGCTGCCGTAATTCCGGATGAATCTCCGATAGTAGCCCGTTGTTGGACAGGCCACACGAAGGGCTTGCTCCCTCCCCGCACGACAGGGCCCGAGCTCCGGCCCACCAGGCATAACCCACGAAAAGCACCTGTACCCCGTCCCCCGACGGATCTTCTGCCCTCGGACCTCTACTCATCACGGGGCCCAGCCCCACCGGCTCCCCCGGCCGGTTCAAGCCGCCATCTTGGGCCCTGCACCCCGAGGCCGCGTGGCCTCGCCCCGACCCTAAACCCGGGCCTGACCGGCCCCGACATCCCGGCACCACCATCCACCCGGGAGGTGAGCGGACCACTTGGCAGGTCAATGGGAGGACGAAGTGTCAAGAGCTCTTCCCCCGCCAGGTGCCGATCGCCTCCAGCTCCCCCAGGCGCTGGCTCCACCCCCTGCTGGGTGTCTGGACACCTTCATCCCGGGCCCTCCGACCTCCAAGTGCGAGGGTCCGGACATCAAAGAGCGCCTGCCCTATAACTGGGGCAACTCCGGAGCAGGAAGGCAGTTGTATCCTGGAGTCGAGAGACACCGAGAGAACTCAGCCTTGACGGACTACTGGCGCTGCCGTAGCCCGCTCTTGTGAACCATCGTCCTGCCTGCTGGCGCTGCCGCGGCCTTCTGCAACATCCATCCTCGTCGGGACCTGCTGGCGCTGCCGCGGCCCGTTGTAACGACCATCCTCACCGGGACCTGCTGGCGCTGCCGCGGACCGTACATCGACCATCTTTCCGGGACCTGCTGGCGCTGCCGCAGACCGTGTACCGACCATCTCGACCGGGACCCGCTGGCGCTGCCGCGGCCCGTACCAACTAAACCACCAAGCTCGAGGATTGTGAGCTAGTCATCATCTCATCCGAACTACCTGACTGGTAAACAGACTGTCCCGCTTCCCCTTACCCTGCATTGAGAGACTTGAATCGAGGGGACCCCTGAGTCCAGACCTCCTTGTACCATTCAACCGTACCTTAAGAAGTGCTTATAAAGAACACTGAACCCTATCCGTGTGTGGTATCTGTCTGTGGGGGGGAAGTTACTTGTCTGTACGATCGCTGGAGACGGCTCTCCCCGGAGACCTCTCCTCCTGACCCCGGCCGACCCTCCCGGTCCGTCTACCCTTTCTAACATTGGTGGCCAGCGGCGCGATCCGAATCAACGCGTAATCGTACAGAGAGTAGCTCACCCCACGACAAAAACACAATGTCAGCCAAAGATAGCAGCTCCACCGAGAAATTCCAAATGGATAAGTTAGAAGAATACAACCACCGCGAACTGAGACAATTCTGCATAGAACTTGGCATTGCTACCACCGGCCTGAGTACCAAGGATGATCTAAAGCACGCCCTAGAGTCGTGGACAGAAACTGGGGTCGCCGGACCCTCCGACCAAAGCAGCATCACACCAGAGGGGAACGCCACGGCTCCCGAGGAGCGGGGAACGGGCCTCTCGCAGGAGGAGATCCGAGAAAGAGAAAGAACCAGATTGCACGAGTTGGAAATGGCACGACTCAAGATGGATGGGGAACTCAAGTTAGCTGAACAGAAACTCAACCTCGAGCATATGCGGCTCCGAGAAGAACGAGAAGAGAAGCAGAGACAGAGAGAGCTGGAGGAA
The DNA here is from genome assembly GCF_964204655.1 of Triturus cristatus. Lineage (NCBI taxonomy): Eukaryota > Metazoa > Chordata > Amphibia > Caudata > Salamandridae > Triturus > Triturus cristatus. The sequence continues at coordinate 1,191,681,793 of NC_140580.1, forward strand.
AAAAAAATAACGCTCGAGCACGAGCGCCAACTAGCGGAGATAGAACTTTGGAAACAGAATAAAGAACTGGGGGTGCCTGAGCGACCACACACCCCGGGGCCAATCGAGAAAAAAGTCCACATCCCCAAGGATGTTGTCCGCGAGTATGTCCGAGAAGACGACATACAACAGTGGTTTAAAGCCTACGAGATCGCCATGACCTCCCACCGGATCGACCGGAGTGATTGGGGAGCCGGACTTTGGGGGAGGTTTGTCAACGAGGGTCGCGATGCCCTACTGCAGCTCCCAGATCACCAAATGTCGTCCTACGACCACATGAAGGCTGCCCTCCTCACCCGCTACGGCCTCACACCCGAGATGTACCGCCAGAGGTTCAGAGATTGCACCCGGATCCCAGGTACAACTTGGGTAGAATACGTGAACTATTTTAGCCGTGCCTTCGAGGGTTGGATCAAGGGGAGCCATGTCACCACCTACGAACAACTCTTTAACCTTATGGTATGGGAGCACCTGTCGAACAACTGTTTCGTCGAGCTCAGGCAGCACCTCCTCGACAGTAAGCTAACTGACCCCCGGCAGCTCGCCGCTGAAGCTGACCGATGGGAAAGCACCCGGGTGGGCCGGAGGGGGCCACACGAACAGAACAGAAGCAACCCAGGCCAGCACCGTCCTCGGGGAGGAGGAGGGGGCCAGGGGCGAGGGAGAGACGCCTTGCCAGCAACACCCGTGGCCAGCACCCCGCCTCCGGCCGGCCAGGGCAACCCCCCGTGGCGTCCTGGGTTCCGAGCCAACGTCACGTGCCACCGATGCCAGCGAGTCGGCCACTACGCCAATGACCCGAGCTGCCCGCAGAACCAAACACCCAAGCCCCGCCAGGTAGCTGCCGCCGCCCTGGGGGAAGAGCAATTACCGGAGGAACCAGAAGAGTATGAGCCGGCCCAGCAAGAGTGGGAACCGGCCGCCATGGTCCTGGCGTGCTTAGGGGGAAGAGACATGGTCCCACGGGCTCCCCTACCCGCTAACACCAGGAAATACGGTCAGTGGGTGACCATTAATGGACAGCGAGCCGAGGCCTTGCGTGACACAGGCGCCAGTGTGACAGCCGTCCGCTGTCACCTGGTGAAGCCCGAGCAGATCCTGCCGAACATTCTCTGCCCCGTCCGCTCGGCAGACAACTCTGAGAGTATGTGTCAAATGGCCTGCGTCCCGTTCGAATGGGGAGGGGTCTCCGGCCTGTTGAAGGTGACGGTCCGGGACGATGCCCCCGTGGACTGCCTCCTGGGGAATGACCTCGAGAGTTCCCCGTGGGCCACCGTTGAGAGAAGAGAGCACCTGGGGATGCTGGGCCTCCCGGACTGGGCCTGCGTAACCACCCGGTCCATGGCCGCCCGTGCCGTCCCCCGATCAGAAGAACCGGAATGGCCAGCACCTCCGCCCCCGGTCGCCCCAGTAGAAGACAACGACGAGGCCAGCCTCCCAGACCCGACGACCGAAGGGGACGCGCAACCCCAGAACCTTCCTGACCTGGCTCAGTGGCGTCAAGAAGGGGGGCCCACCCAAGAACAGTTCCGCCAGGAACAAAAGACCTGTCCCTCCCTCGAGGGACTCCGCCAACAAGCCAGCGCCCAGAACGCAGGGGACTCCACCGGAACTCACTGGGTCTACTGGGATAACGACCTGCTATACAGCGAGCAAAGAATCGCCGAGCTGGGGGCCGGTCGAGTACTGGTGGTACCTCTCTGCTTCAGAGACTTTCTGCTCAACCTGGCCCACGATGTCCCCCTGGCTGGACACCTGGGCCAGGACAAAACGTACAGCCGCCTAGTGACCCACTTTTTCTGGCCGAAAATGAGGAACGACGTCCTGAACCACTGCCGATCTTGCCCCACATGCCAAGCCAGCGGGAAGAGTGGTCGGAAGCTGAAAGCCCCTCTGCAACCCTTCCCTGTGGTCACCACCCCGTTCGAGAGGGTGGGGATAGACATTGTGGGGCCTCTGGACCCCCGCACGGCACAAGGACACAGGTTCATCTTAGTACTGGTGGACCATGCCACCCGCTACCCCGAGGCGGTGCCCCTACGGACCGTGACAGCTCCGGTGGTTGGCCGGGCCCTAATGGGGATCTTCTCCCGGGTAGGCTTCCCCCGAGAAGTCGTCAGCGACCGAGGCACGAACTTTATATCCAAATACATGAAGTCCCTCTGGCAACAATGCGGGGTCACCTACAGATTCACGACCCCCTATCACCCCCAAGGGAACGGACTAGTGGAGCGTTTTAACCGCACTCTCAAGGGGATGATTGGGGGATTGGAAGAGCCCCTCCGTCGCCAGTGGGATGTACTACTCCCGTGCCTCCTCTTCGCCTACCGAGAAGTTCCCCAGAAGTCCCTCGGTTTTAGCCCTTTCGAACTCCTGTACGGGCACCCTGTGCGAGGGCCCCTCAGCCTAGTAAAAGAAGGTTGGGAGATGGCCCCCCTAAAGACCCCTCCAGACGTCTTCAAATACCTCCTGGCCCTACGCAATCAGACCCGGCGCTTCAGAGAGATGGCCAAGGCGAACCTCAAGGCCAGCCAGGAGGACATGAAGAGGTGGTATGATCACAATGCCTCCTCCGTTGAGTTCGAGCCTGGACAACAAGTATGGGTGATGTCCCCCACCGAACCATGTGCCTTGCAAGATAAGTGGACGGGGCCCTTCAAAGTGGTCGAGCGCAAAAGCCCCGTCACTTACCTCATCGACCTGGGGACCTCCCGGAACCCCCTTCGGGTCCTCCACACCAACCGACTCAAGCCACACTTTGTGCGCTCAGAACTCAGCCTCCTGATGGCTACGGACAGTGGGGCAGAGGAAGACTCCGAACCCCTCCCGGATCTTCTGAAGACTCAGGAGAATGACGGCTCCGTGGACGGGGTCCGGCTCTCTGACGCCCTCACTTCGGAGCAAAGCCAGGGCTGCCGGAACCTCCTGCTGCAGTGCGCCACCCTGTTCTCCCTCACCCCCGGGGTCACCCCTTGGTGTTTGCACGACGTGGACACCGGGGACAGTCCCCCTGTCCGACACCGGGCCTACCGCGTACCAGATCGGGTACGGGCCTGCATACAGGAGGAAGTGGCCAAGATGCTCACAATCGGGGTCATCGAGCCCTCGGACAGTCCCTGGGCCAGTCCGGTTGCATTGGTCCCCAAAGCCGCTGCCCCCGGCACCGCACCTGAACTGAGATTCTGCGTCGACTACCGGGGCTTGAACGCTGTCACCCGGACAGACGCTCATCCGATCCCCCGAGCAGACGAGCTGATCGACCGGCTGGGGGCCGCCCGCTACCTCAGTATCTTCGACCTAACAGCGGGCTACTGGCAGATCGGCCTCACACCCAGGGCTCAGGAACGGTCAGCCTTCTCTACCCCCGATGGCCACTACCAATTCAAGGTCATGCCCTTCGGCATGAAGAATGCCCCCGCCACGTTTCAACGCCTCGTGAACCAGGTCTTGGCGGGGCTCGAAGAGTTCAGCGCTGCCTACCTGGACGATATCGCTGTATACAGCCGCCACTGGCCCGACCACCTCCGTCACCTCCAAGAGGTCCTACAGGCCCTCCAGCGGGCCGGCCTCACAATTAAGGCCGGCAAGTGCCAAGTTGGCCAAGGGTCTGTGACCTACCTTGGGCACCAAGTGGGAAGCGGGCTGGTGGCCCCGCTACAACTTAAGATTGCTGCCATCCAGTCCTGGCGGCCCCCCGTCACCCAGACCGAGGTCCGAGCCTTGGGGCTCACCGGCTACTACCGGCGGTTCGTGAAGGACTACGGCAGCATCGTGGGGCCCCTCACGGGTCTCACGTCCAAGAACCAACCGAAGCGGATTAACTGGACCCCCGATTGTCAAGCGGCCTTCGAGAAGCTGAAGGCCGCTCTATGCACCGCCCCTGTGCTCCAGGCCCCCGATTACAGTCGGGAATTCGTGGTACAGACCGACGCCTCCGACCACGGCATCGGAGCCGTCCTTTCTCAGTTAAACCCCGAAGGTCATGACCAGCCGGTGGCCTTCATCAGTCGACGTCTCCTGGCCCGAGAACAGCGCTGGAGCACCATCGAGAGGGAGGCCTTCGCAGTGGTGTGGGCCCTCAAAAAGCTCCGGCCCTATCTCTTCGGTACCCACTTCCGGGTACAAACCGACCATCGACCCCTGCAGTGGCTGATGCAGATGCGGGGGGAGAACCCAAAACTCTTGCGCTGGTCCATTTCCCTGCAGGGAATGGACTTCACTGTGGAGCACCGACCAGGCCAAGACCACGCCAACGCGGACGGCCTGTCCCGCTTTTTCCGCCTCGACGAAGAGAGTCCCCAAGGAGATGGGTGACTCTCCCCGCCTTCAGCTGGGGGGGACGCATGTTGGACAGGCCACACGAAGGGCTTGCTCCCTCCCCGCACGACAGGGCCCGAGCTCCGGCCCACCAGGCATAACCCACGAAAAGCACCTGTACCCCGTCCCCCGACGGATCTTCTGCCCTCGGACCTCTACTCATCACGGGGCCCAGCCCCACCGGCTCCCCCGGCCGGTTCAAGCCGCCATCTTGGGCCCTGCACCCCGAGGCCGCGTGGCCTCGCCCCGACCCTAAACCCGGGCCTGACCGGCCCCGACATCCCGGCACCACCATCCACCCGGGAGGTGAGCGGACCACTTGGCAGGTCAATGGGAGGACGAAGTGTCAAGAGCTCTTCCCCCGCCAGGTGCCGATCGCCTCCAGCTCCCCCAGGCGCTGGCTCCACCCCCTGCTGGGTGTCTGGACACCTTCATCCCGGGCCCTCCGACCTCCAAGTGCGAGGGTCCGGACATCAAAGAGCGCCTGCCCTATAACTGGGGCAACTCCGGAGCAGGAAGGCAGTTGTATCCTGGAGTCGAGAGACACCGAGAGAACTCAGCCTTGACGGACTACTGGCGCTGCCGTAGCCCGCTCTTGTGAACCATCGTCCTGCCTGCTGGCGCTGCCGCGGCCTTCTGCAACATCCATCCTCGTCGGGACCTGCTGGCGCTGCCGCGGCCCGTTGTAACGACCATCCTCACCGGGACCTGCTGGCGCTGCCGCGGACCGTACATCGACCATCTTTCCGGGACCTGCTGGCGCTGCCGCGGACCGTGTACCGACCATCTCGACTGGGACCCGCTGGCGCTGCCGCGGCCCGTACCAACTAAACCACCAAGCTCGAGGATTGTGAGCTAGTCATCATCTCATCCGAACTACCTGACTGGTAAACAGACTGTCCCGCTTCCCCTTACCCTGCATTGAGAGACTTGAATCGAGGGGACCCCTGAGTCCAGACCTCCTTGTACCATTCAACCGTACCTTAAGAAGTGCTTATAAAGAACACTGAACCCTATCCGTGTGTGGTATCTGTCTGTGGGGGGGAAGTTACTTGTCTGTACGATCGCTGGAGACGGCTCTCCCCGGAGACCTCTCCTCCTGACCCCGGCCGACCCTCCCGGTCCGTCTACCCTTTCTAACACCCGTGAGGCCCAGAAAGGCTCGGACCTCTGTTTGGGTTGTGGTTGGTTCCCAGGCTAGGATGGCGTCGATTTTGGGCTGTAGAGGGGCGACCTGCCCGCTTCAGACCTGGTGCCCCAGGTAGGTTACCGAACCTTGCCCAATCTGGCATTTGCTGGCTTTCACGGTGAGGCCCGCCTGGCGTAGGGCGGTTAGCACCCTCCGGAGGTGTTGGAGGTGCTCGCTCCATTCTGAACTAAAAACTGCGATATCGTCGAGATATGCAGCGCTGAATTTTTCCAGCCCGGCCAGGACTCTATTTACCAGTCGCTGGAAGGTGACCGGGGCATTTTTCATCCCGAAGGGCATTACGCGAAAGCGATAGTGCCCATCCGGGGTGGAGAAGGCGGACCGCTCCTTGGCTCCTTCTGTGAGCGCAATTTGCCAGTAGCCGCAGGTGAGATCGAAGGTGCTGACGAACCGTGCAGCTCCGAGCCGGTCAATGAGCTCGTCGGCTCGGGGAATGGGGTGGGCATCGGCTCGGGTGACCTCATTGAGTCCCCAGTAGTCCACGCAAAAGCGGAGTTCCGGGGCGACCCCGGGGGCGGCTGCTTTTGGGACCAGGACCACGGGGCTGGCCCAGGGGCTGTCTGAGGGTTCGATCACGCCTAGGGTCAACATTTTCGAGACTTCGGCTTGGATACAGGACCGGACCCGATCGGGGACTCGGTAGGCTCGGTGTCTCACTGGTGGGCTGTCCCCGGTATCCACATCATGGACACACCAGTCGGTGACCTTGGGGACCAGGGAGAAAAGGTCCGGAAACTGCCCTAGGAGCTGGCGGCAATCCTCACGTTGCTGGGGAGTGAGAGACGGGAAGAGGTTCACTCCTTCTATGGAGCCGTCCTTCTCCTTGGTGCATAGAAGATCGGGGAGAGGATCCGACTCTTTTTCGGACCCGTCGTCAGTGGCCAGTAGGAGGCTCAGCTCTGTCCGCACAAAGTGGGGCTTGAGGCGGTTCACGTGGAGGACCCGGAGGGGGTCCCGGGGTGACTGGACGTCTACCAAGTACGTGACCGGGCTCTTTCGCTCAACTACTTTGAAGGGCCCGGTCCATTTATCCTGGAGAGCACAGGGTTTCACAGGGGCCATGACCCACACCAGCTGGCCCGGCTGAAACTCGACTAGCGCGGCATTCTGGTCGTACCAGCGCTTCATCTCCTCCTGACTCGCCTCCAGATTGGCCTCTGCCATTTCCCGGAACCTCCTAGTCTGATTGCGGAGGGTCAGGACGTAACGGAACACGTCTCGGGGGGTGCCCCGGGGCGCCGCCTCCCACTCTTCTTTGACCAGGCTGAGGGGCCCCCTGACGGGGTGCCCGTAGAGTAGCTCAAAGGGGCTGAAACCCAAGGATTTCTGGGGAACTTCTCGGTATGCGAATAGGAGGCAGGGGAGCAGGAGATCCCACTTACGCCGGAGGGGCTCTTCCAGGCCCGCGATCATCCCCTTCAGAGTCCGGTTAAACCGCTCTACCAGGCCGTTTCCTTGGGGGTGGTACGGGGTGGTGAACTTGTAGGACACCCCACACTGTTGCCATAAGGACCTCATGTATCGGGAGATAAAGTTGGTACCTCGATCGCTCATGACCTCGCGGGGAAAACCCATGCAGGAGAAGATCCCCATCAGCGCCCGGCCCACCACGGGGGCCGTGACGGTGCGCAGGGGGATGGCCTCAGGGTAACGAGTGGCATGGTCCACCAGGACGAGGATGAACCGGTGCCCCTGGGAAATTTGGGGGTCCAGAGGTCCTACAATGTCAATCCCGACCCGCTCAAAAGGGGTACTGACGACAGGGAAGGGCTGGAGGGGAGCCTTGCGCTTTCCTCCACTCTTCCCACTGGCCTGGCACGTGGGGCAGGACTTGCAGTGGGCTTCTACATCCGCTCTCATTCTGGGCCAGTAGAAGTGAGTCACGAGGCGACTGTATGTTTTGTCCTGACCCAAGTGGCCTGCGAGGGGGACGTCGTGGGCCAAGCCCAGGAGGAGGTCTCGGAAGCGTAGGGGTACCACCAGCACTCGGCCGGACCCTAGCTCCACCGACTTCTGTTCGCTGTACAGAAGGTCATTCTCCCAATAGACCCGGTGCGTCCCCGTCTGGTCGCCTGCGGCCTGGGCCTCTGCCTGTTGCCGGGGCCCGACCAGGGAGGGACAGGTAGCCTGCTCTCGGCAGAACTCCTCTCGGGAGGGGCCCCCTTCGTGGCGCCACTGTGCTAATTCGAGCAAATCGCCTAACTCGGTGTCTGGGGTGGAGTCGGAAGGCGGTGGTTCGTCACTGGCGAGCAACTCTTCTGGTGGGGGGATGTGGGGGCCCTCGGCCGGGACCATCCCATCCTCAGGGGTCGGGGCGTCGTCAACGTCCCTCAGGGGGGTCAGTCGAGCCGCCATGGATCGAGTGGTGGCGCACACCCACTCAGGGAGGCCCATCATCCCTAGGTGGGTCCTGCGCTCAACTTGCACCCAGGGGGAACTTTCCAGGTCGTTCCCCAGGAGACAGTCGACGGGCTGGGATGTTCTCACTGCGACCTTCAGTTTACCGACCACCCCTCCCCACTCGAAAGGCACCAGGGCTACCTTACATAGGCTTTCTGTGTTGTCGGCTGAAATGACAGGGCAAAATACGTTGGGGAGGACCTGGTCCTCGTGGACTAAATGGCTGAGGACACCGGTGATACTGGCCCCGGTGTCACGGAGGGCTTCTACTTGGTGGCCATTGATCGTGACGAGCTGCCCATATTTCTTTGTGTTAGAGGGCAGGAGGCTCCCAGGGACCATCTCTATATCTCCTAAGGACACTAGGGCCATAGCGGCGGGTTCCCACTCCTCGGCCTCCTCAACCTCCTCCCCCAGGGCTACATTGGCTATCTGTCTAGCGGGGGGTGCTGCCTGGTTGGTGCGTGGGGCCATGGGGCATTCAGGGTCGTTGGCGTAATGGCCGGGCTTCTGGCAACGGAAACAAGTGATGGTTACCCGGTGCCCCCGTCTCAGGGGGGGGCCGGATACAGCTGGTGGGGGTGCCGGGAAAGGCGGAGGTTGGGATTTCGGGGGGCTAGCCTGGGGCTCTCTCTGCCCTCCCTGGTTTCCCCCCCTCTCTGGCGGGGTGGTCCCTGACTGGTTCGGGGGTACTCTCCTACAGGGCCCCGGGAGACCCGGGTGTTGGTCCAGCGATCCGCCTCGACAGCCAGCTTTCTCGGGTCCGTGAGCTTGCTGTCGAGCAGATGTTGGCGTAGTTCCACAAAACAGTTGGCAGCCAGGTGTTCCCATAACATAAGGTCAGTTAGTTCTTCCAGGGTGGTTACCTTGCTGCCCTTGATCCACCCATCGAAGGCACGGCTGAAGAAATTCACATATTCCACCCAGGTGGTACCCGGGATCTTCCGGCAGTCCCGGAACCGCTGGCGGTACATCTCCGGGGTGAGGCCGTACCTTGTGAGGAGGGCCGCTTTCATGTGTTCATATGAGGTCTGCATGGAGGTGGGTAGGTCGAGCAGGGTGTCTCTTCCTTCGCTCAGGAACCGTCCCCATAACCCAGCCCCCCAATCCTTCTGCGGGACCCGGTGGGAGGTCATGGCGACCTCGTAAGCCCGAAACCACTGCTGAATGTCATCATTCTAGTAATATTCCTTGACCACATCCTTGGGGATGTGGACCTTCTGTTCCGTCGGGGCGGCCGCCTCCCGGTTCCCCGGGGGCCGCGCTTCTTCGCTTCTTGCTTTCAGTTCTATTTCCTTCAAACTGCGTTCATGCTCTAGTTGAAGTCTCCTTCCCTCGTGTTCTCGTTGGAGTTTCTTCTCTTCCAGTTCTCCTTGCACTCGCAACTGTTCTACTGCTAGCTTTTTCTCGGCTAATTTCAACTCGCCCTCAATTTTGAGTTTGGCTAATTCGAGCTCGTGATGGCGACTTTTTTCTCTGTCTGCGAGTTCCTCCGGGGATAGGCCCCCGTCTGGTACGTTCTCCTTGGGAGGGTCCTGCTTCGTCGTGGGGCTGCACCGCTCCTTCTGGGCGGGGGGCTCCCGAATCCACCCAAGCTTTCAGTGCCTTTTGCATATCTTCTTTGGTGTTGAGACCAGTGGTAGCGATTCTGAGTTCCTTACAGAATTGCTTTAGTTCCCTGTGAGTGTACTCTTCCAGCTGTTCCACCTGGAACACGGTACTGGCGTCGTCTTCTACGAGAACCACGGTGTTTCCTTCTGCCATCTTTGTCGATAGTGCGTCAGCCGTTCACGGTACGATCTCTAGATTATGGGCCCGAATCCCGTCGCTTGCCACCAATGTTAGAAGGCGACCTCAGAGGGGCCCGGAGGGGGCCCTGACTGTCCTGAGACCAACCCTCGAGGTATCGTAGCCGGGCACTGGCGGGAGACTCCTCAGGGGAGGAATCTCGTATCTAGGATCGTACACTCGGCACCACACGACAAAGAGACACCACACCGAGAGTTCTTAAGAGCAAATCTTTATCAGATCGGAGTGGTAAGATCTTTATAATCAGCAAGGCAATATATATACAAGTGGAGCGCGGGCTCACAAAGTCTTGGAGGGGGGTTAGGAGGTAGCGGGACAGTCTTTGGGGGAATGGATCAAATGCAGGAGCGTATCCGGCGCACAGCTCACAATCCTCGAGCTGGGGGTTACTCTTGTCGTCGTGGGGTCCGGCGGGACCAAGGGAGTCTGGGGGCGCTGCGAGATACTCAGCAGGCTCGAGTACAAGTTCGGAGGTCTTACGATCTTCAGGGAGCCGCGAGTCACTCAGCAGGGCTCAAGCACAAGTTCGGAGGTCTTACGATCTTCAGGGAGCCGCGAGTCACTCAGCAGGGCTCAAGCACAAGTTCGGAGGTCTTACGATCTTCAGGGAGCCGCGAGTCACTCAGCAGGGCTCAAGCACAAGTTCGGAGGTCTTACGATCTTCAGGGAGCCGCAAGTCACTCAGCAGGGCTCAGGTGTTTCCAAGGCGAATCTGCCGGACAGTCCCAGGGCACCCCTTGTTATAGGGCGACTCCTCTTTGATGTCCGGAGTCTGTGCAGGCAGGGGTCTTGTCACCTGGGGGTCGCTTGTTGGGGGTTTCCTGCTATTGTCCTTTGATCCTTTCAGGGCCGGGTCGGGAGGAGCCCCAGACACCCAGCAGGCGTGGAGCCAGCCCTCGGGGAGGCCGGCGGGTCGATCGAAACCCACCTTCCCAGGGAAGCGCAGAGGTGTGATGAAACTGCTCCTCCCTCTCTCATCCCAAGGGGAGCGCGATGTCCTCCAGCCGGAGTGGCGCCTGTAGGCTAGGGTCGCGCTGGGGCCGGGCGGCCATCTTGGTGCATGAAGTGGGCACGCGGGCCCGGGGTGGCCGAAGGAGGAAGGCCTACGGACGGGGGAAGTCCGGGTCGGGTGTGTGTGTTCTGGTGGGAAGGATCGGCCAGGCCAGGGGCTCGGGGCTGGTGTGAGGTGCAGGGGTCAGGTCTGACTATGTTACGAGGGCCGGGTCTAACAGTACAGTTGTAAGTATTTTTCAGAGTCAGTGCTGGGCACCAAGATCCAGCACTGGGAGCTCACCTAAGAGCAGGTGAGTAATTTCGTTTTCGTTACTCGGCTGATTTTTGGTGAATATTTTAAGATTTGAAAAGTCCACACAAGAAATTTCAGGAAAAAGCCACTCAATGTTACCCTATGAGGAAAATAGAGTTATCGGTTTAAGGGTAAGTACTGGACTGGCAGAGTTAAGGTTCTGGGCATAGACTCAGGGGTCTCCCAGGGTCAGGTAGGTACAGTTAGTTCACCCTCAGCGGCACAAGGGCAGCCGGGTGCAGAGAGAGTTAGGCCCAATGTTATCCTATGAGAGGTACGGGGGCCTTGGTTGGTGGCTGCTGACTAGCAGGTCACGCGGCTGTGGGAGCTGGGCTCCTGGTCACTTACTCAGGGAAAGTGGGGAAGTAGATAGGTGTAGAGGTTGCACTGCCAGGGCCACTCGGGCGGCTAGGTGCAGGGTGCTTTTGAGCCTTCGGGCGCTCAATTGATTTAATTGGAAATCTCCGGTTTAGAAAAAGACTGCAAGCTCGGGGACGAAGATTCTTCAGGTGCCACCACCACTTCGAGAGGTAAGTTGGGTAGTTGGAGGATAGGTAGGTACCCCGGGATAGGGCACAAGGGGCCGCGGGGCACCGGGTGCAGGGGTGCCTTTTGGTGTCGGGAAATCTTACCCTCTGTTGATTGCGGTTGGGGGGGCACCTGGTTCTGAGGTTGCAGGCTTCTTCAGGAGTGTCGAGGGAGGTCCTTGGGTGCCGGACTCGGGGTCACAGTCGCTGTGGGGTCGTTCTCGTGGTCTTTGTTCACTCCGGCACAGGCCAGGCTTGGCGGGTGCAGAGTGTGCTGGGTTCGCCGTTCCGGGCTGCTGCCAGGGATTAGAAGTAGTTTTTGAGTAGAGCCTCTACTCATGGGAGTCCCAGGGGGCTTAGAGCCAAAAGGTAGCCAGGTCCTCCGGGGTTTGTGAGGTTGCTGGCCACAAGAGATGCCGGGTTGGAGCAGGAGCAGGTTCGAGGGTCGACAGGCCGGTAGGGCTGGGGCCAAAGCAGTTGGTGTCTTCCTCTTCTTAGCAGCTGCAGGGCAGGTCTTCTTTCTTCTAGCTCTTCTTCGGATTTTGGAATCTGGAATCTGGGGAAGGAAGGTTCAGGGTGCCCCTAAATGCTAGATTTAGGAGCGTTACAGGTAGGTGAAGGGCAGGGGCCAATGGGTCCCTGTCCTGGTGTGGGTACACCCCCTATCCTGCCTCTCTCCTGTGGGAGGGGGGCAGTAGCCTAGTCCTGATGGGGCAGGGCTTCCCATCTTCAAGATGGCAAGAGCCCGGAGATGTGCTTCACCTCGCCTCCCCCACCTGAGGGGTGGGGTTGGCAGGCTGGCACATCCCCTGTCCTTATTTGGGGATTCCGGCCAAGCTTTCCGCCAGAGTGGGGGGTTGCAGTGGCCTGGGGAAGCTCACAGAGGCGGCATGCCTTTGAAGCTTCCCCCTGCCCATCCTGGGGAAGGAGATTTAGCACCTCGCCCAGGATGTGCATTGTTGCAGACCCAGGAGAGCAGGGGCTCTCCTACCCAGGGGTCCAGCAACATGTCTGCTGTGTGGCAGCCTAGGCAGCCTCAGAACAGACGTGGATTGTAGGTTAGGTTTCAGGGGGCATCTATGGTGCTTGGTACATTAAATCCCACACTGGCATCAGTGCGGGTTTAATGTGCTGAGAAGTTTGATACCAAACTTCTCAGTCTTCAGTGTTGCCATTATGGTGCTGTGGAGTTTGTGTTTGACGAGCTCCCAGCACCATATACTCTTAAATGGCAGCACTGCACTTACAGTGCCCAGGAATGGACCTGGGTACTGTAGGGGCACAGGGCTCCTGCTCCTGTGCCCAGACCATTGGCATAGGGCACCCAGCTTGAGGGGTGGCTGATATGTGCCATGGCAGTGTAGGTGATGGGCATGGCACACAGGGATGTGTGCCATGTCGACTCTTTTTTTGTCTTGTACCCAGACACTCAGCCTGCAAGGGCAGTGTGTGTGTGTGTGTGTAAGGGTACAGGACCTCTAAGGGTGGCACAATGGGTGCTGCAGCACTTAGAGGCCTTACCTGGTCATAAGGCCCTGGGTACCTAGGGTACCATTTACCAGGGGCTGACATGTGGCCCGGGTTTGCCAATTTGTGTTTTGTGTTTTAGGGAAGGAACATAGGCCCTGGGCACCTCATTGGCAGGAGTCCAGGGCACACTCAGTCAAAGTACATTCAGCAATTCAGCAAAAAGTGGGGGCATACCATGCAAGAAAGATGGCACTTTCTCACACGCTGCCCTCTGTTCCAACACACAGCTCTCTCCTGTACCTCTTGTACCCCTGCCCTGTGTGCCCTCACTCAGCTCTCTCATGTACCCCTTGTATCCTGCCCTGTGTGCCCCCCACACAGCTCTCTCCTGTACCCCTTGTACCCCTGCCCTGTGTGCTCCCCTGCACAGCTCTCTCTGGTACCCCTTGTACCCCTGCCCTGTGTGCCACCCACACAGCTCTCTCCTGTACCCCTTGTAACCCTGCCCTGTGTGCCCCCGCACTGCTCTCTCCTGTACCCCTTGTACCCCCGCCCTGTGGGCTCCCTGCACAGCTCTCTCCTGTACCCCATATACACCTGCTCTGTGTGCCCCCGCGCAGCTCTCTCCTGTACCCCTTGTAACCCTGCCCTGTGTGCCCCCGCACTGCCCTCTCCTGTACCCCTTGTACCCCCGCCCTGTGGGCTCCCTGCACAGCTCTCTCCTGTACCCCATATACACCTGCTCTGTGTGCCCCTGCGCAGCTCTCTCCTGTACCTCTTGTACCCCTGCCCTGTGTGCCCTCACTCAGCTCTCTCCTCTATCACTTGTACCGCTGCACTGCATACCTCCACATGCTCTCTCATGTACCCCTTCTATCCCTGTCCTGTGTACCCCTCCACACAGCAGTCTCCTGTACCCCTTGTACCCATGCTCTGTGTGCTCCCTCACACAGCTCTCTCTGGTACCTTTTGTATCCCTGCCCTGTGTGTCCCCCTTCACAGCTCTCTCCTGTACCCCTTGTTCCCCCGCCCTGTGTGCTCCCCGCACAGCTCTCTCCTGTACCCCATATACACCTGCTCTGTGTGCCCTCTGTGCAGCTCTCTCTTGTACCCCTTGTATCCACGCCCTGTGTGCCCCCTGCACTTCTCTCTCCTGTACCCCTTGTGTCCCCACCCTGTGTGCCACCTGCACTGCTCTCTCATGTACCCCTGAGTACACCTCTCCTGTGTGCCCCCGCACTGCTCTCTCCTGTACCCCTTGTACCCCCGCCCTGCGTGCAGAGAGATGAGGGATATAAGCAAAGAAAAGATGAAGTTGTTAAAGAGAAATTGATGAAGGAGAGGAAGGGGCTGGGAGAGTAAAGAGAGATAGGTTGATATTGATAGAAAAGATGATTAGTGGGCAGAGAGTAAAGGCAAAGGAAAAGAGGCGAGGCTCTAGAAGAGCAAAGACAGGAGAAGAAGAAACCCATTGGGGAAGGAAAAAAAAAAAGTGAGAAAAAAGGAGCGAGAGAGTAGAAGTGGTTATAGGGAGGGAAAGGGAGAGCGCAGAATAGATGTGGTGAGAGAGAAGGGGAAGGGAAGGGAAGAAATAGGAGAGAGAGAATGAGGAACTCAGAGACCTTTAAGCAGGGACAGACATGCCTGTCATGAGTCCAGCAGCTGTAGTGGCACTAGGGCCCAGGCTTGTGAGGGGCCCCGGGCCGCTGGACCATGAGGCTTATGTGGAGTTTGGTGCACAGGACAGTCTGCCGCTACCATAGTGGAGAATACACAGTCAAGAGCCTGCCTGCCCTGCCTGCTCAGGGGACCGCATGCCTGCTCTCATCCGAGTCAGGGACCGCCTGCCTACTCTGGGTACCGCCTGCCTGCTCTACTCTGAGTCAGGGACCGCCTGCCTGCTCTGGTCTGAGTCAAGAACCGCCTGCCAGCTCTGGTCTGAGTCAGGGACCGACACACAACTTTATCTGAGTCAGGGACCGCCTGCCTGCTCCGAATACCGCCTGCCTGCTCTGGTCCGAGTCAGCGGCCGCCTGCCTACTCTGGGTACCGCCTGCCTGCTCCGGATACCGCCTGCCTGCTCTGGTCTGAGTCAAGGACCGCCTGCCTGCTCTGGGTACCACCTGCCTGCTCTACTCTGAGTCAGGGACCGCCTGCCAGCTCTGGTCTGAGTCAGGGACCGCCTGCCTGCTCCGGATACCGCCTGCCTGCTCTGGTCCGAGTCAAGGACCGCCTGCCTGCTCTGGGTACCACCTGCCTGCTCTACTCTGAGTCAGGGACCGCCTGCCAGCTCTGGTCCGAGTCATGGACCGCCTGCCTGCTCTGGTCCGAGTCATTTGACCACCTGCCTGCTCTGGTCCAAGTCAGGGGACTGTCTGCCTGCTCTCGTCCGAGTCAGGGACCACCTACATGCTCTGGGGACCACCTGTAAGCTCTGGTCCGAGTCAGGAACCACATGCCTGCTCTAGTCTGAGTCAGGGACCACCTGCCTGCTCTAGTCTGAGTCAGCTACCGCCTACCTGCTCTGGTCCGAGTCAGGGACTGCCTGCCTGCTCTGGTCCGAGTCAGGGGACCACCTGCCTGCTCTGGTCTGAGACAGGGGACCCCCTGCCTGCTCTGGTCCAAGTCAGGAACCGCCTGCCTGCTCTGGGGACCACCTGCCAGCTTTGGTCCGACTCAGGGACCGCCTGCCAAGTCTGGCCTGAGTCAGGGACCGTCTGCCTGCCCTTGTCCAAGTAAGGGACCGCCTGCCTGCTCTGGTCTGAGTCAGGGGACCGCCTGCCTGCTCTGGAGACCACCTGGCACCTGCCTGCTCTGGGGACCGCCTGCCTGCTCTGGTCTGAGTCAGGGGCCCGCCTGCCTGCTCTGGAGACCACCTGGCACCTGCCTGCTCTGGGGACCGCCTGACTGCTCTGGTCCGAGTCAGAGGATCTGCCTTGTCGGCCCCCTAGGCGATGTGAGGTAGATGCAGAGCTCTCTATCACCGAGGAGGGTATCCTGGCACTGAGCAGGTGTGAGTCTAGGCAGAGCGCACTATCACCGAGGAGGGTATCCTGGCACTGGGCAGGTGTGAGGCTAGGCAGAGCGCACTATCGCCCTGGAGGGTATCCTGGCACTGGGCAGGAGTGAGTCCAGGCAGAGCGCACTATCGCCCTGGAGGGTATCCTGGCACTGGGCAGGTGTGAGTCTAGGCAGAGCGCACTATCACCGAGGAGGGTATCCTGGCACTGAGCAGGTGTGAGTCTAGGCAGAGCGCACTATCACCGAGGAGGGTATCCTGGCACTGGGCAGGTGTGAGTCCAGGCAGAGCGCTCTATCACCGAGGAGGGTATCCTGGCACTGGGCAGGTGTGAGGCTAGGCAGAGCGCACTATCGCCCTGGAGGGTATCCTGGCACTGGGCAGGTGTGAGTCTAGGCAGGGCGCACTATCACCGAGGAGGGTATCCTGACACTGAGCAGGTGTGAGGCTAGGCAGAGCGCACTATCGCCCTGGAGGGTATCCTGGCACTGAGCAGGTGTGAGTCTAGGCAGAGCGCTCTATCACTGAGGAGGGTATCCTGGCACTGAGCAGGTGTGAGTCTAGGCAGAGCGCTCTATCACCGGGGAGGGTATCCTGGCACTGGGCAGGTGTGAGGCTAGGCAGAGCGCACTATCGACCTGGAGGGTATCCTGGCACTGGGCAGGTGTGAGTCTAGGCAGAGCGCACTATCACCCGGGAGGGTATCCTGGCACTGAGCAGGTGTGAGTCTAGGCAGAGCGCACTATCGCCGAGGAGGGTATCCTGGGCTGAGCAGGTGTGAGTCTAGGCAGAGCGCACAATCACCCATGAGGGTATCCCGGCGCTGAGCAGGTGTGAGTCCAGGCAGAGCGCACTATTGCCCTGGAGGGTATCGTAACGCTGAGCAGGTGTGAGTCTAGGCAGAGCGCACTATCGCCCAGGAGGGTATCCTGGGCTGAGCAGGTGTGAGTCTAGGCAGAGCGCACTATCACCGAGGAGGGTATCCTGGCACTAAGCAGGTGTGAGTCCAGGCAGAGCGCACTATCACCGGGGAGGGTATCCTGGCACTAAGCAGGTGTGAGTCTAGGCAGAGCGCACTATCGCCCCGGAGGGTATCTCGGCGCTGAGGAGGTGTGAGTCTAGCCAGAGCGCACTATCACCGGGGAGGGTATCCAGGCACTGGGCAGGTGTGAGTCTACGCAGAGCGCACTATCACCGAGAAGGGTATCCTGGCACTAAGCAGGTGTGAGTCTAGGCAGAGCGCACTATCACCGGGGAGGGTATCTCAGCGCTGAGCAGGTGTGAGTCTAGCCAGAGCGCACTATCACCGGGGAGGGTATCCAGGCACTGGGCAGGTGTGAGTCTAGGCAGAGCGCACTATCACCGGGGAGGGTATCCAGGCACTGGGCAGGTGTGAGTCTAGGCAGAGCGCACTATCGCTGGGAGGGCATCCTAACGCTGAGCAGGTGTGAGTCTAGGCAGAGCGCACTATCGCCGAGGAGGGTATCCTGGGCTGAGCAGGTGTGAGTCTAGGCAGAGCGCACTATCACTGGGGAGGGTATCCTGGCACTGAGCAGGCGTGAGCCTAGCCAGATCGCACTATCGCTGGGAGGGCATCCTAACGCTGAGCAGGTGTGAGTCTAGGCAGAGCGCTCTATCACCGAGGAGGGTATCCTGGCACTGAGCAGGTGTGCATCTAGGCAGAGCGCACTATCACCGAGGAGGGTATCCTGGCACTGAGCAGGTGTGAGCCTAGCCAGAGCACACTATCGCTGGGAGGGTATCGTAACGCTGAGCAGGTGTGAGTCTAGGCAGAGCGCACTATCGCCCAGGAGGTTATCCTGGGCTGAGCAGGTGTGAGTCTAGGCAGAGCGCACTATCACCGGGGAGGGTATCCTGGCACTAAGCAGGTGTGAGTCCAGGCAGAGCGCACTATCACCGAGGAGGGTATCCTGGCACTGAGCAGGTGTGAGCCTAGCCAGAGCACACTATCGCTGGGAGGGTATCGTAACGCTGAGCAGGTGTGAGTCTAGGCAGAGCGCACTATCGCCCAGGAGGTTATCCTGGGCTGAGCAGGTGTGAGCGCACTATCACCGGGGAGGGTATCCTGGCACTAAGCAGGTGTGAGTCCAGGCAGAGCGCACTATCACCGAGGAGGGTATCCTGGCACTGAGCAGGTGTGAGCCTAGCCAGAGCACACTATCGCTGGGAGGGTATCGTAACGCTGAGCAGGTGTGAGTCTAGGCAGAGCGCACTATCGCCCAGGAGGGTATCCTGGGCTGAGCAGGTGTGAGTCTAGGCAGAGCGCACTATCACCGAGGAGGGTATCCTGGCACTAAGCAGGTGTGAGTCCAGGCAGAGCGCACTATCACCGGGGAGGGTATCCTGGCACTAAGCAGGTGTGAGTCTAGGCAGAGCGCACTATCGCCCCGGAGGGTATCTCGGCGCTGAGGAGGTGTGAGTCTAGCCAGAGCGCACTATCACCGGGGAGGGTATCCAGGCACTGGGCAGGTGTGAGTCTACGCAGAGCGCACTATCACCGAGAAGGGTATCCTGGCACTAAGCAGGTGTGAGTCTAGGCAGAGCGCACTATCGCCCAGGAGGGTATCTCAGCGCTGAGCAGGTGTGAGTCTAGCCAGAGCGCACTATCACCGGGGAGGGTATCCAGGCACTGGGCAGGTGTGAGTCTAGGCAGAGCGCACTATCGCCAGGGAGGGTATCCAGGCACTGGGCAGGTGTGAGTCTAGGCAGAGCGCACTATCACCGGGGAGGGTATCCAGGCACTGGGCAGGTGTGAGTCTAGGCAGAGCGCACTATCGCTGGGAGGGCATCCTAACGCTGAGCAGGTGTGAGTCTAGGCAGAGCGCACTATCGCCGAGGAGGGTATCCTGGGCTGAGCAGGTGTGAGTCTAGGCAGAGCGCACTATCACTGGGGAGGGTATCCTGGCACTGAGCAGGCGTGAGCCTAGCCAGATCGCACTATCGCTGGGAGGGCATCCTAACGCTGAGCAGGTGTGAGTCTAGGCAGAGCGCTCTATCACCGAGGAGGGTATCCTGGCACTGAGCAGGTGTGCATCTAGGCAGAGCGCACTATCACCGAGGAGGGTATCCTGGCACTGAGCAGGTGTGAGCCTAGCCAGAGCACACTATCGCTGGGAGGGTATCGTAACGCTGAGCAGGTGTGAGTCTAGGCAGAGCGCACTATCGCCCAGGAGGTTATCCTGGGCTGAGCAGGTGTGAGTCTAGGCAGAGCGCACTATCACCGGGGAGGGTATCCTGGCACTAAGCAGGTGTGAGTCCAGGCAGAGCGCACTATCACCGAGGAGGGTATCCTGGCACTGAGCAGGTGTGAGCCTAGCCAGAGCACACTATCGCTGGGAGGGTATCGTAACGCTGAGCAGGTGTGAGTCTAGGCAGAGCGCACTATCGCCCAGGAGGTTATCCTGGGCTGAGCAGGTGTGAGTCTAGGCAGAGCGCACTATCACCGAGGAGGGTATCCTGGCACTAAGCAGGTGTGAGTCCAGGCAGAGCGCACTATCACCGGGGAGGGTATCCTGGCACTAAGCAGGTGTGAGTCTAGGCAGAGCGCACTATCGCCCAGGAGGGTATCTCGGCGCTGAGGAGGTGTGAGTCTAGCCAGAGTGCACTATCACCGGGGAGGGTATCCAGGCACTGGGCAGGTGTGAGTCTAGGCAGAGCGCACTATCACCGGGGAGGGTATCCAGGCACTGGGCAGGTGTGAGTCTAGGCAGAGCGCACTATCGCCCAGGAGGGTATCTCGGCGCTGAGCAGGTGTGAGTCTAGCCAGAGCGCACTATCACCGGGGAGGGTATCCAGGCACTGGGCAGGTGTGAGGCTAGGCAGAGCGCACTATCGCCCTGGAGGGTATCCTGGCACTGAGTAGGTGTGAGTCTAGGCAGAGCGCACTATCACCGAGGAGGGTATCCTGGCACTGAGCAGGTGTGCATCTAGGCAGAGCGCGCTATCACCGAGGAGGGTATCCTGGGCTGAGCAGGTGTGAGTCTAGGCAGAGCGCACTATCACCGAGGAGGGTATCCTGGCACTAAGCAGGTGTGAGTCCAGGAAGAGCGCACTATCACCGGGGAGGGTATCCTGGCACTAAGCAGGTGTGAGTCTAGGCAGAGCGCACTATCGCCCAGGAGGGTATCTCGGCGCTGAGCAGGTGTGAGTCTATCCAGAGCGCACTATCGCCCTGGAGGGTATCCCGGCGCTGAGCAGGTGTGAGTCTAGGCAGAGCGCACTATCACCGGGGAGGGTATCCTGGCGCTGAGCAGGTGTGAGTCCAGGCAGAGCGCTCTATCGCCCAGGAGGGTATCCCGCGCTGAGCAGGTGTGAGTCTAGGCAGAGCGCACTATAACCTGGGAGGGTATCCTGGCACTGAGCAGGTGTGAGGCTAGGCAGAGCGCACTATCCCCGGGGAGGGTATCCTGGCACTGGGCAGGTGTGAGTCTACGCAGAGCGCACTATCACCGGGGAGGGTATCCTGGCACTAAGCAGGTGTGAGTCTAGGCAGAGCGCTCTATCACCGAGGAGGTTATCCTGGCACTGGGCAGGTGTGAGTCTAGGCAGAGCGCTCTATCGCCGGGGAGGGTATCCTGGCACTAAGCAGGTGTGAGTCTAGGCAGAGCGCTCTATCACCGGGGAGGGTATCCTGGCACTGGGCAGGTGTGAGTCTAGGCAGAGCGCACTATCGTCCTGGAGGGTATCCTGGCACTGGGCAGGTGTGAGCCTAGGCAGAGCGCACTATCCCCGGGGAGGGTATCCTGGCACTGGGCAGGTGTGAGTCTAGCCAGAGCGCACTATCGCCCTGGAGGGTATCCTGGCACTGGGCAGGTGTGAGTCTAGGCAGAGCGCACTATCACCGGGGAGGGTATCCTGGCACTGGGCAGGTGTGAGGCTAGGCAGAGCGCACTATCGCCAGGGAGGGTATCCTGGCGCTGAGCAGGTGTGAGTCTAGGCAGAGCGCACTATCGCCAGGGAGGGTATCCTGGCACTGAGCAGGCGTGAGTCTAGGCAGAGCGCACTATCACCGAGGAGGGTATCCTAGCGCTGAGCAGGTGTGAGTCTAGCCAGAGTGCACTATCGCCAGGGAGGGTATCCTGGCACTGAGCAGGCGTGAGTCTAGGCAGAGCGCACTATCACCGAGGAGGGTATCCTAGCGCTGAGCAGGTGTGAGTCTAGCCAGAGTGCACTATCGCCCGGGAGGGTATCCCGGCACTGAGCAGGTGTGAGTCTAGGCAGAGCGCACTATCGCCCTGGAGGGTATCCTGGCACTGGGCAGGTGTGAGTCTAGGCAGAGCGCACTATCACCGAGGAGGGTATCCTGGCACTGGGCAGGTGTGAGTCTAGGCAGAGCGCTCTATCACCGAGGAGGTTATCCTGGCACTGGGCAGGTGTGAGTCTAGGCAGAGCGCACTATCGCCAGGGAGGGTATCCTGGCGCTGAGCAGGTGTGAGTCTAGGCAGAGAGCTCTATCACCGGGGAGGGTATCCTGGCACTGAGCAGGTGTGAGTCTAGGCAGAGCGCACTATCGCCAGGGAGGGTATCCTGGCGCTGAGCAGGTGTGAGTCTAGGCAGAGCGCACTATCACCGGGGAGGGTATCCTGGCACTGAGCAGGTGTGAGTCTAGGCAGAGCGCACTATCGCCCTGGAGGGTATCCTGGCACTGAGCAGGTGTGAGTCTAGGCAGAGCGCACTATCGCCAGGGAGGGTATCCTGGCACTGAGCAGGTGTGAGTCTAGGCAGAGCGCACTATCACCGAGGAGGGTATCCTGGCACTGAGCAGGTGTGAGTCCGGGCAGAGTGCTCTATCACCAGGGAGGGTATCCTGGCACTGGGCAGGTGTGAGTCTAGGCAGAGCGCTCTATCACCGAGGAGGTTAGCCTGGCACTGGGCAGGTGTGAGTCTAGGCAGAGCGCACTATCGCCAGGGAGGGTATCCTGGCACTGGGCAGGTGTGAGTCTAGGCAGAGCGCTCTATCACCGAGGAGGGTATCCTGGCGCGAGTCTAGGCAGAGCGGACTGTCACCGAGGAGGGTATCCTGGCGCGAGTCTAGGGTGAGCGCACTATCACTGTTAAAAGAGAGAGTATTTTAACATGCACTAAGAAACATTCCTGCCCCACCCTGATGACAAGGCTATCGGTGACCTAATTGGCAAGTACATTTTCATTTATTTTTTTATTTTGAAGGTTTTACATAGCACGAACAAGACCCTTGCGGGTATCAGAGCACTTTACAGGGCAAATATAGGTGATAGACATATGCATAAAAATACAATGAATTATGTGAATACAGTACTGGTAATTATTACAGACTAGCACATATCTGCAAGATTGTATAAAAAAGTTCAGGTGAATTTGGACAATAGAATCGATTTCACTTCTTTTTTAAAAAAAGCCGCGGATGGGTTCAGTCTCGTTTCTGGGGGCAAGGCGTTCCAAACCCTGGGAGCCATTCCTGAGAAGGTACGGTTGTTTGTTTTCTTCTTGGAAAATCGTTGTGGGTTCAGTAGAAGATTATCGGAACTCCTAGTACTATCTGTTACCACCAGATAGTACTAGTTTCTCCATTAGGTATCACGGTGTTTAGTGATACAATGCCTTGTGTGCCATACAGGCTATTTTCAAATGGATTCTGGCCTCAAAAGATAGCCAGTTGAGGACACGAAGGTCAGGGGAGATGTGACAGTTTCTTTTGGAGCCTGTGATGAGTCTAGCGGCTGAGTTGATTGTGGCTCTAAGGGGGGCTGTTGTTGATCTGGGAAGGCCGCAGAGAGCGACACTCCCATAGTCCACTCTGGGGATTACTAGAGTCTTGTTAGAAATGGCGATTTCTGGTTGGCATGGCCTTTCGCCAAAGCCAGGCAGAAACCACCACTCTAAGTCAGGGCTGGGGAGTTACACGCCAAAGATAACCCCTGCTCACCCCCTTGGTAGCTTGGCACGAGCAGTCAGGCTTATCCCGGAGGCAATGTGTAAAGCGTTTGCGCGCGCACACAGCAACAACACCCTAGGCCCACCACAAAAGAAACTCCACACAAGGTTATATATAAAAATAGCCTTTGATTTATAATAAACACATTAGATGATAATCACATAATTTACACTGTGCCAAAGTGCACTGGGCAGAATTTTCCAAGGAACTATTTACACAAGACAGGGCCACATGGACCACTGTCAGAATTAGCACAAATCACCAATAGTAAATGTAGAACATATACCCATGGAAACACAAATTATAACTGTAGAGCACAACCAGTAACAACTGGCGCAATAACGACCTCAGCCTTATCATAATAGAATCAGGTATAAAACCTATCCTGTATACATCACAGGGGCATTAACACGTTATGC
Organism: Triturus cristatus; assembly: GCF_964204655.1. Taxonomy (NCBI): domain Eukaryota; kingdom Metazoa; phylum Chordata; class Amphibia; order Caudata; family Salamandridae; genus Triturus; species Triturus cristatus. Next base: position 1,191,705,243 of record NC_140580.1, read on the forward strand.
AATTTCTCACAAGTCTAACGCATTAGACCTTACCTCCTAAGTATAACTACACTTGGGGCGTATATCGCACAGGGAAGTATTATCTCCCTAACATCAACCTAAACAGGTAAAACAACCTCCTATGCAGAAATCATATCTAGAGGTATAAAACACAGGCTGCGCAAAACATACTACACACAGTACATTTCCTAACACCCAACGCATTAGTATATAAATCACTAAATCACCTTAGGGTCCAGGTTGCGCCAGAACCTAAGCATAGCAGCTGCCCACTACTTGCTGGGCAGCTGGGGACAAGAACAGGGCCTAAACGCTGCAGCTGGCACTACGTGCAGCGCAGCTGGGGAAGTAAAATGAGGCCTGGGCTCTCAATGGCCCCTGAAATAATGTCAAAAACGTTGGAGCCACCTGGGCTCTAAAACAACATGTCCCCCAGTACTGTGGAGCCACACGGGGCTCCTAAAATTCATCTGCGCCAATACAGAACAAGCCTGGGCCCCTCTGGGCCCATCTGACATATCTGCGCCTATTGTTGGAGCCACGTAGGCTCCGAAACGAACATGCCACAACTGGGGCCACCACGGGGCTCTGAAGATAAGTAGTGCTTCAACACCCTACGCATGCTCCGCAAGATCTTCTGATGGATCCCGACCGAGACCAGGAAGACGGTCACCCAGGCACTCATCACCAGCCGACTGGACTACGGAAACGCCCTCTACGCCGGAACTACAGCCAAGATACAGAAAAGACTCCAACGCATCCAGAACGCCTCCGCCCGTCTCATCCTGAACATCCCCCGACGCAGCCACATCTCCGGCCACCTGAAGGACCTGCACTGGCTCCCCGTCAGCAAGAGGATCACGTTCAGGCTCCTCACACACGCACACAAATCTCTCCACAACCTGGGACCCAAGTTCCTCAACGACGGCCTGACCTTCTACAGGCCCACCCGCCAGCTACGTTAGACAAGCCTCGCCTTCGCCGCCATTCCACGCATCCGAAGAGCCACCGCTGGTGGCAGATCCTTCTCCTACCTGGCGGCCAAGACATGGAACTCCCTCCCCATCCATCTTCGGCTGACCCAGGATCATCTCGCCTTCAGGAGACAACTCAAGACCTGGCTGTTCGAGCAATAGCAGACCCCTTCCCCCAAGCGCCTTGAGACCCTGCCGGGTGAGTAGCGCGCTATACAAGTGTTATGATTGATTGATTGATTGCCCCCAAGCATTGGAGCCACTTAGGCTCGTAGAATACTGCTGCCCAACGTTGGAGTGGCCCGCTGCCAGACGGGGCCGCTCTGAAGATAGGCACAAGCACCGATCTCACCTCCCCTCTTGGGGCGCACGGGAGCTTCAACCAAATCATGCCCCCAATGGAGCGCACGGGCGCTTGTGCCTCGAACCGGCACACAGGGAGCCCCCCTACTCACCGGGATTCTTCTTCACACCCGGTCCCTCTTCTGGGACCGGGACTTCTCGGGACACAGCAGGCGGGAGCAGCCGCACTCTTCTCGTGGCGCGGGGCTTCCCTGCATTCCTGGGAGCCCCGCGCTGCCATCGTCAGCCTCGGTCGCCTGCTCCTCTCACTGGCGGGGCTTCCCTCCTCCTGCGAGGAAGCCCCGCCCACGGGAACAGTCTTTCCCTCCTTCCGGGTCATGCTGGCCAGCGGCCCGGAAGAGGTTCCATTGCGGCTCAGCCGCGGCGGTGATCTCCCATCCGATATCGGCGGCGATGCGGGGTGGGCACCCGCGAGTCAAAATCCAGATACCGGCGGGGTGGGCACCCGCCAGGACGGCAGGCAAGCGGGGTAGGCCCCCGCGAGTCAAACTCAAGATACCGGCGGGGTGGGCACCCGCCGGGTCGGCAAGCAAGTGGGGTAGGCACCCACCAGGACGGACAACAAGCGGGGTGGGCACCTGCTCGACTACGGCAATGTGGGGGGAATCCCTACGCTGGGGATTCCCTCCGGAGCGAATGGCAAATTGACGCTGCGAGGCTGTTGCGCTCCCCTCTCCTAGGGGAATTGAAAGAAAGCGCACACGAGGCGCTATATGCAGTCCCAGTCCTCCAGGCCATGGACTACCAAGAGCAAAGCGCTCACAGGGCGCAAGGAGCCCCAGCCCCAAAAGCACAAGTCCTCAGCAATAAAAAATGATGAGTCCTTAGGAACGAAGGGAAATGCAGGGCAGAAGGGTCCCCCAAAAGAAGTCCATCAAGCATCCAGGGGCTGGGCAGGGCCCAGGGAGGCAAGCCTTCCCCTGGGCCCCAGCAGCAGCACGCCCCTGGCAGATTCAAGTCAGAACGAGAACAAGAACATTTTCATGGGGTCACAGCCCCTCTTTTATACACAGAATCCTTTGTTTCCAAAGGTGCAGGGAAGGGGCGGACCAGATGCAAATGGTTCCTGAGCACTTTGTTTTGCTCAGCCCCTCTCCCTATTCACAGGACAGGCCAGGGACATTAGACGCACCACAGGGAGTGGAGCCAGCATTGTGTGGGGAAAGCCCAGCCCTATTCAGGTCCCAGGTGTACTCCTCCCTGCCATCAACATGCAGCTCTCTCCATTCACCACCGGGGCAGACCCATCCTGGCTCCTGGAGCCAGACACACCAGCCAATCGCAAGCCAGACAGTCACTGCACATTTATTATACAGACAGGCCAGCTTCTAGAAGTGGCACTTCTACACGAGACACCGTAACGCCGCACACATCATTGCGCAGCATTCACTCTCACGAGTTCGCACATACCAAACTCGACCCTGCACTCCTCTCACATCAGGACTTAACACGGTCACTCAGATCCCCCATGCATTCCGATGGGAGGGCAGGTCAGTCTCACTAAAACATACACAGAGCGTACGCACTTTCCACTGGGACACAGTGTGAAAGCATCTAGAGGCCTAAAACCACTAGTACAAGATAGTAAAAGGGCTAAGATAATGCAAAAAGTTCTAGGGGTGAACTGGCCAGAAGGGCCAAGTCCAACAAGTCTGAACTGCCTGTTTAAAGTCATTTGCGGGTATGAAGGGTCTCAGTTTTCTCAGGGTGTTCATCTGAAAGTTTGCTCCATTAGTTGCAGCGCTGATGTGATTTTGCAGAATCAAGGATGAGAGATTGACCATCGAGTGCTGTTAGGTGCTTCATCCACTGGCGGATGATGGTTGTTTGGCTGGGGAGAGCGATTAAGAGGGATTCAGTTTTGAGGGTGTTTCTTTGCGAGCCAGGTCTGTGTTTTTAGGACGTTGAGTTAAGGGACTTGTCTTCAAGAGAGTGGACCTTAATGTAGAGCTGTGTGTCGTCGGCGTACATGTGATGTTGGATATTTGCAGAGTTGAGAAGCTCGGTGAGTGGTTCCATAAACAAATTGAAGAGTGTTGGGGAGAGGGAAGATCCCTGGGGTACTCCCAATGTGACTCGGGTGGGCTTGGATAAAGACTGATTGATCTTGAATCTTTGTGTTCTGTTTTGGAGGAAGGAAGTGAACCAGTTTAGCACCGTTCCCGAGAGTCCCATTCTATGTTTCAAGAGTTGTAGTAGGTTGTCGTGTTTGACTGTATCCGAGGCTGAGGATAAGTCAAGCAGGATTAGCAAGCAGGCTCTGTTTTGATCCAGTATTTGTAACGTGTCATCTGTTATGTAGTTCATGGCTGATTCGGTACTGTGCCCTGATCGAAAACCTGATTGGAGTTGATCGAGCAGGTTGAAGTGGTCTATGTGGTTACTAAGCTGCATGTGGACACATTTTTCTAGTGGTTTGGCCAGGGTCGGGATGTTGGATATTGGGCGATAGTTATTCAGGTCTGACGGGCCGCCGATGGTTTCCTGTGTGACTTATACCTGGACTAGATTCTCATCAAGTATATGGGTTAATAAATCAATTGCATAGAGGTTTTTGTGCAGAGCACACCCTGATTAGACACACTCCAAGGAGCTCGCAACTGTTATAGTGAACGAAAAGGAGGCTTGGAAAAATAAAATATTTGTCTAGGATCACACAATTTGAAAATCTGGGATCAATCCCAATGTCCCTGCTTGACCAGTCTCCCACTGCAATTCGACTACTAGAAGGGCTATCTGCTGACATCAGCGGTGAATGCTTTTTTCGTAAGTCTTTGAGGATGAGATTAGAGCAGCGGCTTGCAGACACCTTCAGAGTAGCCCACAGCCTTCAGTTAATTTTCTAATAAGCACTGCAATAAATCAGTGATGCTTTTTCCTCTGAACCTTATGGAAACACTGAGGCTAATTTCCGTTATTACCAAGCTGCAGGTAGCAGGACCTGAGAATGAGCGGCGCTCTTTGGCCGCTGCACAGAGGTGAAGAACGGAAGCACTAAACGTCCTTCTCAACTCGATATTGGAAAATTAGAGCAAAATTATGTTTCTGAATGTTTTTAAATGGGAGAAAGTTAAAATGAAGAGTTAACGTAATGATTAAGTTAACTCTTCGTTTTTATGTTCTCCCATTTCCAAGTGTCACATTTACAAACCGCAGGCCTCACGCTTCCAGTGGGCAGCACACAGGTGCCATCTTTATACCTGAAAAATACCCTCACTTTTTTTTAAATGGGAGAATTTTAAAGTGTATAAAAATGTTTTGTGAAACATTCATTCTTAGGGGTCTATTATAATGGCAGGCGGAGCGCTCCGCCCACCATTATTCCCCGCCCGCCTCCCATTTCGCCACCCCCGCCATATTAGAATGGCGGGGTGACCCCGGCGGATGGAAAGACCGTCTGCCGGTTTTCCACCGGTCTCACAGGAGACCGGGCGGAAAAGAGGTCTAATATGGTGGCGGTGTCTGCAAGACATCGCCATCCATATTAGGATGCAGGCGGTGAGGTGCCTGTCACCTTGTGCATGCCAATGCACCACGTGCATTCCCAGCAATGTAGCGGGCAGTGCTGTGAGCACCGCCCACCACAATGCTGGGAATAGGGGACGCCTATCCCCTGGCATCCTAATTGCTGTTGCAGGACCGCCGCACCGCTGGTGGCTGGTCCCAGCACCGCTAGGGTGGTGCCATCCTAATAGGCCCCTTAATGTTTTTCTCTACTGTCAATCAAGTCAATTACGTCTTAATGTTTTAGGCAGCATGTTTCTTCACTTTAAATACCTCCCATTTAAACAAACGGTTGTATTTGTCAGTTATAAATGTAGTACGGTGTCTACAGGCCACTGGGAGCAAAATGGCTGTTGTTTGTAAATGGCCACTTTGAAATGGGAGAAAATTAAAATGATGGGTTTTATGGAATGCATATAAACATAACGTTAACTCTTCGGTTTAATTTCCCCATCTCAAAGTGTTGCATGTGAACACAGCAGGCCTCTTACTCCCAGTGGCCAGCAGGCAAGAGCCACATTTATTACTGAAAATATGGCCATTTTAAAAAAATGGAAGACATTTAAAGTGCATACAAATGTTCCATATCATGAATATTTCTGCAGAACATTTTTTTGCACTTTTTTGTCTTGTAAATGTATCGGTGCCACATTTGGCAAAATGTATGTCCTGTTGCACAAGTATATATGGCACCAGCTCTCAGTCACCCATACACGTGTATCCCATTCATACGCACACGTTCATACATCCCCACAGACCGCGCTCTCACTGACGCACATGGCAGCCCTGTCATAGTGCCCCTCGTTAAAGAATGTTGTTCAAACCATAGTATCTGGCTCTGTGGACATTAGGTTTAGTCAATGAAGCTGGGCGTGGGGTGTCTGCTAACACTGCACATGTTTGTTGGCCTTCAGAACCTCTCGATGATTTTCACTGATCAGAAGTAGCTCTCACTACGGAAGACCTTGGAGACCCCTGGATTGGAGAGTAGGTGACAGGCAGAATTCACATTGTATTTTTTGCAAGTTCACATAGTGCAAACCTTGTCCAGGGACATGAGAGCTCTTCACAATGGTCACTGCCGGCTATAAACATTTTTTTTCAGCACAGTGAAAGTTGCAGCAGATTTTCGAACCCTGTTTCCCCTGTTACATGGTCGGCAGCTATAGCTGTGAGGTCGCATCCCCTCCTGAGAAGGTTTGGCTGGTTTTGGGCTGGAGGATCTGGAGCTGAGACAGAGTGAGGCCTCTGATTCGAGCCTGGCTCGAGCGTTCAATGGCTCGCCCACCTCCAGAGCAACATTATAGTGTATTCATTCAAACACAACAGGACTTTGTACAGCGCACATCCTAGACTCGTGTTTGAACATACTCTTCTAAGTAATAATGAAGACACAGGAGGTTTGATGAAATATCTGCACACAATCACAGAATCTGGTGAAACAGGGAAGCTGAAATGGCGCCCAGGTTTCGGATCCACCTTGTGACTTCTGCCACAAGATGAGCATGGCTTTCTCTCATCTCTCTTGCACCAAAGAGAGCTGCTTTGTTTGTATTTCTAGGTGCATGAGGTGAGTGTTGCCAGGCAGAAGCCACATGAAAGCTCGGCCTGTTTTGTGCTCCGGGTTCCACGAGGATCTTGAGCCGAACCAAATCGTGTCTTCTGGCTTGAGCCTGGCTTGCGCTTCCAGTGGCCCATCAGTGGCTCATTCACCGCTGCATCAGATCATGGAGTGCTAGCCCACCGTACTAGTCCGCTGAGGGAATCGCGCTGTGTTAAATGTGGTTCATCTCAGGGCCACAGAAGTCAGAAGCCCATAGGTGAGGGAAAGGAGGTGCAAAGAGATGCCTGTGCCCTGCCCTCTGATGCAGGGTGCTCTGTTGTTTCGGGTATCATGGGGACGTCATGGCAGGCGAGTGCCTTTCCTAAGACCACTATGTATGGTTGGGATACATCAGTCACAGGTCACAAACACTGTGAGTCATAGCCTTATGCGACTGATTCATGGCCGGCACTATTGGCCTTTAAAACAACTCTTTGGTGCATGCGAACTTGGCTGTGGTGAACGTAACCTTGGCTGTGGTGCACGCAACCTTGGCTGTGGTAAACGCAATCTTGGCAGTAGTGGACGCAACCTTGGCAGTGGTGAACGCAACCTTGGCTGTGGTGCACGCAACCTTGGCTGTGGTGCACGCAACCTTGGCTGTGGTGAACTCACCCTTGGCTGTGGTGCACGCAACCTCGGCTGTGGTGCACGCTACCTTGGCTATAGTGGATGCAACCCTGATTGTGGTGGATGCAACTTTGGCTGTGGTGAACGCAACCTTGGCTGTAGTGGACGCAACCTTGGCTGTGGTGAACGCAACCTTGGCTGTGGTGAACGCAACCTTGGCTGTGGTGAACACAACCTTGGCTGTAGTGGACGCAACCTTGGTTGTGGTGCACAGAGATCTTTCATAGCCGGACACACTGGGTTAAAATTAGAAGGAGCATTCTGAGGCATGTGTGTCTGCCTTCTTTGGATTTTGTATTTGTTATACTTTTGTAAAATCATTCAAAGATGGCCACCTGCGTGCTCACAGTTCTATGCATACACTGAGGTGGCCATCTTTGCATATTTTTTATCCCATTCACAGGTTGGGATGGGGTGTGCTGCAAGCATAACAAAGGGTTTTGTAGCTGTCTCTGTGGAGCTGCAGTCCTTCACATCAATCAATCAGTCAGAAAGATTTAAAACTAAAAAGGGATTTTTTTTTTAAAGCAGAACATTTGGCCCACTAGTTTGTGAGATGATCATCCTGTACTTTAGCAGAATGACGTCACTCACTCAGCAGGATACCACTGACTGAAGAGGGATGAACCAGTGCCCGATGCCACGTGCTGTGATGGATGGACGGTACATGTGATTGATACTACAGGCGACCAATGAATGAAGAAGGATGACCCAGTGCTCCACGCCATGTGCTGTATGGACGGTACATGTGAGTGATACCACAGGCAACCAATGACTGAAGAGGGATGACCCAGTGTCCCACGCTATGTGCTGTGCTGGGTGGATGGTACATATGAATGATACCACAGGCAACCAATGACTGAAGAGGGATGACCCAGTGCCCCACGCTATGTGCTGTGCTGGGTGGACGGTACATGTGATTGATACTACAGGTGACCAATGAATGAAGAAGGATGACCGGGTGCTCCACGCCACGTGCTGTATGGACGGTACATGTGAATGATACCACAGGCGACCAATGAATAAAGAGGGATGACCCAGTGCCCCATGCCACGTGCTGTGAAGGGTGGACGGTACATGTGATTGATACCACAGGCGACCAATGACTGAAGAGGGATGAACCAGTGCCCGATGCCACGTTCTGTGATGGATGGACGGTACATGTGATTGATACTACAGGCGACCAATGAATGAAGAAGGATGACCCAGTGCTCCACGCCATGTGCTGTATGGACGGTACATGTGAGTGATACCACAGGCGACCAATGAATGAAGAGGGATGACCCAGTGTCCCACGCTATGTGCTGTGCTGGGTGGACGGTACATGTGATTGATACTACAGGTGACCAATGAATGAAGAAGGATGACCGGGTGCTCCACGCCACGTGCTGTATGGACGGTACATGTGAATGATACCACAGGTGACCAATGAATGAAGAGGGATGACCCAGTGCCCCATGCCATGTGCTGTGAAGGGTGGACGGTACATGTGATTGATACCACAGGCGACCAATGACTGAAGAGGGATGACCCAGTGCCCCATGCCACGTGCTGTGAAGGGTGGACGGTACATGTGATTGATACCACAGGCGACCAATGACTGAAGAGGAATGAACCAGTGCCCCATGCGCCACGTGCTGGGTGGACGGTACACGTAAACAATTCCACAGGTGACCGATGACTGAAGAGGGATGACCCAGTGCCCCATGCCACGTGCTGTGCTGGGTGGACGATACATGTGATTGATACTACAGGTGACCAATGAATGAACAGAGGGATGACCCAGTGCCCCATGCCACGTGCTGTATGGACGGTACATGTGAGTCATACCACAGCCGACCCATGAATGAACAGAGGGATGACCCAGTGCCCCACGCCATGTGCTGTGAAGGGTGGACGGTACATGTGATTGATACCACAGGCGACCATTGACTGAAGAGGGATGACCCAGTGCCCCACGCCATGTGCTGGGTGGACGGTACACGTAAACGATTCCACAGGTGACCGATGACTGAAGAGGGATGACCCAGTGCCCCATGCCACGTGCTGTGCTGGGTGGACAGTGCATGTGATTGATACCACAGGCGACCATTGACTGAAGAGGGATGAACCAGTGCCCCATGCCACGAGCTGTGCTGGGTGGACGGTACACGTAAACGATTCTACAGGTGACCAATGACTGAAGAGGGATGACCCAGTGCCCCATGCCACGTGCTGTGCTGGGTGGACGATACATGTGATTGATACCACAGGCGACCAATGACTGATGAAGGATGAACCGGTGCCCCATGCCATGTGCTGTGAAGGGTGGACGGTACATGTGATTGATACCACAGGCAACCAATGACTGAAGAGGGATGAACCAGTGTCCCATGCCATGTGCTGTGATGGGTGGACGGTACATGTGAACGATATCACAGGCGCCCATTTTACACTGTGCTATGCTATGTTATGCTATGGCATGTTATTTCACACTATGCTCTAATATGTTATTTTTGACGCTATGCTGTGTTATGTTATGCCATGCTATCTTACACTATGCTATAATATGTTAAATGATGCTATGTGCTGCCGTGCTCAGTTATGGCATTTTGTCTTAGACTGTGCTGTATTAATCTATGGTATGCTATGCTGGTATGCTGCATTATGTTATGTAATGTTATGCTATATTACGCTATGATCTGCTGTGCAACCCTATACCATGTTATTTTACAATGCGCTAATCGATATGATGCTATGCTATATTATGCTATGCCATATTTCACACTGTTTTAGATTATGTTACATGCAACTATGCTATGCTACATCATGTTATTTTACACTGTGCTATAATATGTTACATGACACAAAGCAATGCCATGTTATGCTATGCCATGTTATGTCACACATTAAATGAGAAACAAGGAGACCCTACCCACAAGGAGCCTGGGTAATATATGTTGTGAGGAAACAATAGCTCGTGTGGATTAATATTTATCAATACAGTATATAGTCTATAATAATGATCAAAAAAAGGAAGGGGTTTAAACGAGATGTCAGAAGAAAAGGCAAAACCATACACAGTAGGTCTTATTGTAAAGAATATTTTTCTTTTATATTACAAGAATATTTTCATAGAAAGTGGACATAAATACAGAATACAAATTGACATTATTCATACAATTTACAAAATAGTGTCCCAATGAAAAAAATAAACCTAAACAAACAGTTAACATAAAGTGCAATATACAAAAAAGGTTTCCATTTTTCTTTTACAAGGCAATCATAAACAAATAATAATTCAAGTTAACACTCAAGCATTCTAAGTGTTGCTTTATTGATTTGCCTTTCAAGTCAACGGCGTTTCGACCCTGTTCCAATTTAAGGGTCTCGTCAGGACAGTCTAATAAGGGGACACCTTATCGTCCGGGGCAGGTCTAGCGTTTAAGTGTACGGTGACACCGTGCTCAAGGTGAAAATTAAATACTCACAGGTACCCGGCCGGGTGCCCTGTGAGGAAGAACTCACAAGGAGGCAGTATGTCAGCTCTTGAATTAGCTCGATGCGAGAGTTTAATAATATACCACACCCACGGAGGCTCCAAACTGCTAAATAGCTGTCGTTACGTTTTCAAAAGTCCAGTCAACTTTTTTCCTTGCTTCCGGGTTTACGAATGTCCCGAAAGTTGCTACAGCAGGCGAACAAGGTCCTGTCTGCTTGGTACGATCACGATCGTGGGTGTGGTATATTATTAAACTCTCGCATCGAGCTAATTCAAGAGCTGACATACTGCCTCCTTGTGAGTTCTTCCTCACAGGGCACCCGGCCGGGTACCTGTGAGTATTTAATTTTCACCTTGAGCACGGTGTCACCGTACACTTAAACGCTAGACCTGCCCCGGACGATAAGGTGTCCCCTTATTAGACTGTCCTGACGAGACCCTTAAATTGGAACAGGGTCGAAACGCCGTTGACTTGAAAGGCAAATCAATAAAGCAACACTTAGAATGCTTGAGTGTTAACTTGAATTATTATTTGTTTATGATTGCCTTGTAAAAGAAAAATGGAAACCTTTTTTGTATGTTGCACTTTATGTTAACTGTTTGTTTAGGTTTATTTTTTTCATTGGGACACTATTTTGTAAATTGTATGAATAATGTCAATTTGTATTCTGTATTTATGTCCACTTTCTATGAAAATATTCTTGTAATATAAAAGAAAAATATTCTTTACAATAATACCTACTGTGTATGGTTTTGCCTTTTCTTCTGACATCTCGTTTAAACCCCTTCCTTTTTTTGATCATTATTATAGACTATATACTGTATTGATAAATATTAATCCACACGAGCTATTGTTTCCTCACAACATGTTATGTCACACGGCGCTAGATTATGTTATATGCAGCTATACTATGCTATTCCATGCCATGTTATATCACACTATGCTATAACATGTTAAATTACGCTATAATCTGCTGTGCGATGTTATGCCATGTTATCTCACCCTGTCGTATGGTATACTATGTCATGCAGAGACGGGGACCAAAAGGCTGCATGCCATGCCTCGGCAGCACTCACGCGTGCAACGATGCCCTTCTCTTGGTAATATTTCACAATCAGCAGGACATGCTGCTTGAAGGTGTCCAGCCGCCGGTTGATGGCGTGCGAGTTGTCGTCTGGGCGGCCGTCGTGTGCTGCCCGCCTCTGCAGGCGGTGGCGCAGGCGCTGGGTGGAGCAAGCCAGGAATACCACCATGTCCGGAGAGCCAATCTGTGGAACAGAGATAGAAATCCAAGCGTGGGTGAAGGTGGGCACACCTTGCCTGCTGCGATAGGGCCATATAGGCATCCCCCCCGCATGATGAACATAGCATGCAAAGCAATAAAAAAACACACAAGACATGTTTGTTGGAAAAACAGAGAGCATCAGCTGCCACGTACTTGACCCCTTGAATGTGCCTAGCCCTAAACTCCACATCGTTATGCAGACAAGCCCTCACAAGTTCCCTCAGTAAGCAGAACACCAGCGGACACTTCGCCGATTGTGCTTTTATGGTCTGTACCACCGCTATATTATCAGAAGAAAACCAAACCCTTTTAGATGCCAAAGCCTCTGGCCATAGGTGGAGGGCTTTGGCTTCTAATGGGAAACAGTTCCAGGACTGTGATATTGGCTGTAATCTTCCTTTTGCGCCACGCGTTAGGCCATTTCTGCGCACATCACTCACTCCCCATTATTGCGCCAAAGCCTTCCCTGCCTGATGTGTCTGTAAACAGGCCCAGTTCGGGGCTGCCCGCCCAGCGGGCTCTCCAAATCAGAGTGCCATTGAAGTCAGCCCAGAATTCTGCCCACATTCTGAGGTCCTGTTTCAATCCCCTGCTAAGTCTGCCCAGGTGGTGTTTCTCTCTTCTGTTAGCCGTGGCCCTGGCCAGCCTTCTGGCAAAGACCCTACCCGCTGGATCACCCTTGCCGCAAAATGTAGTTTACCTAGGAGGCTCTGAATGGTGCCCAAGGGTGCTTTATCCTTCGCCAGCGTTGTCTGGATGTCCTCAATCAGGGCCTGCACCTTGCCCAGTGGTAGTCTGGGCACGCCCTCCACTGTGTCTAGCTCAATGCCCTGGAATGTCAGGACCTGTGCAGGGCCCTCGGCTTTCCCAGGTGCAAGTGGTCAGTGAGTCCCTGTAAACTCTGCAGTGCCTCCCTGCAATCTTGAGTCGCCTCCCCCTCAATGAACAAGAAATCGCCCAAATCGCGTGCCCCCCCTTTACACCATAGGTCTATTGAGTGCCTGTGGTAAGAAACAGCTGAATGCCCCGAAGCAGGCACAGGACGCTGCGCAACCCATCGGCATGCAACTGCCGTAGTAAAACTGTCCATCCAGCTTGAAACCCAGCAAGAGGTGGCTGCCTGGGTGAGCTGGCAGCAAGCGGAATGCACATTCAATGTCCCCCTTTGCTAACCAAGCCCCCTTGCCCGCTTTCCTTACCATATCCACTGCCACGCCAAACGTGCAGTAGGAAACTGAACAGATTCCGCCCTCCAACCAGTGGTTCACTGACTGTCCCTCGGGTTGTGACAAGTGGTGGATCAATCTGAAGCTCCCTGGCTCTTTCTTGGGGACCACTCCCAGGGGAGAAACAACAAAGTGATCCAGCAGGGGTGAGGGAATGGTCCAACCACCCTCCTTAATGCCAAGTCCTTCGCGACCTTCTCCTGTACTACTGAAGGAACTTCTTTTGCAGACCTGAGGTTGTCCGCATCCCTCTTCCCCGTGGGCCTACAGAAGGGATCCTGAAGCCTTCCACAAAACCCCTTTGCCAGCAGCAGGCCATCTGTTGAGTTGAGGTATTATCTGAACAGCGGGAGGAGGTTGCATAAGAGTAGCTGTGACGGGCCCTTAGCTGCGCAGGCAGTGGCTAGGGAGCTGTCCGAGATGTGGGGGGGCCCTTGTCTGAGCTGGTGGCCGCTGTGTTCCAAATTGGGATGCATGGGGTGGCTGTGGGGGGAGGGTCCTTGTTTACCTGTAGCTGCTCAACTGTCCTGCCCATTGTTAGGTGGAGGGGGGATCTCCCACCTGCCGTTACAGGACACTGCTGGGTGTGGAGCCCCACATTTGTTGAAGCTGTGAGTAAATTTTCAGGCTTTTCCCCAAAGCAGAAGCAGGATTCAGCGTTGAACAGCCTGCAAGCACCCATGGGGGTCCGTTTGAACCCCCATCTCTGACCAGCTGCCCTGTGCGCGCCTCGAAAAGGCTGCTTGAAGTGGTGCCCCCCAATTGATGATTGCCGATTCTGATTTTTGTTAAAAGATTCCTTCTGAAGCGGGGTGAATTTGCACATCTGCTCCATCCAGAGCTGGACTTCTTTCTGATCCCAGACTAGTTTGGGGCACATGGCCATCTTCTTTCTGAACTCCCTGTCGTAATTGCACCACCCAATGCCCCCTGACTTTAAGGCCTCATTATGGATGGTGCGGGAATATTGGAAGAGCCCCGGGCCCATTTCAGGGTATTTTTCCATCACTTCAGCTGACAGAATGGAGAACGCCTCCAGCCAGTTTTCAATGGTTTATTCCGGCCATGCCTGGTATTTCACCTTCTTGTCCTCCTCCTTCCTGCCCATCTTTCTTGTGTCCAGCCCATCCAACCCGTGCATCTGATCGCGCCTGACGGTCCAGGTGCTTAGACGGGAGCCCGGTGAGCCCCGGTATTCCTTGGGGGAGGAGGGGGAGCGAGAGCGAGCACCCGCCTCCCCCCTGTGACCCAGAGGGCACCGCCATTCACACTGCCTGCCCAATTCGTGCCACCCTAAACAGGGGATACCACTCTGGAATGAAGGCTGCAGCGGTGTACATGAAAATAGGGCATGCCCTCTCTACCATCCAGTCAACTTGGCAGCCACCCAGTATGCCAGCAGGCAGATGCAGACATGACCGGGACCAGATGAAAGGCCGTCCCACCCAGTCCCCGCAGCCTTGTGCGGAGCAACCGTAGCTGTGACCGGGGAGGGGGTGAGAATTGATTAAAGTGGGGGTTTCCCCACAGGGTCAACGGCCTCTCTGGGTGGGCCCGATGGGGATGGAGGGAGCCATTGGCCAGACTCACCATAATTACGAAGTAAAAGCTTGCATCCTAATCCGCACTCTCGAAAGGCGACGCGACCAAAGACCAGACGGCGTGACCAGGAGGAACCAAAAGGAAGGCCAGATGGGCGGGGCAGGTATGAGTACCTCGCCTGACCCTCTGATGCACCGGAAGTGACATGGAATCGGCGCAGGACTCCCCGGGGTCCCCACAACTGAACGTGTTTTTGTGCCTATTGTGGCAAAGTGGCTGCTCTTTTGAATGGGCACACTGCGTGTGCCGCTGGCAGGATCACTTGCTTAGTGCCAATATCAGCAACACACTCCCCATCACACATACAGCAAACTCCTGATGAAATAAACAGACAAGACACCTTTTTTTATGGAGAAAATTGCTGCAGGTTTATTTGCATACCAAGATATGCCAACACGGTGGGTTAGCTTATGGGCGATCCAAGGGCAGGCAGCCCCTCCCCGCCTGCCCACCTGATGAGCCAAATTTCACCGTGGCCCTAGCCAATCGGTGCTTACCAATTTTGGGGGATTGGTAAACCCCACCACCAGTGGACCACCAGTCCACCCCTCTACTCGCCCCATGGGGGGCGGAGCGTTCCATGCAACCCCCGGTTGCTCAGGTTTACAACCGCCCGTAGGACTAGGGGGGCGCCGTCGCTCCTCCAGGGTCCAGCGCAAGGACTTCCTGAGGATATTTGGCATCTGCACCCTTGTGCTCCTGAAGAGGGTACCCCTGTGTACCTTTCAGCCTCTGGATCGCCCTGTAAATCTGACACAGCTCTGGGTGTGGCCACCGACACAACCAGGGCCCCCCATCAAGGTAGGCATTCTTACCTCCATCCTGCTGATTCCAGGATCTCTCCCAGGTCCCGCAAAACAAGTCCATGGCCACAATAAACGTGGGGTTATCTCTGGCACCATAACTCACATGCCCCAATCGGTTGCTTTACTTGCACATGAAGGACTCCATTTCTTACAGCAGTGCCCTCCAACCCAAGAGAGTCCACTCATTGTCTCCCAGGTTTATGACCAACATGTTAGGAGGGGAGACAGCCCCCCTAGTCTGTGCTGCAGCTTCCTCAGCAAGCTGTTCCAGGCAATGCCTGGGACCCCAACCCAATTAACTATTCGGAGGAAAAACTCATGCCTCCAATTCCGCCCTTCGCAAGACGCACGGAAGGTTCTTCAGCCAAACCTTTGATCCAGGCACAATAGAGAAATGCTAGGTTGCTAACACCCTCTATTGCGCACTGCACACCCTTCGATACCACTTCTCCAGCTTGCACCTAATTGCACAATAACACTGCACCCCACCAAACCTCTGATGCTTCACAGGGTGCCTTCGGTATACTCCAAGTTCGCCTGTACATCATACACTTCACCTGTCCTCCGGCCACTCTCCTGGGTGGCTACGGACAGCTGTATCTTTTAAAACCTTGGGATTCCCTTTGTCCCACCTGCATGATGCGCTCCGATGACGAGCCCACCCAGAACGCTGTGTTTGCTGCCCCTGCAAAAGGAATGACTGCAAAAGCGCCTGCCCGGACCCGCATTGCCCCTATTACCTGTTCAACCCAAAGTTGGTAAGGGGCGTGAACCAAAAAGAAACGCTCTCCAGAGGGCGAAGGGCCAGCTAGGAGGCGACCAGACCCACGTACCACATATACCCCAGAATGGTAGAATGATGCAACCAGAATACCCTCCTTTGCCGAGCCTGGTCCAACTTTGATCTTCTCACTACACCCCTATATAGGAGTACCACACCGGCCCAGAATTGGGACCGTAGTCCCCTTGTTAGCTGACAACTCCCAGGATATTTTGTTTCGCTGAAGCAAACTGTAACCTGCAATGCTTTTGGATCCGAGGGCCTGGCGTAAGACGTGTGAGCAATGTACCTGCACCCTCCTACTGTGAACGCACAGTGTGCTCTGGTAGTTGTCCGTACTTGTCATCCACCTCCTCTATTTCAGCACTATTGGGGTAACAGCACCCTTTTAAGACTGACAAACTCATGCCCCAGCTGACTGACATGTGTAGCCCATAACCCTGAGTTTTCTGAAGGTGTACCAGGATTATGCTGAATGTTAGCTTACTTCACTGCTGAGTGCCCCAGGCACAATCACAGGCATTTCTTTGCCTTTTCCGTTTCAGGCTGCCAAATTTGAATGACATTGCAAGCACCAATCCCGGGCGAATAAAAGGAAGCATAAATTGATAAGGGGCTTGGCCTATTCTTCACCCCCCGTGGTGCTCCGGACTGTTATGACAAGCGTCCATAAGGCCTTTCAATCACGTGTATCAGATCCTCTTGTGATACCCATCGTCTGGGTAGCTGCTATGCTTCCTATCTATAGCACCTTGTAGTATTCAAAGATGCCGACAGCGAGGCCATTGTAAACACCCTCCTTCCTCCTGTGCATTGATCATTTGGCTGAGCCATGGGGACCCTGGAAAGCTCTTTGAACCTCCTGTCCTCTGCCCAATTAGCAAGCACCACCCACTGTTTCCCCATAGGCGGTCCCGTTAGAGAAGAGTGTGAAAACGTCTTGCTAGCTTGGCCACCACCGGCTAATATACCTTTGTAACCATCCTCTCCAAAGTCCGCGCCTGCCCAGCTACTGGTGCGTCTAAACAAGAGGCCTTAGAGAAAGGCCTGTCACAGTTAATATCAGCGGTGCAGAAACATTACGTAAGAATCCAACCTGTGCAGTTTCATGTCCTGGTGCAGTCCCCATTTATGTGATTCCACTGGACACCTCTGCCTATTGGCGTGACCTAGGTACCTAGTCCCGCTTGCTTGGCGGTCTGCCTGGGAGCCAATACACCAGCCCCAACTGGACGTACTGCTGGTGGCACCCAGCACCTAGATGGAAGTGTCGCTGGGATGCAAGAGGGGAAAAGTAGGTAGCTTTAATACACTTTGTCAGCAAGAGTCCTCCCAGAAGTGTACCCTGCACCTTAAGGACCCTGACCCTTATAAGGGCAACCACTCCTACACCCCCTGGCTGGACCAGCTATGGGGCAGGCAGTCTCATAGCCATAGGTGGAGTGTCCTGAGGTACCCACTAGTTATTCTGAGGGACATTGCCATTAGCTGGGCACCAAGTTTGCCCCTCCCCCGAATTACTGATACAACTGTATTGTACCAATGTTGCGTCATAGTCCAGTACCCTTAGGGAATTGTCTTTAGTGCGTCACTAAGTCAGTCCCCTGCGCATTTGAACATATGAAAATTCTTGCAGTAACTCCATGCGCTTTAGGATGATAGATTGATGGACCCAACAGGTTCTGATCCTGTGACCATGATGCTGAAACCACCACCACCCGCAGCCGGTGAGTCGGTCCAGGTTTTCTTTGTCATGACCCCTCCTATGCCCTTAGAAATCACCATAAAACCTGCCAGTGGCCGTGTGGCCGGCACCCAGCGGGACCTGCCAGTGGCCGTGTGGCCGGCACCCGGCGGGACCTGCCAGTGGCCGTGTGGCCGGCACCCGGCGGGACCTGCAAGTGGCCATGTGGCCGGCACCCGGCGGGACCTGCCAGTCCTTTCCGCCTTCACATCCTTGCGGCCTCGCGGCCCTCACTGCTGCAGGTGTCTGGGTGCAGCCGCTGCTCGCCCCTGTTGCCAACAGTAATTATTTAAATTAATTTAAACAGTGTATATGGATGAAGCAATGTACAGGCAAAAGGAAAATTTTGAACGTACTGTAAAGATGTAAAGACTCATACTGGACTTGTCCGTCAGCTTAAGTTGGTCGCGTGACCAGTGCAAGCGATAGGTGGCGAAATTAGCATGCCTATTCAACTGAGCCCTTTGCAGGTTCAAATTATCCTGACGTGCCCCCCTGGCCTAATGATTCTGACCTGAACACTTGGGCGAGAATCTATGCGTGGCTCTCCATGTGTATGTTTGCTGTCCTTGCCACATGGTGAGAAAGGCTTGTCAACATGGCTGGCATAGGCTATGCCAAACATAACATGAGTGTGTTTGCGCACCCTCTCCCCGAGGGATATCCAGGCACTGGTTGACAGGTGTTTATTGCTACCCCCCTCTATGGCACTCATTTTATCGACCTCAGGAGGGAGAAAGGCAGGGGGGGGAACACCCAGTGTGGGAACTACCCATTCCCCCGAGCAACCCCATGTCCGTGCAGCTTCCCCAAGACGGCAACTGGGTGTACTAAGGCCCGGAACCACAAAATGTACGAGCTAGCCACACACATCCAGAACGGCATGTGTCTGATCATTAATTAACTTTTGTTGTATGCATCTCTAAATTAGCCAGACAGAGACCCTGTGACAGGCTGTCTCATACACTGGTTTTGGCAATTAAGTGCCGGTGCCATGGCCCGAAGACCACCGGCTTAAATCAATCCCTGAGAGTGAGCCCCTCTGTGGGGGTCCAAGTCACTCACCGGGTGGCAGCGCATTCTATCTTTCGCAATACTTGATGTTGCGGTGCCTGTATATTACCTGCACTTTACGATGGCCCCAGACAGCCCATGCTTCGGGTCGCCCTCGGGCCAATTGTGCCACAAGCGCTGCAGCAGAATACTGGTTCAGATGGGCCCACTCATCTACCCCGCGACCACGGTGTGTGTGGCACAGTCCGCCGCAGCTGTTGCCAGCTACTCCCAGGTCTATATATGCACTCCCCGTTCACCGCTGGCAGAGGGTGTCTCAAGTGCAGGCAGAACAGAACCGGCTTCACGGGCACGGCGATAACCGCTCAGACCCTTTGATAAAAGCACAGAGCAGTGCCACCTTGTGGCCGACGCTTTATGCCATTGGGGGGATACAACAACTTCGTTTACAACTAGTCTACATATTATGCCCTACTGCAAACCTATCAATTGTTTACAAGCCTTTGTTACTCAGGTTGAGTTACCACTTTATGCATTCTAAACGGACAATAGCCTATTTACGAATAAGTGATATTCTTGTTAGTTCATTAGTCTGCACTGTGCAATAACATTTCGGCATTCACATTTATGAGGAAAACCCTCCAGAGGCCCTAACGACAAGAACCCTGCTGCCACAGGTGTCCATCCTGTCCAGTCTGGGCCGACAGGACTACGCATGCCCCGTGGTGTCCAGTGCACCGCTGCCCCAACCGACTGGACCCAAGAGGACAGGCCCCCATAGGCAGCCATCCCCTGTAGCACAGGTGGCCTCCCCCGCCAAGGATGAAACCCGCCCTATGCTGCTCTCCCTAGCACCCTATCCAAACCTGGGCTGGACCACCCACAAGACCATACCAACCCCGGCCAAATGGCCCACGATTCCAACAAGGCCGTCCCAGCAACCCCAGACCTGTCCGGGGACAGTACAGGCCACGCCCCCTGAGCAACACAGGAAAATGACCTCAGAGGTGATCACCCTGAACCCGCACAGGCAAATTAAAAGGCTGATTTACTGTGGCAAGACTGAGGTCACACGCTGCAACATTCGGCAAGCAAAATACTGCAAATGGCGCCCGTGCGAGTATCCCCCACAGACCAACTGGACCAAAGGTATAAGTATGCCCCATGTTGGTCCCCACCATGGTGCAATCCTGCCCCGCAATTCCCATGCTGTACCGGCAGAGTACCCGTGTTTGTCTCTCCGTCCGGCATAGGAGCTCTCTGCGCCCATATGACTAGTCCGACTCCGGTCCCATAGTCAGCCCACCCCAATGATAAAGGGTGCACAAGTTCCCATGGATCTGCGACCAGCTGCACGGCAGGCAGAAAATACAAGCATGGCCGACCCATTTGCAAAAGGAAGTGAGGCTCTCCCCGCAAGAACCACTGCCTAGAGACGAAGATGCAGACACCCACAGTATAATGCCTGCTCGAGAAAGTCAATAAGCATTAAAACACCCGGGTTTGAACACATCCTTTAGAGCAAGAGTCAGACCTAAGCACTAGGCCGCAGTGATTCCTCAGAATCCCTCTGCTGCTGGCCAAGCTCCAATGCACTTTTTGGGCCCCAGCGTCTGCCCCGCCCATGGAAGAAACATGCCGGTTCAGGCCACAAGCATAGGGGCATGAGCACTAGGGGTGGGCGGAATTTGCGTAATCGCGTTACGCAAATCTCCGCGAAACGGTAAAAAATCTCCGCAAACACGCAGAAATTCCGCGAACTCGCGGAAATGCTTGTTCGCGATACTTTTTTCCTGTTCGCGATCGCTGTTTGCATGCTCGGGGTGAAATATCTCGCGAACACGCATATTGAGAACGCGAACAAGCAAAAAATTTCGCGAAGTCGCGGAACGCAGATTTTTGGGCAATTTCGCGTTCTCCGCGGAACACGAAATTACCCAAATTCCGCAAATTCCGCGAACGGAACGGAATTTACCGCTCAGGCCTAATGAGCACACCGACGGACGCTCCTCCTGACTGCAAAACGCAACGCGACCTGACGAGGTAGCAAGGATCGATCAGTGGATCCTGACCTCCCCAAATGCGGATGCCCGAACCCCCAGTAGGGGGCCCGAGCAACCAGGGGCCACAGACCACCTCCAAGTATTAAGAGACCTTGTAATGGTTAAGGATATGAGCCACCAGGAATACATCATAGGGCCTGACAGCTGCGACCGGTTCCACCAACAAACAGGGCGTGCGTCTCTGCCCCTCCGCCTCCCCTCTCGGTGTGCACACGAGACCTCATGAGGGCACTCAGAACAAAGAAAGTAAATATGGCAGTTAAGCCACAATCCAAAACACGCGCCCTAGCGGTGCCCAGCGAGCTCCCCACGGGTGAAGTGCGCTAGAAAGGCCCGAATGCCCGGCTCCACACACCAGCCCCGTATGGGAAAGGGAACAGCCCCCACAGTTGAAACAGCAAGAATGCTGCTTAATGCGAATTCCAGAGGAATTTAGTGTGCTTTAATACAGCTCCTGCCTATTCGGGCGCTCAAGGGAGTACGTGCAAAACCTTTTAGAAAGAGTCCAGGGTAAAGAAATAAATTACAAAATGAATAAAACATAATTCCAGTGCTAGAATCTAGTCTGGGAATCAGCTTACGAATGAGGGGAAGGATCGCAAAATGGCTTCCCTGTCAGCGGAATGCTGGTAGGTGACATTGTAAACCTCCTGTTTAGTAAACTCTGGGAAGAACTGTAGGAGGCTCTGGGTACACAAGAGGCGGACAACGAGTGTATATATTGTGTATTTATTATTATAATTACGGAGCGCCGGGAACGACGTGCGCTCGCCCCTCGGCTCTGTTTCACGCTGCGGCCAACATGGCCGATGGCGCTCCCAGCATTCTCTGCCGTGACGCGGCAGGAACACTAGAGCGCTACACTACATATCTCCCCCCTTTTATTAACACTGCAACAAACAACAACCAAACTGTACGGTGTCCAACGATAGTTCCTGCATAAGGAGGTTATGCTTCCATGTCGAACTCTCGATATCTTTTGGGCAGTACCACTGTCCTGCCGGTGCGGGTGTATCTCACCGGCGTGCCTGCCCGGGTATCTCTGTCACTACCGGGTTGGACCCGTTTTTGTGTCTCTGGTGTTTTGCTTCCTTTTGCCATTTCACTCGCCACTTGAGCTTCCCCTTGCACCTGTGTACCTTTGTCTTCCGCATGTTTTTGTACACTATCGGTGTTCGTCTCTTCCGTATAGGTGCTCCTTTTGTCACTACCGCTTGCTTCCATTTCCATAGCGGGTTCTCCCCCCTCCGGGTTCTCTTCGTCTTCTTTTTCCTGTTGTGTGTCTCCTATCCTTGTTCAATTCAGCACCTTGTTGCACCTCGACATTCTATCCTTGGACCATACCTTCCCATCACTTAAACGGGCTGATCTTGGGTATACTTCGCGTACTTGCATCGGAGTGCTATACTTGCTGTCGCCCTTCCTTTTCAGCTGGGCCAACTTCACTCTGACCCATTCTCCCTTTTCCAGTGCCGACTCCTGGACATTGTGTTGCCTGTTGTATTGGTCTGTGTAAATCTTTTGTGCCCTTTCCAAATTGCTACGCACTACTGCTGGAGACCATTTACTCTGTACCGTTCGTCTTTTCCATGCTACATTGTCTCTTGTAAAGGGGTCACGGCCTCTCAGTATTTTGAATGGACTATATCCAGTCTTGGTAGGTGTGATCCGGTACGCCCATACCGTACTTTTAAGTTCAGCCTTCCAATTTTTTCCCACATTGATCGCTGCCTGTTCTGACCCCATGATCACCCTATTGAATCTTTCTGCTAGGCCATTACTGGCAGGATGATATACCGGGGTGTGCTTGATACGTATTCCGTTCCGCTCCATGAATGCGTTCCATTAGTCTGACGTGAATTGCGGCCCATTATCACAGGTTATAACTTTTGGTATTCCTTCTCTTAGAAAAGTGGTCGTGAGGAATGTCAGTACAGCGTCAGTGTCCACATTTTCGCACACCTCTACTTGCGGCCATTTAGAGTACCTGTCTACCAGTATGATTGCATATTTGGGTATACTCTGTTCATCCAGTATGGGACCCAAGATGTCCACTGCCAATTCTTCCCATGGGTTTACTGGCTGGGCAAACTTCTCCAATGGAGGACGTAAAGTGGTCTGCGTCTTGTCTGCATTGCTGCACAAGGCACAATCCCTGACGTGCTTCGCCACCTGATTGTCTAGAGCTGGCCACCAGTATGCTTGCTTGGCTCTCTGCTTTGTTTTCACAATGCCTAGATGTCCTTCATGCAGTATTGATAATAGTCTCTTTATCAATTGACTTGGTGGAACTACTTTGTCTCCTCGCATTATGAATACATCGTTGTCCCCAACTGACAGTTCTTCTGGAACATCATAGAATTTGCGGTGTTCTGCCTCCAGATGTCTTTTTTCTGGCCATCCTGTAATTATGAACCGTTTAAGTGTTGTGAGACACGCGTTGTTGTCGTATGCCTCGCTCCACTCCTGTGCGCTTATGACAGCTTCCTGGTCCTCCATGAAGGCTATGGTGTATTCATCTTCACCTGTCGGTTCTGGGGCATCCTCCATCGCCGCCGCCCTGCTGAGGTAATCCGCCACCTTGTTCTTGGAGTCTGGAATATACTCTACATCGTACACATAAGTCTAGTAACCTCGGTGTCATTCTTGCTATGCGAGGCGTGGCACTCGCATGTCCGCTGGATGTGAGCACCTTCACGAGTGGCTTGTGATCCGTCCTGAGTAGGAACCTGGAGCCCCAAAGGAATTGGCAAAATCTTTCCATTGCCGCCAGCATCTCCTTTTCAATTACGCTGAACTTTTCTTCGCTCGGGCTTAGGGTACGGGACGAGAAGCTGACCGTTGACATCTCGACTTCCTCGGACCTTTGCATCAGGACCGCCCCCAGCCCTCTGTCACTCGCATCTGTGGTGAGGATGAACTGAGCATGTTGGTCGAAGCCATGCAGAGGTACCGATTCACAGATGTCCTCCTTAATTAGTTGAAATTCTTCTTGGGCCGCCTCCGACCATGCAAAGGTCGTCTTTTCCTTCAGCAGCTGACGCAGGTTGTGCGTTTTGGTGGCAAAATGAGGTACAAATTTGCTATAAAATTCCGCCATTCCGAGGAATGAACAGACATCATCCTTGCTTCTGGGCGTAGGAGCATCCTTTATAGCCTTGGCTTTCGCTTGTTTGGGTATGACTCCTTTGTCACTAATCTCGTGGCCCAGGTACGTGACTGATGTCACTCCGAACTTGCACTTATCCCACTCTGCCGTGAGACCATTTCGCTCCAGAATGTGCAGGACTTTGGTAAGCTGTAGGAAGGTGGAATCTGACTAATGGTTGCCCCCAACTTTTTGCCTGGTATTTGAGTGGTTTTTGACTAGTCTGGCTGGGATCCTGCTATTCAGGACCCCAGCCTATCTGCTTTCTCCCTAAAACTAACATGAGTACCCTAGGTACAAACCAATTGGATACCGACGATACCCTGACAGTCCCTTGTAGATGGTACCCTAGGTACCCAGGGCATGGGTCCCCCAGTAGGCCTACCAGGGCTGCAGCACTTATTGTGCCACCCTGGGACAGCCATACAAACTGACACCACCAGACCACTACTGTAGTCTGGGTAAGGTGGTGCTAGCACCCCTTACCGGGATATAGGTACTCTATATCCCACCCCATTACAACACATATACTCTCATAGGTCACCCCTATAGCAGGCCTTGGTAATCCTACATGGCAGGGTGCTGAGGTATGTGTGAGGGGGGACCCCTACCTGAGTAGGGCCCCTCTGCAACCCTCGCAAAATCATTGCTGGGTTGTTTGTAGTGTAGCCATACCATATACTCTTAACCGCATTATAAGTCTATCGCGATAGCGTGATAACTTGATAATGGCTACACAGAACCATATCGTGTTTGGTGTCAAACATGTAGGAATCATACCCCCAGTCCAGCCATGGGCATGAGGGCACGATTCCCCCCTGCTAGAGGGGCGATATGGGAAAAGCAGCAGAATTTAGACACCAATTTAAAAGTGCACACGTAGTACAAAATGGATGCTACCAGCCACCCACACGACTCTGGCTGCCTGTTGCTGGGGAAAACCCCCGCCTCGGCAGCTGGACAATAGGGCTCCTGTGGCAGGGAGGTGCCAGCATCTCCCCAGACAGGATATGTGGATTGGAACTGGGTAGGTGCACCATATGTTGCCTTTCAGAGTTGCACGTAGGCTGCTACAGCGCCTACATTCTGCATACACCGCCTGGAACCGGTTCAGGGGCATCCTGCCCCTCGCCCAGGCGGGAAACACACAAAGGGGAGAGGGTGTAGCCACCCTTTCCCACCTCACCTACCATTGGTGGACGCTACTCTGGACACTCCCCTAATCTTGGGGATAAAGGTGAATAACGTGGCCCCAGAGCCTCAGATTAATCTTGAACTTTACAGCCTTGACCTTCGACTTGCTGCTGCCCAGCTGACGGAAGAAATCTCCCTTGGGATAAAGGAGTTATCCCCCTGCTTGGCAGGCACCTGAAACACTGCAAGTGACCCGGTTGGAACTTCGCTGCTCTCACGAACTTCGACGACTTCCAGAAACCTTGATGTGGGTTTCCAGCGCATCCCAGAGGCCAGTGAGTGTGCTCAACGAGTTTGGTCACTGTGGACCGCGTGGGTGCCGAGATCCCTAATACCCAAGGACACCAACCACCTCTTGCATAGCACACGACCCTGACCAGTGGGGAAGTTGTGCTTTGGCCCGTTTACGAGCCAACCACTCTACAGCAATTGTGCCAAGGATCAGCACCCTAGCCCCCTCCGGTGGCCCGTGGGTGCCCTTTTACGCACTCCAAATTGCCGCCTCCCGCGGTCCCTTGTCTCTCGACTTGTGGGCCCTAGCGGAGGTCTACCTTTAAAATCAAGAGTTCCCCTGGTTGCTCCAGGCCTGCTCTACAGTCTCCTTGAAGGAGACCTCTCCCAAACCTTGTTGGTCTGCACTGTAGCCGATTTGTTTATTCTTCGTGGGTTGCGGTTGCCAAGGCTTAGTGGATCCAATCCGGACACTAACACCGCAGCGACCCTCATCTGACGTGGGACAGTCGCCCACCTGAAGCTGGCCTTCCTTAAAGCCTCCCGGAGCCCGTGGCTGCAGATCCAAGCTACACCACTTTCCACCTGAAGCACCTGACATCGAAGGGCTCTTTGCTTTGAGCCTCCTGGTCACTTTGCCGTGACCCAGACTCTGTCCCCTCTGCTTTAAGGTTCTTCTCTACAATCTTCACATCTTTGATCTTCACGGCATCATCGACGCTTTTGGCTAGCAGAACTTTTGACTATTTTCCCATTGAAAATCAGCCCGCGACCCGACAGCAGAAACGACCTATGCACACCTTTTCGAGAGTTCTGCTTTTTTGACCATCGCCACTATCTCTTTGAGGGGTGCATCACCACTGACCCACAACTTCTCCTGTATGGATGTATTTACCGTGTGCATGATGGTTTGGTCCCGTATGAAGTCATCATGGAGCCCTCCAAACTTACATGTGGTCGCCAACCTCTTCAGTGCCGCTATGTAGTCATCAACTGACTCCCCTGCATTCTGTTTCCGTTGGAAGAAGTTGAAGCGATCAATCGCCGTGCATACCACTGGTTGATAGTGGCTGTCCAGGTCTTCTATGGCATGTTGGAATACATCGTCATCGTCCGCGGGCCTTGTCTTTTTTACTAGGTTCATGTACACTCTGATGCCTTCTGGACCTAAATTGTGTAGCAGAATCTTCTTTTTTCACTTACTCGGAAAGACTTCGTCCCCTTCGTCCTCCAGCGCCGACAGATAGTTCAGGAAGTATTCTTTCCAGTCTTCCCCTTTCATGGCCGGTTCTCCCGGTTTCGGCAGGAAGGGAACCGGATTTGGGAGGGAGAAGGTTTGGGCGCACATGGCCTCCTGCCGTTGCTGTGGCTCTTCGTCTGTCCTGGGTGGGGGACTCCCTGGTGCACTGGACTCGCGAGAGCTGGTCGCCCTCCTCGGAAGCGCGAGGTCCTCTCCCCACTTGGCCTGTCCTTGTTGCGCCAGGATCAGTTCCCTTCCAGGGCCTGACTCACTCCCTGGTGCTAGCACTTGTGGCGTGCAGCGTGTGGCTTGAGGCCCCTGGGGCAGTCCTTGGAATGTTCTAGGGTGGGGGGCCCTGTTACTAATATGCGTTCCTCTGCGCTGCCTCTGGTGCTTGGGCTGACTGCCACCTCCTTGGAACGTGACCCAGTGATGCGGATCTAGATTCGGCCTCTCAGTGCCCGCGTGTGTTTCCCCTCCGGGGAGAGACGCTGCTGCACTCCTGGGGTAGTTGCTATGTGTTGCCGGGGCAGTGCTGGCTGGTCGGGGTATAGCAGGAAGGCCTCATGGGACTGGGACCTCCCCCCCACTCTCTCACTGTATCCAGGAGCTTGTGCTCCTGCCTAGGTGCCTCACTCTGCGCGCTATGGGTGGGGTGCAGCTGCACTCACTGTGGCTCAGATGCTTTCTGGCTGTAGGGCTGGATGGGTGCACTACCTGTCTATGGCCACCAGGTGTCACCTGTCCACCGCTGAGTATCATGGAATGCTGTTCCCCTCGATGGATCAGCTTCCCGCAGCCGCTCCGCTCCGCTCCGCTCCGCTGCCACGCTCCGATTTGCTGGCCCCTGCTGTCCAACACGTACTGCATGCGCATCGCGTAACGGGGCCAGAAGTGGGTGTGTCTGCCATCCCATCCTCGTAGGAGGCTCTGGGTACACACAAGGAGGACAATGAGTGTATATATTGTGGATTTATTCTTATAATTACGGAGCGCCGGGAACGACGTGCGCTCGCCCCGCGGCTCTGTTTCACACTGCGGCCAACATGGCCGATGGCGCCCCAGCATTCTCTGCCGTGACGAACACTAGAAGCGCTACACTACAAGAACCAGGCCAGATGGCTCCTGTGAGCAGCCAAAGAGCACAAAACCACTCCTGCACTGGCTGCCCTCTGCCGTCCCCCAGGGATCGCCTCCAACTTCGGTCCGCACTGCTACACAAAAAAGTCTGGATGTGAACTTGTCAACGTGTGTGAATTCGAAGTCCGTAGTCCACAAGCTTTAAAACATACGTACAGTCTTAAATGCGGATTGTTAATCTTTTAAAAGGACCGCCCATAAACATTGTTAGGTCATCTAGTACGATCTAACCCGCTCCAGAATGAGGCAGTTTTCAAGCATCACTGTCGCGATTCCCCCAGGCCCCTTATCCGTGATGAGCTGGAAATCGAGATGTTCCCGATAATCCGCACCGAGAAGCTTGTCAACGTGCATGGAACCTCTGCCAGACCGGCCACTAAAACAAGACATTACACCGAGAATGTTCGATTGATCGATACAGGGCCAGTGATCAAATGCAGGAGAAAACCCATTAATGACAAAACTCTGGCGTGTACGGAGAACCCGTCCAACCGAGGGACAGCACCACCCGGGGGCGTAGACACCTCACTGCGCCCAGAGTCTGTGCATGGACCCGCAACAGGTGGAAGTGCTCCTTGGGAAACTTTCTTTACCACGATTTGGAACATCCTCGTGTCCGTGAGCCCCGCCGGTGTTGGCCTCTATAACCAGCCCCCCGTTATACAACCCGCACAAACCAAGATTTTACACTGCACATTCCACGGCAAACAGGCAAAGAAAACCCTCTCCTTGACCTCGAATCCCGAGATTAGAGTGAACTGAGGTTCAGTGAGCGCCGTTCACTCTACTCAAATGTCTCCAATGCCCCGCTCGCCGCCGCAGCCCTCGTCACGCTGCCTCTGCCCGCAAAGATGGTCGAACCCAGCAGGGGTGCTCTAAAAGGGGCGGGGCAACCACCAAAGGGGCGTGGCCTATCTATGTAGGGGCGTGGCCTAAATAAAGATAACTAGTGTAGCAGTACCCCCTTCTCTGACAAGCCGTCAGCTCTAGGACTCCTCAGAGTGTCATCAGATTTCGGATTCTATTACAGGTCCGGAGGCTTCGGATTGAGCTTCTCTTTCTTTTATTTGCTACTCACAGCAGCCAAATAAAACTACATTTCCCATGATGCTCGTCCAAACATCACATTCTGTATAGCCCTATAAGAGCCACTGTATCCTGTTTCTCCTCCTCTTCCTTTGCTGCTCACTCAGAAAGTTAAGTGCTCAAGAATTGTACTATGTTTACTGTCTAATATTGATTGTTTCATTGATTTAATAGTGATTGTTTTATAACCATTATTGTGGGTAGTGCTTGCGCGTTTATCGAGCTGAGTTTACTGTTTTTTACTGTTTTACTTTTATGGGTGCGATATCGCGCTGTGTGCCCCTCCGTGCTTGGCTGCGGAGTGCTCTGACATCAGCGCTCGTATCGTGCTGTGTTTACCGAGCCTCCGGCAGTGTTTGAAGGCTCCTGCTGGGAGCGGTTTCAAAATTGAGGCGCTCCCAGCCGCGAGCAGCGAATCTCTTTGACGCCGGCGGCCCGATCGGGCTTCAATTAATTCCCGCTGGCCTCAAAGGGCCGCACTGCAGTCGGTAGCGATTTCCCTCAAGGTCAAGTGTTCAATTCCTGGTGTTTCAATGTCTCTGTTCTACGATTAAAGATGTCGGCAATATTAATTTTACGATAATGAGCTTACAATGAATCAACGTGGCCTAGTGGTTAAGGTCTCTGACTCCTGTTCCAGAGATTCAGGGTTTGAATCCAGGCTCTCCTGGTTGTACTTCAGAGTTCAAAAAATTGTCTTTAGATGTAATTTTGAATCTATGTCGAATTTTAGGCTTGTTATTTCTATAATGAATGTTTGTCACTATTCAATATTGCACTTGTTTGTGTGGACGCGTTAGCACTAGTAAGTTTGGCCCACCCGAACCCAGAATAAGCTCACTCCCGCGGGAACGGAGATGACGCGCTGCCACTTACTTGCTGCATAACTAATTGGGCATGCGCGCGCTCAGCATAAAAAAAACTTGGCCCGGCCGAGCACAGAATCAAAGCGCTCCCACAAAAAGCAGAGATACTGCGCTGTCGTTTGCAGCATTCCAAGTGAGTCACTGTGGCCCTGTGGTTACGGTCTGTGACTATTGCTCAAGAGGTTACGAGAGGCACTGTGGCCTAATGGTTAGGGTCTTAGAATTCTACTCTCAAGGTTAACTGTTTAAATTTCTGTGGTTTCTGAATTAACTTACTCGTGACACTTCCATATAGGTGTTTCAGTTCGCTGCGCGGTCTCGCGCTTGCCCGCCAAAGGCTTTCCCTAGTTGCCGAGTGCGGATATGGAGCCATACCGCTCTGATGTGCGTAGCCCAATTGGGCTACTTCTGAACGCTTTTGGCCTGCGCACGTCGCACGCGTCCCCTGTCTGCTCTGAGGTTCACAGTGCATGGTAATTTTACATGGAGCAGTTTTTTCCTTGTTTGCCTTCCCGGCTGCAACAATAGGCTGGCCCTTGGAGTGCGCACACACTCCTGGTATTTCAATATGGCTTGACGCCCTTGGGGCTGGAATAATTTGGACTACAGCATTGCTGAGGAGCTGCTACATTTTTTTTTCTTTCAATTCTCATGTGCACAGGGTTGGCTCCTCCTCTACTCCTACATAACGCTGTGCTTTGCACTACAATATTGAATACAGACACCCTTAGACACTGCAAGGGTGGGATATAAGGGGGATGTGTTCTATTCTAAGGGAGCGCACAAGTCTCCCAGGATAACTTTGTTGACGCTCGTGTTCCCCACGTCCTGGAGTCGCTCAACAGGGCCTCAGAAATGACAGTCCCGAGCTCGGGGTAGCAAGCCTTGATTGACACCCATCATCATTATTAAGTCATAAAATCCTTGGGCATGATTTTCTTCCCACCTCATTCAATCCGATGAATATTGGCCCGCGTGCGTTCGACGGGGCTTCGACAAAGACACTATAGATGGCACTTAGGGCACTGCGGTCCGATATTCCTGTTACGGTAGAGGAGTCGCCTGTCGTCGACGCCAACCTCTTTCTTTCTTACTAGTAGTAAAATAATCACAGACAGGGTTTACCCAGACCTGACAGGGATGCCAGGACACACTCCTAGTCATAGTCGGACACAAACAGCAATAGGCTTTTGTATAACGCCTTCTGCACCATCTCTCCCGAGAGACGCCAATCCTTTCATAAGGATGGCCAATTTTGGCGTCATGGATGCGCTGGCCTTGGGTGACGGATCCTCTTTGGAACAGTTTTGCTACTGGTTGCCCCTATAATATATAGACATGTTTACCTTTTTGGTCTTTCACGATGCCGGTCCTTTACGGACCGTTTCGGTATTCCTACTAGTATTATCAATTCCTTTCCCTTTTCCCAACATATTCAACTATTCTCTAGCACATAGCGTTCAGGAGGGCGTCCAGGTTTTGCCCCTTTTTTTCCCTTCCCATCGTTCGCTGCTGTTCCGATCGGAACGGATGGTTGGGGTACTTGATGATTTTTCTTCCGGGCTCCCTTCAGCTCTCTAGTGTTTCACCAAGTTGATGTGATAGGTAATTGTTCCCTCCATGGAACAGGGTATTCTCCCACTCAACTTTCCCACCGTCAGATCCCCTCTTCGGATTCCGTTTCTCCTTCGGGCATAAAATATGTGATGGTCCTTCCGGCTATAACTTCGATATACTTATATCTCTTGGATTAGACCTTTCCAGGATTATCTCGTTCAGCTAGGTCTTATACATTCCAAATTCAGGGTCCTCCAAAGGAGCCCATACCGATGTTATCCATGCAGACGGTTCCATTTCGGGCGATTGCCAGAGTAGTAGTGCGATTAGCATCGTTTATCAAACAGTCTTCCCTGTCTCTCCATTCATTTCGGGTCCTTTTTTCCCAATCAGGTCTCTTGACACATACTACTCGCCATGTGCAATATCTTGGCAGTGGGAGCTATCAACCAGCTAGAGAGTACGAGGTCCTCTTTCTAGTGGAGTTTGTGAAGGTCTTCTGCCATTCTGCCGGAGTTATCAGATTAGGTCATTGCAGAATTCACTCCATGACAGCAGAACAATCAGTGATTGTAAGCCTTATAGGGTTCTTGTTCAACAGACCTTTTAGCGGCAGATCTGACTCGTCAGTTGCAGGCACTTCAACTGTAGACCAGATCCATGGAAATAAAATGTTGTATGCCTTGTCCCACGACTGCCGGTGGGACGGAGCTATGCTTCCCTCCGTTTAATCCAATTTTTCGGAAAAGGGGACGCATATCATGTCAATTAGCATAAGCGATCATAGCAACTCTTGTATGGAAGTCTCCATCTTGTTTTTCCAGTGCTCCTTGTGGCGGGCTGCGACCCGCTTAGAGCGCTCCGAGACCCTTTACAATATTCCAGAGTCCTCATGCAGAAGCGCTCGCTGGTAAAGTGGGGCAGTTGTCTTTTGTGATAGACCAAGGAGCTGTAGCTCGAAGGTAAGTCTTGTACCTTTGGTGGCACAGAGCCCGGTTTCCAATCCTGCCAATGCTGTTACAATATCTCCAGGTGGTAAAAAAAAAATCCAATCAGTTATCTTTTATGATATAAAGGTTTTCCGGCAACAACGGAACTTGTCGGATTTACGGACACGCTGCTGGCGTTCATTAAACCTGGCCCTTTCACTCAAACATAATACTTCTCGACAGGGGAAGGCCAGGTTCGTTGGTAAGTACACAACGCGTCATTTCTATGGGAGCTGATTTTCCCTGCATAGTGAAGGTTTTATCAGAAATAATTTCATAGGGATTAGTGCAGTGTTCGCTTCGCAACGGCCATTTGGCCGTTTCTGCAGGTCATTCTCGGTTAAAGGCAAATTGGTGGACTTGCGCCGGTATTCTGGTAGTTATTGAAAGGTAATAGGGTAGCGGAAAACCCCAGACCAGAATACTCCTCTCTGTGGGATGTTCTCGTTTCCTTATTTGATAATGACCAAATAATACTATGTGGACAAGGAATCGATTATCGTCAAGCTGTTACGAGGCCTTTCTACATGTCAGTGTTGCTACGACATGAAAAGCCCTTGATTTTGCAGGTACAGTATCTTCTCCAGGAAGTTTCATTTACAAGTACTGTCAGGACTACAGCTTGTCAAGTCCTGTTATATACTGAGTTTTCCAACTAATGCAATTTATGTGTGGTTCCATGCCTTACGGCTTACACGAGAGGTACTCGGAATTTACGATCTGAGGTTTGATATAATTGTTGATCACATTACAGAAACCTTTTAAATATGTGTCTGTGGCTATGACAGCCAGGTGGTTGAAGGCAGTTATGCCAGAAGACGATATTCATACCAAATGTTTGGGGCACCGTCTGTTCATGGTGCCATAAGCTCTTATATATTGTATGATGATTTCCAATGTTCAGGACATTTCAAGATCTACTGTTTGATTTTTTCTCAGTTTCTGTTTAAACAGTTTATTATAAACCGGTGGTGATATGACTGTAGTTGTGTTTGATAAGCGTTAAACTAGCATAATCCGAAGCCTCCGGTCCTGTAATAGAATGAAAAGTTAGCTAGCATTTGCGCCAAGAATTTTCAATTCTATTAAGGTCTCGGAGGCGAGGATTATCCCACCTGGTTTTATTACAACGTTGGTAATAATTGCCCAACCATATGTATTGTTATTCTGTATAAGCAGAAGTTACGGGTTTTTCCCTCTCTCATCCTTTCAGGTTCTGGGAAAAAAGACGAAGCAGCAGTACTTCTGGCATAGAAGACATCAACTTTCCAGTTTGGTTATGGTTCTTCCACATTGGAGGATGATCTTTGGGTCTCATGTTCCTTATTTTGGACTGCAATTGTTAATGTTTTTTCACCGACAAGGTTTGAGCAAAGAAAGAGGAGGAGAAACAGGATACAGTGGCTCTTATAGGGCTGTACAGGATGTGATGTATGGACGAGCATCATGGGAAATGTAGTTTTATTTGCATACAAAACGTTTTTCATTGGCTACTGTGAGTAGCAAATGAAAGAAAGAGAAGCTTAATCCTCACCTCCGTGTCCTTAATAGAATTGAAAATTCTTGGCGCAAATGCTAGCTAATTTTTTATTCCCGGCTCAGGCTCGCTCTCCCCTCCTTATTACAGCAAGGCTATGTATGGATAACGCCATACACCCTCCCCAGTACCCAAGCACTGGTGTCGTCATCCCGGGAAATGCCCAGGGAAACACCTCCCGTATAGGGTGTCTTCACGTGAGACTGAGTGTGCTAGAAGCACTGCTCCCAGAAGGCAATGCAGCTTCACAGTGGTGAGTTTTAATAAAGCCACCACCCCGTCAAAACATGCCACAGAGTCCTCCTACAACGCGGCTCACCTGGCATGACGTCATGCCTTGACCTCCACTACTCAGGGGCCGATACCGATCCGAGTCGGAAGGGCACCGAACGTGATCCGGCCGGAAAAACTACGAGCCGTACGTGTGTTTTCTGGCCAACTCGTACAGCTGTACGAGCGAGCAAGCACGAAGCGAGCTACATGAAATTCACCGATCAAGTCGTTTCCGGGTCCGAACCGCTCCGTACGTCTCGGTCGTAAGCTAACCGTGGTGTGCAATGGATGCGATTCACGACTGAGCCAGTACGATGCACACGTCGGACAGCCTGTGCGAGCCGGAGTGTCCGGCTCGCAAATCGTCCGGGTGGTTGCCTTTGGGGGTCGGACCCCCTGTCACCCCCAGCCCTATGACTCGGACACAGGGGGAGACCCATGGGTCTCCCCAACACAGGCATGTACGGTGCGGATGGCACCGATGCGTACCCACTGTAGGGGGTGCACTTGTCCGTGACGTAGCAATTCAGTCAACGGGAGCCCATGTACGCGTCGTGCGACCGGCTCTCATCGAGTTCTATGGGAGTCTGACCAAACCGAGTCCAGCAGCATACGGTCGCATCATACTCGCTCGGTCGGACTGCAGGACTCCGGCTCGGTCGGAAAACACTCCGGATCCGGCTTGGTCGGAGTGCTTTCCGACCCAGATCGGAATCGGCACCTCAGTAGTGAGCAAAATGAGCATGCGCACATCGATGGCACATCGCTGTGCATGCTCTCACTGCAGTCCAAGAAAAAAAAACAGAAAAAGGACTACCTCTGCGAGGCCCGAAAATAGAGCCCGATAGAGACCCGTTTCGAGGCCCCCTGAAAATAACTGCCAGTGCTCAGACCCGGCCCACTTAAAGCCCTGGTCACACCAACTGCGGTGTCTACCAATGCCTCCTCGCACCGGTCCGGCACAGCGGGCTTAACCCTATAAGTGTTCCTACCGGTCTAAAATCTTACACGCAGAAGAGCAGAGGCCAAAACACCAATTAAAATACGCAAGAACCGAAAACGCCAAGACTGCTCACCTCAAACAACCAAACCGAAACTGCCTGTCTCTGCTCATTTTGCAGCGTGCCAAATGGCAACAAGCGTAGCGGCCAAAAGAGGACACCAGGTGTGCGGGAGCAGTACTTATACCTAACTCCCCGCCCAGGGGTCCCTTAGCACTAGGATGTATCGTGTGCCCTCATGTGGCACTAAGGCGGCTGCCCTCTTAGGAGGGTCCCCTGCGTGGACCGCGGGCAGCCACAATCTGTGTGGGAAAGCACTTCAGCGCCCCACTCAGGGGCAGTAGGTGCTGGGTAGAGCAGGCCAGGCCAGAGAGCCAATCTGCAGAAGAGGGGTAGAGATCCAGCGTGAGTGAAGCTGCGCACACCCTGCCTGATGTGACTTGCTATTTATGCAGGGAAGCGCTTCAGCACCCACTCAGGGGCAGTAGGCGCTATGCTGATGTCGCAGCGCTACAGAGATGGCTGCCACCATCCTCGTAATGCCGGTCCTTCATCCTGCAATGGCAGCAGCACAGTGGGTACCAAGAGAAGACCCTAGTAACATATCCAAAGTCTAAAATACATCAGCCAAGTGTGGGGGTGAGTTCATCTCAGGCAGCGCCTGAGCAGACTCTGAGCACAGAGTGCCTGCTCGATCCCTTGATCTGCCGAGGATCACACTCCTGCCTAAATCTGGGGGCCGCAGTAAACCCCGGGGGCTGCAGACAGTAGATTAGGCCTGCACAGGGATTACAATGTGTGCAGTAATAGATGTATCTGCACACTCTGTGGCAATTAAAGATGATGAAACATGCTGGGAAAAGTTGCCTTCCGAGTTCAGTAGACGCAGCGGGAAACTACGGGTTTTACCATCTAATCCCCTTTTGAAACTAAGAACTGGTGATGAAGCAGAAACAATCCAGGCGGTAAAGCCAAACTCAGGGGGTGCCCCATGCAGCCCCCGAACCAGGGTCTCGGTGCAGACACCGCCCTCTGTCCTATTAATACTCCGGGGAAGTTTCATTGTTCGGACGATATATTTATATTTTAAGCCTTTGCTACAATTAATTCTTACTATAGAGTACCCTTCTTAATTCTCACTATTTTTTCCACTGTGTGCCATAAGGGGTCCTGGCGCCTGCCTGTCTGTTAACACTTTGTGCACATTGCCACGGATGCCACTCCCAAAAGCTGCAGCCTTCGGAGACCATTGTCCAGGGTTGTCTGTGATGCAGCCAGACATATAGGTAGAGGTGCATTATAACCTCGCAGTAAATGCTAACTTTAAAACGGCTGCTTAGAAACATATCGTATTTGGTGTCAAACACCTTGGAATCATACCTTCACACCGGTACGGGTGTGGTAGCTATGATTACTCCCTTCTGCAGCAAGCTTCGTGGGGTCACTAGTCTAACCGGTGCCAGCCTTTTCGCCCCGGACAGCACAAAATGGATGTTGCCGACCAGAGACACATCTCTGCTCTCCTGCTGCTGAGCCAAGCTCGAGCAGGTGGAAGGCATGACAATAGGCATCCTGTCACAGGGAGGAGTGACCACATTGTGAGAAGTTGGCCTGGATCATGCTGTCTACTAGTTAAAGTGGGCACCCTGTACCAGTCCAAATGACCCTTATGGTGATTAGGTTAAAGATAACCTTTATTGAAAGCTATCCTAGTGGTAGCTGTGGAGAGCAGCCTTCAGGTTTCATCTTGAAGGAATGTAAAGCAGCTTGTTTTACCAGTTCAGAACCTCCTAAGTGACCAAATGAAAGGAGAACTACACACGTTTTATATGAAATATATGTATTTATTACTAAACACTCTCTACTACCCTCTTTATGAGATTACAGCACAAGATACACAATACTGAATCAATAGAACGACAGTAAATAGCACAATACACAGCGGGCTCCAGGGGGAGACCGAACCATATACTAAAAAAATGGTATAAGAACAACGACTTCACTAGACACAGTGCCCAGAGCACGTAGAATCGCTGGGACCCCAAGGAACCACCCAAAGGAGTGAGAAAGGGGACCCACGGAGGACGGGTGCAGTGTGGGAACACAGACGCGAGCTCCGTACAACTCTATGGGAAAGTCGCGGTTGGTAAATTACAGTTTAGGGACACTTCGGAGAGGACTGCAAGCAAACCCTTTGGAACATAGAAGGTTCTAAGGCCCGCACCCTTGTGAGTACAGAGGTACACGTGTTACCTATCCCAGGGGAGCCGGGTGCATAGGGGTCAAGTGGTGTCTGAAACCCTTGTCGTTTTCAATAGCGTGATGTGAGGAAGTGTTGCTGCCGGAAAGATGAAAAATGTCCAGTGGTATCCAAGCCTGGATCTGAGGTGAGAAGAACCTGAAAGCAGAGGGGACAGAGTCTGGGTCACTTCAGGGTGACCAGGGGCTCGATAGACGAATGCCCACCGATGTCGGGTGCTTCAGGTGAGAAGATAGGATGCTTGACTCGGCAGCCACTGGGACCAGGAGACGTCGACAATGACCAAAGCCCGGAGGTGAGCTGTCCCATTAAGGATGTCGAGTGCTGAGGGGTCAGTGTCCGGATTGAATACCAACAAGCCTTGGCAAAGGCAACCCACGCGGGCAGATAAAACAAGTTATGGTGAGGACCAGAAAGGTCCTGGGGACTCTCCAAGCTGAGGGGAGTCAGGGTACGTCTGGAGCAACCAGGGAAGCCCACGGATTTTCAAAGTGACCCTCACTAGGACCCACAGGCCAACGGACCAGGGATCGTGAAGGGACCTCGAACTGAATCACAAATCACCAGTCTACAGAGCACTTGTGGAGTGGAGGCTGGAGATCTTCGGTGGAAATACTGCTCAGGGTCGGGTTGCCCCGGTCCCCACGAGGGATACGGGTCTCAGGATTGCTGAGAGCGCTGATCAACCTCAGAGATGCTCGGGAACCCACCTCCTGTGTTGCAGATATCTTTGGAGTCCCCAGGAGCTCGGGAGATGCAAACCGGTCAGATGCGTTTAGGTGACTGCTGCTATAGAGGAGTAACTCCTTTACTCCAAGGGAGATTTTTCTGTCGTCCAACGAAGTGTAGACTGTCAAAGTACTTGGTTTCTGCTCGCAGAGTTTAGTCCAGGTAAAATCCAAAGTCCTGTAGTCAGGTTTCCTACTTTATACCCAAGGAAGGGGTTGGACTAACTCTGGGGACCCACCTAGGGGAGGGTCAGGACAGAGGGGTGGCTACACCCATGTCCATTGCGCCAGAGCAGGAGCAAATGGCTCCTGCAACTGGTTTGAGCTGGACTATGCACAGAGACACCCAGTGCAGAATTTCTGGCACTCTCAGAAGTGCACCCACCCAGCCCCAATACACTACAGCCCATCTGGGAGGTGGTCACACCTCCCTGTGACAAGAAACCTATTGTCAGGCCTTCCTCTGTTCGAGCTTGGCTCAGCAGCAGGAGGGCATACCCGTGTCTGTGGCTGGCAGCATCCATTTTGTGATGCCCAGGTCGAGAAAGGTGGTACCAGTTGTACCGGTGTTTCACATAAGTCTCTCTAGAAGGGTGGAATCATACCTCCCCCACCAGTTACTGGCAGGGAGGTATGATTCCAAGGTGTTTGACACCAAACATGACATGTTTCTAAGCAGCCGTTTTAAAGTTAGCATTTACCGCGAGGTTATAATGCACTTAAATATATATGGTTGGCTGCATCACAGACAACCCCGGAAAATAGGTTCCGAAGGCTGCAGAGGGGCTCTGCTCATGCAGGGGCACCCTCTCACATAAAACCCAGCACCCTGCCTTCAGGATTGATAACGCCTGCCATAGGGGTGACTGATAGGTGTATGTGTGTAGTGATTTAGAATATATATAGGTAACCTATACCTCAGTAAGGGGTGCATGCACCACCTTACACAGGCTGTAGTAGCAGACCTGTGGTGTCATTTTGAATGCTCTCTCAGGGGTGGCACAATACATGCTGCAGCCCCTGGCCGGCCTCTGGGGTACCCATGCCCTGGGTACATGGTGTACCATATACTAGGGACTGATAATGGTACCCCAGAATTCAATCTGGTGTGTACCTAAAGTACATGCAATCAATTTAGAGGAGAGAGCAGATAGACTGGGGTCCTGAATGGCAGGATCCCAGTCAGTCTAAGTCAAAAACAGTGATACATCAGCAAAAAGTGGGGGAACCATAAGAGGTAGATCCTACTTTCCTCCACACATACCAGACAGGGTTTACTGTTTTGGGGCTGGGTGGGTGCCCTCTGAGAGTGCCCGAAAGTCTGCACAGGGGGCACATTTGGTGTCCCTGTGCATTGTCCAGCTCAAACCAGTTCTGGGAGCAATTGGCTCCTGCTCTGGTGCAAAACTGGACAAAGGACATGGGTGTAGCCACCCCTCTGTCCTGCCCCTCCACTAAGAAGGTGCCTTGAATCTGTCCAACCCTCTCCCGTCGGTATAATAGGGCTTACCTGACTGTAGCTCTTTGGATTTCCTGTAGCCAAGGTTCTACTAAGAAGATACCACTGCTTCGACCGTCTGGACACTCTGGGCAACTGAAGAATCTCCCTTGGAGTGAAGGAGTCACTCCTCTGCCCTAGCAGGCACCTAAGTGCAACTGACCGGCTTGCTGCTCCTAAGCTCCTGCAGACTCTGAAGATTTCAGCAACACAGCAGGTGGGTTTCTGAAGGTCCCTGAGGTCGATCTGCCCCCTCATCGAGTTTGAGGCCAGTATCCCTCGTGGGGACTGCAGTACCCGACCCCATGTGCACCGCGTCTATTTGCAATTGCAATTGTTGGCAATACCCGAGCTTGTGCATTGGACTCCCTGTAGCCCTGACCCTGAGCAGTATTTGCACCAAAGAACTCCGGCCTCCTCACACCGAGTGCTCCGTGGGCTGGTACTTTACAAACTTGCTAGAGGTCCCCTTGCAACTCCTGGTCCTTCGGCCTGTGGGTCCTGGCAAGGGTCATCTTGTGTGTACTTGGGCTTACCTGGTTGCTCCAGATGTGCCCTGAATCCCATTGCTTGGTGAGTCCCCTGGACCTTGCTGGTCCACACCGCAACCTGTTTGTCCTTCCTGCATGGGTTGATTTGCCGAGGCTTGTTGGTGCTCCAGCCATACATCGACCCCTCAGCACTCAACATCCTTCGTGGGACAGCTCACCTCCGGCTCCTGATCGTCCTCGACGTCTGCTGGTCCTCGTGGCTGCAGAGACAAGCATCCTTTCTTTGCACCTGAAGCACCCGACATCGGTGGGCATTCGTATACCGAGCCCCTGGTCACCCTGAAGTGACCCAGACTCTGTCCCCTCTGCTTTCATATTCCTTCCATCTAGAATACTGGCTTTGATTCCACCTGACCCTTTTCACCTTCATGGCAGCAGTACTTCTTCACAAGTCTCCATTGAAAACGACGTCGGTTCCCAACACCATTCCAGACCTATGCACCCGGCTCCTCTGGGATAGATAACTCGGGTACTATGGAATCCACGGGTGGGGTGGCTCTAGAACTTCTTTTGTTCCAAAGGGTTTGCTTGAAGTCCTCCTAGAAGGGTTCTTAAACTTCAACTTTCCAACCGCGACTTTCCTATAGATTTGTACGGAGCACGCGCTCGTATTTCCTCACTGCACCCGTTCTCCATGGGCTCACTGTGTCCTCACCTTGGGTGGTTCCTTGGGGTCCCAGCTATTCTGCGTGCACTAGGCACTGTCTTTATTCAAGTCGTGATTGTTATACCACTATTTTTTAATATGGATTTTTCCCCCTGGAGCCCACTGTGTATTGTGCTACTTGCAACTGTTCTATTGATCTCGTATTGTGTGCTTTGTGTTCTATCCTCAGGTAGAGGATAGTAGAGAGTGTTATATTAATAAATACATATTTTTATATAACTACTGTGTGGTTCTCCTTCATTTAGTAATTCAGGAGGAGATCTTCTGGTAAAACAAGCTGCTTTACATTCCTTCAAGATAAAGCCTGAAGGCTGCTCTCCATAGCTACCACTAGGATAGCTTTCTAAAGGTTATCTTTGACCTCATACATCATAAGGGCCGTTTGGACTGGTACAAGGTGCCCACTTTAATTAGTGGACAACAGATACCAGGCCAACTTCTCACATACCTGAAGTCACTTTCTAACATAAAGGTGAACACACCTGAAGCCACTTTCTTACATAAAGGTGAACATACCCGAAGTCACTTTCTTACATAAAGGTAAACATACCTGAAGTCACTTTCTTACATAAAGGTGAACATACCCGAGGTCACTTTCTTACATAAAGGTAAACATACCCGAAGTCACCTGAAGTCACTTTCTTACATAAAGGTAAACATTCCTGAAGTTACTTTCTTACATAAAGGTGAACATACCCGAAGTCACTTTCTTACATAAAGGTAAACATACCTGAAGTCACTTTCTTACATAAAGGTAAACATACCCGAAGTCACCTGAAGTCACTTTCTTACATAAAGGTAAACATACCTGAAGTCACTTTCTTACATAAAGGTAAACATACCCGAAGTCACCTGAAGTCACTTTCTTACATAAAGGTGAACATACCCGAAGTCACTTTCTTACATAAAGGTAAACATACCTGAAGTCACTTTCTTACATAAAGGTGAACATACCCGAGGTCACTTTCTTACATAAAGGTAAACATACCCGAAGTCACCTGAAGTCACTTTCTTACATAAAGGTAAACATTCCTGAAGTTACTTTCTTACATAAAGGTGAACATACCCGAAGTCACTTTCTTACATAAAGGTAAACATACCTGAAGTCACTTTCTTACATAAAGGTAAACATACCTGAAGTCACTTTCTTACATAAAGGTACACATACCCGAAGTCACCTGAAGTCACTTTCTTACATAAAGGTAAACATACCTGAAGTCACTTTCTTATATAAAAGTGAACATACCTGAAGTCACTTTCTTACATAAAGGTGAACATACCCGAAGTCACTTTCTTACATAAAGGTAAACATACCTGAAGTCACTTTCTTACATAAAGGTAAACATACCTGAAGTCACTTTCTTACATAAAGGTAAACATACCCGAAGTCACCTGAAGTCACTTTCTTACATAAAGGTAAACATACCTAAAGTCACTTTCTTACATAAAGGTAAACAAACCCGAAGTCACCTGAAGTCACTTTCTTACATAAAGGTGAACATACCTGAAGTCACTTTCTTACATAAAAGTGAACATACCTGAATTCACTTTCTTACATAAAAGTGAACATACCTGAAGTCACTTTCTTACATAAAGGTAAACATACCTGAAGTCACTTTCTTACATAAAAGTGAACATACCTGTGCTTGGGTAACTCCCCTCTTCTGAGGTGCTGCAGCGGGACCTGTGATTAGTAACTCCCCCTCTTCTGAGGTGCTGCAGGGGGCCCTATGATCAGTAACTCCTCCTCTTCTGAGGCACTGCAGCGGGACCTGTGATTGGGTAACTCCCTCTCTTCTGAGGTGCTGCAGCGGGACCTGTGATTGGGTAACTCCTGCTCATCTGAGGCGCTGCAGCGGGACCTGTAATTGGGTAACTCCAGCTCATCTAAGCTGCTGCAGTGGGCCCTGTGATTAGGTAACTCCCTTCTTCTGAGGCACTGCAGCAGGCTCTGTGATTGGGTAACTCCTGCTCATCTGAGGTGCTGCAGCGGGCCCTGTGATTAGGTAACTCCCTTCTTCTGAGGCGCTGCAGCGGGCCCTGTGATTGGGTAACTCCTCCTTCTCTAAGGCGCTGCTGCGGGCCCTGTGATTGGGTAACTCCCCTCTTCTGAGGCGCTGCAGCGGGCCCTGTGATTGGATAACTCCCCTCTTCTGAGGCGCTGCAGCGGGCCCTGTGATTGATAAACTCCCCTCTTCTGATTCGCTGCAGTGGGCCCTGTGAATGGCTATGCCTCCTCACCTGCTCCTAGGAGGGCTTTGGGTTTACTCAAGTGAATCCTGCACTCCCTGCAGCCCATGGCCCCACTCCTCACTCCTAGGAGGGCATTGGGTTTACTCAATTGTACCTGGACTCCCTGCAGACCATGGCCCCATGCCTCACCTGCTCCTATGGGGGCATTAGGTTTACTTAAGTGAATCCTGCACTCCCTGAAGGCCGTGGCCTCACTCCTCACCTGCTCCTGGGAGGGCATTGGGTTTACTCAAGTGTACCTGCACTCCCTGCAGGCCATGGCCTCACTCCTCACCTGCTCCTGGGAGGGCATTGGGTTTACTCAAGTGAATTCTGTACCCCCTGCAGGCCATGGACCCACTCCTCACCTGCTCCTCGAAGGTGAAGGCCTGGCCTATCTCTCGGGGGAAACCATCCACGATGAAGCCAGGCGCATCACGATGCCGGATGAACTGTTGTTTCAGCTCCTCAATGGTTGTTTCCTGCAAGGAAAGAGAGCTCAAAGTCATCAGGACCCAACAACTGGATAAAGCACCTTAAACAACCACAGCCATACGTCACCTGGACACCCACTGCCCTGGACCGCCAGAACATCTGAGATTATCATGAGTTACTAGAAGCTTCTGTAGGAGAGGGAAGGTGCACCAAGAGTAGAGTCAATTTCATCCACGTTACTCCAAAGTTTTTTTTTATTATTGTGGATAGTAAAAGATGGACATCAGCCAACGTGTTTCGTTCCTGTGAGGGAACTTCATCAGGGCTTCAGTTGTATCGAGAAGAGTAGTATATCTGTGCTCGCATACAACAGCTCAAAGTAAAAAACCTCTCAATAAAGGTCGACAATAATCTGTAGGAGAGTAGGATCTGCTTCTTATAGGGAGTAACCATGCCAATGCAGATGGACTCTCTAGGTATTTCCACTTAGAACATGAAGACTCAACTGGTCAAGGTTAGTTTAATGTCCCTGCGTTTGGGGTGGGTGGTTGTGTAGAGAGTAGGATCTGCTTCTTATGGTTACCCCCACTTTTTGCTGATGTATCACTGTTTTCAACTTAGACTGACTGGGATCCTGCCATTCAGGACCCCAGTCTATCTGCTTTCTCCTCTAAATTGATTGCATGTACTTTAGGTACACTCCAGATTGGATTCTGGGGTACCCTTATCAGTCCCTAGTATATGGTACACCATGTATCCAGGGCATTGGTACCCCAGAGGCCAGCCAGGGGCTGCATCATGTATTGTGCCACCGCTGAGAGGTCATTCAAAATGACACCACAGGTCTGCTACTGCAGCCTGTGTAAGGTGGTGCATGCACCACTTACTTAGATATAGGCTACCGGTATATATTCTAAATCACTGCACATATAATCCTATCAGTCACCCTATGGCAGGCCTTATCAATACTGAAGGCAGGGTGCTGAGTTTTATGTGAGAGGGTGCCCATGCATGAGCAGAGCCCCTCTGCAGCCTTCGGAACCTACTTTCCGGCGTTGTCTGTGATGCAGCCAACCATATATATTTAAGTGC
The DNA here is from genome assembly GCF_964204655.1 of Triturus cristatus. Taxonomy (NCBI): domain Eukaryota; kingdom Metazoa; phylum Chordata; class Amphibia; order Caudata; family Salamandridae; genus Triturus; species Triturus cristatus. The sequence continues at coordinate 1,191,750,045 of NC_140580.1, forward strand.
ATTACAACCTCGCTGTAAATGCTAACTTTAAATCAGCTGCTTAGAAACATGCTGTGTTTGATGTCAAACACCTTGGAATCATAGCTCCCCCACCAGTAACTGGTGGGGGAGGTGTGATTCCACCCTTCTAGAGGGACTTATGTGAAACACCGGTGCACCAGCTTTTTGAACCAGGGCATCACAAAACGGATGCTGCCAGCCACAGACACAAGTCTGCCCTCCTGCTGCTGAGCCAACTTTGAGCAAAGGAAGGCCTGATAATAGGTTTCCTGTCACAGTTAGGGGTCCTTTTTGTCTAGTGAAGGGGGGATGGGATTTACCTCTCAAACCCCCTAAACAGAATATTGTGTACTATGTACTTGGTCTACGCTCCAGGATGGCTGAGTACATGAAGAAGGCAACTAAAAACCTTGAGGCTAGCCAGGAATTACAAAAGGCCTGGCATGACCAAAAGGCTGTACTGACTGTCTACCAGCCCGGACAGAAAGCGTGGGTGTTGGAGCCTTTGGCCCCAGCAGCCCTCCAAGCCAAGTGGAGTGGCCCCCATACAATCATTGAGCAGAAGTGAGAGGTTACCTACCTGGTGGACCTTGGAACTCCCTGGAGCCCTCATAGGGTGCTCCATGTGAACAGGCTCAAACCATATGTTGACAGGGCAGACCTGGGCTTGCTCATGGCTACTGATGAGGGACAGGAGGAGGAGAGTGACCCTCTCCCTGACCTGCTCTCACAGAACCCTGATGATGGATCAGTTGATGCTGTAGCCTTGGCAGGCAGCCTAACTGACCAGCAGAAAACTGATTGTAGACAAGTCCTAAATAATTTCAGACATATGTTTTCACTGACTCCAAGTCAGACTACCTGGTTGTAGGAGAGTAGGATCTGCTTCACATGGGTACCCCCACTTTTTGCTGGTGTTTCAATGTTTTTCGACCTTAGTCTGGCTGTGGCCCTGCTAATCAGGACCACAGCATAGCTGCTTCATCTCTAAAATAGTTTCCATGTACATTAGGTACATATCTAATTGGATTCTGGAGTGCCTTAGAAGCCCCTAGTATATGGTATACTATGTACCTAGGGCATAGCTACCTCAGAGGCCTACCAGGGGCTGCAGCATGTATTATGCCACCCCTGGGAAGCACTCCAAAATGACACTACAGGTTTGCTACTGCAACCTGGGTAAGGGTGTGGTTGCACCCCTTACTGTGGTATACGCTACCTATATCACTACCATTGCACACACGTATAAAACCTATAAGCCACTCCTATGGCAGGCCTTGACAATCCTGAAGGCAGAGTGCTTGGTTTTGTGTGAGAGGGTGCCCAAGCATGAGCTGAGCCCCTTTGCAGCATTTGGAAATACTTCCTTATGCCTGTTCTGTGATACAGCCATACCATATACTCTTAAGTGCATTATAACCTAGCGGTAAATGCTAACTTTGGGATGGCTGCATCAAAACATGTCGTGTTTGGGCTTTGGAATACTACCCCCCCCCCTCACCAGTTCTGGCGACGGGGGTAGTATTCCACCCTTCTAGAGGGAGAGACATATTCACACTGGCTAAACCCGGTTAAATCTTTCCAAAGCCCTGGCATCACAAAATGGATGCCACTGCCACAGACACGGGTCTGGCCTCCTGCTGCTGGGGGAAACTCCGGCAGGGGAGGCCTGGACAATAGGTTTCCTATCACAGGGAGGTGTAACCACCACCCCAGACAGGCAGATGTGTATTGGGACAGGGTGGGTGCATTCACAGAACGCTTTTGAGACACTGCCTGGGACACACAAGGTGTCCCTGTGCATATCCCAGTTCCAACCGGTTGCAGGGGCACTCAGCCCCTGCTCTGTCATGAAACTGGACAAAGGGTAAGGGGTGTAACCACCCCCACCCCAGGCCCATCCATAGGTGGGGCCTTAGAGTTAGTCCATACCCTAAACTTAGTATAAGTATAGGAACCCAGTCCCTAGGACTTTATATTACCCTGGACGAGCCTCTGAAACATATATCCTGGACCTTCAACTTTCTATCATGACTAGAAGACGGAGGAAATCTCCCTTGAGGTCAAGGAGTGACTCCCCTGCTTGGCAGGCACCAAAGAAGTGACTTACCGGTCTGCATTACTGAAGCTCCCACCAGACGCTGAAGTCTCTGCATCCCCAGAGGTAGATTTCCAGACTTCGCTGAGGCTACCCTGAGTCCACAGCAAAGCTGAGACCCGTGGCTATCGTGGGTAACGTGGAACCGTGACCCCTGGACACCGTGAACTTTTGCAGCAACAACACATTCCTGGTCATCCTCGAAGTTGTGCTTTGGGCGCCGAGTAGCCCCAGCCTTCAGCACTTCCTGCACCGAAGATTGTTGGCCTCCACTCCACGAGTGACCCATGGGCCAGCTCCAAGTGTGACCGCTTGAGGCTCCTTTGCGATCACTAACCCGTTGGCTATCAGGTCCCCACGAAGGCAATTCCACTTCTACTTGAGCTTTTATGGTTGCTCCAGACTTGCTGTTGCTGGGTGAGTCCATCAGACCTTGCTAGTCTGCACCGCAGTCCTTTCTCTGATTTCCTGAGACTTGCCGTTGCCAAGGCTTGTTGGGTCCTTCCTGGTTGCTGACACTGCAGCACTCGACAGGCTTTGTGGGACAGCTTGAATTCGGCTCGTGGACTTCGTTGACACCTCCTGGACCTCGTGGCTGAAGAGTCAAGACACCCATCAACTCACCTGAAGCACCCGACATCTGTGGGCATTGTTCCATCCTGCCCTAGGTCACTGGCAAGTGACCCAGACTCTGTCCCCTCTGCTTTCAGGTTCCTTACATACTAGACCCAGGCTTGGATCTCTCCGAACACTTCTCCTCTTCACGTCAGCAGCAGTTCTTTGCAGGCTTCCATTGGAATCGACTACGCGACCCGACACCAAAAGACACCTATGCACCCGGCTTCCCTGGGTGAGGTAACTCAAGTACTCTGGTACTCTCGAGGGTGCTAGTCCTAGAACTGTCTAACTCCAAAAGAGTTTGGTCCTAGTTCGATTAGAAGTGTCCCTAATCTTTAAAATTCCAACCGCGACATTCCCCATAGAAAGTAATAGGAACCCGCGGTTGTGTTTCCACACTGCATACGGCTCCCGTGGGTCCGCTGTGTCACTTCCTTGGGTGGTTCCTTGGGGTCCCAGCGATTCTAGAGGCTCTAGGCCTTGTGTCTAGTTCAGTCGTGGTTCTTATACCACTTTTTTGGTATATGGTTTGGTACGCCCCAAGGGCCCAAACGTGTATTTGTGCTTTTACTGATGCTTAAACACTTGTAACTGAAGTACTTCGAACTCCAGTCTCATAAAGAGACTAGAGGGGTGTGTATTATCTTAAATACATATATTTTGAATATATACCTGGTGTGGTTGTCTTTTCATTTGATCATTCAAGAGATTATAGACTGGTATAACAAGCTGCTTTACATTCCTTCAAGACTTAGCCTGAAGGCTGCTCTCCATAGCTACCACTAGGATAGCTTTCACATAAGGTTGTCTTTAACCTATCACCATAAGGGGTTGTTTGGACTGATACAAGGTGCCCACTAGAACTAGTGGACAGCATATATCAGGCCACCTTCTCACATTGGTGTGCAGCGTGTGGGATTCCAGCTTGCTATTATTTTACCAGATAATCTCAATTGAATTGAACAACTGAAAACCACTAAAGGTACCTGAGGTACATATAATATCAAGTTTAGCTAAAGTAAGTTCTACTGAACTTAGAGTTGTGTGTAAAGGGATAGCACACCCTTTCTACAACTCAAGAGAGTTTAGTAGGCCACACTAGTGTAGGTAGTGCAATACACCACACCACATTAGTAATGTCTAACCAGCCAGGAACCAGTGAGCTCCTTCCCTATGAATATGAGGATCTCACCTTTGTTCAGCTTAGGTCCCTGTGTACAATTAGGAAGCTGAAGACAGGCAAAAGCCCATCCACCCAGCATCTCATAAAGATACTGAAACTGGATGATATCACAAGTCCTAGTGGGCCTGTGGATGGAGGCAGTGTGGGTGGGGCAGCACCTGAGGGTGGGTCCAGGGGTGGAAACTCCCCTGTCCCTAACTCTGATGCTGACCAGACTGGTGACAATGACCAGACTCTGGTGGACACAGACCATCAGGATGAGGATGAGGATGATGACAATAATGCTCCCTCCTTTATTCCTCCAGGAAGAGATGGAATTAGGGCTAGAAGGGATAGATCTCTGTCAAGGGGATCTATCCAGTCTAACTCCTCTATAGGGACCTCTGTTTCTTCTCACAGAGGGAGGGAAACCTCCCAGGAGAGGAGAGAGAGACTGCTGAAGTATGAGCAAGGCAAGTTCAACCTCAGAAAGCAGCAGATGGCCTTAGATAGGGAAGCCCTGGAGCTCTACAGAGCTACTAAAAAGGAGGGACTAGAGCCCCTTGGTGGCAGCAATTTCCCTAGAGATAGGGAGAGGTCTTATGACCATAGAAACCTAAGTAAGATTATCCCTCCCTACCAGAGTGGGGATGACATCCACAAATGGTTAACTGTCTTGGAGAGGGCCTGTAAAGTACAGAGGGTCCCTCAAGGGCAGTGGGCAGCAATCTTATGGCTCTCCTTTGCAGACAAAGGTAGAGATAAGCTCCTCACTGTAAGAGAAGAGGATGCTGATGATTACCAGGTCTTGAAAAGTGCTCTGATAGATGGGTTTGGCCTAACCACTGAACAATACAGGTTAAAGTTCAGAGACACCCAAAAAGCACAAAATCAAGACTGGGTTGACTTTGTTGACTGTGCTGCTAAGGCTCTGGAAGGTTGGTTATTGGGCAGTAAAGTATGTGACTTCAAAGTATTGTACAATCTGATAATGAGGGGGCAGATTCTTAATAACTGTCAAAATCAGCTGTTGCACCACTACCTGGTAGACTCTGATCTGCCCTCTCCCTAAGAATTGGGAAAGAAGGCAGACAAATGGGTCAGAACCAGGGTGAGGCAGAAGGTACGGAACCAAGGTGGTGACCCAAAGAAGCAGGATTCTAAGAACTCTGACAAGGGTGGGGACAAGGGTAAAGACCAGAAGTTTTCTCAAGGGCCCCAAAAATCTTCTTCAGGGGGTGATTCACAGTCAGGAAAGGGAAAAGGCCAAAAGAAGCCCTGGTGCAAAATCTGTAAGCAGAAAACTCACTGGACTAGTGACTGCCCCAAGGCTAAAGAAAATACTCCAACCACCACCAATGCCCCTAAGGCACCTGTTCCCCCTAGTACAGTTGCAATTGATGGTGGGAATACACAGAATAAGGGTGTAGTAGGGTTGACCCTGGGTTTTGAGATGGACTCTGGCCTAATCAAAGTACCAACTCAGGCTGTGCTTGTCAGTGATGGGGGCATGGATATGTCCCCCTTTGTGAGCCCCAGTAACCTGGGCAAATACAGACAGTAGCCTTTAATTAATGGAGTAGAAGTTTGGGCATTCAGGGACACAGGAGCAAGTGTCACAATGGTGACAAAAGATCTTGTGGACCCTGGGCAGATTATACTTGGTGAAATGTACCAAGTGACCGATGCTAGCAATGTCAGAACAGACCATTCTCTGGCAGTTGTTAACTTTTCCTGGGGAGGGATAACTGGCCTTAAGAAGGTTGTGGTAAGTGCAGACCTACCAGTCCAGTGCTTGCTTGGCAATGATCTGGAAACTTCAGCTTGGGCTGAAGTGGAACTCAGGACTCATGCAGAAATGTTAGGGATCCCTGCACATGTCTTTGCTATGACCAGGTCACAGGCTAAAATGTCAAAAGCTGGACAGGCCCTGGATTCTGGAATAATGGACCCGGTGCCTCACAAGAGGAGGAGCAGTAGGGTTAAGGCAGAGCCTTCCCACCGGTCTCAGGATATTGATCAGTCTCCTCAGGGAGATGATCTTGAGCCTGCAGAAGGAACTGTCCCAGAGGAGCTTGAACCTGACCAGGTTGAGTTCTTGGGGACAGGGGGCCCTTCCAGGTCTGACCTGAGCCAGGAGCAGAAAACCTGCCCCTCTCTTGAAACCCTCAGACAGCAAGCCGCTGATGAGGCTGCTGGGAATGCTAGTGGCACCCATAGAGGTTATTGGGATGATGGACTCCTATACTCAGAGAGTAGAGACCCCAAGCCTGGTGCATCCAGGAGGTTGGTTATACCTCTGAGGTTTAGGGGTTTCCTATTGACACTAGCCCATGATATTCCACTAGCAGGACACTTTGGCCAGAACAAGACTTGGGACAGAATTGTTCCTCACTTTCACTGGCCCCACATGTCTGAAGACACAAAGGAGTTTTGTCGCTCCTGTGTAACCTGCCAAGCCAGTGGCAAAGCAGGTGGTACTACAAAGGCCCCCCTGATACCACTACCTGTGGTGGGGGTTCCCTTTGAGAGGGTTGGGATTGACATTGTTGGTCCCATGGATCCTCAAACAGCATCTGGGCACAGGTTTATACTCGTGGTGGTGGATCATGCCACCAGGTATCCAGAAGCAATTCCCATAAGGACCACTACAGCACCTGTAGTGGCTAGAGCTCTCTTGAGTGTGTTCTCAAGAGTAGGTTTTCCTAAGGAGGTTGTATCTGACAGAGATGCAAACCTTATGTCAAGTTACTTAACTGCTATGTGGAAGGAGTGTGGAGTGAACTACAAGTTCACCACACCCTATCACCCACAATGCAATGGTTTAGTTGAAAGGTTCAACAAAACCTTAAACGGCATGATCAAAGGACTCCCAGAGAAGCTTAGGCGGAAATGGGACCTTCTCTTGCCCTGCCTTTTATTTGCATACAGGGAGGTGCCTCAGAAGGGGGTTGGCTACAGCCCATTTGAACTACTGTTTGGTCACCCTGTCAGGGGTCCATTGTGTTTGGTGAAGGAAGGATGGGAGTTGCCTCTCAAGCCCCCAAAGAAAGACATAGTGACTATGTACTTGGTCTCTGCTCCCGGATGGCTGAGTATATGAAAAAGTCAAACAAAAACCTTGAAGCTAGCCAGAAACTGCAAAAAGCCTGGCATGACCAAAAGGCTGGACAGAAAGTGTGGGTGTTGGAGCCTGTGGCTCCAGCAGCTCTCCAGGACAAGTGGAGTGGTCCCAACACTATTGTTGAACAGCAAGGGGAGGTTACCTACTTGGTAGACCTTGGAACCCCTAGGAGTCCCCATAGGGTTCTCCATGTCAACAGTCTGAAGCCATATGTGGACAGGGCTGACATGGGCTTGCTCATGGCAACTGATGAGGGACAGGAGGAAGAGAGTGACCCACTCCCTGACCTCCTCTCACAGAACCCTGATGATGGGTCAGTAGATGGTGTAACTTTGGCAGGCAGCCTCACTGAAAGCAGCAAACTGATTGCAGACATGTTCTCAATCAATACAGACATATGTTTTCACTGACTCCAAGTCACACCACCTGCTGCACTCATGAAGTGGGCACTGGGGACAGTCTGCCTATTAAAAATAAGATTTATAGGCAACCTAACCATGTCAGGGACTGTATCAGGACAGAAGTCTAGAAAATGTTGGATCTGGGTGTGATTGAGCCCTCAGATAGCCCTTGGGCTAGTCCAGTGGTCCTTGTGCCAAAACCTCACAGCAGTGGTGGAAAAAGAGAGATGAGGTTTTGTGTGAACTACAGAGGCCTCAATGCAGTCACTAGGAATGATGCCCATCCAATACCAAGGGCAGATGAGCTTATAGATACTTTGGCCTCAGCCACGTTTCTGAGCACATTTGACTTGACAGCTGGCTACTGGCAAATCAGACTAGCTGATGATGCAAAGCCAAAAACAGCATTTTCTACCCCTAGTGGGCATTATCAATTTGTGGTGATGCCCTTTGGTTTGAAGAATGCACCTGCCACTTTCCAAATGTTTGTGAATACAGTTCTCAAAGGCCTGGAAGGCTATAGTGCAGCATATCTAGATGATATTGCTGTCTTTAGCTCCACCTGGGAGGATCACCTGGTCCACCTAAGGAATGTTTTGGAGGCCCTGCAAAAAGCAGGCCTAACTATCAAGGCTACTAAGTGCCAGATAGGGCAGAGTCAGGTTGTGTACCTGGGCCACCTTGTAGGTGGAGACCAGGTTCAAGCAGTGGAGAGCAAGATCCAGACCATAACGGAATGGACTGCTCCAACTACCCAGATTCAGGTGAGAGCCTTCTTAGGCCTGACTGGGTACTATAGGAGATTTGTCAAAGGGTATGGATCAATAGTGACACCCTTGAATGACTTAACTTCTAAGAAACTGACCAAAAAGGTTCAGTGGACAGCTAGCTGTCAAAAGGCATTTGATGACCTGAAGCAGGCCATGTGTACTGCTCCCTTTCTGCAGAGTCCTGACTACTCCAAAAAGTTAATTGTTCAAACTGATGCATCTGAATTGGGGGTTGGGGCTGTACTGTCACAATTGAATGAAGAATGTCAGGATCAGCCAGTAGCTTTCATAAGCAGAAGGCTGACCCCTTGAGAGAAACGTTGGTCAGCCATTGAGAGGGAGGCCTTTGCTGTGGTTGGGCTCTGAAGAAGTTGAGGCCATACTTGTTTGGTACTCACTTCCTTGTTTAGACAGACCATAAGCCTCTCTTATGGCTAAAACAAATGAAGGGTGAAAATCTCAAACTGCTTAGGTGGTCCATTTCCCTACAGGGGATGGACTTTACAGTGGAACACAGACCTGGGAGTAACCATGCCAATGCAGATGGACTCTCTAGGTATTTCCACTTAGAACATGAAGACTCAACTGGTCAAGGTTAGTTTAATGTCCCTGCGTTTGGGGTGGGTAGTTGTGTAGAAGTAGGATCTGCTTCTTATGGTTACCCTCACTTTTTGCTGATATATCACTGTTTTCGACTTAGACTGACTGGGATCCTGCTATTCAGGACCCCAGTCTATCTGCTTTCACCTCTAAATTGAATGCATGTACTTTAGGTATACACCAGATTGGATTCTGGGGTACCCTTATCAGTCCCTAGAATATTGAACACCATGTACCCAGGGCATAAGTACCCCAGAGGCCTCCCAGGGGCTGCAGCATGATTTGTGCCACCCCTGAGAGGCCATTCAAAATGACACCACAGGACTGCTACTGCAGCCTGTGTAAGGTGGTGTATGCACCCCTTACTGAGGTATAGATTACCTATATCTATTCTAAATCACTGCACATATAAACCTGTCAGTCACCCCTATGGCAGGCCTTATCAATCCTGAAGGCAGGGTGCTGGGTTTTATGTCAGAGGGTGCCTCTGCATGAGCGGAGCCCATCTGCAGCCTTCGGAACCTATTTTCCGGGGTTGTCTGTGATGCAGCCCACCATATATATTTAAGTGCATTATAACCTCGTGGTAAATGCTAACTTTAAAACGGCTGCTTAGAAACATGTCGTGTTTGATGTTAAACACCTTGGAATCATACCTCCCCGCCAGTTACTGGCGGGGGATGTATGATTCCACCCTTCTAGTGGGACTTTTGTGAAACACCGATACACCCCGTACCAGCATTCGCGACCTGGGCATCACAAAATGGATGTTGCCAGCCACAGACACGAGTCTGCCCTCCTGCTGCTGAGCCAAGCTCGAGCAGAGGAAGGCCTGATAATAGGAACATAGAAGTTTCTAAGGCCAGCACCCTTGTGAGTACTGAGGCACCCCCGTTACCTACCCCAGAGGAGCCGGGTGCATAGGGGTCAAGTGGTGTCGGAAACCCTCGTCGTTTTCAATGGTGTGATGCGAAGAAGTGCTGCTGCCTGGAAGATGAAAAGTGTCTGGTGGAATCCAAGCCTGGATCCGAGGTGAGAAGAACCTGAAAACAGAGGGGACAGAGTCTGGGTCACTTCAGGGTGACCAGGGGCTCGATAGACGAATGCCCACCAATGTCGGGTGCTTCAGGTGTGAAGATAGGATGCTTGACTCTGCAGCCATGGGGACCAGGAGATGTCGATGATGACCAAAGTCCGAAGATGAGCTGTCCCACGAAGGATGTCGAGTACTGAGGGGTCAGTGTCTGGATGGAACACCAAAAAGCCTTGGCAAATACAACGCACATGGGCAGAGGAAACAGGTTACGGTGAGGACCAGCAAGGTCCTGGGGACTCTCCAAGCTATGGGGAGTCAGGCCATGTCTACAGCAACCAGGGAAGTCCAAGGAAAATCAAAGTGACCCTCACCAGGACCCACAGGCCAACGGACCAGGGATCGCGAAGGGACCTCAAGCGGAATCACAAACCACCAGCCCACAGAGCACTTGCGGAGTGGAGGCCGGAGATCTTCGGTGGAAATACTGCTCGGGGTCGGGACTACACGTAGTCCAAAGCACAGCTGCAGGACTTGTCCAAAAGTATATGTTGCTGCAAAAGTACACGGTGAACAGGGGTTCGGGTTGCACGGTCCCCACGAGGGAAACTAGTCTCAGGATTGTAGTCAGGTTTCCTACTTTATAACCGAGGATGGTGTTAAACATACTCTGGGGACCCATCGTCATGACAGAGGGGTGGCTACACCCATGTCCTTTGTCCAGTTTTGCGCCAGATCAGGAGCAAATGGCTCCTGCAACTGGTTTGAGCTGGACTATGCACAGGGACACCAAATGTGCTCCCAGTGCAGACTTTCTGGCACTCCTAGAGTGCACCCACCCAGCCCCAATACACTAAAGCCTGTCTGGGAGGTGGTCACACCTCCTTGTGACAGGAAACCTATTGTCCAGGCCTCCCCTGCCGGCGTCTCGTCCAGCAGCAGGAGGGCAGACTTGTGTCTGTGGCTGGCAGCATCCATTTTGTGATGCCAGTGCTCTGTTAGCTGGTACCGGGTATCCTGGTGCTGTCATGTCTCTCCCTCTAGAAGGGTGGGATCATACTCCCACACCAGTTACTGGTGTGGGGGTATGACTCCAAGGTGTTTGGCACCAAACACGACATGTTTCCGTGCAGCCAGTCCAAAGGTAGCGTTTACCGCAAGTTTATAATGCACTTAAGAGTATAAATAATATTTTTACATGCAGTTGGTCTTGGATTCAGTCATTGAGTGTGTGAAATTATTTCTTGCCCGAGTGTGTACAACAAGTGCTTAACACAGCCCTCTGATAAGCTTAATTGCTCGACCACACTACCAGCAAAGAGAACATTTAGAATTATCTACTTAAGCCTCCAGAAAGCCTCTGGGTATCCACTGGACCCTGTGTGCACTATAACTTACTTTGGTACAGTATATACAGAGCCAGTCTCCTACATTGGTGGATCAGCAGTGCGATGTAAAGCCTCTGGGGACTCACTGGACTCTGTGCACAGTATACCTTACTTTGGACAGTATATACAGAGCCAGGCTCTCACATTGTTGGATCAGCGGTGGGATGTAAAGCCTCTGGGTATCCATGGGACTTTGTGCACACTATACCTTACTTTGGTACAGTATATACAGAGCCAGCCTCCTACATTGGTGGATCAGAGGTGGGATGTAAAGCCTCTGGGGACTCACTGGACTCTGTGCACACTATACCTTACTTTGGTACAGTATATACAGGGCCAGCCTGCTACATTGGTGGATCAGCGGTGGAATGTAAAGCCTCTGGGTATCCACGGGACTCTGTGCACACTATACCTTACTTTGGTACAGTATATACAGAGCCAGCTTCCTACATTGGTGAATCAGCGGTGGGATGTAAAGCCTCTGGGGACTCCCTGGACTCTGTGCACACTATACCTTACTTTGGTACAGTGTATATACAGGGCCAGCCTCCTACATTGGTGGATCAGCGGTGGGATGTAAAGCCTCTGGAGACCCCCTGGACTCTGTGCACACTATACCTTACTTTGGTACAGTATATACAGAGCCAGCCTCCTACATTGGTGGATCAGTCAGCGGTGGGATGTAAAACCTCTGGGGACTCCTAGGACTCTGTGCACACTATACCTTCCTTTGGTACAGTGTATATACAGGGCCAGCCTCCTACATTGGTGGATCAGCGGTGAGATGTAAAGCCTCTGGGTATCCACGGAATTCTGTGCACACTATGCCTTACTTTGGTAACGTATATACAGAGCCAGCCTCCTACATGTCCTGACAGTAAACACCTCACACTTTCATTTTCCTGTAAAAAGGCTAATTGCAACATTGTCGAGTAAAGGGTTACACGATGACTCAGCCGTGCTAATTCGTTGGTACTGTGAGGTATCAAAAGAATTATTGCATTTAACTCGACTTGATGGCCAAGTCAAATTTGATTTAACTTTTGAGTAAAAGGTAGCTTAGAAAGTTGCAACACTGTTGCCCAAGTTTTCCGGAGGCCATTTACACTTCCTGGCCAAGAGGCGGCCTTCGGACACTCAGTAGAGGAGCTGCTCTTTTGTTCTTGCAGACTGGTTGGCATCGGGGACACAAGGGGGGAAACAGTTTCCAAACCAGTTTTCCTGTGGGTGTGTAGCCCTCAGGTAGCCACACCTCTAGGGTGTGCTACCAAGCCCCACAAACTGAGAGAAGTGTTCTTCCATCTTGGAAGTGGGCAGAATACTGCACTCTGGGATAGGTAGCTGCAATACATTGCAGGAAGTCCTCATCAGGTCGGAGAGGACCTGGTAGCCAACTGGCTAGTAGTCACCACATCCTCAGGGGGCAACTTATTGGCATAAAAGTGGCACCCTTGGCAACTAGGCCTCAGATCACGTCTGTACTGGAGAGAGAACCGAACAAGAACTGCCTTGCTGTTCCCTGTACCTGGCAATGAGACGCTGCACCAAGGCTGGACAGCACCGGCTGCATCTTGGGCTAGCAAAGAAAGGACTGTGCCTGTGGCTTCCTGCTCAAGGAAGGCTGTCTCAGAGCCTCACGTAGAAGATGTGAACTTCAAATGCCAGTTGGCGGGCTTCCTGTTACAGCTCCAGGGCCAGAAAAGTGGAAGTATTCTTCCTTGGCAAGCTGGAAGGCACAATCGCTTGACCGCTACTAACCACTGAAGTACAACCTGGGAGTCTGATTCGTGATGCTCAAAGGTTTCTACTGGGTCTGCTTGACCCAGGAGAGTCTTCGGAGAGCACTTTGGTTGTCCAAGACGGACACTAGCCTCAGTTAAACGGAACCACTGGTTTCGCTGTGACCAGAGACGAGAAGACCTGTGGCAACTGGGTTTTGGCTGGACTTCACCTGGACTTCAAGGGACATTGACCGCTGTGGCAAAAGTCGCCTCCCAGCGTTCATGGACTGAGGGATGGCCCCAGAAAGACCCATGTTTACCAGGTCAGCATCCACATCATCCTTCAGCAGCCTGTATCCCCTGCATCAGGACCACTTTATTGAGATCTATGGTGGTTCATCTATAGAGCTTGGAATTGGCTTGAGACTGCTTTGACTGCAAGGTAACTAACCTGCTAACCCTCACTGGCCCCACTAACTTGTTCCCTGCCAGAACTGGTTGCCCCAAGCGGGCCAGACCAACCATAGACAATTTTACCAAAGTTTTCAAAAGTTTACAAAGTAACCACTAACCGCTGTAGTTACCAATGCTTGTTTACATTCTGAATTAAGAGCTGTGATTTAGGATTTGCTCAATAATTTATATCTCTGGAACCCGCAGGTGAATTCTGTTCACTTTGGTGTCTAAAAATTCCTAAAACTGAGATCTATTTCTATAAATTGTTGCTGGATTTTATTTGAGTTGTGTTTCTTTCTTGGTCAGCTGCTTTGACACATGAAAATGCTTTGCACTTTGACAAAGCCTGCATGCTCGGAGCCGCAGCTACGCAGGGTTAAGCAAGACGGGTTTGTGGGTTGATTCCACAGTGAGGTCGCACATCACACCCTATAATAAGGAGCTGTCCCTCCCCCATCACAGCACCCAAAACCATAAATAAGAGAGGAACCAGGGAGCACACAAGGGGCTCAACTGCACTCAGTGCACAGGACTCCACAGGAGCCCAGAGACCTGCACTGTCACTCACTCCCTGGCACTGAACTCCACAGGAGCCCAGAGACCTGCACTGTCATTCACTCCCTTGCACTGAACTCCACAGGAGCCCAGAGACCTGCACTGTCATTCACTCCCTCGCACTGAACTCCGCAGAAGCCCAGAGACCTGCACTGTCATTCACTCCCTTGCACTGAACTCCACAGGAGCCCAGAGACCTGCACTGTCATTCACTCCCTCGCACTGAACTCCGCAGAAGCCCAGAGACCTGCACTGTCACTCACTCTCTTGCACTGAACTCCACAGGAGCCCAGAGACCTGCACTGTCATTTACCCCCTCGCACTGAACATCACAGGAGCCCAGAGACCAGCACTGTCATTCACTTCCTCGCACTGAACTCCGCAGGAGCCCAGAGACCTGCACTGTCACTCACTCCCTGGCACTGAACTCCACAGGAGCCCAGAGACCTGCACTGTCATTCACTCCCTCGCACTGAACTCCGTAGAAGCCAAGAGACCTGCACTGTCACTCACTCCCTCGCACTGAACTCCGCAGAAGCCAAGAGACCTGCACTGTCATTCACTCCCACGCACTGAACTCCACAGGAGCCTAGAGACCAGCACTGTCATTCACTCCCTCGCACTGAAATCCGCAGAAGCCCAGAGACCTGCACTGAACTCGCTCCCTCGCACTGAACGCCACAGAAGCCCAGAGACCTGCACCGTCATTCCCTCCCTCGCACTGAACTCCGCAGAAGCCCAGAGACCTGCACTGTCACTCACTCTCTTGCACTGAACTCCGCAGGAGCCCAGAGACATGCACTTTCATTCACTCCCTCGCACTGAACTCCGCAGAAGCCCAGAGACCTGCACTGTCATTCACTCCCTCACACTGAACTCCGCAGAAGCCCAGAGACCTGCACTGTCATTCACTCCCTTGCACTGAACTCCACAGGAGCCCAGAGACCTGCACTGTCATTCACTCCCTCGCACTGAACTCCGCAGAAGCCCAGAGACCTGCACTGTCATTCACTCCCTTGCACTGAACTCCACAGGAGCCCAGAGACCTGCACTGTCATTCACTCCCTCGCACTGAACTCCGCAGAAGCCCAGAGACCTGCACTGTCACTCACTCTCTTGCACTGAACTCCACAGGAGCCCAGAGACCTGCACTGTCATTCACCCCCTCGCACTGAACATCACAGGAGCCCAGAGACCAGCACTGTCATTCACTTCCTCGCACGGAACTCCGCAGGAGCCCAGAGACCTGCACTGTCACTCACTCCCTGGCACTGAACTCCACAGGAGCCCAGAGACCTGCACTGTCATTCACTCCCTCGCACTGAACTCCGTAGAAGCCAAGAGACCTGCACTGTCACTCACTCCCTCGCACTGAACTCCGCAGAAGCCAAGAGACCTGCACTGTCATTCACTCCCACGCACTGAACTCCACAGGAGCCTAGAGACCAGCACTGTCATTCACTCCCTCACACTGAAATTCGCAGAAGCCCAGAGACCTGCACTGAACTCGCTCCCTCGCACTGAACGCCACAGAAGCCCAGAGACCTGCACCGTCATTCCCTCCCTCGCACTGAACTCCGCAGAAGCCCAGAGACCTGCACTGTCACTCACTCTCTTGCACTGAACTCCGCAGGAGCCCAGAGACATGCACTTTCATTCACTCCCTCGCACTGAACTCCGCAGAAGCCCAGAGACCTGCACTGTCATTCACTCCCTCACACTGAACTCCGCAGAAGCCCAGAGACCTGCACTGTCACTCACTCCCTGGCACTGAACTCCACAGGAGCCCAGAGACCTGCACTGTCACTCACTCCCTGGCACTGAACTCCACAGGAGCCCAGAGACCTGCACTGTCATTCACTCCCTCGCACTGAACTCCGTAAAAGCCAAGAGACCTGCACTGTCACTCACTCCCTCGCACTGAACTCCACAGAAGCCAAGAGACCTGCACTGTCACTCACGCTCTTGGACTGAACTCCGCAGAAGCCAAGAGACCTGCACTGTCACTCACTCCCTGGCACTGAACTCCACAGAACCCCAGAGACCTGCACTGTCACTCACTCCCTCGCACTGACCTCCGCAGAAGCCCAGAGACCTGCACTGTCACTCACTCCCTCGCACTGAACTCCGCTGAAGCCCAGAGACCTACACTTTCATTCACTCCCTCCCACTGAACTCCGCAGAAGCCCAGAGACCTGCACTGTCACTCACTCCCTCGCACTGAACTCCGCTGAAGCCCAGAGACCTGCACTGTCATTCACTCCCTTGCACTGAACTCTGCAGAAGCCCAGAGACCTGCACTGTCATTCACTCCCTCGCACTGAACTCCGCAGAAGCCCAGAGACCTGCACTGTCACTCACTCCCTGGCACTGAACTCCACAGGAGCCCAGAAACCTGCACTGTCATTCACTCCCTCGCACTGAACTCCGCAGGAGCCCAGAGACCAGCACTGTCATTCACTCCCTCGCACTGAACTCCGCAGAAGCCCAGAGACCTGCACTGAACTCACTCCCTCGCACTGAACTCCACAGGAGCCCAGAGACCTGCACCGTCATTCACTCCCTGGCACTGAAATCCGCAGAAGCCCAGAGACCTGCACTGTCACTCACTCCCTTGCACTGAACTCCACAGAAGCCCAGAGACCTGCACTGTCATTCACTCCCTTGCACTGAACTCCACAGGAGCCCAGAGACCTGCACTGTCATTCACTCCCTCGCACTGAACTCCGCAGAAGCCCAGAGACCTGCACTGTCACTCACTCTCTTGCACTGAACTCCACAGGAGCCCAGAGACCTGCACTGTCATTCACCCCCTCGCACTGAACATCACAGGAGCCCAGAGACCAGCACTGTCATTCACTTCCTCGCACTGAACTCCGCAGGAGCCCAGAGACCTGCACTGTCACTCACTCCCTGGCACTGAACTCCACAGGAGCCCAGAGACCTGCACTGTCATTCACTCCCTCGCACTGAACTCCGTAGAAGCCAAGAGACCTGCACTGTCACTCACTCCCTCGCACTGAACTCCGCAGAAGCCAAGAGACCTGCACTGTCATTCACTCCCACGCACTGAACTCCACAGGAGCCTAGAGACCAGCACTGTCATTCACTCCCTCACACTGAAATCCGCAGAAGCCCAGAGACCTGCACTGACCTCGCTCCCTCGCACTGAACGCCACAGAAGCCCAGAGACCTGCACCGTC
This sequence comes from Triturus cristatus, assembly GCF_964204655.1. Lineage (NCBI taxonomy): Eukaryota > Metazoa > Chordata > Amphibia > Caudata > Salamandridae > Triturus > Triturus cristatus. The sequence continues at coordinate 1,191,767,174 of NC_140580.1, forward strand.
ATTCCCTCCCTCGCACTGAACTCCGCAGAAGCCCAGAGACCTGCACTGTCACTCACTCTCTTGCACTGAACTCCGAAGGAGCCCAGAGACATGCACTTTCATTCACTCCCTCGCACTGAACTCCGCAGAAGCCCAGAGACCTGCACTGTCATTCACTCCCTCACACTGAACTCCGCAGAAGCCCAGAGACCTGCACTGTCACTCACTCCCTGGCACTGAACTCCACAGGAGCCCAGAGACCTGCACTGTCACTCACTCCCTGGCACTGAACTCCACAGGAGCCCAGAGACCTGCACTGTCATTCACTCCCTCGCACTGAACTCCGTAAAAGCCAAGAGACCTGCACTGTCACTCACTCCCTCGCACTGAACTCCACAGAAGCCAAGAGACCTGCACTGTCACTCACGCTCTTGCACTGAACTCCGCAGAAGCCAAGAGACCTGCACTGTCATTCACTCCCTCGCACTGAACTCCGCAGAACCCCAGAGACCTGCACTGTCACTCACTCCCTCGCACTGACCTCCGCAGAAGCCCAGAGACCTGCACTGTCACTCACTCCCTCGCACTGAACTCCGCTGAAGCCCAGAGACCTACACTTTCATTCACTCCCTCCCACTGAACTCCGCAGAAGCCCAGAGACCTGCACTGTCACTCACTCCCTCGCACTGAACTCCGCTGAAGCCCAGAGACCTGCACTGTCATTCACTCCCTTGCACTGAACTCTGCAGAAGCCCAGAGACCTGCACTGTCATTCACTCCCTCGCACTGAACTCCGCAGAAGCCCAGAGACCTGCACTGTCACTCACTCCCTGGCACTGAACTCCACAGGAGCCCAGAAACCTGCACTGTCATTCACTCCCTCGCACTGAACTCCGCAGGAGCCCAGAGACCAGCACTGTCATTCACTCCCTCGCACTGAACTCCGCAGAAGCCCAGAGACCTGCACTGAACTCACTCCCTCGCACTGAACTCCACAGGAGCCCAGAGACCTGCACCGTCATTCACTCCCTGGCACTGAAATCCGCAGAAGCCCAGAGACCTGCACTGTCACTCACTCCCTTGCACTGAACTCCACAGAAGCCCAGAGACCTGCACTGTCATTCACTCCCTTGCACTGAACTCCGCAGAAGCCCAGAGACCTGCACTGTCATTCACTCCCTCGCACTGAACTCCGCAGAAGCCCAGAGACCTGCACTGTCACTCACTCCCTGGCACTGAACTCCACAGGAGCCCAGAGACCTGCACTGTCTTTCACTCCCTCGCACTGAACTCCGTAGAAGCCAAGAGACCTGCACTGTCACTCACTCCCTCGCACTGAACTCCGCAGAAGCCAAGAGACCTGCACTGTCACTCACGCTCTTGCACTGAACTCCGCAGAAGCCAAGAGACCTGCACTGTCATTCACTCCCTCGCACTGAACTCCGCAGAAGCCCAGAGACCTGCACTGTCACTCACTCCCTCGCACTGACCTCCGCAGAAGCCCAGAGACCTGCACTGTCACTCACTCCCTCGCACTGAACTCCGCTGAAGCCCAGAGACCTGCACTTTCATTCACTCCCTCGCACTGAACTCCGCAGAAGCCCAGAGACCTGCACTGTCACTCACTCACTCGCACTGAACTCCGCTGAAGCCCAGAGACCTGCACTGTCATTCACTCCCTTGCACTGAACTCCGCAGAAGCCCAGAGACCTGCACTGTCACTCACTCCCTCGCACTGAACTCCGCTGAAGCCCAGAGACCTGCACTTTCATTCACTCCCTCGCACTGAACTCCGCAGAAGCCCAGAGACCTGCACTGTCACTCACTCACTCGCACTGAACTCCGCTGAAGCCCAGAGACCTGCACTGTCATTCACTCCCTTGCACTGAACTCCGCAGAAGCCCAGAGACCTGCACTGTCATTCACTCCCTCGCACTGAACTCCGCAGAAGCCCAGAGACCTGCACTGTCACTCACTCCTTGGCACTGAACTGCACAGGAGCCCAGAGACCTGCACTGTCATTCACTCCCTCGCACTGAACTCCGTAGAAGCCAAGAGACCTGCACTGTCACTCACTCCCTCGCACTGAACTCCGCAGAAGCCCAGAGACCTGCACTGTCACTCACACTCTTGCACTGAACTCCGCAGAAGCCAAGAGACCTGCACTGTCATTCACTCCCTCGCACTGAACTCCGCAGAAGCCCAGAGACCTGCACTGTCACTCACTCCCTTGCACTGAACTCCGCGGAAGCCCAGAGACCTGCACTGTCATTCACTCCCTCGCACTGAACTCCGCAGAAGCCAAGAGACCTGCACTGTCATTCACTCCCTCGCACTGAACTCCACAGGAGCCCAGAGACCTGCACTGTCATTCACTCCCTCCCACTGAACATCGCAGGAGCCCAGAGACCTGCACTGTCATTCACTCCCTCGCACTGAACTCCGCAGAAGCCAAGAGACCTGCACTGTCATTCACTCCCTTGCACTGAACTCTGCAGGAGCCCAGAGACCTGCACTGTCATTCACTCCCTCGCACTGAACTCCGCAGAAGCCCAGAGACCTGCTCTGTCATTCACTCCCTCGCACTGAACTCCGCAGTCTCTGCATTACCCAGAACACTTTATAGTTTATACTCCGAGTCAACTCAATCTTCTACAGGGATACAGAACCCCGAACTCCGAACCCAGGGGTGAAAGAGGGGCCCACCAGCAAAGGGTAAGATAGACTCATGGCGTAGGGTCTGTGACACTCTGTGCAGAGAGGGATGCGGGGCAGCACCCCCAAACATATCTCTCATGCCCCCTAGGTCCCAAGACTCTCCTGTGGGGCACAGGGCATCTTACGGGGGGGCTGCACCCCCTAACATATCTCTCCCCTGCCCCCTAGGTCCCAGGACTCTCCGGTGGGGCACAGGGCATCTTACGGGGGGCAGCACCCTCTAACACATCTCTCCCCTGCCCCCTAGGTCCCAGGACTCTCCTGTGGGGCACAGGGCATCTTACAGGGAGGGGAGGCAGCACCCCCTAACATATCTCTCCCCTGCCCCCTCGGTCCAAGGACTCTCCTGTGGGGCACAGGGCTTCTTACGGGGGGACAGCACCCCCTAACATATCTCTCCCCTTCCTTCTACGTCCCAGGACTCTCCTGTGGGATACAGGGCATCTTATGGGGGGGTAGCACTTCCTAACATATTTCTGCCCTGCCCCCTTGGTCCCAGGACTCTCCTGTGGGATACAGGGCATCTTACGGGGGGCAGCACCCCCTAACATATCTCTCCCCTGCCCACTAGGTCCCAGGAGTCTCCTGTGGGGCACAGGGCATCTTACAGGGGGGGCAGCACCTCCTTACACATCTCTCCCCTGCCTCCCAGGTCCCAGAACTCTCCTGTGGTACACAGGGCATCTTACAGGGGGGCGGGAGGGGGGGGGCAGCACCTCCTTACATATCCCTCCCCTGCCTCTCAGGTCCCATGACTCTCCTGTGGGGCACAGGGCATCTTCTGGGGGGGTGCAGCACCCCCTTACATATCCCTCCCCTGCCCCCTAGGTCCCAGGACTCTCTTGTGGGATAGAGGGCATCTTACATTGGGCAGCATCCCCTAAGATATCACTCCCTTGCCCCCTAGGTCCCAGAACTTTCCTGTGGTACACAGGGCATCTTATTGGGGGGCTGCAGCACCTCCTTACATATCTCTTCCCTGCCTCCCAGGTGCCATGACTCTCCTGTGGGGCACAGGGCATCTTACGGGTGGGGGGGACAGCACCCCCTAACATATCTGTCCCCTGCCCCCTAGGTCCCAGGACTCTCCTGTGGGGTACAGGGCATCTTACGGGGGGTAGCACCCCCTAACATATCTCTACCCTACCTCCCTGGTCCCCGGACTCTCCTGTGGGGCAAAGGGCATCTTACTGGGGGCAGCACCCCCTAACACATCTCTCCCCTGCCCCCTAGGTCCCAGGACTCTCCTGTGGGGCACAGGGCTTCTTACGGGGGGCAGCACCCCCTAACATATCTCTCCCCTGCCTCCCACGTCCCAGGACTCTCCTGTGGGATACAGGGCATCTTACGGGGGTGGCACCTCCTAACATATTTCTGCCCTGCCCCCTTGGTCCCAGGACTCTCCTGAGGGGCACAGGGCTTTTTATGGGGGGGGGGCAGCACCCCCTAACATATCTCTCCCCTGCCCACTAGGTCCCAGGAGTCTCCTGTGGGGCACAGGGCTTCTTACGGGGGGGGGCATCACCCCCTAACATATCTCTCCCCTGCCCACTAGGTCCCAGGAATCTCCTGTGGCACAGGGCATTCAACGGGGGGCAGCACCTCCTAACACATTTCTGCCCTGCCCCCTTAGTCCCAGGACTCTCCTGTGGGGCACAGAGCATCTTACGGGGGGCTTGGGGAGGGCATCACCCACTAACATATCTCTCCCCTTCCTCCCAGGTCCCATGTCTCTCCTGTGGGGCACAGGGCATCTTACAAGGGGGGGAGGCAGCACCCCCTAACATATCTCTCCCCTGCCTACCAGGTCCCATGACTCTCCTGTTGGATACAGGGCATCTTACGGGGGGTAGCACCTCTTAACATATTTCTGCCCTGCCCCCTTGTTCCCAGGACTCTCCTGTGGGGCACAGGGCTTCTTATGGGGGGCAGCACCCCCTAACATATCTCTTCCCTGCCCACTAGGTCTCAGGAATCTCCTGTGGCACAGGGCATTTAACGGGGGGCAGCACCTCCTAACATATTTCTGCCCTGCCCCCTTGGTCCCAGGACTCTCCTGTGGGGCACAGAGCATCTTACGTGGTGCTTGGGGAGGGCATCACCCACTAACATATCTCCCCCTGCCTCCCAGGTCCCATGTCTCTCCTGTGGGGCACAGGGCATCTTACAAGGTGGGGAGGCAGCACCCCCTAACATATCTCTCCCCTGCCTACCAGGTCCCATGACTCTCCTGTGGGGCACAGGGCATCTTACAGGTGGGGGGGGACAGCACCCCCTAACATATCTCTCGCCCACCCCCTAGGTCCCAGAACTCTCCTGTGGTACACAGGGCATCTTACAGGGGGGCAGCACCTCCTTACATATCTCTCCCCTGCCTCCCAGGTCCCATATCTCTCCTGTGGGGCACAGGGCATCTTACGGGTGGGGGGACAGCACCCCCTAACATATCTGTTCCCTGCCCCCTAGGTCGCAGGACTCTCCTGTGGGGCACAGGGAATCTTACGGGGGTAGCACCCCATAACATATCTCTACCCTGGTCCCAGGACTCTCCTGTGGGGCACAGGGCATCTTACGGGGGGGGGTGCAGCACCCTCTTACATATCCCTCCCCTTCCCCCTAGGTCCCAGAACTCTCCTGTGGGATACAGGGAATCTTACGGGGGGCAGCACCCCCTAACATATCTCTCCCTTGTCTCTGGTCCCATGACTCTTCTGTGGGGCACAGGGCATCTTACTGGGGGACAGCATTCCTAACATATCTCTCCCCCACCCCCTAGGTCCCAGAACTCTCCTGTGGTACACAGGGCATCTTATGGGGGGGGGGGGGGCAGCACCTCCTTACATATCTCTCCCCTGCCTCCCAGGTCCCATGACTCTCCTGTGGGGCACAGGGCATCTTACGGGTGGGGGGGACAGCACCCCCTAACATATCTGTCCCCTGCCCCCTAGGTCCCAGGACTCTCCTCTGGGGCACAGGGCATCTTACGGGTGGGGGGGACAGCACCCCCTAACATATCTGTCCCCTGCCCCCTAGGTCCCACGACTCTCCTGTGGGGCACAGGGAATCTTACGGGGGTAGCACCCCATAACATATCTCTACCCTGCCTCTCTGGTCCCAGGACTCTCCTGTGGGGCACAGGGCATCTTACGGGGGGGGGGTGCAGCACCCTCTTACATATCCCTCCCTTTCCCCCTAGGTCCCAGGACTCTCCTGTGGGATACAGGGAATCTTACGGGGGCAGCACCCCCTAACATATCTCTCCCTTGTCTCCGGTCCCATGACTCTTCTGTGGGGCACAGGGCATCTTACTGGGGGACAGCATTCCTAACATATCTCTCCCCCACCCCCTAGTTCCCAGAACTCTCCTGTGGTACACAGGGCATCTTATAGGGGGGGGGCAGCACCTCCTTACATATCTCTCCCCTGCCTCCCAGGTCCCATGACTCTCCTGTGGGGCACAGGGCATCTTACAGGTGGGGGGGGACAGCACCCCCTAACATATCTCTCGCCCACCCCCTAGGTCCCAGAACTCTCCTGTGGTACACAGGGCATCTAACAGGAGCCCAGAGACCTGCACTGTCATTCTCTCCCTCCCACTGAACATCGCAGGAGCCCAGAGACCTGCTCTGTCATTCACTCCCTCGCACTGAACTCCGCAGTCTCTGCATTACCCAGAACACTTTATAGTTTATACTCCGAGTCAACTCAATCTTCTACAGGGATACAGAACCCCGAACTCCGAACCCAGGGGTGAAAGAGGGGCCCACCAGCAAAGGGTAAGATAGACTCATGGCGTAGGGTCTGTGACACTCTGTGCAGAGAGGGATGCGGGGCAGCACCCCCAAACATATCTCTCATGCCCCCTAGGTCCCAAGACTCTCCTGTGGGGCACAGGGCATCTTACGGGGGGGCTGCACCCCTAACATATCTCTCCCCTGCCCCCTAGGTCCCAGGACTCTCCTGTGGGGCACAGGGCATCTTACGGGGGGCAGCACCCTCTAACACATCTCTCCCCTGCCCCCTAGGTCCCAGGACTCTCCTGTGGGGCACAGGGCATCTTACAGGGAGGGGAGGCAGCACCCCCTAACATATCTCTCCCCTGCCCCCTCGGTCCAAGGACTCTCCTGTGGGGCACAGGGCTTCTTACGGGGGGACAGCACCCCCTAACATATCTCTCCCCTTCCTTCTACGTCCCAGGACTCTCCTGTGGGATACAGGGCATCTTACGGGGGGCAGCACCCCCTAACATATCTCTCCCCTGCCCACTAGGTCCCAGGAGTCTCCTGTGGGGCACAGGGCATCTTACAGGGGGGGCAGCACCTCCTTACACATCTCTCCCCTGCCTCCCAGGTCCCATAACTCTACTGTGGTACACAGGGCATCTTACAGGGGGGCGGGAGGGGGGGGGGGGCAGCACCTCCTTACATATCCCTCCCCTGCCTCTCAGGTCCCATGACTCTCCTGTGGGGCACAGGGCATCTTCTGGGGGGGGTGCAGCACCCCCTTACATATCCCTCCCCTGCCCCCTAGGTCCCAGGACTCTCCTGTGGGATAGAGGGCATCTTACATTGGGCAGCATCCCCTAGTACACAGGGCATCTTATTGGGGGGCTGCAGCACCTCCTTACATATCTCTTCCCTGCCTCCCAGGTGCCATGACTCTCCTGTGGGGCACAGGGCATCTTACGGGTGGGGGGGACAGCACCCCCTAACATATCTGTCCCCTGCCCCCTAGGTCCCAGGACTCTCCTGTGGGGTACAGGGCATCTTACGGGGGGTAGCACCCCCTAACATATCTCTACCCTACCTCCCTGGTCCCCGGACTCTCCTGTGGGGCACAGGGCATCTTACTGGGGGCAGCACCCCCTACCACATCTCTCCCCTGCCCCCTAGGTCCCAGGACTCTCCTGTGGGGCACAGGGCTTCTTACGGGGGGCAGCACCCCCTAACATATCTCTCCCCTGCCTCCCACGTCCCAGGACTCTCCTGTGGGATACAGGGCATCTTACGGGGGTGGCACCTCCTAACATATTTCTGCCCTGCCCCCTTGGTCCCAGGACTCTCCTGAGGGGCACAGGGCTTTTTATGGGGGGGGCAGCACCCCCTAACATATCTCTCCCCTGACCACTAGGTCCCAGGAATCTCCTGTGGGGCACAGGGCTTCTTACGGGGGGGGGGGGCATCACCCCCTAACATATCTCTCCCCTGCCCACTAGGTCCCAGGAATCTCCTGTGGCACAGGGCATTCAACGGGGGGCAGCACCTCCTAACACATTTCTGCCCTGCCCCCTTAGTCCCAGGACTCTCCTGTGGGGCACAGAGCATCTTACGGGGGGCTTGGGGAGGGCATCACCCACTAACATATCTCTCCCCTTCCTCCCAGGTCCCATGTCTCTCCTGTGGGGCACAGGGCATCTTACAAGGGGGGGAGGCAGCACCCCCTAACATATCTCTCCCCTGCCTACCAGGTCCCATGACTCTCCTGTTGGATACAGGGCATCTTACGGGGGGTAGCACCTCTTAACATATTTCTGCCCTGCCCCCTTGTTCCCAGGACTCTCCTGTGGGGCACAGGGCTTCTTATGGGGGGAAGCACCCCCTAACATATCTCTCCCCTGCCCACTAGGTCCCAGGAATCTCCTGTGGCACAGGGCATTTAACGGGGGGCAGCACCTCCTAACATATTTCTGCCCTGCCCCCTTGGTCCCAGGACTCTCCTGTGGGGCACAGAGCATCTTACGTGGGGCTTGGGGAGGGCATCACCCACTAACATATCTCTCCCCTGCCTCCCAGGTCCCATGTCTCTCCTGTGGGGCACAGGGCATCTTACAAGGTGGGGAGGCAGCACCCCCTAACATATCTCTCCCCTGCCTACCAGGTCCCATGACTCTCCTGTGGGGCACAGGGCATCTTACAGGTGGGGGGGGACAGCACCCCCTAACATATCTCTCGCCCACCCCCTAGGTCCCAAAACTCTCCTGTGGTACACAGAGCATCTTACGGGTGGGGGGACAGCACCCCCTAACATATCTGTTCCCTGCCCCCTAGGTCCCAGGACTCTCCTGTGGGGCACAGGGAATCTTACGGGGGTAGCACCCCATAACATATCTCTACCCTGGTCCCAGGACTCTCCTGTGGGGCACAGGGCATCTTACGGGGGGGGGGTGCAGCACCCTCTTACATATCCCTCCCCTTCCCCCTAGGTCCCAGAACTCTCCTGTGGGATACAGGGAATCTTACGGGGGGCAGCACCCCCTAACATATCTCTCCCTTGTCTCTGGTCCCATGACTCTTCTGTGGGGCACAGGGCATCTTACTGGGGGACAGCATTCCTAACATATCTCTCCCCCACCCCCTAGGTCCCAGAACTCTCCTGTGGTACACAGGGCATCCTATAGGGGGGGGCAGCACCTCCTTACATATCTCTCCCCTGCCTCCCAGGTCCCATGACTCTCCTGTGGGGCACAGGGCATCTTACGGGTGGGGGGGACAGCACCCCCTAACATATCTGTCCCCTGCCCCCTAGGTCCCAGGACTCTCCTGTGGGGCACAGGGCATATTACGGGGGGTAGCACCCCCTAACATATCTCTACCCTGCCTCCCAGGTCCCATGTCTCTCCTGTGGGGCACAGGGCATCTTACGGGTGGGGGGGACAGCACCCCCTAACATATCTGTCCCCTGCCCCCTAGGTCCCACGACTCTCCTGTGGGGCACAGGGAATCTTACGGGGGTAGCACCCCATAACATATCTCTACCCTGCCTCCCTGGTCCCAGGACTCTCCTGTGGGGCACAGGGCATCTTACGGGGGGGGGGGGTGCAGCACCCTCTTACATATCCCTCCCTTTCCCCCTAGGTCCCAGGACTCTCCTGTGGGATGCAGGGAATCTTACGGGGGCAGCACCCCCTAACATATCTCTCCCTTGTCTCCGGTCCCATGACTCTTCTGTGGGGCACAGGGCATCTTACTGGGGGACAGCATTCCTAACATATCTCTCCCCCACCCCCTAGTTCCCAGAACTCTCCTGTGGTACACAGGGCATCTTATAGGGAGGGGGGCAGCACCTCCTTACATATCTCTCCCCTGCCTCCCAGGTCCCATGACTCTCCTGTGGGGCACAGGGCATCTTACGGGTGGGGAGGACAGCACCCCCTAACATATCTCTCCCCCACCCCCTAGGTCTCAGAACTCTCCTGTGGTACACAGGGCATCTTACAGGGGGGGGGGGCAGCACCTCCTTACATATCTCTCCCCTGCCTCCCAGGTCCCATATTTCTCCTGTGGGGCACAGGGCATCTTACAGGGGGGAGGCAGCACCCCCTAACATATCTCTCCCCTGCCTACCAGGTCCCATGACTCTCCTGTGGGGCACAGGGCATCTTACGGGTGGGGGGGACAGCACCCCCTAACATATCTCTCCCCCACCCCCTAGGTCTCAGAACTCTCCTGTGGTGTACAGGGTATCTTACAGGGGGGGGGGCAGCACCTCCTTACATATCCCTCCCCTGCCTCCCAGGTCCCATGACTCTCCTGTGGGGCACAGGGCATCTTACGGGTGGGGGGGACAGCGCCCCCTAACATATCTGTCCCCTGTTCCCTAGGTCCCAGGACTCTCCTGTGGGGCACAGGGAATCTTACGGGGGGTAGCACCCCCTAACATATCTCTACCCTGCCTCCCTGGTCCCAGGACTCACCTGTGGGGCACAGGGCATCTTCCGGGGGTGGTGCAGCACCCCCTTACATATCCTTCCCCTGCCCCCTAGGTCACAGGACTCTCCTGTGGGATACAGGGCATCTTACGGGGGTAGCATCCCCTAAGCTATCTCTCCCCTGCCCCCTAGGTCAAAAAACTTTCCTGTGGGGCACAGGGCTTCTTACGGGGGGCTGCACCCCCTAACATATCTCTCCCCTGTCTCTGGTCCCATGACTCTCCTGTGGGGCACAGGGCATCTTAATGGGGGACAGCACTCCCTAACATATCTCTCCCCCAACCCCTAGGTCCTAGAACTCTCCTGTGGTACACAGGGCATCTTATTGGGGGGGCAGCACCTCCTTACATATCTCTCCCCTGCCTCCCAGGTCCCATGACTCTCCTGTGGGGCACAGGGCATCTTACGGGTGGGGGGACAGCACCCCCTAACATATCTGTCCCCTGCCCCCTAGGTCCCAGGACTCTCTTGTGGGACACAGGGCATCTTACGGGGGTAGCACCCCCTAACATATCTCTACCCTGCCTCCCAGGTCCCAGGACTCTCCTGTGGGGCACAGGGCATCTTACGGGGGGCAGCACCCCCTAACACATCTCTCCCCTGCCCCCTAGGTCCCAGGACTCTCCTGTGGGGCACAGGGCTTCTTACGGGGGGGGCATCACCCCCTAACATATCTCTCCCCTGCCCACTAGGTCCCAGGAATCTCCTGTGGCACAGGGCATTCAACGGGGGGCTGCACCTCCTAACACATTTCTGCCCTGCCCCCTTAGTCCCAGGACTCTCCTGTGGGGCACAGAGCATCTTACGGGGGGCTTGGGGAGGGCATCACCCACTAACATATCTCTCCCCTTCCTCCCAGGTCCCATGTCTCTCCTGTGGGGCACAGGGCATCTTACAAGGGGGGAGGCAGCACCCCCTAACATATCTCTCCCCTGCCTACCAGGTCCCATGACTCTCCTATTGGATACAGGGCATCTTACGGGGGGTAGCACCTCTTAACATATTTCTGCCCTGCCCCCTTGTTCCCAGGACTCTCCTGTGGGGCACAGGGCTTCTTATGGGGGGCAGCACCCCCTAACATATCTCTCCCCTGCCCACTAGGTCCCAGGAATCTCCTGTGGCACAGGGCATTTAACGGGGGGCAGCACCTCCTAACATATTTCTGCCCTGCCCCCTTGGTCCAAGGACTCTCCTGTGGGGCACAGAGCATCTTACGGGGGGCTTGGGGAGGGCATTACCCACTAACATATCTCTCCCCTGCCTCCCAGGTTCCATGTCTCTCCTGTGGGGCACAGGGCATCTTACAAGGGGGGGAGGCAGCACCCCCTAACATATCTCTCCCCTGCCTACCAGGTCCCATGACTCTCCTGTGGGGCACAGGGCATCTTACAGGTGGGGGGGACAGCACCCCCTAACATATCTCTCGCCCACCCCCTAGGTCCCAGAACTCTCCTGTGGTACACAGGGCATCTTACAGGGGGGGTAGCACCTCCTTACATATCTCTCCCCTGCCTCCCAGGTCCCATATCTCTCCTGTGGGGCACAGGGCATCTTACGGGTGGGGGGACAGCACCCCCTAACATATCTGTTCCCTGCCCCCTAGGTCCCAGGACTCTCCTGTGGGGCACAGGGAATCTTACGGGGGTAGCACCCCATAACATATCTCTACCCTGCCTCCCTGGTCCCAGGACTCTCCTGTGGGGCACAGGGCATCTTACGGGGGGGGGGGTGCAGCACCCTCTTACATATCCCTCCCCTTCCCCCTAGGTCCAAGAATTCTCCTGTGGGATACAGGGAATCTTACGGGGGGCAGCACCCCCTAACATATCTCTCCGTTGTCTCTGGTCCCATGACTCTTCTGTGGGGCACAGGGCATCTTACTGGGGGACAGTATTCCTAACATATCTCTCCCCCACCCCCTGGGTCCCAGAACTCTCCTGTGGTACACAGGGCATCTTATAGGGGGGGGCAGCACCTCCTTACATATCTCTCCCCTGCCTCCCAGGTCCCATGACTCTCCTGTGGGGCACAGGGCATCTTACGGGTGGGGGGGACAGCACCCCCTAACATATCTGTCCCCATGCCCCCTAGGTCCCAGGACTCTCCTGTGGGGCACAGGGCATCTTACGGGGGGTAGCACCCCCTAACATATCTCTACCCTGCCTCCCAGGTCCCATGTCTCTCCTGTGGGGCACAGGGCATCTTACAGGTGGGGGGGACAGCACCCCCTAACATATCTGTCCCCTGCCCCCTAGGTCCCACGACTCTCCTGTGGGGCACAGGGAATCTTACGGGGGTAGCACCCCATAACATATCTCTACCCTGCCTCCCTGGTCCCAGGACTCTCCTGTGGGGCACAGGGCATCTTACGGGGGGGGGGGGTGCAGCACCCTCTTACATATCCCTCCCCTTCCCCCTAGGTCCCAGGACTCTCCTGTGGGATACAGGGAATCTTACGGGGGCAGCACCCCCTAACATATCTCTCCCTTGTCTCCGGTCCCATGACTCTTCTGTGGGGCAAAGGGCATCTTACTGGGGGACAGCATTCCTAACATATCTCTCCCCCACCCCCCAGTTCCCAGAACTCTCCTGTGGTACACAGGGCATCTTATAGGGGGGGGGCAGCACCTCCTTACATATCTCTCCCCTGCCTCCCAGGTCCCATGACTCTCCTGTGGGGCACAGGGCATCTTACGGGTGGGGAGGACAGCACCCCCTAACATATCTCTCCCCTACCCCCTAGGTCTCAGAACTCTCCTGTGGTACACAGGGCATCTTACAGGGGGGGGGGGGGGGCAGCACCTCCTTACATATCTCTCCCCTGCCTCCCAGGTCCCATATTTCTCCTGTGGGGCACAGGGCATCTTACAGGGGGGAGGCAGCACCCCCTAACACATCTCTCCCCTGCCTACCAGGTCCCATGACTCTCCTGTGGGGCACAGGGCATCTTACGGGTGGGGGGGACAGCACCCCCTAACATATCTCTCCCCCACCCCCTAGGTCTCAGAACTCTCCTGTGGTACACAGGGCATCTTACAGGGGGGGGGCAGCACCTCCTTACATATCCCTCCCCTGCCTCCCAAGTCCCATGACTCTCCTGTGGGGCACAGGGCATCTTACGGGTGGGGGGGGGGCAGCACCCCCTAACATATCTGTCCCCTGTTCCCTAGGTCCCAGGACTCTCCTGTGGGGCACAGGGAATCTTACGGGGGGTAGCACCCCCTAACATATCTCTACCCTGCCTCCCTGGTCCCAGGACTCACCTGTGGGGCACAGGGCATCTTCCGGGGGTGGTGCAGCACCCCCTTACATATCCCTCCCCTGCCCCCTAGGTCACAGGACTCTCCTGTGGGATACAGGGCATCTTACGGGGGTAGCATCCCCTAAGCTATCTCTCCCCTGCCCCCTAGGTCAAAAAACTTTCCTGTGGGGCACAGGGCTTCTTACGGGGGCTGCACCCCCTAACATATCTCTCCCCTGTCTCTGGTCCCATGACTCTCATGTGGGGCACAGGGCATCTTAATGGGGGACAGCACTCCCTAACATATCTCTCCCCCAACCCCTAGGTCCTAGAACTCTCCTGTGGTACACAGGGCATCTTATTGGGGGCAGCACCTCCTTACATATCTCTCCCCTGCCTCCCAGGTCCCATGACTCTCCTGTGGGGCACAGGGCATCTTACGGGTGGGGGGACAGCACCCCCTAACATATCTGTCCCCTGCCCCCTAGGTCCCAGGACTCTCCTGTGGGGCACAGGGCTTCTTATGGGGGGCAGCACCCCCTAACATATCTCTCCCCTGCCTCCCACGTCCCAGGACTCTCCTGTGGGATACAGGGCATCTTACGTGGGGGTAGCACCTCCTAACATATTTCTGCCCTGTCCCCTTGGTCCTAGGACTCTCCTGTGGGGCACAGGGCTTCTTACGGGGGGCAACACCCCCTAACATATCTCTCCCCTGCCCACTAGGTCCCAGGAGTCTCCTGTGGGGCACAGGGCTTCTTAAGGGGGGGCAGCACCCCCTAACATATCTCTCCCCCACCCCCTAGTTCCCAGAACTCTCCTGTGGTACACAGGGCATCTTATAGGGGGGGGCAGCACCTCCTTACATATCTCTCCCCTGCCTCCCAGGTCCCATGACTCTCCTGTGGGGCACAGGGCATCTTACGGGTGGGGAGGACAGCACCCCCTAACATATCTCTCCCCTACCCCCTAGGTCTCAGAACTCTCCTGTGGTACACAGGGCATCTTACAGGGGGGGGCAGCACCTCCTTACACATCTCTCCCCTGCCTCCCAGGTCCCATATTTCTCCTGTGGGGCACAGGGCATCTTACAGGGGGGAGGCAGCACCCCCTAACATATCTCTCCCCTGCCTACCGGGTCCCATGACTCTCCTGTGGGGCACAGGGCATCTTACGGGTGGGGGGGACAGCACCCCCTAATATATCTCTCCCCCACCCCCTAGGTCTCAGAACTCTCCTGTGGTACACAGGGCATCTGTTGGAAAGGCGTCCACCGGAAGGGGGTTCGAACACGTCTTGCCCACCCCTTTGACCCACCTCTCCCAAGTAAGCCGAACCAGGCGCGCGTACCCTGAGCTGCACTGTGAACAGAGGGACACCACACGTATTCTTTGTAGGACGATAAGTTCTTTTATCGATGTTTTCAGGGATCTTTATGACCCAAAAGGCAAATAGTACAGCAGTGGCACAACGTACCACAAATCAGTCGTGGGGAATGGGGGTAGCGGGACAGTCTTTCAAGATAGTGTCTCTGCGAAATACCCTGCGGAAGCTCACAATCCTCGAGCTGGAGGGTGTCGGGTCTCTGGGCGATCTCTTACCGAGTCGTCCTCAAGGGGGAGCGCCGCGAGTCTCTCAGCAGGCACAGGTGGTCGGGGTTCGGGAGCCGCGATCTCGTCAGCAGGGCTCAGATGGTTCAATAGCTGGGGGCCGCGAGTCACTCAGCAGGCCTAGGTGGTTCAGTGGTCGGGAGCCGCGACCTCGTCCGCAGGGCTCAGATGGTTCAATAGCAAGAGGCCGCGAGTCACTCAGCAGGCCCAGGTGACTTCAGCGTTCAGGAGCCGCGACAGCGTCAGCAGGCTCGGATGGTTCCAGGTCTTCTCTCCCCTTGTTCCTCTGGCACCCCTTGTTATACTCCGCTGGTTCTTTGAAGTCCGGAGTGCTCGCAGAGGGGGGACTGCCATGACGGAGGGGGTTCGGCGGGATTTCCTGCCGCTCACTTCTTTGGTCTTTTCAGGTGGGTCTGGGAGGGACCCCAGACGCTCGGTAGGGGAGGCGCCTGCTCCCCAGGGGCCTGGTGGCCGATTGAGTCCTCCCGGGGAAGGCGACCCGAGGTGTGACTGGGCTGGCGCCTCTGGGTCTGACTCACGGGTTCCCGCTCCCTCGGTTGGGCATGCGTGGTAGGGTGTTGAGTCTGTCAGGTCTCTGGCCGGCCCGTGGATCGGGGGTGGCTGGGGCGGCCGGAGTCGGGGATGTCGTGTCTTGAGGGTGGTTGCAGGTTGGCGGGATGATGGAGAGGGCAACGGCGTGAGGCCGGTCTCACACGCGTCCCCCCCAGCTGAAAGGCGTGGAGAACTACCCATCCACTGGGGGGTTCTCCTCGCCGAAGCGGAAGAACCGGGACAGGCCGTCGGCGTTGGCATGATCCGTCCCGGGGCGATGTTCGACAGTGAAATCCATCCCTTGGAGGGAGATGGACCATCGTAGTAGCTTGGGGTTCTCCCCCCTCATCCGCATTAGCCACTGCAAGGGCCGGTGGTCCGTCTGTACTCGAAAATGGGTTCCGAACAAGTAGGGCCGCAGTTTCTTGAGGGCCCAGACTACGGCAAAGGCCTCTCGCTCTATAGTGCTCCAGCGCTGCTCTCTCGGCAGCAGCCTTCGGCTGATGAAGGCTGTGGGCTGATCAATGCCCTTGTCGTCGAACTGCGAGAGCACGGCCCCGATGCCATGTTCGGATGCATCGGTCTGGACCACGAACTCTCGGGAGTAGTCGGGGGCCTTGAGTACGGGAGCGGTGCACATGGCGGTTTTCAAGGCGTCGAACGCCTGTTGGCACTGGGGGGTCCACTGCACCTTCTGCGGAAGCTTTTTGGAGGTCAACTCTGTGAGGGGCCCTGCGATACTACCATAATTTTTAATGAACCTCCGGTAGTACCCCGTCAGGCCCAGGAAGGCCCGAACCTCTGTCTGCGTGGTGGGGGGCTCCCAGGACTTGATGGCATCGATCTTCGGCTGGAGAGGGGCGACCTGGCCGCTGCCCACCTGATGCCCCAGGTAGACCACGGAGCCTTGTCCGAGCTGGCATTTGCTGGCTTTCACTGTCAGGCCCGCTTGGCGTAGGGCCATTAGTACTTGTCGGAGGTGCTGGAGATGCACGTGCCATTGAGAGCTGAATACGGCGATGTCGTCAAGGTACGCTGCGCTGAACTCCTCGAGTCCGGCCAGGACCTTGTTCACCAACCGCTGGAACGTGGCTGGGGCGTTTTTCATCCCGAACGGCATGACCCTGAAGCGGTAGTGGCCATCTGGCGTGGAGAAGGCAGAGCGCTCTCTCGCCCCTTCCGTGAGAGCGATCTGCCAGTACCCGCAGGTCAGGTCGAAAGTGCTGAGGAACTGGGCGGCCCCCAGGCGGTCGATGAGCTCGTCGGCTCGGGGAATAGGGTGAGCGTCTGCGCGGGTGACCGCACTGAGCCCCCGATAGTCTACACAGAATCTTAGTTCGGGGGCGACCCCTGGGGAGGCAGCCTTCGGGACCAGAACCACCGGGCTGGCCCAGGGGCTGTCGGAGGGCTCGATAACCCCTAGGTTGAGCATTTTCTGTACCTCGGTCTTGATGCAGGTGCGGACCCGGTCAGGCACCCGGTAGGCTCTGTGTCTCACAGGCGGGCAGTCGCCGGTGTCTACGTCGTGGACACACCAGTCGGTCACCCTTGGAATGAGGGAGAAAAGGTCTGCGAATTGTCCGAGCAGCTGGCGGCAGTCGTCGGCCTGCTGGGGAGTGAGGGTGTCCGACAGTTTCACACCCTCCACGGAACCGTCCAGTTCTTTTGTGCACAGGAGATCGGGCAGGGGTTCAGTGTCCTCTTCTGCCCCCTCATCGGTGGCCAGTAGCAAACTCAGTTCTGTCCTTACGAAGTGGGGCTTGAGACGGTTTACGTGGAGGACCCGGAGGGGGTTCCGTGGGGATTGTACGTCGACCAGATACGTGACCTGGCTCTTCCGTTCGACCACCTTGAATGGACCAGTCCATTTGTCTTGTAGGGCGCAGGGTCTCACCGGAGCCATGACCCAAACCTGCTGGCCCGGCTGGAACTCGACCAAGGTTGCGTTCTGGTCATACCAGCGCTTCATTTCTTCTTGGCTGGCCTCGAGGTTAGCCTCTGCAAGTTCCCTAAACTTCCTCGTCTGGTTGCGGAGCGCCAGGATGTAGCGGAACACATCTGGGGGTGTCCCCCGAGGGCTTGTCTCCCAGCCCTCTTTGACCAGGCTTAGGGGCCCTCGAACGGGATGTCCGTACAGCAGTTCGAAGGGGCTGAACCCCAGAGACTTTTGGGGAACCTCCCGGTACGCGAACAGGAGGCAAGGGAGGAGGGCGTCCCATTTCCGGCGCAGGGGCTCTTCGAGGCCCAGGATCATTCCCTTCAGAGTTCGGTTGAAGCGCTCCACCAGGCCGTTGCCCTGGGGGTGGTAGGGGGTCGTGAATTTATACGTGACTCCGCACTGCTGCCACAGGGACTTCATGTGGCGGGATATAAAGTTCATGCCGCGATCATTCACAACCTCGCGGGGAAATCCGACCCGGGAGAAGATCCCCATGAGAGCCCGGCCCACCACGGGAGCCGTCACGGTGCGGAGGGGGATGGCCTCGGGGTAGCGGGTGGCATGGTCCACCAGGACGAGGATGAATCTGTGGCCCTGGGCGGTCTTCGGATCCAGGGGTCCCACGATGTCGATGCCGACCCGCTCGAACGGGGTACTTACAACGGGGAACGGTTGTAAGGGAGCTTTGCGTTTTCCGCCACTCTTCCCACTGCCCTGGCACGTGAGGCAGGACTTGCAGTGTGTCTCTATATTCGCTCGCATCTTGGGCCAATAGAAGTGGGTCACCAATCGCTGGTATGTCTTGTCTTGGCCTAAGTGTCCTGCCAAGGGTACATCGTGGGCCAGGCCCAGGAGGAGGCTCCGGAACCGCAGGGGTACCACCAGTACTCGTGCTGCGCCTAGCTCGGCGGACTTTTGCTCGCTGTAGAGGAGGCCATTGTCCCAATAAACCCAATGGGTTTCGGTTTGATCACCGGCGACCTGGGCTTCGGCTTGTTGTCTAAGTCCCTCGAGGGAGGGGCAAGTGGTCTGTTCCTGGCAGAACTCTTCGCGGGAGGGCCCTCCTTCGCAGTGCCACTGGGCCAACTCGGGCAGTTCTTCGGGTTCCATCTGGGCCTCTGGAGCGGAGGGTTCCGGTCCTTCCCCTGGGTTAGTGTCTCCTTCTTCCTCGGAAGGAGGGTTGTCTGCTTCTGGTAGGGGGTCCCTGTTTTCGGGGAAAGGGTTCGGTAAGAGGGCTTCACCGCCCTTGGAGGGGGCCACTCGTGCGGTCATGGAGCGCGTGGTGGCGCAGACCCATTCCGGTAGGCCCATCATCTCTAGGTGGGCTCTTCGTTCTACCTGCCCCCACGGGGAATTTTCCAGGTCGTTGCCCAGGAGGCAGTCTACGGGCTGCGAGGTCCGGACCGCTACCTTCAGTTCTCCGGAGACCCCTCCCCACTCGAAGGGCACCAGGGCCATCTGGCAGAGGCTCTCAGAATTGTCGGAGGATACGACCGGACAGAGGGCCCCGGCTAGGATCTGGTCTTCGGAAATTAGGCTGCGGTGGACCGCGGTGACACTCGCCCCGGTGTCGCGAAGGCCCTCGACTCGGTGGCCGTTGATAGTCACCTGCTGTCGGTATTTCTCTGTGTTGGCGGGCAAGGGTGTCCCGGGGACCATTTCTCGATCCCCAAGGGAGACCAGGGCCATGGCCGCCAGTTCCCATTCCTCGGAGTCTTCCATTTCTTCCCCCAGAGCCACGGAGGCCATCTGCCGGGTCGTGGGGTTGGTCGTTGTGGTTCGCTGATACTGGGGACACTGGGGGTCATTGGCGTAGTGTCCGGGCTGCTGGCAGCGGAAGCAGGTGATCCTAGCTCGTGGACCTGGTCGTCCTGGGGCTCCGGTGCTGGCTGGAGACTGGGCCGAACCCGCCGCTGGTGGGCTGATGGGGGGGCTGATGGAGGACCCCCCGGCAAAGTCTCTTGGTCGGCCGTGGTTCCCTCCGCCCCTCTGGCGGGGGGGACCCTGACTGTTGCGGCCGTAGTCCCCCACGGGGCCCCGGGTGGCCCGGGTGTTCACCCAACGATCAGCCTCAGCGGCCAGCTTCCGAGGGTCGGTGAGTTTACTGTCTAGGAGATGCTGGCGCAGTTCTATAAAGCAATTGGCCGCTAAATGTTCCCAGGCGATCAGATCGAACAGTTCTTCGAAGGTGGAGACCTTGCTGCCCTTGATCCACCCGTCCAGAGCTCGGCTGTAAAAGTTCACGTATTCGACCCACGTGGTGCCCGGTATCTTTTTGCAATCTCGGAACCGTTGTCGGTACATTTCGGGGGTGAGTCCGTACCGGCCCACGAGGGCTTCCTTCATGTGGCTGTAGGAGTTCATGACCGCGGAGGGCAGGTCGAGCAGAGTGTCCCTTCCTTCGCTTAAGAACCGGCCCCATAGGCCAGCCCCCCAATCCTTCTGCGGGACTCGGTGAGAGGTCATGGCGACTTCGTAGGCTTTAAACCACTGCTGGATATCATCGTTCTTATAATACTCCTTGACCACATCCTTGGGGATGTGAACTTTGGTTTCCCCGGCGGGAGCGGGCTGGGGATTCCCGGGCGGTTGTGACTTTTCGTGTCTAGCCCGCCACTCAATTTCCTTCAGGCCGCGTTCATGTTCTAGCTGGAGTTTCTTTTCGTCGTGCTCCCTTTGGAGTCTCTTCTCTTCGAGTTCCCCTTGTAGCCGTAACTGCTCGACGGCTAACTTCTTCTCTGCCAGTTTTATCTCTCCCTCGATTTTTAGTTTGGCCAGTTCCAGTTCGTGGTTGCGGCTTCTCTCTCGGTCCGCTAGTTCCTCGGAGGATAGGTTCCCCTCTGGCCCGTTGTTTCTCGCCGGGGTGCTTGTTTGTTCATGGGTAGAGTCTCTTTCCGTTTAAATCGGGGGCGCCCCCGTCTCGACCCAGGCTTTCAATACTTTCTGGTAGTCTTCCTTTGTGCTCAGTCCGGTGGTAGCGATGCCAAGGTCTTTGCAAAACTGTTTTAGTTCTCTATGCGTGTAATAGTCCAATTGATCTTCTCGGAACGGTGAGCTTATTTCGGTACCTGTGGCACCCAGGGAGGTTTCTCCTTCCATTTCTGCTTGGTAGTGCGTCAGTCGTTTACTGCACGCTCTCCTTCGGTGTCGGCTCGGATCCCGTCGTCTGCCACCAAATGTTGGAAAGGCGTCCACCGGAAGGGGGTTCGAACACGTCTTGCCCACCCCTTTGACCCACCTCTCCCAAGTAAGCCGAACCAGGCGCGCGTACCCTGAGCTGCACTGTGAACAGAGGGACACCACACGTATTCTTTGTAGGACGATAAGTTCTTTTATCGATGTTTTCAGGGATCTTTATGACCCAAAAGGCAAATAGTACAGCAGTGGCACAACGTACCACAAATCAGTCGTGGGGAATGGGGGTAGCGGGACAGTCTTTCAAGATAGTGTCTCTGCGAAATACCCTGCGGAAGCTCACAATCCTCGAGCTGGAGGGTGTCGGGTCTCTGGGCGATCTCTTACCGAGTCGTCCTCAAGGGGGAGCGCCGCGAGTCTCTCAGCAGGCACAGGTGGTCGGGGTTCGGGAGCCGCGATCTCGTCAGCAGGGCTCAGATGGTTCAATAGCTGGGGGCCGCGAGTCACTCAGCAGGCCTAGGTGGTTCAGTGGTCGGGAGCCGCGACCTCGTCCGCAGGGCTCAGATGGTTCAATAGCAAGAGGCCGCGAGTCACTCAGCAGGCCCAGGTGACTTCAGCGTTCAGGAGCCGCGACAGCGTCAGCAGGCTCGGATGGTTCCAGGTCTTCTCTCCCCTTGTTCCTCCGGCACCCCTTGTTATACTCCGCTGGTTCTTTGAAGTCCGGAGTGCTCGCAGAGGGGGGACTGCCATGACGGAGGGGGTTCGGCGGGATTTCCTGCCGCTCACTTCTTTGGTCTTTTCAGGTGGGTCTGGGAGGGACCCCAGACGCTCGGTAGGGGAGGCGCCTGCTCCCCAGGGGCCTGGTGGCCGATTGAGTCCTCCCGGGGAAGGCGACCCGAGGTGTGACTGGGCTGGCGCCTCTGGGTCTGGCTCGCGGGTTCCCGCTCCCTCGGTTGGGCATGCGTGGTAGGGTGTTGAGTCTGTCAGGTCTCTGGCCGGCCCGTGGATCGGGGGTGGCTGGGGCGGCCGGAGTCGGGGATGTCGTGTCTTGAGGGTGGTTGCAGGTTGGCGGGATGATGGAGAGGGCAACGCCGTGAGGCCGGTCTCACAGCATCTTACAGGGGGGGGGGGCAGCACCTCCTTACATATCCCTCCCCTGCCTCCCAGGTCCCATGACTCTCCTGTGGGGCACAGGGCATCTTACGGGTGGGGGGGGACAGCACCCCCTAACATATCTGTCCCCTGTTCCCTAGGTCCCAGGACTCTCCTGTGGGGCACAGGGAATCTTACGGGGGGTAGCACCCCCTAACATATCTCTACACTGCCTCCCTGGTCCCAGGACTCACCTGTGGGGCACAGGGCATCTTCCGGGGGTGGTGCAGCACCCCCTTACATATCCCTCCCCTGCCCCCTAGGTCACAGGACTCTCCTGTGGGATACAGGGCATCTTACGGGGGTAGCATCCCCTAAGCTATCTCTCCCCTGCCCCCTAGGTCAAAAAACTTTCCTGTGGGGCACAGGGCTTCTTACGGGGGGCTGCACCCCCTAACATATCTCTCCCCTGTCTCTGGTCCCATGACTCTCATGTGGGGCACAGGACATCTTAATGGGGGACAACACTCCCTAACATATCTCTCCCCCAACCCCTAGGTCCTAGAACTCTCCTGTGGTACACAGGGCATCTTATTGGGGGCAGCACCTCCTTACATATCTCTCCCCTGCCTCCCAGGTCCCATGACTCTCCTGTGGGGCACAGGGCATCTTACGGGTGGGGGGAAAGCACCCCCTAACATATCTGTCCCCTGCCCCCTAGGTCCCAGGACTCTCCTGTGGGACACAGGGCATCTTACGGGGGTAGCACCCCCTAACATATCTCTACCCTGCCTCCCTGGTCCCAGGACTCTCCTGTGGGGCACAGGGCATCTTACGGGGGGCAGCACCCCCTAACACATCTCTCCCCTGCCCCCTAGGTCCCAGGACTCTCCTGTGGGGCACAGGGCTTCTTACGGGGGGCAGCACCCCCTAACATATCTCTCCCCTGCCTCCCACGTCCCAGGACTCTCCTGTGGGATACAGGGCATCTTACGTGGGGGTAGCACCTCCTAACATATTTCTGCCCTGTCCCCTTGGTCCTAGGACTCTCCTGTGGGGCACAGGGCTTCTTACGGGGGGCAACACCCCCTAACATATCTCTCCCCTGCCCACTAGGTCCCAGGAGTCTCCTGTGGGGCACAGGGCTTCTTAAGGGGGGGCAGCACCCCCTAACATATCTCTCACCTGCCCACTAGGTCCCAGGAATCTCCTGTGGCACAGGGCATTTAACGGGGGCGACAGCTCCTAACATATTTCTGCCCCGCCCCCTTGGTCCCAGGACTCTCCTGTGGGGCACAGGGCATCTTACAGGGGTGGGGACACAGCACCCCCTAACATATCTCTCCCCTGCCTACCAGGTCCCATGACTCTCCTGTGGGGCACAGGGCATCTTACGGGTGGGGGGACAGCACCCCCTAACATATCTCTCCCCCACCCCCTAGGTCCCAGAACTCTCCTGTGGTACACAGGGCATCTTACAGGGGGGGGGGGGGGGGCAGCACCTCCTTACATATCTCTCCCCTGCCTCCCAGGTCCCATGACTCTCCTGTGGGGCACAGGGCATCTTACGGTTGGGGGGGACAGCACCCCCTAACATATCTGTCCCCTGCCCCCTCGGTCCCAGGACTCTCCTGTGGGGCACAGGGCATCTTACGGGGATAGCACCCCCTAATATATCTCTACACTGCCTCCCTGGTCCCAGGACTCTCCTGTGGGGCACAGGGCATCTTACTGGGGGTGCAGCACCCTCTTACATATCCCTCTCCTGCCGCCTAGGTCCCAGGACTCTCCTGTGGGGGACAGGGCATCTTACGGGGGGTAGCATCCCCTAAGATATCTCTCCCCTGCCCCCTAGGTCCAAGGACTTTCCTGTGGGGCACAGGGCATCTTACTGGGGGACAGCACTCCCTAACATATCTCTCCCCCACCCCCTAGGTCCCAGAACTCTCCTGCAGTATACAGGGCATCTTATGGGGGGGCAGCACCTCCTTACATATCTCTCCCCTGCCTCCCAGGTCCCATGACTCTCCTGTGGGGCACAGGGCATCTTACGGGTGGGGGGACAGCACCCCCTAACATATCTGTCCCCTGCCCCCTCGGTCCCAGGACTCTCCTGTGGGGCACAGGGCATCATACGGGGGTAGCACCCCCTAATATATCTCTACACTGCCTCCCTGGTCCCAGGACTCTCCTGTGGGGCACAGGGCATCTTATGGGGGGCAGCACCCCTTAACACATCTCTCCCCTGCCCCCTAGGTCTCAGGACTCTCCTGTGGGGCACAGGGCATCTTACAGGGGGGGAGGCAGCACCCCCTAACATATCTCTCCCTTGCCCCCTATTTCCCAGGACTCTCCTGTGAGGCACAGGGCTTCTTACGGGGGGGCAGCACCCCCTAACATATCTCTCCCCTGCCTCCCACGTCCCAGGACTCTCCTGTGGGGCACAGGGCTTCTTACGGGGGGCAGCCCCCCCTAACATATCTGTCCCCTGCCCCCTAGGTCCCAGGACTCTCCTGTGGGGCACAGGGCATCTTACCGGGGGGGCCAGCTCTCCATTTGCGATGATCTTGGCTATCAGCTCCCACTTCCGGTCACTTGTTGCATGGTGGATCAGCTGTTTACGCAGAATCTCACCCACAGAGATGCAGGCGAATCCAAAGTGAGCGGCCAACTTAGCACTTTGTGTGCCCTTCCCACTGCCAGGTCCACCTGCAGGGAACATGGTCACATGTACCACATGAGCACAAATCACATGAAGACATCACGGTACATTAGATCCTGGTGCTACATGCCTGCATGGCATCACAGGCACATTCTGAATCTTATGAGCTCGCACTGTAACATGGCAAAGCGACATATCACAAAAGCACACAACAACAGTAATTACAGTATTAATGCCACAGCATAAGACCACACAACAACCTACAGCCTGGTCACATACTGCACCCACAACACATAACAAGACCTAACAACAACCCACAGACAGGTCATATACAGTAACCATATCACAGCAGAAGACCACAGAACAACCCACAGCCAGGTCATATACTGCACCCACAACACATAACAAGACCGTACAACAACCCACAGCCTGGTCACATACTGCACCCACAACACATAACAAGACCACACAACAACCCTCAGACAGGTCACATACTGCACCCACAACACATAACAAGACCGTACAACAACCCACAGCCTGGTCACATACTGCACCCACAACACATAACAAGACCACACAACAACCCTCAGACAGGTCACATACTGCACCCACAACACATAACAAGACCACACAACAACCTACAGCCTGGTCACATACTGCACCCACAACACATAACAAGACCACACAACAACCCTCAGACAGGTCACATACTGCACCCACAACACATAACAAGACCACACAACAACCTACAGCCTGGTCACATACTGCACCCACAACACATAACAAGACCACACAACAACCCTCAGACAGGTCACATACAGCACCCACAACACATAACAAGACCACACAACAACCCACAGCCACGTCATATACAGTAACCATATCACAGCACACAAGACCACACAACAACCCTCAACCAGGTCACATACTTCACCCACAACACATAACAAGGCCAGAGAACAACCCACAGCCAGGTCACATACTGCACCTACATCACATCAGGTCACATACTGCACCCACAACACATAACAAGACCACACAACAACCTACAGCCTGGTCACATACAGCACCCACAACACATAACAAGACCACACAATATCCCACAGACAGGTCATATACAGTAACAATATCACAGCACACAAGACCACACAACATCCCACAGATAGGTAACATACTGCACCAACATGAAACTAAATGAAAATTACATTTATAACGTGCGCTACTACCCTGAGGTGTCTAGGCGCTGCGGCTCCCCCTGATATACTAACCAGAGTGGAAAATGAACATGCTGTGACGGGCTATTTGTTAAAAAGCTGAGTTTTTAACAGTTTACGAAATCCCAGTAGATTTGTTTCTGTCTTTAGTGTCAGTGGGAGGGGGTTCCACAATCTGGCTGTCCCCAAAACAAAACTTCTCCCCCCAGGAGGCCGTTTTGGACCTGGGGATTATCAGATTTGCAGCGGTCGCAGAGCGCAGCTGCCTCTCCGGTATATACCACTTGAACTTGTCTGCAAAATATTCCGGGCCCAGGTCATGCAGTGCTTTAAAGGCGATACAGAGGCCTTGAAGGCCTTGAATTCTATCCTTCTTTTAACTGGAAGCCAGTGCAGAATTGGAAGGCCATGGGCCACTGATTGACGTTTTGGGATGTCGAGTAGAAGGCGAGCTGCTGCATTTTGAAGAGGAGACATGACTGTAAAAACAGCCCACTACAGTCATCTATTCTAGACAGGATCAAGGCTGTAACCACCGATTTCTGAAGTTCTGATGGGATGTACGGGAGAATTTTCCTGATAATTTTGATCGAGTAAAAACATACAGAGGTAAGTGTGTTTATTTGTCCCTCAAAGGACAACTTGGTGTCAAAATAGACTCCTAGATTTTTCACCTTGGAGGTGGGAGTGGGGATCTCCCCCATTTCCTGAGACCACAGTTGGGTTGCCAAAAGGAGGTATCTCGCCCAAACAGGAGTACCTCAGTTTTTCCCGTGTTCAGCCTCAAGCAGTTTTGGGACATCCATTGCCCAAGTTTGCGCATACAGTCCGGAAATCTCTGAGCAGTGTTCGTTGAGTCCTCTGAAAAAGATGCAAAGATTTGGGTGTCGTCGGCATACAACACTGTCTTGAAACCGAAAGACCTAATAAGAGAGCAGAGGGGGCACTGTATAGATTGAAATGTTTCGGGCTCAATGAGGAGCCCTGTGGAACCCCACATGGAAAGGTGAACCAGGACGATGTATGTCCACCAAGCTCTGCTCATTGCTCCCTGTCACGGAGAAAGGAGTTCAGCAGGGCCAAAGCTTTGCCCCTGATC
Source organism: Triturus cristatus (assembly GCF_964204655.1). NCBI lineage: Eukaryota > Metazoa > Chordata > Amphibia > Caudata > Salamandridae > Triturus > Triturus cristatus. Next base: position 1,191,794,123 of record NC_140580.1, read on the forward strand.
CCTACAGGAAACAATCGGTTTATTAGTAGATCATGATCCACAGTGTTGAATGCCACCGAGATGTCTTAGGATCAGGGCAGTCTTCCCACCCTTAGCCAAGACCTCTGTTATTTCCTCCGACACATTAATCAGGGCCAGCTCGGTGTTCTGCTGGCTTCTAAAACCATATTGGGCCCTATTTAGGAGATTATTGTCCTTTATGAACCGGTTGAGTTCTGTGTTCATGGCCTTCTCTACGACTTTAGCTGGAAGGGGTAGTCGGGCGATAGGCCTGTAGTTGCTTGGATCACTGTTATCCAAGTTCGGTTTTTTCAGGAGTGGGAGGATGGATGCCTTCTACCATGGTATCGGAAAATACTGATTGGAGAAGATACAGTTAAAGATGTCAGTAAGGTAGCTAGTAGTGACCCCCAGGGCCAGGTGGAGGATCTTAAGGGGGGCAAGGGTCCCAGGGGGGGCCTGATCTCGTCCGGCCAAGAATTGTCAAAACCTGTGTTTCTGAGAGTGTGTTATAAGCATAGCGACAAGAGCCAGAAGCTGCAGGCCTCCCTTCACCACTTGGACCCTCTATCTTGGTGGAGGGGGGCCATTTAAAAGCCCTCCCATCTCCTGGCGGGTGGATAGAAATAAGTCAGAGACTGATTTGACTTTGGCTTGAAAGGAGTCTGCTAGCCAGTTGCAAAAGTCTTGGTCTACTACTGTATTTTCCTGACCAGGGAGTTTACTCAATTTCTCTGTAGAAAAGAGTTCTTTGGTGGAGTTAAGTGATGCGCTAATTTTGGTTGAGTAGTACTATTTTTTTATTAATTAAGATTTTTTTTCTTTGTTCTCTGCAATAGCTTTTTTATAGGTGATTTTATCGTAATGGACATAGTGGAAGCTCCATTTTCTTTCCAGCCTTCGACATACTTGCTTAAGTTATCTCAGGCTATCGTCGTACCATGGCTCAGATGAAGTCCTTCTATTAGTTGTACTTTTTAGGGGCGCAATGGTATCGAGAGTGTCGATGATCCAGTTGTGGTAGGTATTTGTGGCCTCATTCAGGTCCCTGGAAGCCTCGGTTTAGAGAGGTGTAATTGGCTGGTGAAAGTTTCTATGGCAACCTTATGCCAGCAGCATTTCCTAGGAATGGTTTGGTAAATGAGAGTTGGTAAAGATGACAGGATCTCAGGCCTAGATGTTTCCCTGGTTCGAAAGTGGGGCCAGGGCAATAGGAGCATCACATCATGTCACATACTGCACCAACAACACATCACAGGACCACACAGCAAATCACAGCCAGGTCATATACAGTAACCATACCACAGCAGAAGACCACAGAACAACCCACAGCCAGGTCACACACAGTAACAATACCACAGCACAAGACCACACAACAACTCACAGACAGGTCACATACTGCACCTACATCACATCTGGTCACATACTGCACCAACAGCACATCAGAAGACCAGACAACAACCAACAGCCAGGTCATATGCAGAAACCATACCACAGCAGAAGACCACAGAACAACCCACAGCCAGGTCATATACAATAACCATCCCACAGCACAACACCCAAAAACCTGCCACAGCAATGTCATATAGTCTCAACATACCGCATTACAAGACCACACCACAACCCACAGCCAGGCCACATACATTAACCGTACCACAGCACAAGACCATACAGCAACTCACAGACAGGTAGCATACTGCACCTACATCACATCAGGTCACATACTGCACCAACAACACATCAGAAGACCACACAACAACCCACAACCTGGTTGTATACACTAATCATACCCCAGCACAAGACCACACGACCTGCCACAGCAGTGTCATATACATCGTGAGCACACCTCATCCAGGAGCAGTACCATGTCATATCACAAACACACCTCATCTACAAATAGTGCCATGTCACATCACCAGCACACATCTTGAGCACACCTTAATCGCAAGCTCTGCTATGCCACAACACAAGTATGCACAATGGGAGCATCCCTCTTCCACGAGCCGTGCCATGCTACATCACAAACACAGAGAGTGAGCACACCTCATGTACAAGCAGTGCCATGTCACATCACCAGTACACATTGTGAGCACACTTTATCTACGAACAGTGCCACATCATAAACGCAGAAGGTGAGCAAACCTCATCTACAAGCAGTGCCATGTCATATCACCAGTACACATCGTGAGCACTCCTCATCCACGAGCAGTGCCATGTCACATCACCAGTACACATCGTGGGCACACCTCATCCACGATCAGTGCCATGTCACATCACCAGTACACATCGTGAGCACTCCTCATCCACGAGCAGTGCTCTATCACAAACACACAAGGTGAGCACACCTCATCCACAAGCAGTGCCATGGCACATCACAAACACACAAGGTGAGCACTCCTCATCTACAAGCAGTGCCATGTCACATCACCAGTACATATCGTGAGCACACCTCACCCATGAGCAGTGCCACATTAGAAAGACCCAAGGTGAGCTCACCTCATCTACAAGCAGTGCCATGTCACATCACCAGTGCACATCGTGAGCACACCTCATCCACGAGCAGTGCCATGCCACATCACAAACACACAAGGTGAGCACACCTCATCTGCAAGCAGTGCCATGTCACATCACCAGTACACATCGTGAGCACATCTCATCTACAAGCAGTGCCACGTCACATCACAAACACACAAGGTGAGCACACCTCATCCATGAGCAGTGCCATGTCACATCACTAGTACACATCGTGAGTACATCTCATCTACAAGCAGTGCCACGTCACATCACAAACACATATGGTGAGCACACCTCATGCACGAGCAGTGCCATGTCACATCACCAGTGCACATCGTGAGCACACTTCATCTACGAACAGTGCCACGCCACATCACAAACACACAAGGTGAGCACAACTCATCTACAAGCAGTACCATGTCACATCACCAGTACACATCGTGAGCACACCTCATCAATGAGCAGTCCCACACCACATCACAAACACACAATGTGAGCAAACCTCATCTACAAGCAGTGCCATCCGACATCACCAGTGCACATCATGAGTACACCTCATCCACGAACAGTGACACATCACAAACACACATGGTGAGAACACCTCATCTACAAGCAGTGCTGTCACATCACTAGTACACATTGTGAGCACACCTCATCCACGAGCAGTGCCACATCACAAACACACAAGGTGAGCACACCTCATCTGCAAGTAGTGCCATGTCACATCACCAGTACACATCGTGAGCACACCTCATCCACGAGCATGGCCACGCCACATCACACACACACAAGGTGAGCACAACTCGTCTACAAGCAGAACCATGTCACATCACCAGTACACATCGTGAGCACACCTCATCTACAAGCAGTGCCACGTCACATCACCAGTACACATCGTGAGCACACCACATCCAAGAGCAGTGTCATACCATATCACCAGTACACATCGAGAGCAGAGCTCATCTATGAGCAGTGCCACACCACATCACAAACACACAAGGTGAGCACACTTTATCTACAAGCAGTGCCATGTCATATCACCAGTACACATCGTGAGCACACCTCTCCCACGAGCAGTGCTACATCACAAACACACAAGGTGAGCACACTTCATCTACAAGCAGTGCCATGTCACGTCACCAGTACACATCGTGAGCACTCCTCATCCACGAGCAGTGCCATGCCAAATCACAAACACACACGGTGAGCACACCTCATCTGCAAGCAGTGCCATGTCACATCACCAGTACACATCGTGAGCACACCTCATCCACAAGCAGTGCCATGTCACATCACCAGTACACATCGTGAGCACACCTCATCCACGAGCAGTGCCATGCCACATCACAAACACACAAGGTGAGCACACCTCATCTGCAAGCAGTGCCATGTCACATCACCAGTACACATCGTGAGCACACCTCTTCCACAAGCAGTGCCATGTCACATCACCAGTACACATCGTGAGCACACCTCATCTACATGCAGTGCTGCATCACAAACACACAAGGTGAGCACACCTCATCTACAAGCAGTGCTGCATCACAAACACACAAGGTGAGCACACCTCATCTACAAGCAGTGCCATGTCACATCACCAGTGCACATCGTGAGTAAACCTCATCCATGAGCAATGTCACAAACATACAAGGTGAGCACACCTCATCTACAAGCAGTGCCACATCACAAACACATAAGGTGAGCATACCTCATCCAGAAGCAGTGCCGCATCACAAACACACAAGGTGAGCACACCTCATCCACAAGCAGTGCCATGTCACCTCACTAGTACACAGCATAGCACATCTCATTCACCAACGGTGACATGTTGCATCACAAGTAGACTGCTTGAGCACACCTCATTCACAAGCAGTACCACGACAAATCCCAAGCACACACATGTGCACACCTTGTCCACAAGCAGTGCAATCTCACACCACAAGCATACAACATAACGCTTCATTCATGAGCAGTGCCACATACACAAGTGCACACCTCGTTTGCAAACAGTGCCACATAACACCACAAGTACACAACATATCACACCTCATTCACTAGCTGTACCACCTCATATCACAAGTACACAGTGAGCTCATCTTGTCCACAAGCAGTACTACGTCACACCACAAATGCACACCTCATTCTCAAGCAGTGTCATGTCTCACCACAAGTGCACACTTTGTCCACGAGCAGTGCCACATAATAACAATAGTACACAATGCAATCACACCTTATTCATAAGCAGTGCCACCTCATACAACAAGTACACAGAGTAAGCTCATCTCCTAGTTCCCAAGCAGTGCCTTGTCATATCACAAGCACATACTTCATCCACCGGCAGTCCCATTTCACACCACAAGCACACACATCATCTACAAGCAGTGCCACATAACACCACAAGTACACGACATGATAACTCATCTCGCCCACAAGCAGTACCACATAACACCACAAGCTCACATCTCATCGAAGAGCAGTGCTACATAACACCACAAGTAAGTTGTCCTCCTGTTGTTGTGTTATGCTCTGAAAACCTCCTACAGCGCCATGAAGCCTACGGGCGTACGTGCGCTTTATAAGCTAAATTTAACATAACATAACATAACAAGTACACAACATGATCACATCTTATCTACTAGCAGTATACCTCATACCACAAGTACACAGAGCGAGCTCATCTTTTCCACAAGCAGTACAGCATCACTCCACAACCTGACACCTCATTCTCAAGCAGTGCCACATCACACCACAAGCACTCACCTTGTCCATGAGCAGTGCAATATCATGCCACAAGCACACACCTCGTTTCCAAGAAGTAACACCTCATACCACAAGTACACAGAGTGAGGTCATCTTGCCCACAAAGAGTACCATGTCATACCACATGTGCACACCTTGTCCATGAGCAGTGCCACATCACACCACAAGCGTGCTCCTCATCCACAAGCAGAGCCACGTCACACTGCAAGCACACACCTCGTCCATCAGTAGTGCCATGTCACACCATAAGTACACAACATGATCACATCTCATTCACGAGTAGGATCTCCTCATGCCACAAGTGCTCGGAGTGAGCTCATCTCATCCACAAGCAGTGCCACATCACACCAGAAGTGCACACCTCATCCAAGAGCAAACCATGTCACATCACAAGCACACACATCATCCACGAGCTGTGCCATGTAACACAAAACAAGCACATAACATGATCACACCTCATTTACAAGCAGTACCACTTCATACCACAAGTACATAAAGTGAGCTCATCTTGTCCACAAGAAGTACCATGTCACACCAGAGGTGTACAACTCATCCACGAACAATGCCACATCACATCACAATACAAGCGCACACCTTGTCCATGAGCAGTGTCACATAACACCATAAGTGCACAATATGACCACACCTAAATCACGAGTACCACCACCTCACACAAAAAGTATATAGAGTGAGCTCATCTCAACCAAAAGCAGTACTACATCACACTACAAATGCACACCTCATTCATGAGTAGTGCCACATCACACTACATGAGCACACCTTGTCCACCAGCAGAGCCACGTAACAACACAAGTACACAACATGATCACACCTCATTCACAAGCAGTACTGTGGTTCCGTGAAAGTCTTTGCTGCGAAGTTCCCCGCATTCCGACGGCTATGAGGGACTGCTGCCCTGACTGTCGCCCTGTCTTGGAGCCCTTTGATGATTTGTAAAGCGAGACGATAGACGGGTCTTCTGGCGACGTCATCGATATTTCAGTTAAGTATGAGTGGAGCGTCTCCCAGTTTGTTTTGGTATCCTTTGGGATCGCTTTGATTTGGTATCATTCGGGATCGCTTTGATTTGGTACATGCAGGCCCCAAAGCCAAGGGACTCGTGTATTCACGAGGCTATCGTTTCTGATACTCCCTTGAAGTTTGAAGCTAGACTAGTGAGCGAAGATGCCTGGTCTTAGCAGACTTGGAAAGATATTTTGTTATGGTTGTAAAAAGGATTCCCGATTGGAGGACTCGTGTCCGGTGCCTCCGATCGGAACTCCGACCTATGAGCTCTATTTGAAACACGGTGTGGGCCCCATCACGTATAATGAGGTATGGATTAGGTATACTAGGAAAGATGGTGTCCTAAAGTGGCCCCAATATGGTAGCTACGACACGGAAATTTTAGATAATTTAGAAGTCAGACTCTTCAAAAAGAAAGCCCGGCCGGCAATGTTTGACTCCTTCCGCCTTTGGCGAAAGGAATCTAAACAAAAGGAAATTAAGTTAGCGAAACGAAATAAACGTGCACAAGGTATGTCGATGGTGCAGGCTGCGATACAGTTTAGGGATAATGAGGAAGAGCAGGAAAGCGAACAGATGCTTAGGCAACGTCAATTAGCGGTAGACAAATGTTATCCAGTTTTGCCACCTCAACAGCAAGAAGAAAAGGAAGATCTTGTGAAAGATCCTTTAATGTCGCATCTATTAAGTTTGCCACCCCCTTATGCTCAGAGCGCTACCGCACCTCCGCAACTTGTAGTTGCGCAACCTCCGGTTGTTTTACCTCCAGCGGTTCCTCAACAGCCAGCTCTCCCTTTGCTGGCTACTACTATTGCTTCGGCGCAGCCTTCTCAAGGGCCGCCGTCTTTGCTACCTCCTTCGTCTACTACCTCTATACCTGTGTTGTCTGTCCCTTCTGTCACTATTCCGACGTCGGTTCCTTCTCATTCAGCTTTGTCCTCTGTTCTTTTGTCACCTTCTCCTTCTGCCCGACGGAGAATGACTGATGCGGTTGCTAGTTTTTTCTCTCCTCTAATGGGTTCATTAGGTATGTCTCCTGTTGTAGAGCGTAAGCAATTGCGTAGTCAATTGCCTGGTCCTGATGAACGGACAGTGCTGGATCACTTGGCACGTAAATGGGTTAACTATCCTTCACACTATGATCTGGAGAGTGTTACGAATGTTTTCCATCAATGGGAAGCACCGACCCAAAGATATGTATTTGATGTGATGTGTTCTTTCCTCCGTGAACAGTGGGAAGATAGTGAGGTAGGGCGGGCTCCGCCTGAGTTGTTCCGTGTGCAGTCCGAGTTCGCGAAAGGAACTATAGTGGGTCTCGATGTAAAAAGAGCAGTCGCGACATTGTTGTCATTTAGGAGCGATTTTCCTTCTAGGTCATTATTTGAGCCTGATTCTTCAGTGAGGAGAAAGGCACGTCAATATCCGATGCGTGAGGTTCCTCCCGTTTGGAGACCTGGTGATGCGAATGCTAATCCACCTGTTCTGGCACATTTCCAGCGCGTTTGGGTACATGTTCCATGGAAGCGTGCCGAAGTACTAGCTCTAAAGCAGACTCTGCCTGATCCACGTAAAAATCCTGCGGGGTTTTATAAGGAGCTATCTCAAACTGCGGGTTCATCTATTATGAATTTGGCTGATATAGATATGTTATTTGGGAATGTTGTTCCACAGCCTATATGGAGTAAGATCCGTCATATGGATCATGTGCAGGAATTAGGTGATACATGGAATAATCTTAGAACTACAGATGAAAGACAAATAGGTGGTGCTAAACCCGAAAATGTGATTGCTGATCTCCCTGGTAGAATTATTGATTATATGAAGACTTTGATGCCTGCTACACGTGTGAATTGGGACAAATTGTCTGCGTGCAAGCAGAAGAAAGACAAAACTGTGTCCGACTTTTTCACTAGATTTGAAGAGACATTTGTAGACCACAGTGGTCAAGACATGAGTACAGAAGGTGGTCAAAGGTTGTTCGTTGACAAGTTTGTGCATAATTTGCTTCCCGAGTTGTGCAATAGGTTGAAGGATTCTGAAAGTGCTTGGGCTGTTTCTTCATCAGCGCAGATATTGGCTACTGCCCAGTACTATGAGAATAGACTTAAAGACGAGATAGAGAAAGCGGACAAAAAGACTAAGGAATTGAAGACTAAGGTTCTTCTGCAGCAAGCATACCCGCCCCGCAATACCCAGCGTGATTATCAGCAACCACAACACTATCAGAGAAGCTCGCAAATGCTCGAGTCTTCTCAACCGCGTTTCCCTGTAGGCCTCACTCAGTGTGCGTATTGCAAAGAAGAAGGTCACTTCAAGAATAATTGCCCGAGATTATTACAGCGCACGAATGGTGTTTCTGTTATGAGAGGTCGAGGTGTTCAACAAGCTCCGCGAGGTCGAGGACGTGGTGTGTCTCAGATTGCGCGTTCCTTGCCTCCGCAGAATTCGATGAATTGTTTTGATCAACAGAATGGTGCGTCTGGTAGGACGGCTCAGTATTATGCGGACGATTATTACGTTGAAGGAGAGAGTATGGAAGGTAATGATTGCTAGGACAGCCACAGACAAAGAAAGGGAGTTGTTTCAGTTCCAGTAGATCAGAGTGGACCTTATGTTGAAGTGATTGCATCAGGGGTGTCTGAACCTTTTCTGTTGGATACTGGTGCTGCGAAAAGTTCTATCATGCACACCAAACTCCCTGGCGCACCTTTGTCTGGCTTAACGAATGTTTCAGTAGGTTTTTCTGACGCCCCGGTTAGCAATCCGATTTCTAGTCCTTTGTCTCTTTCTGTTGGACCTTGTGACTTCGAAGCACCCCTAATTCTGGCGACAGGTTGTGGTGAGAACTTGTTGGGCTTGGACTTGTTGAAGAGATTGTATGCGACGCTTTATTGTTCTCCTTCAGGAGTACAGCTTACATTGGGAAAGAGAGTGATCTCTCCGATGTATTTGTCTAAAGACCGACTTCCAGCTGAATTGTCTTCTCTTCCTGATTCTCTTTGGGCTACTGGTACTAATGATGTGGGTCTTTTGGAGATTCCCAGAACAAAGTATCAACGTGCACTCAATGTGACATTCAAAATTGTTTATACGTGTTTACTTTATTGACAATGATAAAGTATACCGCAAATAATTGAGAATAAATCAATTGTTATGGAGTAAAAATTTGGACTACTGGTATATATATTCTCCGCATTGGATGAAATTCATTTGAGGCTACTCCAGCCTGTTGAAACCGTGCTCGCGTTAGCAAAAGGAACCCTTTCCTATTTGTGGTAAATATTTCTCCTTTACCGGGACTGAATTTGATACAGGAACATAGTAAAATAGCTCAATGAAATGAGAGGCAGAATCCGTGATACTAGAGTTTCAGAATGGGCTTTATTCCAATAAGCGATTATAATCGGATGCTTCAAGTTCCATCACCACGGGAGTTCAGGAAGTGAAGTACATACTTTATTGACAAGCAGTAACTTTTATAATACATACATCATAATGAAGTGAATACAGTAGGCGTAACAATTGATAAGGACATTGACGTCTGGTTCGCGTAACCGAAAATGGGTGTAATAATGAGTAAAAAGGAACATGATTGGCTATGATGTAATACATAGGTGGATCTATAAGATAATACTTGGCATTGATGCGCGCGCAGCAGTCTGACGTGTAATTGACGTGTAACTAGGGGGTGACGGGGACTTGACATTTAGCTCTACGTGTGGAGACAGGAAGTCTGGGGGGTCAAGTCAACCTAATCCCAAATCATATCTAACATCCTATGTTTAAAGAACTATGTTATCCACAAAAGAAGGACTCTCGGACAGAATCTATTCTATACTGGCTGTGCGTGCGTGTACAAGCGTCTAGGTGTCTACACTGAATGCGAGGGGGTAAGAATATTCCATGGTAACAGGGCTATGAATTATTTGCATGAGGACAGAGAAGATGGGCCTTTTTGCTTGGTAACTGGAAGAATGTTTACTTAAGCTACTAGGCAGGAATGCATCGGCTGAGGGGGAAGCAGATAATTCGAAGGTGAAATACAGTTCTTGGCAGAGAATAGGCTGATGTCAGGCTTCGCGAGCCGCGCAGAGAATGAGACAAAGTTCATGGTCACAGATGCAGGCTTGAACTGGAGCTTTCAGAGGCAGAAGGGAAAAGGAGTTCGATGACAGAATCAGGGCCTTCTTGCCTGGACTGTAAAATGGCATAAGTGAACCATATAAAGCCGGTGGCCTTTCATATTTAGTAATGGAATATCCAGCCCATTTATGGCGGATCTGACAGAGGACATGTTGACGGTGGACGCACATGTGTTTGCGTCATCATTACTGGAACGGGAGGGAGCATACATGTACTTGCGACATGCACATAGAACCGTTGGGGTCCAAGATAGGGGACATAACCGGCCAGGAAAATCCATATTTCCACATATTTGCACCATAGACTGGATCTTTTGGAGATTCCACCATATGTTGTTGATCTCTCCGTTCTCTGTTGTGTACTAAATGAATATTTCTGTAATAATCAGGAGGGGCTAGGAATACAGGTGGCAAAAGGAATGCTATGTAGCAGGTACCATCCTAATCTAGAGGTAGACGCATATATGCAGTCTGACCACATATAAAGTAGGAGTGGCGGGAAGCTCTGAATGAAGATTTGCCTTGATCACTGAATTCTACTGTAGTAGTGCATTTACTATGGCCCATATGTATAGAACCAACCTTTCTTACACACAATTCACCTTTTGCTGGGAATACTGACATGGTGGGTAAGACTAGCTCAACTTCGGATACGACATTTAGAATCATGAGATTAGGTGTAAAATTACCTAATCCATATACTTCATTTTCTAGATCAGTTCCTGTTCTTTTGGGGCGACCCTCCTTGTCAGGGTAGCAGATTTTGAGTAAAACTAGGTTCAGGTTTCCCCATATCCAATGGTCTTGGTAAACTGCTGTGTCTGAGTCTATGGAATTAATTAAACTAAACCATGCTCCACAGGAGCCATTATGTGTAAATGGATGCGGAAAGAAAGGCAGGACTCCTTCATAATTCTGATAGGGAGGGAGTCGGCCACACACCCAACAATTGGTGGCGTTACTAGTCTGATGGGAATGATGTAACATACTAATGAAAGTGTTATTGCGCAGCGCAAGTCTGTAAGACAATTCATGCGGAGGTAAGTCACTAAAAGAATGTTCTGCAGCAACATTATAAACATGTCTAGAAATAGGGTAATATATGTACAACAACATACTTGTAATAATTATTAAAAGACTCAATGAAAACAAAATTAATAATGTCACTATGCAGTGGCTACGCAGTGATTTACAATACGCCTGTCGTTTCAACATTTTTCCGGTATTTCCTCTACTTAGGTCCAAGGGATACATGTCAGAGACAATTCAACCGCTTCACCTTGGAGAGGACTTAAACAATCAAATTGCTCGACTTGGTGGGCCTAAGCTTTAGTTTGTAATTTTCAGATTTGTTAGGTTCAACAAAAGGGAGTTTTGTATCAGTCTGGGAGGGAGTGCAGGGCACAGTGTCTATATCCGAAGGTAGTCCATGAAATTTTTTTATGTGACTTGAATGAATCCAGCCCTTGCGGCCCTCGATCTTCACGGCTGTTCTTGTGGTCAACAGGACCAACTTGGGTGCTTTCCACCTGGGCTCCAGTTGAGTTTTTCTGTCGAAATTTCTCACAAAGACAAGATTACCCGGAACAACGTCATGGGGTTTCACCTCAGTGTTGTCGGGAAAGGCTGCAGCTACCTGTGAACGAGAAGATTGTAGTGCAGACATCAAGGAAGCCAAGTAATCTGTCAGCATATTACAGTCAATATCAGTTATTTTGCGTGGTATGGGCGTCCCCCACATATTCGGTGGTCTACCGAAGATCACCTCATACGGGGATAGCCCTGTTCTAGAGTGTGCTACCATTCTCATGTAAAAGAGTGCAACTGGTAATGCTACTATCCAGTCGACCCCTTTCTCTCTGCATATTTTGGACAGTCTGATTTTCAGTATCTGGTTATGTCTTTCTACGAGACCTGCTGCCTCGGGATGTCGGACACAGTGGAATTTCCACTGATAACCTAACAGAAGTGAAACGTGTTTCATTAATTCGGATGAGAACGGCTGGCCGTTATCTGAGTAGACAACACGTGGTAAACCGTATCGTGGGAAGAATTCTCGAACTAACTGTTTGGCAGTAGTCGGGGCAGTGTAATCTGAAACCGGGTACGCCTCTGTCCAACGGGACAGAGCGCAGACAACTACGAGAACATATTTGAATCCTCGACATCGTTCCATCTGGATATAATCCATCTGTAGGACTTCAAAAGGGTGATCAGGAGGCTGAAATCCACCCTGTTCTACGGGAACACTTTTTCCTGGGTTGAACTGGCAACAGATCATACAGGTACGGACCTTTTGTTTGGCTGCTGCTCGTAAATGCTTATTAAACCAAATGTGTTGAATGCTATCTAGCATAGCTTTTTCTCCTAGATGTGCTGGACTATGTATAGTGTTAATTATGACTTGGACCATTGAATCAGGGAGGAACCACACAGACCTTTCCTTCATCATCCATCCTTGGTCCGTTTGGATCCCTCCTAATTCAGTCCATTTCTTTATTTCGTCCGGTGTAGCATGTGTCTGTATGTCAATTACGTCAAGAGTAGGATCTTTAACTGTCATACAATGTGTCGGTGTCGGGACTATTGTCTTTGTCATATCGGGGGTTTGAGTTTGAGCAGTCAGTTTAGCTGTTCTGTCGGCTAGATCATTGCCTTGGGAAATGGTATCAGTAACCTTTGTATGGGCTTTACATTTCATAATTGATATTGCAGTGGGTAGATGTATTGCATCTAATAATGCATGAATGAGGGGTCCGTGCTGAATGTGGGCACCGTGAGAAGTTAAATAACCTCTCTCTCGCCACAGCACGCCGAAGTCATGTACAACTCCGAATGCATAACGTGAATCAGTGTATATGTTGACTTTTTTATTCGTGGCTTGAATACAGGCTTGTGTCAGAGCGATGAGCTCTGCGGCTTGAGCTGACAAAGTATTTATACGATTAGTTTCAATGACTTCAGTATCTGTTGTGACTGCATAAGCGGCTACTAACTCTCCTGTACTTGTTCTCATGCATGAACCATCGACATAAAATGTCAAGTCTGGATCTGACAATGGAACATCGGTCAAGTCTTGTCTGGGTTTTGTCGTTACAGTAATAACTTCAATACAGTCATGGGCTAGTGGGTCTGTTCCGATTACTGGCAAAAGTGTGGCAGGATTCAATGTGTTACAGCGTCTTATTTCTATATGTGGCTGAAACAATGTAAGTTCATACCCTGTAAGTCGTGCTACGGTCAAGTGTTGTGTTTGTGTTCTATTTACAAGAACCTCTACTGCGTGTGGTACTTGAACTGTTAATGGATGTCCTAACACTATGGCATCGCTTTGTCTGATTGCTAAGGCTGTTGCTGCCACTGATTTCAGACATGCAGGCAAAGCCTGAGCTACGGGATCTAATGTACTAGAAAAATAAGCACATGGTTTGTGTGCTCCTGCCTGTTCCTGTGTGAGTACTGACAAAGCAGTGCCTTCGCGTTCTGTAACAAAGAGTGTAAACTGTTTTCTGTAACATGGTGTTGCTAAAACTGGTGCTTGACATAAAGCTTTCTTTAGTTTTTCAAAAGCTTGTGTGTGTTCCTGAGTCCAAGGGAGAACAGTCGATGTGGCTGCCTCCTGGGTTGTCAACTGAATGAGTGGTTTTGCTAGGAATGCATATTGCGGGATCCACTGTCTACAATATGAAGTGAGGCCTATGAAAGCCCGCACCTCCTTTTGTGTCTTGGGTATTGGCATGTTAGCTATCAACTGAATGCGGTCGGGTGTAAGCTGCCTTCCCTCCTTGTCCAGCGAGTGTCCAAGATAAACAACTCGTTGGACACAGAATTGCAGCTTAGAAGGGGACACCTTGTGCCCCTTTTCGGCTAGAAATTGTAAAACTGTCAGTGATGCTTTCTCACATTCAGGTTCACTTCTTGCGGTGATCAGCAGATCATCGACGTATTGAAACAGAGCCGTGTTAACTGGCATGTGGATACTGTCGAGTTCTCGTTTCAGTGCTTGGCTATAGATGCTGGGGCTTTCTGTAAATCCTTGAGGTGCGCGTGAGAATTTAAAGCTACGTCCATTTAAACTAAATCCGAACAAATATTGGCTTTCCGGATCTATTGGGACACTGAAGAAGGCATTCTTGAGATCGATTACAGTGAAGAATGTCGCTTCGGAATCAATAGCTGTCAGTAATGACGAGATATCTGGGACCACAGGGAATTGTGGCACAATGCATTTGTTTAAGTCGCGCAGATCAATAACCAATCGATATACTGGCGGGGCCTTCGGATCTGTTCGTTTAAGAATCGGTATTATCGGTGAATTACATATATTGGAGTCTGTTTCCACAACTACTCCTTGGGCAATGAGCTCGTCAATGATTTGTAGTAAAGCCACTACAGCATCTGGTGGTAACTTGTATTGTCGTATTCGTGGTAGCACCACTCCTGCCTTTAGTGTGACTCGATATGGTGTAATATTCATGCAACCAACATCAGTAGGGCCTTGTGCCCATAGATGTGTAGGTAAAGTCTGTAGTCGGGGATCCATGTCTCTAGATACATAGTGACCTTTAAAATCACGTAAAAACAATCTTACTCCTTCCGGAGAACAACATATTATGGCTCCTAGAGCTTTTAACGTTTTTATTCCTAATAAATTTTCTGGACATGATTTAGTAAGCAGTAAATCTGTAGTTCGGGTCAGAGGTCCTATCGTGAGTGGAAGAGGCTGTGACACTTCATTAACAATAGGTTTTCCTGAAAAACCAAGGGAAATATTCTGTGAGCCTGAGAGGGGTGCCCCTGGAACTTCACTACGTTTTATTGTTGTTCGACTTGCCCCTGTATCGAGTAAAAATTTTCTATCTTGACCTAATAATTTACTATGTACATAAGGTCCTTCTTGATCTACAGGAATCTCGATAAGGGGTAAGTCAACTTCCCTCTCTAGGCTAGTTCATGCGTAACGCTGATACTCGGGATATTCATACTGTGCGGTCTGATACATTTGTCGTGTTGTTGTTTGTGTGGCAGCAACAGGCAATGGGGGTGCAGCTGGCACAAACTGTATTGGCTGTTGTGCGGCTGGCATTGCCTGGGCATTCGGTATAGCTCCTTGTTCACTCTGGTCTTGTCTGAGTGGCCGTGATCTTTCTTGTGTTTTACCTATGGCGATATTATGTTTTAAAACTGAACAATCGTGTACGTAATGGCCTGGCTTTTTACAATAATTGCATGTCCCTTTTACAGGTCCTGCTGAATCGGAATGTGTCATACCCTTTTTATGTCCTTCAGCTGGAACTGTCTGGGAAACTAGCATTTTCATTTTTGTGTCTTTCATGCGTCTGTGTTCATGTTCTTGTTCCTCTTTAATTCTATTGTGGTGGTACTGTAACATTTGTAACATTTGTGTTGGAGTGTTACCTTGCCAGGTACTTTCGAATTTTAATACTCTATTCTTTACTGGGGGCAGAGCATTTTCTACTAATTTTGTTACAAACAGATGTGGATAGGATTCGCTACTTGCTTTTATGCCACTATTTATACCAAAACATTTTTCAAAACGGGCATAGTAATCACTAGTGTCTTCATCTTGCTTCTGTTTACAGGCTGAAATTGTACCCCAATCTTCCTTTTTCGTAGTTAATAAACGTGGCAGTACCTGTACTAGTAGTCCTGGTAATGCCTTAGTTTTGTCCCCAAGCCCCGAACCTGGACCTCGGGCCCTTTCTTCTGCTTCTAATGCTGACCATTCTATCTTTTGATCACCTACCTCCCACTCTTTTTCTTTGAGTTTCTCATAAATGCCAGCAGGCATCAACACCTTTAATATTGTCATAATGTCGGGGTAGGTATACTCTCCCATGAGTAACATGTCTTTAATTTCTCGGTGAAACCCCGCTGGGTCCTTGTCATGACTGGGTACTACTTTCTTCATTTCTAATAATTCTATTTTCGATATAGGCGTATATACAAATACGCGTTTAAACTCATTGTCCTCACCCTTTATTGGGTGCACTTCTCGTAAGGGATTCTGTCTATCTATGTGATACGTAGTTCTTTCCTTGACGGACAATGGAACATGTTCTGAACATACGAAAAGAATATACTGCTTTCTTGATTCTAGAATTTCTTTAATTAATTCAGTACCTGGACCTCTCCATTTATTCATAAGTAATTCAGTCAGTATGTCAGGCAAGGGACCAGGGTCCGAATGCTGACTCCGATATAGTATAATGAGTTGTTGGATCATATAAATCCCAGCTAACCTTTGTTCATCTGGGGTAAGATTCAAAAATGTGCGTACTACTGTATCATCACTATATTTTCCGGCACTGTCCACCCAATGGACAGCTGCCCTGGCTAAATCTTGTTCATCCATAGAATCGAGGAAATGATAACCCCTTCGTTCTCGGAGTAGTTTGTCGGCGGTTTGGAACGAATGCTCGTTAGACCTTATATTAATTATAGGTATTTGAAAATTCCTGTTATTATCTGGACACGTCGGATGTATTGAGTCAGTATGATATCTAGTCTGATTCCTATTACAAGATCTTCCTCTACCTACATAGGCTATGGTGTCTGACTGTCCTGTGGGCAGTCCTGGCCCTTCTTCCTCGTTTTGTTCGAACTCGTCTGTCTCTAATCTCTCTTCGTGTAGGCGTTCTATTTCTTTACGGATCTTTCGGCACATGGCTATTATACAATTTTGTTTATCATGTCTCCCTTCTGATATATTCTGGCTCCATCTTGTAAGAATTCTCATGGCTTCCGGGTCTACCCCCGGTCGGTCTTGATTTCTGATCACACAGTTTATGAGGAAACGTAACAGTTCCCCCTGTATCTCTACTTTCTGGTATTCCATAGCTCTGTAAATACATTCTGGATCTCGCCCTGTTTGGACAAAATGATATATATTATCTAGATGCGCAGTCATTCCTGGTAACTTCGCTAAATACACTGCGGCTCGTCTGATACGCAATGATGCTAGGGTCATTTCGTCCTCTTTTCCAGGCACCGGGTCATATCTACAATCTATAAGAAGTTCCTTAAGCGCACGGGCACTAAGGAGTTTGGGTGTACGTGAATGCGCTGACTCTTGAAAAGTAAGCTTATTTATTCTGGGTGGCGTAGAAAAGACATTGGTAGCTCCTCCCGCGGCTCCATCTGGGGCGTCGGGTGTAAAAGGATTCGTTGAACGTGACACAGCAACTACAGGTGTGGACACAGCCATAGAAGTAGCTGTAGGAACGGATACAGAAACAGATGTGCTTGCCGGAACTTGTGACTCGATTTGTTGCTGTAGGGATACGGGTACTGGATTTTGGCGTTGAACCTCCCTGGTAGGCGGTCTACGTGGGGCGGAATTGGCATACTCGGGAGCTGCGTCATCTAAATATGAGGAAAGAAAAACATCTTCTGCGGTTCTAGGATGCCCCTTAGGATGTACCTTTATGGGGAACAATGGGGTTGGCAAGTCTTTTGGCGTTTCCGGAGTAGCCTTAGGTAATCCTTCGGCCAGAAGGGGATACATACCATTCATAAGGGCATTTCTTTGTCTGTCTACTTGTTCTGATTTCACTCGGATACCTTCCTCAATTAATAGATTCTCTCGAACTTTATTGGAATTCTCTTTACTCTTCTCTTCCTGTCTACGTGCTTTTTCTGTTCGTCTATGTGATTCTTTACGCCATAATTCAACGGCGTCTTTCTGTGACTGTCTGACTTTCCTTTTCCATAACTCTTCCTCGACTTTCATGATGCACTCTGCATCCCAGGTCCCCGCTGTGGGCCACCTCTGACTTTCTGGTAATCCCTTGGTATAGTCTACCCATAAGTCAAGAAATAATATAGCGTCTAAGCCATGTTTGTGATACATAAAATGCCCTGGAGTGTCCCTAGGAGGAATAGGGACGGCTTCTTCGAGAACCCCTTTTCTGGTAGTGATTTGTCTTAATTTCGAGAAGAGCGGCATATTGAGAACTGACCTTACACTTGATTTTGACCTGATACTTGAATTTGAACAGACTTAATACAATAAACACGATAATGAACAGTCATTCATACCACGATATACTTAAACACTTCAAACATTAAACATTAACCCTTTAACTGAAACAACAATGATGATCGTCTGCATAACTAATCACCAAGCTTAATTCTCGACAATAACTAGATAAATAACTAGACACTTCGGAATACTTCGGAATACTTGATATACTGCTAAACAGTACAGATACACTGCTAAAACAGTGCAGACCGGATTTGTGTACCCAAACCCGTCTTGACCGGCACAACCTATGTGCACGTCAGAAATGCCTCCCCAGTAATGGTACTCACCGGGTAGCTTCGGAAACGGAAGGCCTCAGTAACTTGAACTTGACTCGGATTTGGACTGGACTCGACTCGTCGGACACTGGCTTGACGTCGGACTGGTGGGTCTCTGTATACCTCGGATCTTGCTCTCTCAGCTAGGCTCTGGTCGGGATACTTCGCACTTCTCACCGCCTCGTCTGGGTGTTGATTGCAGTCTCAGTCGCCCCCGCTTGACCGGAGGGAGATACAGGAAATCCTGCTGGTACGCGTTATTGTCCGTCCAGCTGTGGCAGGAGACCGGGCCTGCAACGCACCGCCGGCGCGTGAGATGAGAAAGTGTCCCTGTTCGGGCGCCATCATGTGGTAAATATTTCTCCTTTACCGGGACTGAATTTGATACAGGAACATAGTAAAATAGCTCAATGAAATGAGAGGCAGAATCCGTGATACTAGAGTTTCAGAATGGGCTTTATTCCAATAAGCGATTATAATCGGATGCTTCAAGTTCCATCACCACGGGAGTTCAGGAAGTGAAGTACATACTTTATTGACAAGCAGTAACTTTTATAATACATACATCATAATGAAGTGAATACAGTAGGCGTAACAATTGATAAGGACATTGACGTCTGGTTCGCGTAACCGAAAATGGGTGTAATAATGAGTAAAAAGGAACATGATTGGCTATGATGTAATACATAGGTGGATCTATAAGATAATACTTGGCATTGATGCGCGCGCAGCAGTCTGACGTGTAATTGACGTGTAACTAGGGGGTGACGGGGACTTGACATTTAGCTCTACGTGTGGAGACAGGAAGTCTGGGGGGTCAAGTCAACCTAATCCCAAATCATATCTAACATCCTATGTTTAAAGAACTATGTTATCCACAAAAGAAGGACTCTCGGACAGAATCTATTCTATACTGGCTGTGCGTGCGTGTACAAGCGTCTAGGTGTCTACACTGAATGCGAGGGGGTAAGAATATTCCATGGTAACAGGGCTATGAATTATTTGCATGAGGACAGAGAAGATGGGCCTTTTTGCTTGGTAACTGGAAGAATGTTTACTTAAGCTACTAGGCAGGAATGCATCGGCTGAGGGGGAAGCAGATAATTCGAAGGTGAAATACAGTTCTTGGCAGAGAATAGGCTGATGTCAGGCTTCGCGAGCCGCGCAGAGAATGAGACAAAGTTCATGGTCACAGATGCAGGCTTGAACTGGAGCTTTCAGAGGCAGAAGGGAAAAGGAGTTCGATGACAGAATCAGGGCCTTCTTGCCTGGACTGTAAAATGGCATAAGTGAACCATATAAAGCCGGTGGCCTTTCATATTTAGTAATGGAATATCCAGCCCATTTATGGCGGATCTGACAGAGGACATGTTGACGGTGGACGCACATGTGTTTGCGTCATCATTACTGGAACGGGAGGGAGCATACATGTACTTGCGACATGCACATAGAACCGTTGGGGTCCAAGATAGGGGACATAACCGGCCAGGAAAATCCATATTTCCACATATTTGCACCATAGACTGGATCTTTTGGAGATTCCACCATATGTTGTGACATTGAAGGCGAATGCTAGATTACCACGCATTCCACAGTATCCTATCTCAAGTGATGGTGAAAAAGCACTTTTGGCGATCATCTCTGATCTGATTGAGAAAGGTGTGATTGAGGAAACGAGAGGTAATGTGTGCAATAGCCCGGTTTTGCCGGTTCTGAAACGAACTGATTTTTCTCAGCCTCCTGTATATAGGTTTGTGATCAATCTTCGCGAGGTGAATAAGATCGTTGTTCCACAATTCCCTGTTGTGCCTGATATCACCGCTTTACTGACTTTGATTCCGGCTACAGCCATGTGGTTTTCGGTGATTGATTTGAAGAATGCTTTCTTCAGCATCCCGATTGCCACAGAGAGTAGAGATATTTTTGGCTTCTCTTTAGGAGGCCGAAGCTTCAGGTTTAAACGCGCTCCTCAAGGCTATTGTGAGAGTCCATCGATCTATAGTCAAGCTTTAAAGACGCAACTTGATTTGTTGGTTTTACCCAATGGCGCTGCCCTTATTCAGTATGTTGACGATCTTTTAGTCGCCGCTGAAAATGAAGAGACTTGTAGAGAGGCTACTCTGTCGTTGTTACGTCACTTGTCTGAATTCCATCATAAAGTTTCTCTGTCGAAGTTGCAGTATTGCCGACAAGAAGTTACCTACTTAGGTCACCTCTTATCGAAGGAGGGAAGAAGATTGACCCCAGAGAGAATCCAAGCGATTGCGAAAATGAGTGTACCTACGACACAGAGAGAAGTGCGTGCATTTCTAGGTATTACATCGTACTGTAGACAGTGGATTGCTAATTTTTCATTGCTTGCAAAACCTTTGATAGCTCTTACTGTTAAGGATACCCCGAATCCTATTCCCTGGACTGACGAATGTCAGAAGAGTTTTTCAGAATTGCGTGACGCCCTGTGTTCAGCTCCTGTGTTGGGTACCCCCGATTACAGTAAACATTTCACATTGTATGTCCATGAGAGAGAGGGATGTGCATTGTCAGTTTTGGCTCAACAGTTTGGCGATAAGCAACGTCCATGTGCTTATTTTTCGGCGACTTTGGATCCGGTAGCCAGAGCGTTGCAGAGTTGTTTGAGAGCTACAGCGGCAGCGGCTGTTTCAATAAGACAGTCTGCTGGTTTGGTGATGAACAATACACTGACTGTGATGGTTACACATGCAGTGGATACCTTGTTGAACCGTACCAAGACACAGCACTTAACTAGTGCTCGGTTGTCAGGTTACGAATTGACCTTGTTAGCAAGTCATGTACACATAAAAAGATGCAACACGTTGAATCCAGCCACGTTGTTGCCGATTTCAACTGAGACAAATGATACAGAACAGCATGATTGCTTCCTCAGGACTGAGGAAGAAACGAAAGGGAGGATAGACCTTAGGGACACTCTCCTTGCAGAATGTGATGGTACTCTATGGGTTGATGGTTCGTGTTTTAAACTTCCGAACGGTGATACGACTGCGGCATATGCCGTTACGACTTTGCATACGATTGTTGAAGCTGCTCGTATCCCACACAACTCCGCACAAGCGGCAGAATTGATTGCATTGACAAGAGCATGTGTGTTGTCGAAAGGGAAAAGAGTGACTGTGTACACTGACAGCCAGTATGCATTCGGTGTTGCTCATAGCTTTGGACGATTGTGGAGAGAACGTGGGTTTCTGACTTCGCATGGGACCAAGATCCAACATGGTCAATTGGTGAATGAACTTCTTGAATCTCTTACTATGCCGTTGCAAGTTGCGATCGTGAAATGCAGTGCGCATAAGAAAGTCACGGATGATGTTGGTCGTGGTAATGCGTTTGCAGATGAAGGCGCGAAAGAGACTGCGAGAGATGTGATGAGTCGAATGTATGTTGCGGGTCCAGCGAGATGGATTCCAGATAGAAGTATGTGTGAAGATACGATTGAGAGTGTGAAATCCATCCAAACTGAAGCCACAGAGAAAGAGTTGAATGAATGGAGAGAAAGCAAGGGTAAATTGGATTCGAATGGTTGTTGGGTTGAGTTGTCAGAGCATCAGCGATGGTTGTTGCCTGATGCGTATGTACTTCCAGTGGTTACCATGGCACATGGGATGGCTCATATTAGTGTGAAAGGGATTTGTAAGTCATTGGCCCCAGTATGACAAAATGCTGGCATTCCTAAGTGTGCAGAGAATTTGGTCAAGAACTGTATGGTTTGTTTGATGTACAATCCTGGTAAAGGAACTCCAACTCCAGCTGGTCAAACTAGGTTTGGTTTGCCGAGAGTGGTCTGGAGTGACAATGGGAGTGAATTTGTGGGTCAAGTGATGAAGAGAGTGTGTGATGGGTTAGGAATCCGGCAGAAGTTCCACGCTGCCAATCATCCCCAGTCAGCTGGTCTAGTTGAGTGCTACAATGGCACGTTAAAATTGAAATTGGCCAAAATTCAAGCGAGCTCTGGTCTACAATGGCCTGATGCTTTGCCGTTAGCCCTTCTGTCCACAAGAATGACTGTGCATTCGCGAATGGGTCTGAGTCCTTATGAGGTTGTGTTCAGTCGCCCGGCAAATATTTGGGGAGTGCCGCGGCCGACAAAATTTAGTGAGATAGAACACCCTGTATTGCTTGACCACCTGTACGAATTGACGGCTAAATTGCGTGTTCTGCATCAACAGGTTCATGATACTTTGCCACAGGTTTCTGAAGATCCAGGGCACACCATTGAACCTGGCGCGTGGGTGCTCGTGAAGAACTTTCAGCGAACCCGGAACGAACAGCCCCGCTGGATAGGACCGTATCTGGTGTTATTGTCCACCCGTTCTGCGGTACGAGTGCACGGTAAAAAGAACTGGATTCACGGCGTACATTGTAAGAGGGTCCCTTTGCCTCTGCCGTACGACCGGTGAGTCCAAAGAGGACTTCCTGATTCTGAGACTGAGACCGTGCCTCGTTTTCTGCCTTTTAGCGATGCCCGTTTGATTGGAACAAACATTGAGCCAGAGAGCGACGAACTACTCCAAGAAGTTGTACCTCCATCAAATCATTTGAACACTTTTGAACCTGAGTTACTCTTCCGAGAACAGACATTGCCTGGTAAAGAGCGCTATAACTTGCGGCCGATAGTCGTGGGACGAATAACAAACTGAGTCCCTTCTTTGCTATTCTTTTATGGTTGGCTCCCCTCCGAGAAACTTTTTTTTGATTTTTGTTTTTCGAACCACCATCCGGGTTCAGCTGTAGGGTCGCGGTGCCAAGTCCTTGGAGTGCAAGCCGAAGACGTTAGGTCGACGGTTCTGGTTGGTCTCAGGGCGTTCCCTGGACCGACAAGTGCATTCCTTAGCACAGAACACCCATCCGCCGCGAGCAGCACGATTAGAGGATGGAGTTTTTCGAGATGGAGAGACCTACTGAAAGAATGAGCTTCAAGAGCAAAATGTGTATAATAATGAGTAGAAAACGTTTTTTAATATTATGTCTGTTTATACTGTTAAGTTTAATAATGTTTTTAATTGGATATGTGACATTCTCTTTTCAAGCGACATTCATGCCCACTACACAACCTATGCCTCCTCCTACTGTTTCTTCGCATTCTTTTCACCCTCTGCCTGAACATGAGTCCATTAGGAGAATGGAATTCACTAATAATTCCTTTGTTCAGCTTCTGCACCAACACCAGCTAGTAGTGAACACAACTAATTGTTGGGTGTGTGGCCTCATGCCCCATACTGCCGAGAAAGGTATTCCTTACCTGGTCCTGCCATTTAGCTACAATGGTTCTGTGTGGGCATACAGAACAATGTTCATTTATGCCCGTGAAGTTAACCCCCTACATTCTCTGAAAGATAGCCCGAAGAATAGTGCTCTGGTCAAGGGAATAGTCGACATGATTAGAGGAATGAGCTCTTATGAGGCTATCCCGAGAGATGAGACACTAGCGTATATTGGATGGAACGTCACTGGATATGGAGTTAGTCTGAGTGGGAACCAGCGAACGAAGAGATCCTCCCCGATCTGGATAGTACCCCATCAGGGTCATTACTGTCTGCAAGGAAATGGCAAGAATCCTAGAGCTCAGCTAGGGAAGAGTGTTTGCACTGAGACATATGTTTTTGCGTCCCAGACTTCCCCATCGTTTTTAGCAGCTAAGGGTACCTACTTCATTTGCCATGACAGAGCATATACATGGCTGCCCCCTGATTTCTCGGGCACATGTTTTGTCTCGTTCTTGTTGCCTCCTACATTTACAGCTGCGGCAGATTACCACAAAACGAGTCGTTAGAGGTGTCTACAGTAAGGCAGATACCGCAGGACAAGAATTGGGAGATTCCGTGAAGGGTTTTCTGCCGTTTTGGGGACCAATGGTTAACAGCAGGAACATACGGCAATTGACGAGGGTGGTTGAGTCCACTATAGTCGAAACTGCCGGCGCCCTTAGTAACTTGACTGCTGAGCTCCAGTCGGATCGCCTTATGACTCTTCAGAACAGAGTTCCGTTGGATGTCATACTTGCAGATAGAGGGGGGGTCTGTAAATTGATCCAATCGAGCTGTTGTGTTTTCATCCCAGATAACGCTCCGACAGTTTTCCAAGCCATCTCCAAGTTACATAAGATCTCCGAGTTCATACATGTGGACGAAGGAGATTGGTCGTTTATGGAATGGTTCTGGGGATTGTTATCCATTTGGGGATGGAAGATCCTGATGGTAATTGGGATGGTATTAGCTACCCTCTTCCTGTTCTGTCTTTGTGTACAGTGTGCTCCCGTAATATGTGGCCTTTTTGCTACCTCGTGTTCGAGGAGACCTGTCCAGAGAGAGTTACTAAGTACCAGGATGATGTTACAGCAACATCTCAATGATCTGATGAACATAGACCTAGATTCAGATTGATGTGAGTTTAGGTTATTGCCTATGTAAGGGCAAAAGGAGGGTCTGTGGTTCCGTGAATTCTGAACCCGTTCAATTAAGGTCGTCATATCCTGATGATCTTGGTATCAGCGAACCGCGAATGACAAGTGCGGTATGCATGAGCATTTTCATCATTCTACACCAAGATTTTGACTGTGTATTGGACGATCTAGTCGGTACCCTTGGGTTTCATTTTGTGCACATCCGCCATTTTGTGGTTGCCCTCACCTAGGCAAATGATTAAGAAATGACTGGCCAAGCAAGCCTCCAGGGACGCATACCCCCTTAGCTTGAGTGCGTGTTGACTTCTATTTGACCTGAGTCAACTGACCCTGTTGTCCGAGGCCAAAACTTGTTAAGCCAGGCCCTTGTTAAGCAGCTGGTCAGATAGTGATCAAAGAACAGGACATTATTGACCCTATGGTACACGCACACACCCCTCTATCTTGCCTCTCATCTGTTTCTGCTCTTTCCCTTTTATGGCCTTATGGGCTAATTATTGATTTGGGTTAAGGTCTTTTATGTTGTACTTCTAGGATCTCTGTTACTGGCTGCAGCTAATAAATATGATCTCTGATGTCACCAGAAGAATCCCGTGTCTCTGTACTCTAAGACAGGTGAACCCGAAGACTGAGGGCGTGTCCCCTGCGCCGCTGGGATTAAATTCCCGGTTCTTCAGTACCACCTCATACCACAATTACACAGAGTGAGCTCACCTTGTCCACAACCAGTACCACATCACACCAGAAGTGCACAACTCATTCCCAAGCAGTGCCACTTCATATCAGAAGTACAAATCTTGTCCACAAACAGTGCCATGTCATATCATAAGTACACACATCATCCACAGGCAGTCCCATGTCACATCACAAGCACAAACAAAATAAGGGGTAGCTGTTCCAAAAGACAGAAGAAAGAGGAAAAGGAAAAAGGGGGGAGGAGAAAAGGTCCTAGGTCTAGAACCCACTAGTAAGAGGCAAGCACCAGTCGTGTCTCTTGCTGTCCTCACACACCCCAAAGGATGTCATGCTTCATCATCGGGCGTTTGCTCCTTGTTGGGCCGGCGCTGCAATGCCCTACGGGTCCCTCGAAGGGCAACTTTGGCGGAGATCTTTCATTTAACAGCTCTCAGATGAGTGTGGGGATACGGGTCTGAGACCACCTTTCAAGTTCACTCCGACATCGGGCATGGTACCTAGTGAGTCCTCACTTTTGAAAAAGCAGTTCTGAAAGAAGCTAACCAGCTCAATAAGAAACGCACATTCAACAATCTGTCCAATAGCCTTCACAAGGCTATCTCGTCCCAAAAAGAAGATGACAGTGTCATCATAAAGCCTGCGGATAAAGGGGGAGCCACTGTGATCCTCAACATCATGGACTGTGAGCAGGAAGGCATACGGCAACTGAACAACCCTCAGTATTATGAAAAATTGGATGCTGACCCGACAGAACAGCTTTTGACTCGCATCAGGATCTTAGTTAATGAGACTGCTAATGAGGTCTGGATCTCCACCCAGGAAGCAGCATTAATTGTCAACACTAATCCTAAGGGGGTGGAGCCGAGGATGAGGACCTCCGTCTTCTCCGAGTTCAGTTTCAGGCGACTGCTCTTCATCCATTCATTGATGGCCTTCATCCCTTCGTGGAAGTTGGTTTTGGTGGTGGCGGGGTCTTTGGTGAGGGAGAGGATCAGCTGGGTGTCATCAGCATATGAGACTATGTTGAGGTCGTGCGATCGGACGATGTTAGCGAGTGGTGTCATGTAGACATTGAAGAGGGTCAGGCTGAGGGATGATCCTTGGGGTACGCCGCAGGTGATCTTGGTGGCTTCGGATCGGAATGGAGGGAGGCGGACTCTCTGTATTCTGTTGGTGAGGAAGGAGGTGATCCAGTCCAGGGCTTTGTCGCGAATCCCTGCGTTGTAGAGGCGTGTGTGAAGAGTGTTGTGGCAGACGGTATCGAAGGTGGCCGAGAGGTCCAGAAGGATGAGGGCCGCGGTCTCGCCGTTGTCCAGCAGGGCCCTGATGTCATCGGTGGCGGCGATGAGGGCAGTTTTGGTGCTGTGGTTGCTGCGGAATCCAGATTGGGATGAGTCCAAGGTCTTGTTTTCTTCGAGGAATTGGGTCACTTCACATCTTCACGCACTCCAACCTGTTTCAGGAGAACATCCTGAAGTGGAAGAGGTATATCGACGATATCCTTATTCTTTCGAAGGGCACGGACGAGACCTGTTCGGTGTTCCACGAGTGGATCAACGACCTGGACACCTATCTTCACTACACCAGAACGATATCTAACAAGGAGATTCCCTTCCAGGATCTGATGATCTCCTTGGAGAGGGGCCACCTGCATACGAGGACATACAAGAAGGAAACAGACTGCAACAGCCTCCTCTCCTTCAACAGCTACCACCCGAAGGCCCTTAGAGAGAACTTACCCTATGGCCAGTTCCTCAGGATCCGGCGTAATGGAAGCTCCATTACTGAGTTTGACCAACAAGCAACCATGCTCACCGGAATCTAAGAAAGAGGAATTACCCAGCAGACATCATACAAAAAGCTAGAAAAAGATCAAGAAATAATAACCACCAGGGCCTCCTGGAAACCAGGGAGCGCCAGTCGAGCGATGTCATGACCTGTGTCACGACCTTCGCCCCACTGTCCAACCAAGTTAAAAATATCATCCACCATTGGAAGGTCTGAAGCACCGGCCCCCTGAATGCTGAGCAGCCCAGGTTTGCTTTCAAGAGGACGAATGACCTACGGGATCATTTGGTCAACACACGACCACGCCCCAGGAAGAAACCAGCAGAGACCACCCTGTGGAATCTTCCCCCGGTGACATGGCATTATCCCTGTGGCCAGTGTAACGCCTGCACCTCCACTAAACATACCAAGACCCTACAGATGGGGGACTGTAACTGGGAACAATGCACCCATACGAGCTGTTATACTAAAAATTGTGTGTACATGATCTCATGCCCCTGCAACCTCATGTATGTGGGGATGACAACCAGACCCATAAAAACCAGGATCAGTGAGCATAAGAGCATGATTCGGTGTGGCCGGACTGCAACCAAGATGTGCAATCACTTCATTGAAAAAGGACACTCGTGTGATGACATTCGGTGAACCATCCTTGAGTCCAATCAAGCATGGAACAATGCCTCTCTCCTTGGACGTGAACAGCGCTGGGTTCACCGCCTCCAGACTAACACACGAGCCTCAACGATGACATACCATGGACAGAACTTTGATGACATGTCATACCGTTCTCTCTGAGATGTACTAAATACCTACTGACTACTGACTCTCTCTTTGTGACTCTCACCTTGACTATCATATCATGCATCTCTTTGCATATGATACATACAGCCCACACATCCATGGGACCCGTTTCATTTTGACGCCCACTATGGCTCACCACTTTCCATAGACTTTTCTTTAGTGCCTTTTGATAATTAGACATGGCGCCTGCGCATGGGCATTCCAGCCGACTGTGTCAATGTTTTTATCACAACGGGACCCGTCTAAGTATGGCATCCATTAGGTCTCTACACTTCACATAGACTTGAGTGCTTTCTGACTCTTAGACATGGCGCCTGTGCGTGGGCACTACTGCCGACAATGTAATTGCATTTCTCGAGTGCCTGTCGACACTCTAATATGGTGCCCACGCATGGCCATCGTGCCCTACCCCGTCCCCTCTCTCCTTACAAACCTCACGACACTTAGACATGGCGCCCGCACATGCATAGCGCAGTCATCCATGACATGACATACCGGATGGAGGTAGCCCCCTTGCTCATTAGCCCCGACACTACTTTAAGCGTGCATACACCCCAGACATGCAATATGCAGGCAGGCGTGATGGCGGGTAGGCGCTGAAAGCCACTACACCCAGCGGAAATTGTGAGTAATTCCACAAGGCTGTGACCTGGCCACCCTGACAGCACATTACAGTGTTGTTGGATGCATGTGTCCCACTTTCTGTTTGCTTCCACATTTCTTTTCTCTACTCCAGCCTGTTAAGGTGTGGGTTACTCAGGCATTAGCCTATTGAGCAACTCTCTACCTGAAACTAGGTAAGAGCAGATTTCCTGCGCCCCATTGTATGTCGCGCCGCGTTCCTTGCGTCACGCTTCCGCTGATGTGAGGCACCTTCATGCAGTATGACTAGTGGTCATCTCCTCCTACTGGCACTATTACGTTGGCCTCTCCTTGCAGGGCGGGTTAACGATCGTAGGGTGGCTGGAATGCGCCACATATGCCCTTGCCAGCTCTCTGTCATGACCTATAGCCGACGCATTATGCCCACCGCGACAGCCACCACTGTGAGAGAGAAAATGTTTTTTCTTGTGTGTATGTAAACACTAAGAACCCTGAGGTCTAAAATTACCAGAAAGGAAAAAGAAGAGCGAGAAGGTGGTGTGTAAATGAGAAACAAAAAGCCCAATTCACGTAGTGAAAGGGCAATCCCTTTTAAGGACGTAATCCCTCACTCACCTTTGACCCTCCGGTTTTGAACCGTTCTGTAGTAAGTTTAATGAACAGCTTGTGGCTGTGGGTCTCACATTCGGCACATTGGTAGTGTCCAAACTGTATTGCGGAATTAGGTTATTCTGCAGGTTGAGTTTTCTTCCCGTGTGCTTCTTTGCGCACACACACATACATTTGTGGGCTCAATTTTTCTGATTTTGAGGTTGAGACTGACTTTTTCTTTTTTGCATACTATTGTTATTTCCATCATCATGGCGGAACGCCTTGGTTTAACTTTTGATGACACCATAGCTCAAGCCATTTTAGATACACCAAGTATTATGGATACTTTTCAAAGTCCTTCTATCAATGCAGAGGTTGATTGGACCAAGGTTCTGACTTTAAAGAAATCACACTCATGAGTGTTTATCCATGGAGCAATCATGACTGAGTATTTGAGAGCCAATTGCGCTCCCACAGGACTCATTGTGACCAATGCACCAAGATTGTTCCTAGATGACAAAATTTTCCTCAATGATTGGTCCCTAATAGCTTGGAAGTGTACCAGAGATTGGTTGATCCTTATCATCAGCACTGCCAAACGAGTTGCTGATGCTGTCTTGGTCGAGATTCAGGCATTAGAATCACAAATTAAAGTGACACTCACAGGCGCTCTTTTCAAAAAACAACAAGAGGAATCCAACAAACATAATAAAGAATTCAAGGATTCGGTATTGATGACTAAGATCAATAAATTTAAGAAGGATTTGGCCCGGTTTTCCCTAGAGAGAGTGTATCCATACACTAGTGCTGACTATGTGCCCCCTCAACTCAATCGGCAGGGTCGTAGGTATGGGTCCGACTACTCTACATCAGGGAGTGACGAATGGTCAAGTGGGTCAGACACTGCCTCAGGTGAAGATTCCTCATTTAGAGGCAACAAAAAGAGAGGTAGGGGTAACAGGAGAAACCTGCGAGGTGCACCAAATCCCATGTATCCTCCTCAGTGGTGGCCTCCTGGTCCATATAACTATCCACCCATTCCTCCTTTTGGTCAACCTTGTCCTTATCCCCCACCTCCACAAATGTATTCCAACCAGCCTTTTTTAGGGTTCGGCCGAGGCCGGTCAAGGGGAAGAAGACGAAACCAGGTCCACTGGGCAGATCAACAACCAGCAACCCCGGCATCGAGCTCGAGAGAGACTCCAGTGGTCCCGAGCACGAGCACAATTTAGTCATCAATCTGTCCAAGAAAGTTCTCACACAGGAAGAAATGTCCCTCTTGAATAAAGGTTTAGGGTTTGTTCCTTCTTTCAGAGGCGATTTGTTCTCCATAAACCAAGAACTTGCTCTGTTTTTCAGAAAGATCCGTTTGAATTTCTTTTTCCGTACAGATCTTGATACCTTTTCTGATGACCAAGACCTTAACACGGGCTTGCGGAATAAATCAACATTCAATCCCTTGCCCAGTCAAGTTCCTTCACAGGTATTTGAGAAAGCGGTGACCTCACAGGTGTTAACCACCTGTGCATCCGAAAGCCGTCAATATCAAAACCTTACTAAGTCAGAGCGACAAGCCTTACGATCTCTCACTTCTGATGAGACGATCATGATCAAGCCGGCAGATAAAGGTGGTGCCACGGTTATCATGGACACCACCGCTTATCGCACCGAATGCTTGAGACAATTGCAAAACGCACATTTCTACCAACCTCTCACTCAAGATCCCACCAAACGATTACAACAGACTATTCAGATCATGGTGAATGAAGCCAGCACCAATGGTTGGATCACCACAAATGAAGCCCAGTACTTGGTTAAAACCTCGCCTATTGTACCTTATTTTTATATTCTGCCTAAGGTGCACAAGAATGTGAGTCCCCCTCCTGGTCGTCCTATTATCTCTGGACTAGGGTCCCTGTTGGAACCTCTATCGGCATTCTCAGACCATTTTTTACGTCCTTTGGTGGCCAAAATGCCTACGTACCTTAAGGACACCAAGGACATTTTGATCCTACTCAAAGACTTATCCTTTGACTGTGAGACAGAATTTCTAGTCTCATTCGATGTAGAGTCACTTTATACGTGCATTCCCCAGGATGAGACTTTGGATGTCATCGACACTCTCCTGCTGGCCAATCCACCGGACTCCATCACTCCAGTTTCATTTATTATGTCATGTGCTAAGTTAGCCATGAAAGAGAACTTTTTTCAATTTGAGGAACAGCTGTTCCTACAGGTGTCAGGCACTTCGATGGGGAGCATTTTTGCTCCCAGCCTGGCTAATCTGTATGTTCATGTCTTTGAGGAACAGTATGTGTTTGGTACCAACAATCCATACAAAGACCAAATAAGGATATGGAAGAGGTACATAGACGACGTGTTCGTACTATGGCACGGACCACTAACTTCATTGTTGGCTTTCAAAAACTGGCTCAACAATTGTGACACTTTCTTGAAATTCACCTGCGAGTACTCTAAGACCCAACTCCCCTTTCTGGACATATTGATAACCCCCTTTGATGGTGGCTTGAGCACGGAGCTGTATAGAAAACCCATGGCGGTGAACGCCCTTTTGAAATATGACAGTTTTCACCCACGGGCATTGCGGGATAATCTGCCTTTTGGTCAGTTTTTGTGCTTAAAAAGAAATTGCTCCTCAGATGATAAGTACAAGGAACATGCGAGCAATCTATCCAAACAACTACTGGCCAGACATTATCCCAAACATTTGATCCGTAGAGCTTCCAAACGCGCTGCAAACAACAATCGTGAGGCTCTATTAGAACCTAAGGTCCCTAATTCTTCTGATAACAGGCTGACCTGTGTACACACCTTTTGCCAATTTTCCAATCAAATTAAAAAAATCATTTTGACAAATTGGAAAATTTTGAACATAGGTGATGTCAGGTTGCCGAGACCTCTCTTTGCTTTTAAACGCAGCAGTAACATCAGGGATCAACTGGTACACACCCGCCCCCGTACTCATCAAACAGGCACTCAACATACCCTGTGGGGTCTACCACCAGTTGTAGGACACTACCCATGTGGTTCCTGTGCGGCCTGTTGCCACACTTCTGTGACTAAAGAGATCGACATTGGCACCGGCAGACCGTGGACTCTTAGAAGTCACAGTAACTGCAACAGCTCAAATTTGATTTACCTTATAACATGTCCTTGTGGGTTACGATATGTTGGAATGACCACCCGTCGGGTAAAAACCCGTATTTTGGAACATAAAAGCACCATACGGTGTGGCCGTTCTTCTACCAAACTCACCAATCACTTTCTAGCAGTCAACCATGTTCCCAATGACCTGCACTGGACAGTCCTTGACAAACCTTTCATACCTTCCCATCTGACAGATTGCTCTTCCTTTCTGTTCAAACGAGAGCAAAGGTGGGTTTATAAACTTAACACGCACGTCAAAGGACTAAATGACGATATTCCATGGTTGTCACTGTGAATTTCATACAATAAGTCTATTTTTGGTCCCGTACTATTCCACACTTTGCATATGGGATGAGCCAATAGAGTATGCTGCATGAAGGTCTGATTCACTTTTGTCTCTCCTTTTCTGTGGCTTCCAGGTTGTGCCACCTAGTACTTGCCTTTCTGAACCACTTTAGTCAGACTGTTTGTCTAGATTGAATATTTTCCAACATCTCTTAGCAGTCTGATGTTGTCTCGCTATTTCAGGACATCCGCTGTTTTTTTGTACTGTAGCACGCTTTGTTTCTGTTTTGCACACCCATTTTTGGCGCTGTCCAAGTTTTCTTCTGTGACTAGCGTTCGCAAGTCTATTACGGAGCTAGTGCTTCCATTAACTAGGTTTCCTCCGTTTTGATTAAAGTAAGCCGGTGCAGTAGCTCAACAGCATGAGCTAGCATCTGTTTTTCTATTTGTGCATTTTCCCACGGAGCTAGTGTTTACGTAACTAGAATTCCTCCGCATTTCGGCATTTAACTCTATGTTTAGCCGAACAATACAAACAAGCACCTTTATTTCTTGCTTTGTTTCTGTTTTGCACACCCATTTTTGGCGCTGTCCAAGTTTTCTTCTGTGACTAGCGTTCGCAAGTCTATTACGGAGCTAGTGCTTCCATTAACTAGGTTTCCTCCGTTTTGATTAAAGTAAGCCGGTGCAGTAGCTCAACAGCATGAGCTAGCATCTGTTTTTCTATTTGTGCATTTTCCCACGGAGCTAGTGTTTACGTAACTAGAATTCCTCCGCATTTCGGTATTTAACTCTATGTTTAGCCGAACAATACAAACAAGCACCTTTATTTATTTATTCTTTGCGTGCAGTTCTTTTTCAGAAAAACCACATCGTCGGCTGCATTACCCGTTACCTAGACAACAAGCACACAGGCGGTAGAGCAGCTTTGATTGGTTTCTTCAACATGGTTTTTTATAACGGGTCTTTCTATTGGCCAGTTTTTGATGACACTAACGCTTCTTATTAGACGTTTTTCCGTCCCGCGGGACCTCCGGCTTCAGGCTCATTTCAGCCTCGGTTCCCCGACGGAGAGGTAGGCGTTTGGAGAAGCTCTCTGTGACTTGTTGTATATATACCGCCTATTCACCAATTCTTTTGTTAGTTTGCACTTAGTTATATTGAAGGCGGTCAATGCAATTTAAGTATCTTTGGCTACTCGTTTTGAATATCACGCATACGAGTGCCAGGTACATTGAGCCAATTGCTCTATTTTTACAAACATAGATTCATCAAACAGAGTTTTGTATTAACAGTGGTTGTCTTGTTTTGTCCATATTGACTGTCAATCATAGCGAGTTTTGTTCACCACATATACATTTTGAAGAACCCGGCATTTCACTGGTTCTTCTTATAATTAGCACTCTGTGCATTCAGTGAAGATATCAGTCTCCCTTGTTTTTAGTTTATTAGTTCACATTTTCATAACATTCGCTCATGAGATGTAAGTACCAAAATCCTGAGTAGTCTTACATCCTTTTTCAGAGCGGTGTTCCCTTCCTGAGCGGTTGCCAGGTGGAGGTAAAAGTCCCACCCAGTGGTTACGGGTGAGTGGTCAATGCCTTTAGTTATTAAATTCCTACATTTATATTACTTAGCATTCGGAACCAACTTGTTCTTACACTGAGTTTCTTTTGTTTAGGTGATGTTTGAGATGACAAGGTGACGTACACCCTTCAAGCATTCATTGGGTGTTCACGGTATCCTTTTTCCTGTGTAGTTCTCACACAGTTCTTTTTCATTTTGCAGTAGCTATCGTGGTCCTGATGAAAGCCGAGCCTATTTAGGCGTTTTGGCTGAAACATGTCGACCTTTTTTCATTGTATAGCACCATTGCCTACATTTGACTAGTGGTGTTCACATTTTTTAATCTAGCTTCGGTACGGTTGTGTCAAGAGAATCCTCCTTGCCGTCCTGTGACTAGTTTTAACATACCCTCACTGCACTATCATTCTGCCAGCACTGCACCCCTCACTCACACTTAGCTCTTCATATGTGGATTTAGTCTATCCTTTAGTGCACAATCAAAACATCCCTGAGCTCCTCCCTCTCATAGAGGGGGTCGTAGCCCCCAGAGAAACTAGGATTTTTCTCTGGGAGGAGAATCCCATATGATGAAGCATGTCACCCAGGGTGAGTGAGGGATTACGTCCTTAAAAGGGATTGCCCTTTCACTACGTGAATTGGGCTTTTTGTTTCTCATTTACACACCACCTTCTCGCTCTTCTTTTTCCTTTCTGGTAATTTTAGACCTCAGGGTTCTTAGTGTTTACAGGTACTTTAATTGGGGATCTAACCCTGTGTGGTCTTAAAAAATGTTCCCTTTGACCCTCCGGTTTTGAACCGTTCTGCAGTAAGTTTTCTTGTGTGTAGTCTCTCTGTCTGTTTGTTTTGGTTCTCCAGACGCCTTTTGCGCTCAATGCCGCGCCATGTGGAGGTTCTTACTGACTCCTCCTATATGTTTTTTGTCTCTCTTTTTTACTCTAAGGTTGCATCAGCAGCAGCATAGCTTTTTAGTTTAAGCCTACCTGTAGTCTTCCACAGGTGCGGCCCGCCCTGGTTTGGCAGGGTTTCTTGAAACCATCACTCACTCTCACTGTCACGTCCACGGTTTTCTGGTCCTGATGAAGCGCCATGGATCTTTTTGACCATTGAGGCGTGGAACATGTCGACCTTCTAGTTGCTGGGCACATTACGCCTGATGTAGTAACTCACGACCTACGGGGTCTTTTATTGTGACAAGGGAGCTTTTATAATAAAATGTATTTACCCCTTGTATACCTTAGTCAGTTTTAACCTGTCACGCACACTCTCACAACTCACATAGGACTCTCTCCCCCCCCACACCCACACTCATCTGACAGCTGTTAAATGAAAGATCTCCACCAAAGTGACCCTTCGGGGGACCCGTAGGGCATTGCAGCTCCGGCCCGACAAGGAGCAAACACCCGATGATGAAGCATGACATCCTTCTGGGTGTGTGAGGACAGCAAGAGACAAGACTGGTGCTTGCCTCTTACTAGTGGGTTCTAGACCTAGGACCTTTTCTCCCCCCCCTTTAACCTTTTCCTCTTTCTTCTGTGTGTGGGTGACCTTTTGCACCCACTTTTGGAACCGCAACCCGTATTTTGTTTCGTAACTAGCACAAGGAGCACGGGTACTGTACCACAATTTGCTCCTAATCCCCCCTTTTATTTATTGAGACACATCACAAGAACACACATTGTCTACGAGCAGTGCCACGTAACACCACAAGTATACCACATAATCACACCTCATTAACGAGCAGTATCACCTAATACCACAAGTACACAGGGTGAGCTCATCTCACACCACAAGCAGTACCCTCTCACACCACAAGCACACACCTCATCCATGAGTAGTGCCAAATAACACCACAAGTGCACACCTCGTCCACAAGCAGTGCCACGTCACATCACAAGCACACACATCGTCTACGAGCAGTGCCACGTAACACCACAAGTACACAACGTGATCACACCTCATTTACAAGCAGTACCACCTCATACCACAAGTACCCAGAGTGAGCTCACCTTATCCACAAGCCGTACCACGTCATACCACAAGCACTCACATTACATCTGATAAGCAGACTCCATCACATGAGCTCATGCCACCATACACCCCGCCCTTTTCTGACAAACACCCTCCTTTACCCCTTCCTGGATCCCTTCACTCACCCCTCATGACCCCACCCCCCATCCCAAGGTCCCTGCTACCCAGAGGGCGTCAGGGGTGACTTACCAATGATGAAGATGATTTTGGGGCGAGCTCTGCTGGGGTCGAAGACATCAAATTCCTGGATGAGGCCTGTGCATTCCGTCATGTCGGAGTCGCTCTCGATTGAGAACTGGGACTGGATGGGCGGCAGCCGCTCATATCGGCGACAAGGAGCAGGTATGGTGTCTGAGGGGAGGGTAAGACGGGAGTCAGGGCGCTGTCTTTGTGGCGAAGCCAGGTGGAGGACTTTAAAAACACTGAACCCTCATGTACATCATTCACATAAGCAGACCTTCCTGGTGAATATCATGATACAGCGCCCAGCCGACACAAATCATAATCTTAGCCTCCGAGTCTTTAATAAAATCCAGATTTTCTGCCCACCGGGCTGTGAAAAATCTAACTTTTCCAACAATATAATGTTAAAATACACCATACCACAAGCAGGATGCATGAAGGAGGCGTAAGGGGCAGTGAAAAGGGAAAGGAATGGGTAGGGGTACTAAGGGGCATATCAGCAAGGGCCGGCAATAGTTATCGCTAAGCGCGCTTAGCGCGAGGATAATTATCGCCGAGATAGACTGCTATCAGCAACGCTTATCTCCAAAGCGCTAGAATTCCATGTGCAAGCTGCCAATTGTGAGATTATCGCTGGAAATCCAGCGATAATCACACAACGTTTGGCGATAGCTTGATGATAGGGCAGGGCAGCCTTAGCCATTATATCCACCTTCCATTGGCTATAATGGCTAAGTCAGATGAAAAGCAGGCGTAAGGAAAGTAGCGATAAGCGCGGTTAGCGCTACTTTTCTTATCGCTCTGCAGGTTAGCGTGAGGGTAGATAATTCAAGAAATGACGGTTAGCGACATTTCTCACGTTATTTCACGGAGGAACGCCCACTTTGCATCTCATTAGAGATGCAAAGCTGGGCGTTAAGGGAAAGGGCGCTGAGGCATGGATTCACGCGATAGCGTGACATTACTAATAGTGCGATACAATTATCGCCGCTTTCCGCCCGAAAACGGCCGCTAAAGCGGCAATAATTGTCTTGATGATATGCCCCTAAGTGAGAGAAATCACATTATTTTGTTAAATAACCAACATTTGTAAAGACTTTCAAAACCGAGACGTGGAGAAAGTGTGTATGGAAAACACCCTGGTGAATTCTGACAGACACCTCACCAAACTTGACTGAAAGCCCCTGTCCTCAACTATTTACCTGAAAATACCTTCATCAGTGGGTGTTACACCCCAAACACCCCCTGAAGCTACGCCCTTGCCACAGAGTCGGATGCACACATCCCTGTATGCAAGGCAACTCCTACAAGTTGCGCATGGTGTGGGGGAAGTTAAAGTCATCCTACAACCTAAATTGGGGAGTGCACCATCTTTTCACGTTTTCTGGTGTCCGCAACACAGCCTCCTGTTATCTTTAGATAGATGGGCAGGCTGGTACAAAGACAGACTAGACGTCACCGTAGGGTGCCAATGCAAGACTCATGGTCCCATACAGGTGCCTTTAATGCTATGCTTCACTTCCATATCTCGTGCCCCCGCCATGCACTGGGCATGACCTCACACATGACAACACTGATGACAGCACTGATGACGTCACCAATGATGTAATCATTATGGTCACTTCTCAAATTACAAAATGTGAATTACCCCCAGTACTAGTAGTATGTTCGAGGTGCACTTACTTCCCCCTGTACATTAAAGTTGTATGACTCTTCCAGCCATGTGCTTTTGTCAGACAGGAGCCTTCGTGAACACCTTGCACAGACTGAACACCTTCAGCCACAGATTGTCCCAACCCCTCTCTGGCACCACCAGGGGACGCTGTGTGTAGACCCCCGTGGCACTATCATTAGTGTACACCGATGTTCACTATCTATAGCTTGACAGCTGTGAGGCTGTGGAATTGTAATTGTCAATTGTGTTTATATAGCTCCTACTACCCCTGACGAGGCATTGAAGCGCTTTGCAGCGAGCCGCACAATACTTTGGAACCCAAAATGAAAGATTGCTAGTAGATTAGTGTTTTGTTTCCTTGTGCGTTAGTTATGTTAGGTTTGTGCTCTTGATTGCTTGTGTGTTCAGTAGAGTTCAGAGTAGGGATAGAGTGATGCCAATTGATTTGAAACGGGATGTAGTAGTTTTTTTTGTAAGTCATAGTAAGGGGTGGGCGGAACTCGTGGAGTTTCAGTGACACAAAAACTGCGAAATTCAGTGGAGTTCGGCGAGTGGAGGAGTTGCGCCCCTCGCGCAGCTCGTGCATATTTGTAGTGCCAGGAGCTTGTTCCGCGCTGTAAAATCCGTGCGAATGGCACCACATGGAGCACCAGAGGGCGCTGCTTCTTTCAGATGCTCGAGTAGATTTTCTACTAGAGCGACAGCTTTCTCAAGATGAACGAGAGCGACCTGCCGTGACCGCCTGTGTCGAGATATCTCACCGGGCGGTGTTCTAGAGGTTGATTTTCTCTCTCGTGCTCACCAACCTAAAGTGAGGGAGACACGCACGAGAAAGATATCGTCATTGGTAATTTTCATTAGAGCAACATTGACAAAGCCAACAGATCTTGCATAGGACCTATTGGTTTTGCCAAAGCTTGTTCCAAGTGGTCAATGCAAATATCGAAGCAAAACTGCTCGGACAGAATGTTTATGAAATGTGGCCCCTGACTTAGGCGCGTTCTATAAAAGAATAACATGCAGTCCTATGCGGGAGGCGAGGGTTTGGTGGGTGTTGAAGCTTCCCACGGCCTTTACCTTCCTTCCAGTGCCTTGTAAATCTGAGAAACACAAGCCCATGCGTCTGAGGGCGTCACTCAGAAAGGGCAAAGGTCGGACAGTTTTTGTTGTTTTTAGTGTCTTACTGTTTGCATGTTGTTTGTGACGTGTACATCGTGAACCGAGTCACCAATAAGTGCAGAGGATTTGTAAAAAAAAGAATCGTTCATAGCCAGAAGGGAAGAAATCTAGAAAAGGAAGTCTTCAAAGAACTTGAGAGGATGTAGGGTACAACTCCCACATTTAGGGGCACAGAGCCAGGGGGCGACAATCCCAAGCTCCCAGGTGTTTAATGGGCTAGGTGGGGGGTCCAGTGAAAGTGCTGGCATGGACTTCAGGGGCACATACTGCAGAAAGGCTCCTGTACGGCCATCGGAAGGCGGTAAGGGTGGACGGAAGTGACGACAACTGCTACGCCTTCCGAGCCTGCCCTACCGCTGTAATGGAGGCGGGAGGGGCCCTGGGAACGGAAGTGACGACAGCTGGTCTGGATTGGATTCACATACCTCTGTGCGCGAAACTCACTTTGCTTTGAAGTACTGAGAGGAGGCGAACGAGGGGCCCGCCAAGCGCGCGCCGGGAACTGACTAGAAAATGGATCATGCGGCAAACAGCGTAAGATGGAAAATGATGCGTGATGAATAAATAAAGACAGCTGGACATAATTGGAAAATAACGTATTACATTTCTCACATCGCTTAAACGCACAGGCATTTTGTGGTTGTTGTGAGAAGGTGGCCTGATCTATGCTGTCCACTAGTTCTAGTGGGCACCCTGTATCAGTCCAAACAACCCCTTATGGTGACAGGTTAAAGACAACCTGTATTGAAAGCTATCCTAGTGGTAGCTATGGAGAGCAGCCTTCAGGCTAAGTCTCGAAGGAATGTAAAGCAGCTTGTTTTACCAGTCTATAATCTCTTGAATGATCAAATGAAAGGACAACCACACCAGGTATATATTCAAAATATATGTATTTAAGATAAAACACACCCCTCTAGTCTCTTTAAGAGACTAGAGGTCAAAGCACATATGTTACACTTAATATATCACAGTAAATTAGCACAATATACGATAGGCCCTAGGGGCGGACCAAACCATATATTAAGAAAGTGGTATAAGAACCACGACTGTAATAGGCACTAGGCCTATTGCCTCTAGAATCGCTGGGACCCCAAGGAACCACCCAAGGTAGTGACACAGGGGACCCAAGGGGGCCGTGTGCAGTGTGTGAACACAGCCGCGAGCTCCGTTAGCTTCTATGGGGAAAATCGCAGTTGGAATTTTAATTTTAAGGACACTTAAAGTTGGACTAGGAACAAACCCTTTTGGACTTAGATGGTTCTAGGGCACCGGAGTACTCGTGTTACCTTACCCAGGGAAGCCGGTGGTGTCAGGTCGCGTCATCGTTTTCAATGACAGTTTGCTGCAAAGTGCTGCTGCCGGGAAGAGGAGAAGTGTCCGAAGAGATCCGAGCCTGGATCAAAGATGTGAAGAACCTGAAAGCAGAGGGGACAGAGTCTGGGTCACTTGCCAGTGACCAGTGGCGCGATAGACGAATGCCCACCGATATCGGGTGCTTCAGGTGCGAAGAGGGGATGCTTGACTCTTCAGCCACGAGGACCAGGAGGCGTCGACGATGACCAGGAGCTGGATTCGTGCTGCCCATGAAGGATGTTGAGTGCTGCAGCGTCAGTGCCCAGATTGGACTCAAAAAGCCTTGGCAACAGCAACCCACGCAGGAAGAGGAAAGATGCTTCGGTGCGGACCAGCAAGGTCCTGGGGACTCCCCAAGCGATGGAGAGACAGGGCACGTCTGGAGCAACCACGGAAGCCCAATTAAAGTTAAAGTTGACTTCACAGGGACCCACCAGTCAACGGCCCAGGGATCGCGCAGGTACCTCAAGCGAAAACACAAAGGGCCGGCTCATGGAACACTCGTGGAGTGTAGGCTAGCAATCTTCAGTGGAAAAGGTGCTCGGGGTCTGGGCTACAAGTAAGCCAATGCACAGCCTCAAGGGACGTACCCACAAGGGCTACAGGTCTCAGCTTTGCTGGGGACTCGGGCCAGCCTCTGGGAAGTCTGGGAACCCACCTCCTGTGTTGCAATTACTTCGGATTCCGGCAGGAGCTTCGGAGATGCAAACCGGTCAGATGCGTCTTTGGTGCCTGCCAAGCAGGAGAGTAACTCCTTTACTCCAAGGGAGATTCTTCAGTCACCTAGTCGTGTAGATCATCGAA
Organism: Triturus cristatus; assembly: GCF_964204655.1. Taxonomy (NCBI): domain Eukaryota; kingdom Metazoa; phylum Chordata; class Amphibia; order Caudata; family Salamandridae; genus Triturus; species Triturus cristatus. The sequence goes on from NC_140580.1 coordinate 1,191,836,064, forward strand.
GTTCTGGGATTCTGTATCAGAGTTTCATCCAGGTGTAATCTAAAATCCTGCAGCCAGGGGTTCCTTTCTTATACCCAAGGAAGGGGTTGGACATACTCTGGGGACCCACCTATGGGATGGTCAGGAAAGAGGGGTGACTACACCCATTTCCTTAGTCCAGTTTCGCACCAGAGCAGGGGCTGGTAGCGGTTTGAGCTGGACTATGCACAGGGACACCAAATGTGCCCCCAGTGCAGACTTCAAAGCATTCCTGGAGTGCTCCCACCCAGACCTAATCCACTACAGCCTGTCTGGGAGGTGATAACACCTCCCTGTGACAGGAAACATATTGTCCAGGCCTCCCCTGTCGGAGTTTCGGTCAGCAGTAGGAGGCCAGACTTGTGTCTGTGGCTAGCAGCATCCATTTTGTGATGCCAGGGCTCTGTTAGCTGGTACCGGGTATACAGGTGCTGTCATGTCTCTCCCTCTAGAAGGGTGGGATCATACTCCCACACCAGTTATTTTTCTCGACAATTAAGCCCCCACTGCGTGGGTGGCTGACAGACCTCTGGGGAAGGAC